>NC_081409.1:732671999-734106999 GCF_030272615.1 Cryptomeria japonica
AAGGGATTCAAAGTATATCAGATGGATGTGAAGTCAACATTTTTGAATGGAATATTAGAAGAAGAAGTATACATTGAGTAGCCAGATGGTTATGCTTTGACTGATGAAAAATACATGGTATGCAAATTGCAAAAGACATTATATTTATTAAAGAAAGCACTGAGAGCATGGTATGAAAGGCTTCATTCACACTTGATGAAGATAGGTTTTCAAAGAACCAATGAAGATAGCAACATATATCTCAAATCTGAAGGAGATAAGATACTGGTTAGTGAAGTGTTTGTAGATGATATCATATTTGGAGGTAATGATGACATTAGGAATGACTTTGCAAATGAAATGAAAAGTGAGTTTGAAATGTCTCTAGTGGGAGAGATAAAAAATTTCATAGGCTTGCAAATTCAACAAATGAAGAGTGGTATTTTTATCACACGGTCTAAATATGTGAAAGAGGTATTAAAGACATTTGGTATGAGTGACTATAAACTAGTTGGGACACCAATGGTTATAGGATGTAAACTTTTAAAGGAAGATGAAGCCACATCTTTTGATGAAAAGGAGTACAGGTCAATGATTGGGAAATTGCACTATGTTGTTCACAACATACCAGATATAGCTCATGCAGTTGTTCTAGTTGCTAGATTTCAAAAGAATCCTAATGAAACACATTTGATAGAAACCAAGAGGATATTCAAATATTTGAAAGGCACTATTGACTATGGATTATGGTATCCATATGCAGGTAACTTTAACTTGAAGGTGTATACAAATGCAGACTAGGCAGGTAATGTTGATGATAGGAAAAGCACAATCGGTAGAGAATTATTTCTTGGAGAAAGACTTGTTTCATGGAGTATCAAGAAGCAGAGTTGTATATCACAGTCTACTACTAAAGCTGATTATGTTACATCTTATATGAATTGTACCTAGGCTATCTGGATGAGGCACATTTTGGAAGGTTTCAAGATGAAGTTTTATAAACCTGTAAAGATCTTATGTGAGAATACTAGTGCCATGAATATTTCCAAGAACCTTGTTTTGCATGCATGAACCAAGCATACTAAATTGAAGTATCATTTCTTGAGGGAAAAAGTGCAGAGTAAAGATGTGTTATTGGAGCATGTTTCTACCAAGGAGCAGCTTGCAGATATATTTACTAAACCTTTGCCTACGACTACTTTTGAGTATCTTAGAAGTCAACTAGGGGTTGTACCCCTTCATGAGATCAATTGAGAATGATGTAGAGTACATCAGTCCCAGATCTACTTGCAGAGTTTAACAACAGGATTGGTGTAGAGTGGAGTTATTCCACAGGGGGAGCATCAAGTTGCAGATTGTTGATGCTTAGCAGTGAAGTTTAACATTGCATGTTTTACTTTCACTTTGGCATTGTTGTCAAAGGAGGAGAAGAACTATATGATTATGGGGAAAAGAATTATATGATTGACAGAGAGAAGTTCTATAGCCAGTTAGCAACTGAAGACAAGGAGAGTACATGGTGAAATGTAAACTAGGATTCCTATTCACAATCATAGCAATCAATGGTATTGATATTTGTATTGTCATCAATGCCAAAGGGGGAGATTGTTGGCATTTGCATGAAGATTGCATTAATGAAATGTTATGTTGTCATTGATATCAATTGTAACTGGTAATAATGTTCTTATTATCTTGTTTTGTAATTGGTAGGAAGAGCTAGTGAAGAAAACTGTAACCGATAGGTGAGTTTGTGGAGTGAACCGGTATTGCTTAGAAGAAGTGAGTTGAACTGGTAAACCCTAACCAATTAAGTTTGGTGAATCGATTGTGTTGGTTTATGATCTGATGGTGAGTGCTAATGATTATGACATGTATGCATGTTGTATGAGGGCTATCCCACATTAATGGTTCCCACTTTGCCAACGAAGGAAAAATGAGATGGAAGGAAAAAAATTTGGAGGGGGTTCGAGTGAAGTGGGGGTGTTTGAGTGAACTACCCTTTGGGGTTTGAGTGAACTGCTGACTTCGCTCGAACCCCCTTTTTTGAGCAAAGCACCTTTAATACTTGTTTATGTAATTTTTTAATTATATTGGGGGGGTTCGCTTGAATCCCCCTTCATTTGAACCCCCCTAAAAAGGGGGGGTTCGCTCGAACCCCCCTTCGTTCAAACCCCTTTTTTACACTTCTTTGAAGTTGTCTACATTTTTTTGCAGACTTTTGGCCTTCAAATCTCTAGTTGAAGGCTCAAATGGAATGATCATGACAACCCAAAATGTAGTATGGTAGTCCATGAAGAAAGCTTTCGAATGACTATAATTTTATTACATCTTGAGTTTATTATGAACTTGGTTTTTTAATTTTACCAAACATAGGTTTTTCACCGAACATGAACTTCTCTTTTCAACGCATTTAGAAAAATAGGAAACTAATTCTGAAATTTTTTGAAAAATATCTATGCCCCAGGTATTGATGTCTTCTTTCTAACAAAAAAAAAAAAAATTCGATATATATATAACAAGTTATGTGTTCAACCTCAAACCTATGTTTGAATTATGACTAGTCGGACTTCAAAACTTAATAAAATGAAAAATATTCAACATATCACTATCAAACCAACTGCAAGCCCTAGATATTGATGTTACAAACCAAAATTCGAAAGAATTGATTTTTTATCATTTATAGAAAAAAAGTTATGCATTTCGGGAGGCACATCACTCTTAAAAAATGTAGTTTGCTATAAAAAAACTACTTTTCGAGGGAGATGAATTTTTTTTAAAAAATTCCTTCAAAAAAAATTGAAAAAAATATTATAGAATCTACAGACAAAATTCTACAAATCACTAATTTACATCATCTCCAAATTATTAATAGTTTAAAAGTTATAGTTCTCGAAAGTTGAAGATTATTTCAAAAAAGTTCATCTCAGTGTCAAAAGTGGTAAAAAAATGGGAACCATTATTGTGTTCACCCATATGAGAAAGGTTTCAAAGTGTTTTTGGCACGTTGAGATAACAGTTTTTGTCTTGGGAATGAGCAAGCATATTGCATGTAATGCAAATCGTGTGATGAGTTAAAAAGTTCGATGAAGCGGTGATCAAGGAGCGATCGAGGCTATCTTGAATGATGTACAAAGATTGTTATGTAATCCAACAGTCATACTTGAATTGACTTGTCTGTAATCTCTATGAGAGAATTAGGTTTATGTTGTGTTACCGACCTATTGATTTGTTTATAAGGTTGATGAGTTATTTTGTTTCAGAGTTGGCAAATTTGTAGTTGAGAGTGAGAGTGTGGTTGCCAAACTGGATAATGTATCTGCATTTTGTGTAAAGGCAGATAGGAGCATGAAAAAGAGTTTAACAAGCAAGTGTAGTGCTATTCAAATAGATCAACAAACCCCTTTTGTTTTCTAACAATTACAACAGTAAAATCCCCTAACAGGCTAAGCTCTAACAAGCTTAGTGTTAATCAAATCCTCTAACCGGGTGGTCTATTAGCTTGGATTTCAAATCCTCTACCGAGGGTACTCCTCACATTGTATTGCTTCTAATAGGGCATTATAGTCAATCCCTTAACTGATTAGTCCCTAACAGGATTTGTTCTTAACAAGACTTTTTGTAAAGCTTTAGTAGGCTTGGCTCCTAATAGGGCGAACTTCAAAGTATTACAGAATACTTGTGGGTATTCATCCCCACCGTGGTTTTTCCCATTTGGGTTTCCATGTCAAAAATATTGTGTCAAGTGGTGAATGTTTTTGTGGTTATGTTTACTATGGTTGAATTGCTTAACTTCTTAATCCACTTTGATATGTTATGTTAACCGACAATAATTTGAAATGAGGTTTTACTTATGTCAATAAAGTATTTAAATGTTTGTGAGTTTCAAGTTGTTTATAGTTAATCTATTATAATAATCAACTAGTTAAACTTGACAGTGATATTGCATGTGTAGTTCAGTGGTTTAACTTGTCAGTTCTGAGTTTTCTTTGAGAGGTTAATTTTAAGTTCAGTGGAAGTTATTATCAGTTTTCTATCTATTGATTCACCCCCCCTCTCAGTAGTTGACTGGATCCTTATTCTTTCATCATACCATCATACGGAACCTCCAAACAATCCAACAACACTCTCACAAAATAATCACACTTAGGAAAAGAGATCTTTGAACACCCAAACCAACCAAATTGAATCATAGGGAGAGAGTATAGTCTTAGAAAAACTCACAGAGTCGTGAACGACATTCATAGGAAAACCCAAATAATGTTTCCAACAAACTATATAAAATCCCATATAATATAAAGTTTTCCCCAAATATTAATTTTGAAACTTTAATAAAACTATAGAATATGTAAATATTTCTTCAACATACCCAAAATACTTGTAGACACAATGCATAGAGAGAGAAGCCATTAAAATTAAAATACAAAGGCTCAAAGCTCCAACCTGCAACCAAAAGTGATGGAATGTAGCTGAAGAAGAGATCCCCACAAAGCCTAGCCAAAATCTAGATCAGCCTCTAGCCAAAATCCAACCAAGCTCTAGCCAAAATCCAAGTGCAAAAATCGAAAACCCAATGGAAAATGCTTGCAGATTTTTTTTTCAAAGAATAGACAACCTGAAAAACATCATGGGAATGAAAATAAAAAGCAAACAATAATCAAAACCCTAGCCTCAATACCAACCAATCAAAATATTCATTTTTGGAATATGTTTTACCAACCCACCATATATTATAATCTATTCTCCTGTTTCAAATTTAGCCAATGGGAGTAAAGGGTAGATATAGTAAATGTAAAATATATTTATCCAGCCAAGTGGGAATGTTATATTATTATTTTAATTTAATGTGTTCATACACCCCACTTAGGAAATGAAAGTCAAACTATTAAATAAACATAAGCTATAAATAAATAATACAAATGGGGATTAAAATTAAATAAACCAAAAGCTAATAAATTTAATTAAGGAACCCCAAATAAATATTAAATATCAAATAAATACTAAACCATAGAAAGTCAAATAAATAATTAAATAATCAAATCACAACTATAAAATAAATATTAAACAAAAATAAAACTTATCAACAAATATTAATCAACATTGAAATATAAAAGTGCACTATTAAACAATAAATAATAAATAAATACCAACTAAGCAATAAATCAATAATAAATATTGTAGACACCTAATATTGTGTGCCTTGCTTTCATAGTTTATCAAACACTTCAATTGGTGCACTAAATTGAACTAGTGTCTTTTGTGTCTTGGGCAATAGGCTCTTTTTGTTTCATCTTTAGAGGGCCTGTCTCCCCATGTGGTCATTAGGACTACTAGTGAGGAGAGAATGACCCAAGGCTTCCAAACAACTATAAACAACTATATTCATGGTGAAAACTATGGATAATGTGTGCTGATTAGTTCATACCGACACTATGTCTCCCCATAAACCCGTTTCATCAAATTTATTTGATCATTTGTAGGGCGTAACCCCTACTGGATGGGAGCCTTCTATATTTATAGAGCTGAAAGTGCCGCATGTATGGCCACACGAGCGGATGCCCTTACTAGCACCTTTTTGTTTTAGAAGCCAAAATCCTTCTAGTTGTTGGGGTAGGAGGTCGGACCTCTGGAGTGGCCCACACATATGGTTCTTAGTAGACATACAAAGTTCGCCACAGGGAGTTTTCATGGGGACTGATGTTTGGCTGCCCCGAGAAGTGAGTGCCAAGGGTGGAGCTAGTGGGGTCAAGTATCTAAGTATCTGCTTTGAATAGTGTAGCCTCACGTGGGATCAACAACTATTGTCCTGGCCAACCATAAGAATTGTGTTTGTGTTATTTTGAACAATCAAACATTCAAGACCAAACATCAAAACATTGTGTCTTTTCTATCTTCAAGTGTATGAAAAACAATTTTACATCAAACAACACACTTTTCTTTGAGTCGTTTTGAGTCTAAACACTTGCAAACATTGAGTCTTCATCAACATTGTGTCCTCTTGTCACGAACAATAGTCAAACAAATTCAGATTTGGTCACAACAAGAGCTTCACAAATTGGAAAAATTGCACTCAGATTTTAGAACCATGTCTATGAAGTATACAAACAGATCTGTGTTCAGTATTGGGAAAAACACACAGTCCAACAAACTAGAGCAATCAGTTTCAAAATTCTTGAGCTTCCTAGGTTATTTCTCTAGGTTTTCATCTAGCATTCAACCTATCTTTGGGTCTCACAAAGTCTATCATTTCTTTACATCTTGCATTACATTCACATTTGTCTAAACTTGAGTCAAAAGGTCACTTGCTTGTCCTCATCTTACTTTGTCAACACACTACATACAACAACATTTTGCTAAGTGGTCCCTCATTAAGGTCACTTACCTTTGGGTCTCATTTGGTCTTACTTAGAGTCAAGGTCAACTTACCTCATCAAGAGAAACTATCATCTCTTTGGAAGTCACACCTACTCTACTACATACATACTTGGTCTTACACTTTGGACATTGCAAGTAAACCTCAGATTTATTTACATTTCATCCAACTCTTGGCCTTCCATACTCTTTCCATTTTCATCTAGTCTCGCACATCTTGGTCAATACCTAGTTCATGGTTGAAACCCGTTCCCAAAAATCTAGGAGAGAAACTAAAGAGGCTCAAGAGTACGCAAACATGAGTACTTATGAGTATGACAATGATGTCTTTTTAAATTCTGATCATACTACATTACCTAACATGGACATCTATAGAAACACTCAAAATGTTGAGAACATGGACACTACACACAAAAATGTTACACACAATGACAATATGGACAACATTTCAGTACATTCAGCAGAAGTGGAAGACTCCATTATGGATCCCCATTTCAATTGATTGGTTGAGGAAATAATGAGGAGAGATAGACAATACTTCTTACAAGTGGTGGCACAAAATGGAGCCAAGATCCCTCATGATTTTGAAATGTCTCAAATAATGGAAAATCGAGCTTTGAAACAACCTCACCTCAACATGGATCAAAGGAGGCCTAATACTGGAGGCAATAGAGGACCACATATGGTGCTTGAATCACCATCATCTTTGTTTCAAAAACCTGAGGTCCCGTACACACATGGTCAAGCATATGATACTCACCTTCGCAGACCATTATGGAAGTCTTATGTAGAAAAATATACTCAATCACATACCAATGCTAAGGACCAACCACCAAAGCAATTCCATATCCAAAGGCATGATCAAAATTTGGACACAAGGAACCACGTCAAATTTGGGGGCAACACACTAGAACAACTCATGACATGCTTGTAGAGTATGGTATGCATGGACAAAATAGATATTCCATTTCTCATCATAACTCTATACCATAACTCTATACCAAGTGGTCCTTATACGCAACATCACTATAGACCTCCTCCATATGAACATGTGTATGATCAATATCTTCCATATATGTAGTATGCTTCTCCTCCACCTAGTGGTTCAGGCATGGGATATGGTCCAAGAAGTCGGTCTCCACCTAAGAAAAATTTGGAATAGCAAATTAAGGACTTACAAAAGAGAATGGAGGACATAAATACACCAAAGCCAACTTACACAATGATAGACATATGTCCCTATCCATTTGACAAAAGCATTCCAATGCCTCCATTTCCTACACACTTCATGACACCTAAGTTTGATAAGTACAGAGGCAAAGGAGATCCTAAGGCACATATAAGACAATTTTTCATAGCTTGCATTGAGGTAATAGCAGAAGAGACATATTTGATGAGATTATTCCCATAGAGCTTAGGTGATCAAGCTATGGAATGGTTCTCCAAACTCACACCTAGAATTAAGTCATGGGGGGATTTAGTAGAGGCTTTTATCCAACATTTCTCATACAACATAGAGATGGACATATCAGTCACTAATTTGTGCACCACCAAGCAAAAGGATGGAGAGTCTTTTTCATCATTTTTACAAAGATGGAGAAATCTACTCAGCAGATGCTCTTGTGAAATTCCACAAAAATAAGTGGTAGAGATGTTCACCCAAAATGTTAACAAAGACATTGGTTATGACCTAAGAAAAGCTTGTTTGTCCACCTTCAAGGATGTCATTGAGAAAGGATTAGCAATAGAGAAGATCCTAATTGAGCAAGACATCATCAAAATATTCAAAGAAAACAAAGAGGACTATAAAGGAAAAGACA
Organism: Cryptomeria japonica; assembly: GCF_030272615.1. Classification (NCBI taxonomy): domain Eukaryota; kingdom Viridiplantae; phylum Streptophyta; class Pinopsida; order Cupressales; family Cupressaceae; genus Cryptomeria; species Cryptomeria japonica. Next base: position 732,680,168 of record NC_081409.1, read on the forward strand.
AGCCAAGATTTTGGAATAAAAACAAGAACAAAGTCAATGATGGTGTTGTTGATGCCAATACAGTACGACCCAAAAATCATTTTTTCAGGATCAAGCTCTACAAACAATCAAGTGAATACTCAAACAACTTCCAAATCACAAAGGAAGTACACCCCATTGGGAGAACCACTAGACTCAGTTTTCAAAAAGCTAGTGGCAAACAAAATAATAACAATTCCAGATTTGCCTCCATATGAGCCAAAGGTCAAACCAAATTGGTGGAATGATGATGAGTATTGTGAATTTCATAAGAGCAAGGGTCATAAGACAAGAAATTTGTTGGCGTTATAACAGACAAGTGAGATCATTGGCATTCCAATTACAATGAGAGATTGTTGGCATTTCAATAAGGATATTGAGAAGGTTGTTGATGACTATGGATATAACTGATTAAGGATGTTCACTGTCTTAATATTATTATTTTGTCATTGATGTCAATAAATTGATTTTCTGACTTAGTATGATGTGGCCATATCTTAAGAAGTATGATTTGATGAGTATAAAGATGTTGGTAAAAGACACAGAAATAATATGATGAATAAGGGGAGAAATAAGTTATTCAATGGGCAACTATTACCGAGTTAGACAATGATGAGATAATGATGTTTAGATTGTTTTGATATCCTACATATGCTATTGTTTGAAAGGTTAATACTATACTATGTTACCGAGCAAAGAACCTAGTCAGTAAACCCTAAGGTTATCGCTATCGATTAATGAAGGCAGAATGTCTACCGAGTGAAGTTTAGTATTTACCGAGTTGTAACCGAGCTATAACAGAATGCATTAAATGTTTACATGTGATATTTAATGAAGGAAGCTGATGAGTTGGAGTGGATTAAATGATTGTTAAGCCATGTATGAAGATTGTTAATGAATCTATGGCAATGAAAGATCGGCAGGAAGATCTACAGCTCAGATTGAATCGCAATACCCTAACACAAGTTCCAAGGTGAAAATGCAAGTTCCGAGGTGGGGTAAAATGTTTTCAAATCAAAGGATACATTGAACCAGGATAAGATTGAAGATCTAATGGCTATGATTGATCATCGAAAATGTGATCAAGGTGACTAAGCAGTTGGAAGATTGTTTATAAATAGGAAACTGTTGATAAACAATGCATGTGGCAAATGTATGCACAGGGATGCTACATAGTGATTACCGAGCACAGAAGCTTGAAGACCTATTTTGATAACAGAGTATAGAGCCTAGCAGAAGGACAAGATAAGTCCTGTGAATAGATTGTATTGAGAAAATAAGAATCTGCTTTAGCATTTTTAGATGTGAAGTTGCAGACATATTTTTATTACTGTTATTTTGTGAAGTAGCAGAAAATCTCTTAACCGAGTGGACTTAACAGTCTTATTTGTAAAATCCTCTACCAAGGTGACATTCTTATTGAGTGTTTGAAATCCTTTAACAAGGTCACTTCTAACAAGGTGAAGATCCTAACAGATCTGAGGGAAATCCCTTAACCGGGTCACATCTAGCAATGTGTTTGTAATCTTTAACAAGATTTACTTTTAACCGAGCATACTCTAGAAGAGTATATTTCTTAGTGGGTCTGAAATCCCATAGTGGTTTTTCCCTATTTGGGTTTCCACGTTAAATCTGGTGTTATATGTTTGTGATCTTATCTATTTCTAGGTCTGCATGCATTACTATTTTTCTGATAAGGTTACCGAGGTTGAATCTGTTGTTTTTATTGAAGATTAAGTTAAAATGATTCACCCCCCCCTCTCATATTATTAGCTTGGCATCTATACTAATCATATTTATTATCAGAACTATCAATTGGTATAAGAGCTTTGGACTCTGGAAGAAAAATTTAAAGGTACTTGAGTTAAAGATCCAAAGATGTATAAGAGGGATGCACTGAAGTTGACGAAGTCAAGTTTCTCTACATGGCAGAAAAGGATGAAGCTACATCTATCAGGAATTGGAGAATATGATGTCTATTATCTAGAGAGTGACTTCATCACACCGAGCACATATCCATTGACAATGGAAGAGATAAAGGCAAAGCAAGAACATATTCAAGCAATGATTGAAATAACATCTGCATTGACCGTTTTAGAGTTTAATGATCTAGAAGGCTGCAATGATGCAAAGGCAATATGGGATAAGCTCATATCAGTATATGGAGGAGATGAACATGTTCAAATAGCAAAAGTGGATAGTCTAAGAGGACAACTTGAATCCATGAGGATGAATGAAGGTGAAAATATAACCTAGTATAGTACAAGACTAAAAGAGATTGTCAATCAAATCAAAGGAGCAGGAGGAACTGTTGAAGAAAAGGATGTAACAAGTAAGTTGCCGAGAACCCTTCTACCTGCCTATGCAATCCGAGTCTCTACAATCAATGAATTAAGGTCTATACCCAATATGCCAATTTCTTTAGATGCTACTATTGGTAAGCTACATGCATTTGAGTTAAGTAACTTTGATAACAGTGGGTCATTGGTAAATAAAGTTGAATCTGCATTGAGTTCTTTTCATATTGATGAAACTGATGATTACAATGATAGAAAGTATAAGTACTCTGAAGGGAATCATAGTGGAGCAAGTGAAAGATTTCACAAAAACATGGAGGAGGTACACAAACTGTATGAGGAAATCAGAAAGCAAGAAGAGTTTGAAGCACTATTGGCCAAGAGGTTACCAAGAGGAAAAGGTAAGTATAAAGGAAAGCTACCTTTGAAATGTTTTAATTGTGATAGAATTGGACATATGGCTTCTAACTATCCTGACAAAGAATCTAGTGAAAAGAGAGATTACCAAGATGACAGACATAAAGATAATCATTACAGAGGACACCGAGACTTCAGGAGAAGAGATAAAAAGACATGCCTAATAGCTGATGAGGAATCTAATGATGATAAATTAGATGAAATTGATATAAAGGAAGTTGTTTATGTGGCTATCAAAGATGGATCAGATGAAGAAAGGTATGAAGAAAAAGATTTAATATCTCATATAAATACTAATGATTCTTGGATCATAGATAGTGGATGCTCACATAACATGACAAGTGATAAACACAAGTTTATTAAATTAGATGATTATGATGGAGCTTATGTAAGATTTGGTAATGATGCACCATGTCCGGTAAGAGGTAAAGGATCCTTAACACTTCTTGACAATGCTAAATGTAATGATGTTTATTGGGTTGAAGGTTTGAAATACAATTTGTTGAGTGTAGCACAGCTAAACAACACAGGTTACTGAATAGAGTTTGAAAAAGGAATTGTCCAAGTTCATGACAAGCATGGAAAGTTAGCTACTACCGGGACACAAACAAGATGTAATACATTTCATCTTGACTCAACTCAGAATAAATGTCTATATGCAAAGATAGATGATACCTGGTTATGGCATAAAAGGTTTTGTCGTGTAAATTTTGATAATATGATCAAAATAAGCAAGAAGCACCGAGTAAGAGGTCTACTGAGTCTTGAGAAACCTGAGAATGCTATGTGCCAAGGATGCCAGATGGGTAAGATGACAAGATCAAGCTTTACAAGTAAGTCCTACACTTCTAAGGGAATTTTAGATCTTGTGCATACTGATCTTTGTGGTCCTATGAAAGTTCAGAGTTATTACGGTGATAAATATTTCATACTATTTGTGGATGATTACTCAAGGATGATGTCAGTCATGTTTCTAAAAGAAAAATCAGAAGCTTTTCAAATGTTTAAATGGTACAAGGTGAGAGTTGAAAATGAAACAGGAAGACAACTAAAATGTCTTAGATCAGATAGAGGAGGAGATTTTACTTCTAATGAGTTCAACTTATTTTGCAATGATCATGGTATAAAAAGACAAGTCTCTGCACCGAGAACTCCATAGCAGAATGGGATAGCTGAGAGAAGGAATAGATCTATTGTGGATTGTGCCAGAACCTTGATGATTGAAAAGAAAGTTCCACAAACATTTTGGAGAGAAGCAATAAGCAAAGCAATTTACACACTGAACCGAGTACAACTGAAAAAAGGAACTTTGAAGACACCTTATGAAATCTAGTATGATAAGAAACCTAATGTAAGTTATTTTAAAATCTTTGGGAGTAGATGCTATGTTCACAAAGATGATAGAAATGGTAAGTTTGATCAGAAAAGTGAAGAAGGAACATTTCTAGGTTATTCTTCTAAAAGAAAAGCATTTAAATGTCTAATCAAATCATCTAACAAAATAGTAGAAAGTAAAAATGTGAAAATTGATGAATTTGCATAAAGAAATGATGAAGGAAACTCCAAAGAACCAGAAGATTATGAAGAATTTGTCTATGTTCAACCGAGAAGACTGCTGAAGAAAATGAAGAGAATATCCAGTTATCGAGTGATGAAGAAGATCATACAGAGCCTACCGAGCCTGTATTAGCAAAGTATGTTAGAAGGAATCATGCACCAAGTCAGATTATAGGAGATAAGAGTGATCCAGTGATGACAAGGAACAAACTAAGACATAACACATGTCTAATATCTGAATTTGAACCAAGAATAGTGAAAGAGGCATTTAACAGTGAAGATTGGATAAATGCTATGATAGAAGAGAGTGATCAAATCAAGAAGAATGACACATGGACACTGGTCCCAAGACTGAAGGACAAAAATGTAATTGGTACAAAATGGATTTTCAAAAACAAGCTAAATGAAAAAGGAGAGGTCATTTGGAACAAAACAAGACTAGTTTACAAAGGTTATGCCCAAGAAGAAGGAATTGATTATGGTGAAACTTTTGCACCTATGGCTAGACTTGAAGGAGTAAGAACATTGTTGGCATATGCTTCTTACAAGAATTTCAAGGTATATCAAATGGATGTCAAATCTACATTTCTGAATGGTATATTAGAAGAAGAAGTTTTCATTGAACAACCTGAAGGATTTTTTGAAGGAGAAAACAATGATCAGGTATGTAATTGAACAAAGCTTTATATGGTCTGAAACAAGCACCTAGAGCATGGTATGAGAGATTGCACTCATATTTGATCAAAATTGGTTTTATAAGAACAAGTGAAAACAACAATATGTACATGAAGAATGATGAAAATGGAATACTGATCTCAACCATATTTGTTGATGATATTATCTTTAGTGGAAATGACTCTCTATGCAAGAACTTTGGAAATGAAATGAGTAAAGAATTTGAGATGTCATTAATTGGTGAGATAAAGTATTTTATAGGTCTGCAGATACTTCAAATGAAAGATGAGATTTTCATTACCCAATCCAAGTACATAAAAGAAATCTTGAAGAAATTTGGAATGGAGGATTCAAAACAAGTAATCACTCCTATGAATACCAACTATAAACTATCAAAGAATGATGAATTTGCATCTATTGATGAGACACTTTACCGATCTATGATTGGAAAGTTGCAATATGTTGTTCATAGCAGGCCAGATATAGCACATGCAGTCGGTATAGTTGCAAGATTTTTTGCAGATCCTAAGGAAACATACATGACGGCAATCAAAAGAATTTTCAGATACTTAAAAGGAATTGAAGATTATGGCTTAGTATATCAGAAAGGAAATGTCTTTGATTTAAAAGTTTATACTGATGCTGATTGGGTAGGCAACATTGATGACAGGAAAAGCACAAGTGGAGGAGCTTTCTTTTTAGGAGAAAGACTAGTGAGTTGGCTTAGCAAGAAACATGGATGCGTTTCTTAGTCAACAACAAAAGTTGAATATGTTGTTGCAGCACTGAATTGCACCAATATAGCATGGATCAAACAACTGTTGGAAGGTATAAATGAGAAAGTTACCGAGCCAGTAACTCTAAGACAAAGCACATCTCTAAGACAAAGCACATCTCTATCAAATATAATTATCTTAGAGAAGAAGTTCAAGAGAAGAAAGTGGTGTTGGAGTATGTTAGCACAAATGAACAAATAGTAGATATCTTCACCAAGCCATTGCCAAAGGACACTTTTGAGTATCTCAGAAGTCAGTTAGGGGTCCTACCCCTATCTTCCATTCATTGATCGAGTTCGGTGAAAGCATCAATTCGATGACTCTACATAATATCTTTTAGGAGTTGATGCTGATTTACACACTTTAGGAGGTTTTCTAAAGGTGTGCAGGAATCAATAAATAGGGAACAAGAATTGCAGACAAAATGCTCTGACCGAGACTGAATTGATACATAACAGTATGGAATTCACTTCTCAAAGGAAGAAATTATGTTTTAAAGTTCTTTTCATTTTTTGGCATTGTTGTCAAAGGGGGAGAAGTCTATTGACCGAAGGAAAAGACTACATTTCAGAACCAAGAAGAAGATCAATGACAGAGGAAGAGCAATTCAGAATTTTAGAATTTCACAGTAATCTGAATCTGAATCAATAAAGTCAAATCAATTAGTTTTTCCATCAATGCCAAAGGGGGAGATTGTTGGCATTATAACAGACAAGTGAGATCATTGGCATTCCAATTACAATGCCAGATTGTTGGCATTTCAATAAGGATATTGAGAAGGTTGTTGATGACTATGGATATAACTGATTAAGGATGTTCACTGTCTTAATATCATTATTTTGTCATTGATGTCAAGAAATTGATTTTCTGACTTGGTATGATGTTGCCATATCTTAAGAAGTATGATTTGATGAGTATAAAGATGTCGGTAAAAGACACAAAAAGAATATGATGAAAAAGGGGAGAAATAAGTTATTCAATGGGCAACTATTACCGAGTTAGACAATGATGAGATCATGATGTTTAGATTGTTTTGATATCCTACATATGCTATTGTTTGAAAGGTTAATACTACACTATGTTATCGAGCAAAGAACCTAGTCGGCAAACCCTAATGTTATCGCTATCAGTTAATGAAGGCAGAATGTCTACCGAGTGAAGTTTAGTATTTACTGATTTGTAACCGAGCTATAACAAAATGCATTAAATGTTTACATGTGATATTTAATGAAGGAAGTTGATGAGTTGGAGTAGATTAAATGATTGGTAAGCCATGTATGAAGATTGTTAATGAATCTATGGCAATGAAAGATCGGCAGGAATATCTACAGCTCAGATTGAACTGCAATACCCTAACACAAGTTCCGAGGTGGGGTAAAATGTTTTCAAATCAAAGGATACATTGAACCTAGACAAGATTGAAGATCTGATGGCTATGATTGATCATGGGAAATGTGATCAAGGAGATTAAGCGGTTGGAAGATTGTTTATAAATAGGAAACTGTTGATAAACAATGCATGTGGGCAAGTGTATGCACATGGATGCTACATAGTGATTACCGAGCACAGAAGCTTGAAGATCTATTTTGATAACAGAGTATAGAGCCCAGCAGAAGGACAAGATAAGTCCTGTGAATAGATTGTATTGAGCAAATAAGAATCTACTTTAGCATTTTTAGATGTGAAGTTGCAGACATATTTTTATTACTATTACTTTGTGAAGTAGCAGAAAATCTCTTAACCGAGTGGACTTAACAGTCTTATTTGTAAAATCCTCTACCAAGGTGACATTCTTATTGAGTGTTTGAAATCCTTTAACAAGGTCACTTCTAACAAGGTGAAGATCCTAACAGATCTGAGGGAAATCCCTTAACTGGATCACATCTAGCAATGTGTTTGTAATCTTTAACAGGATTTGCTTTTAACCGAGCATACTCTAGAAGAGTATATTTCTTAGTGGGTCTGAAATCCCATAGTGGTTTTTCCCTATTTGGGTTTCCACTTTAAATCTGGTGTTATATGTTTGTGATCTTATCTATTTATGGGTCTGCATGCATTACTATTTTTCTGATAAGGTTACCGAGGTTGAATCTATTGTTTTTATTGAAGATTAAGTTAAAATGATTCACCCCCCCTCTCATATTGTTAGCTTGGCATCTGTACTAATCATATTTAGTATCAGAACTATCAAAATTGTCATCGACTAAAGAACATCATACAAGATCTTATTGATAGAGGTGACATTGAGATTGAAGGATACTCATCCAATCAAGAACATGAAATGTTTAAATAACCATTCCCAAAAATGACAAGGGAAAATATAAAGCCACAGATGACCAGACCAACTATTCAAGAGCATCCGATAACTATGATTCAACTAGCAATCACATTTGAATGGACAATTATGTCTCTACCATTATCATCAAGGACAAAACGTCTGAGAATTCTACACATAGACCTAAGATTGTCCTAAAAGGATTTGGATCTTCTTCTGAACCAACTTCTGAATGTAATGTTGCAACTCATTGAGGTAAATTCACTTTGCAAGGTGTTCTAGCTAAAAATACCACTTCCTCATCAACCGAACCTGAGTATGACCTTGTAAAATAGTTAGGGAAAACACCCACGCTCATCTCAATCCTTGAGCTCTTAGGCATATCCCCCACACATAAAGCCATTCTTGACAAAATCTTGAGAGACACTTTTGTCCCTACTGATCTGAACGTGGACCAATTTCAAGCCATGGTGGGATACCTTTCCGTTCCACACTCCCTTACATTCACCGAAGCTGACAATGCCTCCGTAAGCCAACCGCATAATGTACCTTTACACATTAAAGCCTTCCTACACAAACATCGAATAAAATGAGTCATGATAGACAAAGGAGCTGGTCTAAACATTTGTACATTGAGCACTATTAAATAATTGGGATATTCAGACAAAGTTGTGAATTCTACAAATAAAATTACCATCAAGGCATATGATGATGAAGAGTGTTCATCCAAAGGCACAATCACATTACCTCTCAGAGTTGGTCCGGTTACAAAGGATGTGGTTTATCAAGTCCCTGATTTAGATCTCACATACAACATACTTTTGGGATGTCCATGGATTCATGAAATGAGAGTCATTCCTTCTACATATCATCGATGTATTAAGTTTCCACATAATGGAGTTGAAGTGACCATCTAAGCTGACCTAAATCCGTTCATATATTGCAACAATCTGTGACCTAGATTAGAAATAACAATCCTAGTCAATCAAGAGGTTTTTCCTTCATCAACATATGTTGATCCCGAATCATTAAAACCTTCTACATCAAAACAAGCAGAGCTAAAAGAAAAATTCAAGTTTAAAGACATGGGATGTGGTGAGTATATCTTTCATGTTGATCAACTCCCACTTTCTCCTAAGACATTCAGTCAACACGAACAATTTATAAACAATTTGCAATGCCAAGGAATTGGGTACGAAGCACCTAGTGTTTTGGCTACTGAGTCTGAATGTGAATCTCCTCTAGTGGTGCAAGCACCTCTTGATATCAATAGTCCTAAGAGTAGTTCCAACAAAGAATCTATTCAGCGTATTGCCAGCCCTCTTGAGAACTCACATAGCTTTACCATTTCATCCACTCATTCCATTTTCACTCCTCTCCCATACTTAGATCAACAAGAATTACAAAAGCCCTTACTCATTGGGGATCAAAAATCAAGTTTTGAAAAGAAAAATCTAAAAGTCAAAACTAAAGAAAAGTCCTTTAGTCACAATCAAAATCAAAATCTATTGGACTCTACAAAAATCAAGGTCAAGAACAAAAATAATATGAAAGAAAAAGAGTAAGAGATTATCTCCCCTAATATCAAAATAAATGGGGGCAAAAGTTCTACAATTTTAAGTCAAAAAACATACTTGTTGATCCTAAGTCTCCATCATGCTATCCTACTTTCACTTCTTTTCACAATCATAAACCTTCATAACTCATCCACTTGCTCTGCACATCCATTCCCTTATGGCAATACATCATGGACCTTTAATGGAGCTTCATCGAGGGACTTTGTTATTAGGGATGCCCAAACTTCTTCAAGTGACACGCATACGGGAAAACATAGTCCACACATTAGTAATTCTATCTCAATTCCTTTATCAAGGAAGATAGTCACTCGAGATACATATCATTTAGTCAAGGAACGTCACAGTTACAATCATAAAGTCAAGCCTCACACATTTGAGGTAGGTGACTTAGTTCTAAAAGAAAATCCTAAAAATCAGCAAGATAGAGAGAAGAAGGGTAAGTTTGAACCAAAATGGCTTGGTCCTTACATCATCATAGCAGCCTATGGATCTGGTGCATATCAAATCTCAACCATAGAGGGTGAACCTTTAGAGGATCCTATCAACAACATGCACCTTTGCAAGTTTTACACATAGCTCTTCAGCGTATCCTAATTCAAAAATACCAAAAAAAAAAAAAAATACAAAAAAAACCATAAACATAAAAAATCGTTACTTGGTGAAAACCTGGCAAACAGGCGCCTTGTGACACAAAAAAAATTGAAAAATAAAAAAAGTAAAGAAGAAAACATTTCATCCAATGGTGAAAACTGGGTCACCGGCACCATGCGTAGAGACATTGCTGCTCCCTCCTTCAGGATTCCATTTCATCCTTTCACTTTGCACACACTCACTGCTTATCCATCCATAATAAACTTATCCACTCCCATCATGGCTTGTTAGTGATCTACCCAAGATTGGTTAGCCATTCCTAATAATCCCTCATTTTCACCTTTTTCCATCGATAATAAATCAGCTCCTATCTATGGCTAAGGCAAATCCTATGTCTAGTAATGGGTGTGGAACTGAGCGCATCACATGTTTTGAGGAGTACAGTTTCTTCCAGCTTTCATTAGGCTATTCGTGCACAATCCGTAATAAAGCAACATTTACATCGCCAATCCGCAATAAGGTTCTGTCTTCTCCACATAAAGTATCAGTTTTATGGATTTAGTCAGTTTTAGATGAGACACAATAGCAAGAATGGGCTTCAACAAATCAAATCTTTCAACAGACTCAGACGACACTATGGTTCAGTGCTATCTATCCTTTTGTGAAAGTAAACATTGTGACCACAATCAAATAAGACTTATACAAGTGACAAGAGACACTAAACTTGAGGACTACAGTGGATGTTGGTGTCAAGTCTTGGTTTTCTTTTTGATTTAATCTTTTGGTGACATGTCTTTTAGCTTTTTCGGGATGTCTCTGACTAGAGATTCTATCTCCAAGATGTCTTTGACTAGAAAGGCGAGGATGGGGTATCGTCACCTATTTTTCTTTGTTATTACTTGTTAGGTTGTCATTAGTTTTATGTCTAAAGTCATCCTATATACTCTAGTCGGTTAACACTACCGAAATATTCAGTCGGTAAGCACTAATGCAGTCAGTTACAGAAGAAAGGTGTCACAGAGTTAAGTATACACCGAGATGTCTACCGAGTAACGTTCTATGTCTACCGAGTAGCAAAGAAGGTATACCAAGTTATTTGAACCGAGTAGAAACGTGTTACCAGATTCAATGAACTTGGACACATATTTGAAACGTGTTACAAAACTTGAGAAGATCTAACCATTATCACATAGAAAATTGCACTTCAAGATTTTGTATGATTTGGAGGAAGTTTATCCAATGAAATATTTTCTATGTTTATTCATTCAATGAATCTTATTTGCAAGATCGAAGCATGAACAAATCACCGCCCCAAGAGATCTATTTATACAGAATGATTTGAGTATCAAATAGGAGGAGAGACAATGTGTTGTGACTGCTAAGAATGACAGAGATATTCAGAGGTCACCGAGAAAGTCTTAAAAGAACGGTTTATGGGACAGAGTAAACAGAAGGGTTTACCAAGTTGATTTATCAATTATCGAGGTATGCTATGAGCAAGGTAATGTCATATTGAGGACATAGATTCTGCTATAACATTTCAAATGTAAAGTTGTAGATATTTTGTAAAGATTTTGATTATATTATTTGAGTTGTAATAGAAACCTTTAATAGGGTAAAAGACTCTAACAAAGTCTATAAATTGTAAAGCCTTTAACAGGGTACATCATTTTGTAAAAGTGTTTGTAAAATCCTTTAGCAAGGTAGATCTAAAGATCTTGATACTCCTAATAGGGTAAGCTATCTGAAATAGCTAAACATGTAGCTCTAACTGAGCAACCTTTATTATTGCAGTAGTGAAGTTGTGGGTGCCATACCCACCACAGTTTTTCTCTCTAACCAAGAGTTTCTGCGTAACCAAAATATTTGTGTTATGGAGTGAAATGTGTATGAATGTTATTATGTTTCAGCATTTATATTATGAGATCTACAGTATTCAGTTTATGTTTATCAGTAAAGTTATTGTTGAAGAAAAGTTTTGAAGTACTAATTCAGCCCTCCCCTCTCAGTATATTAGCTTTCCTGATTGGCCATAACATTCTTTACTATCTGTGGATTGTCTCTTAGAAAAGGGTTTAACAGCCTAAAGAGAAAGATCTTATCAATGGAAGGCTACAAACAATCTCGGAGAATTGTGAATCTTCAAGAAGAGCTGGATCATGCTAATCAAGTGATTGCAAACATGCAGAGACAAATGCAAAGATCATTGAAAGTCAGAAGAAGGTTGTCTAATGATTTATAGGACTCACAAGAGTTGGTCGAACAAATTGAGACATCATTTGAGAATAGCATATCAGAAGAGATTGAAGAAATGATTGGATAACTAAAAGAAAAGAACAAAACACTGAATGAACAACTAAAAGCAATGAAAAGAGAACATGAGTAATTTAGCACATAGATGACTAAAAATCTTGATGCATTGAGAACATCTGAGGATAACATAAGAGATATGGAAAGGGAAAAACAATAGCTAGAAGCATTGGTGTCTGAAAAGAATGATGAAATCACAAGGATGATTGGAATTCAAAGTAATTTGTCTGATCAATTGGGTTATGCACATCATGAAGAAAATCTAAAGGAAAATGAGAATCAAGCATTGAAACTTGAACTATCAAGATTGATCGATGAACTTGAAGCAGAAAAGAAGTCAAAAGAAACACTAAAGAAAAGTTATGAAGCATCAAGGATGCTGGATGAGCAACTAACTACAAGAAGACCCAACAAAGATGTAGGACTTGATTACAAAGGGATCAACACCACCGAGAGAGGAGAATCATCAAAGCAAGCTGGAAACAAAGACAAGATGAAGGACAAGAAACCTATTTGCAACTACTGTGGAAAATAAGGTCATACTGCCAACATTTGCTGGATCAGAAAAGGTAAGCAACCGAATGTCACTAGGTTTGATAGTTATTGTTACAATTGTAATAAGTATGGTCACACATCTAATCAATGTAGGACTAAGTCGGTTAACAATTATCAAAAGGCAAAATTCAAAGGGTTTTGCAAAAACTGCAATAGATATGGTCATAGTACCGAGAAGTGTTGGTTTAAGCAGAAAAACTATATGTGGTCTTCACATCAAGCAAATGCTAGAAGTTACTGAACTCACACAGATCTCAACCGATAATATACTGCAGTACCATGGGATTACAATACAAGGATATGGTGTGAATGCTATAGAAGATATGGACATATAAGTGCCAACTGCATGATAAGGTTTGGAATGAACAACCAGAGATCATGGATAAATCCTGGAATGGCATGCTTTCATTGTCACAAAGTTGGACACTTGGTTAAAGATTGCAGAGATCAATCCAGAGGAGATATTGAGGAGATAAGAAGCACATTTCAAAAATTTTGGAAAAAGAAAGAAAATGTGTCAACTAATGAAGAAAGCACCTTACCTACCAAGTTAGGTGCATCTACCTCGAATTAATCAGTAAAGGTATAAAAGGGACTGCATTCATTCAAAGATAATATCTTAACAAGTTCCTATTAAATCATGTACTTAATTTCAAAATCTGCATAGCTAAGATGCATTAGCAATTTTGAAATTCTATCTAGACTTTTGGAATACTAGAGAAGTTGGTAAATACAGGAAGCCTATCTAGTCGGTAAAAGAGAAAAAGGAAGGTAATCAGTTTAGAGGAACCGAGTGCATTTAATGCTTCCTTACCTAATTGCAAAAAGCCTGATAAGGTGAAATGTGTACTTAAAGTCCTTTGCGTGGTCATTTTACACTCACCAGTTATCGAAGAGCAGAGCTAAGCCATTCAAAGGCGATCAAACACCTCCTGAGCGAATTTCAAGGTATTTATACAACAATCTCAAATGCATTTTCTAAGCCAGTTAACTAGGCAGTATAAGTTGTGAACATTTGCATTATATTTACTAAGTCAAAGAGTGTTTTCTATCAAGATAAAAACCCTAAGCTCTTTCATTAGTAGAAATCCAGGTTAGAAATGGCTCCTAAGTTGTAGAATCTTGTTGTAGTTAAGACCATTGAGAAGCTGTCAGTAAAGTATTCCTTACCTCCTAAGCTAGCATCCGAACTTGATGATAAAAATGCATTCTCTCTCATTTCGGATAGGGTTCTATTGGTTGAGGATGTCAGATTCTACACTAAGTGTCGTGTTGAAGAACTAGGTCATACTGAAATCAAGGTCATGTATGATGAGCTATGCACCGATGGAAACCTGGATAGTAAGTATGAGCACATTAAAGTAAAGGGATTGACCAAAGCCCTAACCTACACTCAAGTCTTCAAACCCCAATGGGTTAAATTTGTTTTGAGCAGAGTTCATGATGACTTTATGTGGTTAGAGGAACAACCATTCAAAATCACCAAGGAGATTATTCACCTAATAATCTGATATCCTATATTCGATCATGCCTAAGCACAGAAGATGATTTCACAAAAGGAATTGATAACTTTAACCGAATTTGAGTCTGATTGCAGAGGTCTTAAGTTGAACAATGTTATAGATGCAGAGCTAAAATTTGCAATTAGAGTCATTGGTTATTGTTTCTTTCAATCAGCAAGGGAAAATAGTGTACCGTGTGTAGTTGTAGATTTGGCCTACAAGATTGTGAAGAAAGGCATGAAGATTGATCTATGTGAAGTGTTGTTGAAAAAACTATTTGAAAATCTCAACACTATAAGGAAACCTAAGAAGAAGAACTCAGCTAACACACTAAAGTTTGGGTCACTCTTAGTGTGCATGTTTTTCTATTTTCAGAAATTCTTCCAATCAGTCGGTAATGTTGGCTAGGAGTTACACCGACCAATCACCCATCAGATAAATGATTTTATCAAACAGCTAAGTGATAATTTCAATGATATAATGGATGATTACTTTAGCAAATTTCAAGAAAAGATGCATAATAGGTACAGAATCCCACCTCAGTTAGTGGAGAAATATAAGGATGATATATGCTTTGAAGTAAACACCGACTATTGCTATGTCAATGCAGTAGAACCCAAAACTCAATCCTTATCACTATGGGTTATGAGATTGATTCTGAAATCTCTCAACAATAGATAGATGCCTTTTTGGCACTTCCAAGGCACTCTACTGAGCTCAAATATGGTACCTATGAAGAGGTAAAATAGAAGGTAAAGATGAGCATAGTAGTACTGAAGGCTACAAGAAAAGCCACCAGAATGATACAAGACTTAACTAAGAAATTAGGAGAAGGTTCTACCTCCACACCTACTAAGTCAACGAATGAGCTACTTTCAATTGAGGAAGAATCTGAAGCTCAAGAAGCAACAATTACTCTAAGCATCGACTTGCCAAAGGGCAAAGTATTGAAAAGAAAGAAATAGGAGACACCCAAGGTATCATCAACTCCACAAGTCAAAAGACCAAACA
This sequence comes from Cryptomeria japonica, assembly GCF_030272615.1. Taxonomy (NCBI): domain Eukaryota; kingdom Viridiplantae; phylum Streptophyta; class Pinopsida; order Cupressales; family Cupressaceae; genus Cryptomeria; species Cryptomeria japonica. The sequence continues at coordinate 732,695,729 of NC_081409.1, forward strand.
CTAGATCATCTACAGTATCACCTAGGAAGAGGCAGAAAAATGTTGAATTGCCTAAGGTTACTAAGACTTATAGAAAGTCAACTCAGAGACTCATTTTGAATAAGGAGTCAAGTGATACAGAATCTGAAGACAAAAATAAATTTCAGATTGTCAAAAGCACAAAGGAAGATGTACACAGTGTTGACAACTTATGTGCCAATTTGATTCAATATGGAGGATTTGGGTCATTTAGGTATGTTAAATATGACTCTCAGATAGAAGAAGAAAAGAGGCAAATAGAAGAGTCAGTTTTATGTACACTTCTTAAATTTCAAGTAGTTCCATTGGAAGTAACTGATTTTCTTCCAAAAGCATTATATTCTCATATTGACAATAGATGGAAATATGCTATGGACTCGGAGAAGAAAATAACAGAAAGAGTTTTGGTACATCTCTTTCTAGACATGTCGGTAGAAGATATAAAAAAACATTTGAAAAAGAACTCCTCAAACTGAAAGGGCAAGCACTTATAGAATTTAGAGAACTATGCAAAGCCAAAGAAGAACAAGAAAGACAAATGGCTATTCAAAAGAAGAACTGAGTACTTCAGAAGGTTAAAGCATTATTGACAGATATGCTACCTGAAGCTACCATGAATAAAGATGCTACCATCCATATACAACTGGATGAACTACTCACTAAATTAGAAGCATCAAGAGTAGATGCATCAGAATACCTTAGCAAGTTGAAGGAAAAAGAGCTAACTGCCAAAATGATTGAAGAAGTGCAGAAGGCCATTGCTATAGATAAAGTCAAGCTAATTGGATTCATTGCTAAGTTGTCCCCTCAACTCAAGCACATTCTTTATTTATTCCAGAAATTATGTACATTTTCATTATTTATTAAGGACATCAAGCATAAGACCAAAGCTATTGAAAAGGAGATCACCGATCTCTCCAATAAATTGACCACTGAGCCAAATTCTGTTCATAATTTCTATACCAAGCTACAAACTCTTATGGCTCAACAGTTGGAACTTCGGAATGAAGAGCACAAAATAAGAATGGATATAATGACTCTTTAGACATTATTTATTCCCCATCTTTCATTAGTCCAAGAGCAGATCAACCGAGCCACATAGTTGTCCACTCAAGCCAAGGGAAGCACATTAGATGGTCTGATTTCACTGATAGCTAATATTACAACTCAGAATTCTTTAATGGAAAGTGTCAAGGATGCACTTACCAATGCTCTCACCAATGCTCGCACTAAGTACAAATCTATTTTTGATCAGTTGCCCCCACTGAATGGTAACTAGTTTTGATGTTTGTCAAAAAGGGGGAGTGTACCGAGTATAAGAGGGAGTGTATCAAGCAGAACAGAGTATGAACAGAGTATCCAAATGTACAGTTGAATTTGATAGGGGGAGCAATGACCACAGAGTAGTGAACACCAAGCATTGATCATAGAAGCATGCAAATTAAGTTATGTACAGTATATTGTTAAGGGGAGTATATATTTGAGTATGTTACTATTTATTGACAATTGTATGTATTGTCATTTTAGTCAAATAAATTTTGTAAGTATATATATTTTGAGTTATGACTTTGAAAAGAGTTTTGTCAAACATACCAAACTAATGTCAAAAGGGGAGATTGTTGTTACTTATTAGGTTGTCATTAGTTCTATGTCCAAAGTCATCCTATATACTCTAGTCAGTTAACACTACCGAAATATTCAGTTGGTAAGCACTAATTCAGTCAGTTACAAAAGAAAGGAGTCACAGAGTTAAGTATACACCGAGCTGTCTACCGAGTAACATTCTATGTCTATCGAGCAGCAAAGAAGGTATACCGAGTCATCTAAACCGAGTAGAAATGTGTTACCAGATTCAATGAACCTGGACACATATGTGAAACATGTTACAAAACTCGAGAAGATCTAACCGTTATCACATAGGAAAATGCACTTCAAGATTTTGTATGATTTGGAGGAAGTTTATCCAATGAAATATTTTCTATGTTTCTTCTTTCGATGAATCTTGTTTGCAACATCGAAGCATGAATAGATCACCATCCCAAGAGATCTATTTATACAGAATGATTTGAATATCAAATAGGAGGAGAGACAATGTGTTGTGACTGCTAAGAATGACAAAGATATTCAGAGGTCACCAAGAAAGTCTTAAAAGAACAGTTTATGGGACAAAGTAAAAAAAAGGGTTTACCGAGTTGATTTATCAATTACCGAGGGTTTACCGAGTTGATTTATCAATTACCGAGGTATGCTATGAGCAAGGTAATGTCATATTGAGCACATAGAGTCTGCTATAACATTTCAGATGTAAAGTTGCAGATATTTTGTAAAGATTTTGATTGTATTATTTGAGTTGTAATAGAAACCTTTAATAGGGTAAAAGACTCTAACAAAGTCTATAAATTGTAAAGCCTTTAATACGGTACAACATTTTGTAAAAGTGTTTGTAAAATCCTTTAGCAAGGTAGATCTAAAGATCTCGATACTCCTAATAGGGTAAGCTATCAAAAATAGCTAAACATGTATCTCTAACTGAGCAACCTTTATTATTGCAGTAGTGAAGTTATGGGTGCCATCTCCACCACAGTTTTTCTCTCTAACCAAGAGTTTCTACATAACCAAAATATTTGTGTTATGGAGTGAAATGTGTATGAATGTTATTATGTTTCAGCATTATATATTATGAGATCTACAGTATTCAGTTTATGTTTATCAGTAAAGTTATTGTTGAAGAAAAGTTTTGAAGTACTGATTCACCCCTCCCCTCTCAGTACATTAGCTTTCCTGATTGGACCTAACATTCTTTACTATCTGTGGATTGTCTCTTAGTAATTCTATGACTTGTCCAAGGATATGAGGACATGATGAGTCTAGTATGAACTGGGGCATTCCTTGTTTGCGACTGTTTGATCTCCATGCAAATGGGTACAATGACTTTCTAGGTTGAACATATGCCTCGATTGTCATAACCTGCTCGCCATAATAAAGCTCAATGATGATAATGCACAAGAAGCTCTTTCACTTTCATATCTTCTATCTTCCATCTCCCTTTCTTGATTGACTTCCATCATCCTTCTTGAGTCTGTGTAGCCTGCTATCACACGATTGAGTATAATGACATGCCAAAAATATTTGCATTTCATGTAGTTGCACCTGCATTACCACATATAAGCATTTCATACATACATATAGATATCATAATTGCATCACATCTTGCACACAACACATGTTAGCACATCTTACATTTTTATAATGTAAATAGTTATTTGCATTATCATATTCATCTGCATTTCATACATTCACATTTGCATTGGTATAACATATAAAAATATAAAAAATAAAAAAATATCGCATTTCATTATGTACATATTTGCATCCATATCATAACCATCACATAGAAACATACATCATGAAACATCTCATCACATAGGTACACATGCATATAGCTGCCACAAGGATGAATCTCATATATCTATATATATATATATATATATATATATATATATAAGTGTCATGATATAATGATGTCAAAGTCATATGGCTACAATCACCCGAAGGTGTCATCATACAAAATGGTACAAAACTGATACATAGGGAGACCTCTAAGGCTATGATGAACTCCCTCCTCGAAGCCTCCTGGCCTCAACAAAGTCTAAGCCCTGGAAGGACCTGCCCCAGGATCATCTCTCATGTCCCCTCTATCTGGTGGTGGTGGAGGACCCATGACCCCACCGCTAGATTCTTGTCTCCTGTCTCTCCCTCCAGAGATTGTCTCAGTCCGTGATAATGTCTAGAAGCTCCTAGCCTACTGCTCTAGTGGCACTACTCCATAATATAGGTCTCTTTAGTAACCTATCTCCACCCCTGCCCATAGAACATAGGCATATCTAGCCCCTGTGTTCTCTACTGCCTGTCTCCCTGTCCTCAGTGCTATCTCAGCCTCTATATAGTGCTGAATAGCCTGATCCCTCTCGTGCTCAGTGTCCCTCAATTGTCTCCCGAGTCTAGCTATCTCCCTCTCCAGATCCTAGATCTCATCTGACTATCCTTGGCAAATATCTCTCAAGGATAGTAGCTCATCCTCCTCCTCTCCTCCCCCATCCCACAACCAATCGTCGTGTCACCCTATCTAGACAAAGGAACCCACTGATCACTCTTGCCAGTACTACTGGTAGTGCTAATCCTATCCGTGTCATGGTATTCCAAGCCATGTGTCCAACCCTCATCTCCAATCCCCGATCCTGGAACACTCATCTTAGTGCATCCCTGTCTTCATCTCGGTCGTAAGGAACTAACTCCCCATCGATTAGTATCCTCAGTATCCTATAAACATCCTCCAAGGTGACTATCATCTCACCCATTGGCAAATGAAACCTGCAAGTCTCTAAGTGCCATCTCTCAACCAGCACAATCAACAATCCCATGTTCACCCGAAACTCAAGCACATACAAAATATGTCGCAAGTCCATAACCTCAATCGCTGCCTTATCCTCAAGTGTCAGCTCTGGTCATAAACTTTGAGTCGATGGGAATCTCTCTCATGACTCCAGCATAGGTAGGTACTCCTACAGTCAAGCAAATGAACTTTGTCAGTTAAAGTGACATTCCCTATTCATCACAAAATATTGCTTTTTATCCTAGTGCTTATGGTACTCTATCCTAGTGACACTCCCTATTCATCACAAAGTGTTGCCGTTTATCCTAGTGGCACTCCTTGTTCATCACAAAGTGTTGTTGTTTATCATAGTGGTACTCCCTGTTCATCACAAAGTACTACATTTTTTTTGGCACTCCCTGTTCATCACAAAGTGCTGCTATTTTTAGTACTCCCTGTTCATCACAAAGTACTACATTTTGGTACTCCCTGTTCATCACAAAGTACTGCATTTTTTTTGGCACTCCCTGTTCATCACAAAGTGCTGCTATTTTTAGTACTCCCTGTTCATCACAAAGTACTACATTTTGGTACTCCCTGTTCATCACAAAGTGCCTTGATCTATCCTATCCTAGGGCCTCTTCTTGAGTGTATCCTCTTAATTAGTTTCTTGATTGACAACATATGTTCTATCACAAAATTGTCAATCCTAGCCCTATCTGCTATTCTGGTCTTCCCTAGAGGACTTGCTTGAGTGTATCCTCTCAGCAGCTTATCCAATCAATAGCATATGTTTATCACAGAACTTTCAATTCGACCTTGAAGACATAAATGCACATTCATGACACAAACACGCCTAGCCTACCCAAACGCGCCTAGCACCAATGCAGATGCACCTTAACATTTTCCCCCCCTCTTGACATACCTAAAGTACATTTATTACTCTAACTGACATGCATTTATGATAGTAATTAATGCAACAAAGGTACAAGGAGGTTTTGTGGTACTTACCGACTCTCCTGCATCTGCTGGCCTCTGATATCAGCGAACGCGATCGAATCTATGCACCAATGCCATCGCTACTGACTGCTCTCTGCTCTCTCTACACTATGATCTCTTAGATGTGTGAATGACAATGAGGATGTTTTCCACTCATGGTCTATCTTATAGACTGCCCTAGCCCTAGTCTCCCGTGTCAGTCTTCTTTATCCCATGACTTTGTCACTCTATCCTATCCAGTCAATCCATTCTAGCCTTTCTTTCTTATCAAGAGATTGTCTGCAATCTTTTCAAAGATTTTCATCCAATCTCTCAAGGGGGCATATCATTCCCATCCTGGGGCAACTTTGTATCAGTTCATATTATCTTCTTTGAAACAACGCGACAAACTGCATTGTCTTAAAGAGGGGCAAAATGTAGACACCTAAAATTGTCTAGTCTAATTAAATAAATATTTTATTTATTTAATTATTTTAGCCTAATTCTTCTATTAATTGAATAAATCTTTATTTATTTAATTAATTAATTTATCCTCTTCTAGCCTTATCTCTCATTTAAATAAATACTTTTATTTATTTAAATTATCCTTTTTCCTAAATTAAATAAATATTTTATTTATTTAATTGATCCCACTTCCTCTATTAATTAAGTAAATCTTTATTTATTTAATTAATTCATTAACCTTTTCTACCCATGACACATGTCATTCATCTCTTAATTCTTACACTACCTACCCTATTATTATTTTCTTATTTCCTCTACCTACCCTCTAATCATAGCTGACCATTTATCTTTTACACCTCTTAATCGTATCCCTCCATTTCTTATAGTGTCTTCTATATAAGGAGATGCTTCCTTCATTATCAACCCTCACTAGTACATTCAGAGCTGATTTCCGATGGCCGTTTGTCAGATTTGTAACAAATTTTCATCGGAGTGTCGACAAAATCCATCGTCGAAAACTCAGCATCGGATTGGTCGATGATGCCATGCCTGTCAGAAATTCGACAATCCAATGGACTCTGCCAACAGTCAAAGAAGTCGTCGGTCGAAAGCTTGGTATTCATCATAATTCCGATGATGATAATTTTTATCGAAAAAAAATAATTATTATCACCGAAGATAATTATTATCATCGATATAAAAGAGCCATCAAAGGAAGGAAATGCCAATGAATTCCAGAAAGGACTCACTGAAGATAATAACTTCATCGACAAAAGATATCGAAGAAAGAAGAGAGGGTCTTCATCGACGGGAAAAGTTCTAGAGGAAATAATACTATCGATGCAACATAAAAAGGACCCACCTAAAGGAGCGTTTTCATCAAAAGAATAATATCGATAAGACAAAAGGAAGCTACATCGATAAAAGATATCAATGAGGATATAGGTTTCGAGGAGGTTAAACTTCATCGACAAAAGATATTGAAGAAAGCAGAGAGGGTCTTCATCGATGGGAAAAGTTGTCGAGGAAATAATACTATCGATGCAACATAAAAAGGACACACCAAAAGGAGCATTTTCATCAAAAGAATAATATCGATCAGACAAAAGGAAGCTACATCAATAAAAGATATCAATGAGGATATAGGTTTTGAGGAGGTTAAACTTCATTGACAAAAGATATCGAAGAAAGCAGAGAGGGTCTTCATCGACGGGAAAAGTTATCGAGGAAATAATACTATCGGTGCAACATAAAAAGGACCCACCAAAAGGAGCATTTTCATCGAAAGAATAATATCGATCAGACAAAAGGAAGCTACATCGATAAAAGATATTGATGAGGATATAGGTTTCGAGGAGGTTAAAAGGCATGTTCTCGATATGTGTGGTTTTGCCGATGTAACTTTATTGGTGAAGAACAATAAGGGAAAATAAAGAAACACTTTGGTGAGATAATAGACTCATTCATCGACGGGGCATAGTGATGTTGATGAAAGAAGTATTTCGATGGAAAAATAAAGGAGGACACTAAAGCCCAAGGTTTCTTCGACATAAGACCCGATGGATATCAGATATGTTTCGATGAGGAGACAACCATACTGACTGAATACAGTATTCTGATGAAGGTAAAAAATACTTGATCGAAGTAATATTTGAAACAAAAGTATTGTTGATAGAAGCAAAGAGATCGATGGACTAAAGAAACAAATGATCGAAAGACATATCCTCATCGAAATGATTATTGATTGCCGCAAAAATCATAAACAAATCCTAGGGAAGGTCACATCGCCATTAAATTCAAACATGTGCTCGAGTGACCGTTGTCCAGATCGCCATTACTAACTGATTAAATATGCCATAAGTAGTGGATCAACATCAAAGGACACAACATTAAGGAATTCACAGGTGATGAAATGAAAGCAAGAATTGGGTGAATTCATAGATAAAGCTCAGTAATTCCAAGCAAGTTGTTTTCACACAGACCTCTTTTTTAAAATTCAAATGGAATCATCATCTAAAACTAATAAGACCAGAAAGGGAAAAGAACCTATTGCTGCAGAAGAAAAACCTAAAAGACAGAAAAGGGAAGGGCATTCTTTGGCCCAGGACCTGATTGACCTGTGGCCATCATCCAGTTTGAGGTCCAAGAAGATTAGAGCTGATGAGGAAGGCCTGGAGAACCGGTTTGAGGATCTTGGAGACATATGGACAGAATTGAGAGGGTATGAATTATTCATATATGGGTACAATAGAAGAGTTACCCCTCAACCGATCAACAATTTTTGGTGATTGAACTTAGGAAGGTTAGTTGTGGCTAATGTATTCATGAATGTGGAGCTCATGAAGGCATTGGCAAACAATTATGACCCTAAAACTAGGACCATATATAACTACATGGGTGAGCCAATTCTTGCAATCACAAAGGAGGTTATTGACACTGTGTTCGAGTTGGATTGGGGATTTGAAGAATTGATTGACTTCAATAAGTTAACAAGTGAATATTTTAACCTAGAGCACATTTACAAAATGTGGAGACTCCCTATACATAGACCTAGGAATGCAGGGTCCTTAGTGCCACTAGGTCAGGATGACAAAGCTCCCTATGATGCCAATTCTTTCCATCCATATTTCAAATATACCTATTACTCTGTTGCCCAAGTGCTAGGGATAAAAGCCCATCCTTTGATGGATATTGCAGCCATGGTCATTTGTGCCGATTTGTAGTCTAAGGACCCCGGCTTCTTTGATTTTTTTGCTTATTTGGTTGAGGTTTTGAATCATGGGTTAGAAAATTTAAAGGGGGATGTCATCAATGTTCATTTCAAGCATTATTCCTTACTTATGCATATGCTATTGTATGTGGGCCAAGATGAAGGGTTATGGCCAGAAGAGTTATGTGTCAAGACATATGACAATGCTGGGATGAGAAAACCAGTGCAACTATGGGTTTCTTCATGGGACCAGAGGTATGTGAATAATCAATATTGGCATTTTGAGGAGTTCTTTGTCAAGCCATTATATAGACTGTTTGGATGCCCGTGCGATCATGCCCTTGCACCAGAGGTTCAAAGATTCCTAAGACCAAAATATTTCGCTAAAGATCCCTCAATTGAACACAATTGGGGAGATTGGTATTGTTTTTCAGACTGCACACAAGTTAGGGTATACGGGTTCGAAGGGAGACCATACTTACTACCACTTATAGTCCGTAATAGAGTGGCTTGTTTGGAATTGCGAGGCAACTGCCAATAGTGAGTACAGAACATCTAACAAGCCATGGGAAATGTTCAATTGTACCTGGTTTGTTAGTATTTTCAGATTTTATTGTGAAAAGTTCAAAGAGTTATGGCCTGCTACAGACAAAATTAGATTATTATGGCATGGATATAGGGGATCCAAGGCCTAATTTTGATCCTGAAGGATACATAAGGATAGCCCGGTCATCACAAAAGATGAAAGCTCGAGAGCATAAATCTTACCTACCGGATGACCTCATTAAGAACATTGGCAAAGAAGAGGCTAGAGTGAAGCGAATAAAGCTTCACAAAACAATGTAGGCTTATAAATGGAATCTCTTTAGAAGGAAAATGGATGAGAACGTGCTACAAAAGATTGAAGACCCCTTGGAGTTCGCCAAAAAACTTATGGAGCATGAATTGGAAATACTTGAGGGAGTCCCGCCTCATGTTTTTAGGGATTACATTGATACTATTAGGAATACAAAGCCTTTGGCTCATATGTCTCCTGCTTCCACATCTCGCATCATCCTGTTCAATCCTTGAGAGGATTACCCCCCTGGTTATGCAGAGGATACACTGATAGACTTGGCAATAGGACAACTAAATATCTGAGAAGTGGCTGACATCAGATTCCTGGAGCATGAGGATTTCATTACTGATAGTGACTTCATTGCTTCCAAGGAGTTCACCGCACTCCTCTATCAACAAAAAGGATCTCAAATTAGGAATAACATGAGAAATAGTGAAGAAGAGCAGCAACTTGAAAAGTTACAAGAGGAGATGGATCTTGTTATGAGAGAAATGACACTTGAGAAGGGAAGACAGTTGCTTAAGGAAGCTGGTGTGCTATTATACTCTGGATGGGACATGAACTCTACCTTGTTGTTTGATGGATTCCTCAAGAAACAAGACCCAAGTAAGCAAATGATGCCAAAAGAGATTGATAAACTCTTTAGAGCATCAAGATATGATCCAGATCAGAAGGCTCTTCTACAGTGGGCTATCTATGCTAAAGATAAAAGACCTATATTGGTTGATACAGAAGAAGCTTTTGGACATTTGATGGTGTAGCAAGTTGGAAAGACTAACCCTAGAATAATTGCCAAACTAAATTTGGATGTCGCTAAAGTGAACCAAGATCAGATAGAGTTTCTGGTCTGAGAAAATTCTACATACAAAAGCCTATATGAGAAAACTGATGAAGAAAAATAGAGGCTGCAAGCAAGATTGCTTCAGATTGATACAGGTACCAGTCAAACAGGGATGACATATGGTGTTGATAGAGATGTCATGGATGCCTTGACAAATGCTATGTATTGGAGGAACAGGGCTAAAAAGACATCTCGGCAAGTAAAAAAGGAACCACAAAAGATGGATAAGTTAGTTCTCGAGGTCATTGAGCATAGATTCAAAAGTATGGTATAGGTTGCAAAAATCTATTGGAAGACATACACTGGAACAGTTAAAGCTTTGAAAGAGCATTAAAGGCTCAGGTCTCAGTTGGAAGGCATGATGAATGACAACAGTCTGATGAATCCAGGTGAGAAAATTGAAGTCGAGGCTTACTTGAAGTCCCATGATGAATTGGAAAAGCAATTAAGGAAAGAGCTTCAGAGGCTGGATGATGGGAATACCCCTAGGGTGTCCTCTTTTTACAGTAAAGGTAAGTTAGTATCATTGGAATAGTGGAAACAAGATTTCATTGATGAGAAGAATCGAGCAGTAGCAGAGTTGGATCGAGACAAAGAATTGTCACTTTGTGTTAACCATATTCTATCGAATCATTTCCAGATAGAAAGCGACATGAGGACACTATAAAATGATGTTCTAATGTATAAAGATGATAAGTACATTCAACACATAGGAATGTTGAACTTTTTTATCTTCCAGTTTGTTAACAAAAGTGCTAATTAATAGTTATGTGCTGAAAAGCCACGATGCTTGGTGACAATGTATACCCTCATATAAATGAGGGAACTTTTGTAACAATAAGGATCATTAGAGAAGAAGTAGAATATAGCCTCAGGCTTACTATTGTACCATTTTGTGAACATACATAATATAATCAATTGTCTTTCCTTTGTGTATATGTTGTGGGTTACTGCATCTTTTTGTAGGTAGTTGCTTGTGACATTATCTAAATGAGATAAGGTTACTTGTGTTCTTCTAGTAAAACTCTGTGTTTCATATTGTAGATTTGAATAAAAGATTTACTTGTGAATATAGTTTTGTATATAGTGCACCTGCATATGTATATAGTTTTTTTTATAGGTGGAAAGCTTGAGGTTCAATGTCGAACTTGGTTGCTCTGATACCATATGTAATATTCCATTAATTCTATACTTAAAGAAAATAAATTGTGATCCATATTAAGATAAAAAATTGAGCATTTCAAAATAAAACATAACTACTTCAGTTGAAGGAGAAAACTAACTAAATGTTCTTCAACATAATAAGAATCTAACTAATTTATCTAAAAGGAAGGTAATCTTTTAACGATAAAAAACATTGAACAAATATTATTAAGCTAATCAATATGAGAAAGGAATTCAAATGGCCAGTTTGATCACTTAGATAAAGCATCACCATCTTGGCCAAGGTTTTAACATTGCAAGCACCAATGCATTGTTAGTGTTCACCTCCCTTGCTCGACTTGTACATCCAATTCTTGAGCTCAACAAACTCACTAGTTACCAACCATATAAACAAGCCATCTGCTTAATGTGTACTAACAATAATGGTTATTAATGACCATCATATGATAAATAGCATACACTTGAGCCAACTAACTCACTAGTTTACTAACCAACTATCTAGCGAACTGCTTAATGTCTACTAAGAATAACGGTCATAAATGACCATCATAAGATGATTAACATACACTTGGGTTAGTTGATTCATTGGTTATAGAACTTCTAGGTTTAGCTGATCCAATTCATTACATAATAGTCTCATGTCTACTGACATTAACGGTTTACAAGGACCTTCATGGGATTGTGACATAACCTAACAAGCCAACTGCAACAAATCCCCTATCTCTAACAAGCTTCAATTTTCATCATGGAATTAAACCTAATACAACATTGGCTCCCTTATTTAGCTAAATTAACACATCATATTATGACTCAACAAAAAATATGGTTCTAATATATATTTTTTTCTTTCTATATTCCCCAAAGTATGCATCTAATTGATGATAAGAATCCTTCTTCAGGTCTTGCAACCATGGAGATTGGTTATAATCTGATTATAACCAAAGTATGTTGATTCCAAGATGAACCATATTTGGTTGAACTATGAGTTAAGAGTGGAAAACAAATAAACATAGAATAGCTGCAAATTATAGCAAGGTATTGTGACTATAAGATAGAAACCATCCTAGGAGCCTCCAATATATCAAAAGTTGAGAAAGTAGCAAGCTTACTGTATAAAGACAGTGATCACTATAAAGTTGTAGTCAAGTTCAAAGCATTGATTTGTGGGAGCAAAGGGTTTCATATGGGGATAGAGCAGTCTCATGAAATATCATGATAGTCATAATCATAATCTATAGAGTAGTCAAATCTTCAAGATAAATTGGTGATAGTGCAATCATTTTGTTGAGCACCAAATCTGAATTAAGTAAAATATCTTGATTTGAGAAATTAAATCATAGAAGCCATCTCTCTTTGGAAGAAATCATCATTTTCATTGATACCATAATAACCCATAAGTTATCAAACAAGTCTAAAAGCATTCTATCGAAGTATCTAAGATTCAAACAGTATTGATGAGACCCAGCGATGTCTCATCGATATAAAAGGGGCATCTAAGAAAGCAAACGCCGATGAACTTTAGAAAGGACTCATCAAAGACGGTAACTCAATCGATAAAAGATATTGAGGAAAGTGGAGATGGTTCTCATTGACAAGAAAAGGTCTTCGAGGATATAACACTATCGGTGCAAAAAGACTCACTGAAAGAGATGGTCCCACCAACAAAAGGTATCGAAGAAAGCAGAGGTGGCCCCCACCAATGAGAAAAGGCTTTCGAAGAAACAATATCATCGATGCAAGATAAAGAAGATTCATCGAAAGAAGCATTCTCATCGAAAAAGTGATATCGATAAAACAGAAGAAAACTACATCGATGAATGATATCGATAAGGATATGAGTTTCGATGGGAGGACAAAAGAAGTCATCAAAGTCCAAAGTCTCTTCGACATGAAACCTGACGGACAGCAAAAAGATTTTGATGAGAATATGAGTTTCAAGGAGACTAAAAGGCATGTCTCCGATACACATGGTTTCATCAATACAACTTTATTAGTGGAAGATGACAAAGAGAGGATAAAAGGGGCTTCGGTGAGACAATAGACCCATTCATCAAAGGAGCATAGTGATATTGATGGAAAACTAATGGAAGTCACCGAAGCCCAGGGTTTCTTCAACATAAAAAGGGACCGATGGATACCAGATAGGTATCAGTGAGGAGACGACAATACTCAATTTGTTTATCTTCCAGTTTGTTAAATAAAAAATGTTGGTTACTAGTTATATGCTAAAAAGCCACAACGCTTGGTAATAATATATACTCTGTTAGGCCCAATATAGAAAGATAATGTACTAAGAGGGGAGGGGTGAATCAGTACTTCAAAACTTTTCTTGAATAATATCTTAACTATTATGCATAAACCAAATAGTGCAATAACATAACATAAAGCTAAAACAAATGGATAACAATCATACATGATTCACTCCATAACACATATATTTTGGTTACGCAGAAACTCATGGTTAGAGAGAAAAACTGTGGTGGGGATGGCACCCACAACTTCACTACTGCAATAATAAAGATTGCTCGGTTAGAGCTACACATTTAGCTATTTCTGATAGCTTACCCTATTAGGAGTAACAAGATCTGTTAGATCTACCTTGCTAAAGGATTTTACAACATTTAATCTAAATGATGCACCTGGTTACAATTTATAGACTTGATTAGAGTCTTTTACCCTATTAAAGGTTTCTCTTATAACTTCACAATATTACAATAAAATCATTACAAATATCTGCAACTTTACATCTGAAATGTTATAGCAAATTCTATGTGCTCAGAATAGACTACCTTGCTTAGAGCATACCTCGGTAGCCCATATAGTAACTCGGTAAACCCTTCTATTTACTTTGTTCTTCAACTATTCTCTGAAAACCTTCTTGGTGACCTTTGTGTCTCTGTAATAGTCTTCTTACACTTGCACACACCTTTAACTCTTAACTCATGCTGTATAAATATATCTCTTAAGATGGTGATCCAATTCATTGCTTCGATCTTACAAACATGATTTATTGAATGAATAACCATGAAAATAATTTCATTGGTTAGATGACCTCAAAATCATACACAATCTTCTAGTGCAATTTCCAATGTGATAACGGTTAGATGTGCCTCGATCTTGTAACATGTTTTCATATGCATGTCTAGGTTCAATGAATCTGGTAACACGTTTCACTCGATGTATATCAACTCGATGTGTCAACTTTGCTGCTTGGTAGACATGAAAAGATACTCGGTAGACAGCTCGGTGTATACTGCGTTCTGTGACTGCTTTCTTTTGTAACCGACTAGACTGTGCATACCAACTGAATATTTCGGTAATAGTAACCAACTAGAGTATATAGTATAACTTTGACATAAAACTAATGGCAACTTGATAAGTAGTAACATACTCTCATATAAAGGGGGGAGCTTTTGTAACATGAAAGAGAATTAGAGAAGGAATAGATTATAGCCTCAGGCTTACCATTGTACTATTTTGGCAAATATACATAATAGAATCAGTCATTTTCCTTTGCGTTTATGTTGTGGATTATTGCATTTCTTACAGGGAGTTGCTTATGATATTATCTAAAGGAGATAAGGTTATTTGTGTTCTTCTAGTGAAATTTTGTGTTTCATATTGTAGATTTCGATCAAAAAGATTTACTAGCGAATTGTAATTGTTCCTGGTATTTCTTCCTTATATGGTCTCTTAAAAGCTAGGGTTAAATTCATTCAAGCAGTTTACAATATAGACATTGAAGTAGAGCTCATAAGAAACAGTAATTGACAGACTCATCGAGAGGTGGTGGGTTTAAAAATTGTCTCATAAGTTTACACAATAAGTCCTAAAGAAATATAAAGACTCCATAGCCCAAACAACGAAGAAAGGCACTGGTCATCTATAGAATACAATTCACTAGTTCACATTTCATTTTAAAGCAATAGGAGTAGCTGAGTAAGAAATATAGAGTAGACTAGAAATAGTGTATATAAATAAATTTCAAGCACAGAAATCGAATAGTTTCTACAACAACAATATTGAACTCATCTGCTATATCTCCATCCTAGGAATTTATGCCATTCTAAGATAGGAGGAAATTAGATCAAGATACTTAATCTACTATAAAAATCATTAGTCATTGAAAACAACTAGTGAGTAGGTATACCCGCCTAGGTCCTGCAGAGCCTAAAGTGAGAGAGTTAGTAACCAAGTAGGTTCACTCTATAAGTTGGCCAAGTCAATTGGAGGGTTTGATCATAGGAGTTGGAATTTCCTTAGAACCTATCCAATCTGTTGATTTAAGACCCAACACATTCATTAATTGTTTTGGACATTTCAAGCTATGTTTTCTTAATAGATGGTCAAGTATAGAACAACAACACTCAGAAAATACATTCTAGAGAGATTGCAGTCTACAGTAAAGCCAGTAGGTAGTCATACCTAGTACCAAATAAAATGATAGTAATCAAGTCTACTGAGTGAAAAAGAGCAGGGTATAAGTTTCTAAAAGGTCTTTTCAAACCTTAACAACAAATAACACGTTATTGTTGCAGCATTGTCAAAACTTGACAAGAACAACACCTTATTACCTCAAGAGGCATAGCACTCATAGGGAAACTCATGTAAAATGTGCAACTCAATACAATAAATAATCTTAGTTTGTATCCCTATAGCATCATAATGCAGTCCTTGACCAAGTATGCATACAAGAAACATCTAGTTCTATTAAGGCACAAGCATCAAAGTCAGAGGTTATGACAGCTAGTCAAAAACATCAAGTACAAAAAGGTTAGTCTCAGTCACTAGAACACAATTTGCAACATGCACTAGGAGTTGTCCTCCTTACAAATAGTGCAACATTAAAAAGGTATTATCAAAGCTACAACCACAATTCAAAGAGGAAGCTTACAAAGATAGGACAAAGCTAGGTACAGTCATAAGTCAAGGCAAATACATAGTTGAAACTCAGTCTAAAATAGTGAAGAAGTGCAACAAATGACATGAGAAGTCTAAAGAATTATTATAGCAATCATGAGTCAAGCATTAATGAAGAGATTTTTTGCATCCATGATAAAATCTCAAACACACTTTTTACTGTTCTCTTGGTGATTGTGCCCAATTGTGCATGTCTTTCTTATGTATGAAAATTGCATTTTGCAGCTTTCCACCGACCATGTATTTGAGATGTCTTTGATTTAGATATGGCATGAGCTTAGTCGTAGAGTGAGACTAGGGAGTTGGACCATCTCAACCATGGTATTTTCATTTAATTTTAATCAACTAAAGAGCAATATTCATGACTTACAAGTAATAAAAAAACTTACAAGGATGAGGCATATTCATTACTTACAAGTAATAAAAACAATTACAAGGATGAGGCATATTCATAACTTTTGCAGTCCTACCTTGGATATCAACACTAGAAGCAACTCATATTGTTCGTGTACAAACAAGACAATATGGGAGTTCATTATACCCAACAACTTGTGGTATTGTTGTTCATGTTGGCTCTATTGGACCCTGTAATTAAGATTCAATATACATTATTCAATAAGATTAACTATGCAACATAATGAAATATTGAAAAGTGTGTTATCTTGTTGAGCTTCACTTGGTTTCAAGACTAGTTTAATATTCTCTACTTAACAGGGCCAAACACGTGAAGGTGGAAGCTCATTTGGCCCCTCCCCCCCCCCCCCTAATGTCACTCTAAATTCCTCATTAACATCTTATAACATTCATTCTTTATACCATTAATAAAATATAGCATTCATTCATTAATGTCACACAACGTTCATTAACACATAACATTGATTAACATCAATTAACATGCAACATTCATAAATATTAATTAACACATATCATCCATAACTATTAATTAACACATAATTACATTCACTAACACATAAAAATCAATCATTATCAAATAAGTTAGATTACAATCATTTCTTTCTTTGTTTTTTCTTTGAAGCTATGAAAAGACTAAGTGGAACATCAGTTTCTTCATCATTTCCCCCCTCTGCAGATGTTCCGCCAACTTCTCATGATCTCAATGTATGCCTAGTCCTATACTGAGGATGAGGACACTGAAGCGAAGGGGGATCCTCTGCAATAACAAAGAAATGGGTTAAATTAAAAAAAATAAAATTATTATTGTTACAAGTATTTCATTAATTTAGAGAACATAATTGTTGTTCTCTTTACCTGATGGGGCCACATCATTTTGTGTAGCCTCAACCTCAACATGCTGAACACCCTCTAGATCATCTGGAGTTGAAATACTAAAGGTTACATTAATGCTGAACACCAATTGTAATTATATTTGTTTAAAGTAATAACAGTGGTCCTCTTTACCTAAGTGGGGAACATCATGTTCTTGATGTTGTGTACCCAGATCATGCTCCACTTGCTCACCACCAACTACATGCTCTAAAATATTAACAAAAAAGGTTACATTAATTACTACTCTAATTAAAAATTAAGATGTTTAATTGTATTAATAGCTAAATAAATAAATTTGAATAGAAAATGAATACCTCCACTACTGGGATGCACATCTGGACCTTCATGTGCAGGTGGTGTTTCACAATTAGGAGGTTGCATTCCAATGGCATGCACATTATTATCATTGCTTGCTTATTTAAAACAAATATATTCACTTTATGTTGGAACTCAACATCCGTTAGATTATTGGTAAAGTATTCAATTTGAAACAACTTCCATTTAGCATATTTACCTGTGTGACAGATGCACTCGAATGTTGTGTATGCCCACTCAATTCTCGTAGCCAATCAGCCATGGCTAAATAGCCTTGTTGGTAGGCAATTCTCTTGTCATCTATATTATTGGGATCCCAAATGCGATCCATGTGGATCTTTGCTACAAACTTAGGAAGATATTCAGAAATGTACACCATAGTTTGGTATACCATATATCCCTCCACCATAGAACCCTCAGGATGTGTTCTTTGTCAAACCAAAGCCTTCAAAAATTTCAAGTGCCTCTCAACCATCCACATTGGCCTAGTGTGTACAGGTCCACACAATTCAATCTCCTCAACTTGGTGTATGATGTAGTGTTCTTGTGCATTGAAAACAGCTCGAGGTAGACACTTTTGCATTTCACACATTAAATGAGGAATTTTTCTCTTCCAATATTTTATATCATCTTTATGGATTTCTTTACATGACAACCACCTACAAGGTATTCAAGATGCAAAAAAATATATTACATAAGAAGTAAAACAAATCGCAAATATAATATCTATACAATGAAGTAAACAAATATCACGACTTACCTCATGTATTTTCCAAGATCATATATGACTTGCTTGACATTATTGTCGAAGTTGTCTGGGAGAGATAGAGGTAGAACATACTGCAACAATTATAAAATTATCTTTTCATTTTTTTGTAACATAATGAAAAGTACACGTACGCGTAGTACTTAAATACATACTAAAAGCACAAGAACATGAATTACCTTAATGAAGGTATGCCAATCATGCATTTTCATCCCTGGCCGGAATTCGCTTTTCTTTGATATGAGATTGTTTATGTTCGCAGCAAATCCTATGGGAAATTGAATTTTTCATATGACTTCTTTTATAGCATTGCTTTGCTGGTCCATTAATAACCAAGGAAGCTCACTTATATTAATCTGGTCTCTATGGCTATTTGATTGAATGACATTTATCATTGCATGATTGGAATCCTGAATGTCACTACATATTTTGACAATTTTTTCTTTGTCACGCCTTCCATCCAATATTTTCCATAATGTCTCTGTTATATTCTTTCCAATATGCATAATATCAAACAAATGAAAAAATTGTAATTTCTCGTAGTAGGGCAACCTACTAAATTGTCATGGATAAATTTTTATTTCCTTAGGAAGGTGGTCATTTATGCCTTCATGACCTTCATGATCATCAATCACATCATCAGTAAACAAAACAGAATAGAAAAGATGTTTTATGACAAACCAATAGATGGAATGGCATTACCTTGACGATTAATTCTATTATATTCCAACTTCCATAGGTGAGGTGTCATTCTTCGTGGCTTTGATTTATTCTCTTCTTTCCCATTGAAAAGATGTTTTACAGTATTTCAATACTTATGATTTTTGTGGAGAAAGTGCCTATAATCATCAAACACCTGCTTTCCTAAACTTTTTGAATGATGAGATTTCATCTTTGGACCACAAATAGGACATGCAAATTTTCCCTTTGTTTGAAGACCTACAAGATAATGTATAATTGGATTAAATATGATAATTTTTTAAATTATAATGTTCATGCACAAATTAAACACTATAACATACCACAAAAATGTGTTAGCCCCAGGGCATCGTGTATTATCCATAGAAGCATCACATGGAATTGAAATTGTCTTTGTCCTATTGGTCTAGAGATGTCATACATAGTGACACCATTCCATAACTCCAGCAACTTGTCGATAAGAGGCTCGATATATACATTCATATCTTTAACTTGGTACTTACCTAATTGAATGAACAAAAACATTAGATAATTATTATAACCATTTTACTGCAATATTTATAATTAAATTTAGACGACTATATTTAAATGATAAAATATTTGGAACAATCATTGCCAACATTATGTGCTCCCTCTTTATTGACATCCATGGAGAAATGTTATTGTTGATAGCAAAAACAAGCCACACTGAGTAAACAGATCTCATCTCTCCAAATGGATTGACACCATCCGCTGCCAATGAAAGCCTAAGATTACAAGGTTCTTCTTTAAAGTGTGGCCACTTTTCCTCTATGTCCATAAATGTTGAACCATCCACAGGCATTCAAATAATGTCATCTTGACTTCTATTGCATGCATGGTAATCCATAAATTGTGCCAAGCTAGTGCACTTGAATAATCGTTGCATACGTGGAATAATGGGAATATAGCGAAGAACCTTGCGAGGAATCCTTTTTGTGATTTGATCTGTTCGATATCTACTGATATGACATTCAAGGCATTCAGTTCAAAATTCATGTTGTTTGTGATATATAATATGATCATTGGGACAAGCATCCATTTCTTGATACTCCATTCCAATATATTTCATAACGGCAGATAATTCTCGGTATGAGCAAGGTAGAATATTTGATGGTGGTAACAAAAGAGGCCATTGCTATTTTTCATCACCCCTCCAATCTTAATCATGATGATGGGTTAAACCTTAGTATCTCGTGGCACCCATTTCTTTCTGTCCTCCAGTATCATCCCTGCCACCCACCGTGACTTCTCCCTCTTTCTTTTATCTTTTTCCTTTGAGCGTCTACTACTTCCTCTTTTGGTTTATTTGCATTTTTGTATTATTTATATGTATATTTACATATGTATATATATTTACATATTCATATACATATGTGTGTGTGTGTGTGTGTGTGTGTGTGTGTGTATATATATATATGTTGCTAGGTTCCCCTTTTTTTCTTTGGGTGGTTATTCCTAGGGTATTTTGTCTTCCCCACTTTAGGTGGTCTTTTTTCTTTTTCTTTTTTCCTTGATCCTCATGCCCTCCCATACCCCTCATCTCTTTATATTTTGTCTCAAATCTGCATCTCAACGTCTTTCATGTCTTTGGAATTCTTTTCATCCTGATGATGAATCATGGAGTGTGATTCGAAATGTTGATGGGAAAAAAATACACACAATCAAATCCAAAAAAAATCAAGAATATAAGATGGATTGTGGAAATCTCATAGCTTTAAACAAAAACTCACCTATCAATCTACAACAACAAAATATAATTTGTTATAGTAAAGAATATTAATGGTACAACATGATTCATAGTTTATTATGACATATATGACATACCTTAACATACGTGACATTGTTATGTTGGATAAACCATTCATAACCTTCAAGTTCACCAACAACAATACAACGGAGAGAAGAGTTGCCTGCGAGCCTTTGTAAAGGGCCTCAGATGCCTTCTCAAGTAGAGGGACATCATGAACAACATCAAGGTCACCTTCATCATCATGATCAGCTACGTGAATACTCAATGAGTTATGGATCAATGTATTTGTACCATCATCTTCAATTGTGTTTTCTAGCTCATGATCATCATCTTCCATGGGATCATTATCTTCAGCTTCGATATTCACACCTTCATGTTCATCCACTTTGAAAACCATATTCTCAGGGTTGTGTTGATCCATACCATATGCTCCAGGGTGCTTGACCTATATAAAATTGATATACATAAATAAACTGTGATCATGATCTCATCATCACGTGATTTATTATGTATATAAATTGTCAAAATGATATAATGAAAAACTTACCAATGGATGACAATCATGTCCACCTTCAATGTGACCATGTAGCCTACAATGTTTCTTCCCTATTTTGATTAGAAGTCTTCTAGTCTTTAACCCCTTACAAATTTTGCATGAACAATGATATTTTCCATCACCTTTTCTTTTCAAGTTAGACCACAATCTAACAATTGTCTCCTTATTTTGTTGTTCGTTGATATTGTCTGACATGGTCTTTCTTCACATGCAAGAAAATAGAAATTATCATCATTGAACAAAGCAACTTATTGAATTTAGATTTCTAGTTTGCTTATGGTTCATCACACAACATGGAAAACAAGAAATACTCAATAAATAAGATGGTTCATTGATCTAGTATTATCACAATCTGCACTTGGCCTTTAATATTTTCTCCTCCTAACACTGTTTATCCATTACCTATCAAGTACAGAATTCTAAAACCCATGGCTATTAAAATACATAAGACAACATTGTAGCATCTTATAATCATCTGTTATAAAACCAAAGCATTTGGGAGTGATTCTTTTGTTTCTCACAGTCCACGAAAACGGTGTCTACTGGAGCCTTGAATAACTGACTAGAAAGATTTTTAATTGCTTTTCTTTTTCCTTCTGATTTTTTCACTATCACTTCCATCCTCTGAGTCAGATGCCCTCGCCCTTTTCTTTATTCTTTTTTTTTCATACTCATTGTCATGCTTTGAATTATTTTTATTTCTTGGTGACTCCTTACTACTCTCACTGTCAGTTTCACTCTCAGAATCTGAGTCTGATGTATCAGAATCTGACGAAAATGATGAACTAGAAGAATCATCATTAGAGGTAGATTCATTTGACTCAGGAATAGACTTTTACTACTGCATTACAAGCCTTGGCATATTCTTCAAATACTCACGTAAACTCTCAGTGATACCACCAAGACCAATAGAAGTAAAGAAATTGATAGCAAACCGTGAAATTTTGGGATTGTCCTTTCGAGAAATTGAATCAAAAGACTCCTGCATTGTTGGATCGTTCAACCTTTCATTAAGCAGCAATATACCAAGCTGCTCTGCCAGCTCTTGCAAGAGAATCTTTATAAAAATATGAGAAGAAGAAGTAGTATCTTCCTCTGTCTCATGTATATAAGCAAGACAATACCATGGAAGAGCATCTGTGCCAAGTAAGTGGGCAAAAAACTTTGCAACATTACGTAGTTTATTTGTTTCCAGTCTGTGTGTCATAGAATATTGTTGTACAAAACACTTATCAAATAATTCCTCATAAATTTTATTGATCATATAGAATCTTTTCCCAAGAAGACCATAATAACGAAGGTATGTTCTCTCTTGACCAGGTTCAAGCTTGATCTTTAGTAGCTTATGACCAGCTTCCTCAAAATCAACACCTGACATGATTGTCAAATATATTGTACATCTTAAATTGACCAAGTTTGTCTCTGTCTCATCTTGTATTCTTAGTGCTTCCTCACCTTCCTCTTCATCATCATCATCATCATCATCATCATCATCATCATCATCATCATCATCATCATCATCATCCTCATCATCACCTGAATCATTCTCCCCTTCTGCTTCATCTGAAGAAGCATCTCCAAGGATATCTTTCTTCAGTTTTTCATAAGTTGCCTCATGCTCTAAGAAATTAGGATCTAGCTTGAAAATATCCAAACCAGCTTCTTGATCAAGTTCATCTTCTAGGAAAACTTCATGTGTTAACTGATCTGGACGCACAGCTAGATGACCCTTAGACTTAGCTTTGTGAATTGCAAAAAGGTCTTCAATTAAAAACTATACTCGTTTGTCAATTTCCCCCTCATGGGGAATACCTCTAAATATTTCAAAAATCCCATAGAGACCTTTGGGTGAAACGTCTTGCAACAAAGAACCACATTCTTTCATGAACCCAACAACAACCTCTACATTGTCATCTGTGGGGTTCTCTAGTAAAAGAGTGAGAAGTTCCAAGGCAATGATCTCATGTGCAACTTGTTGATTCACTAAATGAGCTATGAATTTGGGTGCTGCTATCAACATGTGCTTGTCATTGCGTTTGTATGCCCTCTTAAGCTGCAAAATAATTCTTCGCAAAAGCAGATTGCCAACTTCAGGAAATTTTGTATTTACCACAACAACCAACACAATAGAAACATCTATAAATCCAGGGGATGCCATTTGGGATTTCATACAAGACCTACAAAATTGACCCCTCCCATAGATGAGATTCTCTGCAAACAACTCTGGAATGATGTTCTTGATGTTAGATGCATTTACCTTGTTTACTAACCCATTGATACTCTTCCAAAGGGCATCCCATGTCATGCGCTAGCATTCCACACTACTCTTGTCTTCCACATCTTTCATCATTTGAGCCAGCTTAAATGGGGGAATGTAAACACCCCCAATTCTTCCAACACCCTTCTCAGCTCCTCTTACAGCACCTTCGCCATTCCCATTTTGAGATGGAGCAGACACAACACTAGAAGTTTTCACTTCCAATGCCTCTTTGTCCCTCTTGTTTCTAGAAGCCCCTTTACCACTTAATTCATGCTTATTTCTGTACATAAACCCATCAGGAAGCATGAGTTTTTGCATATAAGCTCACCCAAATATTTTACTGTTATTTTTTATCAAGATTCCCTCAAGAGCTGGTAGATCCTGCTTCCATATTTTAATTTTGTTTTCTCAAAGGACAATCGTAAAAATCCATGCATTGCAAACAAATTTTTACACCTTTGTTGGTTTGTGGTGGCATCACAAAGAGTTTACATTAATAAATGAAGAACATGCCAATGCTTTTAATGTAGCAGTAGAAGTCTATCTGTTATTCAATATCTCTAGTGAAACCCCCATGATCTTTTGTTGGAGTAGAATTTGTTATATTATAGAAAGGGTCTTGTCCTTTGTTGATGGGATATTCATCTACCTCAAGAAATAACTGTTATTTTCTCCAACAAGAAGTGGAACTAAATGAAGATCTAGCACCATGAAATGAATCCTCAAAAGGATTACTATAGTTAGTTTTGGTAGATAATGATCTGGGTAAAATACTAATGTGGCTTTAGGAAACATTATGTACTAGCTTAGCATACTCTAACAACTTTGGTGCGACATGCTACATCCAATTAAGTCTCCATCGGTATCTCTATTGTGTTTATGGATTGGGATTCAATGTACTCTTTTTATACACAAATTTTACTTTCAACTGAGGAGGTTTTTATGTACTTGTCTTTTGATTGTATCCCTATTTCAAGAATTTCTTCTATCAACAAATCATTTGTTGTAAGTTGTATAAGTGGAAGCTTGAACATGCCTTCCATGCTATCCTTGTTGATACGTTCAATACCATCTTGTGCAACAAATCTTTAGAACTCCATTTTTCTGAATTGAAGAGTGAGTAGTAGGGACAATCTAGGACACTTACAAAGGTTTTGCAAGAGAGATAAATAGACCTAAATATTATGGCTTAATAATGATCAATAGGTAAACAGATAAGAAACTCTCAACATCAAAATTGCTTTCTCAATTGTCTTTACTAGAAATGGATAGATTTGCTAATAATGGCTTTATGACTATATGTCAACTTTAGACTCAATCCAAGAAGAGCTAGAACTAATATGTGATATCTAGATTTATGGTCTCTATAATATAACAATCTCATAATTATGTTTCCACGCATCTATACCACAACACAAATATCATGCTAGTGTTCAGCCATAGCAATTGATATCCTAATTATAGAATGTGAAATATGCACATAACTATGAATAAAGATTAAGAAAAACAAAGAAAGATGCTTATTGCAAACATAAATGACTAATGGACAAGAATTGAATTCATTGTAGATAGTTTTCAATATCAAATTCACTTATTTGTGTGCATTTAGTAACCCATGTACTTGTGGCCAACCATTTATCTCTTTCATAAATTAAACACTTATTAATAACATTAAATGGCTGAGTAATTATGTTTTAGTTGAAATTGAAAATAAAATATTTTATTTCAGGACAGCTCACACTATTCCCTATCATATTTTAGACTCTCGGTTTTGTTAGTAGTGGTTTGATGTCTTTGGAGCTGATCATTACATTTCTTTAGTTACATTTGCCAGTGTACTCCCAGCCTGTGCCAAAATGGGAGCTTTGGAACAGGGTATGGACATCCATCAAAGCATAAAAGATAGAGGAATTTTGTTAGATATAGTTGCAACTGCTCTGTTAGCTTATATGCAAAATGTGGAAGCATAGACAAGGCATGGAAATTATTTGACGGATTGCCTCAAAGAAATGTGGTTTCCTGGACTGTAATGATTGTCGGATATTCACAAAATGGATTTGTTGAGAAGGCTTTAGAAACTTTCAAGCAAATGCAATTGGTAGGTGTAAAGCTAAATTCCATGACCATTGCTACTATCCTCCCTGCCTGTGCCAAAATGGGAGATTTGGAATAGGGTATGGACATTCATCGAAGCATAAAGGATAGAGGAATTTTGTTAGATGTTGTAGTTGCAATTGCCCTAGTAGACATGTATGCAAAATGTGGAAGCATAGACAAGGCACATGAACTGTTTGATAGAATGCCTGAAAGAAATGTTATCTCGTGGACTGCAATGATTGCTGGATATGCACAAAATGGATTTGTTGAAAAGGCTTTAGACACTTTAAAGAAAATGAAATTGGAAGGCATAAAGCCAAATTCCACAATCTTTGCCAGCATCCTCCCCGCTTGTGCAAAAATGGGAGCTTTGGAATAGGGTATGGACATCCTTCAAAGCATAATGGATAGAGGAATTTTGTTAGGTGTTGTATTTGCAAATGCCCTGCTTGACATGAATGCAAAATGTGGAAACATAGACAAGGCTCATGAATTGTTTGATACGATGCCGCAAAGAGATGTATATTTTTTGCAACATGAAATTAAAAACTAGGGGAATTTGAATCTATGTCCTGCGCGGGATTGCAAGCAATGCCACAAATGCCTTCAATGCGGATCTGATGTTCTTGGGGGTTGAAGTCACCACAGATGCCTACGCGGGATTGCAATGTTCACAAGTGAATTTCCCTCTTCTTTTTTTTTAAGTAATGGCCCTTGTCGTCGGCATTACAACGAACTCGAGCACTTTTTTGAAAAAAAAAAAATTCTCATTGCTAATGCCTTCTTCATCGAAACCAAATGGGAAATTTTCGTCGGAATTACGATGAACACAGGCATTTTTTCAAAAAAAATCAAATTGGCCACAATATACCTTCTCTGTCGGAAACCTCAGTCAGAGATCTAGTCCAAATGTATTGGTGCCTGATCAGTTGACTTCTCGAATACATTACGCTTTCAAACTTGCATATGCGATCAAGCCTACTTGCAACCACATTTCCATTCTTTGTTGAGCTCTTGTGCACATATAAAATCTAAGAGCAAATATATCAAGCAAGATCAATGGAGATAGGAAGAATGGAGATCCAAACCCTATTGGACATGTGATGGCATAATATTTGTGATTTCATTTGATTTGCATTGTCTTAGGTAATCTTCATATGTTATGGTGGATCTTTGTTGTTATTAGGATAGGGTTTAGTGGTTGAATTCATTTAACCTTTCAATATTGTTGCTTCCACTTTCACCATATACAAATATTAAAAAAAATAAAAAAATCAATAATAAATAAATAAACATAAAATACCAAATAAATGATTAAACCATAAACATTAAATGAATAAATAAATAAATAGTTAAATATCAAATAAATGATCAAACCTCAATAAATATTAAACAATAAATACCAAATAAATATTAAAATCACACAAAATAAATAACCATAAAATATCAAATAATTAAATACTCAAAGCCAATAAATTAAATGCATTAAAATAAGCATTATTAATTATAAAATCACACATCAAGGATCACATAATTAATCTAAATAAAATCAAATAAATCAACCATTTCTAAACATATTGACAATACTGAAAAGGTCAAACTCACTAATTGACGTGGCGAATTACGCCAAGACGCTATGACACTTGGTGCACATCTTAGACTTAGAGTAAGTGGAGGGAACTCATGTCATCTTTGAACCACATAAGCCATTGGAATTAAAGACATGCTCAAACCTATGAAGCCAGGTGGAGTCGATGTCTGGTACTTGCAAGTGATAGAGAGTCATGACGACACATCCTGTTCACAATGAGTGATGTGGAATTGTCTCTATCACAAAGATAGTCAAACGATAGTCAAACACATCTCATAAGAATCTCATCAAATGTAATCATGAAATAGAGTTAGTTTTATCATAATCAACATCAAATCCATGATCAATATAATTTTTTGATAATCTATCACATAGTAAGCATATAGTGCCCATCAAATCACATGATCAATAATGATTGTATCAACATCATATAAATGATCCAAAATATTATATGCCTAATAATGTCTATCATCACAATGCATAACTAAAACACATGAATAATCATCATCCAAATCATCATAAATAGTTGAGGTAAGTCTATCACGCATGGAATAGAAGTCAACTCTAATCAAAACAAGTCAAGGGTGGACACTACAATCTACGCTCTTTGGGTTTACCGTACGAGTGTGTGTATTTCTATAGGTTGTACTCCTTATAATCTTGTTTATGGTGTTGATGCCATTATGCCTTTGGAGTTGAAAATTCCATCTTTAAGAGTTTCTATTAAGGGTATAATGGATGATGATTCCTATAGAGAACAAAGGCTTCAACAACTTGAGATGCTCGATGAACATCGCATAAATGCTCTTGAGCATATTCAAGCATATCATAAAACTCTACAACGAATCTACAATAATAAAGTCATTCAATGTTCCTTCTCAGTAGGTGATTAGGTAC
The DNA here is from genome assembly GCF_030272615.1 of Cryptomeria japonica. Taxonomy (NCBI): domain Eukaryota; kingdom Viridiplantae; phylum Streptophyta; class Pinopsida; order Cupressales; family Cupressaceae; genus Cryptomeria; species Cryptomeria japonica. The sequence continues at coordinate 732,724,274 of NC_081409.1, forward strand.
TTTATGAGAATCACCATAACGTGAATGCCTTACCCAGGGAGAAAGGAAAATTCAGCCCTAATTGGCTTGGACTGCATATCATTGGTGAAGTATACGGATCGGGTGGTTACAAGATAGCAGATGTGGAAGGTACGCCTCTCAAGGAACCCATAAATGCTATGCACCTTTGTAGATACTATGCCTAGTTTCTCTCTCTCTCTATCTCTCTCTCTCTCTGTCTCTTTATAGTTTGTTCTCTCTCCTTGTGTCTTTTTCTTCTTCAAAATTGGATAATACGTTAGCATATTTTCATTAAAGTATGTGGTATTAAATGATATTGTATTGTTTAGTCTACATTACTTCATTCTTGACAAGTATGTTTCTCCACTTTATTGTTTGTCATGGATTCATTTATGTAAATCGTAATAGATTTGTATTTTATATGTGCTAGCAAGTTATATAATTCCATATGTGTTGAGTAGGATTATATCATATTGTGTTTAATTAGATTTAATTAAATCACATTAGTCATATAGTTCTTAAGCTTAACACATTTTCCTTTTACATCACCAAGGTAGCATTTAATTAAATACTTAGTTATTTAATTAAATCACACATGTATCAATTTAATCATGAAGCATTGAGAAATCAATCACATGGAAATTAAATTAGACATACATGTTCATTACCAGATATGTTAATTTTAATTAAAGAAATGCATACATTATTTCACGAATTAAAATAACATATCTGAGATAAAACATAAGCATAATTAGATACATATTGATAAATGTCACTATACATAAAAAATATCATATCATGATCATCTCCTATCCCTAGGGAGGATGGTGACTAGATGTCCCCTCTTTATCTGGCCATGGGTGTGTATCATGATGTGGAGCGTGAGTGACTCCACAAGGAGCTCCTATGATCCCTCTCCATCATGATCCCATGGTATGTGTTTGCCTCTACCCGAGATGCTACTAGTTCATGCTCTATCTATTGTAGTCTCTCTAGAAAAGATCTCTCTCTCTCTCTCTCTCTCTCTCTCTCCAGACCTCCATCTTGACCTGAATAGAGGTGAATAGGCCCTCATGTCACCCCGCACTCCCCTGTGATCTATGCACTATCTGTGAGAAGCTAGGATTGTATGTGGTCATGATGAGACCTGTTACTATGTTATAGATCAGGGAGTGCCACTTTTGGACACCAACTACAAAGATAAGGAGAGGTTTTTATCAGTAACATTCTATATCATCAAATATAAAAAAATATTAAACTAAACAATCATAAAACACTTTACCTAGATCTCCCTCTTGCCAATAGGGGTCGTGGAAACAGACATCCTATGATAGGGACCCACTAGGATCTCCACACTCATAGTGTCTTTGTACAGTACACATGGGATGGTGGGGACTAGAATTAGGACCCCTTATAGGGTCCTTCTCCACTCATGATGGAATTCTCAATGGATCTAGGGCTATGGTGTCATCCCCAGAATGATGAGGAACTGCATTTGACTCATCCTCCTCGCCCTCCTCGCCTTCCTCCTTACCCTCCTCCTTGCACTCCTCATCCTCCTCATCCTCCTCATCCTCTCCCTCCTTGTCCTCATCCTTGTCCTCTCCATTCCCCTCATCATCACCATCCTGATCTCCCTCTCTGCAGTACCAACCTCCTACTGCCCTGCATCATCTTGATCATTTGTGTCATCCTCACCAGGGTCCTCAAATGTGTCAGGTTCCTCCTTGTCACCTGTCTCTCTCCATGACCCAGGGTTCCCTCTAGGATAGTCTGCTGGAAAGATGGCTCTAGGGTATGTCCTACCACACCATGTGATGTACTATCAGTGTGTGCCCACATCATCTCTATAACCAATCATGATGTCTCAATCTAACCCATCTGAATTTGTGATATCAATCTCATCATTGGTAAGCCTCAAAATGGATCCTAGCCTAGGAGTCACACGTGAGTGTCAAATATAGATAGGCACATTTGTAGGAACACACTGCTCAAACCCAAACTACTGCCGAACTTGGTCAAAGTAGAATGGGACCACAATGTGGTTGTACCGTCCCTCTAGTAGACAGTTCCGCTGCATGCAAAATAACTACCTATGTATCCTCGCCCACATGTACTTACTCAGGTAGGGTCTCAATCTTATAACCTCTATTGTCAATCTGTCAAAACTTATTCTCCAATGCAGCAGATCCCCGAACTGCCACTAATGGATAAGTGGATATGCAAACACTTTAGGCTTCTCCAGAACCAAGTCAATGGGTAGCCCAGTGGGTCTAGTACATGTAATGTGCTCGAATATCCATATCTATAGCAGTGTGTAGGTCATCAGGCTGCATCCCTATCCAAACACGTACTCTCCTAGGTCATGAAAGAGGTGGGATAACATGCTCTGGGCCTAGGAGAATACCCTCCGATGTCTCTCCATATCTCTAATTGCGTAAGAGAGACCTTTGTGCATGTAAGTTTTGCACCCATTAGGGCACATGGCTAATGCAATGGTAGCAATCATTAATCGTCTCTCTAGCAGAACCTCACTTGTGGGATACAAGATCCAACTAATCATAATATGACCCCTTGTCTCACCGAGCATCTCTCACCCGATATAGTAGATCCGCTCCCTCCTATAATCTGCAGTGGTGTGATTGGTTCGGTATCTCACTATCTCTCCCCTAATGGGAAGACAAAGTATGTGGTATACATCCTTGAGTGTAACCATCATCTCCCCCATGGGTAGAAGAAAGCTGGAGGTATCCAAATCCCATCTCTATATCAAAGCCATCAACATTGCAGGGTGGAATTTGATGGCAGGCATGGTCATCTGAAGCAATCACCAATGAGGAGGGATCTCGAGGAAATCATTCCAAACCGGTCAACAAGAGTAAACACAATGGAAAAACACATATATGATGGAGGAAATAAATAACAGATAGTTTTTATTGCATGAAATTTAATCACATCCAATCGATAACAACAGGTTACATTATACAAGCACACGGGCCTGTTAATATAGGTCTCATGGGGATCTTGAAGAAAAAGAGCTATCTTCTAGGAACAATATATCTATTTGATACTTCTTGATTTTTGAATTGATTGCATTTTAAAGATTGATTACATATATATATATATATATCGATCCAAAGGATCTTTTCGGCCCAAAAGGATCAAAACCCGAAGAACGAGACATAACATGTAAAATGAATAAGGTCAGCCTCCACCAAGAGATTCCTCCAAAAAATCCAAAGGATGAAACATAGAAGGTTGGCCACAGACCAAGAAACATCGAGATCAATTCCCAAGGCTCCACAAGATTTAGAATGGGTTCCAGTAGATCATCAGAATAGGTCTCAGGCAACCGATAACAATGGAACAACTGGTAACAAGAAACTATCAAGGAAACTGGTAGCAATATTGTGTCAGAGAGTGCTCCAAATGTGATGTAGTTTGAAAGCAAGTGGGATGATCAAGTCTTCAAGTAAAATCCAACTCCACAGAAACCAGTGAGCCAAAAACAAGACACACAGAAAGGAAAACTAAAATTGAAAACAAAAAACAAAACATAAAAGAAAATGTTTTTGGTTGATGCAAGATTGTTGTGAATTGGGGATGCTCCTGCATCAGACATCTGGGGTTAATGAAAAAGTGAGCCTCTCACTTTGCTGGGGTCAGAGGGAAAATAATGCAGTTTACCTCTGCCTGAGAAATCCAAGATGAATCTTCCACTGCTCTGCTCTTCCACTTCACAAGATATTCTTTGTACTGACTGCTTCAGGTACTACACCCAATCCTACTATCCAAAATCTCTTCAATCTAATTTGGTTCCTTCTGGGGAAATTATTTCTCCAACTCTGTAATATTGTCCTCACTGAATTCTAGTTCGTGGTACTCATGAAGATATGTAATGTTGAATATAGGTGAAATACTTAGACTATCTAGTAGCTCCACTTCATATGCATTTCCAGAACTGAACTTTCTCAAGATCTTACAGGGTCCAAACTTATTCATCTGCAACTTATTATAAGTTCCAACTAGGAATCTCTCTTTTCTCAAATAGACTATCACTTCATTGCCAACTTCAAATTCCTTATGTCTCCTCTTCTCATCTTCCTTCTCCTTGTATTTTCTATTCATGTCTTCCAAATGTTGTCTAGCCTGAATATGCAATGTTGCCATGCGATCTACAAATTCTTCTGCTTCTGAACTCTTTTGGTCTTCAATGCTAATATCTCTCAATTCTGCTATTCCTTTAGGATTCACTCTAGTAACAATCTCAAAAGGTGTTTTTCTAGTACTTCTATTCACTAAATTGTTATAGGCAAACTCTGCTTGTGCAAGGATCAAATCGCAACTTCCAGTTTTATCTCCCACTAAACATCTCAACAAGTTTCCCAAACTCTGGTTAACTACTTTTGTTTGTCCATTAGTCTGTGGATGAAAAGTAGAACTGAACTTCAAATCTATCTTCATCTTCTTCCAAAGTGCTCTCCAAAAATAGCCAACAAACTTAGTGTCTCTGTCTGAAACTATGCTCTTAGGTAATCCATGCAATCTTACCACTCCCTTGAAAAATAGGTCTATTCCATGCAATGCATCTGATGTCTTCTTACAAGGTATGAAATGAGCCATCTTTGAAAATTTATCCACTACCATAAATATAGAATCATTCCCTCTCAGTGTGTTAGGTAAGCCAAGTACAAAATTCATACTTATATCCTCCCAAGGTCTTACCGGTATTGTCAAAGGTTTATACAATCCCATATTATGACTACTACCTTTTTCAACTTGGCAAACTCTACAACTCTGCACATATCTCTTAACATCCTTATGAATTTGAGGCCAAAAGTACTGCTCACTCACCAATGCAACTATTTTATTAATGCCAAAATGTCCAGCTAAACCCCCACTATGCTTTTCTTTTATCAGGTTCTCTCTCATGGAAGTTTTAGGTATGCATAACTAAACTCCTTTGAATAACATCCCATCCTAAATGAAGTAATCCAACCATTTTCTCCTATCAACCATAACCAGTTCTCTACATGCTTTCCAAGGTTTAGCAAAATCTGGGTCTTTGTCATATAAGGTCTTCAAATCTTCAAAACCTAATACTGTCACTCTCATCTCTGTCAAAAAATTCCTTCTCCTACTCAATGCATTAGAAACTTTGTTGGATTTCCCACTTCAATGTTTCAACACAAAGGTGCAACTCTGTAAGAACTCTACCCATCTCATATGCCTCTGATTCAACTTACTCTGACTATTCAAATATTGTAAAGCTTGATGATCTCTATACAACACAAACTCCTTAGGAAATAAGTAATGTCTCCATTTCTTCAAGGCTTGAACTATGACATAAAATTCCTGATCATATACTGAATATCTCTTCTAGGCATCATTCAATTTCTCACTAAAATATGCTATTGCTCTCGCTTCTTGACTCAAAACTGCTCCTATTGTTGTTCCACTTGCATCATAATCCACTTGAAATACCTTATTGAAATTCAGTAAAGCCAACACAGGCTTCTTAGTCACTTTCTGTTTCAACAACTCAAAAAAAAAAATTTCTCCTGTGGTCCACTTGAATTCCTTCTGATCTCCCCTCATGGTCTCAGTCATAGGGTTACAAACTAAACTGAAATTTCTAATAAACCTTTTGTAAAAACTAGACAATCCATAAAATGATCTTACCTCCAATGCTTTCTAGTGTAGGCCACTTAACAATGTCTTTTACTTTCTTAGGGTCCGTCTTCAAACCATCCTCAGATATCACAAATCCTAAATAGACTAACTCATGCTTCATGAAAGTGCACTTCTTGATATTGATCAGTAACTTTTCTTCTCTCAACCTCTGCAAAACTTGTTTTAATTGCAACAAATGGTCCTCTTTTGTCTTATTGAAAATCAGAATGTCGTCCAAATACAAAATAACAAACTTACCCAATAATTTCTTCAAAACCTCATTTATCAGCCTCATGAAAGTACTCGGTGCATTAGTCAATCCAAAAGGCATTATCAACCATTCATATAATCCTTCATTTGTCCTAAATGTTGTCTTCCATTCATCACCTTCTCTGATCCTGATTTGATGATATCCACTTTTCAAATCTATCTTTGTAAATTATTTTTCTTCACTCAAACAGTCCATTATGTCATCCATCCTAGGAAAGGGAAACCGATATTTCACTATGATCTTGTTTATTGCTCTTGAATGGGTACACATCCTCCATTCTCCATTCTTCTTAGGTGCTAATACTACTCGTACTACACAAGGGCTTAGACTTTCCCTGATCAAACCTTTCTCCATTAGCTCTTGCACTTGTTTATTCAGTTCTTCATTCTTTGCCAATGTTAACTAGTGTGCAACTTTGTTAGGCAAACTAGCTCTTGGAAGTAAGTCCATGCAATGACTAATACTTCTAATAGGTGGCAATCCATCAAGTACATTATTTAAAATGATGTCCCCATACTCTATCAGTAAATCTCTTATCTCTGTCAGGTGTTCTCCTTCTGGTTCCGATCTCTCAATCTTCTTAGGAATTAAGGCAAGACACACACTCTCATGTCTCAGTCCATCCATGAAATCCCTTCCATCTACTAGATAGATTTTGGTATTTGTACAGACTTCATTCTTCAAAGGTTCCTGCAAAGGCAATAAGGTTTCCTTCATCCCATTGGCCACAATAGTATATGTATTCTTCCTCCCATCATGTATTTCTTATCTTCAAACTACCAAGGTCTTCCCAACAAGAGATGACAAATGTCCATAGACATTATATCACACAAAACTTCATCATGATAATTCCCAATTTTCAATCTTACTAAACACTGTTCACTTACTAACAACTTAGGTTCATCCTAAATCCATGCTATCTAGTAAGGCTTAGGGTGTTTCAATCTCTCTAATTTCAACTTATTCACCATCTCTTCTGAAACAAGATTATTTGAACTACCACTATCAATAACAACTTTACAACATTTACCGGATACCTTACATCTGGTCTTGAAGAGGTTCTTCCTCTGCAAGGGTTCTTTATCTCCTCCAGTATAACACAAAGCTCTCCTCATCATCAACAATTCTCCATCTTCTAGTTTATTGTTTGATCCAGTGGGGTTCTCTTCAACCACTATCGCTCTTCTACTAGCCTTTGACTTCTTACATTCAAATGCATGATGTCCTTCTCCTCCATATTTAAAACATGTTCCTCTGAATCTCCTTTTGTCTTGTCTTCCAAAGTTCTCTCCTCTAGTAGAAATTTCTATCATCCTTCTAGTATGAATTACCTTCCTTGCTCACTTCCTTGTTCTTATTCTGATCTATGTTGGTTCCTCTTCCTCGGGTGTATCCTCTTCCTCCTTTAAATCCTCCTCCAGTAAACCTTCCACCTCTACCTCTCTGTCTCTGCTCATGCCTTTTATTCAATTTCTCTTTATCCTTTATTGCATACTATTAAGCCTCTTCAATACTCTCTAATTTGATCATATTGAGTTCATCTTTTATAGACATCTGCAATCCATTCAAATATCTTGCAATTTATTCAATTTCATCATCAACATGTATGGATCTGATGTTCAACTTGTAAAATGCTTTGGTGTACTCCTTCACACCAAATTGTTGGCTTGATGATGATTGTAATGTATTCATCACTTGTTGTCATTGATGAAACACTCTCACACAAATATATGATAACATTGACTACCGGTGTAACTTCAATTGGTTTACACTATCAACCGGTATGTTTAAGATCTATCTCTAACCAATATCTTGTGACAATCGGTATGTGCCTTTGAGATAACCTGTGTTAACACTAAGTCAGCATCAAAATCAGAATAAAGATGAAGAAGAAGATCAGGTGAAAGATCCCATAACAACGGTTCACTAGTTTTATTTCAACCGGTACTAAAATCCTCTAATTGGTATCTGTTTTGTGATGAGTTACCAACACTATTTGTTTGGCGGTCATTTTTGTGATGAATTGTGATTATATGACTAGATTCACTACACTTAGGAAATTGTGTTCCTATGACCGACATAAGGTTTGTATGTCTATTTAAAGATATTATAGAGAATCATTTTTATGATGATGATAACAGATAGAGAGTTGTTATGTGAAAAGAGTTAAAAAGATTTTGTTGAGAAGCAATAAGTGTTAAGATGCAGAGCAGAGTTGAATGTACTTAGAAGGATCTGATCAGGCAATTCGTGTGCTACTTAGAACAGATCAAGCTACTCTTGTTTTTCTCTAACCATTGATAGGCCAACACTGGGGCAAATAATTAAGAAATAATTAATAATGTATGATGAAATTTAGCTTGGTCTATTCATGTCAATCTGAGAGCGTAAGCTTGTGAAAGGTGTCCGAGCAATATGCCATCAAGGGGTGATAGTTGTGAGATGAGGGATTATGAATGCAACTACAACAAACGAAAGAAAATCCATGAAAAACCAAATAAATCCCAGTGATAGGAACTATCACTTCCTAGCTACAGGAACATAAAAAATAGAGACAACTCAGCAAAAATAATCTGCAATGAAAATAGCTACAACTCACAAAGAATTATTAATTAATTCATAATTGAATTCAAATGAAATAGATATTATTACACAATCAAGCACGGATATTGAATATATAAACTAATATATTATGATTAAATACATACCATACAATGCTAAACTAGTCAAAATACAAATAAAAACAAACTCAAATGCACTCTATACATAAATGAAAAGAATCACCGGGTAACTTCAGAGTGGGCCCGTCTCCTCAGCTGCCTAGTGATGAAGAAAAGATTTGGTTTTATAGCTTTGTAATCATGCACACAAATATAGAATTTATATTTTAAAATGATAATAATCTTTGCACGCTGTTGTGCATTTTGTTGAACTGTACATATATATCCCCCACTACTTATGTCTCCTATTGCTTATATAGACACAGCTTTACGATACATATAGACCAAAAAAAGAGATAACTTATGATAAGAAAACAATAGCTAACATACAACCTTATTTACAGGCTGTAAGTAGTTACAAATAAAATAAAGGGAGTGGTGGTTATTCATGCCAAACAAATTTGTTATAACAATGAGCAGGAATAGCTATGAGGAGATTCGTGGTTCTGTCAAACATATCTGTTCACCCAAAAAGAGTATTTCCCACACATTATTATTTCACGTGGATGTAGTAGTTACTGTAGAAAATCATGGGATATCAGTTGGTCACAAAAATAATATATTCTCTTAATAGCAAATGAAAACCGAAGGTCTCTATGCAGTTGGAAAATGCATCTTGCACGAGTTTGCATTGTCCATAATAAGATATGATGAAGAGAAACCAATGTGGGTGTAGAATGTTTGCAAAAAGAACCAAGGAAGGATAGCCAATAGTGTACAGTCAGCAATTATGCCATCTTGGAAGCAATTATGCATGTCCCAAATTAATACACATCATTTCCTGATTAGAAAATGATAGGAGGACCTGCACCCTTAAACTTTCATCTTGTAAAATATATCTTCCAACGAGCAAGATAATAATGCCTATTAATAATAACAATCAATAATTAATTTTCATAATGACATCTCAAAATTATATAAATACTACTTACTAATATTTAATCATATGCAACCTAAAACAGTGAAATTGAATAGAAATAGAATGTGGAAATGAGGGTAAAGGTGTATGAAATTATCTAAAGTATGCTATAAAATGAGCTATAATTGGCTCTCATCAACCATTACAACAAAATCAAATCCCTTAACCAGGTAAGCTCTAACAAGCTTCATTGTACAAATCCTTTAACAAGGTGATCCATTAGTTTGGATTCTCAAATCCTCCAGCGAGGTTACTCCTAACAGGGTAGTACTCTGAACAGGGTATAAGCTTCTAATCAAGCTTGGAATCTCTTACAAGATTCGATCCTAGCAGAGCTCGTTGTAAGACCTTAATTGGTGAGTTTTCTATTACTACAGATAGTTAACTTGTGAGTTCCATCTCATCATGGTTTTTACCTATTTGGGTTTTCCATGTATAAACACTTGTGTTATGTTGGATTTTCTACTTTATGTGGATGTTGTTATTTCATTTTGGATAGCATGTATTTTGTTTAACTGCTTGGTTAAATTTATCTATCAGTTAGTGTTTAAAGTAGTGTTTGTTTTGGAGTCACTGATTCACCCCCCCTCTCAGTGCTTTTCAAGTCCATCTATTGGTATCAGAGCCTAACTTCTTTGAAGTCTAACCACTTACAAGGGAATCTTGAAACCACCATGGGAGACAGAAGCTACTTTGAGATGGTTAGAGAGCTAGAAGCCAGTAGAAATGAAGTTGAAACCCTTAGGGGTAAACTAAAAACTTCTCAAATCAAGAGGAGAGAGCTATCTGAAAAACTATTGGAAATATCTGACAATAGTTCTTCAGATGAAGCTAATATTGATGCCTTATCAGAAGAAGTTGAAAAGTTGTAGGGTGAGAAACTAAATCTAAGAAGAGAACTCGAAGGTCTTGCTATCTGCATGAGTCAGGAGATGGAATCCAGAAGAGCTGCTGAAGATCTTATCAAAGCAAAAGATCAAGAGATTCTAAAAATCAAACAGGAAAGAGACACCATGCATGAGGATTTAATAGCTGAAACAAAAGAAAAGGAGAACTTAAAGTTAGACCTCAAATTGGAATCATCTTTGAAAGAGAATCTGTCTAAGCAAAATGAAGATCTTGTCAATAAGCTTGCCGAAGCCAATGAGAAATTAGAAAAGTTCATCAAAAGTTCTACCATACTTGAAGAAAAAATTCAATCACAGAGAATGAATGGTGATATCTCTGGAATTGGCTTTCATAAAACTGAAAAAGGTGAATCCTCTGGTACCAAGAGCAACTATCTAAAGAATAAAAATGTTTCAAAAGTCAATAAAACTACCGGTAAGAAAGATTTCAAACCTGTCTGCTTTTCTTGTCATAAGCTTGGTCATACTGCAAATGTTTGTAGCAACAAACCTAGACAAAATGCAAGTTATAATACCAATGCTAGGTATGTATCTAGAAAGTTTGAAGGACATTGCTACACTTGCGGAATGTATGGGCATAAACATATTGAGTGTAGATATGGTGCAAACAATCCTATACCACACATGCATCCTAGACCATATGGTGATCACACAAGGAATTTTGATAACTGGGTGAACAGGAACTGGCAAAGATCCTATGACAATCGGTTTAGTCTGTTCGACATGGAAAAGGGAACAAATGTTGTGTGTACCTTTTGTAATAGAATTGGTCATGTGGCTATGAACTACAGAAAAAGATCAGGAAGAGGAAATCTAGGACCCTGGAGATCATCTGGTATGGTCTGTTACCATTGTAACAAACTGGGGCACTTGGCAAAGTTTTACAAAACTAGAAACAACAACTAATCAACTCTACTAAGGATCAGAAAGGCAAGCAAAAAATTCATGTTGAGGAAACAAGAGAAGATATGAATAAGACATGGAAAAAGAAGAGAGAAGAAGTGCCTGTAGAAGAAGTCACTCCTTCACCCAATGAAGAGAGTCCAACACCAGTGACTTAAGCCTGTTTAAAACGGCTAAGGAGAGCGTAACAGTAAAACATAATTCCGACCCCTTTTGTAAGAAAGAAAGAATATTTTTGAATTTTGAATTTTGGTGACTTTTTGTGTTGACGTGTCAATCAACTAGTATTTCACTTAAGTGGCAAAATTAGCGTTTGTAACCTAAAAGTACGAGCATTTATTATGGTCGGTAAAAAGGATAAAAACAAGTTTTACCTTATCATTTTTACCCTAATCCTTTCAAAAAGAATTGAAGTGATTGCAGAGCAAAGAAAGATAGCTTTGGTATAAATTAGCAAATTGCTTTGTGATTAAGAGAAATCAAGCTAAATTGGTAGCTGCAGAGAAGTGAACGGGAGCACATTTGAACAATCCAACCGGTAATCGAAGCGATGTGCTAAATTCTAGGTATTTCCTTGTTTACCACCTTGAAACTTGTTTATCTAGAATGACATCTACTTCTAAATCTATAGGGAGGTTGATGATCACTGCTGAGCCTAAGGGAGCTATAAAGGCAGAGAAAATTATGTCTTATAATGCATTGTCACAAGTCCCAAGTGGAGTTGTTATCCAAGGTGATTTGTCCTGCTATATAGACTGCAAAATTAAAGATATGAGAACTCTTCACATCTATACTCAACTGAAATCACTCTGTGATGAGGAAGGAAAGATTGAAGCTAAATATTCTAGGGTTTTTGAGAAAGGATTTCATAATGCCGCTACCCTCTTGAAGATTTTGAAGAAGAGCACATAAGAATAATTCTGAGTCGAGTACATGGAGAGAATATGTATCTGGAAAGGACTCATACAATTACCAAGGAAGCCATTAGGGCTGTAACGGGTTATTGCTCAACCGATAAATTTCCTAAGTTGAGTAAAATCACAAAAGACACAGTCTTCAAGCTAACCGGTTCCACCTCTGATGGGCGTGCTTTCTCTGTTAACAATATCAAAGATCTTACAGTGAAACTTGCAGCAATGGTGATAGGCTACAGAGTATTTTACTCTAGTAGACTTAATAGTGTTTTGTCCACAGCAATTCATACAACACATAGTATGACTGTTGAAAATGAAGACTATGATATCTATGAAGCTATCAGAGTCCAACTATTTCTAAATTTGAAGTCTATCAAAAAGGACAATACTCAGAAGTTCAAATTTGGTCAGCTGTTAACTGGGTTATTTTTCTACTTTCAAAATTTTCTACCTCGTATAGGTGACATTGAATGGTCTAAAGAACAACCGGTCAATGCTCAGATTAGAAACAACATTAAGGTTGTAAAGAATACCTTTTCGACTGCCACCAACAAGTATTTTAATGAATTTTAAAAGAAAATGAGTATGAGAATGAGGTTACCTAAAGATGTAGTAATACATTTTGAAAAAGACATAATCTTCACGGTTACTACTGATTTTTGCTTAATGCAAGCAAGAGAACCTAGAGAGGAAGAGATGGAAGAAATGAGCTATGAAGTCAATGATGACTTATTGGTTGGCTATGCTAATACCTTGTTAGCATCACCTATAGACAAAAAAAAAGCAAAATTGGTTATTCTTGCAATCCAAGCTGCACCTGTTGAAACCAGTACTGCATCTATAGCTAAAGCTAAAGGAAAGAAAAAGAAAAGTGAAGAAAAATCTCCTGTGAAGAATACTACAAGGGTGACTCAAAGTGTGCTAAGCAAGAAGGAACCAAAACCTAAAATAATTGAGAAAGAGGAGAGTGTACCAAAGAAGAGGAGGAACAAGAAACTAATTTTGCAACCAGAGTCTAAGGGAACAGAGTCTGAAGAAGAACCTAAAAGGGAAAAGGCAATTGATAGAACATCTAAGAAGGCAAAGGTAGTGCCAAAGGCAACTACACCACTAGATATTGCCACCTAAAAACCTGCAACAACATTTGCAAGAACAATTAAGTCATTGGGAAGAAACAAGTTTGACAATGTTAAAGAACATTATGACTCTTTTACTGTAGATGAGCAGAAGCAAATACACCAACAGGTAATAAATTTGTTGAATCACTACTCTAGATATCCACATGAATTAGAGAAAGATATTTCAGTATCTCTGTATAATACTTTGTTAGAAAAATGGGAAGAAGCCACTCAGTTAGATAAGGAAATTATTGATGAAGTATTTGTAGAGTATTTTCCCACATTATCATCAGAAGGAATTAGTGCTTTGACTGAGGAATACAAAGTATATTTTGATTTTAAAATAAGGAGATTGAAGCTTCTTAATGGAAAAAAAGGTAGTTATTGAGACACAAACTCACAAACTAGCCTGTCAAATCAAACAAAGGATAGATAGCCTCCAATCTATCAATAAGGATGAAACCGCAGATGATGTTTCTCTACCAAAAATAGATATAGAGGAAATTGTTCTAGCTGATATAGTCTTCTCAACCGAGAAGAAGGATGACTCAGTTATTCATATTGATGAGGACATTGAGGATTCAGTGGACCTATCTAAAAATATGGATCCTCCTTCAATCATAGAAGTGCAGGATCAACCAGCTACTCAACCAAAGGAAGTCAGTATACTGGCAACTGAACAATTAGAGAAACGCCAACCGACAATTGAACAACTGGAGAAACCCCAATCTCCACCGTTCTTTGAGATCACTCAAAAGGAGACCACTTAGGAAGTTGTTACTCAGAAAGCGGAAGATAAAACAGACGCAAATACAGAAAGAGCCATCATTAAGTGTATATCCTCTGAAAAGGGAAAGCCAAAACTACTTGATGATGATGATAATAAAGACTCTTTAAGTATTTTAGGACCTATCGATATGAATACCCTAAGTTCTTCTAAAATGATGAAGTTTGCTTGTATTATGGAAACTCGTGCACATAAGAAGAGGATGAAAGAACATAGAATTGAGGTAGAGACAATTTAGAATGCAGTAGATATCTTGTCTAGATTACTACCAGAAACCTTTGTCACACATCTTCCTACTCCTATCAGCAAACTTGGTCAGTTAGTTGCAGATGCATCTGATCAATTCAAAACACTTGAAGATGCTACTCAAATGTCTGTTGAGAAGAGCCATAAGAAGGCATATGGAGATAAGCTAGCAAAGCACATTGAGAATGGAAAAATGGCTTTATCTCGTAATTGCAGTCTGTTGAAGAAAGCTATTGAATCTGGAGGAAAGTATAAATGTTACTTTCTTTTATTCTGATATTTCCAAAAATCAAGTTGAAACTGAACAGGAAATAGAAAGGTTATGCAAGGCATATGTCCCACTCCAAGACTCCATTCATGTCTTTAATCGGTCTATAGATGAACTGCATGACAGACTGATCAGGAATGATAATGAGAGAACTAAGCATTTCCAATCTCTAAGAGAGCTCAAGAGTCATCACCTCATAGATTGACATTCTTCGAAGAGCCTACTCCAATGCAGAAGCTATTCTTGCTACTCTTGAAACGTGCTCGCTTGACTTAATGGAAGAATTCTATTCTTAGCTGCTATCTACATCAGAGTATATGAATCACATACTGAAATCATGGTTGAATGCTCTATCTCAGATGAAGCAGAATTTCAACAATATTTTCATGAGAATTGCTAATGCATGAATTTGTTGCAAATGCAATATATGCTAAACTCTTTGATACAAATTTTTCTATATATATGTATATATTTTACTTTATCATTTTGGCATTGTTGTCAAAGGGGGAGTAATAATATGTATGTGTGTTTTTGAAAATTTGTATTTATGCATACATTAAGGGGGATTTTTACAACATTAAGGAGGAGTGTTACATTTAAAGGGCGTATGTGTATATATATATGTAGATATGTTGTGTATGGACACTTAGCAGTATTGTAAATTACTCAAAATTTTCTAAATGTTGCCATCAATGCCAAAGGGGGAGATTGTTGGCTTGATGATGATTGTGATGTATTCATCACTTGTTGTCATTGATGAAACACTCTCACACACATATATGATAACATTGACTACTGGTGTAACTTCAATTGGTTTACACTATCAACCGACATGTTTAAGATCTATCTCTAACCGGTATCTTGTGAAAACCGGTATCTGCCTTTGAGATAACTTGTGTTAACACTAAGTTGGCATCAAAATTAGAATGAAGATGAAGAAGAAGATCAAGTGGAAGATCCCATAACAACGGTTCACTAGTTTTATTTCAACCGGTATTAAACTGCTCTAACCGGTATCTGTTTTGTGATGAGTTACCAGCATCGTTTGTTTGGCAGTCATTTTTGTGATGAGTTATGATTATATGACTAGATTCACTGCAGCTAGGAAATTGTGTTCCTATGGCCGACATAAGGTTTGTATGTCTATTTCAAGACATTGTAGAGAATCATTTTTATGATGATGATAATAGATAGAGAGTTGTTATGTGAAAAGAGTGAAAAAGCTTTTGTTGAGAAGTGATAAGTGTTAAGATGCAGAGTAGAGTTGAATGTACTTAGAAGGATCTGATCAAGCAAGTCTTGTGCTACTCAGAATATATCAAGCTACTCTTTTTGTTCTCTAACCATTATAATGGAATCAAATCCCTTAACCGGGTAAGCTCTAACAAGCTTCATTGTACAAATTCTTTAACAAGGTGATCCACTAGTTTTGATTCTCAAATCCTCCAGCGAGGTTACTCCTAACGAGGTAGTACTCTGAACAGGGTATAAGCTTCTAATCAAGCTTGGAATCTCTAACAAGATTCGCTCCTAGCAGAGTTCTTTGTAAGACCTTAATTAGATAGTTTTTTATTATTGCAGATAGTTAACTTGTGAGTTCCATCTCACCGTGGTTTTTACCTATTTGGGTTTTCCACATCTAAACACTTGTGATATGGTGGATATTCTACTTTATGTGGATGTTGTTATTTCATTTTGGATAGCATGTATTTTGTTTAACTGCTTGGTTAAATTTATCTATCGGTCAGTGTTTAAAGTAGTGTTTTTTTTTAAGTCACTGATTCACCCCCCCCCTCTCAGTCCTTTTCAAGTCCATCATAGATTCCTTCTGTCTTAGATTCTATAACTTTCAGAACAAATCTACTTGATAATTCACTAGGAAAAACTTTAAATTTAACTTAGCAATCATCCTATCCCATGTCTTAATCTTTTCTTTACCGCTTCTTTGCCTATACACTTGCAAGTGCTCCTACCAAAGAGATGCATGACCCTTCAACCAAGTACAGGCATATTTCACTTTCCTCTCTTCTATAGTGTTTTCAAAATCAAAATACTTCTCTATTTCTGAGATACAATCTATCAATTCATCTGAATCTAACTTCACATCATATTCTGGTGGGGTAAAATGAGGTTTAGTGTTCACCCTACTCAAAATGCTTAAAAAATTTTCCTCCTCCGGATCAACTGCTGGTAGGTTCACTTGTTCTATCTGGGCTTCTTCTCCTTCATCTTTGCTCACATCCTCAACATGTTGGTCTCTTCTATGGGCTGTCTCCACGACTTCTAACTGGGCTTCTATTCCTTGCAACATCTCCATTATAGTAGGGTCTGCATTCCCATTCGCTCCACCATTCCTAGTTCCTCTTCATGCCATTGATCCATGCTAGCCCTCTATAATTGTAGGTCAGATCCACAATCTGCCACCCTACAACAAAATTCAGGACACACAACCTCTGGAATGAACTTCTCTCCGATACCACTTGAAGCAGTCACCAATGAGGAGGGACCTCAAGGAGGTCATTCCAAATCGGCCAGCAAGAGTAAACACAATGGAAACACACAGATATGATAGAGGCAATGCATAACAAATAGTTTTTATTGCATGAAATTTAATTACATCCAACCGGCAAAAACCGGGTTACAACATACCGACACATAGGCCTGGTAGAATAGGTCACACTGGGACCTTGATGCGAAAGAGCTATCTTCTAGGCACAATCTATCTATCCGATACTTCTTGATTTCTGAATTGATTGCATTCTAAATCATGATTACAAATATATATATATATATATATATATATATTGATTTAAAGGATCCTGTCAGCCCAAAAGGATCAAAACCCAAAGAACAAGACCTACTATGCAAAATGAATAAGGTCGGCCTCCACCAAGAGATTCCTCCAAAAAATCCAAAGGATGAAATGTAGAAGGTCAGCCACACACCAAGCATTATCCAAATCAACACCCAAGGCTCCGCAAGCTTCAGAATGGGTTCTGATAGATCATCAAAATAGGTCTTAGACAATCGATAACAATGGAACAACTAGTAACAAGAAACTGGCAAGGAAACCGGTAGCAATATCTTGTTGGAGAGTGCTCCAAATGTGATGCAGTTTGAAATCTAGTAGGATGATCAAGTCCTCAAGAAAAATTCAACTCCACAGGAACTGGTGAGCCAAAACTAGGACACACAGAAAGGAAAACTAAAACTGCAAACAGAAAACAAAACAAAAAGAAATGTTTTTGGTTGATGTAAGATTGTTGTGAACTGGAGATGGTCCTGCATTATCATCACATACCAAAAACGTAACGCATGAATAAAATCTCTATCCTCTGGTGAGAGCTATGAAATCTGACTCTGTGGGCTCCAGAAGGTGTAACTAGCAGTATGCTTGCGAATATAGGGAGGAATCTGCAAAATTGAAAACATCAAATCATCAGTAATCACTCATTGATCATAATCATCTAACAGAAAACATCATCAAATCTATCATGTCTATCTGTCGCTTGATCCCGTGCAACCCTTGGCCGCTTCGAGCAAAGACCAGGGCACCTTGAGTGGACCATGGCACCCTTTTGGGACTAGGGCACCCCTGTTGGATCGAGGCACCCTGGGAGGACCAAGGCACCCTAGGAGACCATGGTGCTCGACAGGGGGTACGTGCATGATCTTGGTGATGACATCATCAATCATGAAAAACAATGCAATCAGGAAAGTCAATGGCGAGTCAATGCTTGATCAACTCACCTCGTCCAGTGGTTCACCGGTCAACATGACCTGGTATAGGATCTCCATCCACGTGGGTCGCTCAGGTTGACAAATGATAGTGTCACTTTCATATTTATGACGTATGCTCTTTTTCATTTTTATGATTTTAAGTTAAAAACCCTACTTTCGCACCTTTCATTCAATCTATCATAACTTGAGCTAGGGAGATCCAATTTTTTGTGTCATTGGTGGCGTTGGAATCATGAATTTTCCCTCTCACTCTGCATTTGTTCCATAAAGTGCTTGGATGAACAATCGATCCTTTTTGTGAACATGTTTCATCATGGTCTTCATCACATTTAGCTATGGTAAACGTGATACCTTGTTTCACCTCACTAATAAGAAAGCCGAAGTAGGGGGCATATAGCTACCCACAAATTTCATCACTTTCCTTAGTAAGCATTAGTTGATTTTGTGATCTAACATGTGGCTTTTTAGGGTGCGGTTCCTAACTATGTACTACAAATACCACTGGGGGTTCATCCAACAACTTATGGATATATCCTTTTTCAATTGATGTTCACTTTTTTTGTACTTTAGCTCACATATGCACGTATTGTCATATGACCGCTAAAGTGGGGGCTAAATGTAGCATCGTAAATTGTACACCCTTGCTAGGGTAGTACAATTCCACACTTGTATTAGCACCCGCCTTAGTGTGTTTTGCATCCTGCATTTCTAATCTCCTTTAAGTATTTAATTAATCAATTTTCATATTTCATCACTTTATACATCATATAGTTGGGCCCTTTACCCTAAGTGTGCCCCTTTTCATTTTATTTGTTCAATAAACCATTAAATAATAAACCCTAATTTGTCCTATTTCAACCTTTAAGGCCTGATTTTGCATATCAAAACATCTTTAAATCAGATGTAACTTTGGGATTCGTTCTAATACCATCATATCTAACGACCCTAAAAAATTGGTAAAAAGTTGGTTGGACCATGTGCACTTTGCACACGGTCCCCGACATTTTTCCTGAAATTTTGAAAGCATAATTCTATGATATTATGATGCTTGACCCCAAAAGATTGGCCGTAAATTCAAATCCTAGGTTGATATAAAGATGAAATTAAGATCTAGGGTTTCATACATAAGAGCTCTCTTTCTTCATTTGAAAGGTTGACGAATCGAATCTAGAAAAAGATTTTGGAGCGATTACAAAGAACCTTCTATGTAGTAAAAGAGAAGATCTTGTGAAGTCTTCAAAAACATTCAACAACACCTATCAAGCATTCATAAAGCATTCTTTCATCATTTGGCGGCTTTTGAATATGTAGGAAAGCAGTAAGAGATCGCCGACTAAAGATTGGCTTCTACCTCTCCCTTAGGGTTTGGTATGGTTTCATGTTGTTTCCATGTCTTTGTATGAGCTTCTCTACATCAATTTAGTTTACATTCATTCTTTAGATCACTTTGCATCATTGATTTAGAGCATTTATTTTGTCAATTACAAGTAATTAAGGTTTACTCTTTAGGGTTTCTCTAGATTGTTTACTTTCATCCTAGGATCTTGCACACACTATTTTATTTTACAAATCAGCTATTTGTTGAGGTGGAAATCATCAAAACAATGATTAATTTGACTAAGGAAAAACGCTAAGTAGCCACCCAAAGCCCTATTTTTAGCTATAGTTGCAGACTCGGGATCCGAGCATCATTGCAAGTTTTGAGACCGAAAGAGTGCATAAAGATTGTTACAAGGGACAAAACATAGCAAAAATCCCTGGGATAGGGGCCTGGTGCCTTGGTCCTCTCTAGGACAAGGGCGTGGCACCCTGGTCCTCCCTATTTTCAACAAAGTTTGGTAGATCAATAGGTCTTAGTTCTCTGATCCCAATTTGATAGGTATAGCTTTAGGTCGACAAAATTAGGACAGGGGCGTAGCACCTTGGTCCCAGACATTTTGGCTCAAATTTCTGACATAGGTGAACCTCTCAATTTGTCTCTTAATCTGTACTTTTTAGCAACATATAAATTATTCTCAGTTCTGCATTTTTAGATTAGGGCTACTACTGTATACTCACATCATTCCTATCTCTCATTTGTAGCAAGGGAATAGAAACCCCAAAGGGTAATCCTTGGCTCTCTCTTCCAAACAAGAAGTAGCCAAAGTGTGTTACCTTCCTAGGCTCTTTCATATTCTGTGAGTTTGAGTGTAAGAGTGGGATTAGGGTTTACTCGCCTAGTCTTACTTTTTCCCCTACAAAACTGCAAATTTCTTTGCTAGGGGCTTTGGTGTCGTCGATTGTTTTACCTCATTGAACACCACAACCTACCCTTAAAAGAACAACATCAAAAAACAATTTTAGAAGATCGATCGATTTAGTGTTTCAAGTTTTGTTTTTTTTCAACAAATTTTAAAGAAACAAATAACTTGAGTGAGCAAATAATAAACATTGCTACTTGAAAGTAGAAAAGATTACAACTGCCTAATATTTTAGTGGTCAAAGGAGGAAAATTGAAGGTGAATACATGGTCAAACTTAAAAAATTAAGAAGAACGTGAAATATTTGAAGATTACTAATATTAATAACTTATAATATAAAATACCTTAATAAAAAATAATAATAAATTATATTATATAAGGAAGAGAATACTAATATTTTTTACACATTCTTTTCCTTGGAAAGAGATTACTAATATTTTTTATACATTCTTTTCCTAATTAATAGTATTTTAATTTTTTATCCCATTTCTTTCCTAATTCTAAACCATTGATTTTCTTTAAAAAAAATTCAAAAAAGTAGTTCTCATTTGCGTTGTACATAATTAGCACATATAAACAAAATCGAATATTTTAACACTCCTAAAATCTTACTCGCTGAATTTAATAAGAACCAATTCAAACAAAGCGCCGAACATAATTAAAAATACGGATCAAGCATACATATAAATGAAGTATATATTTAAAATTTAAGATACCATAAATTGTGGTCGAATTGCTTCCGGATAAACGCTATGGAGCTGTTAATCACGACAAAAGTTTCCCCCTCAAGGAAATACTTGAAACAGCTTGTCCAGAATTCCACTGTATCTTAACAGAGCGTCGAAAAGCACTATTTCTTAGCGGATATACCACACGCACCACAAATGAATCACCTTAGCACCAGGCCTGGAGGTTTGAGAATAACTGTGCCAAAATAAAATACCAAAATGAACTCCAAAAAAAGCCCAAAAATCCCAACCCTAACATCTCTGGAAAACTGAAAAGCCTGTGCAAATCTTCCGCTTTCGTAGCTCTCAAATAAAAATAAAACCCTAACCTGAACACGTCTGGAGGATTGAGAAAAACTGCAGGTTTCTTACGCTTTTGTAGCTTCAAAATAAAACCCTAAACCTTCTAGAAGATTGGCAAAAAAAAAAGTGATTAGCTTCCGCTTTTGCAACTTCAAAATATAACACTAACCCGTCTGGAGGATTGAGAAAAACTGTGGGGTTCGTCCGCTTTTAAACCTCTAAAATAAAACCAAAATCCTAACCCTTACGCGTATAGAGGATTCAGAAAAATTATTCGGCTCATTCGCTTTCATAGAACTACAATAAAACCAAACCCTAACCCTAACACTCTTACTTAACCCTGACCTTAAAACTCTGGGTTTGCTCCACTCTCGGTTTTCCGCGGAAAAGAGGTGTTATAGATTCCATTACCAACACCTTCAGAAATCGTATAAAGTTGCCCCTTGCGATTCCAGTCGTTGAAGACCAGCTGAAGATAACAGGAAACTTCTAAAGGATTTGTCGGAAAAGAAGGATGATTCGAAATTAGGAAGTTGCAGACGCCTTTCGTCGCCCTTCCCATGAGCTCGTAATTTTCTCGAACGTCTCGTAAAATTCGTGAGAGTAGTCATTAACTTCATTAGCAATTACGTTTAGGCAATTTAATTAGGGGAAAGGATCCAGTAGTTGAACATGTATCAATTGTTGTGAGGGTTGTTGATACCTTTTGTTCCAAAAATTGAACAAATAAAACCTATTGTTTGAAACAAAAAATATCAATTTTTGTTAGGAAATGTACCAACACTTGTTAAGAAATGTACCAATAGTTGTTAAGAAATGTACTAATATTGTAAAAAGTAACCAATCAGGTGATGCCATGTCAGCTGCACAACTATTGGGGTCTCTTTTGCACGCCTATTGGTCTCACTTTTTCTTGGGGTTGTTTTGGACGCTTTGGCAAAAAGCATGCTGATGTGGCATCATATTTGATGATGTGGCCCTGAAACCTTAGTTATAAGCAAGGGACTTGCCAAGTAAGCTGCTGTAAAAAAATCGGAATGATTTGAAATTTCCAAATAAAATTTTGAGAAACGTGAAGTTAGGGTGCACAACTACTGAGTCCTTTCCCCTAGTATTGCTTGATTAAAACCAAACGCTAACCCTAATGCTCTCCGCCTGAACTTAATTCCTTTATTACTTAATCCTAACCCTGTTCGAGCTTGCTTCATGGCAGACTGGCAGTTATTGCATGGGAAAGAGGTGTTGAGAATCCATCTCCGACAATTTCAGACATCGTACAAAGCTGTCTATCCTGGGTCCAGCCATTGAAGACTAGCTGAATTACTTGTCGTTAGAGAAAGAAGTCGGTGTTTTGGAATTTCTAAGTTGCAGATGGCTTTGGTAGGTAGTCGTCATGCCCAAGTCGGTGTTTTGGAATTTCCTCGAACGTCTTGTCAAAGCATTTGTAAAATCCGTGCCGGCCACCCAGCATTATATTCTTTAATAAAAATATTTTTTTATTATTTTAATATTATATCAGTGAAAAATCTGTTCAACCAAGATTTCAAACAGATTTGGTCAAGTTGAAGTTCGTCTGATCATTTTCTGCAAAGGTGGATTCTCAAGTCTTTTTAGTCCCTGCCTTACAAGGCAGGAGACTAATGTTTTCACTCTCAACAATAAATACAATTAATTTGTTTATTGATAAATTAGGCTATGGTTTGAGGTTAATGTCTTATAAAAAGATTTTTAAAATAATTTTTCTATTAGTTTTGGTAATTTATCATTGGCTATTGACATTTTGCTGGGTTTTAAAGAATTTAAAGTAAAATAAAATAAAAGAATGACGAGACAATCTTCTCCATAAATTTAATTTGTTTGTAATATCATTTATTGCCAACAGCTGACATTGGGAGCTGCTATTGGGATCTCAGGACATGGAGTAAATGCACAACACATATGTAATATGTAATTGAAGGCTCTTTGCTGCTGCTCAGAAAACACATCCTGTTCTCTTCTAAATACCCACTTTTGCACTCTCCGATAAACGGTTGCAAGGGAAAATGGCTACCTCTCACACGATCTATGCTGGGTATTTTTTTCCTTGCTTTATCAAGTTTTGTGCATTCTCATTTCTTAGGGTTCAAAAAAAATTTCATTGTTTTGAGGTAAGTTTCTCAGTTTTTCTTCCAGCTGCTACATAGATCAGAAAATATAGAACCAGCGGCTACTTTACAATGCTTGATTCTTGGCCAGGTGACTTTTGACAAAATTTGAGGTTAGAAATTCGAATTGACCTAACTCTCTACAAATTAAAATTTAGTCACAATTTCTATTGGAGGAGTTTTTATGTTCAGTGAGATTAGTGTTTCTCGTAGAGGCGGGAAATGTTCATATCAAACAATCAAATTTGTTAATTTTAGTAGCTTCTGGAGAGAAAAAAAAATGGCTTCTTAGGGTTTTTGCATGGTGAAAAAGCACATTTGTTTTGATTTCATTTAGTTTTTGCAAAAATCATAGACAAAAGTTCCTTCCACTTGAGTGTTAAATGTTTGGAATTGTTAATGATGGACCTGTTTTTTAAATAATTTTTGGAGGTAGGATTTTCAAATTTCCACTAATTGATGTATTTTTTCCAAACAATTTAATTTGATATTTCGATTCAATTATGTCAGATTTGACCCTTATTGAGAGCAATAAGAAATAGTATTGTAATGGTATTTAGCTGTGAAATAAAAGACTGTGTACAACAAATATGTCTTGTCTTAGATCATTTGCAACATTCTTGGAGCTACGAGTACTTTTTGCACCATTTTAGATCAACCCACAAAGAAAATGCACAAAACTTAGGAATTGTAGAGGCCAAAATTCTATTTTTGGGGGAAAGCACCCATTTTTAGTATCTAAATTTTTGGCATACATTGACAGAGATAGATATTTTCTCTTTCCAAGATCCTACTGACTTTGTGTTACAAGCTCACGAGGATAGATAACTTTGTTTCTCATAAACTAGGGAAACTTTGTTTCTATAATTAATTTTGTGTAAGTAAAGTAGCCTTCGAAAATTTTGTAGCACAGATCATTTGCAATAACCTCATAAAATCTTTCAGTTGGATAACAGTCCTGAAACACAAAGGTGGATACATCAATTTGTTGCACATGGGCATTGGCACCAACATAGCCTGTATATAATTAAAAAAATGTACTTATGCCATTAGAAATTTACAACATTAAAAACCTATTTAAAAATTAACTAGTATTAATGAAGAGCTAAAAGTTTCTTCTAAATACGATTAAACCCATTTCCAAAATAGGCCTCACAGGACCCTGCTTTAGCTTTCATGGGGTTGTGCCAAGGCATATAGGTTGGTTTGGTACGATACAGATATTAAAACTTACATAATGGTTATTGAGTCTTTTTGCTAGGAAAATAAACTCATATTGCTTTTTCAAAGTTGATGAGACGACTGTTAAGTTGCTAGATTCTTTTGGAAAATCGCTGGGTCCTGGCTCTGTTCTGTCCAAATTCTGGTCCTCTAGAAATTCTCTCCAAATTCGTCTAGGGTCCTGAATTTGCCCTATGGGTTCGCTGAGAAGGACCTAGGGTGAATTATGGGGAATTTCCAACGAATTTGAAATTCAGTGGCAGAACCCAGATCGAATTTTGGCAATTAAACATGTTTTTTCAATTTTTTTGAAATTTTTTATTGCCTATTTGGTCAACTTGACCCTCCAACTCTAAAATAGACCACTAAAAAGGCTAGAAAAGTAAAACATATTTCATTTGGGGATGAGACATTTGACAGTGGTGTATTATGAATTTATTTGCATATATGTATATATGTATATATTTTTTATTTTTATATGTTCTTGTAAGGACGAACCCAAAGCCCGAATCCATTCTAGAACCAGAATCCGAATCCGAACCAGGACAGGCCACAAGAGCAAAGGACTTGATTCAAAATGTCAATACTTATAACATATTCTTTTATGTTGCCTCTGCAATAAAGATGCATTAATAAAATCTTATTTGGCGATGGATCAAATGAAGGGAAAAATACTTTGCTTCAGATTTTACAACTGGTTGGCTAGTTGGCAATAGGCTGTTTGAGTCAATGGTTATTCTTTTATGATCTTCTAAGTTCTAATCAAGTTAGTTCTTATACCTGGTTATTGTTAGACATATACATAATTCACGAAAATGGATTCACTTATTTTACCAAATAGATTTTAAGTTGACATGTTATAGAGTGGTCACATCAATTTCGAGTCTTTATAGTTGACACATTATATTTAGAATCTTACTTCTCTTTGTTTTAATACTTTATATTTAGATTCTTACTTCTCTTTGTTTTAATACTTTATACTTTCATAAATGCTTCTCATATATGATAGTTAGGAATGGAGCCTATTTAAATCCGAAATGAGTATTTTTTAAATTGGCTGTTGCACTTGGTAAAGTGTCCCAAAGGCACACGATACCAGGATCACATTAGAAAATAAAAATATAATAATAATTATTTCCATATCTTAATATATATTATAAAATAGTTCAGGTTCAGAATAACTAATATTGTTCTTTTTGTGTAGGTGTTTGTATAGGCATTAGATTATGTTCAGAAATGTCGCATAAGGTGAATTCTAACTAAAAGTCTCTCGAAACAACGCTTATTGTTTCTGCTTGAATTAACTTCAAATAGAATTGATTCAAACTATTGTTTAGAGTAGTAGATTGTGAATTGTTGATTAAATAATAACAAAATAGTAAATAAGTAATAGGGAATAAGCAAACCATGCAAGGGATTTTACTTTAGGAAACTCAATGTTGGGAAAACCAGATGGTAGTGTGAATTAATCACAACCTCCTTCCTTCGATGATGGGGCTTTTATAGCTCAGTGGAGCATGAAATCCCTGTTATAATGCTAATTATTATCTAGTCTCTTTTCTACCTCCTTTTCTTCCTTATTGGTAGTATACTGCAAGCTCAATGGAGTATTCAATTAGTATCATACTGCTGATTATTTCTGTCAACTCTCTACTTGCTAAATCTCTTACTTGTCCATCCCCCAATATCGTACACTCAATTTATTAACCTATGATGTTTGCCTTATATAAGTGTTAAGAGGTATCCACTTGTACACCAAAGGAGTCTGCGTTGTCCAGAAGTTTTAAGAGACGATGTTTTGCAATTATTATTGATTTATATTATTGCATTTAGGTAGGTCATTGTTGACATTTGGACAAATGAAAGTGAAAATTGAGTGATTGCCATGGACAATTATGCATCATCTGCATTGTGCAGGACCACTGATGACTTGCTCATTTGTAGAGCAGGACCTTCCTTGGTAGCCATGTCACTTTATTGACATTTTCCCTATTTCAGTTAGAAAATGATGATTCAAGTATGACTGTTTTTCTGATCCTATACAGATTACTGAAATAGAAAAATGAACAAGCAAAATGTAAGTCTTTTCCACTTATCTCCTGTTAAACTACAAGCAATTTGAGAAAAGGGTACTTAAACGTCAATGCCATAAATAGATTTAAGCATTATAACACTATCCAATCTCTAGGTTAGGTTCCAAACATGTGAAATAATCAATTGAAATTCCCCAATGAGTTCACCATAATTTCAATAATGAATTTTTTATGGCACTTAGGATCAAATTTGGTAGGTAGGAGGACAAACTTCTAAAGTTGATGAGACAAGATGTATAACTAAATAGAGTTTGTGGCCTTATTTAATAGGCAATTTTGTTTATAGGGAAGAATGACAAGAATCCCTATATGTTTGGTCATTGACCAAATTTAAAATTAGAACTAAGAATTTGATCAGGCCATTTGCAAACTAATACATCACTAACACTGCAGAAATGGAATTACTTCAAGCAAACCACCTAGAATAGAAACCTATTTCTTTGCTTACACCACTTAAATGTGCATGACAAAACCAAAATACTCACAGTGAGAAGACCAATTAAGGCTATCAGCGCTCAACAAACATCACAGATAAGTGATAACATGGCCAGAGTTGGTCTATGATTTGTATCTTCATCATAAGGCTCCATGGTTTGTAACAATGTGAAAAGAGCTTTTGAAATATTATTTCATGTCTATTTTAGCGGCTCATAGTCTACTGAACAGATAGAGTCACAATATTTTACAACCATTATAAAATAAATCCCATTAATGTTATAGTTGGAAATCATCAAAATGTCCCCGTAACATAATGTCAGATAACAATGACAGACTCTTAATAATCTAGGAATTATGGGAAAATGAACTCTATATGATCGAAATGCCCACGTCAGAAATACTAATTATTTTGTGCATAGCAAAAAATTTCAGCATTTGTATGATCCTACGAGGCTCTATCTGCAGCCACGCTTTCTGGTTGGATGCGCTGTTTACTTCATTTAATCATAGTTTCAGTTAAAAGTTTGAAAAAAGATAACTTAATTGCATGTCAGGGTACTTTGAACTAGTGTAATTAGATCTACAGGACTGAATTATCTGTGAACCTTTAATTTTGTATGTTTGATGATGAAGTTTTTGTTTTGTGTTAATTATAGTCTCAGTCGTAACACTCGGGAAAATAAATCTGTCTCCTTATTTTTATCAGCACACAGAAACTAAGTCTGTCATTTGCGATTTAATTAGGATTAAATTTAGTTAGTATTAACTAACAAATTTTCTATGCTATGATTAGTTAATGCATCGTTGAGTTTATTTAGTACTAACTAAATTTAATTAGGATTAAATTTAGTTAGTATTAACTAACAAATTTTCTATCCTATGATTAGTTAATGCATCATTGAGTTTATTTAAGGAAATAATCACCGGTGTAGAAGGATCGTGGCTCCACACAGGAGTCGCGACCCTATGTGGAACCATGTGGTTCCACATAGGATCGCGACCCCCTGTGGAGGCATGATCCAATGGAAACAAAAGATATATATGTGCTACCCTCTCTGTTGATAATATATTGGATAGAAGGAAACAATATTGTGATCGGTAGTAAATATAATCATTTGCTTTTCATTTGCAGAGGCAAATTGATAAGACTAATAAAATCAATTTTACATTCCTTATATCCTACATGAAAAATTCTAAACTAGTTGTCTCAGAATTATGATTGCTCAGACAGTAATAACAGTCTATTTACATTTACATGGTATAAGAGCCTAACTACTTAAGATCTAAATAGATGGAAAGTGAAGTTTACAAAATTGAAGAGTTCTAAAATGGTGAACACAATTAGATTCGAGGACAGACTTGGAGGAGCAACAAATTTTGTGGCTTGGAAAGTCAGAATTATGATAGTGTTAAAAGAGAACAAAGTAATCAAATTCATAAAAGAAGACAAGCCCGAACCTGAAGACGAACCTGAGAAAACTATATGAAATGAAGGAAATGATAAAGCTGTAAAAATCATGATAGATGTAGTAAGGGATCACATAATACCACTTATATTAAAATATGACAATGCATATGAAATGTTCAAAACCCTTGAAAGGACGTATGAAATAAACAATCCGAGCAAAACCCTAGCTCTAAAACGATAGTTGAACCACATAACTATAAATAAAGGTGAAACAATAAACTCATACTTCATGAGGATAGGTGCACTCAAAGATCAACTGCATAAACTTGATTATCATGTCAAGAAGCAAGAACTATCAATGATTACCCTAGACGGATTACCTGAATCTTGGGAATCATTCAAACAAGGCATAAATGCAAGGGATAAATTCACAGAATTTGATCAACTAAGGGATGACTACCTCCTTGAAGAATCAAGGCAAATGAAAGGGGGAAATAACAAAACTAAAGATGAGGACCTCCACATTCTGAATACTGACTCCTGTAAGAAAGGCAAGAAGAGAAACTTCAAGAAGAGAAAATCCCATCATGGGAAAAGCTTTCATAAGAAAGACATGTTAAAAATCCAATGTCATAGATGTGATCAGTACGGACATATGTCATTTAATTGTCCTAACAAAGTAAAATAGCAGGCATCATTCACCAAAGTAGAGAGGAACACAGAACTTGAATCTGAGAAGTTTGTATTATATTCAGGACTATCAAGTCAAGCTTCAAACAATTCTAACACTTGGGTGATAGACAATGGATTGTCAAGACATGTCACTGGGTTCAGAGAATTATTAGACTCAATGGAAGAGGGATCAAATGAAGAGGTAACAATAGGGGATGACTCTGCACATTTGGTAAAAGGTGTAGGGACATGTACAATTAGACTAAAGTCTAGAATCTCAATCCAACTCACCGGAGTACTATTTGTACCAGGCATCAAAAGGAACCTAGTCTCTATCTCTACACTGGAGGATGATGGATATAGAGTCTCATTTATAGAAGGAAAGGTAATGGCATGGCCAAAAACATCCACCTTCAAAAGAGCACGAGTGATTGGTTACAGACAAGGGTTGTGTAATGAGCCAAATCAAACCTTACTTCATGAAGTCATAGATCAAACAAAAATTTGGCATAGAAGACTAGGGCACTTACAATTTCGTGCTCTACCCTCTATGGAGAAATTAGTCACAAGACTACCTAAACTAAAGCCAATTCATTCAGATGTTTGTAAAGGATGTGCACTAGGGAAAAACACTAAAAGTTCTTTTCCCTGCATCTCTAGGAAAACTAAAGGTGTACTAGAACTAGTTCACTCTGACTTATGTGAGCCTATGTCTGAACCGTCACTAGGAAACGCATTATACTATGTAATCTTTGTTGATGATTTCTCTAGGAAAAGTTGGATTTATTTTCTTAAAAGTAAAGAATCTGAAGATATTCTTAGGAAATTTAAAGAGTTCAAATCTATTACAGAAAATCACTCTGGTAGGAAAAGCAAAACTCTAAGGACTGACAATGGTACGGAATACACATCAGAGGTATTTAAAGAGTTTTGTAAAGATGCTGGGATTAAGAGGGAGTTCACTGTACCCTACAATCCTCAACAAAATGGGGTTGCTAAAAGAAAGAATAGAACAATAATAGAAGCATGAAGGGCTATGTTGTTGGATCAAAACCTAGAAACTGCACTTTGGGGAGAAGCCACTAATACCGTTGTATACATTCAAAATAGATGTCCTCACTCTCATATTGGTGACAAAACTCCTGAAGAAGTCTTTACTGGAATTAAACGTTATATTAGCCATCTCAAAATATTTGGATGTCCTATTTATATTCATGTACCTAAGGAGAAAAGAACTAAACTAGAACCTACTGGGCAAAAAGGGATTTTTGTAGGATATAGTGAAAAATCTAAAGCCTACCGAATATTTATCCCTAGTCAAAGACAAATAGAATTAAGTAGAGATGTCATATTTGAAGAAGATGTAGCCATTAACAAAACAAGGAGTTCCATCACACCTGAAATCCCAACTAATTCCATGAATTTGGAAGAAGATTCTCTTTCTGAAACTCAGAGGGAGCAACCTGAGGAAAACACCTTGGAACATGAGAACACTACAATAGAGAATCCAAGGAAGAGGCCACCATGGGCCACCAAAACTGTACAGGAAGCAGAATCCTTTGCAGCACCTAGAGGAACATTTAGAGAAAGCAAAAGACCTTCAAAATTCTTTAGCTATGTTACTCTTATGATAGACCTCATAAATGTTGAACCTTCAAGTGTCAGAGAGGCTCTTAAACAACAAGTATGGAAGGATGCCATGATAGAGGAATATCAATCTATCTTAAAGAATGATGTGTGGAAAATTGTGCCTAGACCTAAAGGAAAATCAGTTGTATCTTCTAAATGGCTCTTTAAAATTAAGCATGCTGCTGGTGGCAGTATAGAAAAGCATAAGGAAAGATTTGTTGCTTGAGGCTTCTCATAGAAGGAAGGAATTGACTATGAAGAAACATTTGCACCAGTTGCACGATACACTTCTATCAGAACAATCCTGGCTATAGCAGCATCTAAAGGATGGAAAGTTCATCAAATTGGATGTAAAAAATGCATTTTTGAATGGAACAATTGAAGAAGAAGTATATCTAGAGCAACTTGAGGGATTTGAGGTAAATAATGCAAAAACACATGTATGCAAGTTAGAGAAAGCACTGTATGGATTAAAACAAGCTCCCAGAACATGGTATGAAAGAATTGACAGTTACTTATTAGGGATAGGTTTCTCTGAGAACATTGTTGATCCAAATCTATATTTCAAAACAATCAAAGGTGAAATTTTGATACTAATAATATATGTAGATGACTTATTAATTACAGGCGAAGATCATCTCATTGCAAAATGCAAACATGAACTAGCTTCAGAGTTTGAGATGAAGGATTTAGGTCTACTCCATTATTTCTTTGGATTATAAGTATGGCAGAAACCAAATGGTATTTATTTAAATCAAGGTAAATACACCATTTAAATTCTGAAGAGATTTGGAATGATGAATTGCAAGCCAATGTCATCTCCTATGGAAACAAACCTTCATAAACTAAAAGAAGCTATAGTGGATTCCAAATTTGCAGATCCAACATTATACAGACAGATTAATGGATCATTAATGTACTTAGTCAACACCAGACCTGATATATGTTATGCAGTAAATGGACTCAGTCAACACATGGTTGAACCCAAAGAAATACATTTGGTTGCAGTAAAGCATATATTTAGATATCTACAAGGTACCCTGGACTATGGACTTCATTATGAACACACTGCATTGAACCTACATGGATACTCTGATTCAAACTGGGCTGGAAGCGTTATAGACAGGAAGAGCACTTCAGGATGTTGTTTCAGCTTAGGATCATCTATGGTATCTTGGATCTGCAGAAAACAGTCATCCGTAGCTCAAAGCTCCACATAAGCTGAATATATAGCTGCATCCATGGCAGCTAAGGAAGTCGTATGGTTGAGGAAACTGATAGTAGGACTGTTTGGTGAAAGTCTGAAGCCTACAATCATTCATTGTGACAATCAGAGCTGCATTAAACTTTCAGTGAATCTAGTTTTCCATGATAGATCCAAGCACATTGAGATCCCATATCACTATGTGAGAGACATGATAGAGAGAAAGGTAATAAGACTAGAATATGTCAATACAGGAGATCAGATCGCTGACATTCTCACCAAACCCCTAGCAAGAGTGAAAATTGATCACTTCAGGAGGTATCTTGGTATGGTTAAAATGTAATTGATGCATATAAAGATGTTTAAAATTTATGTAAACTTCTTGATCACATAATTAAGTATATGAAGTATGTAACCTTTCCCTATGTACATTTCTAAAGGATGATGATTCTTTAGTTAATGAACACTTGTATTTTAACATTGTAAGGTGACGATCTTATAAATGTTTGAAAGATCATATAAACTAAAAATCTGAATATTAGTAATATGATATGTTATAGTAGACATTATGTAAGCAGATTAATGTCAATGCACATACTATAACAAGGATATCAAAGTGAGTATATCCTGAGTATCACATGATGATACTTCACACCCAGGTGATGTAATTCTCATGAGATTAGTGGTGAGCTCAATTAAGTTTTAGGTCTATACTCCTAAGACTAAGAGGGAGTGTTAATTTTAGTCTCAGTCATAACACTCAGGAAAATAAATCTGTCTCCTTATTTTTATCATCGCATAGAAACTAAGTCTGTCATTTGTGATTTAATTAGGATTAAATTTAGTTAGTATTAACTAACAAATTTGCTATGCTATGATTAGTTAATGCATCGTTGAGTTTATTTAAGGAAATAATTGTTGGTGTAGAAGGATCGTGCCTCCACAGGGGTTCACGACCCTATGTGGAACCACGTGGTTCCACATAGAATCGTGACCCCCTGTGGAGGCACGATCCAATGGAAACAAAATATATATACAATATATATATATGCGCTACCCTCTCTATTGATAATATATTGGATAGAAGAAAACAATACTGTGATATTTACATTTACATTTTGCATTTCAATTTTATAATTTAATTTCTTACAAGATTCTAGCTCTTCTAAAACGTTATTTTATCATTTAGAGAAAATAATTAATGAATATCTATACGAAAGTCATACCCAATCTAGTAAAGAAGCCTTGAAGAGGAATCAACAAGAATCAACATTAAAAATCTTGTAAATGTTCACCGGGCCTTTGTTATAGCAAGGCAATGTTAGGTTAACTGATTACTAGTTGATTTATTTGTAGAAAGTTTTGTTAAGTTATTTATCGTAACGTACATACAAATTGTTTGTTCTTTACTGAAATCTATCATTTCAATTTTATAATTTAATTTCTAAGAAGATTCCAACTATTTCAAAAATGTTATTTTTATTATTTAGAGAAAATAATTAATGAATGTCTCTGTGAAATTCATACCCAATGCAGTAAATATGTTAGTTATTAACCATAATTTACATACAGAATGTTTCTTCTTTACTGAAATAATTTACACACAAATAATTGCATAAAAAAAGGTGCAGCTACCAGCTGAAAACCACTCTTTAAAAAAAGATTATTATGACAATCAATATTGACTTTGAATTTATTGTTTTGGGTAAATTGCAGTGTGTATTAAAGGAGGTTGCCATTTGCACAAAATTTTTGCTAGACTACATGCATCATGTCATCAAGGTAATCCAGACTTTTGAGAGAATTAATAAACCCAATTCAGCATGGAGATTAATTGCGTCAATGTCTTACTTCACTATCTTACTTTACATTAGAAAGCATCGTGCATTTTCTTAACCATCTTTTAAATTGGAAAACAGGATATCGGAATATTTTTTGCCCTTGAGGTTGATAAATTCCTTCCTTGCTATTAATGGTTCTGGATGTGTTGTGATTGTAATCAAACATTTGATATCCATAGTGTTTACTTGACTTTTGGTTTATTATTATTTTTCTAATTGAAAAAATGACTTGGCAATAACTTGGTTGACCCAACAATTTTAGTCCGTTGGGACTAGAGAAAAACTTAGGGAGAAGTTAAATTGTTGGGATTAGATAAAAACTAAGGGAGAAGTTCTGCAGTAACCTGGCAATTTTTTTAAACATTGAAAACACATAATTTTATAAAAATATTCTTAGAAAACATGCATATGACTAAATTTAGGGAGCACACTATGAATGTAATTCTTCATATATAGATCAAAATTAGAGTTCAATGCACATTATAGACTAAAACAATGAACTCAACAGATATCAAATTTAAGTTTCAATACAAATAAAAATTAAAAATTATTGAATGTTCATAATTTACTTATAAATGACATTTACTTCTATGAAAAAAGGAAATTAACTGGAACTCCAGAAAAATGGAAAAAGAAGAAATAAATCAAACAAAAAACCTAGTAGCCTGACAATAAATAAATTATTTAGAAACTCTAATAATAAACTTATTACTAAAACCAACCCTTAGTTGTTGTGTGACAAGTTTTCTACTGCTACATAGCAGTCTTTAGTTGTCTCAGTTGTTGTGTAAGAAGTCGATTACAATTCTAATTGAAGTTATCAGCATGTCAAAGCAGTTCTTATGTATTTCAATAGTGATGGATTCTGGCTGGGGCAGACTTTCTAAGCGTCCCTATTCAAGGGTTGATGCTTAGATTGCTGATAATATTTTTTATTTTTTATACAAGGCAGTGGAACCCAGTCCACATTTAACATATCCACCAAAAAACCCTTATAAAACAAAAAAAGAAAAAGAAATCTAAGACTTGAAAAACAAATAGTAAACAAAAAGAAAAAACTTATCAGGCTACTACCAAACTATTTCAAACTATGCTCTTTAACACTAGCAAAACTTAGAATGCCTAGAAAACCCTAGCCACATGCCTACATACCCTAAACAAACATAGAGCTCAAAAACATAGTATTTTTCAGGTGGACAGAGTTATAAATTTGCTGCAGCAGAGTTTCTCTCCAAAAATTTTAAGTTTTTGCTAAGTAATTGGCAAGCAATTGGCAAGTCAACGTTGATTTGATAATGTCAAGAACATGAGGTCTAATAAATGTTTGCATTTTCCTTTGACAAATTTGTTGACAATTTGCAACTATGGCTGTGTTCATGTCCACAACATGAGATCTAATATATGTTTAACTATCTTGGTTTGATAAATCTGCTGACATAAAACGTTCACTAGCTACACTATGCTGGAGGGTCCATCTTATTTGACGCATTTGCAAGAAGCACAAACTAGAAAAATGCATACTTAATTTTAATCACCTCTCTATAGGTTTCGAATAAAAAAAATATAGCAAAGGACAGATGCTATGGCTTGTTTCTATTCCTCATAATTATTTCTTGGAAGAGATAAAACAAAAAAGTTAAGAGCAATGAACATGCAACAAATCGAGTATAATAGTTCAACAAATGTCTAGTATTAAAAACCTCCAAGAGGCAGAAATACAAGAGAAAAGCCCTGTGCTTATAGGGAAAGCAACTAAAAAAAACCATTTGCAAATTAATCAAACAACATTGTTACAGACCAACGAATAGTAGTAACATCACATACATTATACATTATCTTTTGCATATTTCAAATTTAAAATTTATTTTATCCATTTATAATTGTCTTAATAATCAATTATATATTACCTTTATTTTTCACATTAAATTTACGTATTGTGATATGGCTACCTGAAACACCCTCCTCCCAATTTCCAATAATTAATGTTCTTGAACCACTTAAAGTCAAAATAACATTATCATTATACTAATATAAACAACATCACATACATTGTATATTATCTTTTGCATATTTCAAATTTCAAATTTATTTTATGCATTTATAATTGTCTTAATACTAAACTATATATTATCTTTATATTTTAAATTAAATTTAAATACACTATGGCTCCTTGAAATACTCCCCTCCCAATTTCTATTCCTCTTAATTTTGCAAGAAGAAGCTGGGAACAATCAACAAAAGCTTGCTGGAAACAATCAACAACTACTTACAATGCTATATGCATACTTATAATGCTCAATACTAGTTGATACTATACTTAATTTTTGTAAACATAAAACCTTTCCAACTGAATTGCTGAACTCAATATTTTTTTAAATACAAAAGTATTTCACACAATAGTTTTGATACCTCTTTTGCATATTAAAACTAGACATGTTTAATAATGCTTTCTATGTTGTGTACCTCTTTCCTAATCTCTTATCAATGATAATTATTTAGCTATGATTTTTTTATGTAAAGTCCTT
The DNA here is from genome assembly GCF_030272615.1 of Cryptomeria japonica. Classification (NCBI taxonomy): domain Eukaryota; kingdom Viridiplantae; phylum Streptophyta; class Pinopsida; order Cupressales; family Cupressaceae; genus Cryptomeria; species Cryptomeria japonica. Next base: position 732,761,188 of record NC_081409.1, read on the forward strand.
TATAGTTCACACTAATTATAAGATCTATCATTTGACTTTAATAATCTAAATAGTTGCTTAATGTCAAACATGATTGTCTCTATAAATGAAGGCTTGTATTAGTCATCTTGGCAAAAAAAACTATAACTTATTTTTAGCTATTGGCAGGACTCATGTTGTTTCATAGCTCTTGTTTTTCAATGTTACAATTTTAAAAAAATGATTTAAGGTTTTTTCATAACATTTTTTCTTAATGTTTTATGTATTTATCAACAAAAAAATCATTTTAAGTTTTTTATATAATTTTTTTAATGGTTTATGTACTTAAGGGTTTCAATATTACTAAATACAGAAAATAATGAAAAAAAAACAAGAAATTTATCATTTTAATTTAGTTTTTAATCAAATGACAAAAAAAAGATTTAAGATTTTTGTATAATTTTTTAAAATGATTTATTTATTAAAGGGTTTCAATAAAACCTAATACAAAAAATCAACAACCAAAAAACCCAAAAGTTTACCATTTTAGAAATTTACCATTTTTCTTTAGTTTTCAACCAGAATGAATAATAGGCACACTATTAGAAACCTTAAATTTATTATATTATTGATTTATATTATTAATTTATATATTTTATTTTTAATTATTATTCTCTCACATGCATATATTTTGTATTTTACTATTTTATATATGTTATGATTACAAAAATTAATTTATTATTTGAAAATTCTATATACAACACAACACAAAACAACAAATTGATTTTTTAAACTATTTCATAAAGTTTAGTTATACTATAAGAAAATAAATTCATATAATATATTTAGGGGTTTTCATATAATTTACTTTAATTTAGAGTAAATATTAAATTTAATAATACCTATAAATTAAATTTAAATAATTAATTTAATCAACACATACAATTAAATTTAATGTATATAGAAAAAATTTAATCAATACATTTAAATTTTATATAAATTACACTGTAAGAAATTAGTTCATATAATAAATTTAGTGGTTTACATATAATTTACTATAATTTAAAGTAAATATAAAATTCTCTCATACAAATGGAGACATAGTTGAGATATGGAAACTAGGCAAACCAATGGAGATATCTTTCTCTCATACCAATGGAGTCATAGTTAAGATATGGAAACCAGGCAAACCAGAAACCATTTTTTGCAGAGACCATGGCGCTTCCAAGAAACTAGGCAGCAACCAAGAAATCATTTCGAGAAGTTGCATGCGCTTCAAGGAAACTAGGCAGCAACCAAGAAATCATTTCGAGAACTTGCATCCTTCTTGGAGTTCTCAGAGAAATGTGTGCCTCTCAAAAACATTACAAAGCAGAGGATAGTCACTATGGTGGGACACAAGAAAGGGACATAAAGGGCAAGAAATTGAAAATCGCAACCCATGGAAGCCTTGGAAACTAGAAGAGGACCCCAAGAAACCACATCAGGATCTAGAAAGGCAAAAGGGAGATGCCCGCATAAAAATACGAGTCAAGGATTGGAATAGGTGGCAAAATAAAGCTCGGGAGAAAATAAAAGGACGACAAATTTAGAAGATGCTAGATAGAGGGCATGGGAAAATAACCTTATGCCTTAGAAACCCCCCACTCTCGAATAAAGGGGAGCAAAAGAATAGGGAAACAATTATAATGGGAAGTAGTGAGAATTCCCTGAGGGTTTGGAGACTAGAAGGCATGAGATATAAGGAAAATCCATCAAGAAGACAAAATGGGTATCAGATAGCAATGGAGGTAAATAGGATTCCTATTGGTAGAAACCCAAAATTCAACAATCGGAGCTTTAGGATGCACTCAAATAATTGGCAAAAGGAGAAGGAGAAAGAAACGGAGAATATCCAATGAGATTTGGAATAGAGAATGTGGATCTTTAAACCACCCCAAGAGAAATATGAGAAGGTTTAGAAAAGGAAAAATCTGGGGAGAATTAAACTATTTATAATACCCTTAGAGCTGACAATGATGGCAGTCAATACACTAAATGAGGTGGCCCTAATTATCAAATGGGGAGGAGATGAAAAAGGGGAAGGGACATTAGATGAGATAATTGAATGGTGGAAGATGAGATACCCAAATAAGGTATGTAAACGACCACTTCAGAATGAATGTTTTTTGATAGAATACATAGATTTATACTTAAAGCACAATATATTGAATGGTAGCCCTAGCTTCTACAAAGGAATTAGTTTTGCTAAAATAAACTAAACCCCAAATTTCGATCCAAGGAAATTCAAGATTAATAAAACCCCAAAAATGGTTCATATTGGAGGTTTTACCAGCTAAATATTGGAGTGATAGGGTAATCATGAGGATAGGAGATGCTTCGGGTTTATTCATTGGAGTAGACGAGGATTTCTTAAGGGTATGTGCAAGATCATGGTGTACCAAAACAAGCCCTTCTGTGGCAATGAAATTTCAGAAAATCAAAGTTATGCAACTTGACATGAAAATTTGAATAAGTTGTGAACATTATCTTTTAAATATGTAAGAACAGAATCTATAGAAAATTCAATGTAGTTTCTAAGCTACTAGTTGTTTTTGGGAAAAAAACATCATATTTGATGAAAATTTCAAATTTCAATGTAGTGGTACTAACATTTTAGGAAAAAGATAAGAAGTAGATGTATATCTGACCACCCTAATCATAATCAAATCATAATATTTTTTTATAATATTTATAATATAAGTATTAGACTAATGTCTGAATGTGACATATTTTTTTATAATTTTTTATAAAGTAAAATAATTATTTATGAATTTTTTACTACGGCTTTTCAGAAATTCAGAAACTCCTACGTCTGACCACCTTAACTTGGTCAAAACCTTATGATTTTTTAAATTTTTTTTTTTTTCCCTATAGTAGACGAAGCATAGGATGTGATGCATGTTTCAGATTCAAAAATTGTTATATCATTTGAAAGTTATTGTTGGCATTTTGTGAACCAGTATGAGGACATAATGACATTGTATGTTGTCATTGATGTCAAATATGTTGAAGAAGGATGAACCGGTAAAGAACTGGTATATATGAGAACTAGTATAACATTGCGAACCGGTATATGTGCCAAAGTGAAGCGGTATGTTTGTTCAAAGTGAACTAGTAAGTTGATATGAGAACCGGTACATGGAAGCTTTGTATGACTATCGGTTGGTAGTCTCAACTTTAGGGTTTCCAGATGAAGTGCTTCAAGCCTGTGTGACTCAACTGGTGACTTTTTGTGATAAGTTAGCTTTGTAACGAAGAACAGATCGTGTTCCCACGTCAGCCTTGTGTGCGTGAAGAATCTTGCATGAAGGAGATTATTCCTATCTACCTCGAGAATGTGCGAAGTTTGTAAACGGTGAAAATGCATGATGGGTTATCAGCCGCCATGAAAGTGGTGGAAAATTAATGATGGAGAACATCTCGAGATTGGCTCAAGACTATTGCATTTAATGCAATGAGCTCAACGGTCAGCATTGAACTGTTTGAATTGCTTAACCTAACAAGTTTAGGGTTTAGGGTTTATGCTACCGACCTATCTATTTCCTATAAGGTCAATGTTGTGTTTCTTTTTGAAGTTGTTGGCAAAAAGTTGTGTGTGAGTATCCAAGTCAAGAGATACGTGATTCTTGCCATACTAGAGTAGAGAAGTAATACTTGCAAAGTGTAAGTGCAGAAGGTGAAGAGGAGCAAAAGCGGATCTGCATTGGCATTGAGTGTTGTTACCAGATCATTATAATACCTGTTGATCTTTAACCACTTCAACAGTTGAGAAATCCCTTAACAGGGTAGCTTTAACCGACTTACTCTAAATCCTTTAACAAGGTGACTCAAAACCATTAAGTTCTTGAAATACTCTAACAAGTTAACCTTTAAACAGGTTTAACCCTTAACCGGGTATTCTAGCCATCTCTTAACCGAGTGATCCCTAACAGGATCGGTTCCTAACAGAACCTATTGTATCAGTCTCTAACCGAACAAGGCTCCTAACAGAGCAGACTTCTAAAAAGTTCAAAATAGCTTGTGGGTATTCATCCCCATCGTTGTTTTTCCCAATTGGGTTTCCACGTGAAAATCTGTGTGTCATGTGTGATATTTTAATGTGATGGTTCAGTGTCTTACGTCTAATAGTAAAACATGTTGAACTAGCTGTTATTATGTTTTTGATGTTAGATTACCTGTTCATGCACTAGGGTGAAATGGAAATGAAGTACTAGACTGTTTGAAAGGATAAGTGTCAATCGGTTTATACTTGTCTCAGTTATTCTGAGTTTTGTTGTACTCTGATTAAGACCGGTATTACTGTTTGCTTGCCAAAGCATGGTGTTTTCTGACAAACCAGTTTTAGGAATGTGTTTTTGTCTGTACTGATTCACTCCCCCTTCTTAGTACCGGTTTGGTAATATCCATTCATCATTGAGTTATCAATTGGTATTAGAGCATCCTTCCAAGTCCTCTGTGTTGTAAGCTTAACCACTTGAGGGAAAGATCCTACTGTAATGATGAAGAGGGAAGGTCCAAAGTTCAACAGAATGAAGATATACATCAGAAGCATGGGTGCTCAACATTGGAGCTATGTTGAGAATGCCTATGTTGCACCTACCGGTACTCTCACCGATGACCAAAAGAGAGAGATGCAGGAAAATGGGTAAGTCATGGAAGCCCTAATTAGTAGTTTATCTGACATTGAGTTTATTGATGTCCAAGATAAAGTAAATCCCAAAGAAGTATGGGATACTCTTGAAAATATCTATGGAGGTGATGAGCATGTAAAACAAGCTAAGGAAGAAAGCCTTAGAGGGAAGTTTGAAGACATGCGGATAGTTGAAGGTGAGACCATTCAACAGTATGAGATAAGAATCAAAACTATTGTTGGAGATATCAAGAGTGCAGGTGGTAAAATAGAAGATTCCACTATGGTAAGCAGAGTTCTAAGATCCTTATTATCGGTCTATGCAATAAGGGTTGTTGCTATTCAAGAGCTGAGATCAATAGACAAGACTAAGGTATCCCTAGACTCCATCATTGCAAAGTTGATAGCTTATGAGCTAAATAGTTTTGATGGTAGTGTTCAAAAACAAAATCAGCCTTTAAAGCTATTTTTGTATCATCTAGAAATGGAAAACAAGCAAGCACTAGTGGTGAACCAAGACAGAGCAAAGAAATGGATGATGAGGAGTTTCTGATGGAATTTGAAGCTCTTCTTGCTAGGAAACTTCCTAAAGGAATCGGTAAATATAGAGGTAAGCTCCCTTTGAAATGCTTTTCTTGTAACCGGATAGGACATATTGCTGTAAATTGTCCAAATATTGACAATAAGGACAAACTGGAAAGGATCAAGAAATTCAAAGGAGGAAACCAGAGAAACTATTTTGTGGCAGCTGATGAAGGTGTCACAGATGAGGAATCAGAAGATGAAGAAAATGAAGATATTGTGTTTGTTGTTGTCAAGGAAGATGTGTCAGACAAGAGGGCTCTTGTCTCTCACTTTGATAATTCCAATGAGTGGATTATTCACAGTGGTTGTTCTCACCACATGACAGGTGACCAGAGCAAGCTTCTATCCTTGGAAAAGTATGATGGTGGTGTGGTTTGCTTTGGTAATGATGCACCATGTGTGGTCAAAGGCAGAGGGTCCATCTCTCTAAATGGAAAGAGTAGTGCTGACAATCTATATTGGGTTGATGGACTCAGACACAACCTTCTAAGTGCTGCCCAGCTGAATGATAGTGGTCTTATTCTGGAATTCAAGAATGAAGTGTGCAGAATCAAAAGAAAGAATGCTGAATTGGTGGCCACCGACATGTAGACCAAAGGTAACCTATTTTAGTTGAATGCAAATATTAGTACATGTCTTATGGCCAAGTTTGATGATAGCTGGATATGGCATAGGAGACTCTGCCATGTAAACTTTGATAACATTGTGAAGGCCAGTAAGATCAAGGCAGTTAGAGGGTTGTCGGTGCTGAGTGAACCGAAAAATACCTTGTGTAGAGAGTGTCAATTGGAGAAAATGTCTTCCTCAACCTTTAAAGGTAAACCTTTCACTGCTGACAATTTACTCGATCTTGTGCATACCGATTTGTGTGGTCCTATGAAAACTAGGAGTGTGCAGGGTGATAGGTACTTCATGATTCTCACTAATGACTTCTCAAGAATGATGTGGGTCACATTCTTGAAAGATAAGTCTGAAGCTTTTGGAAAATTCAAAGCTTTCAGAGCATTAGTGGAGAAGGAAAGCGGTAAAAGGATCAAATGCCTTAGAACTGATCAAGGAGGGGAACTCACTTCTAGTGAATTCAACAAGTACTGTGAAGAACACAGTATCAAGAGGCAATTGTTTGCCCCTTGGACTCCACAATAGAATGGCCTAGCAGAGAGGAATAACCAGACTGTGGTTGAAGTAGCAAGAACAATGCTGATCCAAAGAAAGGTTGCTCACACCTTTTGGAGAGAAGCGGTGAGCACTGTAGTTTACACTATGAATCGGGTAATCATCAAGAAAGGTAAGGATAAAACTCCTTATGAATATTGGACCGGTAAGACACCTGTGGTTAGCTACTTTAGAGTATTTGGTAGCAAATGTTACATCAAGAGGAGCGAGCATCAAAGCAAATTTGATGTGAAATGTGATGAAGGAATATTCCTAAGATATTCCACCAAGAGAAAAGATCTCAAGTGTTTTAATAAAAGGACTCAGAGAATTATGGAAAGCATCAATGTGAGAGTTGATGAAACCTTTGAGAAAACTAAGGAAACTGGCAGTAAGCAAGTGGTAAATGAACCAGTTGTAACCTTCTGGGAACCAGTTGCCAGTCAACCAAGTACTAGTAACAATGTTCCTACATCAGCAGATGTAGATGCCAATACCGATGAAGAAGAGGATGAAGAAGAAAAGCAAGAGGAATCTATTAAGACTATTCCTTGGTATGTCAAGTTGAATCATGATCCTAAGCAGATTATAGGTGATAAGGATGCAGGAATTCTTACTAGAAGAAAGGTCAGAGAAAACTCATGTATGATCTTTGAATTTGAGCCTAAATCATTCAAAGAGGCACATAAAGATGAAGACTGGATCAAGGCAATGGAAGAGGAACTTGACCAGATAGAGAAAAATGGTACATGGTCTTTGGTACCCAGACTGAAACATAAAAATGTCATTGGTACCAAATGGGTTTTCAGAAATAAGCTGAGTGAGGATGGCACAGTGATTAGAAACAAAGCCAGACAGGTGTGTAAAGGATATGCCCAAGAAGAAGGAGAAGACTATGGAGAAACCTTTGCTCCTATAGCCAGATTGGAAGGAGTTCGTATGCTTCTTGTATATGTAGCGTTTAAAAGATTCAAAGTATATCAAATGGATGTAAAATATGCATTCCTCAATGGTGTATTTGAAGAGGAGGTGTATATAGAGAAACCAGATGGGTTTGTCCTATCTGAAGATAGTGACATGGTGTGTAGGCTACATAAAGCCTTATATGGTCTAAAGCAGGCACCTAGAGCATGGTATGAATGACTGCACTTCCATCTTGTGAAAATTGGATATGAGAGAACAAGTGAAGATAGAAATATCTACTTGAAATCTGAAGGAGATCAGATCCTGATTTGTGAGGTATTTATTGATGACATTATCTTTGGTGGAGATGACAAGATGAGCCATGAGTTTGCAGATGAGATGAAGAAAGAGTTTGAGATGTCACTCGTTGGGGAGATTAAGTTCTTCATTGGACTGCAGATTCAGCAGATGATGGATGGAATCTTTATCACTTAGTCCAAATATGTCAAAGAGGTGTTGAAGACCTTTGGCATGGAAGATAGAAAACCGGTTGGTACACCGATGGTGACCGGTTGTAAACTATCCAAAGAGGATGACTCAGCATTGGTTAATGAGAATGAATACCGATCAATGATTAGTAAGTTGCATTATGTAGTGCATAGCAGACTGGATATTTTACATGTAGTTGACATTACTACAAGGTTCCAGAAAAGTCCAAGAGAATCCCACTTGGTCGTAGTCAAGTGGATTCTTAGGTATCTGAAGCGAATAGTTGACTATGGATTGTGGTATCCATATAGCAATGATTTCAACTTCAAATTATTCACAGATGCTGATTGGGTAGGTAATGTGGATGACCAGGAGAGCACAACTAGTGGTGCATTCTTTCTCGGTGGTAGACTGGTCTCATGGATGAGTAAGAAGAAGAGTTGTATCTCTTAGTCTATAGCAGAAGCAGAGTATGCTGTAACTTTCATGAACTACACTCAGACAATCTAGATGAAGCATGTATTAAATGGCTTCAAAGTTCCTGTATCTGAACCAGTAAGTATATTTTGTGACAATACTAGTGCAATTAACTTCTCCAAGAATCCGGTTTTGCATTCTAGAACCAAGCACTTTGAACTTAAGTATCATTTCTTGAGGGAAAAGGTTCAGAACAAAGAGATTGCACTTGAACATGTTTCCAGTAAGGAGTAGTTAGCAGACATATTCACCAAGCCTCTCCCAAAGGCTACATTTATGTATTTAAGAGGTGAATTAGGGGTACTGCCCCTTCAGGAGGTGAATTAAAGGTATTTGCTACACATTAGTCAGGTATTGCATAGTCATATTTTTTTAAAGATTGATGTGTTGAAGGATGCTACTCCTAAGGGGGAGTAGCATAATGGAACAAGGAAGCTTGTGCCTCCACTTTAGAATTGTTGTCAAAGGGGGAGAAGAAGTGAAGCGGAGAAGATATTTGCAGAAATTGGGGGAGAAGATGTGAAGTGGAGAGATCTTTGTATATTTCCATCAATGCCAAAGGGGGAGATTGTTGGCATTATGTGAACCAGTATGAGGACATAATGACATTGTATGTTGTCATTGATGTCAAATATGTTGAAGAAGGATGAACTGGTATAACATTGTGAACTGGTATATGTGCCAAAGTGAAGCGGTATGTTTGTTCAAAGTGAAACGGTAAGTTGATATGAGAACCGGTACATGGAAGCTTTGTATGACTACTGGTTGGTAGTCTCAACTTCAGGATTTTCGGATGAAGTGCTTCAAGCCTGTGTGACTCAACCGGTGACTTTGTGTGATAAGTTATCTTTGTAACAAAGAACAGATCGTGTTTCCACGTTAGCCTTGTGCACGTGAAGGATCTTGCATGAATGAGATTATTCCTATCTACCTTGAGAATGTGTGAAGTTTGTAAATGGTGAAAACGCGTGATGGGTTATCAGCCGCCATGAAAGCGGTGGAAAACAAACGATGGAGAACATCTTGAGATCAGCTCAAGATTGTTGCATTTAATGTAATGAGCTCAACAGTCAAGATTGAATCATTTGAATTGATTAACCTAATAGGTTTAGGGTTTAGGGTTTATGCTTCTGACCTATCTATTTCCTATAAGGTCAATGTTGTGTTTCTTTCTGAAGTTGTTGGCAAAAAGTTGTGTGTGCGTATCCAAGTCAAGAGATACGTGATTCTTGCCATACCAGAGTAGAGAAGTAATACCTACAAAGTGTAAGTGCAGAAGGTGAAGAGGAGCAAAAGCGGATCTGCATGGCACTGAGTGCTGTTACCAGATCATTGTAATACCTGTTGATCTTTAAACACTTCAACAATTGAGAAATCCTTTAACAAGGTAGCTTTAACCAGCTTATTGTAAATCCTTTAACAGGGTTACTCAAAACCATTGAGTTCTTGAAATCCTCTAACAAGGTAACCTTTAAATGGGTTTAACCCTTAACCGGGTGATCCGTAACAGGATTGGTTCCTAACAGAACCTATTGTATCAGTCTCTAACTGGACAAGGCTCCTAATAGAGCGGACTTCTAAAGAGTTCAAAACAGCTTGTGGGTATTCATCCCCATCATGGTTTTTCCCAGTTGGGTTTCCACGTGAAAATCTACGTGTCATGTGTGATGTTTTCATGTGATGGTTTAGTGTCTTATATCTGATAGTAAAACATGTTGAACTAGCTATTATTATGTTTTTGATGATAGATTACCTGTTCATACACTAGGGTGAAATGGAAATGAAGTACTAGACTATTTGAAAGGATAAGTGTCAACCGGTTTATACTTGTCTCAGTTATTTTGAGTTTTGCCAGTTGTACTCTTATTAAGACCGGTGTTACTGTTTGCTTGCCAAAGCATGGTGTTTTCTGACAAACTAGTTTTCAAAATGTGTTTTTGTCTGTACTGATTCAACCGCCCCTCTCAGTACTCATTTGGTAATATCCATTCATCATTGAGTTATCAGTTATGAGTGTTTTTCAATCAGTCTATCAATCAAGACTATTGTCAGAATTCAATTAGAACATAAATGATAATTATTTATTAAAGTCAAAATAAGTCAAGCCTTATATTGTTGGAACACTGAGAACGTCCTTAAAAAACCCTTTTTCATTTTATCAATTTTGGCTACAAAAAAAAGTCGTCAGCCAATAGTGTAAAGTCTAGAAAATCAAAGAATATGGAAAAACATGTTTTTTTAGTTGACTTTCCAAGCTTGTCACTTCCAAGCCAAATCCCAATGCATTCTCGAGCAAAAATTTGAAATTTGAAAATTTTACAACAAAAATCAGATATCCGATTTTAATAAGTAAATTCACTAACTAAATTTGCACATAATTAATCTAATTTTTATCAATATATTAATATATAATATTTTAATTTATTAATTTATAAATAAATTAGTATATGATATTAGGGAGAGAGAGAGAGAGAGAGAGAGAGAGAGAGAGAGAGAGAGCGAGGGGAAGGGAGAGAGAGATAAAGAGATATTATGGGAGAGAGAGAGGGGGCAAGGGAAGGAGGGAGAAGGGAGAGAGAGGGGGGAAGGGAGAGAATGATAAAGAGATTAGCGGAGAGAGAGAGAGAGAGAGAGAGAGAGAGAGAGAGAGAGAGACATTGAGGGAGGGGGAGAGAAAGAGATTAGGGGAGAGAGGGAGAGAGAGAGATTAAGACACCAAATTGTTTCATTATGGATCATATGGTGTCCTAAGGGGTTGTAGGACACAATATGACCCCTTAGAACACCATAGGACCCATAACGACCCAATATGGTGTCATATTGTGTCTTAAAGGGTCATATGATGTCTTAAAGGGGTCATATGACATAATATGACCCATTAGGACACAATATGAAACATGACGCAATTTGGTGTTTTAAGGGGTCATATGGTGTCCTAAGGGGTCGTAGGACACAATATGACTCCTTAGGACATCATAGGACCCACAACGACCCAATATGGTGTCTTAAGGGGTCATATGGTGTCTTAAGGGGTCATATGGTGTTCTAAGGGGTCGTAGGACACAATATGACCCCTTAGGACACCTTAGGACCCATAACAATCCAATATGGTGTCATAAGCGGTTGTATGTTGTCCTTAGGGGTCATATGTTGTCCCATGACCCCTTAGGACACAATATGACCCATAACGACACAATTTGGTGTCTTAAAGGGTCATATGGTCCCCCATGACCCCTTATGACCCCTTAGGACACCATATTACCCCTAACAACAACATATGATGTCATAAGGGGTCCTATGGTGTCCATAGGGGTCATATGGTGTCCTAGACCCCTTAGGACACCATATGACCCCTTAAGACACCAAATTGTGTCGTTAGGGGTCTATGGTGTTATAAGGGGTTGTAGGACACAATATGATCCCTTAAGACACTATATGACCCCTAAAGACAACAAAGTGTGTCGTTAGGGGTCATATGGTGTCCTAAGGGGTCATAGGACATAATATGACCCCTTAGGACACCATAGGACCCAAAACGACCCAATATGGTGTCATAAGCGGTCGTATGTTGTCCTTAGGGGTCATATTATGTCCTACAACCCCTTAGGACACCATATGACCCCTGACGACACAATTTAGTGTCTTAAGGGGTCATATGGTATCTTAAGGGGTCGTAGGACACAATATGACACCTATGGACACCATAGGACCCATAACGACCCAATATGGTGTCATAAGAGGTCGTATGTTGTCTGTAGGGGCCATATGGTGTTCTACGACCCCTTAAGACACCATATGACCCCTAACGACACAATTTGGTGTCTTAAAGGATCATATGGTGTCGTAAGGGGTCGTAAGACACAATATGACCCCTATGGACACCATAGGACCCATAACGACCCAATATGGTGTCATAAGAGGTCGTATGTTGTCCTTAGGGGTCGTATGGTGTCCCATGACCCCTTAGGACATATTATGACCCATAGTGACATAATGTGGTGTCTTAAGGGGTCATATGGTGTCATAATAGGTCCTAGGACACAATATGACCCCTTAGGAAACCATATGGCCCCTAATGACACCATATGGTGTCATAAGTGGTTGTATGTTGTCCTTAGGGATCATATGGTTTCCCATGACCCCTTATGACCCATTAGGACACCATATGACCCTTAACGACACCATATGATGTCATAAGGGGTCCTATGGTGTCCATAGGGGTCATATGGTGTCCAACAATCGCTTAGGACACCATATGACCCTTTAAGACTCCAAATTATGTCATTAGGGGTCATATGGCATTGTAAGGGGTTGTAGGACACAATATGACCCCTTAGGACACGATATGACCCCTTAAGATACTAAATTATGTCATTAGGGGTCATATGGTGTCCTAAGGGGCCTTTATTATGTCATGGGACAACATATGACCCCTAAGGACAACATACGACCCCTAAGGACAACATACAACCCCTTATGACACCATATTGGAGAGAGAGATATTAGGGGAGAGGGGGAGAGAGAGAGATTAAGACACCAAATTGTGTCGTTATGGGTCATATGGTGTCCTAAGGGGTTGTAGGATGCAATATGACCCCTTAGGACACCATAGGACCCATAGAAACCCAATATGGTGTCATAAGGGGTCATATTGTGTCCTAAAGGGTCATACTGTGTCCTAAGGGGTCATATTGTGTCCTAAAGGGTCATATTGTGTTCTAAGGGGTCATATGATGTCTTAAAGAGGTCATATGACATAATATAATCCTTTAGGACACAATATGACCCATAACGACACAATTTGGTGTCTTAAAGGGTCATATGGTGTCCTAAGGAGTCCTAAGGGGTCCTAGGACACAATATGACCCCTTAGGACACCATATGACCCCCAACAACACCATATGGTGTCATAAGGGGTCGTATGTTGTCCTTAGAGGTCATATGGTGTCCCATGACCCCTTATGACCGCTTAGGACACCATATGACCCCTAATGACACCATATGGTGTCATAAGGGGTCCTATGGTGTCTATACTGGTCATATGGTGTCCTACAACCCCTTAGGACACGATATGACCCCTTAAGACACCAAATTGTTTTGTTAGGGGTCATATAGTGTCCTAAGGGGTCATAGGACACAATATGACCCCTTAGGACACCATATGACACCTTAAGACACCAAATTGTGTTGTTAGGGGTCATATGGTGTCCTAAGGGGTTGTAGGACATAATATGACCCCTTAGGACACCATAGGACCCATAACGACCTAATATGGTGTCATAAGGGGTTGTATGGTGTCCTAAGGGGTCATAAGGGGTCATGGGACACCATATGACCTCTAAGGACAACATACAACCTCTTATGACACCATACGGTGTCGTTAGGGGTCATATGGTGTCCTAAGGGGTCATATTGTGTCCTAGGACACCTTAGGACACCATATGACCCCTTAAGACACCAAATTGTGTCATTATGGGTCATATATTGTCCTAAGGGGTCTTAGGATACCATATGACCCCTTAGGACACCATAGGACACATAGAGACCCAATATGGTGTCATAAGGGATCATATTGTGTCCTAAGGTGTCATATGATGTCTTAAAAGGGTCATATGACACAATATGACCCATTAGGACACAACATGATCCATAACGACACAATTTGGTATCTTAAGGGGTCAAATGGTGTCCTAAGGGATTGTAGGACACAATATGACCTCTTAGGATGCCATAGGATCCATAATGACCCAATATGGTGTCTTAAGAGGTCATATGGTGTCCTAAAGGGTCATAGGACACAATATGACCCCTTAGGATACCATAGGGCCCATAATGACTCAATATAGTGTCATAAGGGGTTCTATGGTATCCTAAGGGGTCATATTATGTCCTATGACCCCTTAGGACACCATATGACCCCTAAGGACAACATACAACCTCTTATGACACCATATTGGATCGTTATGGGTCTTTTGGTTTCCATAGAGGTCATATTGTGTCCTACGACCCCTTAGGACACCATATGATCCCTTAAGACACTGGATTGTGTTGTTAGGGGTCATATGGTCTCCTAAGGGGTCATATTGTCTCATACAACCCCTTAAGACACCAAATTATGTCATTATGGGTCATATTGTGTCCTAATGGGTCATATTATGTCATATGACCCCTTTAAGACATTGTATGACCCCTTAGGACACCATATGACCCCTTATGACACCATATTGGGTCGCTATGCATCCTCTAGTGTCCTAAGGGGTCATATTGTGTCCTATGACCCCTTAGGACACCATATGACCCCTAGCGACACCATATGACCCCTAATGAAACAATTGGGTGTCTTAAGAGGTCATATGGTGTCCTAAGGGGTCATAGGACACAATATGACCCCTTAAGACACCACATGACCCCTTAAGACACCAAATTGTGTCCTTAGGGGTCATATGGTGTCCTAAGGGGTCGTATATATGGTATCATAAGGGGTCCTATGGTGTCCATAGGGGTCATATGGTGTCCTACAACCCCTTAGGACACCATATGACCCCTTAAGACACCCAATTGTGTCATTAGGGGTCATGTGGTGTCCTAAGGGATTGTAGGACACAATATGACCCCTTAGGACACCATATGACCCCTTAAGTCACCAAATTGTGTCCTTAGGGGTCACATGGTGTCCTAAGGGGTCGCAGGACATAATATGACCCCTTAGGACACCATAAGACCCATAACGACCCAATATGGTTTCATAAGGGGTCGTATGGTGTCCTAAGGGGTCATAAGGGGTTATGGGACACCATATGACCCATAAGGAAAACATACGACCCCTTATAAGACCATATGGTGTCGTTAGGGGTCAGATAGTGTCCTAAGGGGTTGTATTGTGTCATAGGATCCCTTAGGACACCATATGATACCTTAAGACACCAAATTATGTCGTTATGGTCATATGGCATCCTAAGGGGTCGTAGGACATAATATGACCCCTTAGGACACCATAGGACCTATAACAACCCAATATGGTGTCATATTATGTCCTAAGGGGTCATATGATGTCTTAAAGGGGTCGTATGACACAATATGACCCATAACAACACAACTTGGTGTTTTAAGGGGTCATATGGTGTCCTAAGGGGTTGTAGGACACAATCTGACCCCTTAGGACACCATATGACCCCTAATGACACAATATGTTGTCTTAAGGGGTCATATGGTGTCCTAAGGGGTCATAGGACACAATATGACCCTTTAGGACACCATAGGACCCATAACAACCCAAAATGGTGTCATAAGGTGTCTTATGGTGTCTTAAGGGGTCATATTATGTCCTACGACCCTTAAGGATACCATATTACCCCTAGGGACAACATATGACCTCTTATGACACCATATTGGGTTGTTATGGGTCCTATGGTGTTGACAGGGGTTATATTGTGTCCTATGACCCTTAAGGACACCATATGATCCCTTAAAACACCAAATTGTGTTGTTAGGGGTCATATAGTGTCATAAGGGGTCATAGGATACCATATGACCCATAAGGAAAGTATACAACCTCTTATCACACCATATTGGGTCGTTATGGGTCCTATGGTGTCCATAAGGGTCATATTGTGTCCTATGACCCCGTAGGACACCATATGACCTCTTAAGACACCAAATTATGTCGTTAGGGGTCATATGGTGTCCTAAGGGGTTGTAGGACACAATATGAGCCCTAAGGACAACATACGACCCCTTATGACACTATATTGGGTCTTTTTGGGTCCTATGGTATCCTAAGGGGTCATATTATGTCCTACAACCCCTTAGGACACCATATGACCCCTAATGACACAATTTGGTGTCTTCAAGGGTCATATGATGTCCCAAGGGGTCATAAGGGGTCATGGGACACCATATGACCCCTAATGACAACATACAACCCCTTATGACACCATATGGTGTCGTTAGGGGTCATATGGTGTCCTAAGGGGTCATAAGAAACCATATGACCCCTAAGGACAAGATACAACCTCTTATGACACCATAGTGGGTCGTTATGGGTCGTATGGTGTCCATAGGGGTGATATTGTGTCCTACGACCCCTTAGGACACCATATGATCCCTTAAGACACCAAATTGTGTCGTAAGGGGTGATATGATGTCCTAAGGGGTCGTAGGACACCATATGACCCCTAAGGACAACATACAACCTCTTATGACACCATATTGGGTCGGTATGGGTCCTATGATTTTCATAGGAATCATATTATGTCCTACGACCCCTTAGGACACCATATGTCCCCGTAAGACACCAAAATGTGTTGTTACGTGTCATATGGTGTCCTAAGGGGTTGTACGACACAATATGACCCCTTAGGACACCATAGGACCCATAACGATCCAATATGACCCATAAGGGGTCATGGGACACCATATGACCACTAAGGACAACATACAGCCCCTTATGACACCATATGGTATCATTAGGGGTCATATGGTGTCCTAAGAGGTCATATTGTGTGCTAGGACCCCTTAAGACACCATATGATCCCTAACGACACAATTTGGTGTCTTAAGGGGTCATATGGGGTCTCTCTCTCCCTCTCCTTCTCTCTCTCTCTCTCTATCTCTCTCTCTCACTCTCCCCTAATCTCTCTCTCTCCCTCCCTCCCTCTCTCTCTCTCTCTAAAATATGAGTAATAAAATTGAATATCTAATTTTATTGGATATCTAATTTCTGTCATTGCCATTAATGTGGCAACAGTTAAAAAAGGGCAACAACGGGGAAAAAA
The DNA here is from genome assembly GCF_030272615.1 of Cryptomeria japonica. NCBI lineage: Eukaryota > Viridiplantae > Streptophyta > Pinopsida > Cupressales > Cupressaceae > Cryptomeria > Cryptomeria japonica. Next base: position 732,778,201 of record NC_081409.1, read on the forward strand.
TTTGGGACCATAAATTTATCATTAAAATCAGATATTCAATTTTTGTAAATAAAAAAGAGCCTTGTGGGCCATTTTGTGGATTCCAATGGCCCACAGTTTGCATATTTTGTTTTCTGTCGATGATCACAGGTTTTCAGATAGGTTGAGACAAATTTGTGTTTTTGAGAGATTCTTAAAGTCAAATCTTACATTGTCAATCATTTAGGAGCATTTTAGTGGAGGTAAATGGGGAGTAGTAGTCATCGGAAGTCTAAATGCAAAAGAAAACTTTCAAATGACCAAATTGAAGTGTATAGAGAAAGAGATAGAGAAGGTCATAGGAGGAGAAGACAAGGTATGCTAAATATTGCTAATGTTACTTCAAGTGAAGAGGAAATTGAATTTGAAAATGTGTCACAAGTTATTGAAAATGAAAATGTAGATTTTGAAAGTGAAGATTTTGAAAATGTTGAAAGTGATAATGAAAATTCTCAACATGTGGAAAATTTTGACATAGGAGGTGAACATGTAGAAAATTTTGACATTGGAAGTGAACATGTGGAAAATTTTGACATTGGAGGTGAAAATGTGGAAAAATTTGACATTGAAGGTGGAATTACTCAACCAAGTGAACCATATGTAATGGCTAATTACTTTAGAAATGAAGACCCTCTCATGGATGAAAGAAAAATTCCAAATCCAAGACCTTCAAGAACCCCAAAATGGTTACTTGAAATCGATGAAAACATTATTGTGAATCTTGAAGGCAAGAGGTCAACAAGAACCATTCTGTTGTGGGCTACACAACTTTTCAACCAAAATTTTAGCAATAAGACATTGACCGAGCAATGACAACTCTTTGTTCAATTGCTAAAGATGATAAAGATGAGACCATTGCTAAACAAATTGAACATTCGTATGAACAAGAAGATGGAGAGAAATTCTATTATTGCCAAAAATCTATTTGACGCTCTCAATTCTATTGGAAAGAATACCAAAGAAAGAGATAAGAGAGCCACTCAAAGAGTGATTACAACCTCCTTAGTAAGCCATCAATTGAGGAAGGCTCATCAAATGAGACAAAATTGTGTTGATTTTAACATAAAACACAAAACTTCAGATAGAGCACTTGCACGAAGACAAAGACTTGATGATCCACTTCAACAAGATACATGGGCTTTTGGTGGGAGGCTTCCATGTGTTGATAGAAAGTTGACTAACAATCTAAAGGAGGAGATTCAACAATTTTGGCACTCTAATTCTAGAGTGTCACCCAATGTAAAGGACATTTTGAAATTAAGAATCGGCAACCAAGACCGCACACTGCATCCCAAAAATTTCTTGGAATCAAGCCAAACAATGTTGTAAAAAAAAATTGTCAAGTACATCCAACTTTGCAAATATCACAAAGGGCCTTTGAATCTTTGAAGCCATTTTATTGTGTTCCTCTTAAGATTTGTAATACTTGTTGTTGCGAGTACCACATGGATTTTTCAATGTACCATGAACTTTTATGTCATACTCGTTCTATGATGCATACTAAAGAGATATTGCAGGAGTGTGGTGCAATGCTATTTCCGAGATCATCAAGCGACTTGCAAGATCTATTTTTATGCCCTAGAGATGATGGCTGCTATTTCTATAGAAATGGTTGCTTGAATGAGAAGTGCTCAGAATGTGGTGGGTTGTCAAAGTTTGTTTCATATTTTCATGAGGGCAGTGAACATGAGTTTGGAAAGAATTATGTTGAGAAAAAAAGATATGAGACAATGAAATATACTTTGAAGAGTGGAGGTGAAGCTTCTAGATGCAAATTAGTCTCAAGAGAAGTGAGTATTGCTGATTTTATTTTATATTTTAAGGAAAATGTTTTCTACAAGTATGTAAGGCACACCCATAGGTCTCAGTGGTTGGATCAACAGTTCCAGATGTGTAAGAAGTCTTTCCTGATTGGCACTATTGTATCAGTGGTTGGTTTTCCAGAGAACTATTTACATTGCAAACCACATAATGAGGTACAGTCTCAGTACTACAATTCAATCTAGATTTCTATTTTTGTTCACATTACATATAGACATGCTCCTGATAGTACAAAAGAGGAGAGGAAGATAATTAGGGAGTATCATTTTTATATGAGTGATAATAGATCACACTCCTCCGAGTATGTGCAACATTCTTTCGAGAATTGTTTTGAGTTCTTGCATGAGAAATATATTGCAATTGACCGACATATCATATGGTCAGATAACTGTACAAGTCAATTCAAGAATGCCCGTATGTTTTATTGGTTGAGTAGAATGCATGTAGAGAGGTGCATACCTCATATTTGGTTCTTTTTTGAGGCAAGGCATGGGAAGGGGGAGCATGATGGAGCAGGTGCATGTTTGAAGAGAGCTCTAGTTAAGGAGCAATTGAGGATTTCAGGTGAAATTTATTTGATGCACATTCTATTATTGATTGGTGTAGTTTGACATTGTCACATGGAGGTACTCTTGATTCAATGGTGACCAAATTCTTTTGGTTGGTTGAGGAGGGCACAGTAGGAGATAGATTGGATTGTCAAACAATTAAAGATTCTTCAAAGATGCATTCATTTCTTAGCTCAGATGCAAGTACATGGACCATTTGGAAATGAGTGTTGGCTTGATTTTGTCAGAGTTGTGTTTAGTGTGATTGGGATCAGTGCGAGTCAAGTGAGTGGTTTGATATGTAGGCTCCCCAAAATATAACTCCTTTATCTCAAACAATATCCTTGTCAAACAATGACATGGAATCACTTGAGTATGATTGTCTATCATATCTTGTACAACCAGGACATGTTTTTGGAGTTGTTGCACCACAAGGGAATGAAGAGAGATCAGAATATTGGTTGGCATGATGTGTACAGGGAAAAAAAAAGCTAACACAACCAGTGATAGATGATGACCGGTTCACATATCCTACATGTTCAATTGTTGTTGTGGGAACTTGGTTGTGAACATACATGATTAGAAAGAATGGCATGCTTGCATTTGAAGACTATGAGAGACACAAAACCATTATAATGTATTCACACCTTATTATAGTTACAAATGTCAAGCTGTTGAAGCATCAAGAAAAACCAAAGACCAAAGAGCTATGGTCAGTGACTACTGCTGATCATGAAGCAATACTGGATACTCTTAAGCAAAGAGATGACCCTTCAAGCATACTTGAGTAGTAGGTCTTTAATGGTGCCTTATTTTTTTTATCATGCATTTAATTTCAAACAATGATCATTAAACCTTAATGTTCAAGTTTGTTACGTGTATATTAAGGATGTGTTCAAAATGCAGGTCTATTGATGAACGTTTTTTTTTGGCAACATGATTTTTGCATGCACATAGCGGGTACACTCAATATAATTGGAAGGGATGTATTTTTGCAACACAACTTATTATCATGCATTTGATGAGCTTTACAATTTTTGTTATTAGACAACACTATTTGACAATTTTTGATGATATAATTGTCTCAAAACCTTTATGCTCATGCAGGTTTTTTTTGATGATATACAATAATATCACATTATGACTTTTGCATCAACATAGTTGGTTATGTTGATATAATTCAAAGGGATGTATTTTTATGGTATATAATCCCACCTTCTAATTTATTATCATGCATTTCGGTTGAAGTGATTATCATAAAGCCTTTAGGTTCATCCATGCATTTTATGTGTAGACTAACAATTCTTAAAAATACAGGTTCATGCTAGATCATTCGCCATTGACAAGACCCTCTCTTAGTGATGGTACATATTCCTTTGTGCATTAATGAGATTAAATTTTGTGCATAAACATTAAGTCAAGTGAATGTATTTCTATTTAGAAATGACCATATCTACCATCATCTTCAACCATTCAGAGAAATGCAGTGAGAAGGGCTTTAATCAACATGCATCTTTCTTCAAAGTTATGCTTGTATACTTTGCAGAGAAACTAGTAAGTTTCATAATTATACAATCTTGTATGTCTTAAAAATGTTTCAAATGATCTATTTATAATTTGACAAACTAATTTGTATTAAGTGTTATAATTTGTTTCTTGTAGCACATTCATTCCGCACAAAAAGGTTACTTATTTTGGTCTTCATTTATATGCAGACATTCTTGTACGTAAGCTTTTCTTTTAGGACATGAGGATGTCTGATGCAGATGAAGTGGGATGTTGTATTTGTATATGGATGTCAATTGATGTAACTTTGTAAAGATGATATACAATGTCCATGAGCAAATTGGTTTAGTTATATTGATGATATACAATGTATCTGCACATGAGTACATTGGTGTATTTGTATTGATAATTAATAAAAATCATGTTTTCATATCCCTTCATGGATGTCACATGCAAGTGTAATGGTAATTATGTGTATAGAATACATGGAAATATTGATGATCATTATGTGTCTACAGTGTAATGCTTGTTTATCTATATTTTTCATTAAACAAGTTAGGGCCATAGATTATGAGATAGGCTTTTGTAGGGACCCCTCTCGTGGTCTCATGTAGGTTCAAACAAATTGTTCATAGGTGCCACAGATTCTGAGTTAGGTCCTATCAAAGTTTGACAATTTTTAGCACTTAGGGTGCTCAAGGGACGATGTCAGTAGGGTATGACCCCAAGTGTTTGACCGAGTGGAGGGGAAAATAGGAGCATGCATAGGGTAATAATGAATAAGTGGACATGTTGGAGCCAATGATTCGTTATCACGACGAGCATAACGAGAAATTGGTCACGCGACAACATTCGATTGAATGAGACTCACGATTTTTTTGCCAACCGAAAAAATGCTTCCCTAATAAAACCATAGGGAAAATTGAAAAATTGAGATAGGATTTTGTAAGGACCCCTCTCGTGGACCCATTGGTTCAAACAGATTGTTCGTGGTGCCACAAATTCCGAGTTAGGGCCCGCCAATGTTTGACAATTTTTAGCACTTAGGGTGCTCAAGGGATGACGCTAGTAGGGTATGATCCCAAGCGTTCGACCAAGTGGGGGGGAAAAATAGGAGCATGGATAGGGTAATAATGCCTAACTGGACATGTAGGAGCTGATGGTTCATTATCACGACAAGCAAAATGAGAAATTGGCCACATGACAACATTCGATTGAATGGGATTGATGATTTTTTCGCCAATCAAAAAATGCTGCCCTAATAAAACCGTAGGGAAACTTGAAAAACTGAGATAGGATTTTGTAGGGACCCCTCTCATGGCCCCATAGGTTCAAATAGATTGTTTGCAGGTGACACGGATTCTGAGTTAGGGCCCGTCAAAGTTTAACAATTTTTAGCACTTAGGGTGCTCAAGGGACGACACCGGTAGGGTATGACCCCGAGCGTTTGACTGAGTGGGGGAGAAAAAAAGGAGCATGAATAGGGTAATAATGCCTAACTGGACATGTCAGAGCTGATGGTTCATTATCACGATGAGCAGAATGAGAAATTGGCCACATGACAATATTCGATTGAATAAGACTGACGATTTTTTCGCCAACCGAAAAAATGCTACCCTAATAAAACCATAGCGAAAATTGAAAAATTGAGATAGGCTTTTGTAGGGACCCCTCTTGTGGCCTCATAGGTTTAAATGGATCATTCACAAGTGCCACAAATTCCAAGTTAGGGCCCGTCAAAGTTTGACAAATTTTAGCACTTAGGGCGCTCAAGGGACGATGCTGGTAGGGTATGACCCCAAGCGTTCAACAGAGTGGGGGAAAAAAATAGGAGCATGCATAGGGTAATAATTCCTAACTAGATATGTCAGAGCTGATGGTTCATTATCACGATGAGCAGAACAAGAAATTGGCCATGTGACAACATTCGATTGAATGAGACTGACGATTTTTTCACCAACCGAAAAAGTGTTGCCCTAATAAAACCATACAGAAAATTGAAAAACCGACATAGGATTTTGTAGGTACCCCTCTTGTGGCCTTGTAGGTTCAAATGGATCATTTGCAGGTGCCACAGATTCCGAGTTAGGGCCCGTCAAAGTTTGACAATTTTTAGCACTTAGGGTGCTCAAGGGATGACGTCGGTAGGGTATGAATCTGAGCATTCAACCAAGTGGGGGGGAAAAATAGGAGCATGCATAGGGTAATAATGAATTGCATCAAGTATTGTTCATTAAATTAATTTTATTTTATTGTTCATTAAATGAATTGTATTGTATTGTGCATTATACAAACAAAACTTACGATGAAATGAAATGAATTGTATTGTTCATTAAATAACCATTATTAACCATTGTTAATTATTGGAATGAAGATTAAATATTTCCATGATAACACCATCCATAGATGAGCAACAATTTATATGATCGAATATCAACTTCTGTATATATAAAAATGTCAAATGATTACTAATGTATGTCCATACACAAATATGGCATAAACGCCAACTCAAACAAAATGTATGTCTATATAGGTGAATGTATGTCCATATAAAAAATATACATTCCAACTAGACATGTAAGCATCCCAAAACTATCTATAACATCCTAAGCTATTGATGGATCATCAAAATCAATCTTCACCACACTGCTTGGCTTTGAAGGATCCTACACAAGAAAAAAACAAACCACGATTAATATTAGTTATATTATATAATTCACATTCGAAAAGCTAACATAAAAATGAACTATAATTTAACTATTCATGTTTACCTCATCTCCATGTTTTCTTTTCAGCTGTGCAGGACTCTTGATGTATGTCTTCAGTAGAGGAGGTATGTTTTCAATATTTTCATACACAACCTACATATGTTCACAAACATGACATTGATACAAGTTAGCATATAATTGTCACTGATAATAACAAATTATATCTACTAAACACAAAATAAAATAAAAACACATGTACTCGAGGCATCTCTTCTTCTTCTTATTCTTCATCTTCAGGTATATTGGGTGTAGTCAACAAGGATGTGAAGCCAATAATTCTCTGTACATATACACAACAAGTATATGAAACTATCAATCTATGTCTAGATGTGTATAGTCACTATAAGTTATTTAAACTATTCATTCAATCATATTTGCATTCAATTACCTTTCCCTTGTCTCCAACTGCAACCAGATCCTAAATCACACTGCCCCACACTCGTGTTGCTTGTGCCCTACAAGAGTAAAATAAGATATACATGCAAGTTACTACATAATCTAATTAATACCAATATAAATGATGAGCATGTATGTACAATAAAACATAAATGACTAGGTGCAATAATATATGTACCATCAAGCTATCAAGGCCAAATGAAATGGCCGACAAGGTGCCCTCCTGAATCTGTGTCAACTCCTCCTTGGTCATCAACTGTTAAATAAACCATGTAAATAAAAATTAGTACTTAATATTATCTAGATTATAATATTCATTTAAATATAACATGAACTATGAAAATTCAAATCTTACTGTTAGGTCCAATATGGAAAGCTAATGTACTGAGAGGGGAGGGGTGAATCAGTACTTCAAAACAATTCTTCAACAAAAACTTTACTGTTAAGTATAAACTGAATATTGCTGAAACATAATATAAAGCTAAAACATATAAATAATATTCATACATGTTTCACTCCATAACACATATATTTTGGTTACGCAGAAACTCTTTGTTAGAAAGAAAAACTGCGGTGGGGATGGCACCCACAACTTCACTACTGCAATAATAAAGGTTGCTTGGTTAGAGCTACATGTTTAGCTATTTTTGATAGCTTGCCCTGTTAGGAGTATCAAGATCTTTAGATCTACCTTGCTAAAGGATTTTACAACAATTATACTAAATGCTGCACCTAGTTAAAGGCTTTACAATTTATAGACTTTCTTAGAGTCTTTTACCCTTTTAAAGGTTTCTCTTACAACTCAAAATAATACAATCAAAATCTTTACAAAATATCTACAACTTCACATCTAAAATGTTATAGCAGATTCTATGTGCTCAATATGAAATTACCTTGCTCATAGCATACCTCGGTAATTGATAAATCAACTGAGTAAACCCTTCTATTTACTCTATTCCTTAACTATGCTCTGAAATCTTTCTCGGTGACCTCTGAATATCTCTGTCAGTCATAATAGTCACAACACATTGTTCTTTCTCATGATTTTGCCTTTCAGCTTATCTATCACACATGTCTTGCTTAATACCTTTTGATCATCATTTTATGTTGTATAAATAGATCTCTTATGATGGTGATCTATTCATGCTTCGATCTTACAAACATGATTCATCGAATGAATAACCATACAAATTACTTCATTGGATAGATGTCCTCAAAATCATACAAAATCTTAAGGTGCAATTTCCTATGTGATAACGGTTCCCTGTTCCTCGATCTTATAATATGTTTCCACATGTGTCTAGGTTCAATGAATCTAGTAACACGTTTCACTTGGTTCATATTAACTCGGTATGCCATCTTTGCTGCTTGCTAGACATAGAATGTTACTTGGTAGACTACTCGGTAGACTACTAAACTCTGTGACTTCTTTCTTCTATGACCGACTACTTTAGTGCTTACCAACTGAGTATTTCAGTAGTATTAACCAACTAGAGTATATAGGATGACTTTGGACATAGAAATAATGACAACTTAGTAAATAGTAACAATCTCCCCTTTTGACATTAGTTTTGAAATGTTTGACAAAACTCCTTTCAAATTCATAACTCAAAAATCTATATACTAACAAAATTTTGACTAAACTGATAGTATATACAACTATCAATAAATAGTATACTCAAATATACTCCCCTTATCAATATACTATACAAAACTACCCCTGTCAAAATTACCTGTACATCCAGATACTCTGATCTACTCAGCATTATTCCTCTTATATACACTATACTCCCCCTTTTTGACAAACATCAAAACTAGTTACCATTCGGTGGAGGCAACTGGTCAAAAATGGATTTATACTTTGTACATGCATCAGTGAGAGCGGTAGAGAGGGCATCCTTGACACTACCCATTAGGGAATTCTGAGCTATAATATCAGCTAACAGTGAAATCAGACCATCTAAAGTTCTTCCCTCTTGTTGAGTGGATAAAGAGGTAGCTCGGTTAATCTGCTCTTGGACGAAGGACACGTGTGGAATGAATAAGGTTTGAAGAGTCATGACATCCATTCTTATTTTGGTCTCTTCATTCCGAAGTTCCATCTATTGAGCCATGAGAGATTGTAACTTGGTATAGAAATTCTGAATAGAATTGGGCTCGGTGGTCAATTTATTTGAGAGATCGGTGATCTCTTTTTCAATAACTTTGGTTTTATTCTTGATATCTTTAATGAATAAAGAAAATATATAGAGCTTTTGAAATAAATAAAGAATATGTTTGAGTTGAGGGGACAACTCAGCAATGAGTCCAATAAGCTTGACTTTACCTATAGCAATGGCCTTCTTCACTTCTTCAATCATTTTGGCAGTTAGCTCTTTTTCCTTTATCTTGCTAAGGTATTTTGATGTATCTACTCCTGATGCTTCTAATTTAGTGAGTAGTTCATCCAATTGTATATAGATGGCTGGATCTTTAGTCACAGTAGCTTCAGGTAGCATATCTATCAATAATGCTTTAACCTTCTTAAGTACTTTGTTTTTCTTCTATATAGCCATTTGTCTCTCTTGTTCTGCTTTGGCTTTGCATAGTTCCCTGAATTCAATGAGTGCTTGCCCTTTCAGTTTTGAAATATCTACATTTGGCAACACAATCGACTTTGATAGATCTATCTTGAAACTATGCTTCTTCATTTTCTTCTCTTTTGATGATGAGGCTTTCATTGGTTGAACCAGTACAATGGCTTGGGATGCTTGTTCACCCTCGATAGGTTGCTCGATAGAGACAACACTTTTGTCAGTTTCTTTAGCCTCATATGTAGCATTCAGTGATTCCTTTCTTGGGGTCTTGGTGGCAATAGTTTCAGTGCTTGTTGGGGCTTGAGAAGTCTGTTCCCCAGTGGTCTGAGAAGTAGCTTCTCCTTTGGTGGACTGTTGATCCTCTTTGCCTTGTTCAGTGTCCTGAGGTGTCTCGGTTGAAACATGCTGAGTTATCAGAGGATAGGATGTGACTTGTTCCAAAACTAATTCACTTGATACCAGTTTGGCTAGGCATTCCCTTCTATCATCTCTTGTTCCTGTACCTCAGTGTCCATGATATCCTCATCTAGTTGTATAGTACCAGCAGGATCTTGCTCGGTGATATCAACTATTTCAACGTCACCTTGCTCATTAGCACTCTAGATTCAAAAAATTTCTTGCCATTTTTCTTTTGTTTCATTCTCTACTTCAATATAAAGCCCATTCATCAGTTTCAAGGCTCTTTGCTTGACTAGGAAGCTTGTCTGGTAGTTTTTCAGATGTTCACTTATCTCATCTATTGACATGTCTGGAAAGAGATGTACCAGACTTCTTTCTCTTATCTGCTTTTCCGAGTCCATAGCATATTTCCACCTATTATCAATGTGTAAGTACAATTCTGTTGGAAGAGAATTAGTTACTTCCAATGGAACTAATTAGAATTTAAGAAGTGTGCAGATTACAACTTCTTCAATTTGCCTCTTTTCTACATCAGTTCTGGATTCATATTTTATATATCTGAACACTCCAAATCCACCATATTTTTTTAGATTTGCACAAAAATTATCAACACTATGTACATTTTCCTTGTACTCTTAACAATATGAAATTTACTTATGTCTTTAGATTCAGTGTTACTTGACTCTTTATTCAAAATGAGTCTCCAAGTAGACTTCTTATAAGTTTTTGTTACCTTAGGCTTTACAATATTTTTCTGCTTCTTACTCAGTGACACTGCAGATGATCTAGTATTGCTGTTGTGTAATGTCAGTATCAATCTCATAACCCATAGGCAGCAAAGATTGAGTTCTTGGTTCTACATCATTGACATAATAGTAGTCGATGTCCACTTCAAAACATATATTATCTTTGTATTTCTCCACTAACTGAGGTGGGATTCTGTACCTGTTATGCATCTTTTCTTGAAATTTGCTAAAGTAATCATCCATTATATAATTGAAATTATCACCTAGCTGATTGATGGAGTCATTTATTTGATGAGTGATTGGTCGGTGTAGCTCCCAAACTACGTTACCGACTGATGGAAAGAATTTCTGAAAATAGAAAAATATGCACACTAAGAGTGACCCAAAACTTAGTTTGTTTGCCGAGTTGTTCTTCTTCAGCTTCCTTATGGTGTTGATATTTTCAAAAAGATTTTTCAACAACACTTTGCATAGGTCAATATTCATACCCTTTTTCACAATTTTGTATGCTAAATCAACAGCTGCACATGGTACACTGTTTTCCCTTACCGACTGAAAGAAATAATAACCTATGACTCTAATTGCAAACTTAAGCTCTGCATCTATAACTTTATTCAATTTCAGACCTCGGCAATCAGATTCAACTACGGTTAAAGTGATCAATTCTTTCTGTGAAATCATTTTCTAAGCTCGAGCATGGTCGAATATAGGGTATCCGGTGATTAAGTGGATGACTTCCTTAGTGATTGTGAATGGCTACTCTTCTAACCACATAAAGTCATCATGAACTCTGCTCAAAACAAATTTAACCCATTGGGGTTTGAAGACTCACGGGTAGGTTAGGGCTCTGTTCAATCCCTTGAATTTGATATGTTCAAACTTGCTATCCAAGTTTCCATCGGTGCATAATTCATCATACGTGTCCTTGATCTCAATATGACCTAGTTCCTCAACACGACACTTAGTGTAGAATCTAACATCCTCAACCAATAGAACCCTATCCGGAATGAGAGAAAATGTTGTTTTATCATTGGGTTCGGATGCTACTTTGGGAGGCAAGGAATATTTCAGTGCGGGCTTCTCAATGGTTTCAACAACAATAGGTTTCTGAATCTTTGGAGCCATTTCAAACTTTGGATAATTACTAACGAAAAAAGTTTAGGGTTTGAAACATAACCAACAAATGCTTTCCACTTAGTAAATATAAAGCAGGTATTCTCAACTAATATGATTGGTTGACTTGCTTGAAAAATGCGTTGAGATTGACGAATAAATACCTTGAAATTTGTTCAGGAGGAGTTTGATCGTCATTGAAACACTTAGCTCTACTTTCTAAAAACTTGGTAAGTGTAAAATGACCGCGCAAAAGGCATTAAGTACACATTTTACCTTATTGGGCTCCGTGTAGTTAGGCCAGAAAACATTAAATGCACTCGGTTCCATTAAACCGATTACCTTCCTTTTTATGCTTTTACCGAATAGATAGGCTTCCTACATTTACCGACTTCTCTAGTACTCCAAAAGACTAGATAAAATTTCAAACTTGGTATTGCATCTTAGCTATGTAGATTTTGGAATTAAGTACATGATAAAAAAGGAATTGTTAAGATATAACCCTGAGAAAATGTAGTCCCTTCATACCTTTACCGATTAATTTGAAATAGATGCACCTAACTTGGTAGGTAGGTGCTTTCTTCATTAGTTGACACATTTTCCTTCTTTTTCCAAATCATCTGTAATTTGCTTCTTATTTCCTCGGTATCTCCTCTGGGTTGATCTCTGCAATCTCTGGCCAAGTGTCCAACTTTGTGACAATGAAAACATGCCATACTAGGATTTCTCCATGATCTTCGGCTATTCATTCCAAACCTTATAAAGCAGTTGGCACTTATATGTCCATATCTTCTACAACATTCACACCATATCCTTGTATTGTAATCCCATGGTACTATTGTATAATGTTGGCTAGGATCTATGTAAGTTTGGTAGCTTCTAGTATTTGCTCAGTGTGCAGACCACATATAGTTCTTCTGCTTAAACCAACACTTCTCGGTACTGTGTGCTGTTGTTTTTCTCTTTCTATATCTCTTATGTTATCCTCGATTGTCCTCAATGCATCAAGATTTTTAGTGATCTGTGTGCTGAAATGCTCATGTTCTCTTTTCATTGCTTTTAGCTAATCGGCCAGTTCTTTATTCTTTTCTTTCAATATTCCAATCATTTATTTAGTCTCTTCAGATATACTGTTCTCAGATGATGTCTCAATTTGTTCCACTAGCTCTTGTGAGTCCTGCAAATCATCAAACAATCTTCTTCTAACTTTCAGTGATCTTTGCATTTGTTTTTGCATGTCTGCAATCACTTGATTAGCATGATCCAATTCATTTTGAAAATTCACAATTCTCCGAGATTGTTTGTAGCCTTCCATTGATAAGATCTTTTTCTTTAGGCTATTAAACCCTTTTCCAAGAGTAAAGCTCTGATACCAATTGTTAGGTCCAATATGGAAAGCTAATGTACTGAGAGGGGAGGGGTGAATCAGTACTTCAAAACATTTCTTCAAAAAAAACTTTACTGTTAAGTATAAACTGAAGATTGCTGAAACATAATATAAAGATAAAACATATAAATAAAATTCATACATGTTTCACTCCATAACACATATATTTTGGTTACGCATAAACTCTTTGTTAGAGAGAAAAACTACGGTGGGGATGTCACCCACAACTTCACTACTACAATAATAAAGGTTACTCAGTTAGAGCTACATGTTTAGCTATTTCTGATAGCTTACCCTGTTAGGAGTATCAAGATCTTTAGATCTACCTTGCTAAAGGATTTTACAACACTTATACTAAATGCTGCACCTGGTTAAAGGCTTTACAATTTATAGACTTTGTTAGAGTCTTTTACCCTGTTAAAGGTTTCTCTTACAACTCAAAATAATACAATCAAAATCTTTACAAAATATCTGCAACTTCACATCTAAAATGTTATAGCAGATTCTATGTGCTCAATATGAAATTACCTTGCTCATAGCATACCTCGGTAATTGATAAATCAACTCGGTAAACCCTTCTATTTACTCCATTCCTTAATTGTTCTCTAAAATATTTCTCGGTGACCTCTGAATATCTCTGTTAGTCGTAACAGTCACAACACATTGTGCTTTCTCATGATTTTGCCTTTCAGCTTATCTATCACACATGTCTTGCTTCATACCTTTTGATCCTCATTTCATGTTGTATAAATAGATCTCTTATAACAGTGATCTATTCATGCTTCAATCTTACAAACATGATTCATCGAATGAATAACCATACAAATTTTTTCATTGGATAGATGTCCTCAAAATCATACAAAATCTTAAGGTGCAATTTCCTATGTGATAACGGTTCCCTATTCCTCGATCTTGTAACACGTTTCCACATATGTGTCTAGGTTCAATGAATCTGGTAACACATTTCACTCGGTTCATATTAACTCGGTAGACATAGAGCGTTACTCGGTAGACTACTCGGTGTATACTAAACTCTGTGACTTCTTTCTTCTATAACCAACTGCTTTAGTGCTTACGGACTAAGTATTTCGGTAGTATTAACCGACTAGAGTATATAGGATGACTTTGGACATAAAACTAATGATAACTTAGTAAATAGTAACACTTACCACTACATCGTCAATGTATGATGATGGTGCCTCCTCGCCTATAGCATGCGAGGACTCCCCAGGGTATCCTCTAGTTTGTGTCATAACATCTGGTGCATCGTGCATCTCATGCACCTCATAATCTGCATTGTCTGCAGGAGGATCAGTAGGCTGTCCAACTGGACCCAAGCATACGTGCCCACACATGACACAACTATGGGGCACACAAATGTGTGGAGCCAAGGATGATTTGTTAGCACCACCGGATGCACCGCTACCATCAAAAGTAGGTTGAGCTACTGACCCGGATTGAGAAACCAAAAGGCTACTCAAAGAGTGAATAGCTGATATGGTCTGTGAAGCCACCTCACAAATGATATCTGGATGCTGCACTAGATGTGGGGGGATCAACAGGAGGAGGGGGGACATATGGGCCCTGGACTACTCTGACTGCCCCAAGTTTATTTTGGGGCATACCTAAACCCACACCCTGGAAAGGTTGGAAAGTAGTTCACATGTTTGCCTAGAACAAACTCAACATACAATTTTTTTATGAAGTAGAAGGGGACATCAAGATTGTTGTTGGGTGGTTTGTCGAAAACCATCCACAAACGATCCCAAAAGTTTTTCACAATACCATCATTTGTGCTTAATAGAAAGTTTTGTTTTTTTAGGGTCTATGGGTTGACCAGTGTGGGGATTCACAAACAATGACGTGATAGCAGCTTTGGATATCTCGAGATCCTTGATCTCCTTATACGACAAGCCATCTGCATATTGTTCCCTCATAGATTTTCACCACAAAAGGGTGACATTGTGCTCCTCAGTCATGGTTTCCATACTCTTTATGATCAATATGAGAGGATCAAACATTGGGTTTAGATGAGGGATCCTACGATATACATCTGGAATCCCCCACAATTCATTCAAATTTGGTGCAATCAAATCCTGAATTGAGGGGGGGTTTGGCAAAGGAGGGTTTGGTTGTTGTAGTTGTGGTTGATCAATCTTTTCATCGTTATCCCCCATTTTTAACCTAATTGAATGTAAACAATTGAATTTAGTTAACAAATTTAAACAATTTTGTATTTGATTTAAAAAAACCTAGTTTTCATGAAAAAAACCATATTTTCAATGCAAAAACAAATAAACATTAAAAAATACAAAAATTGAATGAAAATGATTGAAAACAATAAAAATCTTACCCTTCAATGTTTTTTTTAGCAATTTTTGGGCGAAACACAGGATATCGGATGCAATTGGATATCGCATTTCCACAAAATCGCATAGCCCGTGGGTTAAAAATAACTCATGGGCTGTCACAGTCGAAATATATTGTCTCAGAAAATCAGATATCTGATTTTTATACTTAAATTATTTTAAAATAACATTATATTATATAATATAATAATATATTATATACTATAATACCTATTATATATAATATATTATAGTATTATAAATTATAATTATATATTATATAATATATAATATAATATAATAATGTATTATATAATATTATATATTATATATTATATAATACGTATTATATAATATATTATTATATTATAATATAGTATTATATAACATATATATATATATATATGTAATATAATATTATTATATTATATAATTATATAATATATTATTACATTATATATATTATATAATATTATATTATATAATATAATAATATAATATATAATATAATATAATATAATATAATATAATATAATATTTTATAATCTAATATTATATTATATATTATGCATTATATAATATATAATATAATATAATAATATATTATATATTATATAATATGTAATATATAATATTACATAATAATATATTATACATTATATAATATGTAATATATAATATTACATTATATTACATTACTTATTATATAATATATTTTTTAATTTAAAATTACAAATAAAAATCGGATATCCGATTTGCTTAGGTAATTACCATGCCAAGTTGTACTGACACCCAGGCCAAGAAAAAAGTCAACATGGATTTTTCATGTTTTTAGGTGAGTGGAGAAGGCTATTTTTTTCACATCGCCACTTTTTGGCCCCCCATGATCTTGCACTAACCCTTAAATAGGAAAATAGGGGATGTAGCAAAGATATGTGTAGAGATTGATATGGACATGGCAATATATAATGAATTAAAAATAGTTACAAAAGGAGAGAAATGGAAACAACAAATCAAAAGACTGGATAAGAATATTCCAAAATGGATTCTTCATAGGGAGAATATGCAAGAAGGGCCTCCATCATTGAGAAATAATCTTCAAGGAGGAACTCAAGAAGAAGCGAGGCAAGAAGGAATAAGTCCGCAAAGTAGACATAGTGAAGGAAGTCCTCTTAAAAGGAGAAGGTGGGAAAATCAAAGGATAGAATCAATGGAAATTAGTCAAGTAGGGTGTAGGGAGTGTGAGAATATCAAATCTCCTTTAACATGGGAATCTGGAAAAGAGGTTGACTTAGTGACCTGTTGTTAAAAGACACAGAGGATCTAAAGAAAACAATATATCAACAATTAGAAATAGTAAGAAATGAAGCAAACAGATAAAAAGGGGAAATAAATCAAATGAAAGGAAAAGAATGTGGTTAAAAAAGAGACACACAAAGCTCAGAAAGCAAGGGAATGCCAGGAAAGAAACAAATGAGGAAAGGCCAAGTGAAAATGAGGAGGAGATGGACTCCAAAGAGTGGGAGGAGATAGAGGCACAAAAGGTTGAAGAAAGAATGATGGACCAACTCGTGTCCAAGATCAAGGGCCATAGGATCCTTGAAAGAAAAGGAAGGAAAAGAACTTCAAACAAAACTAAACAGAGCTTTCCTAGCATTTAGAAACAAAATAGGAAAAGGAATAATAGTAAATGCCAAGGGAAGGGGCTTAACCTTCCCTAGATGCAATGAAGAGTTTAACATGGAATGTTAGGGGCATGAGCACCTCTAAAAAATGGTGCTTAATTAAGTGTCAAATAGAACATGCCAATGTGGATATATGTTTACTGTATGAAACCAAACTTCCAAAGGAGGAAAGTGATAGAAAAATAAATGGAAAAATCAGAAAGGTTATTATGAAAATTATTCGGAAGGAGCCTCGGGTGGTCTAGGAATCTTATGGAATCCATGGAGGGTGGAAATCACAATAATAGAAGAAAGTAAACTTGCTAGATAGTAGGAAAATGCAAAATCCTTCAAGCTAATGAAACCTTTCATATAATTAATAACTACAGACCAACTCAAGCAATGTAGAAAAAGGAGGTATGGGAACAATTAACTATGAGGATGGACAGAATGAAAGGGAAAATAATTATGGTAGTTGGAGACTTTAATGCCACCAGAAGCAACCAGGAAAAAAGAGGACTTAGTAAAACTACGCTAGTTCAATAGGATTTTTAGAATTTTATAGATAAAAATAACCTTAAAGATCTACAAGCAAAAAATGGGATTTTCACATGGACAAACAGGAGGAAATACTTCACTAACATTGTAGAAAGATTAGATAGATTCTTGATGACAGGTAACTGGGATGGTTAATACAATTTTATGATGTTACTATTGTTAGGATAACCAGTGAAAAACTAAGAAGGGGGGTAAATTAGTTGTTAACAAATTATATCAATCAAACCACTTAATAACCTTTAACCAAATCACATAAACATTAAGTACTAGAACACCAGAAATAGATATCGGTAAGCAATAAAACTTAACAATAAAATAGATAATCAACACAATGCAACCATACCACTTAACACCATGATTTGTGCGTGGAAAACTCGGAAAGGGAAAAACCACGGTGGGAAGCCTACCCACAGTTAGATGATACTTCTGTAGAAAGTATGTGATATAATAAGGGGCCTGCACATGCAGGAAGGCACACTGCCTAGAGCATATTTCTCATTACAAAAGAGTCTCACTGACTACAGAGAGGTTATAACCACCTCAAGATAAATGGACAAAAATCCAAAATAATGAACTGCCAGAGATAGCATCTACCATGCCTGATTATAGTCCCAATTAAGCTCAATATCGGAGGCCTTTGACCTCATCCTTAATCCCAATTTGATCACCTATGATCGCCAAATCTCCTTCACATATGATATTACATTTCCATTCACATACCATTCCATGATCTACAATGAGATCTTACATCAATTTATACCAACCCTAAGGCCTAAACCAATTAGGTTGGCCACCTAAAAGATATTACAATAATATCATTACATACATCCATATTACAATGATATGCCATGTCGGCTTAAGACCAAAAATAACAATAACCAATCCATAAATAATCTTGGTAATGTGTAGAGAACACTTTAACATGATATCGGTCCATAACCTAGATAGGTACCAGACCTAATTTGGGTCCACCATGCCAAAGCAATGTCTTCAAATAGTTGAAGCACGATCAGGTATCAACTTCTGCATCCTGAATTCCATCTAGAAGCCGCACCAACACCACTTGTGCATCCTATCAAGATTTCTCAGTGAAAGCTTTGCTGGTTAAACCTTAAACCCATGTCGGTAAGGGTTTACAAGTGTGTGTGATAGCATCTGATTATCAAGTCAATACCAACTGACCAAAACATGCTCCAGAAGCATGTAACACATAAAATCAAACATACTCCATTGATCCAAACATGCCGAAAGTGTCCAATAGATAGTCCTTTCTATCGGTAACACTAGCTCTTCTACTGGTAACCAAAACTTGTCTGCCGGTAACCAACCATAACAACTAGTGTTGACATCAATGACAAAACATCAATGCAACACATAATCAATTAATACATAGTGCCAACAATCTCCCCCTTTGGAATTGATGGCAGCACTAGATATGAAAAACATCTAAGTACCAAGAAATGCCAAACAAGTCTCCCCCTATGGAAGACAACCAACAATCTCCTAAATATCAATAACTCTTCCCCTGTGAATAATATCTTTGTAAAGTAAAATTCTGAATTTATTTTTCACATCACCATCTCTCCCCCTTTGACATTAATGCCATAAATCTGACAAAAATATCAAAGCAAGAATATAAACCTCTGAATCTCAAAGCTAACTACTCCCCCTGAGTAGTAGCATCACTGATTAGTGCTGAAATGAATAGTATATCTAATAATGCATGTTGGACTGATGACAAATTATATCAATCAAGTCTCTGCTAGAGGGGCATAAACCCCTAACCCGTCTCTCAAATAGTCAAATGATTCCTTAGACAATGGTTTAGTGAATATATCTGTAATCTGCTCTTTAGTGTTCACATAAACCAATTTGACTTTCTTTCCTTCTACCTTGTCCTTCAGAAAGTTATACTTTATTGATATATGCTTAGTTTTAGAGTGAAATACTAGATTCTCAGACATGTCAATACTTACAAAATTATCACAATAGATAACTACTAGTTCACTATAATTTACCTTGATATCCTTCAACTTTTGCTTCATCCATAAGACTTGAGTGCAATTAGTTGCTGCTGCAACATACTCAGCTTCTGCAGTAGATAAAGAAATGCATGACTATTTTTTGTTGATCCATGAAACAAGTTTATTTCCAAGAAAGAAAGATCCCCTGGAAGTGCTCTTCCTGTCATCAGTATCTCCTTCTCAATCTGAATCAGTATATGCACATAAAGTGAAATCATCATCTCTAAAATACCATAAGCCATATTCTATTGTTACTTGCAAATACCAAAATATCCCCTTTACTGTACATTCATGATTTTCTTTAGGATTACTTCGATATATTGAAACAATACTTACTGTATTCATAATATCTAGTCTAGTCCGAGTTAGATATAACAAGCTACCAATCATAGACTTATACCTTGTTGGATTTACCAGTGTAGATGTATCTTTTATAGATAATTTCTCACTTGTCACCATAGAAGTACTTACCGGTTTGGAATTATCCATACCAAACTTCTTCAATAATTCCCTCAGATACTTAGTTTGATAGATAAAAATGCCTTTGTCAGTTTGAGTAATCTGCAAACCTAAGAAAAATATCATCTCACCAATCATGGACATTTCAAATTCATTCTTCATATTATTAGAAAATTCCATGCACAATTTATCTTCTCCTCCAAAAATGATATCATCAACAAATACTTCAATAATCAGAATATCATCATCAATGATCTTATAATATAAATTACTATCAGCAATGCCTTTAGTAAAACCAAGTTTCAAAAGATATTTATCCAACCTTTCATACCAAGCTCTAAGAGCTTGTTTCAGTCCATATAAAGCTTTCCTCAATCTACAAACCATATCTTTATCATCTGTCAATGAAAATCCACCAGGATGTTCAATGTATACTTCTTCCTTAAGTTCACCATTCAAAAATGCACATTTAACATCCATTTGATAGACCTTATAGTTATTATAAGCTTCATAAGCAAGAAATAATCTAACAGCTTCAATTCTAGCTACAGGTACAAATGTCTCACCATAATCAATTCCTTCCATTTGAGAATATCCTTTACAAACCAATCTAGCCTCATTTCTTACAACTTGACCATCCTCATTCAATTTATTCCTAAAAATCCATTTAGTTCCAATAACATTCTTATTTTTAGGTGGGGAACTAAAGTCCAAGTCTCATTCTTTTCTATCTGACCTAATTCATCTTTCATTTTCTTTAACCAATGTTTATCTTTACAAGCTTCAATAACAGATGTCGGTTCAATTTGAGAAATAAGACATACCTCTTCATTTGCCAGTCTTCTTCTTGCCATAACTCCCTTGTTCCTATCTCCAATGATTTTATATTTAGAATGATTTAATCTTACATGCCTTGGTGTCTTCTAAACTTCAGGTTCACTGCTCTAATCGTCAGTCACAGTTGAATTTTTTTATTGTACTGGTGTAACTGCCTCAGTTTCCTATACCGGTTGAGGCATTGTTGGTTTAGTTATGATCATTTCCACTATCAGTTCCCTATCATATGATATAGATTGATTTATGTATTGCTTATCCACTTTCACATTAGTGCTCTCCACAATTTTTTGCAATCTTTTGTTATAACATCTATATGCTTTGCTTTGAATTGAATAAGCAAGAAATATTCCTTCATCACATCTAGGATCAAAATTCCCAGTTGAATCATCCCTTTTGATATAGCATTTACTTCCAAAAATTCTAAAATATTTAACAATAGGTGTATGTCCAAACCATAATTCATAAGGGTCTTACTGGTTTCACCTTTGATGTGAACTCTGTTGAATGTGTAGACTGTTGTACTCATTGCTTCTCTCCAATAGATGTGAGGCAATTTGGCTTCCATCATCATAGATCTTGCTACATCCAAAATGGTTCTACTCTTCCTTTCCACTACTCCATTCTGCTGAGGAGTCCGAGGTGCAAATAACTATCTCCTAATTCCATTTGTCTCACAATAACTATTAAATTCATGAGAAGTGAACTCACCGCCTTGATCTGATCTTAGACATTAGATTTTCAATCCACTTTTTGTTTCAACATTTTCTTTAAAGATCTTGAATTTCTCAAAGGCTTTAGACTTCTCCCTAAGAAAAGTCACCCACATCATTCTAAAATAATCATCAAATATTAGCATGAAATACCTATCACCTTGAAAGCTTCTAGTCCTTACTGGACCACATAAGTCAATGTGAATCAAATCAAGCACATCATTAGATTTATCATGTATGCTCTTAAAAGAAGTTCTAACTTGCTTTCCTAGTTGACATTCCTTACATACCAGATTATGAGGCTTCATAATCTTAGGTATATCTCTAACTGCCTTTGTTGAACTGATCTTAACAATACAATCAAAATTAACATGACACAAACTCTTATGCCATAGCCAACTCTCATCAATATGAGCAATTAACCATGTCATATTACCAGTATTCAAGTGAAAGATATTACCTCCAGTCTGAGTACTGGTTGCAATCTCCAAACTAGTTTTGTTAACAATTTTGCATTTTCTATCTTTAAATTGAATTTGGAAACCCTTGTCCATGAATTGATCAACACTTAAGAGATTATGCTTTAAACCTTCTACATAATAGACATTATCAGTATTATGCTTTCCATCCAGAGAAATAATACCTCTACCTTTGATTATACATGCTTTGTCATCTCCAAATCTGACTTGACTACCATTGTATTCTTGCAAGGACATAAATTTTCTTTTATCTCCATTCATATGATGTGAGCATCCACTATCAATTACCCATTCATCCTTATCTTCAACTTTTGCTGCCAGGGCCTTTTCTTCATTCTTGATAGCTGGTTTCAGTTCATTTTCCTTTAAAGCACATAACACCCATTCCTTTCCATTGCCGAATCCACTAGCAGAGTCTGTTGCCGATTCATCCTCAAAGTCATCACTTACTCCTTCCTCATCTACTATGTAGCACTGTTTTCTTTTCTTAAATCTATATCTATTCTGATTAGGCTTAAATGATTTCTTAACTCTTTCTTCAAATATTGCATTCCTTTTGGGACATCTAGATGCAAAATAACCGATCTTAATACATGCAAAGCATTTAAAAGGTGCTTTTTCTTCATACTTACTTCTTGTCGGCCCTTTAGGTACTCTTCTAGCAAATAAGGCTTCAATTTGCTCAAATTCTTCTTCTTTCATCATATCTTCCAATTCTTTTGCATATAGGGCTTTCCAATCACTTTTGTGAGTAGATGATGATGCATGAAAAGCAAGTTCAGACTTTGTAGCTAAGGAAGATCCAAATTCTTCAAGCTCAAAAGCAGATAATTTCCCAATTAGAATGCCTCTATTAATTGAAGTGTTTGCCATTGTTCTTAGCTCATTAATTGCAGTTGCCTTCATCTTGTAAGCTAGTTGAAGGGCTCTCAAGACTTTGGAAACTATTTCATCTTCACTTAGAGATCCTCCACAACATTGAATTCCCATAACAATCTCATTTACTCTTTCCATAAACACAACAATTCTTTGATTATCTTCCATCTTCAAGTTTTCATACCTTACCCGGTAACCATCAAGTTTATCAATATTGACAGTAGGATCACCTTCATTCAGAGTTTGCAATTTATCCCACATAACCTTTGCCGATGATTTATCAGTCAATCCCATGATTTACTAATCAGTAAGTGCACACAAGAGGGCTTCTCTAGCTCTGCGATCATTTTTAATATTCTTGTCTAAGTCTGTAGGACTAGGATTGCTAGATGCCAAATCATAAGGTGTGTATCCTTTCTCAGTGATCTCCCAAATATCCTTGCCAGGACATCTAAGGTGAGTGTCCATTTGAATTTTCCATATCCCATAATTTTCTCCATCAAGCTTAGGGATTTCTCTTTTGAAAATAGTTGTTGGTGGATTTGAAGTGTTAGCTGCCATAGGATCTACCTCAAGTGGTTAAGTTTCTGCAAAAGAGGACCAAAGCTCTAATACCAATTGCTAGGATAACCAGTGAACAATTGAGAGGGGGGTTGAATCAGTTGTTAACATATTATATCAATCAAACCACTTAATAACCTTTAATTGGATCACATAAACATGAAGTACCGAAATAGCAGAAATAGATATTGGTAAGTAGTAAAACTTAACAATAAAATAGATAATGAACACAATGCAACCATACCACATAACACCATGATTTGTATGTGGAAAACCCCAAAAGGGGAAACCACAGTGGGAAGCCTACCCATAGTCAGATGACACTTTTGCAGAAAGTATGTTATACAATGAGGGGCCTGTACATACAAGAAGGCACACTGCCTAGAGCATACTACTCATTACAAAAGAGTCTCATTGACTACAAAGAGGTTATAACCACCTCAAGATAAATGGACAACAATCCAAAATAATGAACTGTCAGAGATAACATCTACCATGCCTGATTAGAGTCCTGATTAAGATCAATACTAGAGGCCTTTGACCTCTTCTTTAATCCCAATTCGATCACCTATGATCGACCAAATATCCTTCGCATATGATATTATATTTCCATTCACATACCATTCCATAATCTACAATGAGATCTTATATCAATTTATACCAACCCTAAGGCCTAAACCAATTAGGTCGGCCACCGAAAAGATATTACAATAAGATCATTAAACACATCCATATTACAATGATATGCCATGTCGACTTAAGATCAAAACAATAATAACCAATCGATAAATCATCATGGTAACGTGTAGAGAACATGTTAACATGATACCGGTCCATAACCTAGATAGGTACCTGACCTAATCTGGGTCCACCATGCCATAGCAATGTCTTCAAAAAGTTGAAGAATGATCAGGGATCACCTTCTACATCTTGAATTCCATCTAGAAGCTGCACCAACACCACTTCTGCATCCTGTCAGGATTTCTCAGTGAAAGCTCTGCCGGTTAAACCTTAAACCCATGTCGGTAAGGGTTTACAAGAGTATGTGATAGCATGCAATTATCAAGTCAATACAAATTGACCAAACATGCTCCAGAAGTATGTAACACATAAAATCAAACATACTCCATTGATCCAAACATGTCGAAAGCATCCAACAGATAGTCCTTTCTATCGGTAACACTAAATCTTCTATCGGTAGCCAAAATCTGTCTGCTAGTAACCAACCATAACAGGTAGTGTTGACATCAATGATAAAACATCAATACAACACATAATCAATTCATCGTTAGTGCCAACATCTATTCCTCCCCTAATAGGCTTAGACCATTACCCAATCCAAATGTCTTGGCTTCATAATCAATCCTCCTCAGGAATTCCATTCAAGTTTGAAAATATGTGGCTCAGAAACCCAAAATTGGAAAGCCTAATAGAAAAATGGTGGTAGGAGGTGAACTTGAACTTCAAAGAACACACTCAGATGTTTCAACTCAATAGCAAGTTAAGATACATTAAAATGATGCTGAAAGAGTGGAATAAAAGCAATTTCAAAAAAAAATTTATGGAGAAAAGAAGACTAGAAAAATAATTAGAGAACCTTAATGAAAAGGTAATCATGGATGGTATGGGTATAGCAGAATATGAGAAGGAGAGAAATCTGAAAAGTAACTTGTAGGAAATTCTAGCAAGAGAAGAATGCTTTTGGAGACAAAAATCAAGGGAAGTATGGCTCCAGGAAGGGGATAGAAATATAGTTTTTTTTCACAAGGTCTCGCTAGTAAAGATCGAGAGAAGTAGATTTTTGGAGATCGATAGGATGGATGGGTCAAGAACCCAAAATATGGGAGAAGTCAACAAAGAAGAAACTTATCACTTTTAATTCATCCTTACTCTTTTCAATCTCTTTTCCGAGCTTCACTATTTCTACTTCTAGATCTTGATGCTCCTTTTCCTCCTTCATCAGATCAGAGGATGTAACTTCACAAATCCTCTTGGCTTCTTCGAACTGGATTTTTAAGTCAGAGATAACTTGATTGGACTCATCTAGGGATTTCTTCAAGAGACCTTGTTCTTCTGCTGCAACAAGCTTGACCCTCTTGAGTTCTCTTCTTGTCTTACTTAATTCCTCAAGCAAACTTATGAGCTCACCTTCTAGATCCACTTTAGCTTCAGCATCTTCTTCTTCCTCATCTTCACCAACCGGTTCATCTAGAGGCATACAGAGATTAACTTCTCTTTCATTCTCATGGTAGTTATCTTCTAATGTACTTTATTCATCTGTGGCATCATCCTCAATAGTATATAGGTTGTTCTGATTTCGGTAGCCTCTTCTTCCTTGCTAGTAGACATTCCTTTCTTTGTCTTTATTGGTAGATCTGCCAAAACTTCTCTGCTCATCTCCACCAGTTTTATTATAATAATATTTTGCAACAAAGTGTCCAACTTTACCACAATTCAAGCATTTGAGTGGTAACTTCCCTTTATACTTACCGGATCCTATCTTGAGCTTTCTAACAAAGTTTGATACCTTTGCATCTGATTCTTCACTGGAACCTTTATGAGCAACCCCTTCCTTGCCCTTTTTGGTGGAGTTGAACGCTGCCTCTTTCCTCGAAGATGCTTCACCGATTGTTCTCATTTTATAGGTTGTTAGAGAGCCAAATAGCTCATCCATTGTGAAGGTATTCAGATTCTTGGCTTCTTCAATGGCAGAAACCTTAGTATCATA
Source organism: Cryptomeria japonica (assembly GCF_030272615.1). Taxonomy (NCBI): domain Eukaryota; kingdom Viridiplantae; phylum Streptophyta; class Pinopsida; order Cupressales; family Cupressaceae; genus Cryptomeria; species Cryptomeria japonica. Next base: position 732,804,723 of record NC_081409.1, read on the forward strand.
CTTATATGTGAGAGATCTAAGTGCCTTCTTCACAATAATCTCATCAGCAATTTCTTCTCCAAGTCCTCTGATGGTGTTCATAGTTTCATATACTATGTGAAGGTAGTCTGCAATCATTTCTTCATCTTTCATCTTGATGCCTTCAAGCTGACCTCTTAGTGATTGCAGCTTGACCTCTTTGACATTGGCATCTCCTTCAAATAACCTCTACAATTTATCCCAAGTCTCCTTGGTGGATGCACAATGCATGACCTTAACAAACTCATTATCTGATAGCCCTCTTAAGATAGCATGTTTAGCCTTTGCATTATTCTCATACTTCTTCTTAGCATCCAGATCAGTGGGAGGAACATTAGGGCCATATACTCATTCTTGATAGACATCCATAGGTCTCCATTCTTCTACTCTAGAAGGCATAGTTAGATCCATCAAACATGGGGGCTTTTGACGTGGCGGACTCATTTCTTGCCATTGTGTTCTTTGATCAAAATCTACCCAAACTAGAGAAAGCTTTGTTCAACTAGGAACCTAGGCTCTAATACCAATTGTTGAACGTAATATACCACTAAGAGGGGGGTGAATAAGTGGTTCTTGAAATCTTTTCTTTTTAAACCAATGCTTGGAATACCGATTATCAACCTAAATACTAAACAATCAAATTGGTAAGATAAGAGTGGATATCAAAAGAGGAAAACACACAAATACATAACCCACAACACCATATGTACGAGGAAAACCCAATATGGGAAAAATCTCAGTGAGAAATGCTGCTAGAGACTATTGCTCCAATCTAGCCTCATAATGAAACAACATATTACAACATTATTTAGGGCACCAACCCAAGGAGCACCAAGCAACAACTCGGTGTAATGTGATGAAATACAATTTTGATGCAATGATAGCACTTAGTTGCAAATGAGTTCTACAACACCTGATCAACTGATGTTTGCTGGTTAACAACCTCCTCTTCTTCACTAGTTCTCACACTACCGATTATCAGATTACTTTCTCTAATCACTCACCAGTTACTCCCAACCTTTCTTCTCTCTCTCTAAACCTTACACTTCATAGCGTCACACATGGATGCCTTCCTAACCAATCACTCCTTATTGGTTCGCTGGACTGTTAAGACTATAACAGTTTACCGATTACTCTGTCTATATTGGTTAAACCCTCTCACCGGTGACCTGCTAACACACACTCGGACTCTCTGAGAAATAACTCTTAGACAGATTATATTTCTTTCTCAGGCTCTCTTTCCTCTCACACATCGCATCTAACATCAAATGATTTTAGTCTCGAGTTGACATATTTATCTCTGAGGGTTCCCACCAAAAGCATCATTCAAATGGTGTCGTGTTAGGTTTTACTTTCACCAACTTGATTCGTATTAGATTTGATCAGATTTTCTTTTCTGGAATGATGATCTACATCACACCAAACAGCATTACCATCTCCTTGCTTTTCTGCATTTCTCTGTCAATCGCCATTAATGGCTTGGCTATTTCCTTCGAAAAATGGGTACAAAGATCAGATTGTCTTGCAAGGTTAGTTAAATCACCTTTCCACCTTGTCTTTCTTGAGTCACAACATTCTGCCATCCTCCCATGATTTCTGGGATCTTCATTAAAGTCGACCTTCTTGTAAACTAATACATCAATGAATACTTCACCAACCTCTGTGTGCTTGCCACCTGGTTTCCACATGTCATCCTTGTCGACATCCACTTATGCTCAGTCTTCTATGTCAGTTTGGCATCATCTTTAGTCTGGTATGTTGATTAGACATCCTTCACTGACCAAGACTAACTACCGGCTCCACTCACCTTACTGGTTTAACCTAACTTCACTGGTGGACCTTCATACTTGCTGACCTCTTCTCTATCGGTGGAACAACTTGGCCTTCCATCAAACATGCCGGTCCATCTACAAAGTCCATTTATCAATAGCAATAAACTTCTCTGTGTATACTGGTTCACATCCTTTTGTTCTTCTTTTCTTTCTTGCTTTGCCTTGTCGGTGGGCCTGCTTCACCGATAGATGATGCATTTCATGTGTACCAGTAACATACTTTTATGTCTACTTACACACATATGGATTGACATTATCATGTCTTACTTCTCCCATAACAGTCACCACTACTTACTCACCGGTGACCATGCCATAACAGTTGACATCAATGACAACCTAATGCCAAGATTAATCCCTTTTTTAAATATGTAGTTAGCCTATCTAGGAAACATAATAGATAAAGGTTGTCCTTGATATTGCACAAGATGGTTCCACCAATTAGATGAATGAGAAAAGTTGAAACCATGCTAAAGTGAATTTTTTCTCCAATTCAAACAACTGCATACAATTTTCCAAGCTTTCCAAATGGATTGCAAAGGAGGAGAGGCTTTAATATGAAATAAAGGAGCAAGTAGGATCTTATCCAATCATCCCATTGATTACCATTTATTATTCATATCAGTAAGGGAAATCTGATGCCATATCAATATCTTCCATTTCTCATCTCCTGAGACAACTCTAATTATCCATTTGGTAGATAAACAAACCCCTTGCATTCTAGGATCCAAAAGGCTTAGCCCCTTTCTATGTTTTGGTTGAATATAATGGAGCCAAGAAGAAGATTTGAAATCCATCTTACCATCCCAACATGTCCATAAAAAATGTCGAACAAGTTTATTAAGGTCCTCGTAGCCTTTTCTGGAAGGCATCCAACAAGAAGAAAAATAAACATGAGAGGCCAAAAAAATCTGATTAACAACCTGAATTTTGCCAACTAATGAGAGATACTTATTATGACAATTAAAGATTTTACTCTTTAATTTAATGAGGTACCAATTCCACATATCATGCAGAGAGACTCCGAAGCGAGAAGGAATACCAAGGTACCCGGTAATCTATCCATGTTTAATTTGTTTCAACTATTGAGGAATCCAATGCGGCATTGGATCATATTGGTTCATTAAAAACTCAGTTTTATGATGAGCTAACTTAGAACCTAAAACTAAGAAATACAAATCCAAGGCCTCCAAAATATTATTAATTTTTTATAGATAATATACTATCATCAGCAAAATGTGAGTTTATAACAATTGAATTATTAGGGATAGTGATGCCTTTAATTAAACCCATATGATTGTATTTTTGCAAAATATAACAAGGGCATCAACAACCAAAATATATAAAAATGCAGATAAGGGATAGCCTTGTCTTATCGAATATTGTAAGGGAAATGGGTTAGACATATAATTATTGATCCTTAAAAAAGAATTAGCATCATTGAACAACATTTTAACATGTCTACAAATATTGTGACCAAAACCCAACCATTGCAACATCTTCAAAATAAATCTCCATCTCATTCTATCGTAATCCTTATCAAAATCTAGCTTAACCAACAAAGCATTTTGCCTTGACTATTAAGCCCACTCACTAGTTTAACAAGTTATCTAGAATGAATCTGCCACCAAGAAATATAGTTTGCTCTAGTCTAAATATCATTTTAGTAATTGGTTTAATCCTCAAAGCCAAGGCTTTCACAATAATTTTATAAGAGGTATTAAGTAATGTAATAGGCCGTCAACTAGAGATAAAATATGCATTCTTCCATTTTGGGAGAAATTTTATTAGGCCTCTATTAATGTCAGCACCCAATGAGCCTTCATTTAAATCTTCCAAATACACTAGATAGAAATCATCCTTAATATAATGCCATAAGTTTTGATAAAACTTGATTGAAAAGCCATCAATGCGAGGACTTTTATTAGGAGCCATAGAAAAAAGAACATGCTCTATATCTTTATTGAAAAGGTTACGATCAATAAAATGACTATAATTATGATGCACCTTTCTGGGAATAATATCTTCAAAGATATCTTCTATAATTAATTGAACATCCTTCCAATATTGATCTTCCTTAAAAATCTTCTCATAAAAGACCTGAAACTTGTTTTAATATCTTCTAGGTTACTATGAACATGTCCATCTTCATCAAATACAGGGCCAATGAATTCCCTCTTATGTTTGTATTTTTTATACTAAAATAAATACTTAGAACCTTTATTACCATCCTTAAACCAGTGAAGTCTAGCTTGAATTTTAGCTCCCCATCCCTTGTAATGAACAAACTTATGAAGCTAAGTTTCCATAGAAGCAATAGAGGATTGAATGGATATGATTTTTGGATTATTAATAAGAGTTTTCCTATGCATATCAAGTTTACCTTGTAAGGATTTTTCTTTCCTTTTCTATTGCCAAGCCAATCTTCTACCAAAGGAATGTAAGAATTCAACACATTTAGTAATAGCCAGCTGCCACCAAACCTCATAAGATTCCCCTTTCTCAGGTTTGGGTATAGATATTTTCAGATGTGAAGTAGTAATCTTGAACGGTAACTACGAAACTATACCCTTTAAATTATCCTTAGCAACAATACAAAAAATAGGGAAATGATCTGAAAGAGTAGTGGTGTAGTTAACCTTCACAAAATTCCCAAAGGAATCTTGGACCACTTGCAGCTTAGGAGAAATATAGAACTTGTCAATTCTATTAAGTTTCTTGTCCACTCCTAGCCTACAATTAGTCTAAGTAAACTAGTTATGGTTATGGAAATCCTTTTTTTTATATAATGGATCCACCACCCCAACAGAATTGTGACAAAGTAACCATTTGTCAAATTATTCATTGCTAAGTTTTATAAAATTGGACTAGCTATGATCAGTATGATGCTCTACCATATTAAATTCCCCCGTAATGATCCAATCAGCATGCAAAATTTTATTTGACATCCATTCACATAATGCACATTTTTCTTTTGTAATATTTGAGGCATAGATATAATAAAAACCAATAGGTTGACCATTGATGAAGGTGAGGACCCAAACATAGCTATGTGATGGATCTTCACCTTTGTCAATAACAAACCTATTGATCCATGAAGATAGTGCAATTACCACACCCCCTACCATAACTATACAATGTACGAAAAAAGGAAGCATCTTTCCATAGATTGAACAAAGCAGCAGAAAGACAAGGGCCACTAATTTATACTTCTTGTAAAAAAATAACATCTAGCTTCCATTTGACAATAGAACTCTTAACCTCAAACTTGCAATAAGGGAGTGATAACCCTATAAAGCTCCAAGATAATGTTTTATAGTTCATGGTTAAATAGTATTAGAAGAAACTTCCTTATGTGGAAAAACATCAAAGTGATTGCCAAGTGTTATTGATTTTTCAACATTATAATGCTCCTTAGCATTAGAACTAGGTGATCTAGATCTATGCCTCTTAGTTGGATCAAGGGAACCATTCCTTAATAATGGAGAGGGAGATCTACGTCTTTGAGAAACCCTTGAATGGGGGATTTCCATGTTCCTTTTAACATACCTAACAAGAGAAGGAATGTTATTTTGAGAAGAATAAACCTTATGTTGAGCCTCAACTGATCTTGGTGGATCCTTCCACTTCTTGACTAACCTCCAACTATATGTCATTACAACATCCTTATATGAATCAGTTTTAGCATTTACATTTTCAACTATGGCATCATTGGTTAATTATTTTGAAGGAGAAGAAAAACATGGCAACACAATAGGTTGAGGTGATTGTGGTTGATGTTGTGAACTAAGAGCAATGGAAGACTGGGTTTGGCTATATCTACTTTTCCTGAATGGGCAATCTCTTATCACGTGTCCATCTTGTCTATAGAAGAAGCAAGCATTAGGCTTTTTGAGATAGGCAATAGGTTGAAAAAACTCAAAACCTGGTCCAAATAGCTTGATGCTATCAGGCAACAAATAATTCAAGTCCATTTCTACACAAGCTCTTGGATGAACTCTAAGGCAAGAAAACTTGTCAAAATTGTTTTTGTTCCAGATAACCCTCCTAAGTTGAGCAACTATTTATTTCAAAAAAGGTTTGAAATCCAAATTTAGATAGGGTAACTCAATCCACATTGGGTATTTAGACCTAGAGGGATCCTTAGGATGAAAATCCAAGCTCCAAGCATGAGTAGAAAACCTATCCACATATGACCCATGTTCCATATTGTAAGAGTGCTTGAGCATGATCAACAAATTTAAACCTGTTGGAAACATACCCTTTGCCCAACCCCCTCAAGACTTCAATTTCCCAACCTTTACTTTCCCAATAAATCTTAGCCCATTTAAAAAAATCCATTTTAGATGGTATTCCCCTTAGAAAGAACAATATTACAGACCTATGTTGACATTCAACAATGCACTCAACCACTTCATCAAGGAATAGAAATTCTAATGTCTTACCTTTTGATGATTGCTCTTCCACTTTTTTGTTTTTTGTAGCTTGTGCTTCTTCCCCTTTGTCTGGCACATTTTCCACATCTCCTCACTTAGATGTAGAAGTGATCCCTCCCTTATCACCCTCAACATCCTTCATGGCTAGGTCAAATAATGTGCCACCATTGCTCTGAACAGGGATTTGAACCATCTGAGTGTCCACCAGGTCTCCAGAAGAATCACATGTCATTTTTCTTGCCTTAGCCGTCAAATGCATTTCACCCAAATTACTATTTGACCCCTCTCCAACTGAACCCTCTCAAACCATGGCTAAAGAAGGGAGCGATTCTGGTTTCTTCAGCATGCTTTTCTGTTGAAAAAATGGAAAAAGAACACTACAACCATCGACTCCTTCAGAATTTCTACACAAAAAACCCTACTTGCCTCCAAAGCTCGCTCTCACCCGGTTTTTGTTTTTCTTATGCTTCCATCCCATGTAATTTTGTGTTAACTATTAGGTAAGAGGGATTTTTCTAGCATTGTGAAGTTTGAATTCTAAGATTTATTGACAAATGAATAATTTTTTCTCATTTTTTTACTATTATGTTTTGTGATTTGCTAAGTAAAATTAAATAATTGTTGTTTAAATCTTTTTCCTTTTGTTTAAGCTTGAAAAAACTGATTTATTAATAAATTGTGCTTGCATTATTAGTTTAGTTTTATTGTAAATACAATGGTGGATATGTCACTTAGTGTAAGGTGAGAAAATAGTGCCTTATTTTATGTTAAATTGCAATGTTACACTTTATGCACACACCATGACATGTTTTTGATACTCAAGTTACCTTGCAAATTGATCCTTTTGCTTTGTAATTTGGCATTTTTTTTCATGACTCATAGTAAGAGAATCTTACTAGGCTAGTAGTCATGCTCTCTCTCTCTCTCTCTCTCTCTCTCTCTCTCTCTCTCTCTCTCTCTCTCTCTCTCCCCTTTCTTATGATGTCCTTTTTATCTTGATATTAAGGTAGTAAGATCCTAAAGTCCTTGGGGGCTTGGTGTGTCTTGTCTCTTTGGTATCTTGGTGAATTTTTTTCAATGCAAACCATTGTACTTAACCATGAGTATACTTAGTCTCATACTCCCACTAAAGTGGGGGATAAATGTAGCATCATAAATTGTACTTGCTTACAATTTTGTCCCTATACCTCACTTTGTCACTTTGGTTTGTGAGGCCTGATTGAAGTGCTAATTCTGCTCACACCACCTATCAAACTTGCTTTTTCACTATCATCTCTATCTCCCTCCCCATCCCGGAGCCTTTATTTTTAGGACCATGGCACCCAATGCCATGGTTCTCTCAATTAGGGGCCATTTTGGGGCCTCACAATGGTCATATCATTTGAGTGGGAATCTAGATTCTGTGTTGGCCTACTCAAAAAATTTAATTTGATTTTTGGGTAGACAAGTATAAAAGGAGGTCTACCCTCTCATTTTAAACCTAATTTGAAATATTTTCAAGGATGAAAAATTCAAATCCTAAATTAAAGTGAGCATCCTAAATTAAAGTGAGCAAGCAATCAAGAATTCATTCATCAAACATTGGAGAAAAAGTAAAGTCAAGTTCAAGCTTTGAAGGTGGCATCCATGATCAATGTTTTATGAAGGCACTCTCCATGAAACCCTAAAAGATTTGTGTGAAGGAAAACAAAACTTCATCAAGGTAAACATTGCGATTTCAAGAAATTACATTTTTATCCATCCTTTCCCTCAAAAGGAAAGTATTTTGCTACAATCTTTCATTACATTTATCAATTCGTTTTCATGGTTAATTCCAAAATCAGGGTTTGACCTAAGGAAAAATTCTATTCTCAACTTATTTCCCTTTCTTTCTATGTGCAAGAAACACGTGCAGAGTTGTACTCGGGAATTTTAGCAGAATTAACAATGATGAACAACTTCAACTTTCAACGACGAGAAATTCAGTGGATCATGGCAAATTGATACTACCTGTCCCAAAAAATCAAGCCAAACTTCTAAGAACAAGTTATAGACATCTTCTTTTTCCTGGATCCAAGTTTGTGGCTTAGTTGGATATCTATAACAGTCTATTTGCGATGATTTACTCTCATAATTCATTATTTTTCCCTAGTTCACAACTTATCTTTAAACATCTAATTAGAGAGGGAACCAAATCACACTACTAGTGAACCTAATTGGAATTTCAGCCCTTTTTTACATTTGAATTGTGGCTAGATCTATTAGGTTCACCCCTATCTAATGTAATGGTTAGTTTGGCTATTTAGTAGTTTTATTATCTTGATTTAACCCTAATTCCTAATTCCAACTATTACACATAGGTTTTTTAAGAGTTGGAATTTGATGGTGTTAGGTACATAGGTTGTATTCAATTTAAGGACATGTTTTGACATGGTGTGAGACATGGGTGGTAGTTGAGTGAAAGTATAGTGTTGGTGATGATTATGGTGTTATGGTTATGTAGACACACTTTTTGCATTAACATGACATGATCTGATTTATGGTTGTTTGGTGGTGATTTGGTTTGCTGTTAGCAGGTTGTTTCTTATCTCCTTGATGCTTGATGCATTCCTTGAGTATGGCATTTGGATGTGCACATGCTTGGAGAATCAGATTTGAGATTGATTTGGTGTTTGATTTATGTGGTCTATAAGATTATTCTCTTTGATATCTCAGCTTATAGGTTACTAATGTGCTGATGAGTTTTCATGTTTTAGAGGTTTGACCTATGAGTTATTCAATTGTGTGGGATGATCACCTATTCAATTGTAGTGGGATGACTTGGGATGACTCGATTGTGGATTATCTATATCTACTAGGTTGTTTCAGCATTGACGCATACTTCTTAGTTGGCCTTTTTTATGATCATTTATACATTGATGTGTTTTCTATGAGGTTAGAGGATGAATGACTAGAGTAACTGGACAGTCTATGTTGGGACTTGTAGCATGTTGCTTATCATGATGTCATGATAGATTGGTTATGTATCATTAGTTACATATTTTAGTAGGAGCTTTTGATATTGATGGATTGGAAATGTAGGAGTGATTGTTGATGGTTTATTTGTAGTTGTATCTTCTTGGCTTGGAGATCTTGGTTTCACTTGATGTTATTGATATTGAACAATTGTATGCATAGACCTAGATGATCTTAATTTAAGAGATGGTTATCATGATGCCATGCATGAATTGGTATAATGGTTCTATAGGAGTTTTAGGAAGTGAAGTGGATTCATCATTTGGTGGTGGATGATCTTGTTTAGTGTTGTGGATGTGTGGAAGATCTCTTAGATTCTATTTCTATAAAAGGGTCTTTCACATTTGTAAGTTCAATAGTAGGAGATGGTTATCTTCATGTGATTGGAGATGTTGACATCTTGATATGCCATGGAGGAATCAAAAAATTCTTTGGTTGAGGTGTCATGATTTATTGACTTTGAGAGGTGATGTTTGGTTTAGAGTATGTTTTTTATTATGTCATATGCACTCTTGATTGCTAGCTTAGAGTTTTTGGCATGATACATTTCTCTTGAGACCACAATATGTTAACGTGGAGTATATGATCTCCTAAGATGTGATGGTTCTAAGATAATTATGTCAAGTGTATGTTCCTAATTTGGTTAATTAGAGTTTTGACATTGATCTTGATTGGTTCTCTTTGTGTTGAGTACATAATCATTTTCTTGATTACTTCATGATGATGTTATGTTGCATTTTGATTTTGGCATGGATTGATTAGTTATAGGTGCTCAAGGATACATTAGAGACTTAGGTGAAGCTTGGAGTTCTCTTGTGATTAGAGACATGTGTTGAGATAGTTGGTGGTTTTAGTAGGAAGATTGAGGATATTTAAAATTGTATGGACTTGAGAGGAGATTGTTCTTGGATGAGTCATGGTGACTTGGAAATCTTGGATGCGCATTCTCATTCCCCACCCTTGATCTACTTAGTGGTTTATTAATGAAGAGTTATTTCCCATTATTTGTTTAGGTGCATTATGATTTAATGCCTTATTGTCATAAATATGGATCTTGAGCTATTAATATATGGTTAGCTCTGGATGATTCATTTGAGAGATGGATAGCATGGTTATCTCCTTGTACATTTGAGTTGATATTAGGATGTCATTATGAGGATATTAGGATATATTTTACTGGGCCATTTCCCTTTATTGAGAATGGTTATTATGAGTCTAGTTTCCTTGGTTGGAGAGGCTTGCATCCATATTGGAATTATTACATGAAACATATGTTATGTTTGATCTAAGAGATTGAATAGGCTTTGGGTGTTCTCATGGCTTTTCATTTGGGATTTTTTGGAGGGGATCATACTTGACATGACATTGCCTCTTTGTGGTGTTGGTAGAAGGACATGTTATGTTTTACATGTTATCTATCTTTGTTCAATGATTTCTTCTATGATATTGGTGATTACATGATTTGAGAGGATGATGACATATTCTGAGAGAGTATGTAACTATTTGTGTTATATGTGGGGATCATTGTGATTGTTCTTGGTACTTCATGTTTTGGTTACTTATCACATGTTTATATGAGAATTAATTGGTAGACTTGATATGCCTTGAGTTTATTTTCAGATTTGATATTACCAATGTAGTGAGAATTTCTAGATATATACGTTCTTCATTGACATGATTGACATCAATATAGGGAGCCCAGTTTTAGTTTATGGGTTGATATGATGTTAGCATGAGTTTACTAATGTTTTTTTATACCTAAGAGGTATGGATGGCTAGATGTATTGGCATGTGTTGTGGATGTCATTTCTGATCATGTGGGATTTTTTCTTTATGATAATAGCTTGGAGCCTTTTTTATCCATGCAACTCATCCATATTTATTGTATTCAAATCTTTGGCCTCTTCAATAGTAAAAAAATTGGGATTAAATCCTAAGGGAAGAGATCTGAGTACCTTTTCCATAGTCACCTTATCCTTTAGTTCTTCACCAAGTCCTCTGATGGAGTTGACAACTTCACCAACCTAGAGCAAGAATATGGCAATGTTCTCCTCTTCCTTCATTTTCATAATCTCAAATTGATCTTGGTAGATATGTACCTTGTCTTATTTGACCTTGTCATCTCCTTCATAGATATTATGCAATTCAACCCATACTTCCTTTATTATCCTATAATGCATAATCTTCACAAAATCAAAGTTAGGTAAAACACAAAAATACCATTCCTTTCCTTGGAATTATTCTCACAAGCCTTATTTCTTGCTTGATCTCTTAGAGGGCTCTTAGGAATTCATATTCATCCATAACTGATTGCAAAACATTAGACCCTAGGGCCATCAAATAGGTTTACATCCTTACACTCCAAAATGCATAGTTGGATGCATAAAAAAGTGATGGCTTGTTTGAAGATATACCATTTAGAGCAACAAAGTGTGACAGCCCAGATCTACCTCAATCTATCAAGCCCCTTCCAAAGAACTTGCCTTTGATGGTAATTGAATGGCACATGATATACTAAGAGGTGGTGAATCAATATATCCCATTTTTCACTTAAATAAATAGTAATTATCATTAACAACTTTTATTTAATGCTAAAACAATTAATTATAAACACACATTCACACATCCACACAAAGAACATTAGATTTATGTTAAACCTTGGAAGGGGAAAAACCATAGTGACAATATCTTGGCTTAGATATACTACCCAAGTCCAACCTCACAAAGTAAAAGTATAATAAGGGAATTTATAATATGAAGTAGGTGCCAACCTATCAGAGACACCAATCTGCAATTGCATTTGTAGGCACCAACCCATAAGAGACATGAATCCCTTACACCAAGATCTATGCACCAAGTTCACAAATGACATACCAATCCCATCAAAATACAAGAGATATAAATTGTGGACCTTCAAACCAAATATACAAATTTCTTCTGATTTGGACAATCTTTAGAACCTCCTCATACATTGCGTATGATCTTTTGATGAAAATGCACAATGATTGAGATGCAACTCACATTGTAACACCCCTCTAATACACATCAATCATTCAATTACAAATTATATCATCAATGAATACCTAAAAATGAACCTAGATCCACTATATAAATGAATTACAATTAATAACTACATTCACATGTTGGCCTAGAACAAGATTAATGCATTTGCAATTCAACCGCAAGTATAAACCCAAATCAAATCTATAGTAGGTGAGATTCAAAACCCCAGATGCTAATCGCCAATGTAGAATTTATGATTCCAATTGTCATCCACACACTATCTACAATGAGCACACATTACAAACTACTAGCACATCAATTCAGAACAACCTAGTGAGACTTCTAACTTTTTGCTCTTTGACAATGAACTTCATAAACGATGGAATCTAACACAACATATATAGACATAATTTCCTTCCAAACCATAGGTCATAAAGCTCAAGAGTGGTATAATTCGTGTCAAGTCAAGTTACCAATGTAGATGTGCACTATCTAAGGAATAGACCTTAGTAACATACTACAAATACTTCTAGATCACCCTAAACAACCAGAATAGATGCAAGATTATATTACGATCATACTACAACTCATATCACCAACATGGCTTGTCATTGTACATCTAGAACTCAAATGATTAGACATAGACATGACAATTGTTGAGGTTAAAATTGAACTCCAAAGAAATGTCCTGAAACTTGTTAGTCCATCATACAATATAAAAATGAAAGCTACAGGAAACTAAACTTCAACCAATGAAGTAACATGAAGTAACATGAAATAAACAAGATTATACTTTTCTTGATTTACACCTCATTGTGTCCTAACTCCACTATTCCTGGTTGCAGATGATTTTCTCTCAGACAAGCACTGGTAGCTTCTAAGATGGCATATGAAGAATGGACTAATAGTTAACTGATACTATGATATGCATATGCAAATGATTTAAGCTAACATGATATTAAGCTATGATAAGAATTCTAAAATTACTAATTGCTTCAAACTCAAACTCACGGATGCAAGATAAAGACTTCTATAATGACTATATGATTAGCTATTAGTCTATTAGTTTCAAAATGGATTAGGAGACCTCTTTTTATAGATTTTTGAGTGCATGAGCTTAGGTGGAAGAGATCAATGATCATGATCAAATCTTGCAAATTGGATGGCTATGAGAAAGAAGTTGAAGGTGGAGAGAAAAGGGGAAGGAGAAGACAAGTGTCACTCATCTCATGATTGAGTTGAAGACTTGAGAGGACATAGGATAGTTGGAGAAGATGTAGGAATGCGATGACAAGTGGACTCAAGTCCTCCTAAGATATAGGGATGTTGGAGAGCATATAGAAGAAGGTTACGAAATATGTGTACGTACATAATATTTCATTTATTTTGGAAGTTGGAGATAAGTGGCTAATAAATGATTTTATTTTATTTTATTTTGTTGAATTAATTTAGGCACATGATGGATGAGTTGTCAAAGAGGAAGTGATGTGGAGAATGAAAGGTGAGTTGGAAAAAGGATTAAATAATAAAGAAATTAATTTAATTAATGAGACTATAGGATAGTAGATAGAGGAATAATTAAATATTAGATATTTAATTAATTAATTAGAAGAAAAGTATATAACGAATTAATTAATAAAATATTTCAATTAAATTAATTAATAGAAGGACATGAAATGAATTAAATAAATTAATCTTTTCAAATTAGCTATTTAATAGAAGAATAATTATTAAATAAATATAAAATATTTATTTAATTGCTCATAGCCAATTTTATGTGTATACAACAATAATTATGATAGTGTAGCATCCTAAAATTGCGACACTTGCAATTTTGACTGTATTTCGGTCTTCACGATGGCGACGCGACACGCAACCTAAATGGAGACCCCGAAACCTATTTATGACACTAAAAACTGCATTTTTCAAGCACCCTGGCCTGAACCTCCTTGCACCCTACTGTCTCGGGAGGTGGGACCAGAGCGCCCAGCGCCCTAGTCCCCCAGGACCATGGCACCCAGCACCCTGGTCCCTGGGCCTATTTCGGGCCCGGTCTCCTAAGGAGATTGCGGGTCTTTTTGTTTGCAAATTGGAAATTAAACTTTCCTGGTTGGCCTAAGGTCGGAAAAATCAGTCTTTTAACCCTAATTGGCAAGTATATAAACTACATTTTTTCTCTCTCATTTGATAAGAAGACATAAGACATACATGACGGAAAAAGTGTGGAAACTATACTCAAGCATTCAAGCATTCCTTCTAAGTCTCCATTCAAGGCTAAGAGTTGCATTCAAGACAAGGATTCAACCATTGAAGAGGAGATCACTTACTACATGCTACATACAACCTACAACATACAACAAGAACAACATCTAAACCTTCGCACATAAGGATACAAACATCTTTAGAACAAGGTATTAGTACTTGTTTTACATTACAGTCATTTACATTTACAGCATTTCTCATTACTTGGTTAATTCCAAAACCAGGGTTTGACCTAAAGGCAAACCCCTAATCCCTAACCCCCCAATTGTCTTCGCTTTTCTGTGTGTAGGTTGCAGGTACGCAGCTGAAATTGAAGATCTGGAATCCTTGTGTAGAGACGAACAGATCCCCCTTCATTTCACGGATTTTTCAGAGGACTGTGGCGCCGAGCGCCATCGTCCTGACAACTTTTGCTCAAATTTGCAGGACAGCGCCGTATCGACATTTTACTGCTAATTCCAAGTCCACAGCTTCATACTATAACCCGAACTCAGTTTATAAGCGAATCTTTATCACTTTCTATGCATTCCTAGCTTAATTCCCTTATCAACATTCTTTACAAAAGAGGGTAGCCTTGCTTTCTTAACCCTTGGAACTCATTTAGCATCCAATCTTGCATTGTGTGGGATTGGATCTTGTGAGTTTCAACCCCTCTTTTGAATGTAAAGTCTCTCCCTTAAGTGAAAACCATCAACCCTAGCGAACCTCCCTTCTCTCTCCTCGGAGTTGGAAGAGGGGAGTGCAACTAGGGTTCAATTGAGATTTTCCACTTTACATTTTGGTGAACCCGACATGAACATCCTTTCTGATTATTCATGATTAGATCTGAAAATTGGATTCCTTGATTACATTTCCATGATTGATCTTTTGCAAAATTTTAGAGGTGATTGCATAAAAACCCTAAATTTTCTTTTTGAAAATTGGACTTGTGAAATGGTTAATTATTAATGCTTGTTTCAGATCTGCCCTTCTATTACAAATTATCAGTTCATATTTGTGCTTTAATTTTGAAAATTAAGTGGTTAAGTGTCAAAACCCTAATTTTTGAAACCCTCTTGATTCAACCTTTGTCCGACAATTTCACTGATCAAAACATCTCCAAATCAGCTGTAACTTTGGATTCCACAATAAAATCACAATATCTTTCATCCCTGAAAATTTGGAAAAAAGTTGCGAGGACCGTGTGCACTCCGAGCGCCATCGTCCTGGACATTTTTTCCGAAATTTCGGGAGCAAGATCTTACTGTATTTTCCTGCTAAAATCCAGAATTTTGGTTGATTTTATCAATTATAACACTTTCAAAATTACAGTCAAAGTTGGTCTTGTGATTGCTTGGTTTAAGGCTCCTAATCATTCAAAAATCATTGAAATTGAAATTTTGTGTCAAAATTGTGTTTCTTACTGTCCTAAATTTGAAAAATGCGTTTACATTCATTCGAAATTTCAGTGCTTTATTCAAATTCTTGCAATTTGTGACTTTTGAAATTAAGTGCTTAATTACAACAACTTTGATTTCCGCTTTCAAAATTGAATTTTGCGTGAAATTGAGTCAATTTTTAAATTTCAAAATTTGCATTGCTTTTGACATTCCCTCTAAAATCATAAAATTCAAAATTGCAGTTTGCCTCTCTTTTTCAAAATTCAAATTTTGCATTTTTCGACAATCTGGGTAGGGTTCAATTTTGAGATTGCAACTTTAATTTGGCCTATCTACAGACCGTAAAATCACTCAATTTTTTCAGATTAGCTCTAAAATCATCATACCTTTCATCCCTGCAAATTTTGAAAAAAGTTGCAAGGACCGTGTTGCACTCCGAGCGCCACGGTCCCGGACATTTTTTCTGAAATTTCGAGAGACTGTCATGATTGCATTTAACAGCTTAAATCTGGAAGATTGGCTGGTTTTACTGAAAATTGCTCCCTCTAAATTCAAAATTTTCTCTCTCTTTCTAGTGCATGAGTTTTACAACAATAAGCCCTACTTACACTATTCCCGTTAGACAAAGCCATAGAATTAAGTCTTTCCGAGGTTTAATTACCGAGGAGATGGAACCTAATTTGAATAGCCTTTTTAACGAGGACATGGGTAATTCCTCTAATCCTCCTAATTATGAAGAAGCTCTCCATGAGGTTTCTGTAGAACAACTTTCAAAATTGGATAACCAATTTGATGATTTTCACCAATGGATGTCTCATGAGTATCCCGATAGTCAAGCTCTTCCTTTAATTGAGGGTCTAAAACATATGCTTCAAAGTGATAAGAATGGAATTGATATTTTGCGTGGTATTGAACACATTGTGAATTCGAATGTGATGCCTATGAAGAGTTGTGCCGAAACTTTAGGTTATACACAACCTCCTACACAAGTTAATCATTCTATTCCTTTGACAACTTCTATTGCTAGCATACCTACCTTTACATCAAACATAATGGCTACTTCTATACAAGACATTCCTCCTGTGGTTACCAGCCATGGGGACAATCCTTCTTCTTCAATTAACCCTCTTCCTTCATTCAATCCGACTTCTTCATTCATTCCTTCAATGAGTGTCCCTATTACATCTTCACAAATGAACATGACGCAAGGGGGCAATTCATTTAACCATTCCATTCCTCCTTGTAGTGTTCCTCCTATCCAATCATCTCCTATGACTAACTATCATAGGGTCCCACCACCTTACTCTCTACCTTCTTTCAATAACATAACACCTCCATCTCAATCTAACACACCGAATATGAATTCTTTGAATGAAGCGACCATTAACAATCTTGCACAAACTGTCTCTTCTTTACAGCAACAAATTGCCTCTATGAATCAGTCTAAGTTTAGTGTGCCCACATTTGATGTTGCGAGCCCACTTTCTCTTGACATTGTTCGAGCTATCCCTCCTAAACATGTTGAAACCCCGCATTTGGAGCTTTATAATGGTAAAGGTGATCCTCTAACACATGTTAAGACTTTTCAAACAATTTGTACTGATTTTGCTTATGACCCAAGGTTGCTTGCGAAACTATTTACTAGAACATTAAGAGATAAAGCCCTACAATGGTATTGCTCGTTGCCTTCTTATTCTATTACTTCTTTCGAACAACTTGCAAATGCTTTCATTCAACAATTTCAAAACAATATAAGTCCTAAAGTTACTTTGATTGATTTAATGCATTGTAAACAAGGTGTTAAAGAAAAAGTCACTGATTTCATTGGTAGATATAAACATTTGTATGCTCAAATTTGTTTTCCAGTGCCTGATAATGATATTCAAAGAATCTTTATTTCTAATTTGCAAAAAGATATTCGAGACAAACTTCTATTTTCTGAGTTTACTTCTTTCCAACAGTTGTGTGCAACTCTTCACAATTATCAACTGACTGTGAGTCAAATGGAACAATCACATCCTATGGCTCCGAGTGATAAGGGTGATAGCAGTCAACAACCATTTGGGAAGTTTAAACCGAACAAAGATTCCATCAAAATCAATGAAAACATCATCAACAACAATGTGAATGCAGCATCAGGTGTGCCTTCTATTTCTAAGTTTTTCAAGAAAGAAAGAAAGTATACTCCTTTGAATGAATCATTGCATAGTATTATGAATAAATTATTGGAACAAAATGTGCTTACTCTTCCTCCTATATGACAAATTGATCCTGCAAAGATTACTCCACCTTATTTTGATAACAAAGCTTTTTGTCACTTTCATCATCAGCCTGGGCATGATACTGAAAAATGTTTTTCTTTGAAGGGTAAAATTCAAGATTTGATTGATAATAATACTATTTCTGTTTCTGGAGTGAATGATAAAGGTAACACATCTGTAGCTCCTCCTAACCAAAATCTTTAGATTTTTACTGATCCATTACCTTCTCATACTTCTCATACCTCTAATGTGATTGAGGCTAATGATTCTTCTCTCTCATCTGATGGTCTTGTGTCTATGACTCCGAATGTGATTAACTTTGTAGAGCAGCAAGAAAACCCTAAAGAACCTTCCATCACATTTGATTCTAGTGAAACCATTAGAGCACCTGATGGTCCTTTATACATAGTTGCAAAAGTTAAGAATACACCTTGCCGTGGAGTGCTTATTGATCCTTCGTGCATGGTTAATGTTATTACTGAAGAATTTCTTTTTACTTTGCAATTGAATCAAGTGATCTATGACAAAACAGATGTGGTTGTGAAATTATTTGATGCATTTTCTTCTCCTACAATTGGTTCTATTACATTGCCTATTGAGGTCCATAACAAATCCCTTGATGTGAACTTTGCTATTATTCCTTCATCCGAACAATTTCGTGTGAAGCTTGGCTATCCTTGGCTATCTTCCATGAAAGCTATTGCTTCTCCTATTCATAAGTGTTTGAAATTTCCCCATAATGGTGAAGTTGTTACTGTCAATCATAGTCTCTTTAAACCAGCTGAAAGAACTTCTAGTATTCCTATTGATTACTTTTGGCCTAAACAATTCCAATCTCTTCCTCCGCGAAGTGATCATCTTTTCAAATCTTATCAAAAGTGGAAAACAGATATGATCCTATCTTTAAGTGAACCTAGAACACCTAAACTCGACATTCCTATCGTTCTTGAGAAGGAAGTTCTTCCTTTGAAAGATAAAACTAATGTCTTTCCTCAAGAAGATTCCCAACCCATCCCTATGGATGTGACTATGTCTATGCCTAGTAAACCTTCTAAAAGTAGACCTATACCTCCTCGTCATGATGGACTTGGTCTTCTTCCTAAACCAAAAATTCCTCCTTTATATGGAGCAGTTCCTCCTCCTTCCTTTTATAGAGAGAAGAGACCTTCTTCTTCTCCTATTATCCAGCCTAAGAGACCACAACCTAAACACCCAAGTGATAAGGATGAGAACATTCCTCCTCCTCGCTCTTCTCCACTTCCTACTAAGACTAGATATAATCGTTCTGCACGTGAACGCCGGCGAAAGCGTCGTCTTAGGGCTCAAGCAGCCGCTTCTCAAACTTTGCAATCTCCAAAAACACCTTCAACAAGCATTATTCCATTTTCTCCTCAACCGGAAATTGAGCCTAAATCTCCTAAACATAAGATACATGATGGTCTTGATCCTGTGCAAGTTAAAGATCCTATTTTTATAAATCTTGATGATGATATAGATGAAAATGTTATTCATGATGAAAATGTTACTCCTTTTGCTTCTGATAGTGAATATGAACTTGTTGATGTTGATAACCATTTATCTAACGAATTTTCTAAAGCACTTATCCTAGCTCCTAGACAAGAACAATGTGGCTTGGAACATGAACATAACCCTTGTTTGGATCTTGTGATAGCTCCATCTACTGTGTTGGATGTTCCTCCTCTAGCGTGTTCCCTGCCTTCCCGAAACATTGATCAACAAGATCGGGGGGTAGATGACGTGCTAGACTAGTTACATTAGCATAGCAGATTCTATCCTCCTCTCTTTTGTTACTTCTTCTATATGTTATTCTCATTCTTCTATTTGTTGTCCTTAGTGTTGTCTACTTGAGGACGATGCAAAGCATTGAGATCTCTTTTGGTCTCTCTCATGTTGACTCAAAAGACACATGTGTTCCCTTCTTCTAGGTGACCTTCCTTGATTGGGGAATGAAGAACAATTATGCATACATACATATGATATATATACATGACTTATCATACAGCATACTGACCCTGAGGAAAGCGAAGTCACCTCGTGCTTTGTGTTTTGTGTCTATTATCCTTGGGTTTATCTCACACTTGGGGGCTAAATCTTTGCGATAACGTGCTCCTTTCCTTTCTCATTACTTATGTGTATCACTACATTAAAACAATCACCCCCGTTGAGGCGTGTGCGATCGCTTTAACGTAGGGGGGCATACACCCTGTCTATCCTTTCAAGATACTTGAAAATTTCTTGGCGAACTTAGCTTTGCCTTGAAAATTTTTGGTATTTCTCTTGCATGACTCATAGTGAGGGAACCTTACTACTGACAGTCATGGTTCTCCCTTGTGATCTTCCCTTTTACTTTGTCAATCGAAGTCATAAGATCCTTAGTCCACTGGGGGCTTGGTGTGTCTTGCCTCCTTGACTTGGTGAAAGTCTTTCAATGATTGTTCCTTGTACTTTACCGGAAGTATGAGCATACATACTCCCGCTAAAGTGGGGGCTAAATGTAGCATCCTAAAATCACGACACTTGCAATTTTGACTGCATTTCGGTCTTCACGATGGCGACGCGACACGCAACCTGAATAGAGACTCTGAAACCTATTTACGACACTAAAAACTGCATTTTTCAAGCACCCTGGCCTGAACCTCCTTGCACCCTGCTGTCCCGGGAGGTGGGACCAGAGTGCCCAGTGCCCTGGTCCTTCAGGACCAGGGCGCCCAGCGCCCTGGTCCCCCAGGACCAGGGCGCCCAGCGCCCTGGTCCCCTAGGACCATGGCGCCCAGTGCCCTGGTCCCTGGGCCTATTTCGGGCCCGGTCTCCTAAGGAGATTGCGGGTCTTTTTGTTTGCAAATTGGAAATTAAACTTTCCTGGTTGGCCTAAGGTCGGAAAAATCAGTCTTTTAACCCTAATTGGCAAGTATATAAACTACATTTTTTCTCTCTCATTTGATAAGAAGACATAAGACATACATGACGGAAAAAGCGTGGAAACTATACTCAAGCATTCAAGCATTCCTTCTAAGTCTCCATTCAAGGCTAAGTGTTGCATTCAAGACAAGGATTCAACCATTGAAGAGGAGATCACTTACTACATGCTACATACAACCTACAACATACAACAAGAACAACATCTAAACCTTCGCACATAAGGATACAAACATCCTTAGAACAAGGTATTAGTACTTGTTTTACATTACAGTCATTTACATTTACAACATTTCTCATTACTTGGTTAATTCCAAAACTGGGGTTTGACCTAAAGGCAAACCCCTAATCCCTAACACCCCAATTGTCTTCGCTTTTCTGTGTGTAGGTTGTAGGTACGCAGCTGAAATTGAAGATCTGGAATCCTTGTGCAGAAACGAACAGATCCCCCTTCGTTTCGCGGATTTTTCGGAGGACCGTGGTGCCGGGCGCCATCGTCCTGACAACTTTTGCTCAAATTTGCAGGACAGCGCCATATCGACATTTTACTGCTAATTCCAGGTCCGCAGCTTCATACTATAACCCGAACTCAGTTTATAAGTGAATCTTTATCACTTTCTATGCATTCCTAGCTTAATTCCCTTATCAACATTCTTTACAAAAGAGGGTAGCCTTGCTTTCTTAACCCTTGAAACTCATTTAGCATCCAATCTTGCATTGTGTGGGATTGGATGTTGTGAGTTTCAACCCCTCTTTTGAATGTAAAGTCTCTCCCTTAAGTGAAAACCATCAACCCTAGCGAACCTCCCTTCTCTCTCCTCGGAGTTGGAAGAGAGGAGTGCAACTAGGGTTCGATTGCGATTTTCCGCTTTACAGATAGTTGTAGGCATATAATTACATGTTGATGAAGTCACACACAATTACATTTAATTCTCACAATCTACTAACTCCTTTGTCACACCTTTGACACGAATGAAAGCATATGTTCAATAAAGTTTAACTTTTAAAGCACAAGTTGGCAAGATAACCAACTTTGGTACCATTGTAATGTCCTAGAGTCAAAAGACTAATGTAAAACTTGATTCTTAACCTTCTACAAGCACTTATTATTTGGAACAATAATATTATATTCTTAAATTATAATCATATATTATACAATTAAGATTAAATGCAATATTTAATATTAACAATATCATTACTTTCCAAATAGAAAATTACATTTACAACTATTAAACTATTTACAAGTGAACATCCAATAACAAATATGATTCATAATCTCTTTCTTATTACAATAATGGAAGTATAACATTTGAAATGTTTTGCAACATCATTAATTATAAAAATAAGAAACTTTTATACCCATACCAATAGTAACATAAAATTAGACAAATGCTATGCAACCGAACTTGCACATAGTGAAACTCCAATGCAACCTCTAAAATGAGTTTGGTTTGCACAAACAATACGGTTTTTATCCTATTATCTCCATTCTCCAACACAAGTGCTCAAATGATTCATATAAAGGGTAGATGATCATCACGAATGGACATGTTTTCTCTTTAATATCATTCACAAACATTAAGATGTCAATGCAAAGTAAAATCATAACTTCAAATTTGAACGATGATTATAGGTGGGAAAGATTTTAATTCTGAAAGTTGTGCTCTTGAAAATATGCCACTAATCATGTTACAACATGTGCTCTGAAGTTGGGAAGAGAATGGTAACAAAGGTGAGAATATAAAGGATTGAAGAAAAGAGATAACACAAGTAAAAGCATTAAGAGTTGAGCAATAGTCATGTCTGTAAGGACAAATTGAAAATATCAGCAAAATCCAAAGGGAGAATGGGGTTGGAATGGATACGATTGAAGTTCTAATAGAAAGTAAAAGAGTTGGAATAAAAAACATATTCAAAAGAAAAAAGCATACATCAAATAGAAATAGCAAAGACACAAAAATAAATCTATTATGTATTTGACTTAAAAATGAGACATGCCACTTCAGATAAATATACATGATTTTTTAGATGTTTCAAACTTGAATCTTCTGTTTTATACATAATCTTTTGAATGATTGACCATTGTTTATCTATAAATATACTTTTCAAATTAAAAAATTATTTATAAACTTTTTTGATATTAATTTAAAATATTTCACAACCAAATGTGTAAGCAAGGCAGGCTTTTGAATTTGAGTCCGAGACGAGACCACAATATCTTTTACGAAAACTACTACAACGGGCGAAGTACCTAGGTCCGGGAAGCATACATACAATATGTTGTAACGTGAACAAACAAGAGTCTCACCCAGGAAAGAGAAAGGAAGCATCCATACAATATGGTCTCGCCCAGGAAAGAGAAATCTACTTCGTATTTAATGGGGCATTCACCGTTTGCGCACGTGAAAGCAACTTTTGCTGCCGCGGCCAAGTCGGCCACGAAAAATTTCCTCTAATCTACTTTTGCTGGCCCGGCCAAGCCCGCGATGAGAAATGTTTGTGACCGGCTTGTGGGTCAAGTACGCAACATTTTATGATATCATAAATACAAGTGGATTTCTCTTTCCTGGGCGACCACAACGGGATTTGTAGTTCTTCTGTACAAGCAAGGGGTGCGCTATGGAAGCTGGGGATATCCAGGTAACAGAGTTACACTGCCATTTTCTCCTAGTTTTTCAATGTTATTGGTTTTTTGACGAGTTGGGTGTTAATAATAGAGATTAAATTTTTACAATTAATGAGATAATAATCATTTGTTTTCAGATCAGATTATGTGTAAATTTTTGCATCAATATTTTTTTTTTGTTACAGTAGTGATCTATCATCAGAATGATAATAGCTAGAAAGCATGCAGCTCCCTACATCTTTTTAAGAAAATATCAACTTTGTTCGAAAATTTGATCCTGAAAATCTTCAACAAGGTAGTTTTGAAACATATTTATCTTCTATTAAGGATGTCAATAATAGACATTAAGTTGTCATAATCTATAAGATATTAATCAGCTGTTTTTCGATTAGATTGTGTATAAATCAGCTGTTGGGTATTTTTCTTTTGTTGGCAGAATATGGTGTCGAATTCTGATACTTCTATACAAGAAGAACCAGTTTCTTTTGTGGTTGATCAATTGCCAGCAGCAGCGGATCTCCGACAAAAGCAATCTCCAGTCACAAGTAAGATTCAAGGAGCTCTGTTGAGCGTGACCCTATTGACCCTATTGAATCTGCTATGACTCAGGTGAGTTTACATACATTCCCCTAATCTTCAAGTTTTTTTTTTTGCCATATTTGAGTCGTAAAAGAGCTTCGATTTTTTCCCCTGTGATCACTGATCAAAAGAAAATTTGAAATAGTTGAAAAAAATATTTTCATAAGAAAAACTGAAAAAATATGAAAATATTTTTTCAATTATTTCAAATTTTCTTTAGTGAGAAGAAATTTTCATAAGAAAAACTAAAAAAATATGAAAATATATATTTTCATAAGAAAAACTGAAAAAAAAAGAAAATATATATTTTGATAAGAAAAACTAAAAAAAAATGAAAATATTTTTTAAGGCCTCAAAGGCACATTTTTGTTTCGGTTGAAGAAAATTTGAAATAGTTGAAAAAATATTTATGTTAATAAATCGGTCGATCTTTTAGAAATTCCTTTTGATGATGTTCTCCTGAGAACAGATTGAGGTATTCAGTGAGGTCGATGGATCGACGGTACCACACTTCCGAGTAGAGCAATCTGCAGTTACAAGTAATAGCACGCTGACAGTGGCGTTGGCGTTGGTGGGAGTAAGCTTTGCCACCATGAACAATATTCCGGGAGGTGTGGACAAGGCAGGGAAGGCTGTAATAGGCGACAGCGTTGCTTTCATCGTGATCTTGGTCGCTGATACGCTAGCTTTTCATGTTTTGTTGGCGATTGTTATGATTGTGGCCCCTGTATCGCATATATCTGCAAAGATCGACTGCTTGATCCACATCGCTCTGTGGGCAGTAGCAATGTGCTTCGCTTTGACATTCCATGCTTCAGCATATGTGGTGGTGCTACCCAAGCAGGAGTGGATTGTGCTGTGCTTTGGTGGTGCGGCTACCATAGAGTTGGTACTGCTCTTATTATATCGACTTTCCACCACTTTCTATTAAGTTTCTGAGACGACCGCGAATGGCTTTCTGTGGTGGTTTGTCAATGGACCGTGGGAGATGACAACCGTGTTCATCTAATAAGGCATTTGCTACAAGAATTATTCATTCATGCTAGTTTTGTAGATTTATTTCATCCCACAATAGGTTAATATTATAATTGTATTAGATATTAAAATGGCTTATTGATAAAGAATAAAATTTGTAATAAAATTATGATAATTCATCTTTTAGTGTAAAATTTGTTCTAACATTTCATATTTCAATGTGATCTTATGTAATCTATTACAATCTACAGTGTTCAGATAAATTCTTTTATGTGTTATTTTTTGAAAATTAATATATCATAATCTATTATAATAAAGTATTAAAAGTTCTAAGTTTCAAAATATTCATTTTACTAACTATTGTGTTTGTTTCTTACTTTTTACTTAGAATTGAAAGCACTCATTGATCAAATAAAGTCGATGATTGATAATATTGATTAAGAAATGTGTTGGGTACAAAATGTGCACCATTTAAAAAAAATTAATATAGAATTTGAAAACTATGAATGTAGATCTACATCTAAAGACAAGAGAATCGATTCAAGAAATAAAAAGACAACAATAAAATGAGTTCAAAATTGTTCATTTTTCAAAATAATCCTCAAGAAAAAAACAACAGTCAAAACTTTGCACACCCACACCAACAAAAATAATTTAACATTATTCACATTTTCAAAGGATAATTGTGAAAGAACCAAAGTTAAAAATAGGCACAACAAAATCGAAACATAAATTCAACATACACTTAGCTTTGTAAAGAGGGTAAACATTAAGAGATGCTTTAGTAGATATATTGAAGAGAGTTTTGAGGGGATTAAGGACATTGAATAGTTAACCAATATTAAGCTATAGAAGTATTTTATGAGGTACTCCTTGATCATGACATCTAAATAGTCAAATATGAAATAAACACCTGCCTCAAATGCATATTTGCTAACTTCTAATGTGCATCTTAGATGCATATATTTTTTTAATTTTGTGGATAGTTATGCAACATTAAATATGAAAATTAAGCACTCGCCATTATTCATTTTTCCATCTCTTTGTAACCTTGTACTATGTAGATTTTATGTCGGTATAATTTCTAAAAATTTAGAAAATAAATCAGTGTAAATTAATATGGAGGATAAAGCATCATTTTTATCTCGTACGCTATCACTTTTCCAATACCATCTACAACTTTTCACACAATGTTGTAAACATGAAAAAAAAAAAAAAAATTCTTACAAAGAAAGCAAAAGAAAAGTATACGAAACAATTCAATTATTCACATTTCTTCCAAATAGTGATATTCACCAATTTCAGGAAAGATTTATTTTATAGTTGTTCATCATATAACAATAACCCATTAGTTAAACTATATATTACATCATATGTAACTCACCATATTCATATACCATTCTTTACTACTAGGCTAAAAAGGAAGTGCTAATACTAATGATTTTTCATTCTTCTCTACTAAGGATTCCTAGATTTTGATTCCAATCATTAGCAATAATCCCCATTGGGATATGGTCTAGTTTAATGTAAATTCTCTATTGTTGATAACAGACAATAAGAAATCTATGATCTACATATATGTAGCACTACATAAATAATTTGGTATATATAAAATAGAGGAGAATGATAGATTGAATATGGGAATAAGATAAAAAAGTTAATGCATGATACCAAGACCATATGTAATGATAAGGTAAGCATCGATAATTGATATCTTTTTGGATCCAAGAAATAGATTAAATATAACCACTATCACTCACTTACCACTAAGTAGATTACTATTTCTTCCAATGTTTCTATCCTCTTACATTTATAATCCTTTTGACATCTCCTCGATCTCTTTGTGTGGAGGAGGAAATTCTACACCCTCTAGGTGTTGAAACCCCAAAGGAGAAAATAAGCCTACTCCACCTCACTATATTGGCACTCTAGTGAGAAAGGAGATACAGACTAATTGACTACCCAAAACTAAAATGGATTTTTACTAGCTAGAAAGGTTGTTGGACTATTAAACTTGAGAAGATAGGACACAAAGACTCTTTGATAGTCTCTTCACATTCTCTTCCTAAGGATGTATGCATGAATCAAAGATGACAGTGCGATGCACTTGTGTCCCATAAAGATAGAATGCAAAAACATGCACATAAAGCACAAAGTTACACATAGATGCAATAAACATACTTTTGAGAAAAATAAAATAATGATAGAAAGTAAAAGTGAGCATAACACTAAGTATATGTATAAACTAAGATAAAAGATAAACGATGTCTTACAACTAGTCTAAGATTGAAGGCTCGAGCGCTAGCTCCTGAGCTTTTCTCAAAAACCTGCACATAGAACAAAGAGAGAAATGTTGGAATTGTGTATAGAGGTTTGCCACTATCAGATCCCCATTTTGGTATTTCCATCTCCATGGATAGCCAAGATGATAGATTGATGGACGACAAAAGAAACTATGAAAGAAAGAAAGAAATGTTATGGAGATACATTACAACAATGGAAATAAAGATGAAGTAACTACCTTTCAACACCAAGAGAACAAGAGCCTATTGGCGTGAAGGTAAGCACCAAGAATCCTCTAATACAAAGTTGCAAAGATGATGGCAATTTTTATGGCATGAAATGATGATGGAATGCAAGAAGAATGATCAAGAAGTTACAGGAAATCTCCAAATGTTTAAGAGAAAGTTGAATATGTTTCTATAGGGGTAAAAATAAAGCTCTCAAGGGAAGATAAACCAACTAAGTTTGAATTTTATGTTGGTGGGAACATACAAAGGTGTTACAAACCTTGCCAATAGCAAGTGTAATGCTCAAATGACCACTTTTAGTTTGTATATTTGTGAGACACTAGTATGGCACATAATCATCTCTACGGCACACTAGTGTACACAAGTAAATTGCTGATAAAGTTAGGAAAAATCCAAGGTGAAAGATGACTAGGAAAGCCATGTGAACAAAAAGGACAAAAAGGTGAAGATGGTCTCCAATCAGCATAAAATGAAGGTATCTGCGTATCATGGAATTGTACAAGGTACAATTTATGATGTTACATTTTTCCCCCACTTTAGTGAGCATATCATTGTTACAAGATGCGAAGCTAAAGAAGAGATAAAGGTTAGAACATTTTTAACGAGACATGAAGTGGAAGTAGAATCCTCAAACTAAAGTTGCCACCAGGAAAGTGTTAGAACCTTCGTGAGATCTTGTTAGGTTGTTGAATCAAAAAAATTTAGCTAAAGATAAACATATTAGAAAAAAAATTGAAAATTTTGATACAATCAGACATTGATATAACAAGATGATGCTTAAAAGATATATGTTGCTATAGATAGAAAGTTGTGTTATGCTAGATAGTCATATGATAGGGCAACTTGCATCAATTGATGATTGATTAGATAGTGGTTTAGTACCCACAAAGGCAATAGATAAAAAGATCAAGTGGTTTGGCCCCCAGAAAGGCAAAAGATACAAAGATCAAGTGGTTTGGTCCCCACAAAGGAAAAAGATAAAAAAAGAGATCATTGAATAACATAGGATGTAAATGTAGAAATGAAAAAAATGTAGAGATATGAAATCCCCCCCATAGAATGGTATGTGTGGAACACATGCCATTCTAATAAGAGACTATGTGAAAAGTTAACATCATGAGATATTTTTGTGGAATGTCATCTTTGGTGGATGACATATAAGACCCACAAGATCAACAAAAATACAAGGGCATAGAGGGATCTGTGGATTCAACGTCAAAACCCATAGTAGTAAATGAGGACAATGTATAAGTAGCTATGTATGGGTGTTTTATCATGATGTCGAACAATATAAGTCATATGAAGAAGGCATGTGATTTAAATAGAGTTAAATTAAAAAATCAAGTCAACATGGAAGAGAGCCTAAATGCCCCCAATGCTTTGCATCATTCCAAATATCGAAAAGAAAAATACAATAGAGAGAAGAAAAGTGATTAACAAATAGAAGAAGGTTTACAATAGAAAATCCCTCATTGACAAGAACCTATAAAGTAACTCTAGTCCTCCAAGAGAGTACAATAGATAAAGATCTAGTCATCCTCCCATTTTTCAAGCACCAACAAAGTAACTTGGGTCCTCCGAGAGGGAACAAACAAATAAAGAAAGTACAAGGGAACACAAATAGGCACATCTTAAGCTAATATATACAGAAGATGAGATACTATCCTATAGGTTATCATATACCCAAACTTGATTGTATGGGGAGGGAGGATGAGCTCGAAGAGGGACAACTGTAAGGGCTACACCAGTAGCAAGATCCAAGATTGATATAGTTTCCATATTCTCATCCAAAATATCCTGAGAGGTGAGGGTCAATGATTGTGTGAAGATCATAGATAGCATCATGAATTATTTTAAAGATTCAAACAAATGCCCCTTAGTAGAAGAGGCATGTGACTCGTCTTGAGGTGACAAAATAGGAGTCAGACCTTCGACTTCTAGAAGAGGGGTGAAGACAAAATTAGAAGGTGGAACCTCCTCAATAAAATAGACAAAAGACAAAAAGAAATAGATGTTGAAGCAAATAATGAAATTGATGAGGAGATTACCAAAGTTGATTTTTGATGATGACTGTTGGAATGGGACCCTACTTGAAATTGTTCTTGGGTTTTACCAGAGACACAAGCCTCTGATCAATTATAGTGGGTTGAAGGATCCAAGAAAAAATCTAATGAAAATGTAGGTACAAAGCTAGAGGATCAATCAAGGCTATACTAGACACCATATATGTATGCAATATGTCAAATGGCTAATAGAGTGGAGGCTCATTGATCAAAGAGGTGATAAGAGGCATTCCAAGGAAGGAATGATGAAAATATGCACCCGCTTAGGGTGACGCTCACCAACAATCCTTGAAGTGGATGGGAGCAAGATGAAATATGAGGTAGGCACTGGGGTAATGGGCTCAAAAAAAGTTGGAATGGAAGTAGGCTCATACATGTCAGAGGAAAGAGAAGACACCGACGCTACACTCGTAGCCTTCAAAGTTGCATCATGTTTTTGGGCCATCGTCTACCAACAACACCTATGCTCACACGCAAGCTAGTTCTAGTGTAGGTGGGGGCCTAGAATAGAATAAGAAGGATTAGCAACATCATACTCCATAGGAGAGGCCTCCAAGTTTTATTGTTGGTGAAGGGGAAGGCTTATACAATGAAGGCATAGGTGCAATTAAAAATGGGACTATGAACACAACCATGGGTGCCCTTCCTCTTTTTTCTCTAGGAGTGGTCAGAGCAATAAGAGGTACCATTAGAGGTTGTGATGTAGGCACTCGAAGTGATGAACGAGAATGAGGTGAGAACTTACCCTTATCATACCAAGTATGAAAAGGGATATCAACTAGAATCATAAGCTCAAAGGGTGGGTTGGTTACAGACTTTGACAACATGAGTGCCTTTTTCTTGTTCTTGTTAGAAGAAATCATGGGAATAAAAGACATCGCCAGAGGTTGTACAATCCTAGGTAGTTGAGGAGATTTACCCTAAGGAATAGGTCTATCCCCAACCCTTGATGAAGAAGGGATAGAAGACGCAATCCACTACAACACATGCAGAGTGGATAGGGAAGGTGGAGTACATATTGATGTAGGAAGGGACAACAAATACCCAAGTTGAACCGACTAAGGAGTCAAATCCCTTGTCTTATATCAATAATATAGTATATACATTAATTCATCATGGGGAAGCATAGGCCCAACTAGAGCGAGGCAAAAGTGATCCAATGAAAAATCCCCATGGGCTACAAGAAATTGATATCTAGTATCTTGGACAACATTCGTTAAGCCCTCATGAGGAAAATTTAATCACTTGTGAGTCACTGAGGGGATCACATCCATAATGATTAACCAAGGGATACCTAGTTTAACCTAAAAAAGATTTGATTCAAGGATGATAACGAACATACTCGATACAACCTTGGATCTCACAAGGACTATCAAGGCGATGTTTCCCAAAGGACTTAGATACAAGCCATTATGTGCATGGAGGGTATAACGACACTCATAATATCTCAACCTATGCCAACCATTAACAATCATGGCCTCCTCCATAATGACTTCAACTCTGCATGAAGGATCAAACATTATACCTGTAATAGTTTGACCATTTAACTTCACTAGGATGTATAAAGGAGTAGGCTCTCCATAACAAGGGGCATCCAGAGGAGGAAAAGATATATCAATAGTTTTTTCCCTCTAGCTAGGAGGCAAGAGTGTAGTGATGGTAACCATATTAACATACGAGCCTATACTTGATGCTAGATTCGAAGATGTTGTTGAAACAAATATAGATGAATGAAGTAGAAAAGGATTTGTGTATATTTGCAATTCATTGTTCTCCTCATCAATAGATTTTTTAAATTTGTGTTTCCTTTCACCAACTCAGATAGCTCCATTATCTATGCGGTCTTGGACTCGATGTCTAAAACAAGTGCAATCTTTAGTGCATGTCCAAGCACATGGTAAAATAGATAGAATTTTACAACATCATACCACTGAGGGTATGGTCTATTGTCAAGCAAAGGTCTAATCTTAGGAAGGGTTATCAAATTATTTTTTAGCAACCTTTGCATTATGATCAAGTAAGAGTCATTTAACTTTGTAAATACTATTTTGTTGTGGTTCCTATGTAGGTCTCTTAGTTGCCTAAGGTACAAAAATGACATTAGCTACAACTTTATTTTCTTTGACCCTTCCATGGAAGGCATGTCCCAAAGGCACTAGTATGAGAATTTGAAGTAGATTCCTCGAATTGAGTCATTGTATGCTAGTAGTTAGTGAGTGCAAAACAAAGGTTAGCAAAGTTCTGATAGTGATTAAGAGATAACTTTTCCCTCAATGTCGGCTAGAGATTACTAATGAACATCCTTTGAAGATCACTATCTGGTAGGACAAAAGGAATTTTGGTAGACATAGATTTGTATCGAGAGATAAAATCAGTAACTTTATCATTTGGCTTTTTCTTATAGTGAACAAGGTCAACTATGGTGACCTTGATACCAATATTAACTTATAACCGTTTGAGAAACAAACCTATGAGTTGATAGAAAATTTGGATGGAGTGATATGGAAAGGAGCTAGACCATTCTAATGCTATTCCCTTAAGGGATAATGAGAATAGCTTAAGCAAAAGGAATTTCAAATTGTGATAGTCACTACACGTGGTCATGAAAGAATTGATGTGCATATTAAGATCCCCTTCTCCATTCAATCAACCAAACTTGAATGCCTTAGCCCCCTAGGGGAGAATGGTGTTAAAGATTCTCAAGTCAAGTGGGCTTTTTCGATAGTAAGCGGGTAGGGAAGATTGACTAGAGGCAGATGCAAGGTTTGTGAGATATTGTTGCAACTATCCCATATTTTGCAATATGGTATTTAAAATAGGATTAGCAGGCGGAGGGGGTGGAAGTGCATCATGGGATAATAGTGGATGAATGGGTTCCATGAGAACCACCTCCACCAACCCTAGCATGAGGTCCAATAGCACCATTAGGGATAGTACCAACCCCACACTAGCACTAATAGAAGCACAGTGAGCTGCAATAGTGTAGTAGTAGAACTATTGGATATACCAATATAACCCAAGGGAGTATTAGAGACATTGGTGCTATAAATTATGGTATCAATCGTAGGTCCAATGTCAATCATCTATATTGTCACTCTAGGTATGCCAACTACTCTAAGGATCAGTGACATTGAGTTACTTACCCTGAGATGGAGCATCAACAAGGGACACATTAATCTTAATAATCAAGGACAAGACTCTCAACATCTCTAGACCTTTGCTATCTGAAATTAACATTTCCCTCAAAGTGTTTGTCCCATTTCTGGCATATGAGAGAATATTTCCTTGATTCAAGAACCATTTGAATTCTCTTAGGTTCTCCTCTAATGATTGAATCCAATGAAACTGAATAGTGATTGAAGAGTCATGTTCAATAACTAATGAGAAATTGGGGGACTATTTATAGGGGTAGTATTTTGCGATCATGGTGTAGAAGAGCCCCCAACCAAGCCATTCTTAAGGGTATGAGGAGTGAAGACATCACTCAGGTTCAGCATGTCTATGAATATTAGACTAGGCTTAGTAGCACTATAATGATCAAGTGGGATACTCTTCTTGGAGGTCCTTCTCACAATAGCCCAAGAGGTAGTCTGGGTTATAAATCTCATAGATAGTCACTACAACACTTTGGCCATACTACGAGTGTGGAATAAAGGAATCCAATGCAAATGATCACACTATTTAATTTAGGGAATTTTTTTTATGAAGATTAAGTTCTTTTTGTCTTTTAAGCAAAATTTTAAAACAAATTGAGCACACAAACACACAATGCAAAAAATACACAAATGATTCATGTCAAGTTCACGAAAATGTGGAGGAGAAAATTTGACACCCTTAGCTAATGGAATCCCAGAGGAGCAAATAAGCCTACTCCACCTCACTAAAATGACACTCTGCTGAGCTAGGAGATACAAACTACTTAACTACCCAAACCTAAAATGAAGTTTTACTGGCTAGAAGGTCTATTATACAATTAAAATTGAGAAGATACATCATATAGGCTCTTTGGTGGTTCCTACATGATTTTTGATGGAGGGAACTCACATGAGTTGAAGACAATAGTGCAACACGCTAGCTTCCCATACAGATAGAATGCAAAAACACACACAGAAATCATAGAGTGACACATAGATGCAATAAATAGACTTCTAAGCTAAATTAAAAAATGACAGAAAGCAAAGATAAGCATAAAACTAAGTATAAATTAAGAGAAAAGAAAAAAAAGATTCCTGAGACCTAGTCCATGATTGAAGCCTCCCACTAGCTCCTAAGCTTACCTCGAGAACCTACAAACATATCAGAGAGAGAAATGTTGGGGTTGTGTATAGAGTTCTTCCATAGTTAGACCCCCATTTTGGTGTTTCCATCTACACTCACAACCAAGATGATAGATTGATGGATACCAAAACACACTATGAAATAAAGATAGCAAACGATATGCTATGGAGATACAATACAATAATGGAAATAAAGATAAATTAACTCCTGTTCAACACCAAGAGAACAAGAGCCTGTGAGAAGGTAAGCACCAATAATCCTTTGATACATAGTTGCAAAGATGATGATGATTTTTATGGCACACAATAATGGTATAATGAAAGAAGAGTGATTAAGAAGTTGAAACAAATATCCAAATCTTCAAGAGGGATTTGAGTTTGTTGCTAGAGAGGTAAAAATGAATCACTTGAGGGAAGATAAATCAACAAGGTTTGAATTCGATGTTAGTGGGCATGTACAGAGGCATTACAAACCCTGCCAATTGTAGGTGTAATGGTCAAATGACTACCTTCAGTCTGTAGATTCATGGGATACAAGCACAACATGTAGACGTCTTCACGATGCACTAGTGTTCACAAGTCAATAGTCAATAATGTCAAGAAAAAGTGAAGGTGAAAGCTGACTAGGCAAGCCATGTGAACAAAAGGTGAAGATGATCTCTAGTTAGTATAAAGTGTAGGCATCCACATATCATGGAATTGCATGGGGTATAATTTATGATGTTACACTTTGATCCAATTTTTTGCAAGCTTCTTGAAAAAGGTTTGATACAATAGGATATGGCTCTAAAAACACCACATTAATAGATTATGCATAGGCACTAATGCTAAGATATCATAATTATTTCATCAAGTTTGAAATATGGTCTAACTCTATAACTTCACTAATAATATTTTGTATAAATAGAAATAAAACTTGATTCTTCCTTAACATTATAATTCTCATATAATGCACATTGTTATTATGGAACTCAACATTCATAGGTAGCTTATCTCACTTAAAATATCCAATAACATCAAGAAGAACAAATTTTATGTTTGAAAACATGAAAATGATTCATATCTCTCATAATAATTTCATTTCCAATAATTTTAAAGGGATAAATGATTGACTACAATGTGATATGCATATCACATTCAAAGAATTTTAATATTCTATTACTATTCTATGGTATATGTTTCATAGCCTAATACAATATGCTTAATAATTTACTCCATATTTATATCTTTTTAGTATATCAACTAAAGATTAAAGAAACCATGCTATTATGACCATGGAAGTTTAATTATTGTTATTTATCTTTTTTATAGATATAGTCCCCAAGGTCAAACTCATTCTAACTTGAAAAAACAAAAACTTGATGTTGTTACCAACACTCATCATTTGTTTCATATTAATTCAATTAATTTTCCCAAGACAAAAATCAAGGTTGAATTCACTTATCAATGACATCTTTTTTTCACACAATAATGCCAAAGATGAGTAATCCTGTAGTGTATTACTTAAAGAATATAATCAAATATTTTAGTTTGGAAGCTTAGAGTGCTATTTTTATTGAACCGAGTTACCCTTTTAGAGTAGTAAATTAGATGGTAGACTAAATAATCATGATCTTTAAGTAGATTCAAATTTTATAGGTATCATTACATTTATATTTTATGGCAACTATACAAGATAATATTCAAGTGATTCGCCACTATCATTGATTAGTAATCATTTCTTATAAGAACCCAGATAGTGTTCATATCTTACATATATTACGTAGAAACTATGAAAATTCCTTATAATTTAAAATATTATGCCACAGTTTGTACACGTGTATTTTATCATTACAATTAAAACCATGGTAAATTATAAAATATATATATGCAACTAATTTGTACCATGATATACTAATTATACTTAAAGTTAATGCCAAAATCTTGTTGGAATATCAATTGATTTATCTCTTTTATAGCATAGTTTAGTATTTTTTATTTAGAAGCATTGTAATATTTTGTATAAACCTAGATTCTTCTTGTTTGGACATACGGTAATAAAGTGTGTTGAGTTTTATTTTTTGGGGGGTGTGCCATGATTCATTGTAGATTATGTGCCATGGTACAAGTGTGCCTGAATTGACCATAGATGATGTGAGGAGAATTTTAAAGCGGGAGAGAAGTCAATGTGATTCATCTCATGCAATCACCCGTACATGGGCGTAGGATGAAAAATTTACTATAGTCATCTCTTCATTCTAAACTTGTTGTCTTTATTCTCTCCATCTACGGGATTCTACCAAGTTTAAAATTGGGACTATCACTTTTCCTTGTGACCTTGATAATCTTTAGCAATTCAAATCATTGATTGATGGATATGAAACCACTCATTTTCATTTCATATGCATTTTATATATATAGAGCCAAAATTATGGAATTATAATTTTATGTGAGGTACATGAATGTGAATGTTCTCATATTGATCCTCTTAAGTAGTAGTTAAGTATATAGATGATCAAATGTTGTATATTTCATAGATTTAATGGTGTATATTGGATTTATTGTAGAACTAGGTTTATGTGGTTGAAGCTTTTAGGTTTTACAATATTTTAGTTTCTAGTTCTAGCATATACAATATCCATTGTGTGTTATGGTGTATGATACTTTTTTTATTTGTCTCATTTTATTAATTAGTTAATGCACAATCCAAATTAACTCCTTATCCTCTTGCATGATTAAGTTTGGGTATAAATACAATGTGTAGAAACTATTTTAGGTTCAATACTTCAGTTTCTGTTCTCTCATTTTATCGCTAACAATTATCTTTGGTATTTATAACCATAAGAGGCTATGAATAATATCATCTTAATTAACATGTAGTAAGTGGTGTTGTTATAGTGCTCTCTCAAAGAGACCCATTAGATCCAAGTCTTTTACAAATAAAAGTAATAATTTCTAAAATAACGTTCCAAGCATTTCTTCACAATCTTGGTTTATCCATTTATTTGAAGGTGGTAGCTATTGTTGGGAATGAGCTTGGTCCCTACCAAAAGAAATATGTATTTCTAAAATAGACTCATGAAATGATCATCTCTATCAATCAAAATTCTCTTGGTAGTCCATCGACCTTCAACATTTCCTTAAAGAATAGATTAGCATCCTATTTCATATTTTATTAATATAGAAAATAAATATTCTTACTTCTTGAGTCTACATATAATAATATAAATACAATTCTTACCATGTAATTTAGGAACTATAGTGATTAAAGTCATTAAAAAACTCCCCCACTTCTATTCCAAAATAGTTAAGAGTTAGAAAATATTTGTAATAATTTTATTTTTTTAATAATTTTTTTACATATAATATAATCTTTGACATGATTAATGACATCATCTTCAAATCTCTACTGTGTGAATCTTTTCATGGGCTACTTGTAAGTCTTGAAATAGTCAAGGTGGATTAGCAAGCTATTATCATTAATTACTCTAAATATTTCCTTTCATCCTTGGTTCGAGCACCAAGTAGACTCTTCCCTTGTATAAAATGGGTTCATTAGTATAACTATGCATATATCATCTAAAAATATTCCTTCCAAAATATCTACCACAAACACATTCTTAGTATATTTTTTCTATGAAATATATCTTTCAATCACCAAAGATACGAGTCATTAAATAAAAAATTGGTATACTAGAAAATACATCAAAAACAATTTTCTTTCCATTATCATATTGAATGTTGAAGTCATATACCTAGAGTTTTCTTATCCTTTTTTTTGTTGCTCATTTAGATCCTTGTAATTGAGGTTATACCTCAAGTTGTTATGATCACTTTTGGTTAAAAATGGACCACCCACCAAGTGTTGCCTAAGTTTGATTAATGTCTACATGACATAACATCTCCTTATCATATATGGATAATAAAATTTCCACATTTGTGAGTGTTTTATGTTGACATTATTGGCATTAGGTTGTCATTGATGTCAACTGGTTTGGCATGGTCACCAGTGAGTAATAAGTGGTGACCGATATGGTAGAAGTAAGACATGATGATGTCAAGACATGCACTGAATTGATGGGAAGGTATGCTATATGTTACTAGTATATATGAAATGAATCATCTATTGGTAAAGCAAGACCACCGGCAAGGCAAAGAAAGCAAGCACAAGAAAAACTGAAGAATGTGAACCAGTATACACACAAAAGTTTAATGTTGTCGGTAAATGAAATTAGAGGAAGGACCAACATGTTTGATGGAAGGTCAAGTTGATCCATCGACAAAGAAGAGGTCAACAAGTATGAAGGACCATCGGTGAAGGTAGGCTATGCAGGTAAGGTGATTTGAACCGATAGTCAATATTGGTCAGTGAAGGATGTCAAACCGACATAGGGAACCAATAATAGATGGATGTCGAAAAGGATGACAGGTGAAAGCCAGGTGGTGATCACGTAGAGGTCATTGAAGTATTTATCGACGTAACAGTCAGCAAGTAGGTCAACTTTTATGAAGAACCCATAAATCATGGGAGGATGTCAGAAGGTTGCGGCTCGAGGAAGAGAAGGTGGCTAGGAATTGAATTGATCCTGAGAGAAGATATGATCTTCATACCCCTTTGGTAAAGGAAACAACCGAGCCATTAATGGCGTGTGACAGATAAACATAGAAAAGCATAGTGCAGACATCCAAATATAAAAAAGGCACATTGGAATGTGAAGTATTGGCAGTGTTGATCAATGACATGCAGACGATCACTCTAGATAATAAAATTGGATCAAATCTAATACAGATAGAGTTGGTGAAGGGAAAACCTAACACGACACCATTTGAATGCTATTTCTGGCAGGAACCCTAAAATATAAATATGTCAACTCAAGATTGGAATCGTAGGATGCTGGATGTGAGGTGTGAGAGGAACTAGATTCTGAGAAAGATCATCTGCTTTAGATTTATTTCTTAGAGAGTTAGAGTGTGTGTTAGTAGGTAACCGGTGAGAGGGTCTAATTGGTAGAGAGAGAGTATCTAATAAAGTGTTGTAGTTCTAACAGTCAAGCAAATCGGTGAGGAGTGATTGATTAGGAAGGAATCCAAGTGTGACATAGAGGAGTGTGAGATTGAGGGAGAAAGAAGAGATGAAAAGAGTAACTAATGAGTGATCAGAGAGAGTAATTTGTTAACCGACAAACATCCATTGAACAGGTGTTGTAGAACTCTTTTTCAACTAGGTGCTATAACTGTATCAAAATTGTATTTCATGATACAATACTGAGTTGAAGCTTGCTATAGGGGTTGGTGCTCCTTGGGTTGGTACCCTAACTCATTGTAATCTATTTCTTCATTGCGAAGCTGGATTGGAGTAGTAGACTCCAGCAACATTAATCACTGAGGTTTTTTCCATTTTGGATTTTCCCTACACATCTGGTGTTGTAGGTTATGAATTTGTGTGTTTTCCTCTTTTGATATCCACTCTTTTATTACCAGTTTGATTGTTTAGTGTTTAGGTTGTTAACTAGTACTCAAGGGTTGGTTTAAAAAAGGAAAATATTTTAGGAACCATTGATTCATTGTGTTCAATAATTGGTATCAGAGCCTAGGTTCCCAGTTGAATAAATATTTCTCTAGCTTGGGTAGATTTTGGTAAAGGAACACAATGGAAAGGAATGAGTCAGCCTCCTCAAATTCTCCCATGTTTGATGGATCTAACTATGCCTTATGGAGTAGAAGAATGGAGACCTATATTTCCTCACTTGGTTTTGATGTGTGGATGTCTGTCAAGAATGGGTATACTATCCCTAGTGTTCCTCCCACTGATCTGGATTCTATGAAGGATTATAAGAACAATGCAAAGGCTAAACATGATAGCTTAAGCGGGCTATCAGATAATGAGT
Organism: Cryptomeria japonica; assembly: GCF_030272615.1. NCBI lineage: Eukaryota > Viridiplantae > Streptophyta > Pinopsida > Cupressales > Cupressaceae > Cryptomeria > Cryptomeria japonica. The sequence goes on from NC_081409.1 coordinate 732,844,760, forward strand.
TTGTCAAGGTCATGCACTGTGTTCGCCAAGGAGACTTGGGATAAACTGTAGAGGTTATTTGAAGAAGATGCCAAAGTCAAAGAGGCCAAGATGCAATCGCTAAGAGGTCATCTTGAAGGCATCAAGATGAAAGATGAAGAAAAGATTGCAGACTACCTTCACAAAATAGATGAAACTGTGAACACCATCAAAGGACTTGGAGAAGAAATTGCTGATGAGATTATTGTCAAGAAGGTACTTAGATCTCTCACATCTAAGTATGATACTAAGGTTTCTCCCATAGAGGAAGCCAAGAATCTAAACACCTTCACAGTGGATGAGCTATTTGGCTCTCTAACAACCTATGAAATGAGAACAACCAATGAAGCATCCTCAAGGAAAGAGGCAGCATTCAACTCCACCAAAAAGGGGAAGGAATAGATTGCTCATAAAGGATCCTGTGAAGACTCAGATGCAAAGGTAGCAAATTTTGTCAGAAAGAAAGTATAAAGGAAAGTTACCACTCAAGTATTAAAAAAAGTTACCACTCGAATGCTTCAACTGTGGTAAAGTTGGACACTTTGCTACAAAATGTCCTTATAATAAAACCGGTGGAGATGAGAAAATAAGTTTTGGCAGATCTATCAGTAAAGACAAATAAAGGAATGTCTACCAACAAGGAAGAATAGGTTACCGGAAGCAGAACAATCTATATTCTATTGAGGATGATGCCATGAATGAAGAAATTTCTTCAGAATATGACTACCATGAGAATGAAAGAAAAGTTAAACTCTTTATGGCACTTGCTGAATCGATTGGTAAAGATAAGGAAGAAGAAGACATTGAAGCCAAAGTGGATCTAGAAGGTGAGCTCATAAGTGATCTTGACGAGTTAAGTAATACAAGAAGAGAACTCAAGAAGGTCAAGCTTTCTGCTATAGAAGAACAAGATCACTTGAACCAATCACTAGATGAATCAAATCAAGTCATCTTTGATTTGAAACTTCAATTGGAAGAAACCAAGAGGATATGTGAAGTTACATCCTCTTATCTGATGAAGAAGGAAAAGGAGCATCAAGATCTAGAAGAATAAATAGTGAAGATTAGAAAGTAGCTTGAAAAGAGTAAGGATGAACTGAAAGTGAGAAGCAAATATGAGGGTAGCACATAAGACTTGGACAAGATGTTGAGCAAACAGAAGCAATTGAAAGATACCAGTGGCTTGGGATTTGAAGAAGGAAAAAGTTCAAACAGAAAAGACACATTTGGTAAGGAGATACAATTCATTTCTTTAAGTGAAGGTAAAGAGAAGAAGACATTCACAATAAGCAAGGATATCGGTAAGAGGTCTTATGAAGATGTTGTTAGAAACTGCCACACAAACCAGTATACACAATCAATGAAGTAAAGGCCACAATCAATGTACCGACATTCAGATCCTAGGAGAAATACAAGAGTTGATTATGAAGGATTTACCAGAGTTAGGAACATGAAAGGAAGATCTTGGGTGAGGCAGATGTTTGTAGGAATGAGGTAACCTAACCAATATGTTCCAAACTTTCATGGTTATTGTTACCAGTGTAACAAATTTGGACATAGGTTATCTAACTGTAGATTAACCGATAAGCCCACTATGAGTTATGAAAGTAGAAATAAATTTAATGCACTTTGGGATATGAATGTTGTCCATTATCAGTGTAAGGGATCTAGTCATAGGAGTTTTGAATATAGGAAGAGTAAACTGATGTCCTGCAATAGTTTTAGAGATTTATCTTTCAATGTAAATGTAAAATGCTATAACTGTCAAGAGTTTGGACATATAGAAATTTTTTGTACAAACAGGAAAATAAAGTAGAAGAAGACAAATTCTAATTAGGAACTGGTAGCTAAACCGAAGCACAAAATTGCAGCTAATAAGAAGAAGGAAACTAAATCAGTATGGGTTGAGAAAGAAAAGGACAAAGCATAATCAAGTCTGATAGTGCAGATTACCCTACATGTTGAAAGAAGAAATCTATGGTTTGTAGATAGTGGTTGTTCCAACCACAAGATCGGTGATAAAAAGATTTATCAAGCTTGAAGATTGGAATGGTGGTTCAGTGATATTTGGAGACAACTCACCGATCAAGATAAAGGGAAAAGCCACTCTAAACATTGATGGAAAATTGAAAGCACATGATGTGTATTATGTGGAAGGTGTGAAGCACAACTTGCTAACTGTAAGATGTGTGACAAAGGTTATAAATTCACCTTTGATTCTACTGGCTGCTAGATAAAGAAGGAGAGTACTGGTTAGACTATAGCCAAAGGTAAGAGGATAGATGGTAATGTATATAATCTAAAAGAATTTTTTGAATCCCAATGCATGTTGGGACAAGTGAATTAAAGCTGGTTGTGGTGCAAAAGATTAGGCAACATAAATTTTGATAACTTGGTTGTAGTAAGAAAAAATAGGCGTGTAAGAAATATTCACCCATCATCAAACTGGTAAGAACATTTTGTGATAAATGTGTGAAAGGAAAGTAGACTAAGGTGAGCTTCAGAACAAAAGAAAACAACACCTCAAGACCACCTGAAGTTGTACATATAGATCTGTGTGGTCGAACTAGGACAATAGCTCTTTTCGGTGAAAGATATTTTGTGCTCTTCATTGATGATTATTCAAGGATGACATGGGTCACTTTCCTACAAGATAAATCAGAAGCATTTAACAAATTCAAGATCTTCTGGAAGATGGTAGAAAAGGAAAGTGGGTGCAAGCTGAAGTGTCTAAGATCAGATTGGGCTGGAGAGTTCACATCAAATGAGTTTGAAGATTAATGTGAAACACATGGAATCAGAAGTCAATACTCACTCCCCAGGACACCACAACAAAATGGTGTGGTAGAAAGGAAGAATAGGACAGTCAAGGAGATGGCCATAACCATGCTAAATGAGGCAAGTTTGTTAGACATGTATTAGAAGAAAGTGGTTCATACTACTACATATACCTTGTACCACCCATTCAACTAATAACAAACAACAGAATGCCACCTTATGAGTTGTGGTATGACCAAAAACCATCAATCATGTACTTCATGGTATTTGGAAGCAAGTGTTTTATCAAGTGGGATATGGATGGTTTAGGTAGTTTTGATTCTAGGAATGATGAAGGAATCTTCGTTTGCTACTAAACTAATAGAAAGGCCTATAAATGCTACAACAAAAGACTAAGAAGAGTCATAGAGAGTGTGCATGTAAGAGTTGATTAGGATATGCACAAAAGAATACAAGCACAAGTGAGCCAGTATGATTATTCTGATGATGAAGGTGAATAAGCTCAGTCAGATAATGAATCGAAAGAAGCATCCAAAAAGGTCCTTAACCGGTATGTGCAGTTAAACCACCTGAAAGAGAAGATTTTAGGTAATAAGAGTGATGGAGTGCAGACTAGGAGAAGACTTGCCCGAAATGATGAACAAGTTAACTTTTGCCTCATGATTGAAGTAGAACCTTAAACATTCAATGAGGCCAATAAAAGTAAAAAATGGATGGATGCCATGGAAGAAGATTGTAGCAAAATGAGAAGAATAAGACTTGGTAATTAGTCCCAAGACCAGAAGACAAGAACATCATTGGCACCAAATGGGTCTCTCAGAATAAGATGAATGAAGAAGGTAAAATTGTTAGGCAAAAAGCTAGACTTGTGTGCAAAGGTTACTCTCAAGTAGAGGGCATTGATTTTGAAGAAACATTTGCACCGGTAGCTAGATTAGAAGCAATTAGAATGTTTCTAGCTTTTTTAGCCTACAAGGGTTATAAGGTATATCAAATGAATATAAAATCTTCCTTCCTCAATGGAAACTTGGAAGAAGAAGTGTACATGGAAGAACTGGAAGGGTTTTTGTTACATGATGATGAAACCTTTGTGTGCTGGTTGAAGAAAACCATGTATGGTTTAAAGAAGGCTCCTAGAGCATGGTATTCAAGGCTAGATCAGTATCCGAAGGAGAAAGGATTCAAAAAGGGGAGTGCTGACAACAATCTATACATCAAGGAAGATGGAAATCACATGATTATTGTGGTTGTGTATGTAAATGACATTATTTTTGGAAGCAACAAGGACATTCTTTGCAAAGAATTTGCTGATCAGAATTTGAGATGTCAATGCTTGGAGAATTGACATACTTCCTTGGTTTGGAAATATCAAACCTAGATGAGGGAATCTTTATCTCACAAACCAAGTATGCAAAGGATATGTTAAAGAAGTTACAAATGGAGGACTATAAATCGGTAAGTACCCCAATGGTGACTGGAAGCAAACTAAGAAATAATGATGAATCAATGGTGGTAGTTCAGACATTGTATATATCCATGATAGGAATCTTATTGTATCTTATTGCCTCTAAACCAGATATAGTGTAGGTAGTGTGCATGGTGGCTAGATTTCAAGCAACACCTAAGCAGTCGCATATGAAAGTCATACGGAGAATTTTTAGGTACTTGCAAGGAACACTCAATTATGGTTTGTGGTACCCTAAACAAGGGGAATTCATCTTGGAAGCATATAATTATGCTGATTGGTTAGGTTGCATTGATGACCGAAAGAGAACAAATGGTGGTGCATTCTTCCTAGGTGATCGGTTGGTCTCATGGCATAGCAAGAAGCGAGATTCAGTTTCCCTATCAATTGCTGAGGCAAAATACATTGTTGGTACTACATGCTGCTCTTAGGTTCTTTGGATGAAGGAAACCCTCAAGGACATACAGGTGGACATCTTTGATCCCATTCCTATCCAGTGTGATAATTCAAGTGCCATCAACATATCAAAGAATCCGGTGATGCATTGAAGGACAAAGCATATAGCCATCAAGTATCATTTTCTTAGAGAGAAGGTTGAAGGACAGGAAGTGAAGATGGAATATGTCCCTACAAGAGAACAAGTGGTAGATATCCTCACCAAGGCTTTACCGGTAAGTACCTTTGAGTACTTAAGAGACGAGTTGGGAGTTGTGTCACTTGCCTCATGCACTTAAGTTTGTAAGGAGTTATATGGTTTAGGGGGAGTTCATAGCAACATCTATATCTCTTGAACCACATGCTGATGCTAAGGAGCGTTTAGTCTCAGTACCGATTGTAATCACTCTGCGAAGATTTCACTAAGGGGGATATAGGTATGAATCAAAGGGAGAAGAATGAAGTACCCTGACCCTTTGTCATTGTGTTAAAGGGGGATAAATTTATAGGTGTGAAGTGTTGCAGTGAGTTGACATCAATGCCAAAGGTAGAGATTGTTGGAATTATTGGCATTAGGTGGTCATTGATGTCAACTAGTTTGGTATGGTCACCAGTGAATAAGAAGTGGTGACTAGTATGGGAGAAGTAAGACATGATTATCTCAAGACTTGCAGTGAGTTGAAAGGAAGATATATTACATGTTACTGGTATACATGAAATGCATCATCTACCGATAAAGTAGGACCATCGACAAGGCAAAGAAAGCAAGCACATGAAAAAAACTGAAGGATGTGAACCGATATACATAGAGAAGTTTAATGCTGCCAGTAAATAGAATTAGTAGAAGGACCAGCATGTTTGATGGAAGTCCAAGTTGATCCACTAACAAAGAAGAGGTCAATAGGTATGAAGGACCATCATAGAAAACAAAACATAGGTGGATGTTGACAAGGATGACAGGTGGAATCCAAGTGGTGATCACACAAAGGTCGGTGAAGTATTCATCGACGTAACAGTCAGCAAGCAAGCCGACTTTTATGAAGAACCTGCAAATCATGAGAGGATGGTAGAAGGTTGTGGCTTGAGGAAGATAAGGTGATTAGCGATTGAACTGATCTGAGAGAAGATCTAATCTTCATACCCATTTGCTGAAGGAAATAGTCAAGCCATTAATGGCATGTGACAGAGAAACACAGAAAAGCATAGTGCAGACATCCAAATATAGAAAACACACATTGGAATGCAAAGTATTGGCAGTGTTGATCAATGACATGCAGATTATCACTCTAGAAAAGAAGATAAAATCAAATATAATACGGATCAAGTTGGTGAAGGGAAAACCTAACACAACACTATTTCAATGTTGTTTTTGGTGGGAACCCTAAAATATAAATATGTCAGCTCATGACTAGAATCATAGGATGTTAGATGCAAAGTGTGAGAGGAAGGAGAGCCTAAGAAATATCATCTGCCTTAGAGTTATTTCTTAGAGAGTTAGAGTGGGTGTTAGTAGGTAACCGATAGAGATAGAGTAATTGACAAACTATTGCAGTTCTAGCAGTCAAGCAAATCGGTGAGGAGTGATTGGTTAGGAAGGCATCCAAGTGTGACATAGAGGAGTGTGATCTTGAGGGAGAAAGAAGAGAGACATAAAATAACTAGTGAGTGATCAAAGAGAGCAATCTATTAACCAATAAAAATCCATTGACAAGTGTTGCAGAACTCTTTTTGCAACAAGGTGCTATAACTGTATCAAAATTGTATTTCATGATACAACACTGAGTTGAAGCTTGGTGTAGGGCTTGGTGCTCCTTGGGTTGGTGCCCTAAATCAGTAGGGGTTGGTTCCCTAAATCATTGTAATTAATTTCTTCATTGTGAGGCTATATTTGAGTAGTAGACTCTAGTAGCATTTCTCATCGAGGGTTTTCCCATTTTGGGCTTTCCTCGTAAATCTTGTGTTGTGGGTGTAGACACCTAAAATTGTCATGTCTAATTAAATAAATATCTTTATTTATTTAATTATTTTAGCCTAATTCTTCTATTAATTAAATAAATCTTTATTTATTTAATTAATTCATTTATCCTCTTCTAGCCTTATTTCTCATTTAAATAAATACATTTATTTATTTAAATTACCCTTTTCCTAAATTAAATAAATATTTTATTTATTTAATTGATCCCACTTCTTCTATTAATTAAATGAATCTTTATTTATTTAATTAATTCATTAACCTTTTCTACCCATGACACATGTCATTCATCTCTTAATTCCTACACTACCTACCCTCTCATTATTTTCTTATTTTCTCTACCTACCCTCTAATCATAGCCGACCTCTTTTACACCTCTCAATCTTATCTCTCCATTTCTTATAGTGTCTTCTATATAAGGAGATGTTTCCTTCATTATCAAACCCTCACTCACTATGCATTAAGCCACAACTACGCTTTCGAACTTGTATATACAATCAAGCCTACTTGCAACCACAATTCCGTTCTTTGTTGAGCTCTTGTGCACATAAAATCTGAGAGCAAATATATCAAGCAAGATCAATGGAGATAGGAAGAATGGAGATTCAAACCCTATTGGACATGTGATGCTATAATCTTTGTGATTTCATTTGATTTACATTGTCTTAGGTAATCTTCATATGTTATGGTGGATCTTTGTTGTTTTTAGGCTAGGGTTTTGTGGTTGAATTCATTTAGTCTTTCAATATTGTTGTTAATCCATTTTCACCATAAACATTTTGGCACGCCCCGTGGGACATGGATTTTTGTTAGATCTGTGTTTTTTGCAGATTTTTCTAACTCTATATTGTTGTTTTGTAAAACAATTTGGAGAATAACCTTGTGATGCTAGGGTTTTGGACACAAAACCAAGATCTTCGAGAGATTTGATCATATCTCACAAACGGCTTGGAAATTTTGCACCAAATTTTTTTGGTAGATCTCACAAACGACTTCGAATTTTGGCATCAAATTTTTTTTGCAGAAATTTTTTTATGCAGGTTCGGAAGACCATCAGGACTCTCCAGTAAAAATTCCAGATCTTTTGGATCGATTTTGCATTTTATATGAATTTTTTATGATTTTTCATAAAAAATTAATTTTTGGAGCAAATTAGCAATTTTTTTTTTATTTTCTTACATTTCTGGAAATCTCTTAAAATTTTACAGGTGGTCATTTTTTATGATGAATCAGATCTTTGAATTGGTCAACAAAATGCATTGTTGAAGGCCCATATTTCATAGTCTTTTGGATCTAAAATTTACCTAACTTGTGTGCTTGCAGGGAGGGGTGATCATTTGAAACAATCCAAACTACTAACAAATCTTTGTTCCAGGACCTTGGCAAGGGTTTTTGATCTTTATTGTGTACTTTGCTCTCATAGAATAGCAAACACTTGAATTGGTGCATTAAAATTGAACCATTGTCTTTTGTGTCTTGAGCAATAGGCTCTTTTTGTTTCATCTTTAGAGGGCCTGTCTCCCTGTGTGGTCATTAGGACTACTAGTGAGGAGAGAGCGACCTAAGTGGTAGCGAGGAAAACCCACCACTTCCAAACCACTATAAACAACTGTATTCATGGTGAAAACTATGGATAACGTTTGCTAATTAGTTCATACCGACACTATGTCTCCCCATAAACCCATTTGATCAAATTTATTTCATCAGTTGTAGGGCGTAACCCCTACTGGCTGGGAGCCTTCTATACTTACAAAGCTAAAAGTGCTGCATGTATGGCCACATGAGCAGATGCCCTTACTAGCACCTTTTTGTTTTAGAAGCCAAAATCTTTCTAGTTGTTGGGGTAGGAGGTCAGACCTCTGGTAGCGGCCCATGCACATACGGTTCTTAGTAGAGATACAAAGTTTACCATGAGGAGTTTTTCATGGGGACTAATGCTTTGCTACCCCGAGAAGTGAGTGCTGAGGGTGGAGCTAGCTAGGTCAAGCATCTAAGTATCCGCTCTAAATAGTGTAGCCTCGGGGGAAACTCCATGTGGGATCAACAACTATTGTCCTGGCCAACCATAAGAATTGTGCTTGTCTTATTTTGAACAATCAAACATTTAAGACCAAACAGCAAAACATTGTGTCTTTTGTGTCTTCAAGTGTATGCAAAATATTCTTACATCAAACAACACACTTTTCTTGGAGTCATTTTGAGTCTAAACACTTGCAAACATTGAGTCCCCATCAACATTGTGTCCTCTTGTCACGAAAAATAGTCAAACATTCAGATTTGGTCACAACAAACAACTTCACAAATTTGAAAAATTTCCAGTCCAACAAAAAAGAGCAATCAGTTTCAGAATTCTTGAGCTTCCTAAGCTATCTCTTCAGGTTTTCATCTAGCATTCAACCTATCTTTAGGTCTCACAAAGTCCATCATTGCTTTACACCTTACATTACATTCAGATTTGTCTAAACTTGAGTCAAAAGGTCACTTGCTTGTCCTCATCATACTTTGTCAACACACTACATACAACAACATTTTGCTAAGTGGTCCCTCATCAAGGTCTATCACCTTTGGGTCTCATTTGGTCTTACTTAGAGTCAAGGTTAACTTACCTCATCAAGAGAAACTATCATCTCTTTGGAAGCCACACCTACTCTACTACATACATATGTAGTCTTACACTTTGGACATTGCAAGTACACCTCAGATTCATTTACATTCCATCCAACTCTTGATCTTCCATACTCTTTCCATTTTCATCTAGTCTCAGACATCTTGGTCAATACCTATTTCATGGTTGAAACTCGTTCCCAAAAATCTAGGAGAGAAGCTAAAGAGGCTCAAGAGTCCACAAACATGAGTGCCTATGAGTATGACAATGTTGTCTTTTTCAATTCTGATCATACTGCATTACCTGACATGGATGCCTATAGAAACATTCCAAATGTTGAGCACATGGACACTATAAACAACAATGATACACACAATGATAATATAGACAACATTTCAGTACATCTAGCAAGAGTGGAAGACTCTATTATGGATCCCCATTTCAATAGATTGGTTGAGGAAATAATGAGGAGGGATAGACAATATTTCTTACAAGTGATGGCACAAAGTGGAGCCAAGATACCTCCTAATTTTGACATGTCTCAAATAATGGAAAATCGACCTTTGCAACAACCTCACTCCAACATGGATCAAAGGAGGCCTAATAGTGGAGGCAATAGAGGACCACATATGGTGCCTGAATCACCATCATCTTTGTTTCAAAAACCAGAGGTCCCATACACACATGGTCAAGCATATGATACTCACCTTCGCAGACCATTATGGATGTCTTATGCAGAAAAGTATGCTCAATCACATACCAATGCTAAGGATCAACCATGAAAGCAATTGGATATTCAAAGGCATACTCAAAATTTGGACACAAGGAAACCCCGCGTCAAATTTGGGGGCAACACACTAGAACAAACTCATGACATGCCTATAGAGTATGGTATACATAGACAAAGCAGATATTTCATTCCTCAGCATGACTCTATACCAAGTGGTCCATATACGTAGCATCATTATAGGCCTCCTCCATATGAACATGTGTATGATCAATATCATCCATATATGCAACATGCTCCTCCTCCAATTGGTGCCTCAAGCATGGGGTATGGTCTACGAAGTCAATCTCCACCTAAGAACAATTTGGAGCAACAAATCATGCACTTACAAAAGAAAATGGAGGACATAAATACATCGAAGCCAACATGCACAATGAGAGACATATGTCCTTATCCATTTGACAAGAGCATTCCAATGCCTCCTTTTCCTACACACGTTGTGACACCTAAGTTTGATAAGTATAGAGGAAAAGGGGATCCTAAGGCACACATAAGACAGTTTTTCACAGCTTGCATTCAGGTAGCAGCAGAAGAGACATATTTGATGAGATTATTCCCACAAAGCTTAGGAGATCAAGCTATGGAATGGTTCTCCCAACATCCACTTGGAATTAAGTCATGGGGTGACTTAGCAGAGGCATTTATCCAACATTTCTCCTACAACATAGAGACAGACATATTAGTCACTACTTTGTGCAACACCAAGCAAAAGGATGGAGGAATCTAGCCAATAGATTCTCTTGTGAAATTCCACAAAAACAAATGGTAGAAATGTTCACCCAAAATGTTAACAAAGACATTAGATATGATCGAAGGAAAGCTTGTTTGTCCACCTTCAAGGATGTCATCAAAAAAGGCTTAGCAATAGAGAAGGTCCTAATTGAACAAGGAGTCATTAAGATATTCAAGGAAAACAAAGATGACTTTAAAGGAAAAGATAAGCCAAGATTTTGGAACAAAAACAAGAACACAACCAATGATGGTGTTGTTGATGCCAATACAATACGACCAAAAATCATTTTTTCTGGATCAAGCTCTACAAACATTCAAGTGAATACTCAAACAACATCAAAGTCACGAAGGAAGTACACCCCATTGGGAGAACCACTTGAGTCAGTTTTCAAAAAGCTAGTGGCAAACAAGATAATCACAATTCCAGATTTGCCTCCATATGAGAAAAAGGTGAAACCGAATTGGTGGAATGATGATGAATATTGTGAATTTCATAAAAGCAAAGGTCATAAAACAGGAAATTGCCATCGGCTAAAGAACATCATACAAGATCTCATTGATAGAGGTGACATTGAGATTGAAGGACACTCATCCAACCAAGAACATGAGATGTTTAAGGAACCATTCCCAAAGCATGACAAGGGAAATTCTAAAGCCATAGATGACCAAACCAACTATACCAGAGCATCCTATAACTATGATTCAACTGTCAATCACATTTCGATGGACAATTATGTCTCTACCATTATCATTAAGGAAAAAACACCTGAGACTTCTACCCAAAGACCCAAGATTGTCCTAAAAGGAATTGGTTCTTCTTCCGAACCTACCTCTGAATGTGATGTCACTACTCATCGAGGTAAATTCACTTTACAAGGTGCTCTAGCTAAAAACACACCTTCCTCATCAACCAAGCCTGAGTATGACCTTGTAGAAGAGTTAGGGAAGACACCCGCACTTATCTCCATCCTTGAGCTTTTACGCATATCTCTCGCACATAAAGCCATTCTTGACAAAATTTTGAGAGACACTTCCATCCCTACTGATCTGAAAGTGGACCGGTTTCAAGCCATGGTGGGATACCTTTCCGTTCCACACTCCCTTACATTCACAAAAGTTGATGATTCCTCCATGAGCTAACCACATAATACACCTTTACACATTGAAGCCTTCATACACAAACATCGAATAAAATGAGTCCTAATAGATGGAGGAGCAGGTCTAAACATTTGTACATTGAGCACTATTAAACAATTGGGATATTTTGATAAAGTTGTGAATTGTACAAACAAAATTACCATCAAGGCATATGATGATGAAGAGCATTCATCCAAAGGCATAGTCACCTTGCCTCTTAGAGTTGGGCTAGTTACAAAGGATGTGGTTTGTCATGTCCTTGATCTAGAGCTTACATACAACATCTTGCTAGGATGTCCATGGATTCATGAGATGAGCGCAGTCCCATCTACATACCACCAATGCATTAAGTTTCCTCACAATGGAGTTGAAATAACAGTTAATGGTGATCCTAATCCATTCATATATTGCAACAATCTATGACATAGATCAGAAATAACAATTCCAGCCAATCGAGAGATTATTCTTTCATCGGCATATGTGGATCCAGATTCCTTGAAAGCTTCTACATCAAAACAAGCAGAGATCAAAGAAAATTTCAAGATTAAAGAAATGGGATGTGGTGAGTATATCTTTCATGTTGATCAACTCCCACTATCTCCTAAGGTATTTAGTCGATAGGAACAATCTACAAACAATTTGCAAGGAATTGGGTATGAAGCACCCAGTGTTGTGGCTACTGAGTCTGAATGCAAATCTCCTCTAGTGGTGCAAGCATCTCTTGATATCAATAGTCCTAAGAGTGGTTCCAATAAAGAATCTATTAAGAATATCACCATCCCTCTTGACAACTCACATAGCCTTACCATATCATCCACTCATTCCATTTCTACTCCACTTCTAGACTTGGATCAACAAGAATTACAAAACCCTTTACTCATTGGGGATCAAAAATCAAGCTTTGAAAAGAAAAATCTAAAAGTAACAAAAATAAAGAAAAGTCCTTTAGTCCAAATCAAAATCAAAAGCTATTGGACTCTGAAAAAATCAAGGTCAAGGATAAAAATCCTATGAAAGAAAAAGAACAAGAGTTGATCTCCCCTAATATCAAAATAACTAGGGGCAAAAGTTCAAAAATTTCAAGCCAAAAAACATACTTGTTGATCCTAAGTCTCCATCATGCTATCCTACTTTCACTTCTTTTCGCAATCATAAGCCTTCATAGCTCATCCACTTGTTCCACAAATCCAGTCTCTTCTGGCGATACATCATGGACCTTTAATGGAGCTTACTCGAAGAACTTTGTTATCAGAGGTGCCCAAACTTCTTCAGGTGACATGCATATGGGCAAACGTAGTCTACACACTAGTAATTCTATTTTAGGTCCTTCATCAAGGAAGATAGTCACTCGAGCTACACATCATTCAATCAAGGAACAATGCAGCTACAATCACAAGGTAAAGCCTCACACATTTGAGGTGGGTGACTTAGTTCTCAGAGAGAATCCTAAAAATCAGCAAGACGGAGAGAAGAAGGGCAAGTTCGAACCAAACTAGCTTGGTCCCTACATTATTATAGCACCCTATGGATCCCGTGCATATCAGCTCTCAACTCCATATGGTGAACCTTTGGAGGATCCTATCAACAACATGCACCTTTGTAGGTTTTACACATAGCTCTTTAGAATATCCTAATTCAAAAATACAAAAAAATGATCATAAACATAAAAAATCATTACTTGGTGAAAACATGGCAAACAGGCGCCTTGTGACACTAAAAAATTGAAAAAAGTAAAAACAGGAAAACATTTCGTCCAATGGTGGAAACCACTTCGGTGGCTCCCTAGGCAAGTGCCATGGTGAAAACTGGGTCACCAGCGCCATGCGTAGAGACATTGCTCCTCCCTCCTTCAGGATTCCATTTCATCCTTCACTTTGCACATACTCATAGCCTATTCATCCACAATAAACTCACCCATTCCCATCGTGGCTTGTTATTGATCTACCCAAGATTGGCTAGCCATTCATAATAAAAATTCCTTTTTGCTCTTTTCCATCTATAATAAATCAGCTCCTATCTGTGCATAAGGCAAATCCTACGTCTAGTAATGGGTGTGGAACTGAGAACATCACATGTTTTGAGGAGTACAGTTTCTTCCAATTTTCTTCAATCAATCGGCACACAAGCCGCAATAAAGCAACACTTGCATAGCCAATCCGCAGTAACATTTCATCTTCTCCTCAATAAAGTATCAATTTCATGGATTCAGTCAGTTTTAGATGAGACACAACAACAACAATGTGCTTCAACAAATCAAATCTTTCAATAGACTCAGACAACATTATGGTTCAGTGCTATCTATCCTTTTTGTGAAAGTAAACATCATGACCACAATCAAATAAGACTTATACAAGTGACAAGAGACACTAAACTATAAGACTTATAGTGGATGTTGATGTCGAGTCTTGGTTTTCTTTTGATTTTATCTTTCTGGTGACATGTCTTTTATCTTTTCTGGGATGTCTTTGACTAGAGATTCTATCTCCAGGATGTCTTTGACTAGAAAGGCGAGGATGGGGTATTGTCACCTATTTTTCTTTGCTGTCTGTGGATTGTCTCTTAGTAATGCTATGACTTGTCCAAGGATATGAGGACACTGAGAGTCTAGTCTAAGCTGGGGCATTCCTTGTTTGCAACTATCTTATCTCCATGTAAATAGGTACAATGACTTTCTGGGTCGAACATATGCCTCGATTGTCATAACCTATTTTTCCATAATAAAGCTCAATGATGATAACGCACAAGAAGCTCTTTCACTTTCATATCTTCTATCTTCCATCCCCCTTTCTTGATTGACCTCCATCATCCTTCTTGAGTCCGTGTAGCCTGCTATCACATGACTGAGTATAATGACATGCCAAAAACACTTGCATTTCATGTAGTTGCACCTGCATTACCACATATCTCATTTCATACATACATATAGATATCACAATTGTATCACATCCTGCACACAACACATGTTAGCACATTTTACATTCTTATCATGTAAATAGTTATTTGCATTATCATATTCATCTGCATTTCATACATTCACATTTGCATATGCATACCATATTAAAAAGATAAAATAATAAAAATATTGCATTGCATCATGTACATATTTGCATCCATATCATAAGCATCACATAGAAACATACATCATGAAAAATCTCATCACATAGGTACACATGCATATAGCTACCGCAAGGACGGATCATCTCATATATATAATCATAAGTGTCATGATACAATGATGTCAAAATCATATGGATACAATCACCTGAAGGTGTCTACATCATCATACAAAATGGTACAAACCTGATACATAGGGAGTCCTCTATGGCTATGATGAACTCCCTCCCTCGGAGCCGGTTGGCCTCAACACACTTTGAGCCCTAGAAGGACCTACCCCAAGATCATCTCTCTTGTGGTAGGAGGTGAACTTGAACTTCAAAGAACACACTCAGATGTTTCAACTCAACAGCAAGTTAAGATACATTAAAATGATGCTGAAAGAGTGGAATAAAAGCAATTTCAAAAAAAAATTTATGGAGAAAAAAAGACTAGAAAAATAATTAGAGAACCTTAATGAAAAGGTAATCATGGATGGTATGGGTATAGCAGAATATGAGAAGGAGAGAAATCTGAAAAGTAACTTGCAGGAAATTCTAGCAAGAGAAGAATGCTTTTGGAGACAAAAGTCAAGGGAAGTATGGCTCCAGGAAGGGGATAGAAATACAATTTCTTTTCACAAGGTCTCGCTAGTAAAGAAGGAGAGAAGTAGATTTTTGGAGATCAATATAATGGATGGGTCAAGAACCCAAAATATGGGAGAAGTCAACAAAGAAGAAACTTAAAACTTTTAGTTCATCCTTACTCTTTTCAAGCTCTTTTCTGAGCTTCACTATTTCTACTTCTAGATCTTGATGCTCCTTTTCCTCCTTCATCGGATCAGAGAATGTAACTTCACAAATCCTCTTGGCTTCTCCGAACTGGATTTTTAAGTCAGAGATAACTTGATTGGACTCATCCAGGGATTTCTTCAAGAGACCTTGTTCTTCTGCTGTAGCAAGCTTGACCCTCTTGAGTTCTCTTCTTGTCTTACTTAACTCCTCAAGAAAAGTTATGAGCTCACCTTCTAGATCCACTTTAGCTTTAGTGTCTTCTTCTTCCTCATCTTCACCAATCGGTTCATCTAGAGCCATAAAGAGATTAACTTCTCTTTCATTCTCATGGTAGTTATCTTCTAATGTACTTTATTCATCTGTGGCATCATCCTCAATAGTATATAGGTTGTTCTGATTTTGGTAGCCTCTTCTTCCTTGCTAGTAGACATTCCTTTCTTTGTCTTTATTGGTAGATCTGCCAAAACTTCTTTGCTCATCTCCACCAATTTTATTATAATAATATTTTGCAACAAAGTGTCCAACTTTACCACAATTCAAGCATTTGAGTGGTAACTTATCTTTATACTTACCGGATCCTATCTTGAGATTTCTAACAAAGTTTGATACCTTTGCATCTGATTCTTCACTGGATCCTTTATGAGCAACCTCTTCCTTGCCCTTTCTGGTGGAGTTGAATGCTGCCTCTTTCCTTGAAGATGCTTCACCGATTGTTCTCATTTTATAGGTTGTTAGAGAGCCAAATAGCTCATCCATTGTGAAGGTATTCAGATCCTTGGCTTCTTCAATGGCATAAACCTTAGTATCATACTTAGATGTGAGAGATCTAAGTGTCTTCTTGACAATAATCTCATCAGCAATTTCTTCTCCAAGTCATCTGATGGTGTTCATAGTTTCATCTACTATGTGAAGGTAGTCTGCAATCGTTTCTTCATCTTTCATCTTGATGCCTTCAAGCTGACCTCTTAGTGATTGCATCTTGGCCTCTTTGACTTTGGCATCTCCTTCAAATAACCTCTACAATTTATCCCAAGTGTCCTTGGTGGATGCATAATGCATGACCTTAACAAACTCATTATCTGATAGCCCTCTTAAGGTAGCATGTTTAGCCTTTGCATTATTCTCATACTTCTTCTTAGCATCCAGATTAGTGGGAGGAACACTAGGGGCAATATACTCATTCTTGACAGACATCCACACATCAAACCCAAGGGAGGAAATATAGGTCTCCATTCTTCTACTCCAGAAGGCATAGTTAGATCCATCAAACATGGGGGCTTTTGAGGTGGCAGACTCATTTCTTGCCATTGTGTTCTTTGATCAAAATCTACCCAAGCTAGACAAAGCTTTGTTCAACTTGGAACCTAGGCTCTAATACCAATTGTTGAACATAATATACCACTGAGAGGGGGGTGAATCAGTGGTTCTTGAAATCTTTTCTTTTTAAACCAATGCTTGGAATACCGATTATCAACCTAAATACTAAACAATCAAATCAGTAAGATAAGAGTGGATATCAAAAGAGGCAAACACACAAATACATAACCCACAACACCATATGTACAAGGAAAACCCAATATAGGAAAAACCTCAGTGAGAAATGCTGCTAGAGACTACTGCTCCAATCCAGCCTCACAATGAAACAACATATTACAACATTATTTAGGGCACCAACCTAAGGAGCACCAAGCAACAACTCGGTGTAATGTGATGAAATACAATTTTGATGCAATGATAGCACTTAGTTGCAAATGAGTTCTACAACACTTGATCAACTGATGTTTGCTAGTTAACAACCTCCTCTTCTTCACTAGTTCTCACACTACCAATTATCAGATTACTTTCTCTAATCACTCACCGGTTACTCCCAGCCTTTCTTCTCTGTCTCTAAACCTTACACTTCATAGCATCACACTTGGATGCCTCCCTAACCAATCACTCCTTATTGGTTCGCTTGACTATTAAGACTGTAACAGTTTACTGATTACTCTGTCTATATTGGTTAAACCCTCTCACCGGTGACCTACTAACACACACTCGGACTCTCTGAGAAATAACTCTTAGATAGATTATATTTCTTTCTCAGGCTCTCTTTCCTCTCACACATCACATCTAACATCAAATGATTTTAGTCTCGAGTTGACATATTTATCTCTGAGGGTTCCCGCCAAAAGCATCATTCAAATGGTGTCGTGTTAGGTTTTACTTTCACCAACTTGATTCGTATTAGATTTGATCAGATTTTCTTTTCTGGAATGATGATCTGCATCACACCAAACAACACCGCCATCTCCTTTCTTTTCAATGTGCGTTTTCTATATTTGGATGTCTATGACATGCTTTTCTGCATTTCTCTATCAATCGCCATTAATGGCTTGGCTGTTTCCTTCGAAAAATGGGTACAAAGATCAGATCGTCTTGCAAGGTCAGTTAAATCACCTTTCCACCTTGTCTTCCTTGAGTCGCAACATTCTGCCATCCTCCCATGATTTCTGGGATCTTCATTAAAGTCGACCTTCTTGTAAACTAATACATCGATGAATACTTCACTGACCTCTGTGTGCTTGCCACCTGGTTTCCACATGTCATCCTTGTTGACATCCACCTATGCTTGGTCTTCTATGTCAGTTTGGCATCATTTTCAGTCTAGTATGTTGATTAGACATCCTTCACTGACCAAGACTAACTACCAGCTCCACTCACCTTACTGGTTTAACCTAACTTCATTGGTGGACCTTCATACCTGCTGACCTCTTCTCTATCGGTTGAACAACTTGGCCTTCCATCAAACATGCCGATCCATCTACTAAGTCCATTTATCAATAGCACTAAACTTCTCTGTGTATACTGGTTCACATCCTTATGTTCTTCTTTGCTTTCTTGCTTTGCCTTGTCGGTGGGCCTGCTTTACCGGTAGATGATGTATTTCATGTGTTCCAGTAACATACTTTTATGTCTACTTACACACATATGGATTGACATTATCATGTCTTACTTCTCCCATAACAGTCACCACTACTTACTCACTGGTGACCATGCCATACCGGTTGACATCAATGACAACCTAATGCCAAGATTAATCCCTTTTTGAAATAGGTAGTTAGCCTATTTAGGAAACATAATAGATAAAGGTTGTCCTTGATATTGTACAAGATGGTTCCACCAAATAGATAGATGAGAAAAGTTGAAACCATGCTAAAGTGAATTTTTTCTCCAATTCAAACAACTGCATACAATTTTCCAAGCTTTCCAAATGGATTGCAAAGGAGGAGAGGCTTTAATATGAAATAAAGGAGCAAGTAGGATCTTATCCAATGATCCCATTGATTACCATTTATTATTCATATCAGTAAGGGAAATCTGATGCCATATCAATATCTTCCATTTCTCATTTCCTGAGACAACTCTAATTATCCATTTGGTAGATAAACAAACCCCTTGCATTCTAGGATCCAAAAGGCTTAGCCACTCTCTATTTTTTGGTTGAATATAATGGAGCCAAGAAGAAGATTTGAAATCCATCTTACCATCCCAACATGTCCATAAAAAATGTCGAACAAGTTTATTAAGGTCCTCGTAGCCTTTTCTGGAAGGCATCCAACAAGAAGAAAAATAAACATGAGAGGCCAAAAAATCCGATTAACAACCTGAATTTTGCCAACTAATGAGAGATACTTATTATGACAATTAAAGATTTTACTCTTTAATTTAATGAGGTACCAATTCCACATATCATGCAGAGAGACTCCGAAGCGAGAAGGAATACCAAGGTACCTGGTAATCTATCCATGTTTAATTTGTTTCCACTATTGAGGAATCCAATGCGACATTGGATCAGATTGGTTCATTAAAAACTCAGTTTTATGATGAGCTAACTTAGAACCTAAAACTAAGAAATACAAATCCAAGGCCTCCAAAATATTATTAATTTTTTATAGATAATATACTATCATCAGCAAAATGTGAGTTTATAACAATTGAATTATTAGGGATAGTGATGCCTTTAATTAAACCCATATGATTGTATTTTTGCAAAATATAACAAGGGCATCAACAACCAAAAAATATAAAAATGCAGATAAGGAATAGCCTTGTCTTATCGAATATTGTAAGGGAAATGGGTTAGACATGTAATTATTGATCCTTAAAAAAGAATTAGCATCATTCAACAACTGTTTAACATGTCTACAAATATTGTGACCAAAACCCAACCATTGCAACATCTTCAAAATAAATCTCCATCTCATTCTATCGTAATCCTTATCAAAATCTAGCTTAACCAACAAAGCATTTTGCCTTGACTATTGAGCCCACTCACTAGTTTAACAAGTTATCTAGAATGAATCTACCACCAAGAAATATAGTTTTCTCTAGTCTAAATATCATTTTAGTAATTGGTTTAATCCTCAAAGCCAAGGCTTTCACAATAATTTTATAAGAGGTATTAAGTAATGTAATAGGCTGTCAACTAGAGATAAAATATGCATTCTTCCATTTTGGGAGAAATTTTATTAGGCCTCTATTAATATCAGCACCCAATGAGCCTTCATTTAAATCTTCCAAATACACTAGATAGAAATCATCCTTAATATAATGCCATAAGTTTTGATAAAACTTGATTGAAAAGCCATCAATGCCAGGACTTTTATTAGGAGCCATAGAAAAAAGAACATGCTCTATATCTTTAATGAAAAGGTTACGATCAATAAAATGACTATAATCGTGATCCACCTTTCTGGGAATAATATCTTCAAAGATATCTTCTATAATTAATTGAACATCCTTCCAATATTGATCTTCCTTAAAAATATTCTCATAAAAGACCTGAAACTTGTTTTAATATCTTCCCTCTTATGTTTACATTTTTTATACTGAAATAAATAGTTAGAACCTTTATTACCCTCCTTAAACCAGTGAAGTCTAGCCTAAATTTTAGCTCCCCATCCCTTGTAATTAACACACTTACGAAGCTAAGTTTCCATAGAAGCAATAGAGGATTGAATGGATATGATTTTTGGATTATTAATAAGAATTTTCCTATGCATATCAAGTTTACCTTGTAAGCATTTTTCTTTCCTTTTCTGTTGCCAAGCCAATCTTCTACCAAAGGAACATAAGAATTCAACACAATTAGTGATAGCCAGCTGCCACCAAACCTCGTAAGATTCCCCTTTTTCAGGTTTGGGTATAGACTTTCAAATGCCTATTAAAGCATCCACACAAGTAGATATTTTCAGATGTGAAGTATTAATCTTGAACGGTAACTGTGAAACTATACCCTTTAAATTATCCTTAGCAACAATACAAAAAATAGGGAAATGATCTGAAAGAGTAGTGGTGTAGTTAACCTTCACAAAATTCCCAAAGGAATCTTGGACCACTTGTAGCTTAGGAGAGATATAGAACTTGTCAATTCTATTAAGTTTCTTGTCCACTCCTAGCCTACAATTTGTCTAAGTAAACTAGTTATGGTTATGGAAATCTTTTTTTTTAAATAATGGATCCACCACCCCAACAGAATTGCGACAAAGTAACCATTTGTCAAATTATTCATTGCTGAGTTTTATAAAATTGGACCAGCTTTTGATCAGTATGATGCTCTACCATATTAAATTCCCCCGCAATGATCCAATCAGCATGCAAAATTTTATTTGACATCCATTCACATAATCCACATTTTTCTTTTGTAATATTTGAGGCATAGATATAATAAAAACCAATAGGTTGACCATTGATGAAGGTGAGGACCCAAACATAGCTATGTGATGGATCTTCACCTTTGTCAATGACAAACCTATTGATCCATGAAGATAGTGCAATTACCACACCCCCTACCATCACTATACAATGTATGGAAAAAGGAAGCATCTTTCCATAGATTAAACAAAGCAGCAGGAAGATGAGGGCCACTAATTTATACTTCTTGCAAAAAAATAACATCTAGCTTCCATTTGACAATAGAACTCTTAACCTCAAACTTGCAGTAAGGGAGTGATAACCCTATAAAGCTCCAAGATAATGTTTTATAGTTCACGATTAAATAGTATTAGAAGAAACTTCCTCATGTGGAAAAACATCAAAGCGATTGCCAAGTGTTATTGATTTTTCAACATTCTAATGCTCCTTAGCATTAGAACTAGGTGATCTAGATCTATGCCTCTTAGTTGGATCGAGGGAACCATTCCTTAATGATGGAGAGGGAGATATACGTCTTTGAGAAACCCTTGAATGGGGGATTTCTATGTTCCTTTTAACATACCTAACAAGAGAAGGAATGTTATTTTGAGAAGAATAAACCTTATGTTGAGCCTCAATTGATCTTGGTGGATCCTTCCACTTTTTGACTAACCTCCAACTATATGTCATTACAACATCCTTATATGAATCAATTTTAGCATTTACATTTTCAACTGTGGCATCATTGGTTAATTATTTTGAAGGAGAAGCAAAACATGGCAACATAGTAGGTTGAGGTGATTGTGGTTGATGTTGTGAACTAATAGCAAAGGAAGACTGAGTTTGGCTATATCTACTTTTCCTGACTGGGCAATCTCTGATCAAGTGTCCATCTTGTCTATAGAAGAAGCAAGCATTAGGCTTTTTGAGATAGGCAATAGGTTGAAAAAACTCAAAACCTGGTCCAAATAGCTTGATGCTATTAGGCAACTAATAATTCAAGTCCATTTCTACACAAGCTCTTGGATGAACTCTAAGGCAAGAAAACTTGTCAAAATTGTTTTTCTTCCAGATAACCCTCCCAAGTTGAGCAACTATTTATTTCAAAAAAGGTTTGAAATCCAAATTTAGATAGAGTAACT
This sequence comes from Cryptomeria japonica, assembly GCF_030272615.1. NCBI lineage: Eukaryota > Viridiplantae > Streptophyta > Pinopsida > Cupressales > Cupressaceae > Cryptomeria > Cryptomeria japonica. Next base: position 732,867,394 of record NC_081409.1, read on the forward strand.
CAATCCACATGGGGTATTTAGACCTAGAGGGATCCTTGGGATGAAAATCCAAGCTCCAAGCATGAGTAGAAAACCTATCCATATATGACCCATGTTCCATATTGTAAGAGTGCTTGAGCATGATCAACAAATTTAAACTTGTAGGAAACATACCCTTTGCCCAACCCCCTCAAGACTTAAATTTCCCAACCTTTACTTTCCCAATAAAGCTTAGCCCATTTAAAAAAATCCATTTTAGATGGTATTCCCCTTAGAAAGAACAATATTATAGACCTATGTTGACATTCAACAATGGACTCAACCACTTCATCAGGGAATAGAAATTCTAATGTCTTACCTTTTGATGATTGCTCTTCCACTATTTTATTTTTTGTAGCTTGTGCTTCTTCCCCTTTGTCGTGCCACCATTGCTCTAAATAGGGATTTGAACCATTTGAGTGTCCACCAAGTCTGCAGAAGAATCACATGTCATTTTTCTTGCCTTAGCCTTCAAATGCATTTCACCCAAATTACTATTCGACCCCTCTCTAACTGAACCCTCTCAAACCATGGCTAAAGCAGCGAGCAATTCTAGTTTCTTCAGCATGTTTTTCTGATGAAAAAATGGAAAAAGAACACTACAACCATCGACTCCTTCAGAATTTCTACGCAAAAAAAATAATTGCCTCCAAAGCTCGCTCTCACCCGGTTTTTGTTCTTCTTATGCTTCCATCCCATGTAATTTTGTGTTAACTATTAGGTAAGAGTGATTTTTCTAGCATTGTGAAGTTTGAATTCTAAGATTTATTGACAAATGAATAATTTTTTCTCATTTTTTTACTATTATGTTTTGTGATTTGCTAAGTAAAATTAAATAATTGTTGTTTAAATCTTTTTCCTTTTGTTTAAACTTGAAAAAACTGATTTATTAATAAATTGTGCTTGCATTCTTAGTTTAGTTTTATTTTAAATACAATGGTGGATATGTCACTTAGTGTAAGGTGAGAAAATAGTGCCTTATTTTATGTTAAATTGCAATGTTACACTTTATGCACACAACATGACATGTTTTTGATACTCAAGTTACCTTGCAAATTGATCCTTTTGCTTTGTAATTTGGCATTTTGTTTGATGACTCATAGTAAGAGAATCTTACTAGGCTAGTAGTCATGCTCTCTCTCTCTCTCTCTCTCTCTCTCTCTCTCTCTCTCTCTCTCTCTCTCTCCCCCCCCTTTTTTATGATGTCCTTTTTATCTTGATATTAAGGTAGTAAGATCCTAAAGTCCCTGGGGGCTTGGTGTGTCTTGTCTCTTTGGTATCTTGGTGAATTGTTTTCAATGCAAACCATTGTACTTAACCATGAGTATACTTAGTCTCATACTCCCACTAAAGTGGGGGATAAATGTAGCATCATAAATTGTACTCGCTTACAATTTTGTCCTCACCTATACCTCACTTTGTCACTTTGGTTTGTGAGCCCTGGTTGAAGTGCTAATTTTGCTCACACCACCTATCAAACTTGGTTTTTCACTATCATCTCTATCTCCCTCCCCATTCCAGAGCCTTTATTTTTAGGACCATGGCACCCAATGCCGTGGTTCTCTCAATTAGGGGCCATTTTGGGGCCTCACAATGGTCATATCATTTGAGTGGGAATCTAGATTCTGTGTTGGCCTACTCAAAAAATTTAATTTGATTTTTGGGTAGACAAGTATAAAAGGAGGTCTAACCTCTCATTTTAAACCTAATTTGAAATATTTTCAAGGAGGCAAAATTCAGATCCTAAATTAAAGTGAGCAAGAAATCAAGCATTCATTCATCAAGCATTGGAGAAAAAGTAAAGTCAAGTTCAAGCTTTGAAGGTGGCATCCATGATCAATGTTTTATGAAGGCACTCTCCATGAAACCCTAAAAGATTTGTGTGAAGGCAAACAAAACTTCATCAAGGTAAACATTGCGATTTCAAGCAATTACATTTTTATCCATCCTTTCCCTCAAAAGTAAAGTATTTTACTACAATCTTTCATTACATTTATCAATTCGTTTTCATGGTTAATTCCAAAATCGGGATTTGACCTAAGGAAAAATTCTATTCTCAACTTATTTCCCTTTCTTTCTATGTGCAAGAAACACGTGCAGAGTTGTACTTGGGAATTTTAGCAAAATTAACAATGATGAACAACTTCAGCTTTCAATGACGAGAAATTCAGTGGATCATGGAAAATTGATACTACCTGTCCCAAAAAATCAAGCCAAACTTCTAAGAACAAGTTATAGACATCTTCTTTTTCCTGGATCCAAGTTTGTGGCTTAGTTGGATATCTATAACAGTCTTTTTGTGATGATTTACTCTCATAATTCATTATTTTTCCCTAGTTCACAACTTACCTTTACACATCTAATTAGAGAGGGAATCAAATCACACTACTAGTGAACCTAATTGGAATTTCAGCCCTTTTTTACGTTTGAATTGTGGCTAGATCTATTAGGTTCACCCCTATCTAATGTAATGGTTAGTTTGGTTATTTAGTAGTTTTATTATCTTGATTTAACCCTAATTCCTAATTCCAACTATTACACATAGGTTTTTTAAGAGTTGGAATTTGATGGTGATAGGTACATAGGTTGTATTCAATTTAAGGACATGTTTTGACATGGTGTGAGACATGGGTGGTAGTTGAGTGAAAGTATTATGTTGGTGATGATTATGGTGTTATGGTTATGCAGACACACTTTTTGCATTAACATGACATGATCTGATTTATGGTTGTTTGGTGGTGATTTGGTTTGCTGTTAGGAGGTTGTTTCTTATCTCCTTGATGCTTGATTGGTTCCTTGAGTATGGCATTTGGATGTGGACATGCTTGGAGAATCAAATTTGAGATTGATTTGGTGTCTGATTTATGTGGTCTATAAGATTATTCTCTTTGATATCTCAGCTTATAGGTTACTAATGTGCTGATGAGTTTTCATGTTTTAGAGGTTTGAGCTACGAGTTATTCAATTGTCTGGGATGATCACTTATTCAGTTGTAGTGGGATGACTTGGGATGACTCGATTGTGGATTATCTATATCTACTAGGTTGTTTCAGCATTGATGCATACTTCTTAGTTGGCCTTATTTATGATCATTTGTACATTGATGTGTTTTCTATGAGGTTAGAGGATGAATGAATAGAGTAACTGGATAGTCTATGTTGGGACTTGTAGCATGTTGCTTATCATGATGTCATGATAGATTGGTTATGTATCATTAGTTACATATTTTAGTAGGAGCTTTGGATACTGATGGATTGGCAATGTAGGAGTGATTCTTGATGGTTTATTTGTAGTTGTATCTTCTTGGCTTGGAGATCTTGGTTTCACTTGATGTTATTGATATTGAACAATTGTATGCATAGACCTAGATGATCTTAATTTAGGAGATGGTTATCATGATGCCGTGCATGAATTGGTATAATGGTTCTATAGGAGTTTTAGGAAGTGAAGTGGATTCATCATTTGGTGGTGGATGATCTTGTTTAGTGTTGTGGATGTGTGGAAGATCTCTTAGATTCTATTTCTATAAAAGGGTCTTTCACATTTGTAAGTTCAATAGTAGGAGATGGTTATCTTCATGTGATTGGAGATGTTGACATCTTGATATGCCATGGAGGAATCAAAAAATTCTTTGGTTGAGGTGTCATGATTTATTGACTTTGAGAGGTGATGTTTGGTTTAGAGTATGTTTTTTATTATGTCATATGCACTCTTGATTGCTAGCTTAGAGTTTTTGGCATGATACATTTCTCTTGAGACCACAATATGTTAACGTGGAGTATGTGATCTCCTAAGATGTGATGGTTCTAAGATAATTATGTCAAGTGTATGTTTATAACTTGATTAATTAGAGTTTTGACATTGATCTTGATTGGTTCTCTTTGTGTTGAGTACATAATAATTTTCTTGATTACTTCATGATGATGTTATGTTGCATTTTGATTTTTGGTATGGATTGATTAGTTACAGGTGCTCAAGGATACATTAGAGACTTAGGTGAATCTTGGAGTTCTCTTGTGATTAGAGACATGTGTTGAGATAGTTGGTGGTTTTAGTAGGAAGATTGAAGATATTTAAAATTGTATGGACTTGAGAGGAGATTGTTCTTGGATGAGTCATGGTGACTTGGAAATCTTGGATGCACATTCTCATTCCCCACCCTTGATCTACTTAGTGGTTTACTAATGAAGAGTTATTTCCCATTATTCGTTTAGGTGCATTATGATTTAATGCCTTATTGTCATAAATATGGATCTTGAGCTATTAATATATGGTTAGCTCTGGATGATTCATTTGAGAGATGGATAGCATGGTTATCTCCTTGTACATTTGAGTTGATATTAGGATGTCATTATGAGGATATTAGGATATATTTTACTAGGCCATTTCCCTTTATTGAGAATGGTTATTACGAGTCTAGTTTCCTTGGTTGGAGAGGCTTGCATCCATATTGGAATTATTACATGAAACATATGTTATGTTTGATCTAAGAGATTGAATAGGCTTTGGGTGTTCTTATGGCTTTTCATTTAGGATTTTTTGGAAGGGATCATACTTGACATGACATTGTCTCTTTGTGGTGTTGGTAGAAGGACATGTTATGTTTTACATGTTATCTCTCTTTGTTCAATGGTTTCTTCTATGATATTCATGATTACATGATTTGAGAGGATGATGACATATTATGAGAGAGTATGTAACTATTTGTGTTATATGTGGGGATCATTGTGATTGTTCTTGGTACTTCATGTTTTGGTTACTTATCACATGTTTATATGAGAATTAATTGGTAGACTTGATATGCCTTGAGTTTATTTTCAGATTTGATATTACCAATGTAGTGGGAATTTCTAGATATATACGTTCTTCATTGACATGCTTGACATCAATATAGGGAGCCCGGTTTTAGTTTATGGGTTGATATGATGTTAGCATGAGTTTACTAATTTTTTTTATACCTAAGAGGTATGGATGGCTAGATGTATTGGCATGTGTTGTGGATGTCATTTCTGATCATGTGGGATTTTTGCTTTATGATAATAGCTTGGAGCCTTTTTTATCCATGCAACTCATCCATATTTATTGTATTCAAATCTTTGGCCTCTTCAATAGTAAAAAAATTGGGATCAAATCCTGAGGGAAGAGATCTGAGTACCTTTTCCATAGTCACCTTATCCTTTAGTTCTTCACCAAGTCCTTTGATGGAGTTGACAACTTCACCAACCTAGAGAAAGAATATGGCAATGTTCTCCTCTTCCTTCATTTTCATAATCTCAAATTGATCTTGGTAGATATGTACCTTGTCTTATTTGACCTTGTCATCTCCTTCATAGATATTATGCAATTCAACCCATACTTCCTTTATTATCCTGTAATGCATAATCTTCACAAAATCAAAGTTAGGTAAAACTAAAAAATAACATTCCTTTCCTTGGAATTATTCTCACAAGCCTTATTTCTTACTTGATCTCTTAGGGGGCTCTTAGGAATTCATATTCATCCATAACTGATTGCAAAACATCAGACCCTAGGGCCATCAAATAGGTTTACATCCTTACACTCCAAAATGCATAGTTGGATGCATAAAAAAGTGATGGCTTGTTTGAAGATATACCATTTTGAGCAACAAAGTGTGACATCCCAGATCTACCTCAATCTATCAAGCTTCTTCCAAAGAACTTGCCTTTGATGCTAATTGAAGGGCACATGATATACTAAGAGGCGATGAATCAATATATCCCATTTTTCACTTAAATAAATAGTAATTGTCATTAACAACTTTTATTTAATGCTAAAACAATTAATTATAAACACACATTCACACATCCACACAAAGAACATTAGATTTATGTTAAACCTTGGAAGGGGAAAACCATAGTGACAATATCTTGGCTTAGATATAATACCCAAGTCCAACCTCACAAAGTAAAAGTATAATAAGGGAATTTATAATATGAAGTAGGCACCTACCTATCAGAGACACCAATCTGCAATTGCATTTGTAGGCACCAACCCATAAGAGACATGAATCCCCTACACCAAGATCTATGCACCAAGTTCGCAAATGACATACCAATCCCATCAAAATACAAGAGATATAAATTGTGGACCTTCAAACTAAATATACAAATTTCTTTTGATTTGGAAAATCTTTAGAACCTCCTCATACATTGCGTATGATCTTTTGATGAAAATGCACAATGATTGAGATGCAACTCACATTGCAACACCCCTCTAATACACATCAATCATTTAATTACAAATTATATCATCAATGAATACCTAAGAATGAACCTAGATCCACTATATAAATGAATTAAAATTAATAACTACATTCACATGTTGGCCTAGAACAAGATTAATGCATTTGCAATTCAACCACAAGTATAAACCCAAATCAAATCTGCAGTAGGTGAGATTCAAAACCCCAGATGCTAATCCCCAATGTAAAATTTATGATTCCAATTGTCATCCACACACTAACTACAATGAGCACACATTACAAACTACTAGCACATCAATTCAGAACAACCTAGTGAGACTTCTAACTTTTTGCTCTTTGACAATGAACTTCATAAACTATGGAATCTAACACAACATATATAGACATAATTTCCTTCCAAACCATAGGTCATAAAGCTCAAGAGTGGTATAATTCATATCAAGTCAAGTTACCAATGTAGACGTGCACTATCTAAGGAATAGACCTTAGTAAAATACTACAAATACTTCTAGATCACCCTAAACAACCAGAATAGATGCAAGATTATATTACTATCATACTACAACTCATATCACCAACATGGCTTGTCATTGTACATCTAGAACTCAAATGCTTAGGCATAGACATGACAATTGTTGAGGTTAAAATTGAACTCCAAAGAAATGTCCTGAAACTTGTTATTCCATCATACAATATAAAAATGAAGCTAGAGGAAACTTAACTTCAACCAATGAAGTAACATGAAGTAACATGAAATAAACAAGATTATACTTTTCTTGATTTACACCTCATTGTGTCCTAACTCCACTGTTCCTGGTTGCAGATTATTTTCTCTCAGACAGGCACTAGTAGCTTCTAAGATGGCATATGAAGAATGGACTAATAGCTAACTGATACTATGATATGCATATGCAAATGATTTAAGCTAACATGATATTAAGCTATGATAAGAATTCTAAAATTACTAATTGCTTCAAACTCAAACTCACGGATGCAAGATAAAGACTTCTATAATGACTATATGATTAGCTATTAGTCTATTAGTTTCAAAATGGCTTAGGAGACCTCTTTTTAAAGATTTTTGAGTGCATGAGCTTAGGTGGAAGAGATCAATGATCATGATCAAATCTTGCAAATTGGATGGCTATGAGAAAGAAGTTGAAGGTGGAGAGAAAAGGGGAAGGAGAAGACAAGTGTCACTCATCTCATGACTGAGTTTTAAGAGTTGAGAGGATATAGGATAGTTGGAGAAGATGTAGGAATGCGATGACAAGTGGACTCAAGTCCTCCTAAGATATAGGGATGTTGGAGAGAATACAGAAGAAGGTAACGAAATATGTGTACGTACACAATATTTCATTTATTTTGGAAGTTGGAGGTAAGTGGCTAATAATGATTTTATTTTATTTTATTTTGTTGAATTAATTTAGCCACATGATGGATGAGTTGTCAAAGAGGAAGTGATGTGGAGAATGAAAGGTGAGTTAGAAAAAGGATTAAATAATAAAGAAATTAATTTAATTAATGAGACTATAGGATAGTAGATAGAGGAATAATTAAATACTAGATATTTAATTAAATAAATTAATCTTTTCAAATTAGCTATTTAATAGAAGAATAATTATTAAATAAATATAAAACATTTATTTAATTGCTCATAGCCAATTTTATGTGTATACAACAATAATTATGATAGTTGTAGGCATATAATTACATGTTGATGAAGTCAAACACAATTACATTTAATTCTCACAATCTACTAACTCCTTTGTCACACCTTTGACGCGAATGAAAGCATATGTTCAATAAAGTTTAACTTTTAAAGCACAAGTTGGCAAGATAACCAACTTTGGTACCATTGTAATGTCCTAGAGTCAAAAGACTAATGTAAAACTTGATTCTTAACCTTCTACAAGCACTTATTATTTGGAACAATAATATTATATTCTTAAATTATAATCATATATTATACAATTAAGATTAAATGCAATATTTTATGTTAACAATATCATTACTTTCCAAATAGAAAATTACATTTACAACTATTAAACTATTTACAAGTGAACATCCAATAACAAATATGATTCATAATCTCTTTCTTATTACAATAATGGAAGTATAACATTTGAAATGTTTTGCAACATGATTAATTATAAAAATAAGAAAAATTTATACCCATACCAATAGTAACATAAAATTAGACAAATGCTATGCAACCGAACTTGCACATAGTGAAACTCCAATGCAACCTCTAAAATGAGTTTGGTTTGCACAAACAATACGGTTTTTATCCTATTATCTCCATTCTCCAACACAAGTGCTCAAATGATTCATATAAAGGGTAGATGATCATCACGAATGGACATGTTTTCTCTTTAATATCATTCACAAACAATAATATGTCAACGCAAATTAAAATCATAACTTCAAATTTGAACGATGATTATAGGTGGGAAAGATTTTAATTCTGAAAGTTGTGCTCTTGAAAATATTCCACTAATCATGTTACAACATGTGCTCTGAAGTTGGGAAGAGAATGGTAACAAAGGTGAGAATATAAAGGATTGAAGAAAAGAGATAACACAAGTAAAAGCATTAAGAGTTGAGCAATAGTCATGTCTGTAAGGACAAATTGAAAATATCAGCAAAATACAAAGGGAGAATGGGGTTGGAATGGATACGATTGAAATTCTAATAGAAAGAAAAAGAGTTGGAAGAAAAAACATATTCAAAAGAAAAAAGCATACATCAAATAGAAATAGCAAAGACACAAAAATAAATCTATTATGTATTTGACTTTAAAATGAGACATGCCACTTCAGATAAATATACATGATTTTTTAGATGTTTCAAACTTGAATCTTCGTTTTTATACATAATGTTTTGAATGATTGACCATTGTTTATCTATAAATATACTTTTCAAATAAAAAAATTATTTATAAACTTTTTTGATATTAATTTAAAATATTTCACATCCAAATGTGTAAGCAAGGCAGGGTTTTGAATTCGAGTCCGAGACGAGACCACAATATCTTTTACGAAAACTACTACAACGGGCTATGTGTACCCTATTGACCCTATTGAATCTGCTATGACTCAGGTGAGTTTACATACATTCCCCTAATCTTCAAGTTTTTTTTTTTTTTTTTTTGCCATATTTGAGTCGTAAAAGAGCTTCGATTTTTTTCCCTGTGATCACTGATCAAAAGAAAATTTGAAATAGTTGAAAAAAATATTTTCATAAGAAAAACTGAAAAAATAAGAAAATATTTTTTCAATTGTTTCAAATTTTCTTTAGTGAGAAGAAAATTTTCATAAGAAAAACTAAAAAAATATGAAAATATATACTTTCATAAGAAAGACTAAAAAAAAATGAAAATATATATTTTGATAAGAAAAACTAAAAAAATATGAAAATATTTTTTAAGGCCTCCAAGGCACATTTTTGTTTCGGTTGAAGAAAATTTGAAATAGTTGAAAAAATATTTATGTTAATAAATCGGTCGATCTTTTAGGAATTCCTTTTGATGATGTTCTCCTGAGAACAGATTGAGGTATTCAGTGAGGTCGATGGATCGACGGTACCACACTTCCGAGTAGAGCAATCTGCAGTTACAAGTAATAGCACGCCACCATGAACAATATTCCGGGAGGTGTGGACAAGGCAGGGAAGGCTGTAATAGGCGACAGCGTTGCTTTCATCGTGATCTTGGTCGCTGATATATATTGTCAATCATCTATATTGTCACTCTAGGTATGCCAACTACTCTAAGGATCAGTGACATTGAGTTACTTACCCTGAGATGGAGCATCAACAAGGGACACATTAATCTTAATAATCAAGGATAAGACATTGAATTCTCTTAGGTTCTCCTCTAATGATTGAATCCAATGAAACTAAATAGTGATTGAAGAGTCATATTCAATAACTGATGAGAAATTGAGGGACTATTTATAGGGGTAGTATTTTGCGATCATGGTGTAGAAGAGCCCCCAACCAAGCCATTCTTAAGGGTATGAGGAGTGAAGACATCACTCAGGTTCAGCATGTCTGTGAATATCAAACTAGGCTTAGTAGCACTATAATGATCAGGTGGGATACTCTTCTTGGAGGTCCTTCTCACAATAGCCCAAGAGGTAGTCTGGGTTATAAAGCTCATAGATAGTCACTACAACACTTTGGCCATACTACGAGTGTGGAATAAAGGAATCCAATGCAAATGATCACACTATTTAATTTAGGGAATTTTTTTTATGAAGATTAATTTCTTTTTGTCTTTTAAGCAAAATTTTAAAACAAATTGAGCACACAAACACACAATGCAAAAAATACACAAATGATTCATGTCAAGTTCATGAAAATGTGGAGGAGACAATTTGACACCCTTAGCTGATGGAATCCCAGAGGAGCGAATAAGCCTACTCCACCTCACTAAGATACAAACTACTTAACTACCCAAACCTAAAATGAAGTTTTACTGGCTAGAAGGTCTATTATACTATTAAAATTGAGAAGATACATCATATAGGCTCTTTTGTGGTTCCTACATGATTTTTGATGGAGGGAACTCACATGAGTTGAAGACAATAGTGCAACACGCTAGCTTCCCATACAGATAGAATGCAAAAGCACACACAGAAATCATAGAGTGACACATAGATGCAATAAATAGACTTCTAAGCTAAATTAAAAAATGACAGAAAGAAAAGATAAGTGTAAAACTAAGTATAAATTAAGAGAAAAGAAAAAAAAGATGCCTGAGAACTAGTCCAAGATTGAAGCCTCCCACTAGCTCCTAAGCTCACCTCGAGAACCTGCAAACATATCAGAGAGAGAAATGTTGGGGTTGTGTATAGAGTTCTTCCATAGTTAGACCCCCATTTTGGTGTTTCCATCTACACTCACAACCAAGATGATAGATTGATGGATACCAAAACACACTATGAAATAAAGATAGCAAATGATATGCTATGGAGATACAATACAATAATGGAAATAAAGATAAATTAACTCCCGTTCAACACCAAGAGAACAAGAGGCTGTGTGAAGGTAAGCACCAATAATCCTTTGATACATAGTTGCAAAGATGATGATGATTTTTATGGCACACAATAATGGTATAATGAAAGAAGAGTGATTAAGAAGTTGAAACAAATATCCAAATCTTCAAGAGGGATTTGAGTTTGTTGCTAGAGAGGTAAAAATGAATCTCTCGAGGGAAGATAAATCAACAAGGTTTGAATTCGATGTTAGTGGGCATGTACAAAGGCATTACAAACCCTGCCAATTGTAGGTGTAATGGTCAAATGACTACCTTCAATCCGTAGATTCATGGGATACTAGCACAACACGTAGACGTCTTCACGATGCACTAGTGTTCACAAGTCAATAGTCATTAATGTCAAGAAAAAGTGAAGGTGAAAGCTGACTAGGCAAGCCATGTGAACAAAAGGTGAAGATGATCTCTAGTTAGTATAAAGTGTAGGCATCCACATATCATGGAATTGCATGGGGTATAATTTATGATGTTACACTTTGATCCAATTTTTTGCAATCTTCTGGAAAAAGGTTTGATATAATAGGATATGGCTCTAAAAACACCACATTAATAGATTATGCATAGGCACTAATGCTAAGATATCATAATTATTTCATCAAGTTTGAAATATGGTCTAACTCTATAACTTCACTAATAATATTTTTTATAAATAAAAATAAAACTTGATTCTTCCTTAACATTATAATTCTCATATAATGCACATTGTTATTATGGAACTCAACTTTCATAGGTAGCTTATCTCACTTAAAATATCTAATAACATCAAGAAGAACAAATTTTACGTTTGAAAATATGAAAATGATTCATATCTCTCATAATAATTTCATTTCCAATAATTTTAAAGGGATAAATGATTGACTACAATGTGATATGCATATCACATTCAAAGAATTTTAATATTCTATTACTATTCTATGGTATATGTTTCATAGCCTAATACAATATGCTTAATAATTTACTCCATATTTATAGATATAGTCCCCAAGGTCAAACTCATTCTAACTTGAAAAAACAAAAAGTTGATGTTGTTACCAACACTCATCATTTGTTTCATATTAATTCAATTAATTTCCACAAGACAAAAATCAAGGTTGAATTCACTTATCAATGACATCTTTTTTTTCACACAATAATGCCAAAGATGAGTAATCCTGTAGTGTATTACTTAAAAAATATAATCAGATATTTTATTTTGGAAGCTTAGAGTGCTATTTTTATTGAACCGAGTTACCCTTTTAGAGTAGTAAATTAGATGGTAGACTAAATAATCATGATCTTTAAGTAGATTCAAATTTTATAGGTATCGTCACATTTATATTCTATGGCAACTATACAAGATAATATTCGAATGATTCGCCACTATCATTGATTAGTAATCATTTCTTATAAGAACCCAGATAGTGTTCATATCTTACATATATTACGTAGAAACTATGAAAATTCCTTATAATTTAAAATATTATGCCACAGTTTGTACACGTGTATTTTATCATTACAATTAAAACCATGGTAAATTATAAAATATATATATGCAACTAATTTGTACCATGATATACTAATTATACTTAAAGTTAATGCCAAAATCTTGTTGGAATATCAATTGATTTATCTCTTTTATAGCATAGTTTAGTATTTTTTATTTAGAAGCATTGTAATATTTTGTATAAACCTAGATTCTTCTTGTTTGGACATACGGTAATAAAGTGTATTGAGTTTTATTTTTTGGGGGGTGTGCCATGATTCATTGTAGATTATGTGCCATGGTACAAGTGTGCCTGAATTGACCATAGATGATGTGAGGAGAATTTTAAAGCGGGAGAGAAGTCAATGTTAGGCTGATAATGACGGCCACATTCAAGGCAATCACCCGTACATGGGCGTAGGATGAAAAATTGACTATAGAATTAGTCATCTCTTCATTCTAAACTTGTTGTCTTTATTCTCTCCATCTACGGGATTCTACCAAGTTTAAAATTGGGACTATCACTTTTCCTTGTGACCTTGATAATTTTTAGCAATTGGAATCATTGATTGATGGATATGAAACCACTCATTTTCATTTCATATGCATTTTATATATATAGAGCCAAATTTATGGAATTATAATTTTATGTGAGGTACATGCACGTGAATGTTCTCATATTGATCCTCTTAAGTAGTTATTGTATATAGATGATCAAATGTTGCATATTTCATAGATTTAATGGTGTATATTGGATTAATTGTAGAACTAGGTTTATGTGGTTGAAGCGTTTAGGTTTTACAATATTTTAGTTTCTAGTTCTAGCATATACAATATCCATTCTGTGTTATGGTGTATGATACTTTTTATATTTGTCTCATTTTATTAATTAGTGAATGCACAATCCAAATTAACTCCTTATCCTCTTGCATGATTAAGTTTGGGTATAAAAACAATGTGTAGAAACTATTTTAGGCTCAATACTTTAGTTTCTGTTCTCTCATTTTATTGCTAACAATTATCTTTGGTATTTATAACCATAAGAGGCTATGAATAATATCATCTTAATTAACATGTAGTAAGTGGTGTTGTTATAGTGCTCTCTCAAAGAGACCCATTAGATCCAAGTCTTTTACAAATAAAAGTAATAATTTCTAAAATAACCTTCCAAGCATTTCTTCACAATCTTGGTTTATCCATTTATTTGAAGGTGGTAGCTATTGTTGGGAATGAGCTTGGTCCCTACCAAAAGAAATATGTATTTCTAAAATAGACTCATGAAATGATCATATCTATCAATCAAAATTCTCTTGGTAGTCCATCGACCTTCAACATTTCCTTAAAGAATAGATTAGCATCCTATTTCACATTTTATTAATATAGAAAATAAATATTCTTACTTCTTGAGTCTACATATAATAATATAAATACAATTCTTACCATGCAATTTAGGAACTATAGTGATTAAAGTCTTTAAAAAACTCCCCCACTTCTATTCCAAAATAGTTAAGAGTTAGAAAATATTTGTAATAATTTTATTTTTTTTATAATTCTTTTAACATATAATATAATCTTTGACATGATTAATGACATCATCTTCAAATCTCTACTGTGTGAATCTTTTCATGGGCTACTTGTAAGTCTTGAAATAGTCAAGGTGGATTAGCAAGCTATTATCATTAATTACTCAAAATATTTCCTTTCATCCTTGGTCCGAGCACCAAGTAGACTCTTCCCTTGTATAAAATGGGTTCATTAGTATAACTATGCATATATCATCTAAAAATATTCCTTCCAAAATATCTACTACAAACACATTCTTAGTATATTTTTTCTATGAAATATATCTTTCAATCACCAAAGATACGAGTCATTAAATAAAAAATTGGTATACTAGAAAATACATCAAAAACAATTTTCTTTCCATTATCATATTGAATGTTGAAGTCATATACCTAGAGTTTTCTTATCCTTTTTTTTGTTGCTCATTTAGATCCTTGTAATTGAGGTTATACCTCAAGTTGTTATGATCACTTTTGGTTACAAATTGACCACCCACCAAGTGTTGCCTATGTTTGATTAATGTCTACATGACATAACATCTCCTTATCATATATGGATAATAAAATTTCCACATTTGTGAGTGTTTTATGTTGACATTATTGGCATTAGGTTGTCATTGATGTCAACTGGTTTGGCATGGTCACCAGTGAGTAATAAGTGGTGACCAATATGGGAGAAGTAAGACATGATGATGTCAAGACATGCACTTAATTGATGGGAAGGTATGCTATATGTTACTAGTATATATGAAATGAATCATCTATTGGTAAAGCAAGACCACCGGCAAGGCAAAGAAAGCAAGCACAAGAAAAACTGAAGAATGTGAACCAGTATACACACAAAAGTTTAATGTTGTCGGTAAATGAAATTAGAGGAAGGACCAACATGTTTGATGGAAGGTCAAGTTGATCCATCGACAAAGAAGAGGTCAACAAGTATGAAGGACCATCGGTGAAGGTAGGCTATGCAGGTAAGGTGATTTGAACCGATAGTCAATATTGGTCAGTGAAGGATGTCAAACCGACATAGGGAACCAATAATAGATGGATGTCGAAAAGGATGACAGGTGAAAGCCAGGTGGTGATCATGTAGAGGTCATTGAAGTATTTATTGACGTAATAGTCAGCAAGTAGGTCAACTTTTATGAAGAACCCATAAATCATGGGAGGATGTCAGAAGGTTGCGGCTTGAGGAAGACAAGGTGGCTAGGAATTGAACTGATCCTGAGAGAAGATATGATCTTCGTAACCCTTTGCTGAAGGAAACAACCGAGCCATTAATGGCATGTGATAGATAAACATAGAAAAGCATAGTGCAGACATCCAAATATAGAAAACGCACATTGGAAGTATTGGTAGTGGTTATCAATGACATGCAGACGATCACTCTAGAAAATAAAATTGGATTAAATCTAATACGGATAGAGTTGGTGAAGGGAAAACCTAACACGACACCGTTTGAATGCTATTTCTAGCAAGAACCCTAAAATATAAATATGTCAGCTCAAGACTAGAACCATAGGATGCTGGATGTGAGGTCTGAGAGGAACTAGATTCTGAGAAAGATCATCTACTTTAGATTTATTTCTTAGAGAGTTAGAGTGTGTGTTAGTAGGTAACCAGTGAGAGGGTCTAACTGGTAGAGAGAGAGTATCTAATAAAGTGTTGTAGTTCTAATAGTCAAGCAAATTGGTGAGGAGTGATTGATTAGGAAGGAATCCAAGTGTGACATAGAGGAGTGTTAGGTTGAGGGAGAAAGAAGAGATGCAAAGAGTAACTAATGAGTGATCAGAGAGAGTAATTTGTTAACCGACAAACATCCATTGAACAGATGTTGTAGAACTCTTTTGCAACCAGGTGCTATAACTGTATCAAAATTGTATTTCATGATACAATACCGAGTTGAAGCTTGCTATAGGGGTTGGTGCTCCTTGGGCTGGTACCCTAAATCATTGTAATCTATTTCTTCATTGCAAAGCTAGATTGGAGCAGTAGACTCCAGCAACATTAATCACCGAGGTTTTTCCCGTTTTGGATTTTCCCTGCACATCTGGTGTTGTAGGTTATGAATTTGTGTGTTTTCCTCTTTTGATATCCACTCTTTTATTACCAGTTTGATTGTTTAGTGTTTAGGTTGTTAACCAGTACTCTAGGGTTGGTTTAAAAAAGGAAAAGATTTTAGGAACCATTGATTCACCCCCCTCTGAGTTGATTCATTGTGTTCAACAATTGGTATCAGAGCCTAGGTTCTCGGTTGAATAAATATTTCTCTAGCTTGGGTAGATTTTGGTAAAGGAACATAATGGAAAGGAATGAGTCTGCCTCCTCAAATGCTCCCATGTTTGATGGATCTAACTATGCCTTATGGAGTCGAAGAATGGAGACCTATATTTCCTCACTTGGTTTTGATGTGTGGATGTCTGTCAAGAATGGGTATACTATCCCTAGTGTTCCTCCCACTAATCTGGAGTCTATGAAGGATTATAAGAACAATGCAAAGGCTAAACATGATAGCTTAAGCGGGCTATCAGATAATGAGTTTGTCAAGGTCATGCACTGTGTCCGCCAAGGAGACTTGGGATAAACTATAGAGGTTATTTGAAGCAGATGCCAAAGTCAAAGAGGCCAAGATGCAATCTCTAAGAGGTCATCTTGAAGGCATCAAGATGAAAGGTGAAGAAAAGATTGCAGACTACCTTCACAGAATAGATGAAACTCTGAACACCATCAAAGGACTTGGAGAAGAAATTGCTAATGAGATTATTGTCAAGAAGGTACTTAGATCTCTCACATCTAAGTATGATACTAAGGTTTCTTCCATAGAGGAAGCCAAGAATCTAAACACCTTCACAATGGATGAGTTATTTGGCTCTCTAACAACCTATGAAATGAGAACAACCAATGAAGCATCCTCAGGGAAAGAGGTAGTATTCAACTGCACCAAAAAGCGGAAGGAATAGATTGCTCATAAAGGATCCTGTGAAGACTCAGATGCAAAGGTAGCAAATTTTGTCAGAAAGAAAGTATAAAGGAAAGTTACCACTCAAGTATAAAAGAAAGTTACCACTTGAATGCTTCAATTGTGGTAAAGTTGGACACTTTGCTACAAAATGACCTTATAATGAAACCGGTGGAGATGAGAAAATAAGTTTTGGCAGATCTATCGGTAAAGACAAATAAAGGAATGTCTACTGGCAAGGAAGAATAGGTTACCGGAAGCAGAACAATTTATATTGTATTGAGGATGATGCCACTAGTGAAGAAAGTTCTTGAGAATATGACTACCATGAGAATGAAAGAAAAGTTAAACTCTTTATGGCACTTGCTAAACCGATTGGTGAAGATAAGGAAGAAGAAGACATTGAAGCCAAAGTGGATCTAGAAGGTGAGCTCATAAGTCATCTTAACGAGTTAAGTAATACAAGAAGAGAACTCAAGAAGGTCCAGATTTCTACTATAGAAGAACAAGATCACTTGAACCAATCACTAGATGAATCAAATCAAGTCATCTTTGATTTGAAACTTCAATTGGAAGAAACCAAGAGGATATGTGAAGTTACATCCTCTGATCTGACGAAGAAGGAAAAGGAGCATCAAGATCTGGAAGAATAAATAGTGAAGATTAGAAAGTAGCTTGAAAAGAGTAAGGATGAACTGAAAGTGAGAAGCAAATATGAGGGTAGCACATAAGACTTGGACAAGATGTTGAGCAAATAGAAGCAATCGAAAGATACCAGTGGCTTGGGATTTGAAGAAGGAAAAAGTTCAAACAGAAAAGACACATTCGGTAAGGAGATACAATTCACTTCTTTAAGTGAAGGTAAAGAGAAGAAGACATTCACAATAAGCAAGGATATCGGTAAGAAGTCTTATGAAGATGTTGTTAGAAACTGCCACACAAACCGGTATACACAATCAATGAAATAGAGGCCACAATCAATGTACCGACATGCAGATCCTAGGAGAAATACAAGAGTTGATTATGAAGGATTTACTAGAGCTAGGAACATGAAAGGAAGATCTCGAGTGAGGCAGATGTTTGCAGGAATGAGGTAACCTAACCAATATGTTCCAAACTGTCATGGTTATTGTTACGAGTGTAACAAATTTGGGCATAGGTTAGCTGACAGTAGATTAACTAATAAGCCCACTATGAGTTATGAAAGTAGAAATACATTTAATGCACTTTGGGATATGAATGTTGTCCATTATTAGTGTAAGGGATCTAGTCATAGGAGTTTTGAATATAGGAAGAGTAAATCGATGTCCTACAATAGTTTTAGAGATTTATATTTCACTGTAAATTTAAAATGCTATAACTGTCAAGAGTTTGGACATATAGAAATTTTTTGTAGAAATAGGAAAATAAAGCAAAAGAAGACAAATTCTGATTAGGAACTGGTAGCTAAACTGAAGCGCAAAATTGCAGTTGATAAGAAGAAGGAAACTAAACCAATATGGGTTGAGAAAGAAAAGGACAAAGCATAATCAAGTATGATAGTGCAGATTACCCTACATGTTGAAAGAAGAAATCTATGGTTTGTAGATAGTGGTTGTTCCAACCACATGATCGGTGATAAAAAGATTTATCAAGCTTGAAGATTGGAATGGTGTTTTAGTGATATTTGGAGACAACTCACCGATCAAGATAAAGGGAAAAGGCACTCTAAACATTGATGGAAAATTGAAAGCACATGATGTGTATTATGTGGAAGGTGTGAAGCACAACTTGCTAAGTGTAAGATGTGTGACAAAGGTTATAAATTCACCTTTGACTCTACCGGCTGCTAGATAAAGAAGGAGAGTACCGGTTAGACTATAGCCAAAGGTAAGAGGATAGATGGTAATGTATATAATCTAAAATAATGTTTTGAATCCCAATGCATGTTGGGACAAGTGAATTAAAGCTGGTTGTGGCACAAAAGATTAGGCAACATAAATTTTGATAACTTGGTTGTAGTAAGAAAAAATAGGTGTGTAAGAAATGTTCACCCATGATCAAACTGGTAAGAACATTTTGTGATAAATGTGTGAAACGAAAGTAGACTGAGGTGAGCTTTAGAACAAAAGAAAACAACACCTCAAGACCACCTGAAGTTGTACATACTAATTTGTGTGGTCGAACTAGGACAATAGCTCTTTTCGGTGAAAGATATTTTATGCTCTTCATTAATGATTATTCAAGGATGACACAGGTCACTTTCCTACAAGATAAATCAGAAGCATTTAACAAATTCAAGATCTTCTAGAAGATGGTAGAAAAGGAAAGTGGGTGCAAGCTGAAGTGTCTAAGATCATATTGGGGTGGAGAGTTCACATCAAATGAGTTTGAAGATTAATGTGAAACACATGGAATCAGAAGTCAATACTCAGTCCCGAGGACACCACAACAAAATGGTGTGGTAGAAAGGAAGAATAGGACACTCAAGGAGATGGCCATAACCATCCTGAATGAGGCAAGTTTGTCAGATATGTATTGGAAGAAAACAGTTCATACTGCTACATATACCTTGTATTGACCGTTCAACTAAGAAAAAACAACAGAATGCCACCTTATGAGTTGTGGTATGACCAAAAACCATCAATCATGTACTTCAAGGTATTTGGAAGCAAGTGTTTTATCAAGCGGGATATGGATGGTTTAGGTAGTTTTGATTCTAGGAGTAATGAAGGAATCTTCGTTGGCTACTAAACTAATAGAAAGCCCTATAAATGCTACAACAAAAGACTAAGAAGAGTCATAGAGAGTGTGCATGTAAGAGTTGATTAGGATATGCACATAAGAATACAAGCACAAGTAAACTGGTATGATTATTCTGATGATGAAGGTGAAGAAGCTCAGTCAGATAATGAACCGAAAGAAGCATCCAAAAAGGTCGTTAACCGGTATGTGCAGTTAAACCACCTGAAAGAGAAGATTTTAGGTAATAAGAGTGATGGAGTGCAGACTAGGAGAAGACTTGCCCGAAATGATGAACAAGTTAACTTTTGCCTCATGATAGAAGTAGAACCTTAAACATTTAATGAGGCCAATAAAAGTAAAAAATGGATGGATGCCATGGAAGAAGATTGTAGCAAATTGAGAAGAATAAGACTTGGTAATTAGTCCCAAGACCAAAAGACAAGAACATCATTGGCACCAAAAGGGTCTATAAGAATAAGATGAATGAAGAAGGTAAAATTGTTAGGCAAAAAGCTAGACTTGTGTGCAAAGGTTACTCTCAAGTAGAGGGCATTGATTTTGAAGAAACATTTGCACCAGTAGCTAGATTAGAAGCAATTAGAATGGAAACTTGGAAGAAGAAGTGTACAAGGACCAACTAGAAGGGTTTTTGTTACATGATGATGAAACCTTTGTGTGTTGGTTGAAGAAAACCATGTATGGTTTAAAGAAGGCTCCTAGAGCATGGTATTCAAGGCTAGACCAGTATCTAAAGGAGAAAGGATTCAAAAAGGGGAGTGCTGACAACAATCTATACATCAAGGAAGATGGAAATCACATGATTATTATGGTTGTGTATGTAAATGACATTATTTTTGGAAGCAACAAGGACATTCTTTGCAAAGAATTTGCTGATCAAAATTTGAGATGTCAATGCTTGGAGAATTGACATACTTCCTTGGTTTGGAAATATCAAACATAGATGAGGGAATCTTTATCTCACAAACCAAGTATGCAAAGGATATGTTAAAAAAGTTTCAAATGGAGGACTATAAATCGGTAAGTACCCCAATGGTGACCAGAAGCAAATTAAGAAATAATGACGAATCAACGGTGGTGGATCAGACATTGTATATATGCATGATAGGAATCTTATTGTATCTTATTGCCTCTAGACTGGATATAGTGTAGGTAGTGTGCATGGTGGCTAGATTTCAAGCAACACCTAAGCAATCGCATATGAATGTCATAAGGAGAATTTTTAGGTACCTACAAGGAACACTCAATTATGGTTTGTGGTACCCTAAACAAGGGGAATTCATCTTGGAAACATATAATTATGCTGATTGGTTAGGTTGCATTGATGACTGGAAGAGAACAAATGGTGGTGCATTCTTCCTAGGTGATCGGTTGGTCTCATGGCATAGCAAGAAGTGAGATTCAGTTTCCCTATCAATTGCTGAGGCAAAATACATTGTTGGTACTACATGCTGCTCTTAGGTTCTTTGGATGAAGAAAACCCTCAAGGACATACAGGTGGACATCTTTGATCCCATTCCTATCCAGTGTGATAATTCAAGTGCCATCAACATATCAAAGAATCCGGTGATGCATTCAAGGACAAAGCATATAGCCATCAAGTATCATTTTCTCAGAGAGAAGGTTGAAGGACAAGAAGTGAAGATGGAATATGTCCCTACAAGAGAACAAGTGGTAGACATCTTCACCAAGGCTTTACCAGTAAGCACCTTTGAGTACTTAAGACACAAGTTGGGAGTTGTGTCACCTGCCTCGTGCACTTAAGTTTGTAAGGAGATATATGGTTCAGGGGGAGTTCATAGCAACATCTATATCTCTTGAACCACATGCTGATGCTAAGGAGCATTTAGTCTCAGTACCGACTGTGATCACTCTACGAAGATTTGACTAAGGGGGAGATAAGTATGAATCAAAGGGAGAAGAATGAAGTACCCTGACCCTTTGTCATTGTGTTAAAGGGGGATAAATTTATAGGTGTGAAGTGTTGCAGTGAGTTGACATCAATGCCAAAGGCAGAGATTGTTGGAATTATTGGCATTAGGTTGTCATTGATGTCAACTAGTTTGGTATGGTCACCGGTGAATAAGAAGTGGTGACCAGTATGGGAGAAGTAAGACATGATTATCTCAAGACTTGCAGTGAGTTGACAAGAAGATATATTACATGTTACTGGTATACATGAAATGCATCATCTACCGATAAAGCAAGACCATCGACAAGGCAAAGAAAGCAAGCACATGAAAAAAACTAAAGGATGTGAACTGATATACATAGAGAAGTTTAATGTTGTTAGTAAATAGAATTAGTAGAAGGACCAACATGTTTGATGGAAGTCCAAGTTGATCCACTGACAAAGAAGAGGTCAATAGGTATGAAGGACCATCGGTGAAAGTAGGTTATACTGGTAAGTTGAGTTGAACTGGTAGTCAAACTTGGTCACTGAAGGATGTCAAACCAACATAGAAAATAAAACATACATAGATGTTGACAAGGATGATAGGTGGAATCCAAGTGGTGATCACACAGAGGTCAGTGAAGTATTCATTGACGTAACAGTCAGCAAGCAAGACGACTTTTATGAAGAACCCACAAATCATGGGAGGATGGTAGAAGGCTGTGGCTTGAGGAAGACAAGGTGATTAGTGATTGAACTGATCTGAGAGAAGATCTAATCTTCGTACCCATTTTCTGAAGGAAATAGTCAAGCCATTAATGGCGTGTGACAAAGAAATGCAGAAAAGCATAGTGCAGACATCCAAATATAGAAAACACACATTGGAATGCAAAGTATTGGCAGTGTTGATCAATGACATGTAGATTATCACTCTAGAAAAGAAGATAAAATCAAATATAATAGGGATCAAGTTGGTGAAGGGAAAACCTAACACAACACTGTTTCAATGTTGTTTTTGGCAGGAACCCTAAAATATAAATATTTCAGCTCACGACTAGAATCGTAGGATGTTAGATGCAAAGTGTGAGAGGAAGGAGAGCCTAAGAAATGTCATCCGCCTTAGAGTTATTTCTCAGAGAGTTAGAGTGGGTGTTAGCAGGTAACCGATAGAGACAGAGTAATTGACAAACTATTGCAGTTCTAGCAATCAAGTAAATCGGTGAGGAGTGATTGGTTAGGAAGGCATCCAAGTGTGACATAGAGGAGTGTGAGGCTGAGGGAGAAAGAAGAGAGACATAAAATAACCAATGAGTGATCAAAGAGAGCAATCTATTAACCAATAAAAATGCATTGACAGATGTTCCAGAACTCTTTCTGCAACAAGGTTCTATAACTGTATCAAAATTGTATTTCATGATACAACACTGAGTTGAAGCCTCGTGTAGGGGTTGGTGCTCCTTGGGTTGGTGCCCTAAATCAGTAGGGGTTGGTTCCCTAAATCATTGTAATCAATTTCTTCATTATGAGGCTATATTTGAGCAGTAGACTCTAGTAGCATTTCTCATTGAGGGTTTTCCCATTTTGGGTTTTCCTTGTAAATCTTGTGTTGTGGGTGTAGACACCTAAAATTGTCATGTCTAATTAAATAAATATCTTTATTTATTTAATTATTTTAGCCTAATTCTTCTATTAATTAAATAAATCTTTATTTATTTAATTAATTCATTTATCCTCTTCTAGCCTTATTTCTCATTTAAATAAATACATTTATTTTTTTAAATTACCCTTTTCCTAAATTAAATAAATATTTTATTTATTTAATTGATCCCACTTCTTCTATTAATTAAATGAATCTTTATTTATTTAATTAATTCATTAACCTTTTCTACCCATGACACATGTCATTCATCTCTTAATTCCTACACTACCTACCCTCTCATTATTTTCTTATTTTCTCTACCTACCCTCTAATCATAGCCGACCTCTTTTACACCTCTCAATCTTATCTCTCCATTTCTTATAGTGTCTTCTATATAAGGAGATGTTTCCTTCATTATCAAACCCTCACTCACTATGCATTCAGCCCCGACTACGCTTTCGAACTTTCATATACAATCTAGCCTACTTGCAACCACAATTCCGTTCTTTGTTGAGCTCTTGTGCACATAAAATCTAAGAGCAAATATATCAAGCAAGATCAATGGAGATAGGAAGAATGGAGATTCAAACCCTATTGGATATGTGATGCTATAATATTTGTGATTTCATTTGATTTACATTGTCTTAGGTAATCTTCATATGTTATGGTGGATCTTTGTTGTTGTTAGGCTAGGGTTTTGTGGTTGAATTCATTTATTCTTTCAATATTGTTGTTAATCCATTTTCACCATAAACATTTTGGCATGCCCCGTTGGACATGGATTTTTGTTAGATCTATGTTTTTTGCAGATTTTTCTAATCCTATATTGTTGTTTTGTAAAACAATTTGGAGAATAACCTTGTGATGCTAGGGTTTTGGACACAAAACCAAGATCTTGGAGAGATTTGATCATATCTCACAAACGGCTTGGAAATTTTGCACCAAATTTTTTTGGCAGATCTCACAAACGACTTCAAATTTTGGCATCAAATTTTTTTTGTAGAAATTTTTTTATGTAGGTTTGGAAGACCATTAGGACTCTCCAGTAAAAATTTTAGATCTTTTGGATCGATTTTGCATTTTATATGAATTTTTTATGATTTTTCATAAAAAATTAATTTTTTGAGCAAATTAGCAATTTTTTTTTTATTTTCTTACATTTTTGGAAATCTCTTAAAATTTTACAGGTGGTCATTTTTTATGATGAATCAGATCTTTGAATTGGTCAACAAAATGCATTGTTGAAGGCCCATATTTCACACTCTTTTGGATCTAAAATTTACCTAACTTGTGTGCTTGTAGGGAGGGGTGATCATTTGAAACAATCCAAACTACTAACAAATCTTTGTTGCAGGACCTTGGCAAGGGTTTTTGATCTTTATTGTGTACTTTTCTCTCATAGAATAGAAAACACTTCAATTGGTGAATTAAAATTGAACCATTGTCTTTTGTGTCTTGAGCAATAGGCTCTTTTTGTTTCATCTTTAGAGTGCCTATCTCCCTGTGTGGTCATTAGGACTACTACTCAGGAGAGAGCGACCTAAGTGGTAGCGAGGAAAACCCACCTCTTTCGAACCACTATAAACAACTGTATTCATGGTGAAAACTATGGATAACATTTGCTAATTAGTTCATACCGACACTATGTCTCCCCATAAACCCGTTTGATCAAATTTATTTGATCAATTGTAGGGCGTAACCCCTACCGGCTGGGAGCCTTCTGTACTTACAAAGCTAAAAGTACTGCATGTATGGCCACACAAGCAGATGCCCTTACTAACACCTTTTTGTTTTAGAAGCCAAAATCTTTCTAGTTGTCGAGGTAGGAGGTCGGACCTCTGGTAGTGGCCCACACACATACAGTTCTTAATAGAGATACAAAGTTTACCATGAGGAGTTTTTCATGGGGACTAATGCTTGGCTACCCCGAGAAGTGAGTGCTAAGGGTGGAGGTAGTGGGGTCAAGCATCTAAGTATCCACTCTGAATAGCGTAGCCTCGAGGGAAACTCCATGTGGAATCAACAACTATTGTCCTGGCCAACCATAAGAATTGTGCTTGTCTTATTTTGAACAATCAAACATTCAAGACCAAACAACAAAACATTGTGTCTTTTGTGTCTTCAAGTGTATGCAAAACATTCTTACATCAAACAACACACTTTTCTTGGAGCCATTTTGAGTCTAAACACTTGCAAACATTGAGTCCCCATCAACATTGTGTCCTCTTGTCACGAAAAACAGTCAAACATTCAGATTTGATCACAACAAACAACTTCACAAATTGGAAAAATTTATAGTCCAACAAACAAGAGCAATCAGTTTCAGAATTCTTGAGCTTCCTAAGCTATCTCTTCAAGTTTTCATCTAGCATTCAACCTATCTTTAGGTCTCACAAAGTCCATCATTGCTTTACACCTTACATTACATTCACATTTGTCTAAACTTGAGTCAAAAGGTCACTTGCTTGTCCTCATCATACTTTGTCAACACACTACATACAACAACATTTTGCTAAGTGGTCCCTCATCAAGGTCTATCACCTTTGGGTCTCATTTGGTCTTACTTAGAGTCAAGGTCAAGTTACCTCATCAAGAGAAACTATCATCTCTTTGGAAGCCACACCTACTCTACTACATACATACTTAGTCTTACACTTTGGACATTGCAAGTACACCTCTGATTCATTTACATTCCATCCAACTCTTGATCTTCCATACTCTTTCCATTTTCATCTAGTCTCACACATCTTGGTCAATACCTATTTCATGGTTGAAACTCGTTCCCAAAAATCTAGGAGAGAAGCTAAAGAGGCTCAAGAGTCCACAAACATGAGTGCCTATCAGTATGATGATGATGTCTTTTTCAACTCTAATCATACTACATTACCTGACATGGATGCCTATAGAAACATTCCAAATGTTGAGCACATGGACACTATAAACAACAATGATACACACAATGATAATATAGACAACATTTCAGTACATCTAGCAGAAGTGGAAGACTCTATTATGGATCCCCATTTCAATCGGTTGGTTGAGGAAATAATGAGGAGGGATAGACAATATTTCTTACAAGTGATGGCACAAAGTGGAGCCAAGATACCTCATGATTTTGACATGTCTCAAATAATGGAAAATCGACCTTTGCAACAACCTCACTCCAACATGGATCAAAGGAGGGCTAATAGTGGAGGCAATAGAGGACCACACATGGTGCCTGAATCACCATCATCTTTGTTTCAAAAACCAGAGGTCCCATACACACATGGTCAAGCATATGATACTCACCTTCGCAGACCATTATGGATGTCTTATGCAGAAAAGTATGCTCAATCACATACCAATGCTAAGGATCAACCATGAAAGCAATTGGATATTCAAAGGCATGCTCAAAATTTGGGGGCCTCACACTAAAACAAACTCATGACATGCCTATAGATTATGGCATACATGGACAAAGTAGATATTTCGTTCCTCAGCATGACTCTATACCAAGTGGTCCATATACGTAGCATCATTATAGACCTCTTCCATATGAACATGTGTATGATCAATATCATCCATATATGGAACATGCTCCTCCTCCAATTGGTGCCTCAAGCATGGGGTATGGTCCAAGAAGTCAATCTCCACCTAAGAACAATTTAGAGCAACAAATCATGAACTTACAAAAGAAAATGGAGGACATAATTACATCGAAGCCAACATGCACAATGAGAGACATATGTCCTTATCCATTTGACAAGAGCATTCCAATGCCTCTTTTCCTACACACTTTGTGACACCTAATTTTGATAAGTATAGAGGAAAAGGGGATCCTAAGGCACACATAACACAATTTTTCACAGCTTGCATTGAGGTAGCAGCAGAAGAGACATATTTGATGAGATTATTCCCACAAAGCTTAGGAGATCAAGCTATGGAATGGTTCTCCCAACTTCCACCTGGAATTAAGTCATGGGGTGACTTAGCAGAGGCATTTATCCAACATTTCTCCTACAACATAGAGACAGACATATTAGTCACTACTCTGTGCAACACCAAGCAAAAGGATTGAGAGTCTTTTTCATCATTTTTACAAAGATGGAGGAATCTAGCCAACAGATTCTCTTGTGCAATTCCACAAAAACAAATGGTAGAAATGTTCAGCCAAAATGCTAACAAAGACATTGGCTATGATCGAAGGAAAGCTTGTTTGTCCACCTTCAAGGACGTCATTGAAAAAGGCTTAGCAATAGAGAAGGTCCTAATTGAACAAGGAGTCATTAAGATATTCAAGGAAAACAAAGATGACTTTAAAGGAAAAGATAAGCCAAGATTTTGGAACAAAAACAAGAACACAACCAATGATGGTGTTGTTGATGCCAATACAGTATGACCAAAACTCATTTTTTCTGGATCAAGCTTTACAAACAATCAAGTGAATACTCAAACAACTTCAAAGTCATGAATGAAGTACACCCCATTGGGAGAACCACTTCAGTCAGTTTTCAAAAAGCTAGTG
This sequence comes from Cryptomeria japonica, assembly GCF_030272615.1. Classification (NCBI taxonomy): domain Eukaryota; kingdom Viridiplantae; phylum Streptophyta; class Pinopsida; order Cupressales; family Cupressaceae; genus Cryptomeria; species Cryptomeria japonica. The sequence continues at coordinate 732,895,462 of NC_081409.1, forward strand.
GCAAACAAGATAATCATAATTCCAGATTTGCCTCCATATGAGACAAAGGTGAAACTGAATTGGTGGAATGATGATGAATATTGTGAATTTCATAAAAGCAAAGGTCATAAAACAGGAAATTGCCATTGGCTAAAGAACATCATACAAGATCTCATTGATAGAGGTGACATTGAGATTGAAGGACACTCATCCAACCAAGAACATGAGATGTTTAAGGAACCATTCCCAAAGCATGACAAGGGAAATTTTAAAGCGATAGATGACCAAACCAACTATACCGGAGCATCCTATAAGTATGATTCAATTGTCAATCACATTTCGATGGACAATTATGTCTCTACCATTATCATTAAGGACAAAACACTTGAGAGTTCTACCCAAAGAACCAAGATTGTCCTAAAAGGCATTTACTTTACAAGGTGCTCTAGCTAAAAACACAACTTCGACATCAACCAAGCCTGAGTATGACCTTGTAGAAGAGTTAGGGAAGACACCCGCACTTATCTCCATCCTTGAGCTTTTACGCATATCTCCTGCACATAAAGCCATTCTTGACAAAATTTTGAGAGACACTTCCATCCCTACTGATCTGAATGTGGACTAGTTTCAAGCCATGGTGGGATACCTTTCCGTTCCACACTCCCTTACATTCATAGAAGTTGACGATGCCTCCGTGAGCCAACCACATAATGCACCTTTACACATTGAAGCCTTCATACACAAACATTGAATAAAACAAGTCCTAATAGATGGAGGAGTAGGTCTAAACATTTGTGCATTGAGCACTATTAAACAATTGGGATATTTTGATAAAGCTGTGAATTCTACAAACAAAATTACCATCAAGGCATATGATGATGAAGAGCGTTCATCCAAAGGCACAGTCACCTTGGCTCTTAGAGTTGGGCCAGTTACAAAGGATGTGGTTTTTCATTTCCTTGATCCAAAGCTTACATACAACATATTGCTAGGACATCCATGGATTCATGAGATGAGCGCAGTCCCATCTACATACCACCAATGCATTAAGTTTCCTCACAATGGAGTTGAAATAACAGTTAATGGTGATCCTAATCCATTCATATATTGCAACAATCTACGACATAGATCAGAAATAACAATTCCAGCCAATCGAGAGGTTATTCTTTCATCTGCATATGTGGATCCAGAATCCTTGAAAGGATCTACATCGAAACAAGCAGAGATCAAAGAAAATTTCAAGATTAAAGAAATGGGATGTGGTGAGTATATCTTTCATGTTGATCAACTCCCACTATCTCCTAAGGCATTCAGTCAACAAGAACAATCTACAAACAATTTGCAAGGAATTGGGTATGAAGCACCTAGTGTTGTGGCTACTAAGACTGAATGCAAATCTCCTCTAGTGGTGCAAGCATCTCTTGATATAAATAGTCCTAAGAGAGGTTCCAACAAAGAATCTATTAAGAATATCACCATCCCTCTTGACAACTCACATAGCCTTACCATATCATCCACTCATTCCATTTCCACTCCACTTCTAGACTTGGATCAACAAGGATTACAAAAGCCCTTACTCATTGGGGATCTAAAATCAAAAATAAAGAAAAGTCCTTTAGTCCAAATCAAAATCAAAAGCTATTGGACTCTGAAAAAATCAAGGTCAAGGATAAAAATCCTATGAAATAAAAAGAACAAGAGTTGATCTCCCCTAATATCAAAATAACTAGGGGCAAAAGTTCAAAAATTTCAAGCCAAAAAGCATACTTGTTGATCCTAAGTCTCCATCATGCTATCCTACTTTCACTTCTTTTCGCAATCATAAGCCTTCATAGCTCATCCACTTGTTCCACACATCCATTCCCTTTTGGCGATACATCATGGACCTTTAATGGAGCTTACTCGAAGAACTTTGTTATCAGAGGTGCCCAAACTTCTTCAATTGACATGCATATGGGCAAACCTAGTCTACACACTAGTAATTCTATTTCAGTTCCTTCATCAAGGAAGCTAGTCACTCGAGCTACACATCATTCAGTCAAGGAGTAATGTAGCTACAATCACAAGGTAAATCCTCACACATTTGAGGTGGGTGACTTAGTTCTTAGAGAAAATCCTAAAAATCAGCAAGATGGAGAGGAGAAGGGCAAGTTCGAACCAAACTGGCTTGGTCCCTACATTATTACAGCACCCTATGGATCTAGTGCATATCAGCTCTCAACTCCATATGGTGAACCTTTGGAGGATCCTATCAACAACATGCACCTTCACAGGTTTTACACATAGCTCTTCAGAATATCCTAATTCGAAAATACAAAAAAAAGATCATAAACATAAAAAATCGTTACTTGGTGAAAACTTGGCAAACAGGCGCCTTGTGACACAAAAAAATTGAAAAAAGTAAAAATAGAAAAACATTTCATCCAACGGTGGAAATCACTTCAGTGGCTCCCTGGGCAAGTACCATGGTGAAAACTGGGTCACCAGCGCCATGTGTAGAGACATTGCTCCTCCCTCCTTCAGGATTCCATTTCATCCTTCACTTTGCACATACTCACAGCCTATTCATCCACAATAAACTCACCCTTTCCCATCATGGCTTGTTATTGATCTACCCAAGATTGGCTAGCCATTCATAATAAAAATTCTTTTTTGCTCTTTTCCATCTATAATAAATTAGCTTCTATCTGTGGCTAAGGCAAATCCTACATCTAGTAATGGGTGTGGAACTGAGAACGTCACATGTTTCGAGGAGTACAGTTTCTTCCACTTTTCTTCAGTCAATCCGCACACAATCCGTAATAAAGCAACACTTGCATCGCCAATCCGCAATAACATTTCATCTTCTCCGCAATAAAGTATCAGTTTCATGGATTCAGTCAGTTTCAGATGAGGCACAACAACAACAATGGGCTTCAACAAATCAAATCTTTCAACAGACTCAGACAACATTATGGTTCAGTGCTATCTATCCTTTTTGTGAAAGTAAACATTGTGACCACAATCAAATAAGACTTATACAAGTGACAAGAGACACTAAACTTGAGGACAATAGTGGATGTTGGTGTCAAGTCTTGGTTTTCTTTTGATTTTATCTTTCTGGTGACATGTCTTTTAGCTTTTCTGGGATGTCTTTGACTAGAGATTCTATCTCCAAGATGTCTTTGACTAGAAAGGCGAGGATGGGGTATCGTCACCTATTTTTCTTTGCTATCTGTTGATTGTCTCTTAGTAATGCTATGACTTGTCCAAGGATATGAGGACACTGAGAGTCTAGTCTAAGCTGGGGCATTCCTTGTTTGCAACTATCTTATCTCCATGCAAAAAAGTACAATGACTTTCTGGGTGGAACATATGCCTCGATTGTCATAACCTATTTTTCCATAATAAAGCTCAATGATGATAATGCACAAGATGCTCTTTCACTTTCATATCTTCTATCTTCCATCCCCCTTTCTTGATTGACCTCCATCATCCTTCTTGAGTCTGTGTAGCCTGCTATCACATGACTGAGTATAATGACATGCCAAAAACACTTGCATTTCATGTAGTTGCACCTGCATTACCACATATCTCATTTCATACATACATATAGATATCACAATTGCATCACATCCTGCACACAACAGATGTTAGCATATTTTACATTCTTATCATGTAAATAGTTATTTGTATTATCTTATCCATCTGCATTTCATACATTCACATTTGCATATGCATAACATATTAAAAACATAAAAGAACAAAAATATTACATTGCATGATGCACATATTTGCATCCATATCATAAGCATCACATAGAAACATATATCATGAAACATCTCATCACATAGGTACACATGCATATAGCTACCGCAAGGAAGGATCATCTCATATATATAATCATAAGTGTCATGATACAATGATGTCAAAATCATATGGATACAATCACCTGAAGGTGTCTACATCATCATACAAAATGGTACAAACTTGATACATAAGGAGCCCTCTACAGTTATGATCAACTCCCTCCCTTGGAGCCGGTTGGCCTCAACACTCTCTGAGCCCTAGAAGGACCTGCCCCAAGATCATCTCTCTTGTGGTAGGAGGTGAACTTGAACTTCAAAGAACACACTCAGATGTTTCAACTCAACAACAAGTTAAGATACATTAAAATGACGCTGAAAGAGTGGAATAAAAGCAATTTCAAAAAGAAAATTATGGAGAAAAGAAGACTAGAAAAATAATTAGAGAACCTTAATGAAAAGGTAATCATGGATGGTATGGGTATAGCAGAATATGAGAAGGAGAGAAATTTGAAAAGTAACTTGCAGGAAATTATAGCAAGAGAAGAATGCTTTTGGAGACAAAAATCAAGGGAAGTATGGCTCCAGGAAGGGGATAGAAATATAATTTTTTTTAACAAGGTCTCGCTAGTAAAGAAGGAGAGAAGTAGATTTTTGGAGATCGATAGGATGGATGGGTCAAGAACCCAAAATATGGGAGAAGTCAAAAAAGAAGAAACTTATCACTTTTAGTTCATCCTTACTCTTTTCAAGCTCTTTTCCGAGCTTCACTATTTCTACTTCTAGATCTTGATGCTCCTTTTCCTCCTTCATCAGATCAGAGGATGTAACTTCACAAATCCTCTTGGCTTCTTTGAATTGGATTTTTAAGTCAGAGATAACTTGATTGGACTCATCCAGGGATTTCTTCAAGAGACCTTGTTCTTCTACTACAGCAAGCTTGACCCTCTTGAGTTCTCTTCTTGTCTTACTTAACTCCTCAAGAAAACTTATGAGCTCACCTTCTAGATCCACTTCAGCTTCAGCTTCTTCTTCTTCCTCATCTTCACCAACCGATTTATCTAGAACCATAAAGAGATTAACTTCTCTTTCATTCTCATGGTAGTTATCTTCTAATGTACTTTATTCATCTGTGGCATCATCCTCAATAGTATATAGGTTGTTCTGATTTCGATAGCCTCTTCTTCCTTGCTAGTAGACATTCCTTTTTTTGTCTTTATTGGTAGATCTGCCAAAACTTCTTTGCTCATCTCCACTGGTTTTATTATAATAATATTTTGCAACAAAGTTTCCAACTTTACCACAGTTCAAGCATTTGAGTGGTAACTTCCCTTTATACTTACCGGATCCTATCTTGAGCTTTCTAACAAAGTTTGATACCTTTGCATCTAATTCTTCACTAGATCCTTTATGAGCAACCCCTTCCTTGCCCTTTTTGGTGTAGTTGAACGCTGCCTCTTTCCTTGAAGATGCTTCACCGATTGTTCTCATTTTATAGGTTGTTAGAGAGCCAAATAGCTCATCCATTGTGAAGGTATTTAGATCCTTGGCTTCTTCAATGGCAAAAACCTCAGTATCATACTTAGATGTGAGAGATCTAATTGCCTTCTTGACAATAATCTCATCAACAATTTCTTCTCCAAGTCCTCTGATGGTGTTCATAGTTTCATCTACTATGTGAAGGTAGTCTGCAATCGTTTCTTCATCTTGATGCCTTCAAGCTAACCTCTTAGTGATTGCAGCTTGGCCTCTTTGACTTTGGTATCTCCTCTGCAATTTATCCCAAGTCTCCCTAGTGGATGCATAGTGCATGACCTTAACAAACTCATTATCTGATAGCCCTCTTAAGATAGCATGTTTAGCCTTTGCATTATTCTCATACTTCTTCTTAGCATCCAGATCAGTGGGAGGAACACTAGGGGCAATATACTCATTCTTGACAGACATCCACACATCAAACCCAAGGGAGGAAATATAGGTCTCCATTCTTCTACTCTGGAAGGCATAGTTAGATCCATCAAACATGGGGGCTTTTGAGGTGGCAGACTCATTTCTTTCCATTGAGTTCTTTGATCAAAATCTACCCAAGCTAGAGAAAGTTTTGTTCAACTGGGAACCTAGGCTCTAATACCAATTGTTGAACATAATATACCACTGAGAGGGGGGTGAATCAATGGTTCTTGAAATCTTTTCTTTTTAAACTAATGCTTGGAATACCGATTATCAACCTAAATACTAAACAATCAAATCGGTAAGATAAGAGTGATATCAAAAGAGGGAAACACACAAATACATAACCCACAACACCATATGTACAAGGAAAACCAAATATGGGAAAAACCTCGGTGAGAAATGTTGCTAGAGACTACTGCTCCAATCCAACCTCACAATGAAACAACATATTACAACATTATTTAGGGCACCAACCCAAGGAGCACCAAGCAACAACTCGGTGTAATGTGATGAAATACAATTTTGATGCAATGATAGCACTTAGTTGCAAATGAGTTCTACAACACCTAATCAACTGATGTTTGCTGGTTAACAACCTCCTCTTCTTCACTAGTTCTCACACTACCGATTATTAGATTACTTTCTCTAATCACTCACCGGTTACTCCCAGCCTTTCTTCTCTCTCTCTAAACCTTACACTTCACAGCATCACACTTGGATGCCTTCCTAACCAATCACTCCTTATTGGTTCGCTTGACTGTTAAGACTGTAACAGTTTACTGATTACTCTGTCTATATTGGTTAAACCCTCTCACCGGTGGCCTACTAACACACACTCGGACTCTTTGAGAAATAACTATTAGATAGACTATATTTCTTTCTCAGGCTCTCTTTCCTCTCACACATCGCATCTAACATCAAATGATATTAGTCTCAAGTTGACATATTTATCTCTGAGGGTTCCCACCAAAAGCATCATTCAAATGGTGTCGTGTTAGGTTTTACTTTCACCAACTTGATTCGTATTAGATTTGATCAAATTTTCTTTTCTGGAATGATGATCTGCATCACACCAAACAACACCGCCATCTCCTTGCTTTTCAATGTGCGTTTTCTATATTTGGATGTCTATGACATGCTTTTCTGCATTTCTCTGTCAATCGCCATTAATGGCTTGGCTGTTTCCTTCGAAAAATGGGTACAAAGATCAGATCATCTTGCAAGGTCAGTTAAATCACCTTTCCACCTTGTCTTCCTTGAGTTGCAACATTCTGCCATCCTCCCATGATTTCTCAGATCTTCATTAAAGTCAACCTTCTTGTAAACTAATACATCGATGAATACTTCACCGACCTCTGTGTGCTTGCCACCTGGTTTCCACATGTCATCCTTGTTGACATCCACCTATGCTCGGTCTTCTATGTTAGTTTGGCATCATCTTCAGTCTGGTATGTTGATTAGACATCCTTCACTAACCAAGACTAACAACCGGCTCCACTCACCTTACTGGTTTAACCTAACTTCATTGGTGGACCTTCATACTTGCTGACCTCTTCTCTATCAGTCGAACAACTTGGCCTTCCATCAAACATGTTGGTCCATCTACTAAGTCCATTTATCAATAGCACTAAACTTCTCTGTGTATACTGGTTCACATCCTTATGTTCTTCTTTGCTTTCTTGCTTTGCCTTGTCAGTGGGCCTGCTTTACCGATAGATGATGCATTTCATGTGTACCAGTAACATACTTTTATGTCTGCTTACACACATATGGATTGACATTATCATGTCTTACTTCTCCCATAGAAGTCACCACTACTTACTCACCGGTGACCATGCCATACCGGTTGACATTGATGACAACCTAATGGCAAGATTAATCCCTTTTTTAAATAGGTAGTTAGCCTATTTAGGAAACATAATAGATAAAGGTTGTCCTTGATATTGCACAAGATGGTTCCACCAAATAGACGAATGAGAAAATTTGAAACCATGCTAAAGTGAATTTTTTCTCCAATTCAAACAACTGCATACAATTTTCCAAGCTTTCCAAATGGATTGCAAAGGAGGAGAGGCTTTAATATGAAATAAAGGAGCAAGTAGGATCTTATCCAATGATCCCATTGATTACCATTTATTATTCATATCAGTAAGGGAAATCTGATGCCATATCAATATCTTCCATTTCTCATTTCCTGAGACAACTCTAATTATCCATTTGGTAGATAAACAAACCCCTTGCATTCTAGGATCCAAAAGGCTTAGCCACTCTCTATTTTTTGGTTGAATATAATGGAGCCAAGAAGAAGATTTGAAATCCATCTTACCATCCCAACATGTCCATAAAAAATTTCGAACAAGTTTATTAAGGTCCTCGTAGCCTTTTCTGGAAGGCATCCAACAAGAAGAAAAATAAACATGAGAGGCCAAAAAATCCGATTAACAACCTGAATTTTGCCAACTAATGAGAGATACTTATTATGACAATTAAAGATTTTACTCTTTAATTTAATGAGGTACCAATTCCACATATCATGCAGAGAGACTCCGAAGCGAGAAGGAATACCAAGGTACCTGGTAATCTATCCATGTTTAATTTGTTTCCACTATTGAGGAATCCAATGCGACATTGGATCAGATTGGTTCATTAAAAACTCAGTTTTATGATGAGCTAACTTAGAACCTAAAACTAAGAAATACAAATCCAAGGCCTCCAAAATATTATTAATTTTTTATAGATAATATACTATCATCAGCAAAATGTGAGTTTATAACAATTGAATTATTAGGGATAGTGATGCCTTTAATTAAACCCATATGATTGTATTTTTGCAAAATATAACAAGGGCATCAACAACCAAAAAATATAAAAATGCAGATAAGGAATAGCCTTGTCTTATCGAATATTGTAAGGGAAATGGGTTAGACATGTAATTATTGATCCTTAAAAAAGAATTAGCATCATTCAACAACTGTTTAACATGTCTACAAATATTGTGACCAAAACCCAACCATTGCAACATCTTCAAAATAAATCTCCATCTCATTCTATCGTAATCCTTATCAAAATCTAGCTTAACCAACAAAGCATTTTGCCTTGACTATTGAGCCCACTCACTAGTTTAACAAGTTATCTAGAATGAATCTACCACCAAGAAATATAGTTTTCTCTAGTCTAAATATCATTTTAGTAATTGGTTTAATCCTCAAAGCCAAGGCTTTCACAATAATTTTATAAGAGGTATTAAGTAATGTAATAGGCTGTCAACTAGAGATAAAATATGCATTCTTCCATTTTGGGAGAAATTTTATTAGGCCTCTATTAATATCAGCACCCAATGAGCCTTCATTTAAATCTTCCAAATACACTAGATAGAAATCATCCTTAATATAATGCCATAAGTTTTGATAAAACTTGATTGAAAAGCCATCAATGCCAGGACTTTTATTAGGAGCCATAGAAAAAAGAACATGCTCTATATCTTTAATGAAAAGGTTACGATCAATAAAATGACTATAATCGTGATCCACCTTTCTGGGAATAATATCTTCAAAGATATCTTCTATAATTAATTGAACATCCTTCCAATATTGATCTTCCTTAAAAATATTCTCATAAAAGACCTGAAACTTGTTTTAATATCTTCCCTCTTATGTTTACATTTTTTATACTGAAATAAATAGTTAGAACCTTTATTACCCTCCTTAAACCAGTGAAGTCTAGCCTAAATTTTAGCTCCCCATCCCTTGTAATTAACACACTTACGAAGCTAAGTTTCCATAGAAGCAATAGAGGATTGAATGGATATGATTTTTGGATTATTAATAAGAATTTTCCTATGCATATCAAGTTTACCTTGTAAGCATTTTTCTTTCCTTTTCTGTTGCCAAGCCAATCTTCTACCAAAGGAACATAAGAATTCAACACAATTAGTGATAGCCAGCTGCCACCAAACCTCGTAAGATTCCCCTTTTTCAGGTTTGGGTATAGACTTTCAAATGCCTATTAAAGCATCCACACAAGTAGATATTTTCAGATGTGAAGTATTAATCTTGAACGGTAACTGTGAAACTATACCCTTTAAATTATCCTTAGCAACAATACAAAAAATAGGGAAATGATCTGAAAGAGTAGTGGTGTAGTTAACCTTCACAAAATTCCCAAAGGAATCTTGGACCACTTGTAGCTTAGGAGAGATATAGAACTTGTCAATTCTATTAAGTTTCTTGTCCACTCCTAGCCTACAATTTGTCTAAGTAAACTAGTTATGGTTATGGAAATCTTTTTTTTTAAATAATGGATCCACCACCCCAACAGAATTGCGACAAAGTAACCATTTGTCAAATTATTCATTGCTGAGTTTTATAAAATTGGACCAGCTTTTGATCAGTATGATGCTCTACCATATTAAATTCCCCCGCAATGATCCAATCAGCATGCAAAATTTTATTTGACATCCATTCACATAATCCACATTTTTCTTTTGTAATATTTGAGGCATAGATATAATAAAAACCAATAGGTTGACCATTGATGAAGGTGAGGACCCAAACATAGCTATGTGATGGATCTTCACCTTTGTCAATGACAAACCTATTGATCCATGAAGATAGTGCAATTACCACACCCCCTACCATCACTATACAATGTATGGAAAAAGGAAGCATCTTTCCATAGATTAAACAAAGCAGCAGGAAGATGAGGGCCACTAATTTATACTTCTTGCAAAAAAATAACATCTAGCTTCCATTTGACAATAGAACTCTTAACCTCAAACTTGCAGTAAGGGAGTGATAACCCTATAAAGCTCCAAGATAATGTTTTATAGTTCACGATTAAATAGTATTAGAAGAAACTTCCTCATGTGGAAAAACATCAAAGCGATTGCCAAGTGTTATTGATTTTTCAACATTCTAATGCTCCTTAGCATTAGAACTAGGTGATCTAGATCTATGCCTCTTAGTTGGATCGAGGGAACCATTCCTTAATGATGGAGAGGGAGATATACGTCTTTGAGAAACCCTTGAATGGGGGATTTCTATGTTCCTTTTAACATACCTAACAAGAGAAGGAATGTTATTTTGAGAAGAATAAACCTTATGTTGAGCCTCAATTGATCTTGGTGGATCCTTCCACTTTTTGACTAACCTCCAACTATATGTCATTACAACATCCTTATATGAATCAATTTTAGCATTTACATTTTCAACTGTGGCATCATTGGTTAATTATTTTGAAGGAGAAGCAAAACATGGCAACATAGTAGGTTGAGGTGATTGTGGTTGATGTTGTGAACTAATAGCAAAGGAAGACTGAGTTTGGCTATATCTACTTTTCCTGACTGGGCAATCTCTGATCAAGTGTCCATCTTGTCTATAGAAGAAGCAAGCATTAGGCTTTTTGAGATAGGCAATAGGTTGAAAAAACTCAAAACCTGGTCCAAATAGCTTGATGCTATTAGGCAACTAATAATTCAAGTCCATTTCTACACAAGCTCTTAGATGAACTCTAAGGCAAGAAAACTTGTCAAAATTGTTTTTCTTCCAGATAACCCTCCCAAGTTGAGCAACTATTTATTTCAAAAAAGGTTTGAAATCCAAATTTATATAGGGTAACTCAATCCACATTGGGTATTTAGACCTAGAGGGATCCTTGGGATGAAAATCCAAGCTCCAAGCATGAGTAGAAAACCTATCCACATATGACCCATGTTCCATATTGTAAGAGTGCTTGAGCATGATCAACAAATTTAAACTTGTAGGAAACATACCCTTTGCCCAACCCCCTCAAGACTTCAATTTCCCAACCCTTACTTTCCCAATAAAGCTTAGCCCATTTAAAAAAATCCATTTTAGATGGTATTCCCCTTACAAAGAACAATATTATAGACCTATGTTGACATTCAACAATGGACTCAACCACTTCATCAGGGAATAGAAATTCTAATGTCTTACCTTTTGATGATTGCTCTTCCACTATTTTGTTTTTTGTAGCTTGTGCTTCTTCCCCTTTGTCTGGCACATTTTCCACATCTCCTCACTTAGATGTAGAAGAGATCCCTCCCTTATCACCCTCAACATCCTTCATGGCTAGGTTAAATAATGCGCCACCATTGCTCTGAATAGGGATTTGAATAGTTTGAGTGTCCACCAGGTCTCTAGAAGAATCACATGTCATTTTTCTTGCCTTAGCCTTCAAATGCATTTCACCCAAATTACTATTTGACCCCTCTCTAACTGAACCCTCTCAAACCATGGCTAAAGAAGGGAGCAATTCTAGTTTCTTCAACATGCTTTTCTACTGAAAAAATGGAAAAAGAACACTACAACCATCGACTCCTTCAGAATTTCTATGCAAAAAACCCTACTTGCCTCCAAAGCTCGCTCTCACCCAATTTTTGTTCTTCTTATGCTTCCATCCCATGTAATTTTGTGTTAACTATTAGGTAAGAGGGATTTTTCTAGCATTGTGAAGTTTGAATTCTAAGATTTATTGACAAATGAATAATTTTTTCTCATTTTTTTACTAATATGTTTTTTGATTTGCTAAGTAATTTGGCATTTTTTTTCATGACTCATAGTAAGAGAATCTTACTAGGCTAGTAGTCATGCTCTCTCTCTCTCTCTCTCTCTCTCTCTCTCTCTCTCTCTCTCTCTCTCTCTCTCTCTCTCTCTCTCTCTCTCCCCTTTCTTATGATGTCCTTTTTATCTTGATATTAAGGTAGTAAGATCCTAAAGTCCCTGGGGGCTTGGTGTGTCTTGTCTCTTTGGTATCTTTGTGAATTTTTTTGAATGCAAACCATTGTACTTAACCATGAGTATACTTAGTCTCATACTCCCACTAAAGTGGGGGATAAATGTAGCATCATAAATTGTACTCGCTTACAATTTTGTCCTCACCTATACCTCACTTTGTCACTTTGGTTTGTGAGGCCTGATTGAAGTGCTAATTCTGCTCACACCACCTATCAAACTTGCTTTTTCACTATCATCTCTATCTCCCTCCCCATCCCAGAGCCTTTATTTTTAGGACCATGGCACCCAATGCCATGGTTCTCTCAATTAGGGGCTATTTTGGGGCCTCACAATGGTCATATCATTTGAGTGGGAATCTAGATTCCCTGTTGGCCTACTCAAAAAATTTAATTTGATTTTTGGGTAGACTAGTATAAAAGGAGGTCTGCCCTCTCATTTTAAACCTAATTTGAAATATTTTCAAGGAGGCAAAATTTAGATCCTAAATTAAAGTGAGCAAGAAATCAAGCATTCATTCATCAAGCATTGGAGAAAAAGTAAAGTCAAGTTCAAGCTTTGAAGGTGGCATCCATGATCAATGTTTTATGAAGGCACTCTCCATTAAACCCTAAAAGATTTGTGTGAAGGCAAACAAAACTTCATCAAGGTAAACATTGCGATTTCAAGCAATTACATTTTTATCCATCCTTTTCCTCAAAAGGAAAGTATTTTACTACAATCTTTCATTACATTTATCAGTTCGTTTTCACGGTTAATTCCAAAATTGGGGTTTGACCTAAGGAAAAATTCTATTCTCAACTCATTTCCCTTTCTTTCTATGTGCAAGAAACACGTGTAGAGTTGTACTCGGGAATTTTGGCAAAATTAACAATGATGAACAACTTCAGCTTTCAACGACGAGAAATTCAGTGGATCATGGAAAATTGATACTACCTGTCCCAAAAAATCAATCCAAACTTCTAAGAACAAGTTATAGACATAATCTTTTTCTTGGATCCAAGTTTATGGCTTAGTTGGATATCTATAACAATCTATTTGTGATGATTTACTCTCATAATTCATTATTTTTCCCTACTTCACAACTTATCTTTAAACATCTAATTAGAGAGGGAATCAAATCACACTACTAGTGAACCTAATTGGAATTTCAGCCCTTTTTTACATTTCAATTGTGGCTAGATCTATTAGGTTCACCCCTATCTAATGTAATGGTTAGTTTGGTTATTTAGTAGTTTTATTATTTTGATTTAACCCTAATTCCTAATTCCAACTATTACACATAGGTTTTTTAAGAGTTGGAATTTGATGGTGATAGGTACATAGGTTGTATTCAATTTAAGGACATGTTTTGACATGGTGTGAGACATGGGTGCTAGATGAGTGAAAGTATACTATTGGTGATGATTATGGTGTTATGGTTATGTAGACACACTTTTTTCATTAACATGACATGATCTGATTTATGGCTGTTTGGTGGTGATTTGGTTTGTTGTTAGGAGGTTGTTTCTTATCTCCTTGATGCTTGATTGGTTCCTTGAGTATGGCATTTGGATGTGGACATGCTCGGAGAATCAGATTTGAGATTGATTTGGTGTTTGATTTATGTGGTCTATAATATTATTCTCTTTGATATCTCAGCTTATAGGTTACTAATGTGCTGATGAGTTTTCATGTTTTAGAGGTTTGACCTACGAGTTATTCAATTGTGTGGGATGATCACCTATTTAGTTGTAGTGGGATGACTTGGGATGACTCGATTGTGGATTATCTATATCTACTAGGTTGTTTCAGCATTGATGCATACTTCTTAGTTGGCCTTATTTATGATCATTTATACATTGATGTGTTTTCTATGAGGTTAGAGGATGAATGACTAGAGTAACTAGATAGTCTATGTTGGGACTTGTAGCATGTTGCTTATCATGATGTCATGATAGATTGGTTATGTATCATTAGTTACATATTTTAGTAGGATCTTTTGATACTGATGGATTGGCAATGTAGGAGTGATTCTTGATGGTTTATTTGTAGTTGTATCTTCTTGGCTTGGAGATGTTGGTTTCACTTGATGTTATTGATATTGAACAATTGTATGCATAGACCTAGATGATCTTAATTTAGGAGATGGTTATCATGATGCCATGCATGAATTGGTATAATGGTTCTATAGGAGTTTTAGGAAGTGAAGTGGATTCATCATTTGGTGGTGGATGATCTTGTTTAGTGTTGTGGATGTGTGGAAGATCTCTTAGATTCTATTTCTGTAAAAGGGTCTTTCACATTTGTAAGTTCAATAGTAGGAGATGGTTATCTTCATGTGATTGGAGATGTTGACATCTTGATATGCCATGGAGTTGAGGTGTCATGATTTATTGACTTTGAGAGGTGATGTTTGGTTTAGAGTATGTTTTTAATTATGTCATATGCACTCTTGATTGCTAGCTTAGAGTTTTTGGCATGATACATTTCTCTTAAGACCACAATATGTTAACGTGGAGTATGTGATCTCCTAAGATGTGATGGTTCTAAGATAATTATGTCAAGTGTATGTTCCTAATTTGATTAATTAGAGTTTTGACATTGATCTTGATTGGTTCTCTTTGTGTTGAGTACATAATCATTTTCTTGATTACTTCATGATGATGTTATGTTGCATTTTGATTTTGGCATGGATTGATTAGTTACAGGTGCTCAATGATATATTAGAGACTTAGGTGAAGCTTGGAGTTCTCTTGTGATTAGAGACATGTGTTGAGATAGTTGGTGGTTTTAGTAGGAAGATTGAGGCTATTTAAAATTGTATGGACTTGAGAGGAGATTGTTCTTGGATGAGTCATGGTGACTTGGAAATCTTGGATGCACATTCTCATTCCCCACCCTTGATCTACTTAGTGGTTTATTAATGAAGAGTTATTTCCCATTATTCGTTTAGGTGCATTATGATTTAATACCTTATTGTCATAAATATGGATCTTGACCTATTAATATATGGTTAGCTCTGGATGATTCATTTGAGAGATGGATAGCATGGTTATCTCCTTGTACATTTGAGTTGATATTAGGATGTCATTATTTGGATATTAGGATATATTTTACCAGGCCATTTCCCTTTATTAAGAATGGTTATTATGAAACTAGTTTCCTTGGTTGGAGAGGCTTGCATCCATATTGGAATTATTACATGAAGCATATGTTATGTTTGATCTAAGAGATTGAATAGGCTTTGGGTGTTCTTATGGCTTTTCAATTGGAATTTTTTGGAGGGGATCATACTTGACAAGACATTGCCTCTTTGTGGTGTTGGTAGAAGGACATGTTATGTTTTACATGTTATCTCTCTTTGTTCAATGGTTTCTTCTATGATATTCATGATTACATGATTTGAGAGGATGATGACATATTCTGAGAGAGTATGTAACTATTTGTGTTATATCTGGGGATCATTGTGATTGTTCTTGGTACTTCATGTTTTGGTTACTTATCACACCTTTATATGAGAATTAATTGGTAGACTTGATATGCCTTGAGTTTATTTTCAAATTTGATATTACCAATGTAGTGGGAATTTCTAGATATATACGTTCTTCATTGACATGCTTGACATCAATATAGCGAGCCCGGTTTTAGTTTATGGGTTGATATGATGTTAGCATGAGTTTACTAATGTTTTTTTATACCTAAGAGGTATGGATGGCTCGATGTATTGGCATGTGTTGTGGATGTCATTTCTGATCATGTGGGATTTTTGCTTTATGATAATAGCTTGGAGCCTTTTTTACCCGTGCAACTCATCCATATTTATTGTATTCAAATATTTGGCCTCTTCAATAGTAAAAAAATTGGGATCAAATCTTGAGGGAAGAGATCTGAGTACCTTTTCCATAGTCACCTTATCCTTTAGTTCTTCACCAAGTCCTTTGATGGAGTTGACAACATCACCAACCTAGAGCAAGAATATGGCAATGTTCTCCTCTTCCTTCATTTTCATAATCTCAAATTGATCTTGGTAGATATGTACCTTGTCTTATTTGACCTTGTCATCTCCTTCATAGATATTATGCAATTCAACCCATACTTCCTTTATTATCCTGTAATGCATAATCTTCACAAAATCAAAGTTAGGTAAAACACAAAAATAACATTCCTTTCCTTGGAATTATTCTCACAAGCCTTATTTCTTGCTTGATCTCTTAGGGGGCTCTTAGGAATTCATATTCATCCATAAATGATTGCAAAACATCAGACCCTAGGGCCATCAAATAGGTTTACATCCTTACACTCCAAAATGCATAGTTGCATGCATAAAAAAGTGATGGCTTGTTTGAAGATATACCATTTTGAGCAACAAAGTGTGACATCCCAGATCTACCTTAATTTATCAAGCTTCTTCCAAAGAACTTGCCTTTGATGCTAATTGAAGGGCACATGATATACTAAGAGGCAGTGAATCAATATATCCCATTTTTCACTTAAATAAATAGTAATTGTCATTAACAACTTTTATTTAATGCTGAAACAATTAATTATAAACACACATTCACACATCCACACAATGAACATTAGATTTATGTTAAACCTTGGAAGGGGAAAAACCATAGTGACAATATCTTGGCTTAGATATAATACCCAAGTCCAACCTCACAAAGTAAAAGTATAATAAGGGAATTTATAATATGAAGTAGGTGCCAACCTATCAGAGACACCAATCTGCAATTGCATTTGTAGGCACGAACCCATAAGAGACATGAATCCCCTACACCAAGATCTATGCACCAAGTTCACAAATGACATACCAATCCCATCAAAATACAAGAGATATAAATTGTGGACCTTCAAACTAAATATACAAATTTCTTCTGATTTGGACAATCTTTAGAACCTCCTCATACATTGCGTATGATCTTTTGATGAAAATGCACAATGATTGAGATGCAACTCACATTGCAACACCCCTCTAATACACATCAATCATTCAATTAAAAATTATATCATCAATGAATACCTAAGAATGAACCTAGATCCACTATATAAATGAATTAAAATTAATAACTACATTCACATGTTGGCCTAGAACAAGATTAATGCATTTGCAATTCAACCGCAAGTATAAACCCAAATCAAATCTGCAGTAGGTGAGATTCAAAACCCCAGATGCTAATCCCCAATGTATAATTTATGATTCCAATTGTCATCCACACACTATCTACAATGAGCACACATTACAAACTACTAGCACATCAATTCAGAACAACCTAGTGAGACTTCTAACTTTTTGCTCTTTGACAATTAACTTCATAAACTATGGAATCTAACACAACATATATAGACATAATTTCCTTCCAAACCATAGGTCATAAAGCTCAAGAGTGGTATAATTCATATCAAGTCAAGTTACCAATGTAGATGTGCACTATCTAAGGAATAAACCTTAGTAACTAAACCAGTATGGGTTGAGAAAGAAAAGGACAAAGCATAATCAAGTCTGATAGTGCTGATTACCCTACATGTTGAAAGAAGAAATCTATGGTTTGTAGACAATGGTTGTTCCAACCACATGATCGGTGATAAAAATATTTATCAAGCTTGAAGATTGGAATGGTGGTTCAGTGATATTTGGAGACAACTCACCGATCAAGATAAAGGGAAAAGGCACTCTAAACATTTATGGAAAATTGAAAGCACATGATGTGTATTATGTGGAAGGTGTGAAGCACAACTTGCTGAGTGTAAGATGTGTGACAAAGGTTATAAATTCACCTTTGATTCTACCGGCTGCTAGATAAAGAAGGAGAGTACCGTTTAGAC
Organism: Cryptomeria japonica; assembly: GCF_030272615.1. Taxonomy (NCBI): domain Eukaryota; kingdom Viridiplantae; phylum Streptophyta; class Pinopsida; order Cupressales; family Cupressaceae; genus Cryptomeria; species Cryptomeria japonica. The sequence goes on from NC_081409.1 coordinate 732,913,739, forward strand.
TATAGCCAAAGGTAAGAGGATAGATGGTAATGTATATAATCTAAAAGAATGTTTTGAATCCCAATGCATGTTGGGACAAGTGAATTAAAGCTGGTTGTGGCATAAAAGATTAGGCAACATAAATTTTGATAACTTGGTTGCAGTAAGAAAAAATAGGTGTGTAAGAAATATTCACCCATGATCAAACTGGTAAGAACATTTTGTGATAAATGTGTGAAACGAAAGTAGACTAAGGTGAGCTTCAGAACAAAAGAAAACAACACCTCAAGACCACCTGAAGTTGTACATACAAATCTGTGTGGTCGAACTAGGACAATAGCTCTTTTCGGTGAAAGATATTTTGTGCTCTTCATTAATGATTATTCAAGGATGACACGGGTCACTTTCCTACAAGATAAATCAGAAGCATTTAACAAATTCAAGATCTTCTGGAAGATGGTAGAAAAGGAAAGTGGGTGCAAGCTGAAGTGTCTAAGATCATATTGGGGTGGAGAGTTCACATTAAATGAGTTTGAAGATTAATGTGGAACACATGGAATCAGAAGTCAATACTCAGTCCCGAGGACACCACAACAAAATGGTGTGGTAGAAAGGAAGCATAGGACAGTCAAGGAGATGGCCATAACCATGCTAAATGAGGCAAGTTTGTTAGACATGTATTGGAAGAAAGTGGTTCATACTGCTACATATACCTTGTACAGCCCGTTCAACTAAGAACAAACAACAGAATGCCACCTTATGAGTTGTAGTATGACAAAAAACCATCAATCATGTACTTCAAGGTATTTGGAAGCAAGTGTTTTATCAAGCGGGATATGGATGGTTTAGGTAGTTTTGATTCTAGGAGTGATGAAGGAATCTTCATTGGCTACTAAACTAATAGAAAGGCCTATAAATGCTACAACAAAAGACTAAGAAGAGTCATAGAGAGTGTGCAAGTAAGAGTTGATTAGGATATGCACAAAAGAATACAAGCACAAGTGAACCGGTATGATTATTTTGATGATGAAGGTGAAGAAGCTCAATCAGATAATGAACCGAAAGAAGCATCCAAAAAGGTCCTTAACCGGTATGTGCAGTTAAACCACCTGAAAGAGAAGATTTTAGGTAATAAGAGTGATGGAGTGCAGACTAGGAGAAGACTTGCCCGAAATGATGAACAAGTTAACTTTTGCTTCATGATTGAAGTAGAATCTTAAACATTCAATGAGGCCAATAAAAGTTAAAAATTGATGGATGCCATGGAAGAAGATTGTAGAAAATTGAGAAGAATAAGACTTGGTAATTAGTCCCAAGACTAGAAGACAAGAACATCATTGGCACCAAATGGGTCTATCAGAATAAGATGAATGAAGAAGGTAAAATTGTTAGGCAAAAAGCTAGACTTGTGTGCAAAGGTTACTCTCAAGTAGAGGGCAGTGATTTTGAAGAAACATTTGCACCAGTAGCTAGATTAGAAGCAATTAGAATATTTCTAGCTTTTTCAGCCTACAAGGGTTATAAGGTATATCAAATGAATATAAAATTTGCCTTCCTCAATGGAAAGTTGGAAGAAGAAGTGTACATGGAACAACTGGAAGGGTTTTTGTTACATGATGATGAAACCTTTGTGTGTTGGTTGAAGAAAACCATTTATGGTTTAAAGAAGGCTCCTAGAGCATGGTATTCAAGGCTAGATCAGTATCTGAAGGAGAAAGGATTCAAAAAGGGGAGTGTTGACAACAATCTATACATCAAGGAAGATGCAAATCACATGATTATTGTGGTTGTGTATGTAAATGACATTATTTTTGAAAGCAACAAGGACATTCTTTGCAAAGAATTTGCTAATCAGAATTTGAAATGTCAATGCTTGGAGAATTGACATACTTCCTTGGTTTGGAAATATCAAACCTAGATGAGGGAATCTTTATCTCACAAACCAAGTATGCAAAGGATATGTTAAAGAAGTTTCAAATGGAGGACTATAAATCGGTAAGTACCCCAATGGTGACCGGAAGCAAATTAAGAAATAATGATGAATCAACACTGGTGGATCAGACATTGTATATATCCATGATAGGAATCTTATTGTATCTTATTGCCTCTAGACTGGATATAGTGTAGGTAGTGTGCATGGTGGCTAGATTTCAAGCAACACCTAAGAAGTCGCATATGAATGTCATAAGGAGAATTTTTAGGTACCTGCAAGGAACACTCAATTATGGTTTGTGGTACCCTAAACAAGGGGAATTCATCTTGGAAGCATATAATTATGCTAATTGGTTAGGTTGCATTGATGACCAGAAGAGAACAAATGGTGGTGCATTCTTCCTAGGTGATCGGTTGGTCTCATGGCATAGCAAGAAGTGAGATTCAGTTTCCCTATCAATTGCTGAGGCAAAATACATTGTTGGTACTACATGCTGCTCTTAGGTTCTTTGGATGAAGAAAACCCTCAAGGACATACAGGTGGACATCTTTGATCCCATTCCTATCCAGTGTGATAATTCAAGTGCCATCAACATATCAAAGAATCCGGTGATGCATTCAATGACAAAGCATATAGCCATCAAGTATCATTTTCTCAGAGAGAAGGTTGAAGGACAAGAAGTGAAGATGGAATATGTCCCTACAAGAGAACAACTGGTAGACATCTTCACCAAGGCTTTACCGGTAAGCACCTTTGAGTACTTAAGACACAAGTTGGGAGTTGTGTCACCTTCCTCATGCACTTAAGTTTGTAAGGAGTTATATGGTTTAGGGGGAGTTCATAGAAACATCTATATCTCTTGAACCACATGTTGACGCTAAGGAGCGTTTAGTCTCAGTACCGAATGTAATCACTCTATGAAGATTTGACTAAGGGGAAGATAAGTATGAATCAAAGGGAGAAGAATGAAGTACCCTGACCCTTTGTCATTGTGTTAAAGGGGGATAAATTTATAGGTGTGAAGTGTTGCAGTGAGTTGACATCAATGCCAAAGGCAGAGATTGTTGGAATTATTTGCATTAGGTTGTCATTGATGTCAACTAGTTTGGTATGGTCACCGGTGAATAAGAAGTGGTGACCAGTATGGGAGAAGTAAGACATGATTATCTCAAGACTTGTAGTGAGTTGACAGGAAGATATATTACATGTTACCGATATACATGAAATGCATCATCTACCATTAAAGCAGGACCATCGACAAGGAAAAGAAAGCAAGCACACGAAAAAAACTGAAGGATGTGAACTGATATACATAGAGAAGTTTACTGCTGCCAGTAAATAGAATTAGTAGAAGGACAAGCATGTTTGATGGAAGTCCAAGTTGATCCACTGACAAAGAAGAGGTCAATAGGTATGAAGGACCATCAGTGAAGGTAGGCTATACCGGTAAGTTGAGTTGAACCGATAGTCAAACTTGGTCACTGAAGGATATCAAACCAACATAGAAAACAAAACATAGGTGGATGTTGACAAGGATGATAGGTGGAATCCAAGTGGTGATCACACAGAGGTCGGTGAAGTATTCATCGACATAACAGTCAGCAAGCAAGCTGACTTTTATGAAGAACCCGCAAATCATGGGAGGATGGTAGAAGGTTGTGGCTTGAGGAAGACAAGGTGATTAGCGATTGAACTAATCTGAGAGAAGATCTAATCTTTGTACCCATTTGCTAAAGGAAATAGTCGAGCCATTAATGGCGTGTGATAGAGAAACACTGAAAAGCATAGTGCAGACATCCAAATATAGAAAACACACATTGGAATGCAAAGTATTGGCAGTGTTGATCAATGACATGTAGATTATCACTCTAGAAAAGAAGATAAAATCAAATATAATACGGATCAAGTTGGTGAAGGGAAAACCTAACACAACACTGTTTAAATGTTGTTTTTGGCGAGAACCCTAAAATATAAATATGTCATCTCACGACTGGAATCATAGGATGTTAGATGCAAAGTGTGAGAGGAAGGAGAGCCTAAGAAATATCATCCACCTTAGAGTTATTTCTCAGAGAGTTAGAGTGGGTGTTAGCAGGTAACCGATAGAGACAGAGTAATTGACAAACTATTGCAGTTCTAGCAATCAAGTAAATCGGTGAGGAGTGATTGGTTAGGAAGGCATCCAAGTGTGACATAGAGGAGTGTGAGGCTAAGGGAGAAAGAAGAGAGACATAAAATAACAGTGAGTGATCAAAGAGAGCAATCTATTAACCAATAAATCTCCATTGACAAGTGTTGCAGAACTCTTTTTGCAACAAGCTACTATAACTGTATCAAAATTGTATTTCATGATACAACACTGAGTTGAAGCTTGGTGTAGGGGTTGGTGCTCCTTGGGTTGGTGACCTAAATCAGTAGAGGTTGGTTCCCTAAATCATTGTAATCAATTTCTTCATTGTGAGGCTATATTTGAGTAGTAGACTCTAGTAGCATTTCTCATCGAGGGTTTTCCCATTTTGGGGTTTCCTCATGAATCTTGTGTTGTGGGAGTAGACACCTAAAATTGTCATGTCTAATTAAATAAATATCTTTATGTATTTAATTATTTTAGCCTAATTCTTCTATTAATTAAATAAATCTATATTTATTTAATTAATTCATTTATCCTCTTCTAGCCTTATTTCTCATTTAAATAAATACATTTATTTTTTTAAATTACCCTTTTCCTAAATTAAATAAATATTTTATTTATTTAATTGATCCCACTTCTTCTATTAATTAAATGAATCTTTATTTATTTAATTAATTCATAAACCTTTTCTACCCATGACACATGTCATTCATCTCTTAATTCCTACACTACCTACACTCTCATTATTTTCTTATTTTCTCTACCTACCCTCTAATCATAGCCAACCTCTTTTACACCTCTCAATCTTGTCTCTCCATTTCTTATAGTGTCTTCTATATAAGGAGATGTTTCCTTCATTATCAAACCCTCACTCACTATGCATTCAGCCCCGACTACGCTTTCGAACTTGCATATACAATCAAGCCTACTTGCAACCACAATTCCGTTCTTTGTTGAGCTCTTGTGCCCATAAAATCTGGGAGCAAATATATCAAGCAAGATCAATGGAGATAGGAAGAATGGAGATTCAAACCCTATTGGACATGTGATGCTATAATCTTTGTAATCTCATTTGATTCACATTATCTTAGGTAATCTTCATATGTTATGGTGGATCTTTGTTGTTGTTAGGCTAGGGTTTTGTGGTTGAATTCATTTAGTCTTTCAATATTGTTGTTAATCCATTTTCACCATAAACATTTTGGCATGCCCCATGGGACATGGATTTTTGTTAGATCTGTGTTTTTTTGCATATTTTTCTAACCCTATATTGTTGTTTTGTAAAACAATTTGGAGAATAACCTTGTGATGCTAGGGTTTTGGACACAAAACCAAGATCTTGGAGAGATTTGATCATATCTCACAAACGGCTTGGAAATTTTGCACCAAATTTTTTTGGCAGATCTCACAAATGACTTCGAATTTGGGCATCAAATTTTTTTTGCAGAAATTTTTTTATGCAGGTTTGGAAGACCATCAGGACTCTCCAGTAAAAATTTTAGATCTTTTGGATCGATTTTGCATTTTATATGAATTTTTTATGATTTTTCATAAAAAATTAATTTTTCGAGCAAATTAGCAATTTTATTTTTATTTTCTTACATTTCTGGAAATCTCTTAAAATTTTATAGGTGGTCATTTTTTATGATGGATCAGATCTTTGAATTGGTCAACAAAATGCATTGTTGAAGGTCCATATTTCATAGTCTTTTGGATCTAAAATTTATCTAACTTGTGTGCTTGCAGGGAGGGGTGATCATTTGAAACAATCCAAACTACTAACAAATCTTTGTTGCAGGACCTTGGAAAGGGTTTTTGATCTTTATTGTGTACTTTTCTCTCATAGAATAGCAAACACTTCAATTGGTGCATTAAAATTGAACCATTGTCTTCTGTGTCTTGAGCAATAGGCTCTTTTTGTTTCATCTTTAGAGGGCCTGTCTCCCCGTGTGATCATTAGGACTACTACTAAGGAGAGAGCGACCTAAGTGGTAGCGAGGAAAACCCACCTCTTCTGAACCACTATAAACAACTGTATTCATGGTGAAAGCTATGGATAACGTTTGCTAATTAGTTCATACCGACACTATGTCTCCCCATAAACCCGTTTGATCAAATTTATTTAATCAGTTTTAGGGCATAACCCCTACCAGTTGGGAGCCTTCTGTACTTAGAAAGCTGAAAGTGCTGCATGTATAGCCACATGAGCAGATGCCCTTACTAGCACCTTTTTGTTTTAAAAGCCAAAATCTTTCTAGTTGTTGGGGTAGGAGGTTGAACCTCTGGTAGCGGCCCACACACATACGGTTCTCAGTAGAGATACAAAGTTTACCATGAGGAGTTTTTCGTGGGGACTAATGCTTGGCTACCTCGAGAAGTGAGTGCTGAGGGTGGAGCTAGTGGGGTCAAGCATCTAAGTATCCGCTCTGAATAGCATAGCCTTGGGGGAAACTCCATGTGTGATCAACAACTATTGTCCTGGCCAACCATAAGAATTGTGCTTGTCTTATTTTGAACAATCAAACATTCAAGACCAAACAACAAAACATTGTGTCTTTTCTGTCTTCAAGTGTATGCAAAACATTCTTACATCAAACAACACACTTTTCTTGGAGTCATTTTGAGTCTAAACACTTGCAAACATTGAGTCCCCATCAACATTGTGTCCTCTTTTCATGAAAAACAATCAAAAATTCAAATTTGGTCACAACAAACAACTTCACAAATTGGAAAAATTTACAGTGCAACAAACAAGAGCAATCAATTTCAGAATTCTTGAGCTTCCTAAGCTATCTCTTCAGGTTTTCATCTAGCATTCAACCTATCTTTAGGTCTCACAAAGTCCATCATTGCTTTACACCTTACATTACATTCACAGTTGTCTAAACTTGAGTCAAAAGGTCACTTGCTTGTCCTCATCATACTTTGTCAACACACTACATACAACAACATTTTGCTAAGTGGTCCCTCATCAAGGTCTATCACCCTTGCGTCTCATTTGGTCTTACTTAGAGTCAAGGTCAACTTACCTCATCAAGAGAAACTATCATCTCTTTGGAAGCCACACCTACTCTAATACATACATACTTAGTCTTACACTTTGGACATTGCAAGTACACCTCAGATTCATTTACATTCCATCCAACTCTTGATCTTCCATACTCTTTCCATTTTCATCTAGTCTCACACATCTTGGTCAATACCTATTTCATGGTTGAAACTCATTCCCAAATATCTAGGAGAGAAGCTAAAGAGGCTCAAGAGTCCACAAACATGAGTGCCTATGAGTATGACAATGATGTCTTTTTCAATTCTGATCATACTACATTACCTGACATGGATGCCTATAGAAACATTCCAAATGTTGAGCACATGGACACTATAAACAACAATGATACACACAATGATAATATAGACAACATTTCAGTACATCTAGCAGAAGTGGAAGACTCTATTATGTATCCCCATTTCAATTGATTGGTCGAGGAAATAATGAGGAGGGATAGGCAATATTTCTTACAAGTGATGGCACAAAGTGGAGCCAAGATACCTCATGATTTTGACATGTCTCAAATAATGGAAAATCAACCTTTGCAACAACCTAACTCCAGCATGGATCAAATGAGGCCTAATAGTGGAGGCAATAGAGGACCACATATGGTGCCTGAATCACCATCATCTTTGTTTCAAAAACTAGAGGTCCCATACACACATGGTCAAGCATATGATACTCACCTTCATAGACCATTATGGATGTCTTATGCAGAAAAGTATGCTCAATCACATACCAATGCTAAGGATCAACCATGAAAGCAATTGGATATTCAAAGGCATGCTCAAAATTTGGACACAAGTAAACCCCGCATCAAATTTGGGGGCAACACACTAGGACAAACTCATGACATGCCTATAGAGTATGGTATACATGGACAAAGCAGATATTTCATTCCTTACCATGACTCTATACCAAGTGGTCCATATACGTAGCATCATTATAGACCTCCTCCATATGAACATGTGTATGATCAATATCATCCATATGTGCAACATGCTCCTCCTCCAATTGGTGCCTCAAGCATGGGGTATGGTCCAAGAAGTCAATCTCCACCTAAGAACAATTTGCAGCAACAAATCATGGACTTATAAAAGAAAATGGATGATATAAATACATCGAAGCCAACATGCACAATGAGAGACATATGTCCTTATCCATTTGACAAGAGCATTCCAATGCCTCCTTTTCCTACACACTTTGTGACACCTAAGTTTGATAAGTATAGAGGAAAAGGGGATCCTAAGGCACACATAAGACAATTTTTCACAGCTTGCATTGAGGTAGCAGCAGAAGAGACATATTTGATGAGATTATTCCCACAAAGCTTAGGAGATCAAGCTATGGAATGGTTCTCCCAACTTCCACCTGGAATTAAGTCATGGGGTGACTTAGCAGAGGCATTTATCCAACATTTCTCCTACAACATAGAGACAGACATATTAGTCACTACTTTGTGCAACACCAAGCAAAAGGATTGAGAGTCTTTTTCATCATTTTTACAAAGATGGAGGAATCTAGCCAACAGATTCTCTTGTGAAATTCCACAAAAAAAAATGGTAGAAATGTTCACGCAAAATGTTAACAAAGACATTGGCTATGATCGAAGGAAAGCTTGTTTGTCCACCTTCAAGGACATCATCGAAAAAGGCTTAGCAATAGAGAAGGTCCTAATTAAACAAGGAGTTATTAAGATATTCAAGGAAAACAAAGATGACTTTAATGGAAAAGATAAGCCAAGATTTTTGGAACAAAAACAAGAACACAACCAATGATGGTGTTGTTGATGCCAATACAATACGACCAAAAATCTTTTTTTCGGGATCAAGCTCTACAAACAATCAAGTGAATACTCAAACAAATTCAAAGTCATGAAGGAAGTACACCCCATTGGGAGAACCACTTGAGTCAGTTTTCAAAAAGCTAGTGGCAAACAAGATAATCACAATTCGAGATTTGCCTCCATATGAGACAAAGGTGAAACCGAATTGGTGGAATGATGATGAATATTGTGAATTTCATAAAAGCAAAGGTCATAAAACAGGAAATTGCCATCAGCTAAAGAACATCATACAAGATCTCATTGATAGAGGTGACATTGAGATTGAAGGACACTCATCCAACCAAGAACATGAGATGTTTAAGGAACCATTCCCAAAGCATGACAAGGGAAATTCTAAAGCCATAGATGACCAAACCAACTATACTAGAGCATCCTATAAGTATGATTCAACTGTCAATCACATTTCGATGGACAATTATGTCTCTACCATTATCATTAAGGACAAAACACTTGAGACTTCTACCCAAAGACCCAAGATTTTCCTAAAAGGCATTGGATCTTCTTCCGAACCTACCTCTGAATGTAATGTCACTACTCATCAAGGTAAATTCACTTTACAAGGTGCTCTAGCTAAAAACACAGTTTCCTCATCAACCAAGCCTAAGTATGACCTTGTAGAAGAGTTAGGGAAGACACCCACACTTATCTCCATCCTTGAGATTTTACGCATATCTCCCGCACATAAAGCCATTCTTGACAAAATTTTGAGAGACACTTCCATCCCTACTGATCTGAACGTGGACTAGTTTCAAGGCATGGTGGGATACCTTTCCGTTCCACACTCCCTTACATTCACAGAAGTTGATGATGGCTCTATGAGCCAACCACATAATGCACCTTTACACATTGAAGCCTTCATACACAAACATAGAATAAAATGAGTCCTAATAGATGGAGGAGCAGGTCTAAACATTTGTGCATTGACCACTATTAAACAATTGGGATATTTTGATAAAGCTGTGAATTCTACAAACAAAATTACCATCAAGGCATATGATGATGAAGAGTGTTCATCCAAAGGCACAGTCACCTTGGCTCTTAGACTTGGGCCAGTTACAAAGGATGTGGTTTTTCATGTCCTTGAACTAGAGATTACATACAACATATTGCTAGGACGTCCATGGATTCATGAGATGAGCGTAGTCCCATCTACATACCACCAATGCATTAAGTTTCCTGACAATGGAGTTGAAATAACAGTTAATGGTGATCCTAATCCATTCATATATTGCAACAATCTATGACATAGATCAGAAATAACAATTCCAGCCAATCGAGAGGTTATTCTTTCATCGGCATATGTGGATCCAGAATCCTTGAAAGCTTCTACATCAAAACAAGCAGAGATCAAAGAAAATTTCAAGATTAAAGAAATGGGATGTGGTGAGTATATCTTTCATGTTGATCAACTCCCACTATCTCCTAAGGTATTCAGTCGATAGGAACAATCTACAAACAATTTGCAAGGAATTGGGTATGAAGCACCTAGTATTGTGGCTACTAAGTCTGAATGCAAATCTCCTCTAGTGGTCTAAGCATCTCTTGTTATCAATAGTCCTAAGAGTGGTTCCAACAAAGAATCTATTAAGAATATCACCATCCCTCTTGACAACTCACATAGCCTTACCATATCATCCACTCATTCCATTTCCACTCCACTTCTAGACTTGGATCAACAAGAATTACAAAAGCCCTTACTCATTGGGGATCAAAAATCAAGCTTTGAAAGAAAAATCTAAAAGTCAAAAATAAAGAAAAGTCCTTTAGTCCAAATCAAAATCAAAAGCTATTGGACTCTGAAAAAATCAAGGTCAAGGATAAAAATCCTATGAAAGAAAAAGAACAAGAGTTGATCTCCCCTAATATCAAAATAACTAGGGGCAAAAGTTCAAAAATTTCAAGCCAAAAAGCATACTTGTTGATCCTAAGTCTCCATCATGCTATCCTACTTTCACTTCTTTTCGCAATCATAAGCCTTCATAGCTCATCCACTTGTTCCACACATCCATTCCCTTCTGGCGATACATCATGGACCTTTAATGGAGCTTACTCAAAGAACTTTGTTATTAGAGGTGCCCAAACTTCTTCAGGTGACATGCATATGGGCAAACGTAGTCTACACACTAGTAATTCTATTTCAGTTCCTTCATCGAGGAAGATAGTCACTTGAGCTACACATCATTCAGTCAAGGAACAATGTAGCTACAATCACAAGGTAAAGCCTCACACATTTGAGGTGGGTGACTTAGTTCTCAGAGAAAATCCTAAAAATCAGCAAGATGGAGAGAAGAAGGGCAAGTTCGAACCAAACTGGCTTGGTCCCTACATTATTACAGCACCCTATGGATCTGGTGCATATCAGCTCTCAACTCCATATGGTGAACTTTTGGAGGATCCTATCAACAACATGCACCTTCGCAGGTTTTACACATAGCTCTTCAGAATATACTAATTCAAAAATACAAAAAAAATTCAAAATACAAAAAAAGGATCATAAACATAAAAAATCATTACTTGGTGAAAACTTGGCAAACAGGTGCCTTGTGACACAAAAGAATTGAAAAAAATAAAAATAGAAAAACATTTTGTTCAATGGTGAAAACCACTTCGGTGGCCCCCTGGGCAAGTACCATGGTGAAAACTGGGTCACAACCCATGTGTAGAGACATTGCTCCTCCCTCCTTCAGGATTCCATTTCATCCTTCACTTTGCACATACTCACAGCCTATTCATCCACAATAAACTCACCCATTCCCACAATGGCTTGTTATTGATCTACCCAAGATTGGCTAGCCATTCATAATAAAAATTCCTTTTTGCTCTTTTCCATCTATAATATATCAGCTCCTATCTGTGGCTAAGGCAAATCCTACATCTAGTAACGGGTGTGGAACTGAGAACATCACATGTTTTGAGAAGTACAGTTTCTTCCACTTTTCTTCAGTCAATCCGCACACAATCCGCAATAAAGCAACACTTGCATCGCCAATCTGCAATAACATTTCATCTTCTCCGCAATAAAGTATCAGTTTCATGGATTCAGTCAGTTTCAAATGAGACACAACAACAACAATGGGCTTCAACAAATCAAATCTTTCAACAGACTCAGACAACATTATGGTTCAGTGCTATCTATCCTTTTTGTGAAAGTAAACATTGTGACCACAATCAAATAAGACTTATACAAGTGACAAGAGACACTAAACTTGAGGACTATAGTGGATGTTGGTGTCGAGTCTTGGTTTTCTTTTGATTTTATCTTTCTAGTGACATGTCTTTTAGCTTTTCTGGGATGTCTTTGACTAGAGATTCTATCTTCAGGATGTCTTTGACTAGAAAGGCGAGGATGGGGTATCGTCACCTATTTTTCTTTGCTATTTGTGGATTGTCTCTTAGTAATGGTATGACTTGTCCAAGGATATGAGGACACTGAGAGTCTAGTCTAAGCCCGGGCATTCCTTGTTTGCAACTATCTTATCTCCATGCAAATAGGTACAATGACTTTCTGGGTCGAACATATGCCTCGATTGTCATAACCTATTTTTCCATAATAAAGCTCAATGATGATAACACACAAGAAGCTCTTTCACTTTCATATCTTCTATCTTCCATCCCCCTTTCTTGATTGACCTCCATCATTGTTCTTGAGTCCATGTAGCCTGCTATCACATGACTGAGTATAATGACACACCAAAAACACTTGCATTTCATGTAGTTGCACCTGCATTACCACATATCTCATTTCATACATACATATAGATATCACAATTGCATCACGTCTTGCACACAACACATGTTAGCACATTTTACATTCTTATCATGTAAATAGTTATTTACATTATCATATCCATCTGCATTTCATACATTCACATTTGCATATGCATAACATATTAAAAACATAACAGAACAAAAATATTGCATTGCATCATGTACATATTTGCATCCATATCATAAGCATCACATAGAAACATATATCATGAAACATCTCATCACACAGGTACACATGCATATAGCTACTGCAAGGATGGATCATCTCATATATATAATCATAAGTGTCATGATACAATGATGTCAAAATCATATGGATACAATCACCTGAAGGTGTCTACATCATCATACAAAATGGTACAAACCTAATACATAGGGAGCCCTCTACGGTTATGATGAACTCCCTCCCTTGGAGCAGGTTGGCCTCAACACACCCTGAGCTCTAGAAGGACCTGCCCCAAGATCATCTCTCTTGTGGTAGGAGGTGAACTTGAACTTCAAAGAACACACTCAGATGTTTCAACTCAACAACAAGTTAAGATACATTAAAATGACGCTGAAAGAGTGGAATAAAAGCAATTTCAAAAAGAAAATTATGGAGAAAAGAAGACTAGAAAAATAATTAGAGAACCTTAATGAAAAGGTAATCATGGATGGTATGGGTATAGCAGAATATGAGAAGGAGAGAAATTTGAAAAGTAACTTGCAGGAAATTCTAGCAAGAGAAGAATGCTTTTGGAGACAAAAATCAAGGGAAGTATGGCTCCAGGAAGGGGATAGAAATATAATTTTTTTTCACATCGTCTCGCTAGTAAAGAAGGAGAGAAGTAGATTTTTGGAGATCGATAGGATGGATGGGTCAAGAACCCAAAATATGGGAGAAGTCAACAAAGAAGAAACTTATCACTTTTAGTTCATCCTTACTCTTTTCAAGCTCTTTTCCGAGCTTCACTATTTCTACTTCTAGATCTTGATGCTCCTTTTCCTCCTTCATCAGATCAGAGGATGTAACTTCACAAATCCTCTTGGCTTCTTCGAACTAGATTTTTAAGTCAGAGATAACTTGATTGGAGTCATCCAGGGATTTCTTCAAGAGACCTTGTTCTTCTGCTGCAGCAAGCTTGACCCTCTTGAGTTCTCTTCTTGTCTTACTTAACTCCTCAAGAAAACTTATGAGCTCACCTTCTAGATCCACTTCAACTTTAGCATCTTCTTCTTCCTCATCTTCACCAACCGGTTTATCTAGAGCCATAAAGAGATTAACTTCTCTTTCATTCTCATGGTAGTTATCTTCTAATGTACTTTATTCATCTGTGGCATCATCCTCAATAGTATATAGGTTGTTCTGACTTTGGTAGCCTCTTCTTCCTTGCTAGTAGAAATTCCTTTCTTTGTCTTTATTGGTAGATCTGCCAAAACTTCTTTGCTCATCTCCACCGGTTTTATTATAATAATATTTTGCAACAAAGTGTCCAACTTTACCACAGTTCAAGCATTTGAGTGGTAACTTCCCTTTATACTTACCGGATCCTATCTTGAGCTTTCTAAAAAAGTTTGATACCTTTGCATCTGATTCTTCACTTGATCCTATATGAGCAACCACTTCCTTGCCCTTTTTGGTGGAGTTGAACGCTACCTCTTTCCTTGAAGACGCTTCACCGATTGTTCTCATTTTATAGGTTGTTAGAGAGCCAAATAGCTCATCCATTGTGAAGGTATTCAGATCCTTGGCTTCTTCAATGGCAGAAACCTTAGTATCATACTTAGATGTGAGAGATCTGAGTGCCTTCTTGACAATAATCTCATCAGCAATTTCTTCTCCAAGTCCTCTGATGGTGTTCATAGTTTCATCTACAATGTGAAGGTAGTCTGCAATCGTTTCTTCATCTTTCATCTTGATGCCTTCAAGCTGGCCTCTTAGTGATTGCAGCTTGGCCTCTTTGACTTTGGCATCTCCTTCAAATAACCTCTACAATTTATCCCAAGTCTCCTTGGTGGATGCATAATGCATGACCTTAACAAACTCATTATCTGATAGCCCTCTTAAGATAGCATGTTTAGCCTTTGCATTATTCTCATACTTCTTGTTAGCATCCAGATTAGTGGGAGGAACACTAGGGGCAATATACTCATTCTTGACAGACATCCACACATCAAACCCAAGCGAGGAAATATAGGTCTCCATTCTTCTACTCCAGAAGGCATAGTTAGATCCATCAAACATGGGGGCTTTTGAGGCGGCGGACTCATTTCTTTCCATTGTGTTCTTTGATCAAAATCTACCCAAGCTAGAGAAAGCTTTGTTCAACTAGGAACCTAGGCTCTAATACCAATTGTTGAACATAATATACCACTGAGAGGGGGGTGAATCAGTGGTTCTTGAAATCTTTTCTTTTTAAACCAATGCTTGGAATACCGATTATTAACCTAAATACTAAACAATCAAATCGGTAAGATAAGAGTGGACATCAAAAGAGGAAAACACACAAATACATAACCCACAACACCATATGTACAAGGAAAACCCAATATGGGAAAAACCACGGTGAGAAATGTTGCTAGAGACTACTGCTCCAATCCAGCCTCACAATGAAACAACATATTACAACATTATTTAGGGCACCAACCCAAGGAGCACAAAGCAAAAACTCAGTGTAATGTGAGGAAATACAATTTTGATGCAATGATAGCACTTAGTTGCAAATGAGTTCTACAACACCTGATCAACTGATGTTTGTTGGTTAACAACCTCCTCTTCTTCACTAGTTCTCACACTACCGATTATCAGATTACTTTCTCTAATCACTCACCGGTTACTCCTAGCCTTTCTTCTCTCTCTCTAAACCTTACACTTCATAGCATCACACTTGGATGCCTTCCTAACCAATCACTCCTTATTGGTTCGCTTGACTATTAAGACTGTAACAGTTTACTGATTACTCTGTCTATATTGGTTAAACCCTCTCACCGGTGACCTACTAACACACACTCGGACTCTCTGAGAAATAACTCTTAGACAGATTATACTTCTTTCTCAAGCTCTCTTTGCTCTCACACATTGCATCTAACATCAAATGATTTTAGTCTCAAGTTGACATATTTATCTCTAAGGGTTCCCGCCAAAAGCATCATTCGAATGGTGTTGTGCTAGGTTTTACTTTCACCAACTTGATTCGTATTAGATTTGATCAGATTTTCTTTTCTGGAATGATGATCTGCATCACACCAAACAACACCGCCATCTCCTTACTTTTCAATGTTCGTTTTCTATATTTGGATGTCTACGACATGCTTTTTTGCATTTCTCTATCAATCGCCATTAATGGCTTGTCTGTTTCCTTCGAAAAATGGGTACAAAGATCAAATCATCTTGCAAGGTCAGTTAAATCACCTTTCCACCTTGTCTTCCTTGAGTCACAACATTTTGCCATCCTCCCATGATTTCTGGGATCTTAATTAAAGTCAACCTTCTTGTAAACTAATAAATTGATGAATACTTCACCGACCTCTGTGTGCTTGCCACCTGGTTTCCACATGTCATCCTTGCCAACATCCACCTATGCTCGGTCTTTTATGTCAGTTTGGCATCATCTTCAGTCTGGTGTGTTGATTAGACATCCTTCACTGACCAAGACTAACTACTGGCTCCACTCACCTTACTAGTTTAACCTAACTTCACTGGTGGACCTTCATACTTGCTGACCTCTTTGCTATCGGTGGAACAACTTGGCCTTCCATCAAACATGTCAGTCCATCTACTAAGTCCATTTATCAATAGCACTAAACTTCTCTGTGTATACTGGTTCACATCCTTCTATTCTTTTTTGCTTTCTTGCTTTGCCTTGTCGGTGGGCCTGCTTTATCGGTAGATGATGCATTTCATGTGTACCAATAACATACTTTTATGTCTTCTTACACACATATGGATTGACATTATCATGTCTTACTTCTCCCATAACAGTCACCACTACTTACTCACCGGTGACCATGCCATACCGGTTGACATCAATGACAACCTAATGCCAAGATTAATCCCTTTTTTAAATAAGTAGTTAGCCTATTTAGGAAACATAATAGATAAAGGTTGTCCTTGATATTGCACAAGATGGTTCCACCAAATAGATGAATGAGAAAAGTTGAAACCATGCTAAAGTGAATTTTTTCTCCAATTCAAACAACTACATACAATTTTCCAAGCTTTCCAAATGGATTGCAAAGGAGGAGAGGCTTTAATATGAAATAAAGGAGCAAGTAGGATCTTATCCAATCATCCCATTTATTACCATTTATTATTGATATCAGTAAGGGAAATCTGATGCCATATCAATATCTTCCATTTCTCATCTCCTGAGACAACTCTAATTATCCATTTGGTAGATAAACAAACCCCTTGCATTCTAGGATCCAAAAGGCTTAGCCTCTCTCTATGTTTTGGTTGAATATAATGGAGCCAAGAAGAAGATTTGAAATCCATCTTACCATCCCAACATGTCCATAAAAAATGTCGAACAAGTTTATTAAGGTCCTCGTAGCCTTTTCTGGAAGGCATCCAACAAGAAGAAAAATAAACATGAGAGGCCAAAAAAATCCGATTAACAACCTAAATTTTGCCAACTAATGAGAGAAACTTATTACGACAATTAAAGATTTTACTCTTTAATTTAATGAGGTACCAATTCCACATATCATGCAGAGAGACTCCGAAGCGAAAAGGAATACCAAGGTACCTGGTAATCTATCCATGTTTAATTTGTTTCCACTATTGAGGAATCCAATGCAGCATTGGATCAGATTGGTTCATTAAAAACTCAGTTTTATGATAAGCTAACTTAGAACCTAAAACTAAGAAATACAAATCCAAGGCCTCCGAAATATTATTAATTTTTTATAGATAATATACTATCATCAGCAAAATGTGATTTTATAACAATTGAATTATTAGGGATAGTGATGCCTTTAATTAAACCCATATGATTGTATTTTTTCAAAATATAACAAGGGCATCAACAACCAAAACATATAAAAATGGAGATAAGGGATAGCCTTGTCTTATCGAATATTGTAAGGGAAATGGGTTAGACATGTAATTATTGATCCTTAAAAAAGAATTAGCATCATTGAACAACATTTTAACATGTCTACAAAAATTGTGACCAAAACCCAACCATTGCAACATCTTCCAAATAAATCTCCATCTCATTCTATCATAATCCTTATCAAAATCTAGCTTAACCAACAAAGCATTTTGCCTTGACTATTGAGCCCACTCACTAGTTTAACAAGTTATCTAGAATGAATCTACCACCAAGAAATATAGTTTGCTCTAGTCTAAATATCATTTTAGTAATTGGTTTAATCCTCAAAGCCAAGGCTTTCACAATAATTTTATAAGAGGTATTAAGTAATGTAATAGGCCGTCAACTAGAGATAAAATATGCATTCTTCCATTTTGGGAGAAATTTTATTAGGCCTCTATTAATATCAGCACCCAATGAGCCTTCATTTAAATCTTCCAAATACACTAGATAGAAATCATCCTTAATATAATGCCATAAGTTTTGATAAAACTTGATTGAAAACCCATCAATGCCAAGACTTTTATTAGGAGCCATAGAAAAAAGAACATGCTCTATATCTTTAATGAAAAGGTTATGATCAATAAAACGACTATAATCATGATCCACCTTTCTGGGAATAATATCTTCAAAGATATCTTCTATAATTAATTGAACATCCTTCCAATATTGATCTTCCTTAAAAATCTTCTCATAAAAGACCTGAAACTTGTTTTAATATCTTCTAGGTTACTATCAACATGTCCATCTTCATCAAATACAGGGCCAATGAATTCCCTCTTATGTTTGTATTTTTTATATTGAAACAAATAAATAGAACCTTTATTACCATCCTTAAACCAGTGAAGTCTAGCATGAATTTTAGCTCCCCATCCCTTGTAATGAACAAACTTATGAAGCTAAGTTTCCATAGAAGCAATAGAGGATTGAATGGATATGATTTTTGGATTATTAATAAGAATTTTCCTATGCATATCAAGTTTACCTTGTAAGGATTTTTCTTTCCTTTTCTATTGCCAAGCCAATCTTCTACTAAAGGAACGTAAGAATTCAACACATTTAGTGATAGCCAGGTGCCACCAAACCTTGTAAGATTCCCCTTTTTCAGGTTTGGGTATAGACTTTCAAATGCCTATTAAAGCATCCACACAAGTAGATATTTTCAGATGTGAAGTATTAATCTTGAACGGTAACTGTGAAACTATACCCTTTAAATTATCCTTAGCAACAATACAAAAAATAGGGAAATGATTTGAAAGATTAGTGGTGTAGTTAACCTTCACAAAATTCCCAAAGGAATCTTGGACCACTTGTAGCTTAGGAGAAATATAGAACTTGTCAATTCTATTAAGTTTCTTGTCCACTCCTAGTCTACAATTAGTCTAAGTAAACTAGTTATGGTTATGGAAATCTTTTTTTTTATATAATGGATCCACCACCCCAACAGAATTGTGACAAAGTAACCATTTGTCAAATTATTCATTGCTGAGTTTTATAAAATTGGACCAGCTACGATCAGTATGATGCTCTACCATATTAAATTCCCCCGCAATGATCCAATCAGCATGTGAAATTTTATTGGACATCCATTCACATAATGCACATTTTTCTTTTGTAATATTTGAGGCATAGATATAATAAAAACCAATAGGTTGACCATTGATGAAGGTGAGGACCCAAACATAGCTATGTGATGGATCTTCACCTTTGTCAATGACAAACCTATTGATCCATGAAGATAGTGTAATTACCACACCCCCTACCATCACTATACAATGTATGGAAAAAGGAAGCATCTCTCCATAGATTGAACAAAGCAACAGGAAGATGAGGGCCACTAATTTATACTTCTTGCAAAAAAATAACATCTAGCTTCCATTTGCTAATAGAACTCTTAACCTCAAACTTGCAGTAAGGGAGTGATAACCCTATAAAGCTCCAAGATAATGTTTCATAGTTCACGATTAAATAGTATTAGAAGAAACTTCCTCATGTGGAAAAACATCAAAGCGATTGCCAAGTGTTATTGATTTTTCAACATTCTACTGCTCCTTAGCATTAGAACTAGGTGATCTAGATCTATGCCTCTTAGTTGGATCGAGGGAACCATTCCTTAATGAGGGAGAGGGAGATCTACATCTTTGAGAAACCCTTGAATGGGGGATTTCTATGTTCCTTTTAACATACCTAATAAGAGAAGGAATGTTATTTTGAGAAGAATAAACCTTATGTTGAGCCTCAACTGATCTTGGTGGATCCTTCTACTTCTTGACTAACCTCCAACTATATGTCATTACAACATCCTTATATGAATCAATTTTAGCATTTACATTTTCAACTGTGGCATCATTGGTTAATTATTTTGAAGGAGAAGCAAAACATGGCAACATAGTAGGTTGAGGTGATTTTGGTTGATGTTGTGAACTAAAAGAAATGGAAGACTGAGTTTGGCTATATGTACTTTTCCTGAATGGGCAATCTCTTATCAAGTGTCCATCTTGTCTATAGAAGAAGCAAGCATTAGGCTTTTTGAGATAGGCAATAGGTTGAAAAAACTCAAAACCTGGTCCAAATAGCTTGATGCTATTAGGCAACTAATAATTCAAGTCCATTTGTACACAAGCTCTTGGATGAACTCTAAGGCAAGAAAACATGTCAAAATTGTTTTTCTTCCAGATAACCCTCCCAAGTTGAGCAACTATTTATTTCAAAAAAGGTTTGAAATCCAAATTTAGATAGGGTAACTCAATCCACATTGGGTATTTAGACCTAGAGGGATCCTTGGGATGAAAATCCAAGCTCCAAGCATGAGTAGAAAACCTATCCACATATGACCCATGTTCCATATTGTAAGAGTGCTTGAGCATGATCAACAAATTTAAACTTGTAGGAAACATACCCTTTGCCCAACCCCCTCAAGACTTCAATTTCCCAACCTTTACTTTCCCAATAAAGCTTAGCCCATTTAAAAAAATCCATTTTAGATGGTATTCCCCTTAGAAAGAACAATATTACAGACCTATGTTGACATTCAACAATGGACTCAACCACTTCATCAGGGAATAGAAATTCTAATGTCTTACCTTTTGATGATTGCTCTTCCACTATTTTGTTTTTTGTAGCTTGTGCTTCTTCCCCTTTGTCTGGCACATTTTCCACATCTCCTCAGTTAGATGTAGAAGAGATCCCTCCCTTATCACCCTCAACATCCTTCATGGCTAGGTCAAATAATGCGCAACCATTGCTCTAAATAGGGATTTCAACCATTTGAGTGTCCACCAGGTCTCCAGAAGAATCACATGTCATTTTTCTTGCCTTAGCCTTCAAATGCATTTCACCCAAATTACTATTCGACCCCTCTCTAACTGAACCCTCTCAAACCATGGCTAAAGCAGGGAGCAATTCTAGTTTCTTCAACATGCTTTTCTACTGAAAAAATGGAAAAAGAACACTACAACCATCGACTCCTTTAGAATTTCTACACAAAAAACCCTACTTGCCTCCAAAGCTCGCTCTCACCCAGTTTTTGTTCTTCTTATGCTTCCATTCCATGTAAGTTTGTGTTAACTATTAGGTAAGAGGGATTTTTCTAGCATTGTGAAGTTTGAATTCTAAGATTTATTGACAAATGAATAATTTTTTCTCATTTTTTTACTATTATGTTTTGTGATTTGCTAAGTAAAATTAAATAATTGTTGTTTAAATCTTTTTCCTTTTGTTTAAGCTTGAAAAGACTGATTTATTAATAAATTGTGCTTGCATTATTAGTTTAGTTTTATTGTAAATACAATGGTGGATATGTCACTTAGTGTAAGGTGAGAAAATAGTGCCTTATTTTATGTTAAATTGCAATGTTACACTTTATGCACACAGCATGACATGTTTTTGATACTCAAGTTACCTTGCAAATTGATCCTTTTGCTTTGTAATTTGGCATTTTTTTCATGACTCATAGTAAGAGAATCTTACTAGGCTAGTAGTCATGCTCTCTCTCTCTCTCTCTCTCTCTCTCTCTCTCTCTCTCTCTCTCTCTCTCTCTCTCTCTCTCTCTCTCTCTCTCTCCCCTTTCTTATGATGTCCTTTTTATCTTGATATTAAGGTAGTAAGATCCTAAAGTCCCTGGGGGCTTGGTGTGTCTTGTCTCTTTGGTATCTTGGTGAATTTTTTTCAATGCAAACCATTGTACTTAACCATGAGTATACTTAGTCTCATACTCCCACTAAAGTGGGGGATAAATGTAGCATCATAAATTGTACTCACTTACAATTTTGTCCTCACCTATACCTCACTTTGTCACTTTGGTTTGTGAGACCTGATTGAAGTGCTAATTCTGCTCACACCACCTATCAAACTTGCTTTTTCACTATCATCTCTGTCTCCCTCCCCATCCCAGAGCCTTTATTTTTAGGACCATGGCACCCAATGCCATGGTTCTCTCAATTAGGGGCCATTTTGGGGCCTCACAATGGTCATATCATTTGAGTGGGAATCTAGATTCCGTGTTGGCCTACTCAAAAAATTTAATTTGATTTTTGGGTAGACAAGTATAAAAGGAGGTCTACCCTCTCATTTTAAACCTAATTTGAAATATTTTCAAGGAGGCAAAATTTAGATCCTAAATTAAAATGAGCAAGCAATCAAGCATTCATTCATCAAGCATTGGAGAAAAAGTAAAGTCAAGTTCAAGCTTTGAAGGTGGCATCCATGATCAATGTTTTATGAAGGCACTCTCCATGAAACCCTAAAAGATTTGTGTGAAGGCAAACAAAACTTCATCAAGGTAAACATTGCGATTCCAAGCAATTACATTTTTATCCATCCTTTCCCTCAAAAGGAAAGTATTTTACTACAATCTTTCATTACATTTATCAATTCATTTTCATGGTTAATTCCAAAATCGGGGTTTGACCTAAGGAAAAATTCTATTCTCAACTTATTTCCCTTTCTTTCTATGTGCAAGAAACACGTGCAGAGTTGTACTCGGGAATTTTAGCAGAATTAACAATGATGAACAACTTCAGCTTTCAACAACGAGAAATTCAGTGGATCATGGAAAATTGATACTACCTGTCCCAAAAAATCAAGCCAAACTTCTAAGAACAAGTTATAGACATCTTCTTTTTCCTAGATCCAAGTTTGTAGCTTAGTTGGATATCTATAACAGTCTATTTGTGATGATTTACTCTCATAATTCATTATTTTTCCCTAGTTCACAACTTATCTTTAAACATCTAATTAGAGAGGGAATCAAATCACACTACTAGTGAACCTAATTGGAATTTCAGCCCTTTTTTACATTTGAATTGTGGCTAGATCTATTAGGTTCACCCCTATGTAATGTAATGGTTAGTTTGGTTATTTAGTAGTTTTATTATCTTGATTAACCTTGATTCCTAATTCCAACTATTACACATACATTTTTTAAGAGTTGGAATTTGATGGTGATAGGTACATAGGTTGTATTCAATTTAAGGACATGTTTTGACATGGTGTGAGACATGGGTGCTAGTTGAGCGAAAGTATAGTGTTGGTGTTGATTATGGTGTTATGGTTATCCAGACACACTTTTTGCATTAACATGACATGATCTGATTTATGGTTGTTTGGTGGTGATTTGGTTTTTTGTTAGGAGGTTGTTTCTTATCTCCTTGATGCTTGATTGGTTCCTTGAGTATGGCATTTGTATGTGGACATGCTTGGAGAATCAGATTTGAGATTGATTTGGTGTTTGATTTATGTGGTCTATAAGATTATTCTCTTTGATATCTCAGCTTATAGGTTACTAATGTGTTGATGAGTTTTCATGTTTTAGAGGTTTGACCTACGAGTTATTCAATTGTGTGGGATGATCACCTATTCAGTTGTAGTGGGATGACTTGGGATGACTCGATTGTGGATTATCTATATCTACTAGGTTGTTTCAGGATTGATGCATACTTCTTAGTTTGCCTTATTTATGATCATTTATACATTGATGTGTTTTCTATGAGGTTAGAGGATGAATGACTAGAGTAACAGGATAGTCTATGTTGGGACTTGTAGCATGTTGCTTATCATGATGTAATGATAGATTGGTTATGTATCATTAGTTACATATTTTAGTAGGATCTTTTGATACTGATGGATTGGCAATGTAGGAGTGATTCTTGATGGTTTATTTGTAGTTGTATCTTCTTGGCTTGGAGATGTTGGTTTCACTTGATGTTATTGATATTGAACAATTGTATGCATAGACCTAGATGATCTTAATTTAGGAGATGGTTATCATGATGCCATGCATGAATTGGTATAATGGTTCTATAGGAGTTTTAGGAAGTGAAGTGGATTCATCATTTGGTGGTGGATGATCTTGTTTAGTGTTGTGGATGTGTGGAAGATCTCTTAGATTCTATTTCTATAAAAGGGTCTTTCACATTTGTAAGTTCAATAGTAGGAGATGGTTATCTTCATGTGATTGGAGATGTTGACATCTTGATATGCCATGGAGAAATCAAAAAATTCTTTGGTTGAGGTGTCATGATTTATTGACTTTGAGAGGTGATGTTCAGTTTAGAGTATGTTTTTTATTATGTCATATACACTCTTGATTGCTAGCTTAGAGTTTTTGGCATGATACATTTCTCTTGAGACCACAATATGTTAAAATGGAGTATGTGATCTCCCAAGATGTGATGGTTCTAAGATAATTATGTCAAGTGTATGTTCCTAATTTGATTAATTAGAGTTTTGACATTGATCTTGATTGGTTCTATTTGTGTTGACTACATAATCATTTTCTTGATTACTTCATGATGATGTTATGTTGAGTTTTGATTTTGGCATGGATTGATTAGTTACAGGTGCTCAAGGATACATTAGAGACTTAGGTGAAGCTTGGAGTTCCCTTGTGATTAGAGACATGTGTTGAGATAGTTGGTGGTTTTAGTAGGAAGATTGAGGATATTTAAAATTGTATGGACTTGAGAGGAGATTGTTCTTGGATGAGTCATGGTGACTTGGAAATCTTGGATGCGCATTCCCATTCCCCACCCTTGATCTACTTAGTGGTTTATTAATGAAGAGTTATTTCCCATTATTCATTTAGGTGAATTATGATTTAATGCCTTATTGTCATAAATATGGATCTTGAGCTATTAATATATGGTTAGCTCTGGATGATTCATTTGAGAGATGGATAGCATGGTTATCTCCTTGTACATTTGAGTTCATATTAGGATATATTTTACTGGGCCATTTCCCTTTATTGAGAATGGTTATTATGAGTCTAGTTTCCTTGGTTGGAGAGGCCTGCATCCATATTGGAATTATTACATGAAGCATATGTTATGTTTGATCTAAGAGATTGAATAGGCTTTGGGTGTTCTTATGGCTTTTCATTTGGGATTTTTTGGAGGGGATCATACTTGACATGACATTGCCTCTTTGTGGTGTTGGTAGAAGGACATGTTATGTTTTACATGTTATCTCTCTTTGTTCAATGGTTTCTTCTATGATATTCGTGACTACATGATTTGAGAGGATGATGACATATTCTGAGAGAGTATGTAACTATTTGTGTTATATGTGGGGATCATTGTGATTGTTCTTGGTACTTCATGTTTTGGTTACTTATCACACCTTTATATGAGAATTAATTGGTAGACATGATATGCCTTGAGTTTATTTTCAGATTTGATATTACCAATGTAGTGGGAATTTCTAGATATATACGTTCTTCATTGACATGCTTGACATCAATATAGGGAGCCCGGTTTTAGTTTATGGGTTGATATGATGTTAGCATGAGTTTACTAATGTTTTTTTATACCTAAGAGGTATGGATGGCTAGATGTATTGGCATGTGTTGTGGATGTCATTTCTGATCATGTGGGATTTTTGCTTTATGATAATAGCTTGGAGCCTTTTTTATCCATGCAACTCATCCATATTTATTGTATTCAAATCTTTGGCCTCTTCAATAGTAAAAAAATTGGGATCAAATCCTGAGGGAAGAGATCTGAGTACCTTTTCCATAGTCACCTTATCCTTTAGTTCTTCACCAAGTCCTTTGATGGAGTTGACAACTTCACCAACCTAGAGCAAGAATATGGCAATGTTCTCCTCTTCCTTCATTTTCATAATCTCAAATTGATCTTGGTAGATATGTACCTTGTCTTATTTGACCTTGTCATCTCCTTCATAGATATTATGCAATTCAACCCATACTTCCTTTATTATCCAGTAATGCATAATCTTCACAAAATCAAAGTTAGGTAAAACAAAAAAATAACATTCCTTTCCTTGGAATTATTCTCACAAGCCTTATTTCTTACTTGATCTCTTAGGGGGCTCTTAGGAATTCATATTCATCCATAACTGATTGCAAAACTTTAGACCCTAGGGCCATCAAATAGGTTTACATCCTTACACTCCAAAATGCATAGTTGGATGCATAAAAAAGTGATGGCTTGTTTGAAGATATACTATTTTGAGCAACAAAGTGTGACATCCCAGATCTACCTCAATCTATCAAGCTTCTTCCAAAGAACTTGCCTTTGATGCTAATTGAAGGGCACATGATATACTAAGAGGCGGTGAATCAATATATCCCATTTTTCACTTAAATAAATAGTAATTGTCATTAACAACTTTTATTTAATGCTGAAACAATTAATTATAAACAAACATTCACACATCCACACAAAGAACATTAGATTTATGTTAAACCTTGGAAGGTGAAAAACCATAGTGACAATATCTTGGCTTAGATATAATACCCAAGTCCAACCTCACAAAGTAAAAGTATAATAAGGTAATTTATAATATGAAGTAGGCACCTACCTATCAGAGACACCAATCTGCAATTGCAGTTGTAGGCACCAACCCATAAGAGACATGAATTTCCTACACCAAGATCTATGCACCAAGTTTGCAAATGACATACCAATCCCATCAAAATACAAGAGATATAAATTGTGGACCTTCAAACTAAATATACAAATTTCTTTTGATTTGGACAATCTTTTGAACCTCCTCATACATTGCGTATGATCTTTTGATGAAAATGCATAATGATTGAGATGCAACTCACAATGCAACACCCCTCTAATACACATCAATCATTCAATTAAAAATTATATCATCAATGAATACCTAAGAATGAACCTAGATCCACTATATAAATGAATTAAAATTAATAACTACATTCACATGTTGGCCTAGAACAAGATTAATGCATTTGCAATTCAACCGCAAGTATAAACCCAAATCAAATCTGCAGTAGGTGAGATTCAAAACCCCAGATGCTAATCCCCAATGTAGAATTTATGATTCCAATTGTCATCCACACACTATCTACAATGAGCACACATTACAAACTACTAGCACATCAATTCAGAACAACCTAGTGAGACTTCTAACTTTTTGCTCTTTGACAATTAACTTCATAAACTATGGAATCTAACACAACATATATAGACATAATTTCCTTCCAAACCATAGGTCATAAAGCTCAAGAGTGGTATAATTCATATCAAGTCAAGTTACCAATGTAGATGTGCACTATCTAAGGAATAAACCTTAGTAACATACTACAAATACTTCTAGATCACCCTAAACAACCCGAATAGATGCAAGATTATATTATGATCATGCTACAGCTCATATCACCAACATGGCTTGTCATTGTACATCTAGAACTCAAATGCTTAGACATAGACATGACAATTGTTGAGGTTAAAATTGAACTCCAAAGAAATGTCCTGAAACTTGTTAGTCCATCATACAATATAAAAATGAAAGCTACAGGAAACTTAACTTCAACCAATGAAGTAACATGAAATAAACAAGATTATACTTTTCTTGATTTACACCTCATTGTGTCCTAACTCCACTGTTCCTGGTTGCAGATGATTTTCTCTCAGACAAACACTGGTAGCTTCTAAGATGGCATATGAAGAATGGACTAATAGTTAATTGATACTATGATATGCATATGCAAATGATTTAAGCTAACATGATATTAAGCTATGATAAGAATTCTAAAATTACTAATTGCTTCAAACTCAAACTCACGGATGCAAGATAAAGACTTCTATAATGACTATATGATTAGCTATTAGTCTATTAGCTTCAAAATGGCTTAGGAGACCTCTTTTTATAGATTTTTGAGTGCATGAGCTTAGGTGGAAGAGATCAATGATCATGATCAAATCTTGCAAATTGGATGGCTATGAGAAAGAAGTTGAAGGTGGAGAGAAAAGGGGAAGGAGAAGACAAGTGTCACTCATCTCATGATTGAGTTGAAGACTTGAGAGGATATAGGATAGTTGGAGAAGATGTAGGAATGCGATGACAAGTGGACTCAAGTCCTCCTAAGATATAGGGATGTTGGAGAGAATATAGAAGAAGGTTACGAAATATGTGTACGTACACAATATTTCATTTATTTTGGAAGTTGGAGATAAGTGGCTAATAAATGATTTTATTTTATTTTATTTTGTTGAATTAATTTAGCCACATGATGGATGAGTTGTCAAAGAGGAAGTGATGTGGAGAATGAAAGGTGAGTTCGAAAAAGGATTAAATAATAAAGAAATTAAGTTAATTAATGAGACTATAGGATAGTAGATAGAGGAATAATTAAATACTAGATATAACGAATTAATTAATAAAATATTTCAATTAAATTAATTAATAGAAGGACTTGAAATGAATTAAATAAATTAATCTTTTCAAATTAGCTATTTAATAGAAGAATAATTATTAAATAAATATAAAATATTTATTTAATTGCTCATAGCCAATTTTATGTGTATACAACAATAATTATGATAGTTGTAGGCATATAATTACATGTTGATGAAGTCACACACAATTACATTTAATTCTCACAATCTACTAACTCCTTTGTCACACCTTTGACACGAATGAAAGCATATGTTCAATAAAGTTTAACTTTTAAAGCACAAGTTGGCAAGATAACCAACTTTGGTACCATTGTAATGTCCTAGAGTCAAAAGACTAATGTAAAACTTGATTCTTAACCTTCTACAAGCACTTATTATTTGGAACAATAATATTATATTCTTAAATTATAATCATATATTATACAATTAAGATTAAATGCAATATTTTATATTAACAATATCATTACTTTCCAAATAGAAAATTACATTTACAACTATTAAACTATTTACAAGTGAACATCCAATAACAAATATGATTCATAATCTCTTTCTTATTACAATAATGGAAGTATAACATTTGAAATGTTTTACAACATCATTAATTATAAAAATAAGAAACTTTTATACCCATACCAATAGTAACATAAAATTAGACAAATGCTATGCAACCGAACTTGCACATAGTGAAACTCCAATGCAACCTCTAAAATGAGTTTGGTTTGCACAAACAATACGGTTTTTATCCTATTATCTCCATTCTCCAACACAAGTGCTCAAATGATTCATATAAAGGGTAGATGATCATCGTGAATGGACATGTTTTCTCTTTAATATCATTCACAAACAATTAGATGTCAACGCAAAGTAAAATCATAACTTCAAATTTGAACGATGATTATAGGTGGGAAAGATTTTAATTCTGAAAGTTGTGCTCTTGAAAATATGCCACTAATCATGTTACAACATGTGCTCTGAAGTTGGGAAGAGAGTGGTAAAAAAGGTGAGAATATAAAGGATTGAAGAAAAGAGATAACACAAGTAAAAGCATTAAGAGTTGAGCAATAGTCATGTCTGTAAGGACAAATTGAAAATATCAGCAAAATACAAAGGGAGAATGGGGTTGGAATGGATACGATTGAAGTTCTAATAGAAAGTAAAAGAGTTGGAATAAAAAACATATTCAAAAGAAAAAAGCATACATCAAATAGAAATAGCGAAGACACAAAAATAAATCTATTATGTATTTGACTTAAAAATGAGACATGCCACTTCAGATAAATATACATGATTTTTTAAATGTTTCAAACTTGAATCTTCTGTTTTATACATAATCTTTTGAATGATTGACCATTGTTTATCTATAAATATACTTTTCAAATAAAAGAATTATTTATAAACTTTTTTGATATTAATTTAAAATATTTCACAACCAAATGTGTAAGCAAGGCAGGCTTTTGAATTTGAGTCCGAGACGAGACCACAATATCTTTTACGAAAACTACTACAACGGGCGAAGTACCTAGGTCCGGGAAGCATACATACAATATGTTGTAACGTGAACAAGCAAGAGTCTCACCCAGGAAAGAGAAAGGAAGCATCCATACAATATGGTCTCGCCCAGGAAAGAGAAATCTACTTCGTATTTAATGGGGCATTCACCGTTTGCGCACGTGAAAGCAACTTTTGCTGCCGCGGCCAAGTCTGCCATGAAAATAAATCAGTGTAAATTAATATGGAGGATAAAGCATCATTTTGATCTCGTACGCTATCACTTTTCCAATACCATCTACAACCTTTCACACAATGTTGTAAACATGAAAAAAAAAAAAAAAAATTCTTACAAAGAAGGCAAAAGAAAAGTATACGAAACAATTCAATTATTCACATTTCTTCCAAATAGTGATATTCACCAATTTCAGGAAAGATTTATTTTATAGTTGTTCATCATATAACAATAACCCATTAGTTAAACTATATATTACATCATATGTAACTCACCATATTCATAGACCATTCTTTACTACTAGGCTAAAAAGGAAGTGCTAATACTAATGATTTTTCATTCTTCTCTACTAAGGATTCCTAGATTTTGATTCTAATCATTAGCAATAGTCCCCATTGGGATATGGTCTAGTTTAATGTAAATTCTCTATTGTTGATAAGAGACAATAAGAAATCTATGATCTACATATATGTATCACTACATAAATAATTTGGTATATATAAATTAGAGGAGAATGATAGATTGAATATGGGAATAAGATAAAAAAGTTAATGCATGATACCAAGACCATATGTAATGATAAGGTAAGCATAGATAATTGATATCTTTTTGGATCCAAGAAATAGATTAAATATAATCACTATCACTCACTTACCACTAAGTAGATTACTATTTCTTCTAGTGTTTCTATCCTCTTACATTTATAATCCTTTTGACATCTCCTCAATCTCTTTGTGTGGAGGAGGAAATTCTACACCCCCTAGGTGTTGAAACCCCAAAGGAGAAAATAAGCCTACTCCACCTCACTATATTGGCACTCTAGTGAGAAAGGAGATACAAACTAATTGACTACCCAAAACTAAAATGGATTTTTACTAGCTAGAAAGGTTGTTCGACTATTAAACTTGAGAAGATAGGACACAAAGACTCTTTGATAGTCTCTTCACATTCTCTTCTTGAGGATGTATGCATGAATCAAAGATGACAGTGCGACGCACTTGTGTCCCATAAAGATAGAATGCAAAAACATGCACATAAAGCACAAAGTTACACATAGATGCAATAAACATACTTTTGAGATAAATAAAATAATGATAGAAAGTAAAAGTGAGCATAACACTAAGTATATGTATAAACTAAGATAAAAGATAAACGATGTCTTACAACTAGTCTAAGATTGAAGGCTCGAGCGCTAGCTCCTGAGCTTTTATCAAAAACCTGCACATAGAACAAAGAGAGAAATGTTGGAATTGTGTATAGAGGTTTGCCACTATCGGACCCCCATTTTGGTATTTCCATCTCCATGGATAGCCAAGATGATAGATTGATGGATGACAAAAGAAACTATGAAAGAAAGAAAGATATGTTATGGAGATACATTACAACAATGGAAATAAAGATGAAGTAACTACCTTTCAACACCAAGAGAACAAGAGCCTGTTGGCGTGAAGGTAAGCACCAAGAATCCTCTAATACAAAGTTGCAAAGATGATGGCAATTTTTATGGCATGAAATGATGATGGAATGCAAGAAGAATGATCAAGAAGTTACAGGAAATCTCCAAATGTTTAAGAGAAAGTTGAATATGTTTCTATAGGGGTAAAACTAAAGCTCTCAAGGGAAGATAAACCAACTAAGTTTGAATTTTATGTTGGTGCAAACATACAAAGGTGTTCCAAACCTTGCCAATAGCAAGTGTAATGCTCAAATGACCACTTTTAGTTTGTATATTTGTGAGACACTAGTATGGCACATAATCATCTCTATGGCACACTAGTGTACACAAGTAAACTGTTGATAAAGTTAGGAGAAATCCAAGGCGAAAGATGACTAGGAAAGCCATGTGAACAAAAAGGACAAAAAGGTGAAGATGGTCTCCAATCAGCATAAAATGAAGGTATCTGCGCATCATGGAATTGTACAAGGTACAATTTATGATGTTACATTTTTCCCCCACTTTAGTGAGCATATCATTGTTACAAGATGCGAAGCTAAAGAAGAGATAAAGGTTAGAACATTTTTAATGAGACATGAAGTGGAAGTAGAATCCTCAAACTAAAGTTGCCATCAGGAAAGTGTTAGAACCTTCGTGAGATCTTGTTAGGTTGTTGAATCAAAAAAATTTAGCTAAAGATAAACATATTAGAAAAAAAATTGAAAATTTTGATACAATTAGACATTGATATAACAAGATGATGCTTAAAAGATATATGTTGCTAAAGATAGACAGTTGTGTTATGCTAGATAGTCATATGATAGGGCAACTTGCATCAATTGATGATTGATTAGATAGTGGTTTAGTACCCACAAAGGCAATAGATAAAAAGATCAAGTGGTTTGGCCCCCAGAAAGGCAAAAGATACAAAGATCAAGTGGTTTGGTCCCCACAAAGGAAAAAAGATAAAAAAAGAGATCATTGAATAACATAGGATGTAAATGTAGAAATGAAAAAAATGTAGAGATATGAAAGCCCCCCAATAGAATGGTATGTGTGGAACACATGCCATTCTAAGAAGAGACTGTGTCAAGTTAACATCATGAGATATTTTTGTGGAATGTCATCTTTGGTGGATGACATATAAGACCCACAAGATCAACAAAAATACAAGGGCACAGAGGGATATGTGGATTCAACGTCAGAACCCATAGTAGTAAATGAGGACAATGTATAAGTAGTTGTGTATGGGTGTTTCATCATGGCGTCGAACAATATAAATCATATGAAGAAGGCACATGATTTAAACAAAGTTAAATTAAAAAATCAAGTCAACATGGAAGAGAGCCTAAATGCCCCCAATGCTTTGCATCGTTCCAAATATCAAAAAGAAAAATACAATAGAGAGAAGAAAAGTGATTAACAAATAGAAGAAGGTTTACAATAGAAAATCCCTCATTGACGAGAACCTATAAAGTAACTCTAGTCCTCCAAGGGAGCACAATAGATAAAGATCTAGTCATCCTCCCATTTTTCAAGCACCAACAAAGTAACTTGGGTCCTCCGAGAGGGAACAAACATATAAAGAAAGTACAAGGGAACACAAATAGGCACATCTTAAGCTAATATATACAGAAGATGAGATACTATCCTATAGGTCATCATATACCCAAACTTTATTGTATGGGGAGGGAGGATGAGCTCGAAGAGGGACAACTGTAAGGGCTACACCAGTAGCAAGATCCAAGATTGATATAGCTTCCACATTCTCATCCAAAATATCCTGAGAGACGAGGGTCAATGATTGTGTGAAGATCATAGATAGCATCAGGAATTATTTTAAAGATTCAAACAAATGCCCCTTAGTAGAAGAGGCATGTGACTCGTCTTGAGGTGACAAAATAGGAGTCAGATCTTCGACTTCTAGAAGAGGGGTGAAGACAAAATTAGAAGGTGGAACCTCCTCAATAAAATAGACAAAAGAAAAAAAGAAATAGATGTTGAAGCAAATAATGAAATTGATAAGGAGATTACCGTAGTTGTTTTTTGATGATGAATGTTGGAATGGGACCCTGCTTGAACTTGTTCTTGGGTTTTACCAGAGACACAAGCCTCCGATCAATTATAGTGGGTTGAAGGATCCAAGAAAAACTCTAATGAAAATGTAGGTACAAAGCTAGAGGATCAATCAAGGTTGTACTAGACACCATATATGTATGGAATATGTCAAATGGCTAATAGAGTGGAGGCTCATCAATCAAAGAGGTGATAAAAGGCATTCCAAGGAAGGAATGATGAAAATATGCACCTGCTTAGGGTGAGGCTCACCAACAATCCTTGAAGTGGATGGGAGCAAGATGAAATATGAGGTAGGCACTGGGGTAATGGGTTCAAAAAAAGTTGGAATGGAAGTAGGCTCATACATGTCAGAGGAAAGAGAAGACACCAACACTGCACTCGTAGCCTTCAAAGTTGCATCATGTTCTTGGGCCATCGTCTACCAACAACACCTATGCTCACACGCAAGCTAGTTCTAGTGTAGGTGGGGGCCTAGAATAGAATAAGAAGGATTAGCAACATCATACTCCATAGGAGAGGCCTCCAAGTTTTATTGTTGGTGAAGGGGAAGGCTTATACAATGAAGGCATAGGTGCAATTAAAAGTGGGACTGTGAACACAACCATGGGTGCCCTTCCTCTTTTTTCTCTAAGAGTGGTCAGAGCAATAAGAGGTACCCTTAGAGGTTGTGATGTAGGCACTGGAAGTGATGAACGAGAATGAGGTGAGAAATTACCCTTATCATACCAAGTATGAAAAGGGATATCAACTAGAATCATAAGCTCAAAGGGTGGGTTGGTTATAGACTTTGACAACATGAGTTCCTTTTTCTTGTTTTTGTTAGAATAAATCATGGGAATAAAAGACATCGCCAGAGGTTGCACAATCCTAGGTAGTCAAGGAGATTTACCCTAAGGAATACGTCTATCCCGAACCCTTGATGAAGAAGGGATAGAAGACACAATCCACTACAACACAGGCAGAGTGGATAGGGAAGGTGGAGTACATATTGATGTAGGAAGGGACAACAAATACCCAAGTTGAACCGACTTAGGAGTCAAATCCCTTGTCTTATATCAATAATATAGTATATACATTAATTCATCATGGAGAAGCATAGGCCCAACTAGAGCGAGGCAAAAGTGATGCAATGAAAAATCCCCATGGGCTACAAGAAATCGATATCTAGTATCTTGGACAACATTCGTTAAGCCCTCGTGAGAAAAATTTAATCACTTGTGAGTCACCGAGGGGATCACATCCATAATGATTAACCAAGGGATACCTAGTGTAACCTAAAAAAAAATTTGATTCAAGGATGATAACGAACATACTCGATACAACCTTGGATCTCACAAGGACTATCAAGGTGATGTTTCCCAAAGGACTTAGATACAAGCCATTATGTGCATGGAGGGTAGCATGACACTCATCATATCTCGTCCTATGCCAACCATTAACAATCAAGGCCTCCTCCATAATGACTTCAACTCTGCATGAAGGATCAAACATTATACCTGTAATAGTTTGACCATTTAACTTCACTAGGATGTATAAAGGAGTAGGCTCTCCATAATAAGGGGCATCCAGAGGAGTAAAAGATATATCAATAGTTTTTTCCCTCTAGCTAGGAGGCAAGAGTGTAGTGATGGTAACCATATTAACATACGAGCCTATACTTGATGCTAGATTCGAAGACATTGTTGAAACAAATATAGATGAATGAAGTAGAAAAGGATTTGTGTATATTTGCAATTCATTGTTCTCCTCATCAATAGATTTTTTAAATTTGTGTTTCCTTTCACCAACTCAGATAGCTCCATTATCTATGTGGTCTTGGACTCGATGTCTAAAACAGGTGCAATCTTTAGTGCATGTCTAAGCACATGGTAAGATAGATAAAAATTTACAACATCATACCACCGAGGGTATGGTCTATTGTCAAGAAAAGGTCTAATCTTAGGAAGGGTTATCAAATTATTTTTTAGCAACCTTTGCATTATGCTCAAGTAAGAGTCATTTAACTTTGTAAAGACTATTTTGTTGTGGTTCCTATGCAGGTCTCTTAGTTGCCTAAGGTACAAAAATGACATTAGCTAGAACTTTATTTTCTTTGACCCTTCCATGGAAGGCATGTCCCAAAGGCACTAGTATGAGAATTTGAAGTAGATTCCTTGAATTGAGTCATTGTATGCTAGTAGTTAGTGAGTACAAAACAAAGGTTAGCAAAGTTCTAATAGTGATTAAGAGATAACTTTTCCCTCAATGTCGGCTAGAGATTACTAATGAACATCCTTTGAAGATCACTATCTGGTAGGACAAAAGGAATTTTGGTAGACATAGATTTGCATTGAGAGATAAAATCAGTAACTTTATCATTTGGCTTTTTCCTATAGTGAACAAGGTCAACTATAGTGACCTTGATACCAATATTAACTTATAACCATTTGAGAAACAAACCTATGAGTTGATAAAAAATTTGGATGGAGTGATATGGAAAGGAGCTAGACCATTCTAATTCTATTCCCTTAAGGGATAATGAGAATAGCTTAAGCAAAAGGAATTTCAAATTGTGATAGTCACTAGATGTGGTCATGAAAGAATTGATGTGCATATTAAGATTCCCTTCTCCATTCAATCAACCAAAATTGAATGCCTTATCCCCCTAGGGGAGAATGGTGTTAAAGATTCTCAAGTCAAGTGGGCTTTTCCAATAGTAAGCGGGTAGGGAAGATTGACTAGAGGCAGATGCAAGGTTTGTGAGATATTGTTGCGACTGTCCCATATTTTGCAATATGGTATTTAAAATAGGATTAGCAGGCAGAGGGGGTGGAAGTGCATCATGGGATAATAGTGGATGAATGGGTTCCATGAGAACCACCTCCACCAACACTAGCATGAGGTCCAATAGCACCATTAGGGATAATACCAACCCCACACTAGCACTAATAGAAGCACAGTGAGCTACAATAGTGTAGTTGTAGAACTATTGGATATACCAATATAACCCAAGGGAGTATTAGAGACATTGATGCTATAAATTATGCTATCAATCGTAGGTCCAATGTCAATCATCTATATTGTCACTCTAGGTAAGCCAACTACTCTAAGGATCAGTGACATTGAGTTACTTACCCTGAGATGGAGCATCAACAAGGGACACATTAATCTTAATAATCAAGGATAAGACTCTCAACATCTCTAGACCTTTGCTATTTGAAATTAACATTTCCCTCAAAGTGTTTATCCCATTTCTGGTGTATGAGAGAATATTTCCTTGATTCAAGAACCATTTGAATTCTCTTAGGTTCTCCTCTAATGATTGAATCCAATGAAATTGAATAGTGATTGAAGAGTCATGTTCAATAACTGATGAGAAATTGGGGGACTCTTTATAGGAGTAGTATTTTGCGATCATGGTGTAGAAGAGCCCCCAACCAAGCCATTCTTAAGGGTATGAGGAGTGAAGACAACACTCAGGTTCAGCATGTCTGTGAATATCAGACTAGGCTTAGTAGCACTATAATGATCAGGTGGGATACTCTTCGTGGAGGTCCTTCTCACAATAGCCCAAGAGGTAGTCTAGGTTATAAAGCTCATAGATAGTCACTACAACATTTTGGCCATACTACGAGTGTGGAATAAAGGAATCCAATGCAAATGATCACACTATTTAATTTAGGGAATTTTTTTTATGAAGATTAAGTTCTTTTTGTCTTTTAAGCAAAATTTTAAAGCAAATTGAGCACACAAACACACAATGCAAAAAATACACAAATGATTCATGTCAAGTTCACGAAAATGTGGAGGAGAAAATTTGACACCCTTAGCTAATGGAATCCCAGAGGAGCGAATAAGCCTACTCCACCTCACTAAAATGACACTCTGGTGAGCCAGGAGATACAAACAACTTAACTACCCAAACCTAAAATGAAGTTTTACTGGCTAGAAGGTCTATTATACTATTAAAATTGAGAAGATACATCATATAGGCTCTTTGGTGGTTCCTACATGATTTTTGATGGAGGGAACTCACATGAGTTGAAGACAATAGTGCAACACGCTAGCTTCCCATACAGATAGAGTGCAAAAACACACACAGAAATCATAGAGTGACACATAGATGCAGTAAATAGACTTCTAAGCTAAATTAAAAAATGATAGAAAGCATAGATAAGAATAAAACTAAGTATAAATTAAGAGAAAAGAAAAAAAAGATGCCTAAGAACTAGTCCAAGATTGAAGCCTCCCACTAGCTCCTAAGCTTACCTCGAGAACCTACAAACATATCAGAGAGAGAAATGTTGGGGTTGTGTATAGAGTTCTTCCATAGTTAGACCCCCATTTTGGTGTTTCCATCTACACTCACAACCAAGATGATAGATTGATGGATACCAAAACAGACTATGAAATAAAGATAGCAAACGATATGCTATGGAGATACAATACAATAATGGAAATAAAGATAAATTAACTCTCATTCAACACCAAGAGAACAAGAGCCTGTGTGAAGGTAAGCACCAATAATCCTTTGATACATAGTTGCAAAGATGATGATGAAGAAATATGGCACACAATAATGGTATAATGAAAGAAGAGTGATTAAGAAGTTCAAACAAATATTCAAATCTTCAAGAGGAATTTGAGTTTGTTGCTAGAGAGGTAAAAATGAATCTCTCGAGGGAAGATAAATCAACAAGGTTTGAATTCAATGTTAGTGGGCATGTATAGAGGCATTACAAACCCTGCCAATTGTAGGTGCAATGGTCAAATGACTACCTTCAGTCCATAGATTCATGGGATACTAGCACAACACGTAGACATCTTCACGATGCACTAGTGTTCACAAGTCAATAGTCAATAATGTCAAGAAAAAGTGAAGGTGAAAGCTGACTAGGCAAGCCATGTGAACAAAAGGTGAAGATGATCTCTAGTTAGTATAAAGTGTAGGCATCCACATATCATGGAATTGCATGGGGTATAATTTATGATGTTACACTTTGATCCAATTAATTTCCACAAGACAAAAATCAAGGTTGAATTCACTTATCAATGACATCTTTTTTTTCACACAATAATGCCAAAGATGAGTAATCCTGTAGTGTATTACTTAAAGAATATAATCAGATATTTTATTTTGGAAGCTTAGAGTGCTATTTTTATTGAACCGAGTTACCCTTTTAGAGTAGTAAACTAGATGGTAGACTAAATAATCATGATCTTTAAGTAGATTCAAATTTTATAGGTATCGTTACATTTATATTCTATGGCAACTATACAAGATAATATTTGAGTGATTCGCCACTATCATTGATTAGTAATCATTTCTTATAAGAACCCAGATAGTGTTCATATCTTACATATATTACGTAGAAACTATGAAAATTCCTTATAATTTAAAATATTATGCCACAGTTTGTACACGTGTATTTTATCATTACAATTAAAACCATGGTAAATTAAAAAATATATATATGCAACTAATTTGTACCATGATATACTAATTATACTTAAAGTTAATGCCAAAATCTTGTTGGAATATCAATTGATTTATCTCTTTTATAGCATAGTTTAATATTTTTTATTTAGAAGCATTGTAATATTTTGTATAAACCTAGATTCTTCTTGTTTGGACATACGGTAATAAAGTGTATTGAGTTTTATTTTTTAGGGGGTGTGCCATGATTCATTGTAGATTATGTGCCATGGTACAAGTGTGCCTGAATTGACCATAGATGATGTGAGGAGAATATTAAAGCGGGAGAAAAGTCAATGTTAGGCTGATAATGACGGCCACATTCAAGGCAATCACCCCTACATGGGCGTAGGATGAAAAATTGACTATAGAATTAGTCATCTCTTCATTCTAAACTTGTTGTCTTTATTCTCTCCATCTACGGGATTCTACCAAGTTTAAAATTGGGACTATCACTTTTCCTTGTGACCTTGATAATTTTTAGCAATTAGAATCATTGATTGATGGATATGAAACCACTCATTTTCATTTCATATGCATTTTATATATAGAGAGCCAAATTTATGGAATTATAATTTTATGTGAGGTACATGCACGTGAATGTTCTCATATTGATCCTCTTAAGTAGGAGTTAGGTATATAGATGATCAAATGTTGCATATTTCATAGATTTAATGGTGTATATTGGATTTATTGTAGAACTAGGTTTATGTGGTTGAAGCCTTTAGGTTTTACAATATTTTAGTTTCTAGTTCTAGCATATACAATATCCATTGTGTGTTATGGTGTATGATACTTTTTTTATTTGTCTCATTTTATTAATTAGTTAATGCACAATCCAAATTAACTCCTTATCCTCTTCCATGATTAAGTTTGGGTATAAATACAATGTGTAGAAACTATTT
This sequence comes from Cryptomeria japonica, assembly GCF_030272615.1. Classification (NCBI taxonomy): domain Eukaryota; kingdom Viridiplantae; phylum Streptophyta; class Pinopsida; order Cupressales; family Cupressaceae; genus Cryptomeria; species Cryptomeria japonica. The sequence continues at coordinate 732,953,784 of NC_081409.1, forward strand.
TAGGCTCAATACTTTAGTTTCTGTTCTCTCATTTTATCGCTAACAATTATCTTTGGTATTTATAACCATAAGAGGCTATGAATAATATCATCTTAATTAACATGTAGTAAGTGGTGTTGTTATAGTGCTCTCTCAAAGAGACCCATTAGATGCAAGTCTTTTACAAATAAAAGTAATAATTTCTAAAATAACCTTCCAAGCATTTCTTCATAATCTTGGTTTATCCATTTATTTGAATGTGGTAGCTATTGTTGGGAATGAGCTTGGTCCCTACCAAAAGAAATATGTATTTCTAAAATAGACTCATGAAATGATCATCTCTATCAATCAAAATTCTCTATGTAGTCCATTGACCTTCAACATTTTCTTAAAGAATAGATTAGCATCCTATTTCACATTTTATTAATATAGAAATTAAATATTCTTACTTCTTGAGTCTACATATAATAATATAAATACAATTCTTACCATGTAATTTAGGAACTATAGTGATTAAAGTCATTAAAAAACTCCCCCACTTCTATTCCAAAATAGTTAAGAGTTAGAAAATATTTGTAATAATTTTATTTTTTTTATAATTCTTTTAACATATAATATAATCTTTGACATGATTAAGGACATCATCTTCAAATCTCTACTGTGTGAATCTTTTCATGGGCTACTTGTAAGTCTTGAAATAGTCAAGGTGGATTAGCAAGCTATTATCATTAATTACTCAAAATATTTCCTTTCATCCTTGGTTCGAGCACCAAGTAGACTCTTCCCTTGTATAAAATGGGTTCATTAGTATAACTATGCATATATCATCTAAAACATTCCTTCCAAAATATCTACTACAAACACATTCTTAGTATATTTTATCTATGAAATATATCTTTCAATCACCAAAGATACGAGTCATTAAATAAAAAAATGGTATACTAGAAAATACATCAAAAACAATTTTCTTTCCATTATCATATTGAATGTTGAAGTCATATACCTAGAGTTTTCTTATCCTTTTTTTTGTTGCTCATTTAGATCCTTGTAATTGAGGTTATACCTCAAGTTGTTATGATCACTTTTGGTTACAAATTGACCACTCACCAAGTGTTGCCTAAGTTTGATTAATGTCTACATGACATAACATCTCCTTATCATATATGGATAATAAAATTTCCACATTTGTGAGTGTTTTATGTTGACATTATTGGCATTAGGTTGTCATTGATGTCAACTGGTTTGGCATGGTCACCAGTGAGTAATAAGTGGTGATCGATATGGGAGAAGTAAGACATGATGATGTCAAGACATGCACTAAATTGATGGGAAGGTATGCTATATGTTACTAGTATATATGAAATGAATCATCTACTTGTAAAGCAGGACCACCAGCAAGGCAAAGAAAGCAAGCACAAGAAAAACTGAAGAATGTGAACTAGTAAACACAGAGAAGTTTAATGTTGTCGATAAATGAAATTAGTGGAAGGACCAACATGTTTGATGGAAGGTCAAGTTGATCCATCGACAAAGAAGAGGTCAACAAGTATGAAGGACCATCGGTGAAGGTAGGCTATGCAGGTAAGGTGATTTGAACCGATAGTCAATATTAATTAGTGAAGGATGTCAAACCGACATAGGGAACCAATAATAGATGGATGTCAAAAAGGATGACAAGTGAAAGCCAGGTGGTGATCACGTAGAGGTCATTGAAGTATTTATCGACGTAACAGTCAGCAAGTAGGTCAACTTTTATGAAGAACCCATAAATCATGGGAGGATGTCAGAAGGTTGCGGCTCGAGGAAAACAAGGTGGCTAGGAATTGAACTGATCCTGAGAGAAGATATGATCTTTGTACCCCTTTTCTGAAGGAAACAACCGAGCCGTTAATGGCGTGTGATAGATAAACACAGAAAAGCATAGTGCAGACATCCAAATATAAAAAACACACATTGGAATGCGAGGTATTGGCAATGTTGATCAATGACATGCAGACGATCACTCTAGAAAATAAAAGTGGATCAAATCTAATACAGATAGAGTTGGTGAAGGGAAAACCTAACACGACACCATTTCTCTCACATCTAAGCATGATACTAAGGTTTCTTCCATAGAGGAAGCCAAGAATCTAAACACCTTCACAATGGATGAGCTATTTGGCTCTCTAACAACCTATGAAATGAGAACAACCAATGAAGCATCCTCAAGGAAAGAGGCAGCATTCAACTCCACCAAAAAGGGGAAGGAATAGATTGCTCATAAAGGATCCTGTGAAGACTCGGATGCAAAGGTAGTAAATTTTGTCATAAAGAAAGTATAAAGGAAAGTTACCACTCACGTATAAAAGAAAGTTACGACTTGAATGCTTCAACTATGGTAAAGTTGGACACTTTGCTACAAAATGTCCTTATAATGAAACCGGTGGAGATGAGAAAATAAGTTTTGGCAGATCTATCGGTAAAGACAAATAAAGGAATGTCTATCGGCAAGGAAGAATAGGTTACCGGAAGCAGAACAATCTATATTCTATTGAGGATGATGCCACGAATGAAGAAAGTTCTTCAGAATATGACTACCATGAGAATGAAAGAAAAGTTAAACTCTTTATGGCACTTGCTGAACCGATTGGTGAAGATAAGGAAGAAGAAGACATTGAAGCCAAAGTGGATCTAGAAGGTGAGCTCATAAGTGATCTTGACGAGTTAAGTAATACAAGAAGAGAACTCAAGAAGGTCAAGCTTTCTGCTATAGAAGAACAAGATCACTTGAACCAATCACTAGATGAATCAAATCAAGACATCTTTGATTTGAAACTTCAATTGGAAGAAACCAAGAGGATATGTGAAGTTACATCCTCTGATCTGACGAAGAAGGAAAAGGAGCATCAAGATCTGGAAGAATAAATACTGAAGATTAGAAAGTAGCCTAAAAAGAGTAAGGATGAACTAAAAGTGAGAAGCAAATATGAGGGTAGCACATAAGACTTGGACAAGATGTTGAGCAAACAGAAGCAATCGAAAGATACCGGTGGCTTGGGAATTGAAGAAGGAAAAAGTTTAAACAGAAAAGACACATTCGGTAAGGAGATACAATTCACTTCTTTAAGTGAAGGTAAAGAGAAGAAGACATTCACAATAAGCAAGGATATCAGTAAGAAGTCTTATGAAGATGTTGTTAGAAACAGCCACACAAACCGGTATACACAATCAATGAAATAGAGGCCACAATCAATGTACTGACATGCAGATCCTAGGAGAAATACAAGAGTTGATTATGAAGGATTTACCAGAGTTAGGAACATGAAAGGAAGATCTCTGGTGAGGTAGATGTTTGTAGGAATGAGGTAACCTAACCAGTATGTTCCAAACTTTCATGGTTATTGTTACCAGTGTAACAAATTTGGACATAGGTTAGCTGACTGTAGATTAATCGATAAGCCCACTATGAGTTATGAAAGTACAAATACATTTAATGCACTTTGGGATATGAATGTTGTCCATTATCATTGTAAGGGATCTAGTCATAGGAGTTTTGAATATAGGAAGAGTAAACCGATGTCCTGCAATAGTTTTAGAGATTTATCTTTCAATGTAAATGTAAAATGCTATAACTGTCAAGAGTTTGAACATATAGAAATTTTTTGTACAAACAGGAAAATAAAGCAGAAGAAGACAAATTCTGATCAGGAACTGGTAGCTAAACCAGAGTGCAAAATTGGAGCTGATAAGAAGAAGGAAACTAAACCAGTATGGGTTGAGAATGAAAAGGACAAAGCATAATCAAGTTTGATAGTGCAGATTACCCTACATGTTGAAAGAAGAAATCTATGGTTTGTAGATAGTGGTTGTTCCAACCACATGATCGGTGATAAAAAGATTTATCAAGATTGAAGATTGGAGTTGTGGTTCAGTGATATTTGGAGACAACTCACCGATCAAGATAAAGGGAAAAGGCACTCTAAACATTGATGGAAAATTGAAAGCACGTGATGTGTATTATGTGGAAGGTGTGAAGCACAACTTGCTGAGTGTAAGATGTGTGACAAAGGTTATAAATTCACCTTTGATTCTACCGACTGCTAGATAAAGAAGGAGAGTACCGGTTAGACTATAGCCAAAGGTAAGAGGATAGATGGTAATGTATATAATCTAAAAGAATGTTTTGAATCCCAATGCATGTTGGGACAAGTGAATTAAAGCTGGTTGTGGCACAAAAGATTAGGCAACATAAATTTTGATAACTTGGTTGTAGTAAGAAAAAATAGGTGTGTAAGAAATATTCACCCATGATCAAACTGGTAAGAACATTTTGTGATAAATGTGTGAAACGAAAGTAGACTAAGGTGAGCTTCAGAACAAAAGAAAACAACACCTCAAGACCACTTGAAGTTGTACATACAAATCTGTGTGGTCGAACTAGGACAATAGCTCTTTTTGGTGAAAGATATTTTGTGCTCTTCATTGATGATTATTCAAGGATGACATGGGTCACTTTCCTACAAGATAAATCAGAAGCATTTAACAAATTCAAGATCTTCTGGAAGATGGTAGAAAAGGAAAGTGGGTGCAAGCTGAAGTGTCTAAGATCAGATTGGGGTGGAGAGTTCACATCAAATGAGTTTGAAGATTAATGTGAAACACATGGAATCAGAAGTCAATACTCAGTCCCCAGGACACCACAACAAAATGGTGTGGTAGAAAGGAAGAATAGGACAGTCAAGGAGATGGCCATAACCATGCTAAATGAGGCAAGTTTGTCGGACATGTATTGGAAGAAAGCGGTTCATACTGCTACATATACCTTGTACCACCCATTCAACTAAGAACAAACAATAGAATGCCACCTTATGAGTTGCGGTATGACCAAAAACCATCAATCATGTACGTCAAGGTATTTGGAAGCAAGTGTTTTATCAAGCGGGATATGGATGGTTTAGGTAGTTTTGATTCTAGGAGTGATGAAGGAATCTTCATTGGCTACTAAACTAATAGAAAGGCCTATAAATGTTACAACAAAAGACTAAGAAGAGTCATAGAGAGTGTGCAAGTAAGAGTTGATTAGGATATGCACAAAAGAATACAAGCACAAGTGAACCGATATGATTATTCTGATGATGAAGGTGAAGAAGCTCAGTCAGAAATTGAACCGAAAGAAGCATCCAAAAAGGTCCTTAACCAGTATGTGTAGTTAAACCACCTGAAAGAGAAGATTTTAGGTAATAAGAGTGATGGAGTGCAGACTAGGAGAAGACTTGCCCGAAATGATGAACAAGTTAACTTTTGCTTCATGATTGAAGTAGAATCTTAAACATTCAATGAGGCCAATAAAAGTTAAAAATCGATGGATGCCATGGAAGAAGATTGTAGCAAATTGAGAAGAATAAGACTTGGTAATTAGTCCCAAGACCAGAAGACAAGAACATCATTGGCACCAAATGGGTCTATCAGAATAAGATGAATGAAGAAGGTAAAATTGTTAGGCAAAAAGCTAGACTTGTGTGCAAAGGTTACTCTCAAGTAGAGGGCATTGATTTTCAAGAAACATTTGCACCAGTAGCTAGATTAGAAGCAATTAGAATATTTCTAGCTTTTTTAGCCTACCAGGGTTATAAGGTATATCAAATGAATATAAAATTTGCCTTCCTCAATGGAAACTTGGAAGAAGAAGTGTACATGGAACAATTGGAAGGGTTTTTGTTACATGATGATGAAACCTTTGTGTGTTGGTTGAAGAAAACCATGTATGGTTTAAAGAAGGCTCCTAGAGCATGGTATTCAAGGCTAGATCAGTATCTGAAGGAGAAAGGATTCAAAAAGGGGAGTGCTGACAACAATCTATACATCAAGGAAGATGGAAATCACATGATTATTGTGGTTGTGTATGTAAATGACATTATTTTTGGAAGCAACAAGGACATTCTTTGCAAAGAATTTGCTGATCAAAATTTGAGATGTCAATAATTGGAGAATTGACATACTTCCTTGGTTTGGAAATATCAAACCTAGATGAGGGAATCTTTATCTCACAAACCAAGTATGCAAAGGATATGTTAAAGAAGTTTCAAATGGAGGACTATAAATCGGTAAGTACCCCAATGGTGACCGGAAGTAAATTAAGAAATAATGATGAATCAATGGTGGTGGATTAGACATTGTATATATCCATGATAGGAATCTTATTGTATCTTATTGCCTCTAGACTGGATATAGTGTAGGTGGTGTGCATGGTGGCTAGATTTCAAGCAACACCTAAGCAGTTGCATATGAATGTCGTAAGGAGAATTTTTAGGTTCCTGCAAGGAACACTCAATTATGGTTTGTGGTACCCTAAATAAGGGGAATTCATCTTGGAAGCATATAATTATGCTGATTGGTTAGGTTGCATTGATGATCGGAAGAGAACAAATGGTGGTGCATTCTTCCTACGTGATCGGTTGGTCTCATGGCATAGCAAGAAGTGAGATTCAGTTTCCCTATCAATTGCTGAGGCAAAATACATTGTTGCTACTACATGCTGCTCTTAGGTTCTTTGGATGAAGAAAACCCTCAAGGACATACAGGTGGACATCTTTGATCCCATTCCTATCCAGTGTGATAATTCAAGTGCCATCAACATATCAAAGAATCTGGTGATGCATTCAAGGACAAAGCATATAGCCATCAAGTATCATTTTCTTAGAGAGAAGGTTGAAGGACAAGAAGTGAAGATGGAATATGTCCCTACAAGAGAACAAGTGGTAGACATCTTCACCAAGGCTTTACCGGTAAGCACCTTTGAGTAATTAAGACACAAGTTGGGAGTTGTGTCACTTTCCTCATGCACTTAAGTTTGTAAGGAGTTATATGGTTTAGGGGGAGTTCATAGCAACATCTATATCTCTTGAACCACATGCTGACGCTAAGGAGTGTTTAGTCTCAGTACCGACTGTAATCACTCTGCGAAGATTTCACTAAGCGGAACATAAGTATGAATCAAAGGGAGAAGAATGAAGTACCCTGACCCTTTTTCATTGTGTTAAAGGGGGATAAATTTACAGGTGTGAAGTGTTGCAGTGAGTTGACATCAATGCTAAAGGCAAAGATTGTTCGAATTATTGGCATTAGGTTGTCATTGATGTCAACTAGTTTGGTATGGTCACCGGTGAATAAGAAGTGGTGACCAGTATGGGAGAAGTAAGACATGATTATCTCAAGACTTGCAGTGAGTTGACAGGAAGATATATTACATGTTACCGGTATACATGAAATGCATCATCTACCGATAAAGAAGGACCATCGACAAGGCAAAGAAAGCAAGCACATGAAAAAAACTGAAGGATGTGAACTGATATACATGAAGAAGTTTAATGCTACCAGTAAATAGAATTAGTAGAAGGACCAGCATGTTTGATGGAAGTCCAAGTTGATCCACTGACAAAGAAGAGGTCAATAGGTATGAAGGACCATCGGTGAAGGTAGGCTATACCGGTAAGTTGAGTTGAACCGGTAGTCAAACTTGGTCACTGAAGGATATCAAACCAACATAGAAAACAAAACAAAGGTGGATGTTGACAAGGATGATAGGTGGAATCCAAGTGGTGATCACACAGAGGTCAGTGAAGTATTCATCGACGTAACAGTCAGCCAGCAAGCCGACTTTTATGAAGAACCTGCAAATCATGGGAGGATGGTAGAAGGTTGTGGCTTGAGGAAGATAAGGTGATTAGTGATTGAACTGATCTGAGAGAAGATCTGATCTTCGTACCCATTTTCTAAAGGAAATAGTTGAGCCATTAATGGCATGTGACAAAGAAATGCAGAAAAGCATAGTGCAGACATCCAAATATAGAAAACACACATTGGAATGCAAAGTATTGGCAGTGTTGATCAATGACATGCAGATTATCACTCTAGAAAAGAAGATAAAATCAAATATAATACGGATCAAGTTGGTGAAGGGAAAACCTAACACAACACTGTTTAAATGTTGTTTTTGGCGGGAATCCAAAAATATAAATATGTCAGCTCACGACTGGAATCATAGGATGTTAGATGCAAAGTGTGAGAGGAAGGAGAGCCTAAGAAATATCATCCACCTTAGAGTTATTTCTCAGAGAGTTAGAGTGGGTGTTAGCAGGTAACCGATAGAGACAGAGTAATCAACAAACTATTGCAGTTCTAGCAGTCAAGCAAATCGGTGAGGAGTGATTGGTTAGGAAGGCATCCAAGTGTGACATAGAGGAGTGTGAGGCTGAGGGAGAAAGAAGAGAGACATAAGATAACCAGTGAGTGATCAAAGAGAGCAATCTATTAACCAATAAAACTCCATTGACAAGTGTTGCAGAACTCTTTTTGCAACAAGGTGCTATAACTGTATCAAAATTGTATTTCATGATACAACACTGAGTTGAAGCTTGGTGTAGGGGTTGGTGCTCCTTGGGTCGGTGCCCTAAATTATTAGGGGTTGGTTCCCTAAATCATTGTAATCAATTTCTTCATTGTGAGGCTATATTTGAGCAGTAGACTCTACTAGCATTTCTCATCGAGGGTTTTCCCATTTTGGGTTTTCCTCATGAATCTTGTGTTGTGGGTGTAGACACCTAAAATTGTCATGTCTAATTAAATAAATATCTTTATTTATTTAATTATTTTAGCCTAATTCTTCTATTAATTAAATAAATCTATATTTATTTAATTCATTCATTTATCCTCTTCTAGCCTTATTTCTCATTTAAATAAATACATTTATTTATTTAAATTACCCTTTTCCTAAATTAAATAAATATTTTATTTATTTAATTGATCCCACTTCTTCTATTAATTAAATGAATCTTTATTTATTTAATTAATTCATTAACCTTTTCTACCCATGACACATGTCATTCATCTCTTAATTCCTACACTACCTACCCTCTCATTATTTTCTTATTTTCTCTACCTACCCTCTAATCATAGCCGACCTCTTTTACACCTCTCAATCTTATCTCTCCATTTCTTATAGTGTCTTCTATATAAGGAGATGTTTCCTTCATTATCAAACCCTCACTCACTATGCATTCAGCCCCGACTATGCTTTCGAACTTGCATATACAATCAAGCCTACTTGCAACCACAATTCCGTTCTTTGTTGAGCTCTTGTGCACATAAAATCTGAGAGCAAATATATCAAGCAAGATCAATGGAGATAGGAAGAATGGAGATTCAAACCCTATTGGACATGTGATGCTATAATCTTTGTGATTTCATTTGATTTACATTGTCTTAGGTAATCTTCATATGTTATGGTGGATCTTTGTTGTTGTTAGGCTAGGGTTTTGTGGTTGAATTCATTTAGTCTTTCAATATTGTTCTTAATCCATTTTCACCATAAACATTTTGGCATGTCCCGTGGGACATGGATTTTTGTTAGATCTATGTTTTTTGCAGATTTTTCTAACCCTATATTGTTGTTTTGTAAAACAATTTGGAGAATAACCTTGTGATGCTAGGGTTTTGGACACAAAACCAAGATCTTGGAGAGATTTGATCATATCTCACAAACGGCTTGGAAATTTTGCACCAAATTTTTTTGGCAGATCTCACAAACGACTTCGAATTTTGGCATCAAATTTTTTTTGCAGAAATATTTTTATACAGGTTTGGAAGACCATCAGGACTCTCCAGTAAAAATTTCAGATCTTTTCGATTGATTTTGCATTTTATATGAATTTTTTATGATTTTTCATAAAAAATTAATTTTTGGAGCAAATTAGCAATTTTATTTTTATTTTCTTACATTTCTGGAAATCTCTTAAAATTTTATAGGTGGTCATTTTTTATGATGAATTAGATCTTTGAATTGGTCAACAAAATGCATTGTTGAAGGCCCATATTTCACAGTCTTTTGGATCTAAAATTTACCTAACTTGTGTGCTTGCAGGGAGGGGTGATCATTTGAAACAATCCAAACTACTAACAAATCTTTGTTGCAAGACCTTGGCAAGGGTTTTTGATATTTATTGTGTACTTTTCTCTCATAGAATAGCAAACACTTCAATTGGTGCATTAAAATTGAACCATTGTCTTTTGTGTCTTGAGTAATAGGCTCTTTTTGTTTCATCTTTAGAGGGCCTGTCTCCCCGTGTGGTCATTAGGACTACTAGTGAGGAGAGAGCAACCTAAGTGGTAGCGAGGAAAACCCACCTCTTCCGAACCACTATAAACAACTATATTCATGGTGAAAACTATGGATAACTTTTGCTAATTAGTTCATACCGACACTATGTCTCCCCATAAACCCATTTGATCAAATTTATTTGATCAGTTGTAGGGCGTAACCCCTACCGGTTGGGATCCTCCTGTACTTACAAAGCTGAAAGTGTTGCATGTATGGCCACATGAGTAGATGCCCTTACTAGCACCTTTTTGTTTTAGAAGCCAAAATCTTTCTAGTTGTTGGGGTAGGAGGTCGGACCTCTGGTAGCGGCCCACACACATACGGTTCTTAGTAGAGATACAAAGTTTATCATGAGGAGTTTTTCATGGGGACTAATGCTTGGCTACCCCGAGAAGTGAGTGCTGAGGGTGGAGCTAGTGGGGTCAAGCATCCAAGTATCTGCTCTGAATAGCGTAGCCTCGGGGGAAACTCCATGTGGGATCAACAACTATTGTCCTGGCCAACCATAAGAATTGTGCTTTGTCTTATTTTGAACAATCAAACATTCAAGACCAAACAACAAAACATTGTGTCTTTTGTATCTTCAAGTGTATGCAAAACATTCTTACATTAAACAACACACTTTTCTTGGAGTCATTTTGAGTCTAAACACTTGCAAACATTGAGTCCCCATCAACATTGTGTCCTCTTGTCACGAAAAACATTCAAACATTCAAATTTGGTCACAACAAACAACTTCACAAATTGGAAAAATTTACAGTCCAACAAACAAGAGCAATCAATTTCAGAATTCTTGAGCTTCCTAAGCTATCTCTTTAGGTTTTCATCTAGCATTCAACCTATCTTTAGGTCTCACAAAGTCCATCATTTCTTTACACCTTACATTACAGTCACATTTGTCTAAACTTGAGTCAAAAGGTCACTTGCTTGTCCTCATCATACTTTGTCAACACACTACATACAACAACATTTTGCTAAGTGGTCTCTCATCAAGGTCTATCACCTTTGGGTCTCATTTGGTCTTACTTAGAGTCAAGGTCAACTTACCTCATCAAGAGAAACTATCATCTCTTTGGAAGCCACACCTACTCTACTACATACATACTTAGTCTTACACTTTGGACATTGCAAGTACGCCTCAGATTCATTTACATTCCATCCAACTCTTGATCTTCCATACTCTTTCCATTTTCATCTAGTCTCACACATCTTGGTCAATACCTATTTCATGGTTGAAACTCGTTCCCAAAAATCTAGGAGAGAAGCTAAAGAGGCTCAAGAGTCCACAAACAAGAGTGCCTATGAGTATGACAATGATGTCTTTTTCAATTCTGATCATACTACATTACCTGACATGGATGCCTATAGAAACATTCTAAATGTTGAGCACATGGACACTATAAACAACAATGATACACACAATGATAATATAGCCAACATTTCAGTACATCTAGCAGAAGTGGAAGGCTCTAATATGGATCCCCGTTTCAATCGATTGGTTGAGGAAATAATGAGGAGGGATAGACAATATTTCTTACAAGTGATGGCACAAAGTGGAGCCAAGATACCTCATGATTTTGACATGTCTCAAATAATGGAAAATCGACCTTTGCAACAACCTCACTCCAACATGGATCAAAGGAGGCCTAATAGTGGAGGCAATAGAGGACCACATATGGTGCCTAAATCACCATCATCTTTGTTTCAAAAACCAGAGGTCCCATAAACACATGGTCAAGCATATGATACTCACCTTTGCAGACCATTATGGATGTCTTATGCAGAAAAGTATGCTCAATCACATACCAATGCTAAGGATCAACCATGAAAGCAATTGGATATTCAAAGGCATGCTCAAAATTTGGACAAAAGGAAATCCCATGTCAAATTTGGGGGCAACACACTAGAACAAACTCATGACATGGCTATAGAGTATGGTATACATGGACAAAGCAGATATTTCATTCCTCAACATGACTCTATACCAAGTGGTCCATATACGTAGCATCATTATAGACCTCCTCCATATGAACATGTGTATGATCAATATCATCCATATATGCAACATGCTCCTCCTCCAATTGGTGCCTCAAGCATGGGGTATGGTCCAAGAAGTCAATCTCCACCTAAGAACAATTTGGAGCAACAAATCATGGACTTACAAAAGAAAATGGAGGATATAAATACACTGAAGCCAACATGCACAATGAGAGACATATGTCCTTATCCATTTGACAAGAGCATTCCAATGCCTACTTTTTCTACATACTTTGTGACACCTAAGTTTGATAAGTATAGAGGAAAAGGGGATCCTAAGGCACACATAAGATAGTTTTTCACAACTTGCATTGAGGTAGCAGTAGAAGAGACATATTTGATGAGATTATTCCCACAAAGCTTAGGAGATCAAGCTATGGAATGGTTCTCCCAACTTCCACCTGGAATTAAGTCATGGGGTGACTTAGCAGATGCATTTATCCAACATTTCTCCTACAACATAGAGACAGACATATTAGTCACTACTTTGTGCAACACCAAGCAAAAGGATTGAGAGTCTTTTTCATCATTTTTACAAAGATGGAGGAATCTAGCCAATAGATTCTCTTGTGAAATTCCACAAAAACAAATGGTAGAAATGTTCACCCAAAATGTTAACAAAGACATTGGCTATGATCGAAGGAAAGCTTGTTTTTCCACCTTCAAGGACGTCATCAAAAAAGGCTTAGCAATAGAGAAGGTCCTAATTAAACAAGGAGTCATTAAGATATTCAAGGAAAACAAAGATGACTTTAAACGAAAAGATTAGCCAAAATTTTGGAACAATAACAAGAACACAACCAATGATGGTGTTGTTGATGCCAATACAATACGACCAAAAATCATTTTTTCTGGATCAAGCTCTACAAACAATCAAGTGAATACTCAAACAACTTCAAAGTCACGAAGGAAGTACACCCCATTGGGAGAACCACTTGAGTAAGTTTTCAAAAAGCTAGTGGCAAACAAGATAATCACAATTCCAGATTTGCCTCCATATGAGACAAAGGTGAAACCAAATTGGTGGAATGATGATGAATATTGTGAATTTCATAAAAGCAAAGGTCATAAAATAGGAAATTGCCATCGGCTAAAGAACATCATACAAGATCTCATTGATAGAGGTGACATTGAGATTGAAGGACACTCATCCAACCAAGAACATGAGATGTTTAAGGAACCATTCCCAAAGCATGACAAGGGAAATTCTAAAGCCATAGATGACCAAACCAACTATACTAGAGCATCCTATAACTATGATTCAACTATCAATCACATTTCGGACAATTATGTCTCTACCATTATCATTAAGGACAAAAAACCTCAAACTTCTACCCAAAGACCAAAGATTGTCCTAAAAGGCATTGGATCTTCTTCCGAACCTACCTCTGAATGTAATGTCACTACTCATCGAGGTAAATTCACTTTACAAGGTGGTCTAGCTAAAAACATAGCTTCCTCATCAACCAAGCTTGAGTATGACCTTGTAGAAGAGTTAGGGAAGACACCCGCACTTATCTCCATCCTTGAGCTTTTACGCATATCTCCCGCACATAAAGCCATTCTTGACAAAATTTTGAGAGACACTTCCATCCCTACTGATCTGAATGTGGACCAGTTTCAAGCCATGGTGGGATACCTTTCCGTTCCACACTCCCTTACATTCACAGAAGTTGACGATGCCTCCGTGAGCCAACCACATAATGTACCTTTACACATTGAAGCCTTCATACACAAACATCGAATAAAATGAGTCCTAATAGATGGGGGAGTAGGTCTAAACATTTGTACATTGAGCACTATTAAACAATTGGGATATTTTGATAAAGCCGTGAATTCTACAAACAAAATTACCATCAAGCCATATGATGATGAAGAGCATTCATCCAAAGGCACAGTCACCTTGGCTTTTAGAGTTGGGCCAATTACAAAGGATGTGGTTTGTCATGTCCTTAATCTAGAGCTTACATACAACATATTGCTAGGACATCCATGGATTCATGAGATGAGCGCAGTCCCATCTACATACCACCAATGCATTAAGTTTCTTCACAATGGAGTTGAAATAACAGTTAATGGTGATCCTAATCCATTCATATATTGCAACAATCTACGACATAGATCAGAAATAATAATTCCACCGAATCAAGAGGTTATTCTTTCATCGGCATATGTGGATCCAGAATCCTTGAAAGCTTCTACATCAAAACAAGCAGAGATCAAAGAAAATTTCAAGATTAAAGAAATGGGATGTGGTGAGTATATCTTTCATGTTGATCAACTCCCACTATCTCCTAAGGTATTTAGTCGACAGGAACAATCTACAAACAATTTGCAAGGAATTGGGTATGAAGCACCTAGTGTTGTGGCTACTAAGTCTGAATGCAAATCTCCTCCAGTGGTGCAAGCATCTCTTGATATCAATAGTCCTAAGAGTGGTTCCAATAAAGAATCTATTAAGAATATCACCATCCCTCCTGACAACTCACATAGCCTTACCATATCATCCACTCATTCCATTTCCACTCCAATTCTAGACTTGGATCAACAAGAATTACAAAAGCCCTTACTCATTGGGGATCAAAAAACAAGCTTTGAAAAGAAAAATCTAAAAGTCAAAAATAAAGAAAAGTCCTTTAGTCCAAATCAAAATCAAAAGCTATTGGACTCTGAAAAAATCAAGGTCAAGGATAAAAATCCTATGAAAGAAAAAGAACAAGAGTTGATCTCCCCTAATATCAAAATAACTAGGGGCAAAAGTTCAAAAATTTCAAGCCAAAAAGCATACTTGTTGATCCTAAGTCTCCATCATGCTATCCTACTTTCACTTCTTTTCACAATCATAAGCCTTCATAGCTCATCCACTTGTTCCACACATCCATTCCCTTCTAGCAATACATCATGGACCTTTAATGGAGCTTACTCGAAGATCTTTGTTATCAGAGGTGCCCAAACTTCTTCAGGTTACATGCATATGGGCAAACGTAGTCTACACACTAGTAATTCTATTTCAGTTCCTTCATCAAGGAAGATAGTCACTCGAGCTATACATCATTCAGTCAAGGAACAATGCAGCTACAATCACAAGGTAAAGCCTCACACATTTGAGGTGGGTGACTTAGTTCTCAGAGAAAATCCTAAAAATCAGCAAGATGGAGAGAAGAAGGGCAAGTTCGAACCAAACCGGCTTGGTCCCTACATTATTATAGCACCCTATGGATCTGGTGCATATCAGCTCTCAACTCCATATGGTGAACCTTTGGAGGATCCTATCAACAACATGCACCTTCGCAAGTTTTACACATAGCTCTTCAAAATATCCTAATTCAAAAATACAAAAAAAATTCAAAATACAAAAAAAAGATCATAAACATAAAAAATCGTTACTTGGTGAAAACTTGGCAAATAGGCGCCTTGTGACACAAAAAAATTGAAAAAAGTAAAAATAGAAAAACATTTTGTCCAACGGTGGAAAACACTTCAGTGGCTCCGTGGGCAAGTACCATGGTGAAAACTGGGTCACCAGTGCCATGCATAGAGACATTGCTCCTCCCTCCTTTAGGATTCCATTTCATCCTTCACTTTGCACATACTCACAGCCTATTCATCCACAATAAACTCACCCATTCCCAACATGGCTTGTTATTGATCTACCCAAGATTGGCTAGCCATTCATAATAAAAATTCCTTTTTGCTCTTTTCCATCTATAATAAATCAGCTCCTATTTGTGGCTAAGGTAAATCCTACATCTAGTAATTGGTGTGGAACTGAGAACATCACATGTTTCGAGGAGTACAGTTTCTTCCACTTTTCTTCAGTCAATCCACACACAATCTGCAATAAAGCAACACTTGCATCACCAATCTGCAATAGCATTACATCTTCTCCGCAATAAAGTATCAGTTTCATGGATTCAATCAGTTTCAGATGAGACATAACAACAACAATGGGCTTCAACAAATCAAATCTTTCAACAGACTCAGACAACATTATGGTTCAGTGCTATCTATCCTTTTTGTGAAAGTAAACATTGTGACCACAATCAAATAAGACTTATACACGTGACAAGAGACACTAAACTTGAGGACTATAGTGGATGTTGGTATTGAGTCTTGGTTTTCTTTTGATTTTATCTTTCTAGTGACACGTCTTTTATCTTTTCTAGGATGTCTTTGACTAGAGATTCTATCTCCAAGATGTCTTTGACTAGAAAGGTCTGGATGGGGTATCATCACCTATTTTTCTTTGCTGTCTGTGGATTGTCTCTTAGTAATGCTATGACTTGTCCAAGGATATGAGGACACTGAGAGTCTAGTCTAAGCTGTGGCATTCCTTGTTTGCAACTATCTTATCTCCATGCAAATAGGTACAATGACTTTCTCGATCAAACATATGCCTCGATTGTCATAACCTATTTTTCCATAATAAATCTCAATGATGATAACACACAAGAAGCTCTTTCACTTTCATATCTTCTATCTTCCATCCCCCTTTCTTGATTGACCTCCATCATCCTTCTTGAGTCCGTGTAGCCTGCTATCAGATGACTGAGTATAATGACACGCCAAAAACACTTGGATTTCATGTAGTTGCACCTGCATTACCACATATCTCATTTCATACATACATATAGATATCACAATTGCATCACATCCTGCACACAACACATGTTAGCACATTTTACATTCTTATCATGTAAATAGTTATTTACATTATCATATCCATCTGCATTTCATACATTCACATTTGGATATGCATAACATATTAAAAACATAAAAGAACAAAAATATTGCATTCCATCATGTACATATTTGCATCCATATCATAAGCATCACATAGAAACATACATCATGAAACATCTCATCACATAGGTACACATGCATATAGCTACTGTAAGGATGGATCATCTCATATAAATAATCATAAGTGTCATGATACAATGATGTCAAAATCATATGGATACAATCACCTGAAGGTGTCTACATCATCATACAAAATGGTACAAACCTGATACATAGGGAGACCTCTACGGCTATGGTGAACTCCCTCCCTCAGAGCCGGTTGGCCTCAACACACTCTAAGCCCTAGAAGGACCTGCCCCAAGATCATCTCTCTTGTGGTAGGAGGTGAACTTGAACTTCAAAGAACACACTCAGATGTTTCAACTCAATAGCAAGTTAAGATACATTAAAATGATGCTGAAAGAGTGGAATAAAAGCAATTTCAAAAAAAAATTTATGGAGAAAAGAAGACTAGAAAAATAATTAGAGAACCTTAATGAAAAGGTAATCATGGATGGTATGGGTATAGCAGAGTATGAGAAGGAGAGAAATCTAAAAAGTAACTTGCAGGAAATTCTAGCAAGAGAATAATGCTTTTGGAGACAAAAATCAAGGGAAGTATGGCTCCAGGAAGGGGATAGAAATACAATTTTTTTTCACACGATCTCAATAGTAAAGAAGGAGAGAAGTAGATTTTTGGAGATCAATAGGATGGATGGGTCAAGAACCCAAAATATGGGAGAAGTCAACAAAGAAGAAACTTATCACTTTTAGTTCATCCTTACTCTTTTCAAGCTCTTTTCCGAGCTTCACTATTTCTACTTCTAGATCTTGATGCTCCTTTTCCTCTTTTATCAGATCAGAGGATGTAACTTCACAAATCCTCTTGGCTTCTTTGAACTGGATTTTTAAGTCAGAGATAACTTGATTGGACTCATCCAGGGATTTCTTCAAGAGACCTTGTTCTTCTGCTGCAGCAAGCTTGACCCTCTTGAGTTCTCTTCTTGTCTTACTTAACTCCTTAAGAAAACTTATGAGCTCACCTTCTAGATCCACTTCAGCTTCAGCGTCTTCTTCTTCCTCATCTTCACCAATCGGTTCATCTAGAGCCATAAAGAGATTAACTTCTCTTTCATTCTCATGGTAGTTATCTTCTAATGTACTTTTTTCATCTGTGGCATCATCCTCAATAGTATATAGGTTGTTCTAATTTTGGTAGCCTCTTCTTCCTTGCTAGTAGACATTCCTTTCTTTGTCTTTATTGGTAGATCTACCAAAACTTCTTTGCTCATCTCCACCGGTTTTATTATAATAATATTTTGCAACAAAGTGTCCAACTTTACCACAGTTCATGCATTTGAGTGGTAACTTCCCTTTATACTTACCGGATCCTATCTTGAGCTTTCTAACAAAGTTTGATACCTTTGCATCTGATTCTTCACTGGATCCTTTATGAGCAACCCATTCCTTGCCCTTTTTGGTGGAGTTGAACACTGCCTCTTTCCTTGAAGATGCTTCACCGATTGTTCTCATTTTGTAGGTTGTTAGTGAGCCAAATAGCTCATCCATTGTGAAGGTATTCAGATCCTTGGCTTCTTCAATGGCAGAAACCTTAGTATCATACTTAGATGTGAGAGATCTAAGTGCCTTCTTGACAATAATCTCATCAGCAATTTCTTCTCCAAGTCCTCTGATGGTGTTCATAGTTTCATCTACTATGTGAAGGTAGTCTGCAATCATTTCTTCATCTTTCATCTTGATGCCTTCAAGCTGACCTCTTAGTGATTGCAGCTTGGCCTCTTTTACTTTAGCATCTCCTTCAAATAACCTTTGCAATTTATCCCAAGTCTCCTTGGTGGGTGCATAATGCATGACCTTAACAAACTCATCATTTGATAGCCCTCTTAACATAGCATGTTTAGCCTTTGCATTATTCTCATACTTCTTCTTAGCATCCAGATCAGTGGGAGGAACACTAGGGGCAATATACTCATTCTTGACAAACATCCACACATCAAACCCAAGGGAGGAAATATAGGTCTCCATTCTTCTACTCCAAAAGGCATAGTTAGATCCATCAAACATGGGGGCTTTTGAGGTGGCAGACTCATTTCTTGCCATTGTGTTCTTTGATCAAAATCTACCCAAGCTAGAGAAAGCTTTGTTCAACTAGGAACCTAGGCTCTAATACCAATTGTTGAACATAATATACCACTGAGAGGGGGGTGAATCAGTGGTTCTTGAAATCTTTTCTTTTTAAACCAATGCTTGGAATACCGATTATCAACCTAAATACTAAACAATCAAATCGGTAAGATAAGAGTGGATATCAAAAGAGGAAAACACACAAATACATAACCCACAACACCATATGTACGAGGAAAACCCAGTATGGGAAAAACCTCAGTGAGAAATGTTGCTAGAGACTACTGCTCCAATCCAGCCTCACAATGAAACAACATATTACAACATTATTTGGGGCACCAACCCAAGGAGCACCAAGCAACAACTCAGTGTAATGTGATGAAATACAATTTTGATGCAATGATAGCACTTAGTTGCAAATGAGTTCTACAACACCTGATCAACTGATGTTTGCTGGTTAACAACCTCCTCTTCTTCACTAGTTCTCACACTACCGATTATCAGATTACTTTCTCTAATAACTCACCGGTTACTCCCAGCCTTTTTTTTCTCTTTATAAACCTTACACTTGATAGGGTCACACTTGGATGCCTTCCTAGCCAATCACTCCTTATTGGTTCGCTTGACTGTTAAGACTGTAACAGTTTTTCGATTACTCTATCTATATTGGTTAAACCCTCTCACCGGTGACCTACTAACACACACTCGGACTCTCTGAGAAATAACTCTTAGACAGATTATATTTCTTTCTTAGGCTCTCTTTCCTCTCACACATCGCATCTAACATCAAATGATTTTAGTCTCGAGTTGACATATTTATCTCTGAGGGTTCCCGCCAAAAGCATCATTCAAATGGTGTCGTGTTAGGTTTTACTTTCACCAACTTGATTCGTATTAGATTTGATCAGATTTTCTTTTCTGGAATGATGATCTGCATCACACCAAACAACACCTTCATCTCCTTACTTTTCAATATGCGTTTTCTATATTTGGATGTCTATGACATGCTTATCTGCATTTCTCTGTCAATCGCCATTAATGGCTTGCCTGTTTCCTTCGAAAAATGGGTACAAAGATCAGATTGTCTTGCAAGGTTAGTTAAATCACCTTTCCACCTTGTCTTCCTTGAGTCGCAACATTCTGCCGTCCTCCCATGATTTCTGGGATCTTCATTAAAGTCGACCTTCTTGTAAACTAATACATCGATGAATACTTCACCGACCTCTACATGCTTGCCACCTGGTTTCCACATGTCATCCTTGTCGACATCCACCTATGCTCGGTCTTCTATGTCAGTTAGGCATCATCTTCAGTCTGGTATGTTGATTAGACATCCTTCACTGACCAAGACTAACTACCGGCTCCAGTCACCTTACTAGTTTAACCTAACTTCACTAGTGGACCTTCATACTTGCTGACCTCTTCGCTATCGGTGGAACGACTTGGCCTTCCATCAAACATGCTGGTCCATCTACTAAGTCCATTTATCAATAGCACTAAACTTCTCTATATATACTGGTTCACATCCTTCTATTCTTCTTTTCTTTCTTGCTTTGCCTTGTCGGTGGGCCTGCTTTATCGGTAGATGATGCATTTCATGTGTACCAATAACATACTTTTATGTCTTCTTACACACATATGGATTGACATTATCATGTCTTACTTCTCCCATAACAGTCACAACTACTTACTCACTGGTGACCATGCCATACCGATTGACATTAATGACAACCTAATGCCAAGATTAATCCCTTTTTTAAATAGGTAGTTAGCCTATTTAGGAAACATAATAGATAAAGGTTGTCCTTGATATTGCACAAGATGGTTCCACCAAATAGATGAATGAGAAAAGTTGAAACCATGCTAAAGTGAATTTTTTCTCCAATTCAAACAACTACATACAATTTTCCAAGCTTTCCAAATGGATTGCAAAGGAGGAGAGGCTTTAATATGAAATAAAGGAGCAAGTAGGATCTTATCCAATCATCCAATTGATTACCATTTATTATTGATATCAGTAAGGGAAATTTGATGTGATATCAATATCTTCCATTTCTCATCTCCTGAGACAACTCTAATTATCCATTTGGTAGATAAACAAACCCCTTGCATTCTAGGATCCAAAAGGCTTAGCCCCTCTCTATGTTTTGGTTGAATATAATGGAGCCAAGAAGAAGATTTGAAATCCATCTTACCATCCCAACATGTCCATAAAAAATGTTGAACAAGTTTATTAAGGTCCTTGTAGCCTTTTTTGGAAGGCATGCAACAAGAAGAAAAATAAACATGAGAGGCCAAAAAAATCCGATTAACAACCTGAATTTTGCCAACTAATGAGAGATACTTATTACGACAATTAAAGATTTTACTCTTTAATTTAATGAGGTACCAATTCCACATATCATGCAGAGAGACTCCGAAGTGAAAAGGAATACCAAGGTACCTGGTAATCTATCCATGTTTAATTTGTTTCCACTGTTGAGGAATCCAATGTGGCATTGGATCAGATTGGTTCATTAGAAACTCAGTTTTATGATGAGCTAACTTAGAACTTAAAACTAAGAAATACAAATCCAAGGCCTCCAAAATATTATTAATTTTTTATAGATAATATACTATCATCAGCAAAATGTGATTTTATAACAATTGAATTATTAGGGATAGTGATGCCTTTAATTAAACCCATATGATTGTATTTTTGCAAAATATAACAAGGGCATCAACAACCAAAACATATAAAAATGGAGATAAGGGATAGCCTTGTCTTATCGAATATTGTAAGGGAAATGGGTTAGACATGTAATTATTGATCCTTAAAAAAGAATTAGCTTCATTGAACAACATTTTAACATGTCTACAAATATTGTGACCAAAACCCAACCATTGCAACATCTTCAAAATAAATCTCCATCTCATTCTATCGTAATCCTTATCAAAATCTAGCTTAACCAACAAAGCATTTTGCCTTGACTATTGAGCCCACTCACTAGTTTAACAAGTTATCTAGAATGAATCTACCACCAAGAAATATAGTTTGCTCTAGTCTAAATATCATTTTAGTAATTGGTTTAATCCTCAAAGCCAAGGCTTTCACAATAATTTTATAAGAGGTATTAAGTAATGTAATAGGCCGTCAACTAGAGATAAAATATGCATTCTTCCATTTTGGGAGAAATTTTATTAGGCCTCTATTAATATCAGCACCCAATGAGCCTTCATTTAAATCTTCCAAATACACTAGATAGAAATCATCCTTAATATAATGCCATAAGTTTTGATAAAACTTGATTGAAAACCCATCAATGCCAGGACTTTTATTAAGAGCCATAGAAAAAAGAACATGCTCTATATCTTTAATGAAAAGGTTACGATCAATAAAATGACTATAATCATGGTCTACCTTTCTGGGAATAATATCTTCAAAGATAACTTCTATAATTAATTGAACATCCTTCCAATATTGATCTTCCTTAAAAATCTTCTCATAAAAGACCTGAAACTTGTTTTAATATCTTCTAGGTTACTATGAACATGTCCATCTTCATCAAATACAGGGCCAATGAATTCCCTCTTATGTTTGTATTTTTTATACTGAAATAAATACTTACAACCTTTATTACCATTCTTAAACCAATGAAGTCTAGCCTAAATTTTAGCTCCCCATCCCTTGTAATGAACAAACTTACGAAGCTAAGTTTCCATAGAAGCAATAGAGGATTGAATGGATATGATTTTTGTATTATTAATAAGAATTTTCCAATTCATATCAAGTTTACCTTGTAAGGATTTTTCATTCCTTTTCTATTGCCAAGCCAATCTTCTACCAAAGGAATGTAAGAATTCAACACATTTAGTGATAGCCAGCTGCCACCAAACCTCGTAAGATTCCCCTTTCTCAGGTTTGGGTATAGACTTTCAAATGCCTATTAAAGCATCCACACAAGTAGATATTTTCATATGTGAAGTATTAATCTTGAATGGTAACTGTGAAACTATACCCTTTAAATTATCCTTAGCAACAATACAAAAAATAGGGAAATGATCTTAAAGGGTAGTGGTGTAGTTAACCTTCACAAAATTCCCAAAGGAATCTTGGACCACTTGTAGCTTAGGAGAAATATAGAACTTGTCAATTCTATTAAGTTTCTTGTCCACTCCTAGCCTACAATTAGTCTAAGTAAACTAGTTATCGTTATGGAAATCTTTTTTTTTATATAATGGATCCACCACCCCAACAGAATTGTGACAAAGTAACCATTTGTCAAATTATTCATTGCTGAGTTTTATAAAATTGGACCAGCTACAATCAGTATGATGCTCTACCATATTAAATTCCCCCGTAATGATCCAATCAGCATGCGAAATTTTATTTGACATCCATTCACATAATGCACATTTTTCTTTTGTAATATTTGAGGCATAGATATAATAAAAACCAATAGGTTGACCATTGATGAAGTTGAGGACCCAAACATAGCTATGTGATGGATCTTCACCATTGCTAATGACAAACCTATTGATCCATGAAGATAGTGCAATTACCACACCCCCTACCATCACTATACAATGTACGGAAAAAGGAAGCATCTTTCCATAGATTGAACAAAGCAGCAGGAAGACGAGGGCCACTAATTTATACTTCTTGCAAAAAAATAACTTCTAGCTTCCATTTGACAATAGAACTCTTAACCTCAAACTTGCAGTAAGGGAGTGATAACCCTATAAAGCTCCAAGATAATGTTTTATAGTTCACGATTAAATAGTATTAGAAGAAACTTCCTCATGTGGAAAAACATCAAAGCAATTGGCAAGGGTTACTGATTTTTCAACATTCTAATGCTCCTTAGCATTAGAACTGGGTGATCTAGATCTATGCCTCTTAGTTGGATCGAGGGAACCATTCCTTAATGATGGAGAGGGAGATCTACGTCTTTGAGAAACCCTTGAATGGGGGATTTCTATGTTCCTTTTAACATACCTAACAAAAGAAGGAATGTTATTTTGAGAAGAATAAACCTTATGTTGAGCCTCAACTGATCTTGGTGGATCCTTCCGCTTCTTGACTAACCTCCAACTATATGTCATTACAACATCCTTATATGAATCAATTTTAGCATTTACATTTTCAACTGTGGCATCATTGGTTAATTATTTTGAAGGAGAAGGAAAACATGGAAACATAGTAGGTTGAGGTGATTGTGGTTGATGTTGTGAACTAAAAGCAATGGAAGACTGAGTTTGGCTATATCTACTTTTCCTGAATGGGCAATTTCTTATCAAGTGTCCATCTTGTCTATAGAGGAAGCAAGCATTAGGATTTTTGAAATAGGCAATAGGTTAAAAAAACTCAAAACCTGGTCCAAATAGCTTGATGCTTTTAGGCAACTAATAATTCAAGTCTATTTCTACACAAGCTCTTGGATGAACTCTAAGGCAAGAAAACTTGTCAAAATTGTTTTTCTTCCAGATAACCCTCCCAAGTTGAGCAACTATTTATTTCAAAAAAGGTTTGAAATCCAAATTTAGATAGGGTAACTCAATCCACATTGGGTATTTAGACCTAGAGGGATCCTTAGGATGAAAATCGAAGCTCCAAGCATGAGTAGAAAACCTATCCACATATGACCCATGTTCCATATTGTAAGAGTGCTTGAGCATGATCAACAAATTTAAACTTGTAGGAAACATACCCTTTGCCCAACCCCCTCAAGACTTCAATTTCCCAACCTTTACTTTCCCAATAAAGCTTAGACCATTTAAAAAAATCCATTTTAGATGGTATTCCCCTTAGAAAGAACAATATTACAGACCTATGTTGACATTCAACAATGAACTCAACCACTTCATCAGGGAATAGAAATTCTAATGTCTTACCTTTTGATGATTACTCTTCCACTTTTTTGTTTTTTGTAGCTTCTGCTTCTTCCCCTTTGTCTGGCACATTTTCCACATCTCCTCACTTAGATGTAGAAGACATCCCTCCCTTATCACCCTCAACATCCTTCATGGCTAGGTCAAATAATGCGCCAACATTGCTCTGAACAGGGATTTGAACCGTCTGAGTGTCCACCAGGTCTCCAGAAGAATCACATGACATTTTTCTTGCCTTAGCCTTCAAATGCATTTCACCCAAATTACTATTCGACCTCTCTCTAACTGAACCCTCTCAAACCATGGCTAAAGCAGGGAGCGATTCTAGTTTCTTCAGCATGCTTTTCTGTTGAAATAATGGAAAAAGAACACTACAACCATCGACTCCTCCCGAATTTCTATGCAAAACACCCTACTTGCCTCCAAAGCTCGCTCTCACCCGGTTTTTGTTCTTCTTATGCTTCCATCCCATGTAATTTTGTGTTAACTATTAGGTAAGAGGGATTTTTCTAGCATTGTGAAGTTTGAATTCTAAGATTTATTGACAAATGAATAATTTTTTCTCATTTTTTTACTATTATGTTTTGTGATTTGCTAAGTAAAATTAAATAATTGTTGTTTAAATCTTTTTCCTTTTGTTTAAGCTTGAAAAAACTGATTTATTAATAAATTGTGCTTGCATTATTAGTTTAGTTTTATTGTAAATACAATGGTGGATATGTCACTTAGTGTAAGGTGAGAAAATAGTGCCTTATTTTATGTTAAATTGCAATGTTACACTTTATGCACACATCATGACATGTTTTTGATACTCAAGTTACATTGCAAATTGATCCTTTTGCTTTGTAATTTGGCATTTTTTTTCATGACTCATAGTAAGAGAATCTTACTAGGCTAGTAGTCATGCTCTCTCTCTCTCTCTCTCTCTCCCCTTTCTTATGATGTCCTTTTTATCTTGATATTAAGGTAGTAAGATCCTAAAGTCCCTGGGGGCTTGGTGTGTCTTGTCTCTTTGGTATCTTGGTGAATTTTTTTCAATGCAAACCATTGTACTTAACCATGAGTATACTTAGTCTCATACTCCCACTAAAGTGGGGGATAAATGTAGCATCATAAATTGTACTCGCTTACAATTTTTTCTTCACCTATACCTCACTTTGTCACCTTGGTTTGTGAGGCCTGATTGAAGTGCTAATTCTGCTCACACCACCTATCAAACTTTCTTTTTCACTATCATCTCTATCTCCCTCCCCATCTTGGAGCCTTTATTTTTAGGACCATGGCACCCAATGCCATGGTTCTCTCAATTAGGGGCCATTTTGGGGCCTCACAATGGTCATATCATTTGAGTGGGAATCTAGATTCCATGTTGGCCTACTCAAAAAATTTAATTTCATTTTTGGGTACACAAGTATAAATGGAGGTTTACCCTCTCATTTTAAACCTAATTTGAAATATTTTCAAGGAGGCAAAATTCAGATCCTAAATTAAAGTGAGCAAGCAATCAAGCATTCATTCATCAAGCATTGGAGAAAAAGTAAAGTCAAGTTCAAGCTTTGAAGGTGGCATCCATGATCAATGTTTTATGAAGGCACTCTCCATGAAACCCTAAAAGATTTGTGTGAAGGCAAACAAAACTTCATCAAGGTAAACATTGCGATTTCAAGCAATTACATTTTTATGCATCCTTTCCCTCAAAAGGAAAGTATTTTACTACAATCTTTCATAACATTTATCAATTCATTTTCATGGTTGATTCCAAAATCGGGGTTTGACCTAAGGAAAAATTCTATTCTCAACTTATTTCCCTTTCTTTCTATGTGCAAGAAACACGTGCAGAGTTGTACTTGGGAATTTTAGCAGAATTAACAATGATGAACAACTTCAACTTTCAACGACGAGAAATTCAGTGGATCATGGAAAATTGATACTACCTGTCCAAAAAAATCAAGCCAAACTTCTAAGAACAAGTTATAGACATCTTCTTTTTCCTGGATCCAAGTTTGTGGCTTAGTTGGATATCTATAATAGTCTATTTGTGATGATTTACTCTCATAATTCATTATTTTTCCCTAGTTCACAACTTATCTTTAAACATCTAATTAGAGAGGGAATCAAATCACACTACTAGTGAACCTAATTGGAATTTCAGCCCTCTTTTACATTTGAATTGTGGCTAGATCTATTAGGTTCACCCCTATCTAATGTAATGGTTAGTTTGGTTATTTAGTAGTTTTATTATCTTGATTTAACCCTAATTCCTAATTCCAACTATTACACATAGGTTTTTTAAGAGTTGGAATTTGATGGTGATAGGTACATAGGTTGTATTCAATTTAAGGACATGTTTTGACATGGTGTGAGACATGGGTGCTAGTTGAGTGAAAGTATAGTGTTGGTGATGATTATGGTGTTATGGTTATGCATACACACTTTTTGCATTGACGTGACATGATCTGATTTATGGTTGTTTGGTGGTGATTTGGTTTGCTGTTAGGAGGTTGTTTCTTATCTCCTTGATGCTTGATTGGTTCCTTGAGTATGGCATTTGGATGTGGACATGCTCGGAGAATCAAATTTGAGATTGATTTGGTTTTTGATTTATGTGGTCTATAATATTATTCTCTTTGATATCTCAGCTTATAGGTTACTAATGTGCTGATGAGTTTTCATGTTTTAGAGGTTTGACCTACGAGTTATTCAATTGTGTGGGATGATCACCTATTTAGTTGTAGTGGGATGACTTGGGATGACTCGATTGTAGATTATCTATATCTACTAGGTTGTTGCAGCATTGATGCATACTTCTTAGTTGGCCTTATTTATGATCATTTATACATTGATGTGTTATCTATGTTGGGACTTGTAGCATGTTGCTTATCATGATGTCATGATAGATTGGTTATGTATCATTAGTTACATATTTTAGTAGGAGCTTTTGATACTGATGGATTGGTAATGTAGGAGTGATTCTTGATGGTTTATTTTTAGTTGTATCTTCTTGGCTTGGAGATCTTGGTTTCACTTGATGTTATTGATATTGAACAATTGTATGCATAGACCTAGATGATCTTAATTTAGGAGATGGTTATCATGATGTCATGCATGAATTGGTATAATGGTTCTATAGGAGTTTTAGGAAGTGAAGTGGATTCATCATTTGGTGGTGGATGATCTTGTTTAGTGTTGTGGATGTGTGGAAGATCTCTTAGATTCTATTTCTATAAAAGGGTCTTTCACATTGTAAGTTCAATAGTAGGAGATGGTTATCTTCATGTGATTGGAGATGTTGACATCTTGATATGCCATGGAGGAATCAAAAAATTCTTTGGTTGAGGTGTCATGATTTATTGACTTTGAGAGGTGATGTTTGGTTTAGAGTATGTTTTTTATTATGTCATATGCACTCTTGATTGCTATCTTAGAGTTTTTGGCATGATACATTTCTCTTGAGACCACAATATGTTAACGTGGAGTATGTGATCTCCTAAGATGTGATGGTTCTAAGATAATTATGTCAAGTGTATGTTCCTAATTTGATTAATTAGAGTTTTGACATTGATCTTGATTGGTTCTCTTTGTGTTGACTACATAATCATTTTCTTGATTACTTCATGATGATGTTATGTTGAATTTTGATTTTGGCATGGATTGATTAGTTACAGGTGCTCAAGGATACATTAGAGACTTAGGTGAAGCTTGGAGTTCTCTTGTGATTAGAGACATGTGTTGAGATAGTTGGTGGTTTTAGTAGGAAGATTGAGGATATTTAAAATTGTATGGACTTGAGAGGAGATTGTTCTTGGATGAGTCATGGTGACTTGGAAATCTTGGATGTGCATTCTCATTCCCCACCCTTGATCTACTTAGTGGTTTATTAATGAAGAGTTATTTCCCATTATTCATTTAGGTGCATTATGATTTAATGCCTTATTGTCATAAATATGGATCTTGAGCTATTAATATATGGTTAGCTCTGGATGATTCATTTGAGAGATGGATAGCATGGTTATCTCCTTGTACATTTGAGTTGATATTAGGATATATTTTACTGGGCCATTTCCCTTTATTGAGAATGGTTATTATGAGTCTAGTTTCCTTGGTTGGAGAGGCTTGTATCCATATTGGAATTCTTACATGAAACATATGTTATGTTTGATCTAAGAGATTGAATAGGCTTTGGGTGTTCTTATGGCTTTTCATTTGGGATTCTTTGGAGGGGATCATACTTGACATGACATTGCCTCTTTCTAGTGTTGGTAGAAGGAAATGTTATGTTTTACATGTTATCTCTCTTTGTTCAATGGTTTCTTCTATGATATTCGTGATTACATGATTTGAGAGGATGATGACATATTCTGAGAGAGTATGTAACTATTTGTGTTATATGTGGGGATCATTGTGATTGTTCTTGGTACTTCATGTTTTGGTTACTTATCACACCTTTATATGAGAATTAATTGGTAGACTTGATATGCCTTGAGTTTATTTTCAGATTTGATATTACCAATGTAGTGGGAATTTCTAGATATATACGTTCTTCATTGACATGCTTGACATCAATATAGGGAGCCCGGTTTTAGTTTATGGGTTGATATGATGTTAGCATGAGTTTACTAATGTTTTTTTATACCTAAGAGGTATGGATGGCTAGACGTATTGGCACGTGTTGTGGATCTCATTTCTGATCATGTGGGATTTTTGCTTTATGATAATAGCTTGGAGCCTTTTTTATCCATGCAACTCATCCATATTTATTGTATTCAAATCTTTGGCCTCTTCAATAGTAAAAAAATTGGGATCAAATCCTGAGGGAAGAGATCTGAGTACCTTTTCCATAGTCACCTTATCCTTTAGTTCTTCACCAAGTCCTTTGATGGAGTTGACAACTTCACCAACCTAGAGCAAGAATATGGCAATGTTCTCCTCTTCCTTCATTTTCATAATTGCAAATTGATCTTGGTAGATATGTACCTTGTCTTATTTGACCTTGTCATCTCCTTCATAGATATTATGCAATTCAACCCATACTTCCTTTATTATCCTGTAATGCATAATCTTCACAAAATCAAAGTTAGGTAAAACACAAAAATAACATTCCTTTCCTTGGAATTATTCTCACAAGCCTTATTTCTTGCTTGATCTCTTAAGGGGCTCTTAGGAATTCATATTCATCCATAACTGATTGCAAAACATCAGACCCTAGGGCCATCAAATAGGTTTACATCCTTACACTCCAAAATGCATAGTTGGATGCATAAAAAAGTGATGGCTTGTTTGAAGATATACCATTTTGAGCAACAAAGTGTGACATCCTAGATCTACCTCAATCTATCAAGCTTCTTCCAAAGAACTTGCCTTTGATGCAAATTGAAGGGCACATGATATACTAAGAGGCGGTGAATCAATATATCCCATTTTTCACTTAAATAAATAGTAATTGTCATTAACAACTTTTATTTAATGCTGAAACAATTAATTATAAACACACATTCACACATCCCCACAAAGAACATTATATTTATGTTAAACCTTGGAAGGGGAAAAACCATAGTGACAATATCTTGGCTTAGATATAATACCCAAGTCCAACCTCACAAAGTAAAAGTATAATAAGGGAATTTATAATATGAAGTAGGCACCAACCTATCAGAGACACCAATCTACAATTGCATTTGTAGGCACCAACCCATAAGAGACATGAATCCCCTACACCAAGATCTATGCACCAAGTTCGCAAATGACATACCAATCCCATCAAAATACAAGAGATATAAATTGTGGACCTTCAAACTAAATATACAAATTGCTTCTGATTTGGACAATCTTTAGAACATCCTCATACATTGCGTATGATCTTTTGATGAAAATGCACAATGATTGAGATGCAACTCACATTGCAACACCCCTCTAGTACACATCAATCATTCAATTACAAATTATATCATCAATGAATACCTAACAATGAACCTAGATCTAATATATAAATGAATTAAAATTAATAACTACATTCAGATGTTAGCCTAGAACAAGATTAATGCATTTGCAATTCAACTACAAGTATAAACCCAAATCAAATCTGCAGTAGGTGAGATTCAAAACCCCAGATGCTAATCCCTAATGTAGAGTCTATGATTCCAATTGTCATCCACACACTATCTACAATGAGCACACATTACAAACTACTAGCACATCAATTCAAAACAACCTAGTGAGACTTCTAACTTTTTGCTCTTTGACAATGAACTTCATAAACTATGGAATCTAACACAACATATATAGACATAATTTCCTTCCAAACCATAGGTCATAAAGCTCAAGAGTGGTATAATTCGTATCAAGTCAAGTTATCAATGTAGATGTGCACTATCTAAGGAATAAACCTTAGTAACATACTACAAATACTTCTATATCACCCTAAACAACCAAAATAGATGGAAGATTATATTATGATCATACTACAACTCATATCACCAACATGGCTTGTCATTGTACATGTAGAACTCAAATGCTTAGATATAGACATGACAATTGTTGAGGTTAAAATTGAACTCCAAAGAAATGTCCTGAAACTTGTTAGTCCATCATACAATATAAAAATGAAAGCTAGAGGAAACTTAACTTCAACCAATGAAGTAACATGAAATAAACAAGATTATACTTCTCTTGATTTACACCTCATTGTGTCCTAACTCCACTATTCTTGGTTGGAGATGATTTTCTCTCAGACAAGCACTGGTAGCTTCTAAGATGGCATATGAAAAATGGACTAATAGTTAACTAATACTATGATATGCATATGCAAATGATTTAGGCTAACATGATATTAAGCTATGATAAGAATTCTAAAATTACTAATTGCTTCAAACTCAAACTCACGGATGCAAGATAAAGACTTCTATAATGACTATATGATTAGCTATTAGTCTATTAGTTTCAAAATGGCTTAGGAGACCTCTTTTTATAGATTTTTGAGTGCATGAGCTTAGGTGGAAGAGATCAATGATCATGATCAAATCTTGCAAATTGGATGGCTATGAGAAAGAAGTTGAAGGTGGAGAGAAAAGGGGAAGGAGAAGACAAGTGTCACTCATCTCATGACTAAGTTGAAGACTTGAGAGGATATAGGATAGTTGGAGAAGATGTAGGAATGCGATGACAAGTGGACTCAAGTCCTCCTAAGATATAGGGATGTTGGAGAGAATATAGAAGAAGGTTATGAAATATGTGTACGTACACAATATTTCATTTATTTTGGAAGTTGGAGATAAGTGGCTAATAAATGATTTTATTTTATTTTATTTTTTTGAATTAATTTAGCCACATGATGGATGAGTTGTCAAAGAGGAAGTGATGTGGAGAATGAAAGATGAGTTGGAAAAAGGATTAAATAATAAAGAAATTAATTTAATTAATGAGACTATAGGATAGTAGATAGAGGAATAATTAAATACTAGATATTTAATTAATTGATTAGAAGAAAAGTATATAATGAATTAATTAATAAAATATTTCAATTAAATTAATTAATAGAAGGACATGAAATGAATTAAATAAATTAATCTTTTCAAATTAGCTATTTAATAGAAGAATAATTATTAAATAAATATAAAATATTTATTTAATTGCTCATAGCCAATTTTATGTGTATACAACAATAATTATGATAGTTGTAGGCATATAATTACATGTTGATGAAGTCACACACAATTACATTTAATTCTCACAATCTACTAACTCCTTTGTCACACCTTTGACACGAATGAAAGCATATGTTCAATAAAGTTTAACTTTTAAAGCACAAGTTGGCAAGATAACCAACTTTGGTACCATTGTAATGTCCTAGAGTCAAAAGACTAATGTAAAACTTGATTCTTAACCTTCTACAAGCACTTATTATTTGGAACAATAATATTATATTCTTAAATTATAATCATATATTATACAATTAAGATTAAATGCAATATTTTATGTTAACAATATCATTACTTTCCAAATAGAAAATTACATTTACAACTATTGAACTATTTACAAGTGAACATCCAATAACAAATATGATTCATAATCTCTTTCTTATTACAATAATGGAAGTATAACATTTGAAATGTTTTGCAACATCATTAATTATAAAAATAAGAAACTTTTATACCCATACCAATAGTAACATAAAATTAGACAAATGCTATGCAACCGAACTTGCACATAGTGAAACTCCAATGCAACCTCTAAAATGAGTTTGGTTTGCACAAACAATACGGTTTTTATCCTATTATCTCCATTCTCCAACACAAGTGCTCAAATGATTCATATAAAGCATAGATGATCATCACGAATGGACATGTTTTCTCTTTAATATCATTCACAAACAATAAGATGTCAACGCAAAGTAAAATCATAACTTCAAATTTGAACGATGATTATAGGTGGGAAAGATTTTAATTCTGAAAGTTGTGCTCTTGAAAATCTGCCACTAATCATGTTACAACATGTGCTCTGAAGTTGGGAAGAGAATGGTAACAAAGGTGAGAATATAAAGGATTGAAGAAAAGAGATAACACAAGTAAAAGCATTAAGAGTTGAGCAATAGTCATGTCTGTAAGGACAAATTGAAAATATCAGCAAAATAGAAAGGGAGAATGGGGTTGGAATGGATACGATTGAAGTTCTAATAGAAAGAAAAAGAGTTGGAAGAAAAAACATATTCAAAAGAAAAAAGCATACATCAAATAGAAATAGCAAAGACACAAAAATAAATCTATTATGTATTTGACTTTAAAATGAGACATGCCACTTCAGATAAATATACATGTTTTTTTAGATGTTTCAAACTTGAATCTTCTTTTTTATACATAATGTTTTGAATAATTGACCATTGTTTATCTATAAATATACTTTTCAAATAAAAAAATTATTTATAAACTTTTTTGATATTAATTTAAATTCGAGTCCGAGACGAGACCACAATATCTTTTACGAAAACTACTACGACGGGCAGAGTCTACTTCGTATTTAATAAATATTAGCATCCTATTTCACATTTTATTAATATAGAAAATAAATATTCTTACTTCTTGAGTCTACATATAATAATATAAATACAATTCTTACCATGTAATTTAGGAACTATAGTGATTAAGGTCATTAGAAAACTCCCCCACTTCTATTCCAAAATAGTTAAGAGTTGGAAAATATTTGTAATAATTTATTTTTTTTTATAATTCTTTTAACATATAATATAATTTTTGACATGATTAAGGACATCATCTTCAAATCTCTACTATGTGAATCTTTTCATGGGCTACTTGTAAGTCTTGAAATAGTCAAGGTGGATTAGCAAGCTATTATCATTAATTACTCAAAATATTTCCTTTCATCCTTGGTTCGAGCACCAAGTAGACTCTTCCCTTGTATAAAATGGGTTCATTAGTATAACTATGCATATATCATCTAAAAATATTCCTTCCAAAATATCTACTACAAACACATTCTTAGTATATTTTTTCTATGAAATATATCTTTCAATCACCAAAGATATGAGTCATTAAATAAAAAATTGGTATACTAGAAAATACATCAAATTGACTGTTGAAGTCATATACCTAGAGTTTTCTTATCCTTTTTTTTGTTGCTCATTTAGATCCTTGTAATTGAGGTTATACCTCAAGTTGTTATGATCACTTTTGGTTACAAATTGACCACCCACCAAGTGTTGCCTAAGTTTGATTAATGTCTACATGACATAACATCTCCTTATCATATATGGATAATAAAATTTCCACATTTGTGAGTGTTTTATGTTGACATTATTGGCATTAGGTTGTCATTGATGTCAACTGGTTTGGCATGGTCACCAGTGAGTAATAAGTGGTGACCGATATGGGAGAAGTAAGACATGATGATGTCAAGACATGCACTGAATTGATGGGAAGGTATGCTATATGTTACTAGTATATATGAAATGAATCATCTACTGGTAAAGCAGGACCACCGGCAAGGCAAAGAAAGCAAGCACAAGAAAAACTGAAGAATGCGAACCAGTATGCACAGAGAAGTTTAATGTTGTCGGTAAATGAAATTAGTGGAAGGACCAACATGTTTGATGGAAGGTCAAGTTGATCCATCGACAAAGAAGAGGTCAACAAGTATGAAGGACCATCGGTGAAGGTAGGCTATGCAGGTAAGGTGATTTGAACCGATAGTCAATATTGGTCAGTGAAGGATGTCAAACCGACATAGGGAACCAATAATAGATGGATGTCGAAAAGGATGACAGGTGAAAGCCAGGTGGTGATCATGTAGAGGTCATTGAAGTATTTATCGATGTAACAGTCAGCAAGTAGGTCAACTTTTATGAAGAACCCATAAATCATGGGAGGATGTCAGAAGGTTGTGGCTTGAAGAAGACAAGGTGGCTAGGAATTGAACTAATCCTGAGAGAAGATATGATCTTTGTACACCTTTGCTGAAGGAAACAACCAAGCCATTAATGGTGTGTGATAGATAAAAATAGAAAAGCATAGTGCAAACATCCAAATATAAAAAATGCACATTGGAATGCAAAGTATTGGCAGTGTTGATCAATGACATGCAGACGATCACTCTAGAAAATAAAATTGGATCAAATCTAATACGGATAGAGTTGGTGAAGGGAAAACCTAACACGACACCATTTGAATGCTATTTCTAGCAGAAACCCTAAAATATAAATATGTCAGCTCAAGACTAGAATCATAGGATGCTGGATGTGAGGTGTGAGAGGAACTAGATTCTGAGAAAGATCATCTGCTTTAGATTTATTTCTGAGAGAGTTAGAGTGTGTGTTAGTAGGTAACCGGTGAGAGGGTCTAATCGGTAGAGAGAGACTATCTAATAAAGTGTTGTAGTTCTAACAGTCAAGCAAATCAGTGAGGAGTGATTGATTAGGAAGGAATCCAAGTGTGACATAAAGGAGTGTGAGGTTGAGGGAGAAAGAAGAGATGCAAAGAGTAACTAATGAGTGATCAGAGAGAGTAATTTGTTAACCGACAAACATCCATTGAATAGGTGTTGTAGAACTCTTTTGCAACCAGGTGCTATAACTGTATCAAAATTGTATTTCATGATACAATACTGAGTTGAAGCTTGCTATAGGGGTTGGTGCTCCTTGGGTTGGTACCCTAAATCATTGTAATCTATTTCTTCATTACGAAGTTGGATTGGAGCAGTAGACTCCAACAACATTAATCACCGAGGTTTTTCCCATTTTGGATTTTCCCTGCACATCTGGTGTTGTAGGTTATGAATTTGTGTGTTTTCCTCTTTTGATATCCACTCTTTTATTACAAGTTTGATTGTTTAGTGTTTAGGTTGTTAACCGGTACTCAAGGGTTGGTTTAAAAAAGGAAAAGATTTTAGGAACCATTGATTCACCCCCCTCTGAGTTGATTCATTGTGTTCAACAATTGGTATCAAAGCCTAGGTTCCCGGTTGAATAAATATTTCTCTAGCTTGGGTAGATTCTGCTAAAGGAACACAATGGAAAGGAATGACTCTGCCTCCTCAAATGCTCCCATGTTTGATGGATCTAACTATGCCTTATGGAGTAGAAGAATGGAGACCTATATTTCCTCACTTGGTTTTGATGTGTGGATGTTTGTCAAGAATGGGTATACTGTCCCTAGTGTTCCTCCCACTGATCCAGATTCTATGAAGGATTATAAGAACAATGCAAAGGCTAAACATGATAGCTTAAGAGAGCTATCAGATAATGAGTTTGTCAAGGTCATGCACTGTGTCCGCCAAGGAGACTTGGGATAAACTATAGAGGTTATTTGAAGTAGATGCCAAAGTCAAAGAGGCCAAGATGCAATCTCTAAGAGGTCATCTTGAAGGCATCAAGATGAAAGATGAAGAAAAGATTGCAGACTACCTTCACAAAATAGATGAAACTATGAACACCATCAAAGGACTTGGAGAAGAAATTGCTGATAAGATTATTGTCAAGAAGGTACTTAGATCTCTCACATCTAAGTATGATACTAAGGTTTCTTCCATAGAGGAAGCCAAGAATCTAAACACCTTCACAATGGATGAGCTATTTGGCTCTCTAACAACCAATGAAATGAGAACAACCAATGAAGCATCCTCAAGGAAAGAGGTAGCATTCAACTCCACCAAAAAGGGGAAGGAATAGATTGCTCATAAAGGATCCTGTGAAAACTCGGATGCAAAGGTAGCAAATTTTGTCAAAAAGAAAGTATAAAGGAAAGTTACCACTCACGTATAAAAGAAAGTTACCACTCGAATGCTTCAACTGTGGTAAAGTTGGACACTTTGCTACAAAATGTCCTTATAATGAAAACGGTGGAGATGAGAAAATAAGTTTTGGTAGATCTATCGGTAAAGACAAATAAAGGAATGTCTACTAGCAAGGAAGAATAGGTTACCGGAAGCAGAACAATCTATATTCTATTGAGGATGATGCCACGAATGAAGAAAGTTCTTCAGAATATGACTACCATGAGAATGAAAGAAAAGTTAAACTATTTATGGCACTTGCTAAACCGATTGTTGAAGATAAGGAAGAAGAAAACATTGAAGCCAAAGTGGATCTAGAAGGTGAGCTCATAAGTGATCTTGACGAGTTAAGTAATACAAGAAGAGAACTCAAGAAGGTCAACCTTTCTGCAATAGAAGAACAAGATCACTTGAACCAATCACTAGATGAATCAAATCAAGTCATCTTTGATTTGAAACTTCAATTGGAAGAAACCAAGAGGATATGTGAAGTTACATCCTCTGATCTGAGGAAGAAGGAAAAGGAGCATCAAGATCTGGAAGAATAAATAGTGAAGATTAGAAAGTAGCTTGAAAAGAGTAAGGATGAACTTAAAGTGAGAAGCAAATATGAGGGTAGCACATAAGACTTGGACAAGCTGTTGAGCAAACAGAAGCAATCGAAAGATATCGGTGGCTTGGGATTTGAAGAAGGAAAAAGTTCAAATAGAAAAGACACATTCGGTAAGGAGATACATTTCACTTCTTTAAATGAAGGTAAAGAGAAGAAGATATTCACAATAAGCAAGGATATCGGTAAGAAGTCTTATGAAGATGTTGTTAGAAACTGCCACACAAACCAGTATACACAATCAATGAAATAGAGGCCACAATCAATGTACCGACATGCAGATCCTAGGAGAAATACAAGAGTTGATTATGAAGGATTTACCAGAGTTAGGAACATGAAAGGAAGATCTCTGGTGAGGCAGATGTTTGTAGGAATGAGGTAACCTAACTAGTATGTTCCAAACTTTCATGGTTATTGTTACCAGTGTAACAAAGTGAACTAGTATGATTATTCTGATGATGAAGGTGAAGAAGCTCAGTTAGATAATGAACCGAAAGAAGCATCCAAAAAGGTCCTTAACCGGTATGTGCAGTTAAACGACCTAAAAGAGAAGATTTTAGGTAATAAGAGTGATGGAGTGCAGACTAGGAGAAGACTTGCCCGAAATGATGAACAAGATAACTTTTGCCTCATGATTGAAGTAGAACCTTAAACATTCAATGAGGCCAATAAAAGTAAAAAATGGATGGATGCCATGGAAGAAGATTGTAGCGAATTGAGAAGAATAAGACTTGGTAATTAGTCCCAAGACCAAAAGACAAGAACATCATTGGCACCAAATGGGTCTATCAGAATAAGATGAATGAAGAAGGTAAAATTGTTAGGCAAAAAGCTAGACTTGTGTGCAAAGGTTACTCTCAAGTAGAGGGCATTGATTTTGAAGAAACATTTGCACCAGTAGCTAGATTAGAAGCAATTAGAATGTTTCTAGATTTTTTAGTCTACAAGTGTTATAAGGTATATCAAATGAATATAAAATCTACCTTCCTCAATGGAAACTTGGAAGAAGAAATGTACATGGAACAACTGGAAGGGTTTATGTTACATGATGATGAAACCTTTGTGTGTTGGTTGAAGAAAACCATGTATGGTTTAAAGAAGGCTCCTAGAGCATGGTATTCAAGGCTAGATCAGTATCTGAAGGAGAAAGGATTCAAAAAGGGGAGTGCTGACAACAATCTATACATCAAGGAAGATGGAAATCACATGATTATTGTGGTTGTGTATGTAAATGACATTATTTTTTGAAGCAACAAGGACATTCTTTGCAAAGAATTTGCTGATCAGAATTTGAGATGTCAATGCTTGGAGAATTGACATACTTCCTTGGTTTGGAAATATCAAACCTAGATGAGGGAATCTTTATCTCACAAACCAAGTATGCAAAGGATATGTTAAAGAAGTTTCAAATGGAGGACTATAACTCGGTAAGTACCCCAATGGTGACCAGAAGCAAATTAAGAAATAATGATGAATCAACAGTGGTGGATCAGACATTGTATATATCCATGATAGGAATCTTATTGTATCTTATTGCCTCTAGACCAGATATAGTGTAGGTAGCGTGCATGGTGGCTAGATTTCAAGAAACACCTAAGCAGTCATATATGAATGTCATAAGGAGAATTTTTAGGTACCTGCAAGGAACACTCAATTATGGTTTGTGGTACCCTAAACAAGGGGAATTCATCTTGGAAGCATATAATTATGCTGATTGGTTAGGTTGCATTGATGACCAGAAGAGAACAAATGGTGGTGCATTCTTCCTAGGTGATCAGTTGGTCTCATGGCATAGCAAGAAGCAAGATTCAGTTTCCCTATCAATTACTGAGGCAAAATACATTGTTGGTGCTACATGCTGCTCTTAGGTTCTTTGGATGAAGAAAACCCTCAAGGACATACAGGTGGACATCTTTGATCCCATTCCTATCCAATGTGATAATTCAAGTGCCATCAACATATCAAAGAATCCGGTGATGCATTCAAGGACAGAGCATATAGCCATCAAGTATCATTTTCTCAGAGAGAAGGTTGAAGGACAAGAAGTGAAGATGGAATATGTCCCTACAAGAGAACAAGTGGTAGACATCTTCACCAAGGGTTTACCCGTAAGCACCTTTGAGTACTTAAGACACAAGTTGGGAGTTGTGTCACCTGCCTCATGCACTTAAGTTTGTAAGGAGTTATATGGTTCAGAGGGAGTTCATAGCAACATCATATCTCTTGAACCACATGCTGACGCTAAGGAGCGTTTAGTCTCAGTACCGACTGTAATCACTCTGCGAAGATTTGACTAAGGGGGAGATAAGTATGAATCAAAGGGAGAAGAATGAAGTACCCTGACCCTTTTTCATTGTGTTAAAGGGGGATAAATTTATAGGTGTAAAGTGTTGCAGTGAGTTGACATCAATTCCAAAGGCAGAGATTGTTGGAATTATTGGCATTAGGTTGTCATTGATGTCAACTAGTTTGGTATGGTCACCGATGAATAAGAAGTGGTGACCAGTATGGGAGAAGTAAGACATGATTATCTGAAGACTTGCAGTGAGTTGATAGGAAGATATATTACATGTTACCGGTATACATGAAATGCATCATCTACCGATAAAGTAGGACCATCGACAAGGCAAAGAAAGAAAGCACATGAAAAAAACTGAAGGATGTGAACCGATATACATAGAGAAGTTTAATGCTGCCAATAAATAGAATTAGTAGAAGGACCAGCATGTTTGATGGAAGTCCAAGTTGATCCACTGACAAAGAAGAGGTCAATAGGTATGAAGGACCATCGGTGAAGGTAGGCTATATCGGTAAGTTGAGTTGAACCGGTAGTCAAACTTGGTCACTGAAGGATGTCAAACCAACATAGAAAACAAAACATAGGTGGATGTTGACAAGGATGATAGGTGGAATCCAAGTGGTGATCACATAGAGGTTGGTGAAGTATTCATTGACATAACAGTCAGCAAGCAAGCCAACTTTTATGAAGAACCTGCAAATCATGGGAGGATGGTAGAAGCTTGTGGGTTGAAGAAGACAAGGTGATTAGCGATTGAACTGATCTGAGAGAAGATCTAATCTTCCTACCCATTTGCTGAAGGAAATAGTTGAGCCATTAATGGTGTGTGATAGAGAAATGCAGAAAAGCATAGTGCAGACATCCAAATATAGAAAACACACATTGGAATGCAAAGTATTGGCAGTGTTGATCAATGACATGCAGATTATCACTCTAGAAAAGAAGATAAAATCAAATATAATACGGATCAAGTTGGTGAAGGGAAAACCTAACACAACACTATTTCAATGTTGTTTTTGGTGGGAACCCTAAAATATAAATATGTTAGCTCACGACTGGAATCATAGGATGTTAGATGCAAAATGTGAGAGGAAGGAGAGCCTAAGAAATATCATCTGCCTTAGAGTTATTTCTTAGAGAGTTAGAGTGGGTGTTAGTAGGTAACTGATAGAGACAGAGTAATCGACAAACTATTGTAGTTCTGGCAATCAAGAAAATCGGTGAGGAGTGATTGGTTAGGAAGGCATCCAAGTGTGACATAGAGGAGTGTGAGGATAAGGGAGAAAGAAGAGAGACATAAAATAACCAGTGAGTGATCAAAGAGAGCAATCTATTAACCAATAAAAATCCATTAAAAGGTGTTGCAAAACTCTTTTTGCAACAAGGTGCTATAAATGTATCAAAATTGTATTTCATGATACAACATTGAGTTGAAGCTTGGTGTAGGGGTTGGTGCTCCTTGGGTTGGTGCCCTAAATCACTAGGGGTTGGTTCCCTAAATCATTGTAATCAATTTCTTCATTGTGAGGCTATATTTGAGCAGTAGACTCTACTAGCATTTCTCATCGAGGGTTTTCCCATTTTGGGTTTTCCTCGTAAATCTTGTGTTGTGGGTGTAGACACCTAAAATTGTCATGACTAATTAAATAAATATATTTATTTATTTAATTATTTTAGCCTAAATCTTCTATTAATTAAATAAATCTTTATTTATTTAATTAATTCATTTATCCTCTTCTAGCCTTATTTCTCATTTAAATAAATACATTTATTTATTTAAATTACCCTTTTCCTAAATTAAATAAATATTTTATTTATTTAATTGATACCACTTCTTCTATTAATTAAATGAATATTTATTTATTTAATTAATTCATTAACCTTTTCTACCCATGACACATGTCATTCATCTCTTAATTCCTACACTACCTACCGTCTCATTATTTTCTTATTTTCTCTACCTACCCTCTAATCATAGCTAGCCTCTTTTACACCTCTCAATCTTATCTCTCCATTTCTTATAGTGTCTTCTATATAAGGAGATGTT
Source organism: Cryptomeria japonica (assembly GCF_030272615.1). Lineage (NCBI taxonomy): Eukaryota > Viridiplantae > Streptophyta > Pinopsida > Cupressales > Cupressaceae > Cryptomeria > Cryptomeria japonica. The sequence goes on from NC_081409.1 coordinate 732,995,965, forward strand.
TCCTCCATTATCAAACCCTCACTCACTATGCATTCATCCCCGACTATGCTTTCGAACTTGCATATACAATCAAGCCTACTTGCAACCACAATTCCGTTCTTTGTTGAGCTCTAGTGCACATAAAATCTGAGAGCAAATATATCAAGCAAGATCAATGGAGATAGGTAGAATGGAGATTCAAACCCTATTGGACATGTGATGCTATAATCTTTGTGATTTAATTTGATTTACATTGTCTTAGGTAATCTTCATATGTTACGGTGGATCTTTGTTGTTGTTAGGCTAGGGTTTTGTGGTTGAATTCATTTAGTCTTTCAATATTGTTGTTAACCCATTTTCACCATAAACATTTTGGCACGCCCCGTGGGACATGGATTTTTGTTAAATCTGTGTTTTTTGTAGATTTTTCTAACCCTATATTGTTGTTTTGTAAAACAATTTGGAGAATAACCTTGTGATGCTAGGGTTCTGGACACAAAACCAAGATCTTGGAGAGATTTGATCATATCTCACAAACAGCTTGGAAATTTTGCACCAAATTTTTTTGGCAGATCTCACAAACGACTTTTAATTTTGGCATCAAATTTTATTTGCAGAAATTTTTTTATGCAGGTTTGGAAGACCATCAGGACTCTCCAGTAAAAATTTCAGATCTTTTGGATCGATTTTGCATTTTATATGAATTTTTTATGATTTTTCATAAAAAATTAATTTTTGGCGCAAATTAGCAATTTTTTTTTTGTTTTCTTACATTTCTAGAAATCTCTTAAAATTTTACAGGTGGTCATTTTTTATGATGAATCAGATCTTTGAATTGGTCAACAAAATGCATTGTTGAAGGCCAATATTTCACAGTCTTTTGGATCTAAAATTTACCTAACTTGTGTGCTTGCAGGGAGGGGTGATCATTTGAAACAATCCAAACTACTAACAAATCTTTGTTGTAGGACCTTGGCAAGGGTTTTTGATCTTTATTGTGTACTTTGCTCTCATAGAATAGCAAACACTTCAATTGGTGCATTAAAATTGAACCATTGTCTTTTGTGTCTTGAGCAATAGGCTCTTTTTGTTTCATATTTAGAGGGCCTATCTCCCCGTGTGATCATTAGGACTACTAGTGAGGAGAGAGCGACCTAAGTGGTAGCGAGGAAAACCCACCTCTTCTGAACCACTATAAACAACTGTATTCATGGTGAAAACTATGGATAACGTTTGCTAATTAGTTCATACCGACACTATGTCTCCCCATAAACCCATTTGATCAAATTTATTTGATCAGTTGTAGGGCGTAACCCCTACCGACTGGGAGCCTTCTATAATTACAAAGCTGAAAGTGCTGCATGTATGGCCACACAAGCAGATGCCCTTACTAGCACCTTTTTGTTTTAGAAGCCAAAATCTTTCTAGTTGTTGGGGTAGGAGGTCAAACCTCTAGTAGCGGCCCACACACATATGGGTCTTAGTAGAGATACAAAGTTTACCATGAGGAGTTTTTCATGGGGACTAATGCTTGGCTACTTCGAGAAGTGAGTGCTGAGGGTGGAGCTAGTGGGGTCAAGCATCTAAGTATCTGCTTTGAATAGCGTAGCCTCGAGGGAAACTCCATGTGGGATCAACAACTATTGTCCTGGCCAACCATAAGAATTGTGCTTGTCTTATTTTGAACAATCAAACATTCAAGACCAAACAACAAAACATTGTGTCTTTTGTGTCTTCAAGTGTATGCAAAACATTCTTACATCAAACAACACACTTTTCTTGGAGTCATTTTGAGTCTAAACACTTGCAAACATTGAGTCCCCATCAACATTGTGTCCTCTTGTCACGAAAAATAGTCAAACATTCAGATTTGGTCACAACAAACAACTTCACAAATTGGAAAAATTTACAGTCCAACAAACAAGAGCAATTAGTTTCACAATTCTTGAGCTTCCTAAGCTATCTCTTCAGGTTTTCATCTAGCATTCAACCTATCTTTAGGTCTCACAAAGTCCATAATTGCTTTACACCTTACATTACATTCACATTTGTCTAAACTTGAGTCAAAAGGTCACTTGCTTGTCCTCATCATACTTTGTCAACACACTACATACAACAACATTTTGCTAAGTGGTCCGTCATCAAGGTCTATTACCTTTGGTTCTCATTTGGTCTTACTTAGAGTCAAGGTCAACTTACCTCATCAAGAGAAACTATCATCTCTTTGGAAGCCACACCTACTCTACTACATACATACTTAGTCTTACACTTTAGACATTGCAAGTACAGCTCAGATTCATTTACATTCCATCCAACTCTTGATCTTCCATACTCTTTCCATTTTCATCTAGTCTCACACATCTTGGTCAATACCTATTTCATGGTTGAAACTCATTCCCAAAAGTCTAGGAGAGAAGCTAAAGTGGCTCAAGAGTCCACAAACATGAGTGCCTATGAGTATGACAATGATGTATTTTTCAATTCTGATCATACTACATTACCTAACATGGATGCCTATAGAAACATTCCAAATGTTGAGCACATGGACACTATAAACAACAATGATACACACAATGATAATATAGACAACATTTCAGTACATCTAGAAGAAGTGGAAGACTCTATTATGGATCCCCATTTCAATGGATTGGTTGAGGAAATAATGAGGAGGGATAGACAATATTTCTTACAAGTGATGGCACAAAGTGGAGCCAAGATACCTCATGATTTTGACATGTCTCAAATAATGGAAAATTGACCTTTGCAACAGCCTCACTCCAACATGGATCAAAGGAGGCCTAATAGTGGAGGCAATAGAGGACCACATATGGTGCCTGAATCACCATCATCTTTGTTTCAAAAACTAGAGGTCCCATACACACATGGTCAAGCATATGATACTCACCTTCGTAGACCATTATGGATGTCTTATGCAGAAAAGTATGCTCAATCACATACCAATGCTAAGGATCAACCATGAAAGCAATTGGATATTCAAAGGCATGCTCAAAATTTGGACACAAGGAAACCCTGCGTCAAATTTGGGGGCAACACACTAGAACAAACTCATGACATGCCTATAGAGTATGGTATACATGGACAAAGAAGATATTTCATTCCTCAACATGACTCTATACCAAGTGGTCCATATACGTAGCATCATTATAGACCTCCTCCATATGAACATGTGTATGATCAATATCATCCATATATGCAACATGCTCCTCCTCCAATTGGTGCCTCAAGAATGGGGTATGGTCCAAGAAGTCAATCTCCACCTAAGAATAATTTGGAGCAACAAATCATGGACTTACAAAAGAAAATGGAGGACATAAATACACCGAAGCCAACATGCACAATGAGAGACATATGTCCTTATCCATTTGACAAGAGTTTTCCAATGCCTCCTTTTCCACCTGGAATTAAGCTATGGAATGGTTCTCCCAACTTCCACCTGGAATTAAGTCATGGGGTGACTTAGCAAAGGCATTTATCCAACATTTCTCCTACAACATAGAGACAGACATAGTAGTCACTACTTTGTGCAACACAAGGCAAAAGGATGGAGAGTCTTTTTCATCATTTTTACAAAGATGGAGGAATCTAGCCAACAGATTCTCTTGTGAAATTCCACAAAAACAAATGGTAGAAATGTTCACCCAAAATGTTAACAAAGACATTGGCTATGATCGAAGGAAAGCTTGTTTGTCCACCTTCAAGGACGTCATCGAAAAAGGCTTAGCAATAGAGAAGGTCCTAATTAAACAAGGAGTCATTAAGATATTCAAGGAAAACAAAGATGAATTTAAAGGAAAAGATAAGCCAAGATTTTTGGAACAAAAACAAGAACACAACCAATGATGGTGTTGTTGATGCCAATACAATACGACCAAAAATCATTTTTTCTGGATCAAGCTCTACAAACAATCAAGTGAATACTCAAACAACTTCAAAGTCACAAAGGAAGTACACCCCATTGGGAGAACCACTTGAGTCAGTTTTCAAAAAGCTAGTGGCAAACAAGATAATCACAATTCTAGATTTGCCTCCATATGAGACAAAGGTGAAACCGAATTGGTGGAATGATGATGAATATTGTGAATTTCATAAAATCAAAGGTCATAAAATAGGAAATTGCCATCAGCTAAAGAACATCATACAAGATCTCATTTATAGACGTGACATTGAGATTGAAGGACACTCATCCAACCAAGAACATGAGATGTTTAAGGAACCATTCCCAAAGCATGACAAGGGAAATTCTAAAGCCATAGATGACCAAACCAACTATACTAGAGCATCCTATAACTATGATTCAATTGTCAATCACATTTCGATGGACAATTATGTCTCTACCATTATCATTAAGGACAAAACAGCTGAGACTTCTACGCAAAGACCCAAGATTGTCCTAGAAGCCTGAGTCTGACCTTGTAGAAGAGTTAGGGAAGATACCCACACTTATCTCTGTCCTTGAGCTTTTACACATATCTCCCGCACATAAAGCCATTCTTGACAAAATTTTGAGAGACACATCCATCCTTACTGATCTGAACGTGGACCAGTTTCAAGCCATGGTGGGATACGTTTCCATTCCACATTCCCTTACATTCATAGAAGTTGACGATGCCTCCGTGATCCAACCACATAATGTACCTTTACACATTGAAGCCTTCATACACAAACATCAAATAAAATGAGTCCTAATAGATGGAGGAGCAGGTCTAAACATTCATACATTGAGCACTATTAAACAATTGGGATATTTTGATAAAGCTGTGAATTCTACAAACAAAATTACCATCAAGGCATATGATGATGAAGAGCATTCATCCAAAGGCACAATCACCTTGCCTCTTAGAGTTAGGCCAGTTACAAAGGATGTGCTTTGTCATGTCCTTGATCTAGAGCTTACATACAACATATTGCTAGGATGTCCATGGATTCATGAGATGAGCGTAGTCCCATCTACATACCACCAATGAATTAAGTTTCCTCACAATGGAGTTGAAATAATAGTTAATGGTGATCCTAATCCATTCATATATTGCAACAATCTACGACATAAATCAGAAATAACAATTCCAGCCAATCGAGAGGTTATTCTTTCATCGGCATATGTGGATCTAGAATCCTTGAAAGCTTCTACATCAAAACAAGCAGAGATCAAAGAAAATTTCAAGATTAAAGAAATGGGATGTGGTGAGTATATCTTTCATGTTGATCAACTCCCACTATCTCCTAAGGTATTCAGTCGACAAGAACAATCTACAAACAATTTGCAAGGAATTGGGTATGAAGCACCTAGTGTTGTGGCTACTAAGTCTGAATGCAAATCTCCTGTAGTGGTGCAAGCATCTCTTGATATCAATAGTCCTAAGAGTGGTTCCAATAAAGAATCTATTAAGAATATCACCATCCCTCTTGACAACTCACATAGCCTTACCATATCATCCACTCATTCCATTTCCACTCCACTTCTATACTTGGATCAACAAGAATTACAAAAGCCCTTACTCATTGGGGATCAAAAATCAAGCTTTGAAAAGAAAAATCTAAAAGTCTAAAATAAAGAAAAGTCCTTTAGTCCAAATCAAAATCAAAAGCTATTGGACTCTGAAAAAATCAAGGTCAAGGATAAAAATCCTATGAAAGAAAAAGAACAAGAGTTGATCTCCCCTAATATCAATATAACTAGGGGCAAAAGTTCAAAAATTTCAAGCCAAAAAGAATACCTGTTGATCCTAAGTCTCCATCATGCTATCCTACTTTCACTTCTTTTCACAATCATAAGCCTTCATAGCTCATCCACTTGTTCCACACATCCATTCCCTTCTGGCGATACATCATGGACCTTTAATGGAGCTTACTTGAAGAAATTTGTTATCAGAGGTGCCCAAACTTCTTCAGGTGACATGCATATGGGCAAATGTAGTCTACACACTAGTAATTCTATTTCAGTTCCTTCATCAAGGAAGATAGTCACTCGAGCTACACATCATTCAGTCAAGGAAAAATGCAACTACAATCACAAGGTAAAGCCTCACGCATTTGAGGTGGGTGACTTAGTTCTCAGAGAAAATCCTAAAAATCAGCAAGACGGAGAGAAGAAGGACAAGTTCGAACCAAACTAGCTTGGTCCCTACATTATTACAGCACCCTATGGATCCGGTGCATATCAGCTCTCAACTCCATATGGTGAACCTTTGGAGGATCCTATCAACAACATGCACCTTCAAAAGTTTTACACATAGCTCTTCAGAATATCCTAATTCAAAAATACAAAAAAAATTCAAAATACAAAAAAAGATCATAAACATAAAAAATCGTTACTTGGTGAAAACTTGGCAAAGAGGCGCCTTGTGACACAAAAAAATTGAAAAAAGTAAAAACAGAAAAACATTTCGTCCAATGGTGGAAACCACTTCAGTGGCTCCCTGGGCAAGTACCATGGTGAAAACTAGGTCACCAGCACCATGTGTAGAGACATTGCTCCTCCCTCCTTTAGGATTCCATTTCATCCTTCACTTTGCACATACTCATAGCCTATTCATCCACAATAAACTCACCCATTCCCATCATGGCTTGTTATTGATCTACCCAAGATTGGCTAGCTATTCATAATAAAAATTCCTTTTTGCTCTTTTCCATCTATAATAAATCAGCTCCTATCTATGGCTAAGGCAAATCCTACGTCTAGTAACGAGTGTGGAACTGAGAACATCACATGTTTCGAGGAGTACAGTTTCTTCCACTTTTCTTCAGTCAATCCTCACACAATCCACAATAAAGCAACACTTGCATCACCAATCCACAATAACATTTCATCTTCTCCGCAATAAAGTATCAGTTTCATGGATTCAGTCAATTTCAGATGAGACACAACAATAACAATGGGCTTCAACAAATCAAATCTTTCAACAGACTCAGACAACATTATGGTTCAGTGCTATCTATCCTTTTTGTGAAAGTAAACATTGTGACCACAATCAAATAAGACTTATACAAGTGACAAGAGACACTAAACTTGAGGACTATAGTGGATGTTGGTGTCGAGTCTTGGTTTTCTTTTGATTTTACCTTTCTGGTGACATGTCTTTTAGCTTTTCTGGGATGTCTTTGACTAGAGATTCTATCTCCAGGATGTAATTGACTAGAAAGGTGAGGATGGGGTATCGTCACCTATTTTTCTTTGCTGTCTATGGATTGTCTCTTAGTAATGCTATGACTTGTCCAAGGATATGAGGACACTGAGAGTCTAGTCTAAGCTGGGGCATTCCTTGTTTGCAACTATCTTATCTCCACACAAATAGGTACAATGACTTTATGGGTCAAACATATGCCTCGATTGTCATAACCTATTTTTCCAAAATAAAGCTCAATGATGATAACGCACAAGAAGCTCTTTCACTTTCATATCTTCTATCTTCCATCCCCCTTTCTTGATTGACCTCTGTCATCCTTCTTGAGTTCGTGTAGCCTGCTATCACATGACTGAGTATAATGACACGCCAAAAACACTTGCATTTCATGTAGTTGCACCTGCATTACCACATATCTCATTTCATACATACATATAGATATCACAATTGCATCACATCCTGCACACAACACATGTTAGCACATTTTACATTCTTATCATGTAAATAGTTATTTGCATTATCATATCCATCTGCATTTCATACATTCACATTTGCATATGCATAACATATTAAAAACATAAAAGAACAAAAATATTGCATTGCATCATGTACATATTTGCATCTATATCATAAGCATCACATAGAAACATACATCATGAAACATCTCATCACATAGGTACACATGCATATAGCTACCGCAAGGATGGATCATCTCATATATATAATCATAAGTGTCATGATACAATGATGTCAAAATCATATGGATACAATCACCTGAAGGTGTCTACATCATCATACAAAATGGTACAAACCTGATACATAGGGAGCCCTCTACGGCTATGATGAACTCCCTCCCTCGGAGCCGGTTGGCCTCAACACACTATGAGTCCTAGAAGGACCTACCCCAAGATCATCTCTCTTGTGGTAGGAGGTGAACTTGAACTTCAAAGAACACACTCAGATGTTTCAACTCAACAGCAAGTTAAGATACATTAAAATGATGCTGAAAGAGTGGAATAAAAGCAATTTCAAAAAAAAATTTATGAAGAAAAGAAGACTAAAAAAATATTTAGAGAACCTTAATGAAAAGGTAATCATGGATGGTATGGGTATAGCAGAATATGAGAAGGAGAGAAATCTAAAAAGTAACTTGTAGGAAATTCTAGCAAGAGAAGAATGCTTTTGGAGACAAAAATCAAGGGAAGTATGGCTCCAGGAAGGGGATAGAAATACAATTTTTTTTCACAAGGTCTCGCTAGTAAAGAAGGAGAGAAGTAGATTTTTGGAGATCGATAGGATGGATGGGTCAAGAAGCCAAAATATGGGAGAAGTCAACAAAGAAGAAACTTATCACTTTTATTTCATCCTTACTCTTTTCAAGCTCTTTTCCGAGCTTCGCTATTTCTACTTCTAGATCTTGATGCTCCTTGTCCTCCTTCATTAGATCAAAGGATGTAACTTCACAAATCCTCTTGGCTTCTTCGAACTGGATTTTTAAGTCAGAGATAACTTGATTGGACTCATCCAGGGATTTCTTCAAGAGACCTTGTTCTTCTGCTACAGCAAGCTTGACCCTCTTGAGTTCTCTTCTTGTCTTACTTAACTCCTCAAGAAAACTTATGAGCTCACCTTCTAGATCCACTTCAACTTCACCATCTTCTTCTTCCTCATCTTCACCAACCGGTTGATCTAGAGCCATAAAGAGATTAACTTCTCTTTCATTCTCATGGTAGTTATCTTCTAATGTACTTTATCCATCTGTGGCATCATCCTCAATAGTATATAGGTTGTTCTGATTTTGGTAGCCTCTTCTTCCTTGCTAGTAGACATTCCTTTCTTTGTCTTTATTGGTAGATCTGCCAAAACTTCTTTGCTCATCTCCACCGGTTTTATTATAATAATATTTTGCAACAAACTATCCAACTTTACCACAGTTCAAGCATTTGAGTGGTAACTTCCCTTTATACTTACCAGATCCTATCTTGAGCTTTCTAACAAAGTTTGATACCTTTGCATTTGATTCTTCATTGGATCGTTTATGAGCAACCCCTTCCTTGCCCTTTTTGGTGGAGTTGAACGCTGCCTCTTTCCTTGAAGATGCTTCACCGATTGTTCTCATTTTATAGGTTGTTAGAGAGCCAAATAGCTCATCCATTGTGAAGGTAGTCAGATCCTTGGCTTCTTCAATGGCAGAAACCTTAGTATCATACTTAGATGTGAGAGATCTAAGTGCCTTCTTGACAATAATCTCATCAATAATTTCTTCTCCAAGTCCTCTGATGGTGTTCATAGTTTCATCTACTATGTGAAGGTAGTCTGCAATTGTTTCTCCATCTTTCATCTTGATGCCTTCAAGCTAACCTCTTAGTGATTGCAGCTTGGCCTCTTTGACTTTGGCATCTCCTTCAAATAACCTTTGCAATTTATCCCAAGTCTCCTTGGTGGATTCATAATGCATGACCTTAACAAACTCATTATCTGATAGCCCTCTTAAGATAGCATGTTTAGCCTTTACATTATTCTCATACTTCTTCTTAACATCCAGATCAGTGGGAGGAACACTAGGGGCAATATACTCATTCTTGACAGACATCCACACATCAAACCCAAGGGAGGAAATATAGGTCTCCATTCTTCTACTCCAGAAGGCATAGTTAGATCCATTAAACATGGGGGCTTTTGAGGTGGCGGACTCATTTCTTGCCATTGTGTTCTTTGATCAAAATCTACCCAAGCTAGAGAAAGCTTTGTTCATCTGGGAACCTAGGCTCTAATACCAATTGTTGAACATAATATACCACTGAGAGGGGGGTGAATCAGTGGTTCTTGAAATCTTTTCTTTTTAAACCAATGCTTGGAATACCGATTATCAACCTAAATACTAAAGAATCAAATCGGTAAGATAAGAGTGGATATCAAAAGAGGCAAACACACAAATACATAACCCACAATGCCATATGTACGAGGAAAACCCAATATGGGAAAAATATCGGCGAGAGATGCTGCTAGAGACTACTGCTCCAATCCAGCCTCACAATGAAACAACATATTACAACATTATTTAGGGCACCAACCCAAGGAGCACCAAGCAACAACTCAGTGTAATGTGATGAAATACAATTTTGATGCAATGATAGCACTTAGTTGCAAATGAGTTCTACAACACCTTATCAACTGATGTTTGCTGGTTAACAACCTCCTCTTCTTCACTAGTTCTCACACTACTGATTATCAGATTACTTTCTCTAATCACTCACCAGTTACTCCCAGCCTTTCTTCTCTCTCTCTAGACCTTACACTTCACAGTGTCACACTTGGATGCCTTCCTAACCAATCACTTCTTATTGGTTCACTTGACTGTTAAGACTGTAACAGTTTACCGATTACTCTGTCTATATTGGTTAAACCCTCTCATCGGTGACCTACTAACACACACTCAGACTCTCTAAGAAATAACTCTTAGATAGATTATATTTCTTTCTCAGGCTCTCTTTCCTCTCACACATCACATCTAACATCAAATGATTTTAGTCTCGAGTTGACATATTTATCTTTGAGGGTTCCCACCAAAAGCATCATTCAAATGGTGTCGTGTTAGGTTTTACTTTCACCAACTTGATTCCTATTAGATTTGATCAGTTTTTCTTTTCTGGAATGATGATCTGCATCACACCAAACAACACCACCAACTCCTTGCTTTTCAATGTGCATTTTCTATATTTGGATGTCTACGACATGCTTTTCTACATTTCTCTGTCAATCGCCATTAATGGCTTGGCTGTTTCCTTCAAAAAATGGGTACAAAGATCAAATCGTCTTGCAAGGTCAGTTAATTCACCTTTCCACCTTGTCTTCCTTGACTCGCAACATTCTACCATCCTCCCATGATTTTTGGGATCTTCATTAAAGTCGACCTTCTTGTAAACTAATACATCGATGAATACTTCATCGACCTCTACGTGCTTGCCACCTGGTTTCCACATGTCATCCTTTTCGACATCCACCTATGATCGGTCTTCTATGTCAGTTTGGCATCATCTTCAGTCTGGTATGTTGATTAGACATCCTTCACTAACCAAGACTAACTACCGGCTCCACTCACCTTACTGGTTTAACCTAACTTCACTGGTGAACCTTCATACTTGCTGACCTCTTCTCTATCGGTGGAACAACTTGGCCTTCCATCAAACATGCCGGTCCATCTACTAAGTCCATTTATCAATAGCACTAAACTTCTCTGTGTATACTGGTTCACATCCTTCTGTTCTTCTTTGCTTTCTTGCTTTGCCTTGTTGGTGGGCCTACTTTACCAGTAGATGATGCATTTCATGTGTACCAGTAACATACTTTTATGTCTGCTTACACACATATGGATTGACATTATCATGTCTTACTTCTCCCATAACAGTCACCACTACTTACTCACCGGTGACCATGCCATACTGGTTGACATCAATGACAACCTAATGCCAAGATTAATCCCTTTTTAAAATTGGTAGTTAGCCTATTTAGGAAACATAATAGATAAAGGTTGTCCTTGATATTGCACAAGATGGTTCCACCAAATAGATGAATGAGAAAAGTTGAAACCATGCTAAAGTGAATTTTTTCTCCAATTCAAACAACTGCATACAATTTTCCAAACTTTCCAAATGGATTGCAAAGGAGGAGAGGCTTTAATATGAAATAAAGGAGCAAGTAGGATCTTATCCAATCATCCCATTGATTACTGTTTATTATTGATATCAGTAAGGGAAATCTGATGCCATATCAATATCTTCCATTTCTCATCTCCTGAGACAACTCTAATTATCCATTTGGTAGATAAACAAACCCCTTGCATTCTAGGATCCAAAAGGCTTAGCCCCTCTCTATGTTTTGGTTGAATATAATGGAGCCAAGAAGAAGATTTGAAATCTATCTTACCATCCCAACATGTCCATAAAAAATGTCGAACAAGTTTATTAAGGTCCTCATAGCCTTTTCTAGAAGGCATCCAACAAGAAGAAAAATAAACATGAGAGGCCAAAAAAATCCGATTAACAACCTGAATTTTGCCAACTAATGAGAGATACTTATTATGACAATTAAAGATTTTACTCTTTAATTTAATGAGGTACCAATTCCACATATCATGTAGAGAGACTCCCAAGCCAAAAGGAATACCAAGGTACCTGGTAATCTATCCATGTTTAATTTTTTTCCACTGTTGAGGAATCCAATGTGGCATTGGATCAGATTGGTTCATTAAAAACTCAGTTTTATGATGAGCTAACTTAGAACCTAAAAGTAATAAATACAAATCCAAGGCCTCCAAAGTATTATTTATTTTTTATAGATAATATACTATCATCAGCAAAATGTGAGTTTATAACAACTGAATTATTAGGGATAGTGATGCCTTTAATTAAACCCATATGATTGTATTTTTGCAATATATAACAAGGGCATCAACAACCAAAACATATAAAAATGGAGATAAGGGATAGCCTTGTCTTAACGAATATTGTAAGGGAAATGGGTTAGACATATAATTATTGATCCTTAAAAAAGAATTCACATTATTGAACAAAATTTTAACATGTCTACAAATATTGTGACCAAAACCCAACCATTGCAACATCTTCAAAATAAATCTCCATCTCATTCTATCGTAATCCTTATCAAAATCTAGCTTAACCAACAAAGCATTTTGCCTTGACTATTGAGCCCACTCACTAGTTTCACAAGTTATCTAGAATGAATCTACCACCAAGAAATATAGTTTACTCTGGTCTAAATATCATTTTAGTAATTGGTTTAATCCTCAAAGCCAAGGCTTTCACAATAATTTTATAAGAGGTATTAAGTAATGTAATAGGCCATCAACTAGAGATAAAATATGCATTCTTCCATTTTGGGAGAAATTTTATTAGGCCTCTATTAATATCAGCACCCAATGAGCCTTCATTTAAATCTTCCAAATACACTAGATAGAAATCATCCTTAATATAATGCCATAAGTTTTGATAAAACTTGATTGAAAACCCATCAATGCCAGGACTTTTATTAGGAGCCATAGAAAAAAGAACATGCTCTATATCTTTAATGAAAAGGTTATGATCAATAAAATGACTATAATCGTGATCCACCTTTCTGGGAATAATATCTTCAAAGATATCTTCTATAGTTAATTGAACATCCTTCCAATATTGATCTTCCTTAAAAATCTTCTCATAAAAGACCTAAAACTTGTTTTAATATCTTCTAGGTTACTATGAACATGTCCATCTTCATCAAATATAGGGCCAATGAATTCCTTCTTATGTTTGTATTTTTTATACAGAAATAAATACTTAGAACCTTTACTACCATCCTTAAACCAGTGAAGTCTAGCCTGAATTTTAGCTCCCCATCCCTTGTAATGAACAAACTTACGAAGCTAAGTTTCCATAGAAGCAATAGAGGATTGAATGGATATGATTTTTGGATTATTAATAAGAATTTTCCTATGCATATCAAGTTTACCTTGTAAGGATTTTTCTTTCCTTTTCTGTTGCCAAGCCAATCTTCTACCAAAGGAACGTAAGAATTCAACACATTTAGTGATAGCCAGCTGCCACCAAGCCTCATAAGATTCCACTTTCTCAGGTTTGGGTATAGACTTTCAAATGCCTATTAAAGCATCCACACAAGTAGATATTTTAAGATGTGAAGTATTAATCTTGAACGATAACTGTGAAACTATACCCTTTAAATTATCCTTAGCAACAATACAAAAAATAGGGAAATGATCTGAAAAAGTAGTGGTGTAGTTAACCTTCACAAAATTCCCAAAGGAATCTTGGACCACTTGCAGCTTAGGAGAAATATAGAACTTGTCAATTCTATTAAGTTTCTTGTCCACTCCTAGCCTACAATTAGCCTAAGTAAACTAGTTATGGTTATGGAAATCTTTTTTTTTATATAATGGATCCACCACCCCAACAGAATTGTGACAAAGTAACCATTTGTCAAATTATTCATTGCTGAGTATTATAAAATTGGACCATCTACGATCAGTATGATGCTCTACCATATTAAATTCCCCCGCAATGATCCAATCAGCATGCGAAATTTTTTTTGACATCCATTCACATAATGCACATTTTTCTTTTGTAATATTTGAGACATAGATATAATAAAAACCAATAGGTTGACCATTGATGAAGGTGAGGACCCAAACATAGCTATGTGATGGATCTTCACCTTTGTCAATGACAAACCTATTGATCCATGAAGATAGTGCAATTACCACACCCCCTACCATCACTATACAATGTACGGAAAAAGGAAGCATCTTTCCATATATTGAACAAAGTAGCAGGAAGACAAGGGCCACTAATTTATACTTCTTGCAAAAAAATAACATCTAGCTTCCATTTGACAATAGAACTATTAACCTCAAACTTGCACTAAGGGAGCGATAACCCTATAAAGCTCCAAGATAATGTTTTATAGTTCACAATTAAATAGTATTAGAAGAAACTTCCTCATGTGGAAAAACATCAAAGCAATTGCCAAGTGTTATTGATTTTTCAACATTCTAATGCTCCTTAGCATTAGAACTAGGTGATCTAGATCTATGCCTCTTAGTTGGATCGAGGGAACCATTCATTATTGATGGAGAGGGAGATCTACGTCTTTGAGAAACCCTTGAATGGGGGATTTCTATGTTCCTTTTAACATACCTAACAAGAGAAGGAATGTTATTTTGAGAAGAATAAACCTTATGTTGAGCCTCAACTGATCTTGGTGGATCCTTCCGCTTCTTGACTAACCTCCAACTATATGTCATTACAACATCCTTATATGAATCAATTTTAGCATTTACATTTTCAACTGTGGCATCATTGGTTAATTATTTTGAAGGAGAAGCAAAACATGGCAACACAGTAGGTTGAGGTGATTGTGGTTGATGTTGTGAACTAAGAGCAATGGAAGACTGAGTTTGGCTATATCTACTTTTCCTGAATGGGCAATCTCTTATCAAGTGTCCATCTTGTCTATAGAAGAAGCAAGCATTAGGCTTTTTGAGATAGGCAATAGGTTGAAAAAACTCAAAACCTAGTCCAAATAGCTTGATGCTATCAGGCAACTAATAATTCAAGTCCATTTCTACACAAACTCTTGGATGAACTCTAAGGCAAGAAAACTTGTCAAAATTGTTTTTGTTCCAGATAACCCTCCCAAGTTGAGCAACTATTTATTTCAAAAAAGGTTTGAAATCCAAATTTAGATAGGGTAACTCAATCCACATTGGGTATTTAGACCTAGAGGGATCCTTAGGATGAAAATCCAAGCTCCAAGCATGAGTAGAAAACCTATCCACATATGACCCATGTTCCATATTGTAAGAGTGCTTGAGCATGATCAACAAATTTAAACTTGTAGGAAACATACCCTTTGCCCAACCCCCTCAAGACTTCAATTTCCCAACCTTTACTTTCCCAATAAAGCTTAGCCCATTTAAAAAAATCCATTTTAGATGGTATTCCCCTTAGAAAGAACAATATTACAGACCTATGTTGACATTCAACAATGGACTCAACCACTTCATTAGGGAATAGAAATTCTAAAGTCTTACCTTTTGATGATTGCTCTTCCACTTTTTTGTTTTTTGTAGCTTGTGCTTCTTCCCCTTTGTTTGGAACATTTTCCACATCTCCTCACTTAGATGTAGAAGAGATCCCTACCTTATCACCCTCAACATCCTTCATGGCTAGGTCAAATAATGCGCCACCATTGCTCTGAATAGGGATTTGAACCGTCTGAGTGTCCACTAGGTGTCTAGAAGAATCACATGTCATTTTTCTTGCCTTAGCCTTCAAATGCATTTCACCCAAATTACTATTCGACCCCTCTCTAACTGAACCCTCTCAAACCATGGCTAAAGAAGGGAGCAATTCCAATTTCTTCAGCATGCTTTTTAGCTGAAAAAATGGAAAAAGAACACTACAACCGTCGACTCCTTCAGAATTTCTATGCAAAAATCCCTACTTGCCTCCAAAGCTCGCTCTCACCCGGTTTTTGTTCTTCTTATGCTTCCATCCCATGTAATTTTGTGTTAACTATTAGGTAAGAGGGATTTTTCTAGCATTGTGAAGTTTGAATTCTAAGATTTATTGACAAATGAATAATTTTTTCTCATTTTTTTACTATTATGTTTTGTGATTTGCTAAGTAAAATTAAATAATTGTTGTTTAAATCTTTTTCCTTTTGGTTAAGCTTGAAAAAACTGATTTATTAATAAATTGTGCTTCCATTATTAGTTTAGTTTTATTGTAAATACAATGGTGGATATGTCACTTAGTGTAAGGTGAGAAAATAGTGCCTTATTTTATGTTAAATTGCAATGTTACACTTTATGCACACACCATGACGTGTTTTTGATACTCAAGTTACCTTGCAAATTGATCCTTTTGCTTTGTAATTTGGCATTTTTTTTCATGACTCATAGTAAGAGAATCTTACTAGGCTAGTAGTCATGCTCTCTCTCTCTCTCTCTCTCTCTCTCTCTCTCTCTCTCTCCCCTTTCTTATGATGTCTTTTTTATCTTGATATTAAATTAGTAAGATCCAAAATTCCCTAGGGGCTTGCTGTGTCTTGTCTCTTTGGTATCTTGATGAATTTTTTTCAATGCAAACCATTGTACTTAACCATGAGTATACTTAGTCTCATACTCCCACTAAAGTGGGGGATAAATGTAGCATCATAAATTGTACACGCTTACAATTTTGTCCTCACCTATACCTCACTTTGTCACTTTGGTTTGTGAGGCCTGATTGAAGTGCTAATTCTGCTCACACCACCTATCAAACTTGCTTTTTCACTATCATCTCTATCTCCCTCCCCATCCTGGAGCCTTTATTTTTAGGACCATGGCCCCCAATGCCATGGTTCTCTCAATTAGGGGCCATTTTGGGGCCTCACAATGGTCATATCATTTGAGTGGGAATCTAGATTCCGTGTTGGCCTACTCAAAAAATTTAATTTGATTTTGGGGTAGACAAGTATTAAAGAAGGACTACCCTCTCATTTTAAACCTAATTTGAAATATTTTCAAGGAGGCAAAATTCAAATCCTAAATTAAAGTGAGCAAGCAATCAAGCATGCATTCATTAAGAATTGGAGAAAAACTAAAGTCAAGTTCAAGCTTTGAAGGTTGCATCCATGATCAATGTTTTATGAAGGCACTCTCCATGAAACCCTAAAGGATTTGTGTGAAGGAAAACAAAACTTGATCAAGGTAAACATTGCGATTTCAAGCAATTACATTTTTATCCATCCTTTCCCTAAAAAGGAAAGTATTTTACTACAATCTTTCATTACATTTATCAATTTGTTTTCATGGTTAATTCCAAAATCAGGGTTTGACCTAAGGAAAAATTCTATTCTCAACTTATTTCCCTTTCTTTCTATGTGCAAGAAACACGTGCAGAGTTGTACTTGGGAATTTTAGCAGAATTAACAATGATGAACAACTTCAGCTTTCAACGACGAGAAATTCAGTGGATCATGGCAAATTGATACTACCTGTCCCAAAAAATCAAGCCAAACTTCTAAGAACAAGTTATAGACATCTCCTTTTTCCTGGATCCAAGTTTGTGGCTTAGTTGGATATCTATAACAGTCTATTTGTGATGATTTACTCTCATAATTCATTATTTTTCCCTGGTTCACAACTTATCTTTAAACATCTAATTAGAGAGGGAATCAAATCACACTACTAGTGAACCTAATTGGAATTTCAGCCCTTTTTTACATTTGAATTGTGGCTAGATCTATTAGGTTCACCCCTATCTAATGTAATGGTTAGTTTGGTTATTTAGTAGTTTTATTATCTTAATTTAACCCTAATTCCTAATTCCAACTATTACACATAGGTTTTTTAAGAGTTGGAATTTGATGGTGATAGGTACAAAGGTTGTATTCAATTTAAGGACATGTTTTGACATGGTGTGAAACATGGGTGGTAGTTGAGTGAAAGTATAGTGTTGGTGATGATTATGGTGTTATGGTTATGCAGACACACTTTTTGCATTAACATGACATGATCTGATTTATGGTTGTTTGGTGGTGATTTGGTTTGCTGTTAGGAGGTTGTTTCTTATCTCCTTGATGCTTGATTGGTTCCTTGAGTATGGCATTTGGATGTGGACATGCTTGGAGAATCAGATTTGAGATAGATTTAGTGTTTGATTTATGTGGTCTATAAGATTATTCTCTTTGATATCTCAGCTTATAGGTTACTAATGTGCTGATGAGTTTTCATGTTTTAGAGATTTGACCTACGAGTTATTCAATTGTGTGGGATGATTACCTATTCAGTTGTAGTGGGATGACTAGGGATGACTCGATTGTGGATTATCTATATCTACTAGGTTGTTTCAACATTGATGCATACTTCTTAGTTGGCCTTATTTATGATCATTTATGCATTGATATGTTTTCTATGGGGTTAGAGGATGAATGACTAAAGTAACTGGATAGTCTATGTTGGGACTTGTAGCATGTTGCTTATCATGATGTCATGATAGATTGGTTATGTATCATTCGTTACATATTTTAGTAGGAGCTTTTGATACTGATGGATTGGCAATGTAGGAGTGATTCTTGATGGTTTATTTGTAGTTGTATCTTCTTGGCTTGGAGATCTTGGTTTCACTTGATGTTATTGACATTGAACAATTGTATGCATAGACCTAGGTGATCTTAATTTAGGAGATGGTTATCATGATGCCATGCATGAATTGGTATAATGGTTCTATAGGAGTTTTAGGAAGTGAAGTGGATTCATCATTTGGTGGTGGATGATCTTGTTTAGTGTTGTGGATGTGTGGAAGATCTCTTAGATTCTATTTCTATAAAAGGGTCTTTCACATTGTAAGTTCAATAGTAGGAGATGGTTATCTTCATGTGATTGGAGATGTTGACATCTTGATATGCCATGGAGGAATCAAAAAATTCTTTGGTTGAGGTGTCATGATTTATTAACTTTGAGAGGTGATGTTTGGTTTAGAGTATGTTTTTTATTATGTCATATGCACTCTTGATTGCTAGCTTAGAGTTTTTGGCATGATACATTTCTCTTCAGACCACAATATGTTAACGTGGAGTATGTGATCTCCTAAGATGTGATGGTTCTAAGATAATTATATCAAGTGTATGTTCCTAATTTGATTAATTAGAGTTTTGACATTGATCTTGATTGGTTCTCTTTGTGTTGAGTACATAATCATTTTCTTGATTACTTCATGATGATGTTATGTTGCATTTTGATTTTGGCATGGATTGATTAGTTACAGGTGCTCAAGGATACATTAGAGACTTAGGTGAAGCTTGGAGTTCTCTTGTGATTAGAGACATGTGTTGAGATAGTTGGTGGTTTTAGTAGGAAGATTGAGGATATTTAAAATTGTATGGACTTGAGAGGAGATTGTTCTTGGATGAGTCATGTTGACTTGGAAATCTTGGATGCACATTCTCATTCCCCACCCTTGATCTACTTAGTGGTTTATTAATGAAGAGTTATTTCCCATTATTCATTTAGGTGCATTATGATTTAATGCCTTATTGTCATAAATATGGATCTTGAGCTATTAATATATGGTTAGCTCTGGATGATTCATTTGAGAGATGGATTGCATGGTTATCTCCTTGTACATTTGAGTTGATATTAGGATGTCATTATGAGGATATTAGGATATATTTTACTGGGCCATTTCCCTTTATTGAGAATGGTTATTATGAGTCTAGTTTCCTTGGTTGGAGAGGCTTGCATCCAAATTGGAATTATTACATGAAACATATGTTATGTTTGATCTAAGAGATTGAATAGGCTTTGGGTGTTCTTATGGCTTTTCATTTCGGATTTTTTGGAGGGGATCATACTTGACAAGACATTGCCTCTTTGTGGTGTTGGTAGAAGGACATGTTATGTTTTACATGTTAACTCTCATTGTTCAATGGTTTCTTCTATGATATTTGTGATTACATGATTTGAGAGGATGACGACATATTCTGAGAGAGTATGTAACTATTTGTGTTATATGTGGGGATCATTGTGATTGTTCTTGGTACTTCATGTTTTGGTTACTTATCACACCTTTATATGAGAATTAATTGGTAGACTTGATATGCCTTGAGTTTATTTTCAGATTTGATATTACCAATGTAGTGGGAATTTCTAGATATATACGTTCTTCATTGACATGCTTGACATCAATATAGGGAGCCCAGTTTTAGTTTATGGGTTGATATGATGTTAGCATGAGTTTACTAATGTTTTTTTATACCTAAGAGGTATGGATGGCTAGATGTAGTGGCATGTGTTGTGGATGTCATTTCTGATAATGTGGGATTTTTGCTTTATGATAATAGCTTGGAGCCTTTTTTATCCATGCAACTCATCCATATTTATTGTATTCAAAACCTTGGCCTCTTCAATACTAAAAAAATTGGGATCAAATCCTGAGGGAAGAGATCTGAGTACCTTTTCCATAGTCACCTTATCCTTTACTTCTTCACCAAGTCCTTTGATGGAGTTGACAACTTCACCAACCTAGAGCAAGAATATGGCAATGTTCTCCTCTTCCTTCATTTTCGTAATCTCAAATTGATCTTGGTAGATATGTACCGTGTCTTATTTGACCTTGTCATCTCCTTCATAGATATTATGCAATTCAACCCATACTTCCTTTATTATCCTGTAATGCATAATCTTCACAAAATCAAAGTTAGGTAGAACACAAAAATAACATTCCTTTCTTTGGAATTATTCTCACAAGCCTTATTTCTTGCTTGATCTCTTAGGGGGCTCTTAGGAATTCATATTCATCCATAACTAATTGCAAAACATCAGACCCTAGGGCCATCAAATAGGTTTACATCCTTACACTCCAAAATGCATAGTTGGATGCATAAAAAAGTGATGGCTTGTTTGAAGATATACCATTTTGAGCAACAAAGTGTGACATCCCAAATCTACCTCAATCTATCAAGATTCTTCCAAAGAACTTGCCTTTGATGCTAATTGAAGGGCACATGATATACTAAGAGGCAGTGACTTAATATATCCCATTTTTCACTTAAATAAATAGTAATTGTCACTACCAACTTTTATTTAATCCTGAAACAATTAATTATAAACACACATTCACACATCCACACAAAGAACATTAGATTTATGTTAAACCTTGGAAGGGGAAAAACCATAGTGACAATATCTTGGCTTAGATATAATACCCAAGTCCAACCTCACAAAGTAAAAGTATAATAAGGGAATTTATAATATGAAGTAGGCACCAACCTATCAGAGACACCAATCTGCAATTGCATTTGTAGGCACCAACCCATAAGAGACATGAATCCCCTACACCAAGATCTATGCACCAAGTTTG
Source organism: Cryptomeria japonica (assembly GCF_030272615.1). NCBI lineage: Eukaryota > Viridiplantae > Streptophyta > Pinopsida > Cupressales > Cupressaceae > Cryptomeria > Cryptomeria japonica. The sequence continues at coordinate 733,017,506 of NC_081409.1, forward strand.
CAAATGACATACCAATCCCATCAAAATACAAGAGATATAAATTGTGGACCTTCAAACTAAATATACAAATTTCTTCTGATTTCGACAATCTTTACAACCTCCTCATACATTGCGTATGATCTTTTGAAGAAAATGCACAATGATTGAGATGCAACTCACATTGCAACACCCCTCTAATACACATAAATCATTCAATTACAAATTATATCATCAATGAATACCTAAGAATGAACCTAGATCCACTATATAAATGAATTAAAATTAATAACTACATTCACATGTTGGCCTAGAACAAGATTAATGCATTTGCAATTCAACCGCAAGTATAATCCCAAATCAAATCTGCAGTAGGTGAGATTCAAAACCCCGGATGCTAATCCCCAATGTAGAATTTATGATTCCAATTGTCATCCACACACTATCTACATGAGCACACATTACAAACTACTAGCACATCAATTCAGAACAACCTGGTGAGACTTCTACCTTTTTGCTCTTTGACAATGAACTTTGTAAACTATGGAATCTAACACAACGTATATAGACATAATTTCCTTCCAAACCATAGGTCATAAAGCTCAAGAGTGGTATAATTCGTATCAAGTCAAGTTACCAATGTAGATGTGCACTATCTAGGGAATAGACCTTAGTAACATACTACAAATACTTCTAGATCACCCTAAACAACCAGAATAGATGCAAGATTATATTATGATCATACTACAACTCATATCACCAACATGGCTTGTCATTGTACATCTAGAACTCAAATGCTTAGACATAGACATGACAATTGTTGAGGTTAAAATTGAACTCCAAAGAAATGTCTAGAAACTTGTTAGTCCTTCATAAAATATATAAATGAAAGCTACAGGAAACTTAACTTCAACCAATGAAGTAACATAAAATAAACAAGATTATACTTTTCTTGATTTACACCTCATTGTGTCCTAACTCCACTATTCGTGGTTGCAGATGATTTTCTCTCAGACAAGCACTAGTAGCTTCTAAGATGGCATATGAAGAATGGACTAATAGTTAACTGATACTATGATATGCATATGCAAATGATTTAAGCTAACATGATATTAAGCTATGATAAGAATTCTAAAATTACTAATTGCTTCAAACTCAAACTCACGGTTGCAAGATAAAGACTTCTATAATGACTATATGATTAGCTATTAGTCTATTAGTTTCAAAATGGCTTAGGAGACCTCTTTTTATAGATTTTTGAGTGCATGAGCTTAGGTGGAAGAGATCAATGATCATGATCAAATCTTGCAAATTTGATGGCTATGAGAAAGAAGTTGAAGGTGGAGAGAAAAGGGGAAGGAGAAGACAAGTGTCACTCATCTCATGACTGAGTTGAAGACTTGAGAGGATATAGGATAGTTGGAGAAGATGTAGGAATGCGATGACAAGTGGACTCAAGTCCTCCTAAGATATAGGGATGTTGGAGAGAATATAGAAGAAGGTTACGAAATATGTGTAAGTACACAATATTTCATTTATTTTGGAAGTTGGAGATAAGTGGCTAATAAATGATTTTATTTTATTTTATTTTGTTGAATTAATTTAGCCACATGATGGATGAGTTGTCAAAAAGGAAGTGATGTGGAGAATGAAAGGTGAGTTGGAAAAAGGATTAAATAATAAAGAAATTAATTTAATTAATGAGACTATAGGATAGTAGATAGAGGAATAATTAAATACTAGATATTTAATTAATTGATTAGAAGAAAAGTATATAACGAATTAATTAATAAAATATTTCAATTAAATTAATCAATAGAAGGACATGAAATGAATTAAATAAATTAATCTTTTCAAATTAGATATTTAATAGAAGAATAATTATTAAATAAATATGAAATATTTATTTAATTGCTCATAGCCAATTTTATGTGTATACAACAATAATTATGATAGTTGTAGGCATATAATTACATGTTGATGAAGTCACACACAATTACATTTAATTCTCACAATCTACTAACTCCTTTGTCACACATTTGACACGAATGAAAGCATATGTTCAATAAAGTTTAACTTTTAAAGCACAAGTTGGCAAGATAACCAACTTTGGTACCATTGTAATGTCCTAGAGTCAAAAGGCTAATGTAAAACTTGATTCTTAACCTTCTACAAGCACTTATTATTTGGAAAAACAATATTATATTCTTAAATTATAATCATATATTATACAATTAAGATTAAATGCAATATTTTATAATAACAATATCATTACTTTCCAAATAGAAAATTACATTTACAACTATTAAACTATTTACAAGTGAACATCCAATAACAAATATGATTCATAATCTCTTTCTTATTACAATAATGGAAGTATAACATTTGAAATGTTTTGCAACATCATTAATTATAAAAATAAGAAACTTTTATACCCATACCAATAGTAACATAAAATTAGACAAATGCTATGCAACCGAACTTGCACATAGTGACACTCCAATGCAACCTCTAAAATGAGTTTGGTTTGCACAAACAATACGGTTTTTATCCTATTATCTCCATTCTCCAACACAAGTGCTCAAATGATTCATATAAAGGGTAGATGATCATCACGAATGGACATGTTTTCTCTTTAATATCATTCACAAACAATAAGATGTCAACGCAAAGTAAAATCATAACTTCAAATTTGAACGATGATTATAGGTGGGAAAGATTTTAATTCTGAAAGTTGTGCTCTTGAAAATATGCCACTAATCATGTTACAACATGTGCTCTGAAGTTGGGAAGAGAATGGTAACAAAGGTGAGAATATAAAGGATTGAAGAAAAGAGATAACACAAGTAAAAGCATTAAGAGTTGAGCAATAGTCATGTCTGTAAGGACAAATTGAAAATATCAGCAAAATACAAAGGGAGAATGGGGTTGGAATGGATACGATTGAAGTTCTAATAGAAAGTAAAAGAGTTGGAATAAAAAACACATTCAAAAGAAAAAAGCATACATCAAATAGAAATAGCAAAGACACAAAAATAAATCTATTATGTATTTGGCTTAAAAATGAGACATGCCACTTCAGATAAATATACATGATTTTTTAGATGTTTCAAACTTGAATCTTCTGTTTTATACATAATCTTTTGAATGATTGACCATTGTTTATCTATAAATATACTTTTCAAATAAAAAAATTATTTATAAACTTTTTTGATATTAATTTAAATTCGAGTCCGAGACGAGACCACAATATCTTTTACGAAAGGTACAACAACGCGCAAAGTAACGTGAACAAACAAGAGTCTACTTCGTATTTAATGGGGCATTCACCGTTTGCGCACGTGAAAAATTTTGCTACCAAGGCCAAGCCTTTGAAAAACTTTTGCTACCAACGCGAAGCCTTTGAAAAATTTTTGCTACCAACGCGAAGCCTTTGAAAAATTTCCTCTAACCTACTTTTGCTACCAAGGCCAAGCCTTTGAAAAACTTTTGCTACCAACGCGAAGCCTTTGAAAAATTTCCTCTAACCTACATTTGCTACCAAGGCAAAGCCTTTGAAAAATTTCCTCTAACCTACTTTTGTGTGTCAAGTACGCGACATTTTATGATATCATAAATACAAGTGGATTTCTCTTTCCTGGGCGACCACAACGGGATTTGTAGTTCTTCTGTACAAGCAAGGGGTGCGCTATGGAAGCTGGGGATATCCAGGTAACAGAGTTACACTGCCATTTTCTCCTAGTTTTTCAATGTTATTGGTTTTTTGACTAGTTGGGTGTTAATAATAGAGATTAAATTTTTACAATTAATGAGATAATAATCATTTGTTTTCAGATCAGATTATGTGTAAATTTTTGCATCAATATTTTTTTTTTGTTACAGTAGTGATCTATCATCAGAATGATAATAGCTAGAAAGCATGCAGCTCCCTACATCTTTTTAAGAAAATATCAACTTTGTTAGAAAATTTGATCCTGAAAATCTTCAACAGTGTAGTTTTGAAACATATTTATCTTCTATTAAGGATGTCAATAATAGACATTAAGTTTTCATAATCTATAAGATATTAATCAGCTGTTGGGTATTTTTCTTTTGTTGACAGAATATGGTGTCGAATTCTGATAAATTGCCGGCAGCAGCGGATCTCCGACAAAAGCAATCTCCAGTCACAAGTAAGATTCAATCTGATATCAACGACACAAGGAGCTCTGTTGAGCCTGACCCTATTGACCCTATTGAATCTGCTATGACTCAGGTGAGTTTACATACATTCCCCTAATCTTCAAGTTTTTTTTTTTTGCCATATTTGAGTCGTAAAAGAGCTTCGATTTTTTTCCTTGTGATCACTGATCAGAAGAAAATTTGAAATAGTTGAAAAAAATATTTTCATAAGAAAAACTGAAAAAATATGAAAATATTTTTTCAATTATTTCAAATTTTCTTTAGTGAGAAGAAAATTTTTATAAGAAAAACTAAAAAAATGTGAAAATATATATTTTCATAAGAAAAACTAAAAAACATTGAAAATATATATTTTAATAAGAAAAACTAAAAAAATATGAAAATATTTTTTAAGGCCTCCAAGGCACATTTTTGTTTCGGTTGAAGAAAATTTGAAATAGTTGAAAAAATATTTATGTTAATAAATCGGTCGATCTTTTAGAAATTCCTTTTGATGATGTTCTCCTGAGAACAGATTGAGGTATTCAGTGAGGTCGATGGATCGACGGTACCACACTTCCGAGTAGAGCAATCTGCAGTTACAAGTAATAGCACGCTGACAGTGGCGTTGGCGTTGGTGGGAGTAAGCTTTGCCACCATGAACAATATTCCGGGAGGTGTGGACAAGGCAGGGAAGGCTGTAATAGGCGACAGCGTTGCTTTCATCATATAACAATAACCCATTAGTTAAACTATATATTACATCATATGTAACTCACCATATTCATAGACCATTCTTTACTACTAGGCTAAAAAGGAAGTGCTAATACTAATGATTTTTCATTCTTCTCTACTAAGGATTCCTAGATTTTGATTCCAATCATTAGCAATAATCCCCATTGGGATATGGTCTAGTTTAATGTAAATTCTCTATTGTTGATAAGAGACAATAAGAAATCTATGATCTACATATATGTAGCACTACATAAATAATTTGGTATATATAAATTAGAGGAGAATGATAGATTGAATATGGGAATAAGATAAAAAAGTTAATGCATGATACCAAGACCATATGTAATGATAAGGTAAGCATAGATAATTGATATCTTTTTGGATCCAAGAAAGATATTAAATATAATCACTATCACTCACTTACCACTAAGTAGATTACTATTTCTTCTAGTGTTTCTATCCTTTTGACATCTCCTCGATCTCTTTGTGTGGAGGAGGAAATTCTACACCCTCTAGGTGTTGAAACCCCAAAGGAGAAAATAAGCCTACTCCACCTCACTATATTGGCACTCTAGTGAGAAAGGAGATACAGACTAATTGACTACCCAAAACTAAAATGGATTTTTACTAGCTAGAAAGGTTGTTGGACTATTAAACTTGTGTTGGACTATTAAACTTGAGAAGATAGGACACAAAGACTCTTTGATAGTCTCTTCACGTTCTCTTCTTGAGGATGTATGCATGAATCAAAGATGACAGTGCGACGCACTTGTGTCCCATAAAGATAGAATGCAAAAACATGCACATAAAGCACAAAGTTACACATACATGCAATAAACATACTTTTGAGATAAATAAAATAATAATAGAAAGTAAAAGTGAGCATAACACTAAGTATATCTATAAACTAAGATAAAAGATAAATGATTTCTTACAACTAGTCTAAGATTGAAGGCTCGAGCGCTAGCTCCTGAGCTTTTCTCAAAAACCTGCACATAGAACAAAGAGAGAAATGTTGGAATTGTGTATAGAGGTTTGCCACTATCGGACCCCCATTTTGGTATTTCCATCTCCATGGATAGCCAAGATGATAGATTGATGGATGACAAAAGAAACTATGAAAGCAAGAAAGATATGTTATGGAGATACATTACAACAGTGGAAATAAAGATGAAGTAACTACCTTTCAACACCAAGAGAACAAGAGCCTGTTGGCGTGAAGGTAAGCACCAAGAATCCTCTAATACAAAGTTGCAAAGATGATGGCAATTTTTATGGCATGAAATGATGATGGAATGCAAGAAGAATGATCAAGAAGTTACAGGAAATCTCCAAATGTTTAAGAGAAAGTTGAATATGTTTATATAGGGGTAAAAATAAAGCTCTCAAGGGAAGATAAACCAACTAAGTTTGAATTTTATGTTGGTGGGAACATACAAAGGTGTTACAAACCTTGCCAATAGCAAGTGTAATGCTCAAATGACCACTTTTAGTTTGTATATTTGTGACACTAGTATGGCACATAATCATCTCTATGGCACACTAGTGTACACAAGTAAACTGTCGATAAAGTTAGAAAAAATCCAAGGCAAAAGATGACTAGGAAAGCCATGTGAACAAAAAGGACAAAAAGGTGAAGATGGTCTCCAATCAGCATAAAATGAAGGTATCTGCATATCATGGAATTGTACAAGGTACAATTTATGATGTTACATTTTTCCCCCACTTTAGTGAGCATATCATTGTTACAAGATGCGAAGCTAAAGAAGAGATAAAGGTTAGAACATTTTTAACGAGACATGAAGTGGAAGTAGAATCCTCAAACTAAAGTTGCCACCAGGAAAGTGTTAGAACCTTCATGAGATCTTGTTAGGTTGTTGAATCAAAAAAATTTAGCTAAAGATAAACATATTAGAAAAAAAATTGAAAATTTTGATACAATCAGACATTGATATAACAAGATGATGCTTAAAAGATATATGTTGCTATAGATAGAAAGTTGTGTTATGCTAGATAGTCATATGATAGGGCAACTTGCATCAATTGATGATTGATTAGATAGTGGTTTAGTACCCACAAAGGCAATAGATAAAAAGATCAAGTGGTTTGGCCCCCAGAAAGGCAAAAGATACAAAGATCAAGTGGTTTGGTCCCCACAAAGGAAAAAGATAAAAAAAGAGATCATTGAATAACATAGGATGTAAATGTAGAAATGAAAAAAATGTAGAGATATGAAAGCCCCCCCATAGAATGGTATGTGTGGAACACATGCTATTCTAAGAAGAGACTATGTGTCAAGTTAACATCATGAGATATTTTTGTGGAATGTCATCTTTGGTGGATGACATATAAGACCCACAAGATCAACAAAAATACAAGGGCATAGAGGGATCTGTGGATTCAACGTCAGAACCCATAGTAGTAAATGAGGACAATGTATAAGTAGCTGTGTATGGGTGTTTCATCATGGCGTTGAACAATATAAATCATATGAAGAAGGCACATGATTTAAACAGAGTTAAATTAAAAAATCAAGTCAACATGGAAGAGAGCCTAAATGCCCCCAATGCTTTGCATCGCTCCAAATATCGAAAAAGAAAAATACAACAGAGAGAAGAAAAGTGATTAACAAATAGAAGAAGGTTTACAATAGAAAATCCCTCATTGATGAGAACCTATAAAGTAACTCTAGTCCTCCAAGAGAGCACAATAGATAAAGATTTAGTCATCCTCCCATTTTTCAAGCACCAACAAAGTAACTTGGTTCCTCTGAGAGGGAACAAACAAATAAAGAAAGTACAAGGGAACACAAATAGGCACATCTTAAGCTAATATATACAGAAGATGAGATACTATCCTATAGGTCATCATATACCCAAACTTGATTGTATGGGGAGGGAGGATGAGCTCGAAGAGGGACAACTATAAGGGCTACACCAGTAGCAAGATCCAAGATTGATATAGCTTCCACATTCTCATCCAAAATATTTTGAGAGGCGAGGGTCAATGATTGTGTGAAGATCATAGATAGCATCAGGAATTATTTTAAAGATTAAAACAAATGCCCCTTAGTAGAAGAGGCATGTGACTCGTCTTGAGGTGACAAAATAGGAGTCAGACCTTCGACTTCTAGAAGAGGGGTGAAGACAAAATTAGAAGGTGGAATCTCCTCAATAAAATAGACAAAAGAAAAAAAGAAATAGATGTTGAAGCAAATAATGAAATTGACGAGGAGATTACCGGAGTTGATTTTTGATGATGAATGTTGGAATGGGACCCTGCTTGAACTTGTTCTTGGGTTTTACTAGAGACACAAGCCTCTGATCAATTATAGTGGGTTGAAGGATCCAAGAAAAACTCTAATGAAAATGTTGGTACAAAGCTAGAGGATCAATCAAGGCTATACTAGACACCATATATGTATACAATATGTCAAATGCCTAATAGAGTGGAGGCTCATCAATCAAAGAGGTGATAAGAGGCATTCCAAGGAAGGAATGATGAAAATATGCACCCGCTTAGGGTGAGGCTCACCAACAATCCTTGAAGTGGATGGGAGCAAGACGAAATATAAGGTAGGCACTGGGGTAATGGGCTCAAAAAAAGTTGGAATGGAAGTAGGCTCATACATGTCATATGAAAGAGAAGACACCGACGCTGCACTCGTAGCCTTCAAAGTTGCATCATGTTCTTGGGCCATCATCTACCAACAACACCTATGCTCACACACAAGCTAGTTCTAGTGTAGGTGGGGGCCTAGAATAGAATAAGAAGGATTAGCAACACCATACTCCATAGGAGAGGCCTCCAAGTTTTATTGTTGGTTAAGGGGAAGGCTTATACAATGAAGGCATAGGTGCAATTAAAAATGGGACTGTGAACACAACCATGGGTGCCCTTCCTCTTTTTTCTCTAGGAGTGGTCAGAGCAATAAGAGGTACCCTTAGAGGTTGTGATGTAGGCACTGGAAGTGATGAATGAGAATGAGGTGAGAACTTACCCTTATAATACCAAGTATGAAAAGGGATATCAACTAGAATCATAAGCTCAAAGGGTGGGTTGGTTACAAACTTTGACAATATGAGTGCCTTTTTTTTGTTTTTGTTAGAAGAAATCATGGGAATAAAAGACATCGCCAGAGGTTGCACAATCCTAGGTATTCGAGGAGATTTACCCTAAGGAATAGGTCTATCTCCAACCCTTGATGAAGAAGGGATAGAAGACACAATCCACTACAACACAGGCAGAGTGGATAGGGAAGGTGGAGTACATATTGATGTAGGAAGGGACAACAAATACCCAAGTTGAACTGACTTAGGAGTCAAATCCCTTGTCTTATATCAATAATATAGTATATACATTAATTCATCATGGGGAAGCATAGGCCCAACTAGAGCAAGCCAAAAGTGATCCAATGAAAAATCCCCATGGGCTACAAGAAATCGATATCTAGTATCTTGGACAACATTCGTTAAGCCCTCGTGAGGAAAATTTAATCACTTGTGAGTCACCGAGGGGATCACATCCATAATGATTAACCAAGGGATACCTAGTTTAACCTAAAAAAGTTTTGATTCAAGGATGATAACGAACATACTCAATACAACCTTGGATCTCACAAGGACTATCAAGGTGACGTTTCCCAAAGGACTTAGATACAAGCCATTATGTGTATGGAGGGTAGCATGACACTCATCATATCTTGGCCTATGCCAACCATTAACAATCAAGGCCTCCTCCATAATGACTTCAACTCTGCATGAAGGATCAAACATTATACCTATAATAGTTTGACCATATAACTTCACTAGGATGTATAAAGGAGTAGGCTCTCCATAATAAGGGGCATCCAAAGGAGTAAAAGATATATCAATAGTTTTTTCCCTCTAGCTAGGAGGCAAGAGTGTAGTGATGGTAACCATATTAACATACGAGCCTAGACTTGATACTAGATTCAAAGATGTTGTTGAAACAAATACAGATGAATGAAGTAGAAAAGGATTTGTGTATATTTGTAATTCATTGCTCTCCTCATCAATAGATTTTTTAAATTTGTGTTTCCTTTCGTCAACTCAGATAGCTCCATTATCTATGTGGTCTTGAACTCGATGTCTAAAACAGGTGCAATCTTTAGTGCATGTCCAAGCACATGGTAAAATAGATAGAAATTTACAACATCATACCACCGAGGGTATGGTCTATTGTCAAGCAAAGGTCTAATCTTAGGAAGGGTTATCAAATTATTTTTTAGCAACCTTTGCATTATGCTCAAGTAAAAGTCATTTAACTTTGTAAAGACTATTTTGTTGTGGTTCATATGCAGGTCTCTTAGTTGCCTAAGGTACAAAAATGACATTAGCTACAACTTTATTTTCTTTGACCCTTTCACGGAAGGCATGTCCCAAAGGCACTAGTATGAGAATTTGAAGTAGATTCCTCGAATTGAGTCATTGTATGCTAGTAGTTAGTGAGTGCAAAACAAAGGTTAGCAAAGTTTTGATAGTGATTAAGAGATAACTTTTCCCTCAATGTCGGCTAGAGATTACTAATGAACATCCTTTGAAGATCACTATCTGGTAGGACAAAAGGAATTTTGGTAGACATAGATTTGTATCGAGAGATAAAATCAGTAACTTTATCATTTGGCTTTTTCTTATAGTGAACAAGGTCAACTATGGTGACCTTGATACCAATATTAACTTATAACCATTTGAGAAACAAACCTATGAGTTGATAAAAAATTTGGATGGAGTGATATGGAAAGGAGCTAGACCAGTCTAATGCTATTCCCTTAAGGGATAATGAGTATAGCTTAAGCAAAAGGAATTTCAAATTGTGATAGTCACTACACGTGGTCATGAAAGAATTGATGTGCATATTAAGATCCCCTTCTCCATTCAATCAACCAAACTTGAATGCCTTAGCCCCCTAGGGGAGAATGGTGTTAAAGATTCTCAAGTCAAGTGGGCTTTTCCGATAGTAAGCGGGTAGGGAAGATTGACTAGAGGTAGATGCAAGGTTTTTGAGATATTGTTGCAACTATCCCATATTTTGCAATATGGTATTTAAAATAGGATTAGCAGGCGGAGGGGGTAGAAGTGCATCATGGGATAATAGTGGATGAATGGGTTCCATGAGAACCACCTCCACCAACACTAGCATGAGGTCCAATAGCACCATTAGGGATAGTACCAACCCCACACTAGAACTAATAGAAGCACAATGAGCTGTAATAGTGTAGTAGTAGAACTATTGGATATAGCAATATAACCCAAGGGAGTATTAGAGACATTGATGCTATAAATTATGGTATCAATCATAGGTCCAATGTCAATCATCTATATTGTCACTCTAGGTATGCCAACTACTCTAAGGATCAGTGACATTGAGTTACTTACTTTGAGATGGAGCATCAACAAGGGACACATTAATCTTAATAATCAAGGATAAGACTCTCAACATCTCTAGACCTTTGCTATATGAAATTAACGTTTCCCTCAAAGTGTTTATCCCATTTCTGGCATATGAGAGAATATTTACTTGATTCAAGAACCATTTGAATTCTCTTAGGTTCTCCTCTAATGATTGAATCCAATGAAACTGAATAGTGATTGAAGAGTCATGTTCAATAACTGATGAGAAATCAGGGGACTATTTATAGGGGTAGTATTTTGCGATCATGGTGTAGAAGAGCCCCCAACCAAGCCATTCTTAAGGGTATGAGGAGTGAAGACATCACTCAGGTTCAGCATGTCTGTGAATATCAGACTAGGTTTAGTAGCACTATAATGATCAGGTGGGATACTCTTCTTGGAGGTCCTTCTCACAATAGCCCAAGAGGTAGTCTGGGTTATAAAGCTCATAGATAGTCACTACAACACTTTGGCCATACTACGAGTGTGGAATAAAGGAATCCAATGCAAATGATCACACTATTTAATTTAGGGAATTTTTTTTATGAAGATTAAGTTCTTTTTGTCTTTTAAGCAAAATTTTAAAACAAATTGAGCACACAAACACACAATGCAAAAAATACACAAATGATTCATGTCAAGTTCACGAAAATGTGGAGGAGAAAATTTGACACCCTTAGCTAATGGAATCCTAGAGGAGCGAATAAGCCTACTCCACCTCACTAAAATGACACTCTGGTGAGCCAGGAGATACAAACTACTTAACTACCCAAACCTAAAATGAAGTTTTACTGGCTAGAAGGTCTATTATACTATTAAAATTGAGAAGATACATCATATAGGCTCTTTGGTGGTTCCTACATTATTTTTGATGGAGGGAACTCACATGAGTTGAAGACAATAGTGCAACACGCTAGCTTCCCATACAGGTAGAATGCAAAAACACACACAGAAATCATAGAGTGACACATAGATGCAATAAATGGACTTCTAAGCTAAATTAAAAAATGACAGAAAGCAAAGATAAGCATAAAACTAAGTATAAATTAAGAGAAAAGAAAAAAAAGATTCCTGAGAACTAGTCCAAGATTGAAGCCTCCCACTAGCTCCTAAGCTTACCTCGAGAACCTGCAAACATATCAGAGAGAGAAATGTTGGGGTTGTGTATAGAGTTCTTCCATAGTTAGACCCCCATTTTGGTGTTTCCATCTACACTCACAACCAAGATGATAGATTGATGGATACCAAAACACACTATGAAATAAAGATAGCAAACGATATGCTATGGAGATACAATACAATAATGGAAATAAAGATAAATTAACTCCCGTTCAACACCAAGAGAACAAGAGCTTGTGTGAAGGTAAGCACCAATAATCCTTTGATACATAGTTGCAAAGATGATGATGATTTTTATGGCACACAATAATGGTATAATGAAAGAAGAGTGATTAAGAAGTTGAAACAAATATCCAAATCTTCAAGAGGGATTTGAGTTTGTTGCTAGAGAGGTAAAAATGAATCTCTCGAGGGAAGCTAAATCAACAAGGTTTGAATTCGATGTTAGTGGGCATGTACAGAGGCATTACAAACCCTACCAATTGTAGGTGTAATGGTCAAATGACTACCTTCAGTCCGTAGATTCATGGGATACTAGCACAACACGTAGATGTCTTCACGATGCACTAGTGTTCACAAGTCAATAGTCAATAATGTCAAGAAAAAGTGAAGGTGAAAGCTGACTAGGCAAGCCATGTGAACAAAAGGTGAAGATGATCTCTAGTTAGTATAAAGTGTAGGCATCCACATATCATGGAATTGCATGGGGTATAATTTATGATGTTACACTTTGATCCAATTTTTTGCAAGCTTCTTAAAAAAGGTTTGATATAATAGGATATGGCTCTAAAAACACCACATTAATAGATTATGCATAGGCACTAATGCTAAGATATCATAATTATTTCATCAAGTTTGAAATATGGTCTAACTCTATAACTTCACTAATAATATTTTTTATAAATAGAAATAAAACTTGATTCTTCCTTAACATTATAATTCTCATATAATGGACATTGTTATTATGGAACTCAACATTCATAGGTAGCTTATCTCACTTAAAATATCCAATAACATCAACAAGAACAAATTTTATGTTTGAAAACATGAAAATGATTCATATCTCTCATAATAATTTCATTTCCAATAATTTTAAAGGGATAAATGATTGACTACAATGTGATATGCATATCACATTCAAAGAATTTTAATATTCTATTACTATTCTATGGTATATGTTTCATAGCCTAATACAATATGCTTAATAATTTACTCCATATTTATATCTTTTTAGTACATCAACTAAAGATTAAAGAAACCATGCTATTATGACCATGGAAGTTTAATTATTGTTATTTATCTTTTTTATAGATATAGTCCCCAAGGTCAAACTCATTCTAACTTGAAAAAACAAAAACTTGATGTTGTTACCAACACTCATCATTTGTTTCATATTAATTCAATTAATTTCCACAAGACAAAAATAAATGTTGAATTCACTTATCAATGACATCTTTTTTTTCACACAATAATGCCAAAGATGAGTAATCCTGTAGTGTATTACTTAAAGAATATAATCAGATATTTTATTTTGGAAGCTTAGAGTGCTATTTTTATTGAACCGAGTTACCCTTTTAGAGTAGTAAATTAGATGGTAGACTAAATAATCATGATCTTTAAGTAGATTCAAATTTTATAGGTATCGTTACATTTATATTCTATGGCAACTATACAAGATAATATTCGAGTGATTCGCCACTATCATTGATTAGTAATCATTTCTTATAAGAACCTAGATAGTGTTCATATCTTACATATATTACGTAGAAACTATGAAAATTCCTTATAATTTAAAATATTATGCCACAGTTTGTACACGTGTATTTTATCATTACAATTAAAACCATGGTAAATTAAAATATATATATATGCAACTAATTTGTACCATGATATACTAATTATACTTAAAGTTAATTCCAAAATCTTGTTGGAATATCAATTGATTTATCTCTTTTATAGCATAGTTTAGTATTTTTTATTTAGAAGCATTGTAATATTTTGTATAAACCTAGATTCTTCTTGTTTGGACATATGGTAATAAAGTGTATTGAGTTTTATTTTTTGGGGGGTGTGCCATGGTACAAGTGTGCCTGAATTGACCATAGATGATGTGAGGAGAATTTTAAAGCGGGAGAGAAGTCAATGTGATTCATCTCATGCAATCACCCGTACATGGGCGTAGGATGAAAAATTGACTATAGAATTAGTCATCTCTTCATTCTAAACTTGTTGTCTTTATTCTCTCCTTCTATGAGATTCTACCAAGTTTAAAATTGGGACTATCACTTTTCCTTGTGACCTTGATAATTTTTAGCAATTGGAATCATTGATTGATGGATATGAAACCACTCATTTTCATTTCATATGCATTTTATATATTTAGAGCCAAATTTATGGAATTATAATTTTATGTGAGGTACATGCACGTGAATGTTCTCATATTGATCCTCTTAAGTAGTAGTTAAGTATATAGATGATCAAATGTTGCATATTTCATAGATTTAATGGTGTATATTGGATTTATTGTAGAACTAGGTTTATGTGGTTGAAGCCTTTAGGTTTTACAAAATTTTAGTTTCTAGTTCTAGCATATACAATATCCATTGTGTGTTATGGTGTATGATACTTTTTTTGTTTGTCTCATTTTATTAATTAGTTAATGGACAATCCAAATTAACTCCTTATCCTCTTGCATGATTAATTTTGGGTATAAATACAATGTGTAGAAACTATTTTAGGCTCAATACTTCAATTTCTGTTCTCTCATTTTATCGTTAACAATTATCTTTGGTATTTATAACCATAAGAGGCTATGAATAATATCATCTTAATTAACATGTAGTAAGTGGTGTTGTTATAGTGCTCTCTCAAAGAGACCCATTAGATCCAAGTCTTTTACAAATAAAAGTAATAATTTCTAAAATAACCTTCCAAGCATTTCTTCACAATCTTGGTTTATCCATTTATTTGAAGGTGGTAGCGATTGTTGGGAATGAGCTTGGTCCCTACCAAAAGAAATATGTATTTCTAAAATAGACTCGTGAAATGATCATCTCTATCAATCAAAATTCTCTTGGTAGTCCATTGACCTTCAACATTTCCTTAAAGAATAGATTAGCATCCTATTTCACATTTTATTAATATAGAAAATAAATATTCTTACTTCTTGAGTCTACATATAATAATATAAATACAATTCTTACCATGTAATTTAGGAACTATAGTGATTAAGGTCATTAGAAAACTCCCCCACTTCTATTCCAAAATAGTTAAGAGTTGGAAAATATTTGTAATAATTTATTTTTTTTTATAATTCTTTTAACATATAATATAATCTTTGACATGATTAAGGACATCATCTTCAAATCTCTACTATGTGAATCTTTTCATGGGCTACTTGTAAGTCTTGAAATAGTCAAGGTGGATTAGCAAGCTATTATCATTAATTACTCAAAATATTTCCTTTCATCCTTGGTTCGAGCACCAAGTAGACTCTTCCCTTGTATAAAATGGGTTCATTAGTATAACTATGCATATATCATCTAAAAATATTCCTTCCAAAATATCTACTACAAACACATTCTTAGTATATTTTTTCTATGAAATATATCTTTCAATCACCAAAGATATGAGTCATTAAATAAAAAATTGGTATACTAGAAAATACATCAAAAACAAATTTCTTTCCATTATCATATTGAATGTTGAAGTCATATACCTAGAGTTTTCTTATCCTTTTTTTTGTTGCTCATTTAGATCCTTGTAATTGAGGTTATACCTCAAGTTGTTATGATCACTTTTGGTTACAAATTGACCACCCACCAAGTGTTGCCTAAGTTTGATTAATGTCTACATGACATAACATCTCCTTATCATATATGGATAATAAAATTTCCACATTTGTGAGTGTTTTATGTTGACATTATTGGCATTAGGTTGTCATTGATGTCAACTGGTTTGGCATGGTCACCAGTGAGTAATAAGTGGTGACCGATATGGGAGAAGTAAGACATGATGATGTCAAGACATGCACTGATGGGAAGGTATGCTATATGTTACTAGTATATATGAAATGAATCATCTACTGGTAGAGCAGGACCACGGGCAAGGCAAAGAAAGCAAGCACGAGAAAAAATGAAGAATGTGAACCAGTATACATAGAGAAGTTTAATGTTGTCGGTAAATGAAATTAGTGGAAGGACCAACATGTTTGATGGAAGGTCAAGTTGATCCATCGACAAAGAAGAGGTCAACAAGTATGAAGGACCATCGGTGAAGGTAGGCTATGCAGGTAAGGTGATTTGAATCGATAGTCAATATTGGTCAGTGAAGGATGTCAAATCGACATAGGGAGCCAATAATAGATGGATTTCGAAAAGGATGACAGGTGAAAGCCAGGTGGTGATCACGTAGAGGTCATTGAAGTATTTATCGACGTAACAGTCAACAAGTAGGTCAACTTTTATGAAGAACCCATAAATCATGGGAGAATGTCAGAAGGTTGCGGCTCGAGGAAGACAAGGTGGCTAGGAATTGAACTGATCCGGAGAGAAGATATGATCTTCGTACCCCTTTGCTGAAGGAAACAACCGAGCCATTAATGGCGTGTGACAGATAAACACAGAAAAGCATAGTGCAGACATCCAAATATAAAAAATGCACATTGGAATGTGAAGTATTGGTAGTGTTGATCAATGACATGCAGACGATCACTCTAGAAAATAAAATTGGATCAAATCTAATACGGATAGAGTTGGTGAAGGGAAAACCTAACACGACACCATTTGAATGCTATTTCTGGTAGGAACCCTAAAATATAAATATGTCAGCTCAAGACTGGAATCATAGGATGCTGGATGTGAGGTGTGAGAGGAACTAAATTCTAAGAAAGATCATCTGCTTTAGATTTATTTCTTAGAGAGTTAGAGTGTGTGTTAGTAGGTAACTGGTGAGAGGGTCTAATTGGTAGAGAGAGAGTATCTAATAAAGTGTTGTAGTTCTAACAGTCAAGCAAATCAGTGAGGAGTGATTGATTAGGAAGGAATCCAAGTGTGACATAGAGGAGTGTGAGGTTTAGGGAGAAAGAAGAGATGCAAAGAGTAACTAATGAGTGATCAGAGAGAGTAATTTGTTAACCGACAAACATCCATTGAACAGGTGTTGTAGAACTCTTTTGTAACTAGGTGCTATAACTGTATCAAAATTGTATTTCATGATACAATACCGAGTTGAAGCTTGCTATAGGGGTTGGTGCTCCTTGGGTTGGTACCCTAAATCATTGTAATCTATTTCTTCATTGCGAAGTTGGATTGGAGCAGTAGACTCCAGCAACATTAATCACTGAGGTTTTTCTTGTTTTGGATTTTCCCTGCACATCTGGTGTTGTAGGTTATGAATTTGTGTGTTTTCCTCTTTTGATATCCACTCTTTTATTACCAGTTTGATTGTTTAGTGTTTAGGTTGTTAACCGGTACTCAAGGGTTGGTTTAAAAAAGGAAAAGATTTTAGGAGCCATTGATTCACCCCCCTTTGAGTTGATTCATTGTGTTCAACAATTGGTATCAGAGCCTAGGTTCCCGGTTGAATAAATATTTCTCTAGCTTGGGTAGATTCTGGTAAAGGAACACAATGGAAAGGAATGAGTCTACCTCCTCAAATGCTCCCATGTTTGATGGATCTAACTATGCCTTATGGAGTAGAAGAATGGAGACCTATATTTCCTCGCTTGGTTTTGATGTGTGCATGTCTGTCAAGAATGGGTATACTATCCCTAGTGCTCCTCCCACTTATATGGATTCTAGGAAGGATTATAAGAACAATGCAAAGGCTAAACATGATAGCTTAAGCGGGCTATCAGATAATGAGTTTGTCAAGGTCATGCACTGTGTCCGCCAAGGAGACTTGGGATAAACTGCAGAGGTTATTTGAAGTAGATGCCAAAGTCAAAGAGGCCAAGATGCAATCTCTAAGAGGTCATCTTGAAGGCATCAAGATGAAAGATGAAGAAAAGATTACAGACTACCTTCACAGAATAGATGAAACTGTGAATACCATCAAAGGACTTGGAGAAGAAATTGCTGATGAGATTATTGTCAAGAAGGTACTTAGATCTCTCACATCTAAGTATGATACTAAGGTTTCTTCCATAGAGGAAGCCAAGAATCTAAACACCTTCACAATGGATGAGCTATTTGGCTCTCTAACAACCTATGAAATGAGAACAACCAATGAAGCATCCTCAAGGAAAGAGGCAGCATTCAACTCCACCAAAAAGGGGAAGGAATAGATTGCTCATAAAGGATCCTATGAAGACTCAGATGCAAAGGTAGCAAATTTTGTTAGAAAGAAAGTATAAAGGAAAGTTACCACTCAAGTATAAAAGAAAGCTACCACTCGAATGCTTCAACTGTGGTAAAGTTGGACACTTTGCTACAAAATGTCCTTATAATGAAACCGGTGGAGATGAGAAAATAAGTTTTGGTAGATCTATTGGTAAAGACAAATAAAGGAATGTCTACCGGCAAGGAAGAATAGGTTACCAGAAGCAGAACAATCTATATTCTATTGAGGATGATGCCACGAATGAAGAAAGTTCTTCAAAATATGACTACCATGAGAATGAAAGAAAAGTTAAACTCTTTATGGCACTTGCTGAACCGATTGGTGAAGATAAGGAAGAAGAAGACATTGAAGCCAAAGTGGATCTAGAAGGTGAGCTCATAAGTGATCTTGATGAGTTAAAGAATACAAGAAGAGAACTCGAGAAGGTCAAGCTTTCTACTATAGAAGAACAAGATCACTTGAACCAATCACTAGATGAATCAAATCAAGTCATCTTTGATTTGAAACTTCAATTGGAAGAAACCAAGAGGATATGTGAGGTTACATCCTCTGATCTGACGAAGAAGGAAAAGGAGCATCAAGATCTGGAAGAATAAATAGTGAAGATTAGAAAGTAGCTTGAAAAGAGTAAGGATGAACTGAAAGTGAGAAGCAAATATGAGGGTAGCACATAAGACTTGGACAAGATGTTGAGCAAACAGAAGCAATTGAAAGATATCGGTGGCTGGGGATTTGAAGAAGGAAAAAGTTCAAACAAAAAAGACACATTCGGTAAGGAGATACAACTCACTTCTTTAAGTGAAGGTAAAGAGAAGAAGACATTCACAATAAGCAAGGATATTAGTAAGAAGTCTTATGAAGATGTTGTTAGAAACTGCCACACAAACCGGTATACACAATCAATGAAATAGAGGCCACAATCAATGTACCGACATGTAGATCCTAGGAGAAATACAAGAGTTGATTATGAAGGATTTACTAGAGTTAGGAACATGAAAGGAAGATCTCTATTGAGGCAGACGTTTGCAGGAATGAGGTAACCTAACTAGTATGTTCCAAACTTTCATGGTTATTGTTACCAGTGTAACAAATTTGGACATAGGTTAGCTGACTGTAGATTAACGGATAAGCCCACTATGAGTTATGAAAGTACAAATACATTTAATGCACTTTGGGATATGAATGTTTTCCATTATCAGTGTCAGGGATCTAGTCATAGAAGTTTTGAATATAGGAAGAGTAAACCGATGTCCTGCAATAGTTTTAGAGATTTATCTTTCAATCTAAATATAAAATGCTATAACTGTCAAGAGTTTGGACATATAGAAATTTTTTGTACAAATAGGAAAATAAAGCAGAAGAAGACAAATTCTGATCAGGAACTGGTAGCTAAACAAGAGCGCAAAATTGCACTTGATAAGAGGAAGGAAACTAAACCAGTATGGGTTGAGAAAGAAAAGGACATAGCATAATCAAGTTTGATAATGCAGATTACCCTACATGTTGAAAGAAGAAATTTATGGTTTGTAGACAGTGGTTGTTCCAACCACATGATCGGTGATAAAAAGATTTATCAAGCTTGAAGATTGGAATGGTGGTTCAATGATATTTGGAGACAACTCACCGATCAAGATAAAGGGAAAAGGCACTCTAAACATTGATGGAAAATTGAAAGCACATGATGTGTATTATGTGGAAGGTGTGAAGCACAACTTGTTGAGTGTAAGATGTGTGACAAAGGTTATAAATTCACCTTTGATTCTACCGGTTGCTAGATAAAGAAGGAGAGTACCGGTTAGACTATAGCCAAAGGTAAGAGGATAGATGGTAATGTATATAATCTAAAAGAATGTTTTGAATCCCAATGCATGTTGGGACAAGTGAATTAAAGCTGGTTGTGGCATAAAAGATTAGGCAACATAAATTTTGATAACTTGGTTGCAGTAAGAAAAAATAGGTGTGTAAGAAATATTCACCCATGATCAAACTGGTAAGAACATTTTGTGATAAATGTGTGAAAGGAAAGTAGAATAAGGTGAGCTTCAGAACAAAAGAAAACAACACCTCAAGACCACCTGAAGTTGTACATACAGATCTGTGTGGTCGAACTAGGACAATAGCTCTTTTCGGTGAAAGATATTTTGTGCTCTTCATTGATGATTATTCAAGGATGACACGGGTCACTTTCCTACAAGATAAATCATAAGCATTTAACAAATTCAAGATCTTTTGGAAGATGGTAGAAAAGGAAAGTGGGTGCAAGTTGAAGTGTCTAAGATCAGATTGGGGTGGAGAGTTCACATCAAATGAGTTTGAAGATTAATGTGAAACACATGGAATCAGAAGTCAATACTCAGTCCCCAGGACACCACAACAAAATGGTGTGGCAGAAAGGAAGAATAGGACAGTCAAGGAGATGGCCATAACCATGCTAAATGAGGCAAGTTTGTTGGACTTGTATTGGAAGAAAGCAGTTCATACTGCTACATATACCTTGTACCGTTCGTTCAACTAAGAACAAACAACAGAATGCCACCTTATGAGTTGTGGTATGACCAAAAACCATCAATCATGTACTTCAAGGTATTTGGAAGCAAGTGTTTTATCAAGTGGGATATGGATGGTTTAGGTAGTTTTGATTCTAGGAGTGATGAAGGAATCTTCATTGGCTACTAAACTAATAGAAAGGCCTATAAATGCTACAACAAAAGACTAAGAAGAGTCATAGAGAGTGTTCATGTAAGAGTTGATTAGGATATGCACAAAAGAATACAAGCACAAGTGAATCGGTATGACTATTCTGATGATGAAGGTGAAGAAGCTCAGCCAGATAATGAACTGAAAGAAGCATCCAAAAAGGTCCTTAACTGATATGTGCAGTTAAACCACCTGAAAGAGAAGATTTTAGGTAATAAGAGTGATGGAGTGCAGACTAGGAGAAGACTTGCCCGAAATGATGAACAAGTTAACTTTTGCCTCATGATTGAAGTAGAACCTTAAACATTCAATGAGGCCAATAAAAGTAAAAAATGGATGGATGCCATGGAAGAAGATTGTAGAAAATTGAGAAGAATAAGACTTGGTAATTACTCCCAAGACCAGAAGACAAGACCATCATTGGCACCAAATGGGTCTATCAGAATAAGATGAATGAAGAAGGTAAAATTGTTAGGCAAAAAGCTAGACTTGTGTGCAAAGGTTACTCTCAAGTAGAGGGTATTGATTTTGAAGAAACAGTTGCACCAGTAGCTAGATTAGAAGCAATTAGAATGTTTCTAGCTTTTTTAGCCTACAAGGGTTATAAGGTATATCAAATGAATATAAAATCTGCCTTCCTCAATGGAAACTTGGAAGAAGAAGTGTACATGGAACAACTGGAAGAGTTTTTGTTACATGATGATGAAACCTTTGTGTGTTGGTTGAAGAAAACCATGTATGGTTTAAAGAAGGCTCCTAGAGCATGGTATTCAAGGCTAGATCAGTATCTAAAGGAGAAAGGATTCAAAAAGGGGAGTGCTGACAACAATCTATACATCAAGGAAGATGGAAATCACATGATTATTGTGGTTGTGTATGTAAATGACATTATTTTTGGAAGCAACAAGGACATTCTTTGCAAAGAATTTGCTGATTAGAATTTGAGATGGCAATGCTTGGAGAATTGACATACTTCCTTGGATTAGAAATATCAAACCTCGATGAGGGAATCTTTATCTAACAAACAAAGTATGCAAAGGATATGTTAAAGAAGTTTCAAATGGAGGACTATAAATCGGTAAGTACCCCAATGGTGACCGAAAGCAAATTAAGAAATAATGACGAATCAACGGTGGTGGATCAGACATTGTATATATCCATGATAGGAATCTTATTGTAACTTATTGCCTCTAGACTGGATATAGTGTAGGTAGTGTGCATGGTGGCTAGATTTCAAGCAACACCTAAGCAGTCGCATATGAATGTCATAAGGAGAATTTTTAGGTACCTGCAAGGAACACTCAATTATGGTTTGTGGTACCCTAAACAAGGAGAATTCATCTTGGAAGCATATAATTATGATGATTGGTTAGGTTACATTGATGACCAGAAGAGAACAAATGGTGGTGCATTCTTCCTAGGTGATCGGTTGGTCTCATGGCATAGCAAGAAGCGAGATTTAGTTTCCCAATCAATTGCTGAGGCAAAATACATTGTTGGTACTACATGCTTCTCTTAGGTTCTTTGGATGAAGAAAACCCTCAAGGACATATAGGTGGACATCTTTGATCCCATTCCTATCCAGTGTGATAATTCAAGTGCCATCAACATATCAAAGAATCCGGTGATGCATTCAAGGACAAAACATATAGCCATCAAGTATCATTTTCTCAGAGAGAAGGTTGAAGGACAAGAAGTGAAGATGGAATATGTCCCTACAAGAGAACAAGTGGTAGACATCTTCACCAAGGCTTTATCGGTAATCACCTTTGAGTACACAAGACACAAGTTGGGAGTTGTGTCACCTGCCTCATTCACTTAAGTTTGTAAGGAGTTATATGGTTCAGGGGGAGTTCATATCAACATCTATATCTCTTGAACCACATGTTGACGCTAAGGAGTGTTTAGTCTCAGTACCGACTGTAATCACTCTGCGAAGATTTGACTAAGGGGGAGATAAGTATGAATCAAAGGGAGAAGAATGAAGTACCCTGGCCCTTTCTCATTGTGTTAAAGGGGGATAAATTTATAGGTGTGAAGTGTTGCAGTGAGTTGACATCAATGCCAAAGGTAGAGATTGTTGGAATTATTGGCATTAGGTTGTCATTGATGTCAACTAGTTTGGTATGGTCACCGGTGAATAAGAAGTGGTGACCAGTATGGGAGAAGTAAGACATGATTATCTCAAGACTTGCAGTGAGTTGACAGGAAGATATATTACATGTTATCGGTATACATGAAATGCATCATCTACCGATAAAGCAGGACCATCGACAAGGCAAAGAAAGCAAGCACCCGAAAAAAACTGAAGGATGTGAACCGATATACATAGAGAAGTTTAATGCTGCCAATAAATAGAATTAGTAGAAGGACCAGCATGTTTGATGGAAGTCCAAGTTGATCCACTGAAAAAGAAGAGGTCAATAGGTATGAAGGACCATCGGTGAAGGTAGGCTATACCGATAAGTTGAGTTGAACCGGTGGTCAAACTTGGTCACTGAAGGATGTCAAACCAACATAGAAAACAAAACATAGGTGGATGTTGACAAGGATGACAGGTGGAATCCAAGTGGTGATCACACAGAGGTCAGTGAAGTATTCATCGATGTAACAGTCAGCAAGCAAGCCGACTTTTATGAAGAACCCGCAAATCATGGGAGGATGGTAGAAGGTTGTGGCTTGAGGAAGACAAGGTGATTAGCGATTGAACTGATTTGAGAGAAGATCTAATCTTTGTACCCATTTGCTGAAGGAAATAGTCGAGCCATTAATGGT
Source organism: Cryptomeria japonica (assembly GCF_030272615.1). Taxonomy (NCBI): domain Eukaryota; kingdom Viridiplantae; phylum Streptophyta; class Pinopsida; order Cupressales; family Cupressaceae; genus Cryptomeria; species Cryptomeria japonica. The sequence goes on from NC_081409.1 coordinate 733,041,724, forward strand.
GTGTGACAGAGAAATGCAGAAAAGCATAGTGCAGACATCCAAATATAGAAAACACACATTGGAATGCAAAGTATTGGCAGTATTGATCAATGACATGCAGATTATCACTCTAGAAAAGAAGATAAAATCAAATATAATACAGATCAAGTTGGTGAAGGGAAAACCTAACACAACACTATTTCAATGTTGTTTTTGGCGGGAACCCTAAAATATAAATATGTCAGCTCACGACTGGAATCATAGGATGTTAGATGCAAAGTGTGAGAGGAAGGAGAGCCTAAGAAATATCATCCGCCTTAGAGTTATTTCTTAGAGAGTTAGAGTGGGTGTTAGCAAGTAACCGATAGAGACAGAGTAATCGACAAACTATTGTAGTTCTAGCAGTCAAGCAAATCGGTGAGGAGTGATTGGTTAGGAAGGCATCCAAGTGTGACATAGAGGAGTGTGGGGATGAGGGAGAAAGAAGAGAGACATAAAATAACCAGTGAGTGATCAAAGAGAGAAATCTATTAACCAATAAAAATCCATTGACAAGTGTTGCTGAACTCTTTTTCCAAAAAGGTGCTATAACTGTATCAAAATTGTATTTCATGATTCAACACTGAGTTGAAGCTTGGTGTAGGGGTTGGTGCTCCTTGGGTTGGTGCCCTAAATCACTAGGGGTTGGTTCCCTAAATCATTGTAATCAATTTCTTCATTGTGAGGCTATATTTGAGCAGTAGACTCTAGTAGCATTTCTCATCGAGGGTTTTCCCATTTTGGGTTTTCCTCATAAACCTTGTGTTGTGGGTGTAGACACCTAAAATTGTCATGTCTAATTAAATAAATATCTTTATTTATTTAATTATTTTAGCCTAATTCTTCTATTAATTAAATAAATCTTTATTTATTTAATTAATTCATTTATCCTCTTCTAGCCTTATTTCTCATTTAAATAAATACATTTATTTATTTAAATTACCCTTTTCCTAAATTAAATAAATATTTTATTTATTTAATTGATCCCACTTCTTCTATTAATTAAATGAATCTTTATTTATTTCATTAATTCATTAACCTTTTCTACCCATGACACATGTCATTCATCTCTTAACTCCTACACTACCTACCCTCTCATTATTTTCTTATTTTCTCTACCTACCCTCTAATCATAGCCGACCTCTTTTACACCTCTCAATCTTATCTCTCCATTTCTTATAGTGTCTTCTATATAAGGAGATGTTTCCTTCATTATCAAACCCTCACTCACTATGCATTCAGCCCCGACTATGCTTTCGAACTTGCATATACAATCAAGCCTACTTGCAACCACAATTCCGTTCTTTGTTGAGCTCTTGTGCACATAAAATCTGAGAGCAAATATATCAAGCAAGATCAATGGAGATAGGAAGAATGGAGATTCAAACCCTATTGGACATGTGATGCTATAATCTTTGTGATTTCATTTGATTTACATTGTCTTAGGTAATCTTCATATGTTATGGTGGATCTTTGTTGTTGTTAGGCTAGGTTTTTGTGGTTGAATTCATTTAGTCTTTCAATATTGTTGTTAATCCATTTTCACCATAAACAGTGGGTTATGCATTTGTGTGTTTGCCTCTTTTGATATCCACTATTTTATTACTGATTTGATTATTTAGTGTTTAGGTTGTTAACTAGTACTCAAGGGTTGGTTTAAAAAGGAAAAGATTATAGGAACCACTGATTCACCCCCCTCTCAGTGGATTCATTGTGTTCAACATTTTACTCTTGGATGCAATTATATATAAGCACAACCATAATTCCTTCTCTTCATGAGTCACACTTTAAAATAAAATGAAGATATTTAGAATCACCAATATGAGACATGAAATCATTACCTCTTTAAATTTATCCAACATGCACTATACACCCTAATTCGACATGAAATCTCTCTTTTTTTACAAATCAATTAATTGTTTATCCAATTGTTGGAAAGTATTAATAAATATCTTATATAGTACATGGAAATGCTTAATAATCTTCATATTTGTGTCAAATAATTCAATGGATACCAATATGTCTACCTATACTCCATTTTTGTTGATGATATCCTTAGATACAACATCCATGTCATGGTGCAATTGCACTTTAACTACTTGGAAAATAGAGTTTTTGCTTGAGCCATAACTCCTAGAACTTCTTCAATGTGCTATAAGTACTTCTTACACATTTTACAATATATGAAAATGTTATTAAATAATACAATGATAAAATCCCTCAATTGCTTGTATTAAACTTGACTCATGTCATGTGTCACTTGTCACATGCCTACACCTTTGAGTCAAACCCTAATCCTCAATCAATATTAGTGATCCATCATCATCCTATCTTATTACTTTGATTTTTTCTCTTGATAATTCTATATCTAGAGGCCCTTGTCCTTTACTATCTATATAATCTTATGTCATCTCAAGCTTATTCTATCATCATTTCATCATATTATAATTGCTATACCAAAGTTATGTTTGTGTTTTAATAGACTAATTAACATTCGTATCAAGAACTAATCAAATAGAACTAGGGTGCATTCTATTTCAAGCTCATCTACATAGATGAAGTTTGTTTGAGGTATACATTTTATTTCATGCAATTTCTTATGCAATTTACTACATGCACTTTTCACCTCTTGAAAAAGTTATCTCATGAACATCATCATCTCAATATTAAATCTAATGGTAGTCTAATATAGCATCTAATCTTGTAAATATATAGATCATTTGTGAATCTCATCTATCAATTTGTTGGTTCTAGGGTTTAAGTATTTGTTTTTGATAAAAATTTTGTTGAATACTTTGTAGTCAATGCACATGTACTATATTTCTTCTTCACTAAAACTATAGATGAAGAAAAGGAACTTTATTTGCATATGGTGTGCCTCATGTATAGTAGTTCCTTTATTTCTTCTTATGCCTCTTTGGATGGTGTAACTTGGAGTACTGATGATGGGCTTAGTTCCCTCCTCAAATTTTATGACATTCTCAAGACTTCTTTTGGTGGTCTGCATAAAAGAATTTTACTAATGACCTTGTCATGCATGTCCAAGATACTTATTATATCCGCACTATATGTTTTCTTAACTTTTATGAATTTTTTTCATAATCACGAAACATAGAGCTACCCATGCTACTTTCTCATGATCAGAGATCCTCTCCATTCTTTTGTAGATACAATACTTGATACTCTATTTATCATCGACGAAAGTATCACTTCTCTCCCTTCTAGAAAAAAACATTAGTTCAATGTTCCTAGTTTTGTGTGATCTTTCCTAATGAGTGTGGCCATTATATATCTAGGACCATATCTATGTCTTCTATACTGACAAAATAGAATTCATCTTTTATATCATATATTCCCTCGCTAATATTTAGTTTAGAGATATTTCTACTATATTTAATGATGAACCCATCAATCACCATTACATTAAATCATTCAATGTCCTCTATTTTAAGACATTTATTTGCCATTAGTCTATTATCAATGTTTAGAGTTAAGAGTTGCACTCATACCAAAGAGTATGCCACTCTTTTTTCCTAATAGCACCCACATATGCTAAATATATTTTAGCTGAGTGATAGTTGTGCCTTGTCTTTATATTGTCTTCTCCTTCCATCTCTAATTTTAGTTCTTCTTTCACTCTATGGTTTAAGTTGTTTAGACCTCAATTCATCTTTAGATCTTACATCAATAAAGTCCACTCATCCTTTCCCAAGACAAAAGTTGTCTAGGTGATTACGTCCAAATAAAAAAGATATAATATTCACATCCGAATATCCAAACAAGACAAAGCCGTTCTAAATTCCACGCTCCGAGATTAGATTACAATTCGCGTTTCCAAGGACTTACGGAAACTACAATAGGAAAAACTAGGCTCGGGAAGCATACGCTGACAAACAACAGGTGCGGTTTCCGTCTTCCGGACTTGAAAATATCTTTTAATCTATTTGAACAAACAATGTTCACGATGTTTTCATGTATCTTTTAATCTACTTGAACAAACAATGTTCACAATGTTTTCATGTAACTCTGGAAGGTTGATGCGTAGTCCCGTCTTCCGGACTCGAAATATCTTCCAATCAGGTTTATGTCCAATATTGTTGATGTTATTTGTGCGCATAAAAAAATCTACAGTGGACACAAACCTGATTTATGTCCACTGTAGATGTTTTTTGTGCGCACAAACAACATTTTGTGAGCACAAAAAACATATACAGTGGAGATAAAAATTTATGTCGACAGTAGATGTTTTTTTTTTTTTTTTATATTACAAACCTCAGGTTTAAGTCCACTGTTGCTGTTATTTATGCGCACAAAAACATCAACAGTTGACATAAACCTGATTGGAAGATATTTCGAGTCCGGAAGACGGGATTAAAGGCCAAGTGGATTTCTCTATCCTGCCAAAGCACAGCGCGCATTTTAGGTTTTGTTTACGTATGCTCCTTAACAAGCAAAGGAACACAGAAAGGGGAGAGCTATGGAAGCTGGGGACATCCAGGTAACAGAGTTGCAAGGCTATTTTCTCTTAGTTTTTCAATATAATTTCGTTTCTGACGTGTTGGGTGACACTGTTTTTGTTTTGGTGGCCAGAGTATTGCTACTGCTCCGCAAGAAGAACCGGACCTCACAAGTAAGATCAAATATGTTATCCAGATGGTGGTAGGATGCTTCAGTGTCCCGTTGCCAGTGCAGGGAGGGGAGGAGGAGGGACGGGGGCCTGTTGGGGATATCGAACTCGGTATGATTCAGGTGAGACTACATATGTTCCCCTAATCTTCTATTTATATTCTTGCCAAATTTGACCACGTAAACCAGCTTCGATTTTTTTCCGGATTTGATCACTTAAAGGTCAACCGCTTGGAGTAATTGCTGCTTCCTGTTTTGAAGCAGCAATGATAGTTATTTCCCCACTCCAGTTACTTTGTGTTTGTTTCTTTAATTTTTTGTTGAAAAAAAGGTACTTTATTCGCTAAATCACTCGATCTTTATAAATTCATTTTGATGGTGTCCTATTAAGGGCAGATTGGAGTGTAGAATTAGGAAGATCCAGATTCTAATGAGGCTGATCAATCGCCTGCAACAGACCTCCGACTAGAGCAATCCTCAGTCACAAGTGACAGTAAATCTGTTATTCCGGTGACAGTGGCGTTGGTGTTGGCGGGAGGAAGCTTTGGCGTCATCTACAAAGTACCCGGAGGTCTGAACGAGCTAGGAAGGGCTGTCATGGGCCACACCATTGGTTTCAACGTATTCCTGGTCGCTGACGCACTGACCTTTTTTGCTTCATTGGCGGTTGCCATGATTGTGGCCACTGTGTCGCATATATCCGCAAAGATGGACTAAATCATCCTCATCACTCTCTGCGCAGCGACGGTGTGCTTCGCTGTAACGTTCCTTGCTGCAGCATATGTGGTGGCGTTCCCCAACCATAAGTAAATCGCGCTATGTTTTGGTGGTGGCTTACAATAACGTTGGCACTTCTGATATATTATATGGCTCTCTCACCATGTTCTACCAAGTATGTGGGATGATCTGCAATGGCGTTTTAAGGAGCTCTCTTTCAAACAACAGCATGGGATGGGAAATGAAAGGAATATAATCGTATTTCCATTTATTCTATATTATATAACTTATTTGATATTGTGAGAGTCGTTTGGGATTTTCCATGAAAGTCAATATACGATCTTAAATTTTGTAAAAGTCGATCTATATAATATTTGATCAAAAGGATTATAAATGGATGACAGACAAAGTTTTTTAATTCTAAAGAGGGGTTAAAAAAATACATGTGATGTCATTTTTAATTAAACATTCATCAATAGAATTTTAATGATATTTGAATCTTGATGAAAAAAACAATAATACCATATGTTAGTCTTAACAACATGTAAATTTTGACTTTTTCATAAAATATATTGAAAGTTTTATGAAAACAATCATGGAAACCAATATGGTTTGATACCTCCTTCAAGATCTTTCAATCTTGCGGTCATGACTCACATTTTTCCTCCTTTCTTCTCTGCATCAAACCTACCAAGCCAAAGGAGATTAAAAATGAGAGGGAGAAACTATTTTATGTTAAAACATAACGATATTAGGGCAAGTGGATGAGCACTAGTTCCAAAGGCAAGAGTATTTTGGATCCAATGGATGAGATAACATGTCGATATCATCAGATTTAAATTTGTTTTATTAATTTTTCTTACATTCTTTTTAACTAATTAATTTAAGCTGTTTTTAATACGTAGCTTTTATTCTTTAATACTTGTTAATGCCGGTGAGTAAATTATTTAATTGGAAATGTTATTTATTATTATTTTTAAAGATGTTGTTAGCAATTATAATTTCTTTTCATTTATTTAAATTACAATTTAGTTGATAAAAGTTGCTAAATGTTATTATTAAATATTTTTAAAAAAATTAATTAATATTAAATAAAATATTTTGGTATTGATATTAATAGAGATTTTATTCTTGTAAAGTATTTAAATTAAGTAGATCAGTTAGTTTCAACCTAATAACTTCGAGCTTAAACTTAATATGAATATTTATGAAATAAGATTGTAGTAATGCTTAATATTAAATTATGATGCATTATTTAATTATAATATTGATCTCACCTTGGAGACCAACTCATTCCTTATATTTTACCTTAGGAATGAAATTTAATATTATTCCTGTAGAACTGTCAACCTTTTGCCCACCTTGGAGACCAACTCATTCCTAGGGTGTGAGAACTGTCAACCTTTTGCCCACAATCACTTGAAAATTCTTCTTCCTTGTCTATTGCGTATTGGGTGAAATGTTGTTGTTGGCACAAAGATTGTGTCACTAGGAGAGAAAATTAGTATTTAGGTAATTTTACATTTTATTAAATTTTGGATTGATCATTAATTTGTGAATTATTATTATATTTTTTTAAAAAAATTGTAGGCATGGCATGTTGTGTCATGTGTTCCAAACATGTGTAAAGGTGGGCATGACACATTGGAGGTTTGGTTTAATAGCAAAATTGTTGAATGTGACTTGGTTATCTAACTAAAATCTTTGAAAATGCATATTTGATGCCCATTTGACTCTATCTATTATTTCATTGCTCTTCTATCGATTGATTACATTTTTATTTAGATGATATATTCTTTGAAGTTTCCTACTTTAAAATTTTGTAGTGATAAAATATATTTTTCTTTTATCCTACTAGAATACAAAGATGTTTATTGTAGTTGTTTTAAAGTCTTGCTAAGTTCTCAAAATTTTTAGAGTTTGTTATTATTGGTGCTTTCCTTATGAGATCTTAGAGTCTCTTTTTCAGCAATGTGGATCAATACACCTGACTTGGAGGGGCTAACTTTCAGCATCGACATAAGGACACTTGAGCAGTTTTAAGAGACTTCATCCATCATGAGTTTTTTTCCTACATCTTCCCTTAATTGGGGAGACTTTGTGGATACATATTTGGTTTTGTTTCTTCCCAAGGGGAGGAATATTGTTTGATGATTGCGAAGCAATTTCTTCATTCCATTTTGGGCCTCTGCCATTGGTGTAGATTCTACGTTGAGGGGGGGCTACTTGGTCTCTCTTCTTCTCTCATATGGGGGGAACTATTTCCTCACATGGGGTTTTGTCCATCACATACTTCTTTAAGAGTTCTTTGTATAGTTTTCATCTCTCTTTTTTGGGGGGGGGGAGTTTTTTCCCATTGGGTTTTTCTCTCTTTCTCTACTTGTGAGAGATTGCATTGGTTTGCATGCATTTGCATTTGTACATGGATATCTAACATGACCTTATAGTTGAGACCCATCTTGCATTGCTTAATTGCATTGTAGACTTAAGTGCATTCCCCTAAGCTGCACTTCAAAGGGGATGTTAGTGTAATTATTTATTCATATAGGATATATTTACATCTTACTTAAGTTGAAACTAAGTCCACATTGAAGTTGAAGTGTCTAAGATTTGATAGAGGTGGAGAATTCTGCTTCTGTGAGTTTAATTCTTTTTGTGAGATGCATGGAATCTGAAGACAACTATTTGCTCCTAGGACCCCACAACAAAATGGGATTTGTGAAAGGAAGAACCATATTGTTTTAGATGCTACAAGAACCATGTTGATTGAAGGAAATGTTCTGAAGGTTTACTAGAGAGAATATGTTAGCACTATAGTCTATACCTTCAATAGAGTTCATATCAAAGGTGATACCAATAAGACTCCTTATGAGCTTTGGTTTGATCATGTTCTTACTATGAAATATTTCAAAGTTTTTGGTATCAAATATTATATTGGTGCAGGGACACTAGGACATGTGTCTACTTAATTTTGACATGTGTCTACATCATTTTAATTCATGGTTATGTTAGGAATAAAATGTGCAATGTGTGTGTGTTTGAAGACTTATTGATTAGGTCTAGACAATGTAATAAGCCCTGAGGTTCCAAGGTGTCTGAACTTGGTCAAAGGCCTCGCATGGGAATTTTATATGTACTTTTGGTGTTTAGGGGTTTGGAATGTGTGGTAGGTTCATTGTTGACCTTTGGTGTGAAGGAAAGACTGAATTGTAGGAAGTTGACAAAAGTTGCAAAGTTGCATTATTACCTTAAGCAACTTTCTTGCAAGATTTTGAAATATGGTTATCCCAACGGTTAGTTGGTTGATTGTGTGCATTGGAGGTAGTTGGAGGAGTTCCTTGGTGTGATATAATCCTAGAGGAATGATTCCTACTAGTTGGAGATGATATTGAATGAATTTCTTGTCTTCAAAGCAAATGGTTATTGCGATTTCCTGCATTTTCCTTGAGTTTTTTGTTCTTCCATAATTCCCTGTGAATGGTGGGCATGAATTAAACATTTGGAAAATTGTAGTAGAGGCTCAACATCCATTTGGAGTTGATCTGAGGTCTTTAAGTCTTTGGGTTTGGAAGAAAATGAATTTTCTATCCCATTGGCCTGACAAAACCCTCAAAACCATGGTTTGGATGCAAATAGTGACACAAATCAACATCTCTCGATGCGATCAACCTGAAACCTAGGAGGATGTTGATTTGACATGTATACTAGATGTTCCTGGTGGTTTTGGAGGTAGGAAGTGTCATTTTCCTTTCCTAAGATGAAGCCCTAGGCTTGACATCGCTCATGTGGCAAGCCTATACAGTAGGAAAAGAGGGTGGAAACGTTGAACAACAGATTAAGGATGGTCAAAATTAGCATTGGACAAGTGCAAACCCTTGGCAAGTGTTATCCTTTCATTCCTTTGTGACTGGTGAATATTTTGAGAGCTTAAACCCCAATACCGACTAGAAGAGGCTAAATAGGGTCAGTAGGGTTTGACCATCCATACTCAAAACCTAGATGCAGAAGTTTGGAATCCTGTAGAATGACCAAAAGGGTATTCGAATATCAAATTTATTCAAGGGGTTGTTCAGGTAGGCTGTGAGAAAAATCAAGAAAATTCCAAATGGAGGGCTAATTGCTTGTAGCCCTTTTCCTAGGTTCAAAAGGGGAAAAGATACAAAGGGCTAGTAAACACCCATCTAAGGGGTCAAGATCAGTGAACATTCCATATAACACATGTTTAAACAGTCACATAGGTTAGTTTCCACTTTTGAGTAAAGATCTCATTGCTTGGGGTTTGGGGTTGTTAGGTGTCCTTGGTTGAAGGGTTAGAACCTTAGGGGTGGGAGACTCCTTGTCAATTGTGAGTTGTCCTGAGTGAAGAGATCCTTGGTAAGGATCTAGGGAAATCTCTAGAAACCTTGAGAAGCTTAATGACATTGGTCCATTGGGTGATACCAAGTGGAGACCCTTTTTGAGTAAAAACCAAGAAATTGATATAACATCCCAATTCCTCTACATCGTATTTGTATCAGAGCTATACCAAGGGTGGAATAGTATATGTTAGACTTAGAATTTGGAGAAGAGGTTGCTACAATGCCTCCTAAGGCAATGAACCCAAAGGCCAACAAGAATATGGTAGAGGAGTTGCTTGAAGAGAAACTCAAAGAGACCGGACAGTCCAAGGGAAAGGACAAAACTTATGATGATGAATCAGAAGAGGAGACTGAGGAGTAGGAAGCCATCCCTCAGAATATGGCAGTTGATCAAAAGATGTTCTTGGATGCCCTAAAATCAGTAAAGAGTGATAATATGGAAAGTCTACCTATCTCTAGTGGTAGCCTGAATGGAGAAGAGGTGCTTCTATGGATAGAAGCACTCAATAACCACTTTGAGTACAAAGAGGTCCAAGAGGAGAAAAGAGTCATTTGGAAAAGTCTAGACTCAAGGGGTTTTCCTTGTTGTGGTGGACAATGTTGCAGGAAGAAAGGGTGAACATAGGGAAGAACAAGATATCCTTTTGGAAGAGGATGAAGAAAATAATCAAAGACCAATTCCTACCAATAGACTATAAGGTTCAAATGTATAAGAAGCTGCAAAATCTTAGATAGAGGGAGTTGGATGTGAATGCATATACTGAAGAATTTCACAAGATAAGTCTTAGGTCCAAGAAGCATGAAGAAGAGGTGGAGAAGCTGGCTAGATACCTGAATGGGTTAAGGCAAAACATCCAATATGAGATCAGTATCATGGCTCTAGAAACTCTACACAAATGCTTCCAATTAGCATTGAGGGTGGAAGATAAGATAAAGAGGAGAGGAGAACAAAATAATAGAGGAAGAGGTGGCAGAAATCTTAGAGGTAGAGGAGGCTTTGGAGGAAGGAATACTCTTTTAAAAAATGGTGATTCTAACCAGCAAGAGTCCAATGGAGAGTTCAATAATAAAAATGGAGGATTTATAGGAGGAAAAAGACCTTCTGGTAGGGGTAGGCAAGGAAACCAAGGCAGAGGGCCTATTGTTTTCATTGGTAAATGTTACAATTGCACCCAAGTGGGTCACACTCTGAATAGATGCCCGGAGAAATCTTCTAGCTCACATGGACCGAAAAGAAGGACTCAACTTGTGCAAGAAGATGATGGACAAAGTGTCAATTCACCCATTGGAAATGTAGGTCCCACCTTGGATGGAGAAAGCCTTATGCTAAGGAGAATGTTGTTGAAGGTACCCCAAGGCAAAGAGCCCACATAAAGAAAGTCACTCTTCAAAACTACTTGTAAGTCTGATGGTAAGGTTTGCAAAGTGATTGTTGATTCTGGATCCACAGGAAATATTGTTGCTTTAAAAATGGTAGAGAAGTTAAAACTGAAAAAGGTTACCACATGTGCTCGTCCTTATAGAGTGTCTTGGCTTAACAAGGGGCAACATGTAGTAGTAGATGAACAAACTTGGGTAGATTTTGAAATGGGGGACTATAAGGATAGGATCTTGTGTGATATCCTTCCTACGGATGCTTGTCACCTATTCTTAGGTTTCCCTTGGTAGTATGATGTCAAAGTACAACATGATGGTGAGAAAAATGTGTATGTCATTACCAAGAATGGTAGACATTTTAGGATGGATCCTTTACATGATCAAGGGGAAGAGAAGATTGTTAGTCCACATGTCATGTTTCTTAGTGGATAGGAGTTTTTAGAAGTCCTCAAATAAGAAGAGATCCAAGGCTATGCCTTAGTTTTATACCCAAAAGATGAGTCCAAGAAAGGAAAAGGTGAGAAAGGAGAGATTCCTAGTGAACTTCAAACCATTTTGGATAGATATAAGGGAGTTGTGGCCAAATACATGCCCAATAACTTGCCTCCCATCAGAGAAATCAATCATCAAATTGATCTAATCCCTAGAGTGACCTTGCCTAATAAAGCTGCCTGCAAGATGACTTCTACTCAGAATGAGGAGATAGCAAGACAAGTGCAAGATCTTTTGGATAAGGGGTTGATTAGGAAGAGTTTGAGCCCACGTGTTGTACCCACTATGTTAGCACCAAAAAAAGATGGAACATGGAGCATGTGCACTGATTCTAGAGCCATCAACAAGATCACAATTAGGTACCAGTTTCCTATGCCTAGGATTGAAGACCTTATGGACTATCTTGGAGGGTCATGCTAATTTTCAAAGATTGATTTGAAGTTAGATTACCATCAGATTAGGACCAAACTGGGTGATGAGTGGAAGACAGCCTTTAAAACCAATGAGGGCTTATATGAGTGGATGGTGATGCCATTTGGCCTCACAAATGCACCTATTACCTTTATGCGCCTCATGAATGAGGTATTGGTAGAATTTATTGGAAAATTTGTTATTGTTTATCTTGATGACATCTTGGTGTTTAGCAGATCCAAGGAGGAGCATTTGAAGCATTTGGATCAGGTTTTGAGGAAGCTTCATGATGATAAATTGGTAATCAATCTAGAGAAGTGTGAATTCATGAAAATTGAGTTGGTGTATCTAGGCTTTGTAATTTCAAATGGATGTTTGAAAATGGATCTTTATAAGGTTGATGCTATTGTAAATTGGCCTACACCTAGGATAGTAGGTGATGTTAGGAGTTTTCATGGATTGGCTACTTTTTATAGAAAGTTCATCAAGGGCTTTAGTCATATTTGTGCTCCCATCCTTAACACTATAAATGGAGGAATCAAATGCAGGTTTGAATGGACAGAGAAAGCAACCCAAATATTTGAGATTTTGAAGGGGAAGGTTGCAGAACTTCCCACCTTGAGGTTCCCTAGTTTTGATCAACTTTTTATAATTGAATGTGATGCAAGCAAGCAAGCAATAGGTGCAGTCCTTAGTCAAGAAGGGCATCTCTTGACATTATTTTCAGAGAAGTTGAATGAGGCTAAATAGAGGTATTCAACCTAATATTTGGAGCTTTATGCCATGGTGAAAGCACTCAAAAAGTGGTTCCATTACCTTCTTCCAAAAGAGTTTAGTGTTTATACTGATAACCATGCATTGAGTTTTCTTAATAAGAAAGAGAAGTTGAACCAAAGGCACATCAAGTGGGTTGAACAACTCCAACCTTACACCTTTACCATCAAGCACAAGAAGGGTGTGACTAATAAGGTTGCAGATGTTTTGAGCTGGAGAACCCTCACTATCCAAGAAATTCATTTGCAAAGTATTGGTGTTGATTCTCTTAAGGCCATGTACAAGGAGGATCATGATTTCAAGGATGTATATGATGTATGTACTAAGTTTGCTGACTCTTTTCATGTTGATTTTTCTGATTTTATGTTGTAGGATGGATTGCTCCTCAAGGGGAATCAATTATGCATTCCCTAGTGTTCTATGAGGGAGAATATTATTAGAGAGAAACATAATGGTAGTCTTGGAGGTCATTTTGGTTTGGACAAAACCATAGAGCAGGTATCAAGGTTTTATTTTTGGCCCAAGATGCAGGCAGAGGTAAGAATATTTGTGGAGCATTGTCCTATTTGTCAAAGGGTAAAAAGTGTTTCAACCAATGCTGGTTTGTAGCAGCCTTTACCGATTCCTACTAGGTCTTAGGAAAGCCTTAGTATGGATTTTGTACTTGGATTGCCCAAACATCCTAGGGGGTTTCATAGTGTCTTTGTAATTGTTTATAGTTTCAGAAAGATGGCTCATTTTGTGCCATGTAAATGTACAAATGATGCATCTCATATTGTCAATCTATTTTTCAAAGAAGTTGTAAGGATACATGGATTACCTCTCAATATTGTCACTAATAGAGACTCCAAGTTTGTTGGTCATTTTTGGAGGACTCTCTGGAATAAATTAGGTACCAATATATCATTTTCATCAGCATACCACCCTCAGACAGATGCAAAAACTGAGGTGGTTAATAAATCCCTTGACAATCTCCTTCGATGCCTTACCAAGCAGCATGGACAAAGTTGGGATTTGGTGATTGGACAAGTTGAATATGCATACAATGATTCAATCAAGAGGAGCATAGGGAGAAGTCCATTTGAGGTTGTGTATGGCCTACACCCTAGGGGGATACTTGAACTCAGAGATCTTGGAGGCATGGACAAAAGGAGTGCCCAAGGAGAAGATTTTGCTGTCACCATGAAGGAGATTCACGAATAAGTTAAGGGTTCACTTCAACAAAGTACTGACAAATATAAACTCAGAGCAAATATTAAGAGGAGAGATGTCTAGTTCAAAGTAGGGGATTTGGCGATGGCTTACCTAAGGAAAGAAAGGTTACCTAAAGGCCAACCCTCTGAACTACTCATGTAGAAGATAGGTCCCCTCTGGGTGGTTCATAAGTTTGCCAATAATGCATATGAAGTTGAAATTCTAGCAGACTTGGGAATATCTCCCATCTTTAATGTATGTGATTTGACAACCTTCAAAGGATCCTTGATAGATGCAACACCTGATTCATCTCTTGAGGAAGAGGATGTAGAGTAGATGAAAGATATACCACCTAGCAAGCCATTGGAATTGGAGGGCATTCTTGACTCCAAGGTGATCAAACATACAAGGAAATGTGTGTACAAAGACTATCTGGTCAAATGGAAGGGCTTCCTGAGTCTGAAACTACTTGGATGAGTGAAAGTGATATCCTCAAGCATGGAACCATAATCAACCGGTTGGCAACTCAAGGGACTTCGGTTTTCTTCTCTAGAGGAGTACGGTGCAAGTGCACTAGGACATGTGTCTAATTCATTTTGACATGTGTCTGCATCATTTTAATTCATGGTTATGTTAGGAATAGAATGTGCAATGTGTGTGTGTTTGAAGGCCTATTGATTAGGTCTAGACAATGTAATAAAACCTGAGGCTCCAAGGTGCGTCAACTTGGTCAAAGGCCTTGTATGGGAATTTGATATGTATTTTTCATGTTTAGGGGTTTGAAATGTGTTGTAGGTTCATTCTTGACCTTTGGTGTGAAGGCAAGACCGAATTGTAGGAAGTTGACAAAAGTTGCAAAGTTGCATTATTGTCTTAAGCAGCTTTCTTCGAAGATTTTGAATGTGGTTATCCCAATGGTTAGTTGGTTGATTATATGAGTTGAAGGTAGTTGGAGGGGTTCCTTGGTGTGATATAAGCCTAGAGGAATGATTTCCACTAGTTGGAGATGATATTGAAAGAATTTCTTGTCTTCAAAGCAGATTGTTATTGTGATTTCTTGCATTTTCCTTGAGCTTTTTGTTCTTGCATAATTCCCTGTGAATGGTGGGCATGAATTAAATATTTGGAAAGTTGTAGAAGAGGTTAATTGTCCATTTGCAGTTGATCTAAGGTCTTGAATCCTTTGGGTTTGGAAGAAACTAAATTTTCTATCGCACTGGCCTGACAAAACTCTCAAAACCAAGGTTTGGATGCAAACAGTGACACAAATCAACATCTCTCTATGGGATCAACCTGAAACCTAGGAGGATGTTGATTTGACATGTATACTTTATATTACTAGTGGATTTGGAGGCAATAAGTGTCATTTTTCTTTCCTAAGATGAAGCCCTAGGCTTGACATCGCTCATGTGGCAAGCCTGTGCAGTAGGAAAAGAGGGTGGAAACCTTGAACAAAAGATTGAAGGATGGTAAAAATTGGCATGAGAAGGACCCTTGGATAGGTTCAGACCCTTGGCAAGTGTTACCCTTTCATTCCTTTGTGACTGGTGAAGCTTTTGATATTTTAAACCCCAATACCGGTTAGAAGAGGCTAAATAGGGTCAGTAGGGTTTGACCATCCATACTCAAAACCTAGATACAAAAGTTTAGAATCTTGTAGAATGCCCAAAAGGGTATTTTAATATCAAATTTATTCAGGGGGTTTTTTAGGTAGGTTGTAAGAAAAATCAAGAAAATTCTAAATGGAGGGCTAGTTGCTTGTATCCCTATTTCCTAGGTTAAAAAGGGGAAAAGATATAAAGGGCTAGTAAACACCCATCTAAGGGGTCAAGATCAGTGCACATTCCATATAACACATGTGTAAACACTCACATAGGTTAGTTTCCACTTTTGAGTAAAGATTTTGTTGCTTGGGGTTTGGGGTTGTTAAGTGTCCTTGGTTGAAGGGTTGGAACCTTAGGGTAGGAGACTCCTTGTCAGTTGTGAGTTATCCTAAGTGAAGAGATCCTCAGGAAGGATCTAGCGAAATAGATAGAAACCTTGAGAAGGGTAATGACATTGGTCCATTGGGTGATACCAAGTGGAGACCCTTTTTGAGTAAAAAACAAGAAATTGATATAACATCCCAATCGCTCTGCATCAAAGGTGATGTCGGTAAGACTCCTTATGACCTTTGGTTTGGTCATGTTCCTACTGTGAAATATTTCAAAGTTTTTGGTAGCAAATATTATATCAATAGAGATGAGGATATTGGAAATTTGGATGCTAGAAGTGATGAAAGAATCTTTCTAGGATATTCTACAAATAGCAAAGCCTACCGGTGCTATAAAAAGAGACTGAGAAAGATACTTGAGAGTGAAAGTATGAAAGTGGATGAAAACCTTGGGAAGGAGATCAAAGCTTATGATGAAGGTCAGCATGTTGTTTTAGCTCCTATTCAACTTGAAGAGCCTAAGTAGAATGATCTGGTAGAGATTGTGAATATAGATGTTGCTGTTATTGGTGATGATGTATAGGAACCTGAAGATCAAAACAATTAGAAGACTTTGAGGTATGTAAGACTAAATCATTCTACGAATCAGATTATTGGTGATAAGAATAAAGGTGTGATGACTAGAAGAAGGTTAGCTGCAGAAGAGATATGTTTGATTTTTAAAGTTGAACTTAAAAATTTTGTTGACGCTTGTAAAGATAATAACTGGATTAGACCCATGGAAGAAGAGTTAGATCAGATTGAAAAGGACAACACTTGGGAACTTGTGCCTAGACCTAAGGATAAAAATGTTATTGGTACTAAATGCATTTTTAGGAACTAATTGAATGAGGTTAGTGAAGTCTAGTTAGAAATAATGCCAAACTCATTTGCAAAGGATATTCAAAGGAAGAAGGGATTGATTATGAAGAAACTTTTGCTCCGGTTGCTAGAATTGAAGCTATTAGATTTCTTGCTAAGTTATGCTGCCCATAAAGATTTCAAGGTATATCAAATGGATGTCAAATCTGCATTTCTGAATGGTGATCTAGAAGAAGTTTATATTGAACAACTTGATGGATTTTCACTATTAGATGATGGAGCCATGGTGTGTAAGTTGAAGAAATCACTTTATGGGTTAAAACAAGTCCCTAGAGCTTGGTATGCTAGATTAGATAAATACTTGCTAAAATTTTGGATTTGTCAAAGTTCTACTGCTAGTAATTGCACCCAGATAGTTTGGATGAAGGAAATGTTGAAAGATATCAGAGTTATTTATGATGAGCCTACTGCTATATACTGTGAGAATTCTAGTGCTATAAATATGTCTAAGAATCTGGTGCAACATTCAAAGACTAAGCATATATCAATAAAATACAATTACTTGAGAGAAGTGAACAAAAGGAGAAGTTGGAATATGTATCTACAAAGGAACAAATTACTGATATTTTTACTAAGCCTTTTCTTGCAGATAGATTTGTTTATTTGAGCGACAAGTTAGGGGACTTTACCCCCTCCTGATGAGAACTAGATGCATTGAGTTGCATCAATCCAGTGGAATTTAGAGCCTTATTCTTTTATCTCAATTGATGAGTTGGTGTTGCTCCTCTGTTGGAGTAGTCTGTGTTTTGGGAGAGAGATCTCTGAGATTTTTGGTTATGTGTTTTAGGGGGAGATAGTTTGATTTTCTATTTTGGTGATCTTTGGCATTGTTGTCAAAGGGGGAGAGAGATGATGTGAAAAAATACTTTATCTATCTTGATATTAGGGGGAGTTTGTTGGTGATATCTTCTTTCTTTGCATTGACTATTTTTCACATTCATATGTTGCCATCAATGCCAAAGAGGGAGATTGTTGGATTTGCTTGTTCATTGATGCTGCTAGGATATGTTGTTGTCATTTACATCAACATATTCTTGTGAGTTATTTTGGTGAGTTTGGAAAAGGTTTTTGGTCTGGTTTTGTCGTTTGGTTTTGTTGATCACTATTTTGCTGAATCCGGTATTCCCTTTGATATATTCTGGTGTGATCAGATCTTGTGTTGAGATTTCGGATTATTGTTTTTGATGATCTTATGTATCTTCATTTTAGATGGCTCATGGTTTGGTGTGCCGCAAGTTATCTTTCTCGTGATAGTTGTTGATTGGTTGTGTTCTTGAGCTTTGAGACGTTGACCGATGAAGATTTGAAAAGAGATGTTGGTGCAACTATTCTAGATGATTCGAACATGATTGATGGTGTTTCCTATTCATGTCCTATTTATTTTGGCAATTTGCATTTCTCATTGAGTGAGTTTTTGGTGATTTCCTTGAATTGGTGATGATTTATGTGTTATGCAGTATTTTTGGTTGTGTACCATGTTCCAGTTGATCTTGGTGGGATTTTCAATGGATGTAATCATTTGGGAATTTGAACTAGGTCCATGCTATGTAATGTAAATAATAATATTGGTTCAGTGGCCATCTTTGTATCATGTAATGTAAATTTTGTAATTATGAGATGAGGATTGAGGGTTTAGCTAGCCTTGTTATCAAGGTTGATGGTTTGTATATATAGGTGATACACTTATGTAATTTTTGTGTCGGTATTGTGTCTACGTTATCATAGAGAGGTAAATGTGTGAACAAGGATATATCATTTAGTGAAGTATTGTGGTGAGTTTGGTGTTGCAGGGTAGATAACTGTGCTTAACTAGAACTACCATCAGGCATTTGCAGATGCTATTATTGCATTTCATTTCTTTTGGATTGTAGTCCAAATCATATTGTAAGTTAGTGAGACGTCAGTGAGGGTTGTATCCTTCTGGGCATATATCTTTTGCAAAGTGAGCTCCAGGTAGTGTGCCTAAATGCATGTGCATTCCCCATTGTAATATTTTCACATACTACTGCAGAGTATTGTCTTATTTTGGGTAAGTTCCCGCTGTGTTGTTTCCCTTAACCAAGTTTTCCATGTAAAAATTTTGGTGTTGTGTGTTGTGTTGTTAATTACCTTATCTATTATTGTTGTGGTTTATCAGTTTATGTTTTAGATGTTTAATTTGTGTATCCCATCAAGACTAATTTAGCCCCCTCTCAGCCTTCCCTTTTGATTGCTACCAACACCAAGAACTGCATACACGATATGTTCAGTGGACCCATGTGTTCTTTTAGTCCTTAAAAATGCTCAGCAGACCAACGTCCATATTCCCAATACCTCATACACACTTTTAACTTATCAAAACCCCATATGTGTTACTTGTATTAAATAAAATGTGAAGGAAAAGGGAGGGAAGGAAAGGGGGAGAGGGAGAGAGAGGGAGATGGAGAGGAATGGAGAGAGAGAGAGAGAGAGAGAGAGATGGACGGAGAGAGGATGGAGAGAGAGAGAGAGAGAGAGAGAGAGAGAGAGAGAGAGAGAGAGAGAGAGAGAGAGAGATGGGGGAGATAAAGAGATGTTGGAGGAAGGGAGTGAGGGAGGGAGGGAGGGAGAGAGAGGAATAAAAAAGGAGAGAGAGAGAGAGAGAGAGAGAGAGAGAGAGAGAGAGAGAGAGAGAGAGATGAGGCTAGACGAAGAGATGTCACATGGTGTAATTAGGGTTCACGTGGGGGCCTAATTGAGCCACGCATGTGTTACAACACCATATGACCCCTTAAGACACCATATGACTCCTTAAGATATCATACATGGTCGGAAGGGTCATATGACATCATTGGGGGTCATGTAGAGTCATAATGGGGCCACACATGTGTTAGAACATCATATGAACCCTTAGGACATCAATGGTCTTAAGGGGTCATATGTGTGCTAAGGGACCTTACATGATGTCATTAGGTGTTATGTGGGGTCCACACACACACAAAGAGAGAGAGAGAGAGAGAGAGAGAGAGAGAGAGAGAGAGAGAGGAATACAATGTACAATAAGATATCAAAAGATAATATATTTCAATATACATGTACATGTATATGCACATATACATATAATACGCATACATACATATTATATATTATACATGTATATATTATAAACATACATATATGTATACATACGTCATACACATATTATATACATATATGTACATATTACAAACATACATATGTGTGTGTATACACATATTATATATACATATATACATACAATATCTACATATATACATATATGTATACACACATTTTAAACATACAAATTAATTTCTTTATGTTATATTATCATAGGTAGAACCATGTAAGGGGTTCTTATTCAAAAGAAACCATGTACTCACTCTTTTCTCTTTAGGCTTGTGAATGTGCTTGGATGACAAAGCTGCAATTTGTAAGTTTGATTTCCCTTCATTTCCCTCCTTTTTGACGTGTTTTGTTTTGTGAACTTGGTTTCTCAATTTTGTCATCATTAGGTTTACAATTCATGCATACAGTTTTTTTTAAATTTGAACAACAATAACATATTATTGTTGAATTTCTTTTACAAGTGTCTCCATAGTTCTCAGAGATATACGTGTACTATTTTTCAATAGCTTTTGATCTACTTATCCAAATTTTAAAAAAATTATATATTATTGTAGTGCACTTGATTATTTATAATTTTAAATTATTTTTTTTGGCATTTTAGATTGTTTCGATGCAAGTTATGCTTCGTGCACGAACTGGCACTTGTTTTTCAAGATGTGCTCATTTGGAAAAATCATAAAAAATAAAAAATACTCAACAAACAATTCAATAAAAATAAAAAACTTACAGTGCTCACTCTTAATTATCTTTTTGCCAAAGGATTTGTCAAAATACTTAATCTAACTATGACTTTTTTGATGCACATGTCAGACACTATGTTATGTTTTAAAAAAAAAAATCAGGGTTTATTTTTCATGCACGAAGGATTTAACCCCCTTCATTTTATCCAATTTTTTTAAAAAATCATAGTTTGGAAACTACATTCAGATTACTACAATCATTGTTCTTTTAGTATCTTCATATCTCGAGGGGATGACTCTCAACTTTCTCCTCCAAGTTCAGGTTTACCTGATTTCAGAAAAAAAATGTCCACTTATAGCCCCCTTTTTGCACACCATCTTGGTGTAATTACCCTATAATAAAGATTGTATTGGTTGTTTTCATGGATATTTATTCTACAAAAATCATATTTGTATCATCGTCATGTATTTAAGAAGTTCTAGGTACAAGTTTCCTAATGACAGTACTGACGAGCTAGAGACCCAAAACAATTTACCTGGTTGAAATTTAGATTTGGGAGGGGTATGTGTTGTTATGATATGATAGTAATTTGCATTTCTTAGTTTTAATATTTCTACTATATATCAAATTTTGAATTTGAATATGACATCCATCAAGATGAGGTAAATTTTGGAACAAATAGCATTGTTTCATGCAAGCAGTATCCCAAGAACTCTAAGATAAGAAAAATTAAGAAAGAGAGGTTATCAAATGAACTTGATTGGAAATAAACTAAGGTATCAAGGATGAATTGTATATACCTTGAATATTTATGCAACAAAGTCACTCAGTTCAGGCCCACATCTTTGAGATTTACCAAAATGCCAAGGAGGAAGTTGGATGAAGCAACTGTAAGGAAGCTCATAAAATTTTCTCAAATGATTGATAGTAAGAACAAGTATCAAACAAAAGGAATCATCAATTTGTATAGAATTGGGCTTGTATTACATGGATATTGTTGTTTGATAAATGGAATTTCTATTAAAATATCCAAGACCTTTATTTGGTACAATGTTCTTGGGGAAAGGATTCAACAACTCACAGGAACAAGGTCAAGAATTAACTTGCAATTTGGAATTAATAGTCATTTTGGCATCAAGATCTTGGAGAATCATGATTGCAATTTCTTAGGGATAAGAAATTTTTGGAAGGGAGGACTTGTCATGTCCCTTTTTTTCCAAAAATAAAAACTTACTAAAAATAGTAAGTCCCCACTACCTAGAAATGGTATGTCAAGGTTATAGAACGGTTTGAAGGAAAATAATTATTAATTTAATATATTATTTATTTGATGAAAATCAAATTTATCAAATAGATAAATATTAAATTAATGTCCTATTAGGTGGCATTGGTTTTTAGAGAGTTTCCTTAGAACATTTGGCTAAGTTTGAATTTGTTTTCTTCTCAAAAGATATTTAATTTAAATATCTTTCCCACTTTTTGGTGTGAGGATTTGGGTAAAATTCACTTGAATGGATTTTTGGCTTTTAGTGGTAATTGACAGTTTTGGGAAAGATGGCAGCTCATGGGGAGTTTTTATACATTTGACAAAGGAAAGTTTCTTTTTCCTTGGAAGTTGGATTTTGGCACCCATTTTGATTTAAATTTGGATATATTGAGAAATTGGGCTTTTGGGAAATCATTCATGTTGCAAATTTTATCAAAGCTGATTGTAGAATGAGATGTTTGAAGGTTTCCAGGTGATCTAAGGACTAGAGTTAGAGGATTACCAAGTGGTCTAAGATGGGAGTCAAGGATTAGCATAAAATAATCTCACTTAGAGATTCTCATTGTGCTTCAAGATTCGATAGTTTCAACATTTGAATGCTCTTTTATCATAAATGATTATTGAAGCTTTGTGGATGTGGTTTTTTTGATATTTCTTTGTATTTAGTATTGTTTTATCATAGTAAATCTTGATGTGGAGTTTGGAGAGTTTTCTTGCAAGTTGGGTAAAGTTCAGTGTGTGTTAGGGTTTCATTTTGCTTCCTATTTTGTGAGAAGCTGCAACAGATGTAATTTGTTGTTAGCAGCAATTTATGACCAAAAAAATAATGTATTTTCATGATGCAAATCTGTTATCGCAATTATATCTCAGTTCCATGAAAGTTTGCTAAAGTTTGCTAAAGTTTGGGACATTAGAGAGAGAGAGAGAGGGTGGGGGGTTGAGGAAGAGAGAGAGAAGGAATGTTGATACAAGCATGTTGATTACTGAAATTTGATTTTCTGAAATTTATATGAATACTCTAAAAATTAGAATCTGCATTATAACTCCTAGAGATCTGAAACCACCTTTAAACATCCTGCTAATATATACATAAAATCTAACTTAAAGTATAAGAAAGGAAAAAGACAAATAAAAATGTGACTTAAAATATTTTATGTATATATTGAATTGTTGAATAGAGAGAGTGAGAGGGATTTAAAAATTGCTTATAGATTACAGTTGGCATGTGCCACATTTGGTGCACTCTAAATGAAAAGTTTGCCTTTTTAAAATTTGGCATGTGCCATATTTGGCGTGTGCCAAACTAACTACCTCAAAAAATCCCAAGCCTTAGGCTTGGGTTTGCCTTGGGTAAACAACCCAAAGGCCTTGAACGTCCTTCTCAGGCTCGAGATGTGTTTTTCAACAAAAATAAAAAAATTTCTCAATTTTTTGTTCATGCTCTCTATCATGTTTGTACGTGCTTCAATGCAAATAAAAATAAACACCATAAAATTGGAAAGCTCTCTCCTAGCTATCTAGCCATATAATTTTTTTCTCATTTTGATTATGTTATGGTCTTTATCTCTAATTTCTTTTGTTAGTGTGTCCGTTTTTTGTCAAAAACCAACATGTTGTATTTTGGGCATAGATTTTTACTCGTTCATCGAATTTTGAAATAAATTACATTTTTAGAAATTAGACTCCATTCTACACAATTTTTTTTTGAAAAGAAAATTGAATTTTGATTATTTTTCACAAATTTTAGGCGGGAGCACACTCAAAATTCTATTTTTTCAGGATTTGTCCTCTTCAAAAATTAGTAAAAAATTATATATTCATTAAAAAATAAGCCAAAAAATCTAGTATAAACTACATGGTGTTAGCTATATTCTCACAAGAGTGATTTACAAAATTTAGAAAAAAAAAAAATTGACCTTTTAGGGGGACCACACCAGGTGCTATGTTATATTTTTTAAAAAAAATAGGACCATTTTGTGTGCTCCCCCTTTTTGAAACCCTTAAGCTCCACTATTTTCAAAATAAGTTAGTAGTTTAGAAAGTAGACTGAGAGCACTACAACTCTTGTTCTTGTTGTATTTTTATATTTTGAGTGTAACTATCTTCATTTTCTTATTGAAGTTCAAAGTTTGTTGATTTCAAAATAAAAAAGTGGCATCTTAAGACCCCTTTTTGGTCCCACATATTTGTGCACTTACCATAAAGGGATATGATTTGAGCCTTGAAACAAAGATTGCAAATGTTGTGGAGAAGAGACTAGTGGATAACAGATTAGATTAGCTAACAAATAAGTGTGTAGAGACACACAACCATCTAAAAGATAACATTGCAATATTTGAGTAGAGTGTGGATAGCGTGATTCAAGTTTACAAGTTCTATCATTCTTGGCCCAAGTCCACAAGAACGATTCATAAGGAGATTGATGCTCTTGAAGCCAAAATCTTGGAAGTGTCCAAGGCAATTGATTAGAAAGATAATGAGGATGAAAAGGGAAGAATAGAGATCAACCAACAATATAAATAGCTGAAGGGGCTAGTGGAGCAAAAATAAAATGTGAAGAAATATTTTTATAGATTAAGAGACATTGTTGACATGCATCTCTCAAGCATGGTGAAAATTTTGAAAAATTCAAAATTATAGACTGCATCCATATCTGTCCCAACAAGTTGTGATGTTGTAGAAGACATTATTTTGGAGATGGAGAGTCATATCAAAATTTTGATGTCTATAGAAGTTGACTACAATTTTTCTTGGATATAATTAAAGGTTATTCATAAAGACATCATTTCCCCTTCCTTGCAAAATGTGCAAATGAATCTTTGGTAAGGATTTCTCTTTTGTTCTACGTATTTTCTTGGAGTGTTTCCATTCATAGAGTGGTGTACATAGGGGTGGCAAATTCATTGTAGAGTAATTGTATACCATTTGTCTTTGATATCAAAAGGGGAGAAGTTTTGGATTTGGAGGATTGTTTGTATTTGGAAGGATATGTGTTGGCACAGGTGTTTCTATCAATTATAAATGGGGAGATTGTTGCAAATATGCTATTCAGATTGTCATTGATGTCAACTCTTTAGTCTAGAAGTAGTCTAATTGTGTATAGAGTGGTTCGATTGAGCATAGATAATGTATGTATGAACCAGTTGTTGTGCTGATGGTCAATTTCCATCCAAATATGTTCTAGATGGAAAAATATGTTAGCATGATGTTTTTTCCAAAGTATATGTGATTTTTTTATGGTTCAGTTAGAACAGAGAAGTGTTCAAATGGATAAGTGTAGAGTTTGTGTAGTTTTTGGATATTGTGGAGGAATGTGTTGCATTCCTTATCTTTCTAGTTCTCTAATGATGTTATGGATCATTGGATCATGTTCCTAAAATGTCCTAACTTCTTTTGTGATGTTTCACTTCTTTCAATTTTGGGTCCAAATTAAGAGTTTGTGTACAATGTTTTATCTTGAGAAGATGTTTTATGTGAGCAGTTGTGTGCAGTATACATAGAATCCTTTTTGAGATATTTGGAAGGTTTTCTGACTTGGTATAGGTATCTAGATGTCTTTTTTCCTTTCGCATGAGTTGTATAAATCATTTTTTGGGCTGATGGTAAATATACACATTACATCTTCTTTAGGCCAACTTCATGAAGAAATTTGATAATCCGATTTGTATATATATAGGGAACATCAGTTAGGTTATATAAAGTGTGACATGGAGATATAGGTAGTACAAATATATGAGGTGAATGTGATGCAAGTTTGAAGTGAAATAGAAAATGTGTTACAGTGCAAATTAAGTCAAATGACTAATAATCAATGAATTGTTATCTGCATATTGATAGATGTTATTCTCCTACACATTTCAATCTATTATTCCTATTGTATCTGGATAGATGTTTTGTATCCTGCCTTGAAGATGTGATCTTCAATATTCCAAGTCTCTCATTTGCATCTTTCCCTAAGGTTGTGTGTCTTAGCCTGCAAGTCTAGAGTAGTGAGCTCCCTAGCCTATGGCGCAAATTTTGGTAAACACATTATACTCATATTGTGAGACAAATTCTCACTGTGTTTTTTCCCAATTTGGGTTTTCCACATAAAAATTTTGGTATTCTTACGTGGATGCATTTGTTGTTTCAGTTATTTACTTTCATGCAATATGTTGAATAGTTTTTATGGTTTAAGTACTTCAATCTAATCAAGTTTTAGTATATGTTGATTCGCCCCCCTCTCAACATCTAGTATTGTTCAACAACTAGTCTCAAAGGTTCTCATGAAATGGATTAGTGGTTTACCAAAAATCTTAAACCAATGGGTTCTTTGCATAATCTATTCAAAAGGATCTAATAAATAGTTAAAAATTGTTATTTCAAAATAGAGGTTCTCTTAGTTAATTTCATCAATAACTAGTCATGTAAACTTTTATTTCATGTTGAGTATTTAAATAGGATTTATGACTATAGTCATCTTTAGCTTCCCTAAATTGGTTTCCAACCTTTAAATTTGTTTTGAGTCAATTGAAATTTATAAATCAACATTTCTCTTATGATTTCACTTTATGAATTTTAAATATTGGCATTAAATTTTGTTCATTTTTATAACATTTTATCCCAAATTTAATTAATTTATTAAAAAAAATTGAAATGTAAAAAAAAATTCCCTTACAAAGTTAAACTTTATCAAAAAAAAATTCATGTTAAAATTTGTTCATTCTAGAATATTAAATTTTGAAATCATGAAGAAAAATTATTTATTAAAAATTAAAATATGTACTACTTGGAAGTCAAAAACTTTCATGGAATTTTATCCTCTACATGGCTAAAATTCATCAAAATAAAATTGAAAACCAAGTATAATTGTAAAATGTTGAAGAGAAGGGGAAAAGGAAAAATGAAAATGAAATCCAAAAGTGCATTTAAGTTTCTCCCTACATGCTATTTAGCAAATTGATGAGCTTGATGATAGTAATTGTTTGTCAAACTCATTAATGCAATATCAATGTGGGATGATAGCAATCTTCAAGGAAGTTACATGCATGAGTGCTGAGAAATTATAACATGCACAAATGTGTTTAATTCAACCACATAAAATGTTTTACAATCAACTAAACATTGGTGGGATAAATATGTGGTTAGGCTATCATTATCCATTAAAGTATGTTAGAAAAATTAAATGAAGAATGGAAGATTCATAGCTTGGAAAATCACATTGAATGAAATAAAATTACCAAAATATAAGAGAAAAATAATTAAGCTAATTGAAAAATTGAAGTTTCCAAATCTCAATAAACAATTTAAACAAGAAAGAAAACAATTGTTCCCTGGAAATTATAACAAATTGGTTTTTTTCTTTAAATGGTCATGAGGATGTCCTTTTTCTTTCATATTATTTCCTCCAAGTACTTTTCCCCCTTTTTAAAACAATCTCATCTTTACATTCCTAATACAACTCGTAATTTCAAATGCCCTTGTATTTTTCCTTTAGCTAATAGACAATTCAAATCAATACTCAGAGAATATCTATCCAATTTCCTACTAAATTTAATGCACTCTTATTCTCTAGTAAATCACCATTATATAATGGCTAAATACTAAAATATAGTTTTTACCATTCCTTCAAATTTTAATGATTTTTTTCTAAAGAAAATACATGTGTGCAAGGTAGGATTGTTGGCACCCCTTTTTATCATGAGATTCAAGAGCTCTCTATTTAGATGTGATATAGAAAAATTAACTATAAATGATAAGTAACCACTATTGAATAAATTCTATGTAAACCATATTAGCAATACCAATCATCATTAAGTCTGTGTCTTATCTCAAGATGATATGCACTAGGAAAGACTTTCCTAGACACAAATCCTTTTCTATCATGCCTCAAAATTATTGACCTTGAGCTCTTTTTCACTATTAGAATCACCTTTAAGAGTACTTTTTTTTCTCTCTTCTTAATTGTTTTTAAAGTTTTGGTATCCAAATCCTTGGGGTTTCCATCATCTTTGTCATTAAAACCATCATCTCTCCTCATAGATTGTTTCCACTTAGAACTATTCCAAAATAGTTATAAACAAATAGACTTGCAATACTTATAATACTCAGATTTTTGGAATTCTTTATGAAAGATCAAAACTTATCCAATTCGATGACATATTTCATATGCAAGGAATTCAAGCCAAACCATCTTTCTATCTACACAAAGATGAAACAAAAAATTGAAAAAATAGTTACTTTCATTAATTTTTATTTTTTTTAAAACCTAATGGATTTTCCAATGCTTGACCATGAAGTACAAATGTGGTTTTATAGGCAATCTAGATGGGATGGAAAATGTTCATTCTCTTCAAATTGTAACTTTCAATTTATCCCAATCTAATGACACTTTCAATAACTTGCATGGTGTTTCAAAAGATTTGACAACATATTATATCAGATGATCAAAGTTAAAAAATGATTAGTTCAACAAATTCGATGTTCAATTGTAGTTTTACTTGGCTCAAAAGTACAAAATTGTAATTATTCAAAGATTCAACAAAGTATACAAAATTGTCATGTAGTACATATGCTTCCCAAAAGATTTGATTAAACAAGAACGTAAAACTTAAATACATTTTACAATTCACACTTCACAAATCATATTTTATAATCTTTATATAATATCAAATTGATTTCTAAATATAAATTTATTGAATATTCTAAAAATTAAATTGTACAATTAATTAAATTTTCAAACTATCAAATTGTAAATATTTTTTTACATCTACAATGGCATTTAAAAAGATGTTTGTGTAAAGCCATCAACACAATTCTAGAAGTCAAAGTTGTAATCAAAAAGTATTAAGTGATTTAAATCCTATTCAAGCCATTAGTCTAAGGAAAAAGTTGCGACACATAGTTGCCAACTTGAAAATTAACTTACTTTCCAATTCATGAAAGCATTGAAGGAGGCGAATATTCAAAAAAAAAAGAGATGATTCTTCTAATTAAATGGGTAGACAAGAAAAAGTCGATGACGTTCACAAAATCAATAGAAATGCGTGTAGTTTCAAACACCTGCAATATGTTTGCAATAATGCAAAATAAAAAATAGATTGGTATGTTGAGAACTTTCCATGACCTATCATACCATCAACATGCATTGACATACATGTTCGAGACATGCATACCATGCCAATTTGGCGTAGCTGCCAGACCTAGAGAAAATGACGTGGAGTTGTCCTGCACTCACCTATTTCAAACATCAGGGCCCATAGGAAAGTACGTGGACATGCCGAAGGACAACAGATCCTGGGCCGCGGCTCGCGCTAGTGTGTTGTGCCTAACACGTACATTAAAAGCCATGGAAAACAAACAACCGGTGGCAAGTGTAGATGACCACGCTCAGATGCCAAAACGGTGGGAAAAAGAGGGCACGGGCTTCCAAAACATGGTGGCTCCCTCCAAAACCTCTCGTACGTGTTAGTGATAGGTGGTTTAGTCCTTAGTCAATCACAGTCGTTCATTGAAAAATCAATGATGTATAACACGCTACTAACACGCGTGTAAAGGCAAACTATAGTACGCATCCATGTACCATTTCAACAAAATACCGAATACCTCATGCCATTTTCTGTCTCATGTGGAAAAAATCGCAGTCGTTAATTGAAAAATTGATGATGTAGAATGTGCCACTAACATGCATGTTAGGTAAACTATATGACGTGACCCTGTACCTCCATTTCAGAATACGTCCCGCCATTTTTTGCCTTATGTGGAAAAAATGAGGAATAATGGGACTAATGCACGATTAAAGAAAGTTTTCTCATTGTTGGGCATCCTCATTGTTGAAGTCTTTTATTGTTTGTGAAGGGAAAGAAGGGCTTGAAGAAGGAGGTAGTGAGTTACTATTGAAGGCCAGCCTGCATTGTTGAAGGAGGTTTCATTTTTGAAGGTTGTCAGGTATGTGGACAAGCTATTTTTTTTTGGTTGTATATTATGGGTTTCAATTGTTTGTTTTAATTTTTTATTTTTCTTTATATGCAGTGGGAAAATTTGCATGTTTTGGTTTATATGTAGTGCGAAATTTTATTGTTTTGTTTTGCTTTGGTTTATTCTTGTTTTTCTCTAGTTTGAAATTATTCACGTTAGGGTTAGATATGGTGTTGGACATGTGTTTTTTGGCTAAGCCATTGTAAAACGTGCAACAAAAACATGTGTTAGTCTCGCTGTACTGTCATTTTGGTGGGTTTAGGGTTTTAGGTTGCCCGCATCTATTTGGTGTGTCATTTTTGGGCAAAGCTATTTAGACTTTCTTTTTGCTACAACCTTCACATCTGGCGACATTTCCATTATTGCGCTTTTCAATATGAGTCTTATCAATAGCCTCATTGGTTATCAGCAAGCCAATATTATGCTTTTACCACTTATGTTCACTATACCAATGAGCCTTATCAGTATATGCTTCTCCGATATAACCGCCATTGACTTCATAATTTAATTGGCGACAGTAATGTCGATAGGTCCGAACTTGGATTTCCATGCGTTGTTATCAGTATATGATACACCAATCAATAGCTAGTATTTGTTGCATGTATTTATCGGGGTTACTTATTCCGATAGTGTAACTTTCCATTATTTATAATTTTTACTTCCATAATTAAGTAGGAACTTCTTCCATCCATAAGGGGGTGGTTTTTTTGATTATGCTTCCTCAGATGTGCACTTGTCTATTTTGGCTCCAAAACTATAGTAAGGATTTACTAGAATAGCCGCATGTGTGTTAGTCACATAATAGCCACGAACTTGTGGACTCTGCCATAGGGATTGGATAACACAGATGCGTCTATTCTGGCCCCAAAACGGCAATACAGATTGACTAACACGCATGTTAGTCATGTGTTTTACACCGTCGATTTTGCAATAAATGGCTGCAATTGACTAACACGTCACTATCACGATGTACAAAAGGTCTGTTTTAGAGCCAGAATAGCTTTAGCCACACGGGATTGACAAACCTATCGCTAACACATTGTAAGAAAGGTCTACTTTGGAGCAGGAGCACCTACTGTACAACGTGTTAGTGTTGTGTTAGTCAATCACTGCCCATTCATTGCAAAAGCGATGGTGTAAAATGTGCGACTAACAGGCATGTTAGTCATTGTGTACTACCATTTTGGAGCAGTCATGGGTGAAAGCACATAACCCGCCTTGTTAGTCGAAGAAACTTTTTATTAGCTGTGTGCATCATATGAATCCAAGGTCTTCATAGGATAGCATGATATGGAAATGTGTACATGTACAAAAATGTTCACAGACTATTGTGTAGAAACTTAGATTCTAGAATAACATGGAACATGTGGTAGATGAACTTAGTTATTAGAAAGCACTAAAGAATTAAGGCATAGGTTGATAAAAATTGAAATAATTTATAGACGTCATTGTTAGTCTAACAAATTTGCATGTCCATTTTGGAATCACAGGTATCTCAATTTCAAATATGGAGACCAACTTTTCTTTAGAAACAAGCAAAACATACGTCACATTTTGGGGACGAATAAGCGATGATAGGTTGATGAATCTATTTATCTATGAAGACACTGCATTCCTTTCCATGGTGAAGTTGATCCTTGGACCTGAGTATGTAGACGGTGGATAGAAGTACAAAATGAATGCGGACATAGTGTCTCTGTTTATGGCATGGTCTCTGGAGCTCCGACCTGTTATGAAAGTCAGAGAAATCATGAACAAGTGTGTCAAGAAGGAATGGCTAGGCAGAATGGAAGCTTTATTAGGTTTTGTACGAGACATGGACGACTTTGAAAGTGTGGACGGAGTGTGGATTCACGTGAGTGAATTCACTCCTCCCTTGTGACCATTCTTGCTCTGGAGTGCCACATTCGATAAAGAGGCCAGAAGAAGTGTACCACACGATGGAATGTATGGTATTGTGTGATTCCTTGAGACGGTCGATGTGTGGGAAGCGCATGTGGAGATGGAAAAATGGGGACCTTGGTTGGAATATAGAGCACTTGTGCAACGAATGGTTCCTGCACACACAAAACGACGGGGTCGACCTTGTGGAAGAACAACTAAGAAGGGCCATGTGTTGCAGTTCAACGAAGGCTCCAGCAGGGAGACATAAATGAACCAAGTTCCTAACATGGAAGTGTTGGATGTGGAAGAGGGCACAATCACTATTCACGTGGAGTAGCGAGATGGCACATACAACCTTTTTTGAACCAAGGACTGTGTTTTTTTTTAAATGTTTTTTTTTTAAATGTTTTTTTAATGTGTTATGTATGGACAGTTATGTATACCATTCACCAACTTCCATGGTCTAGTAGGCTAGCTGTCAAGGTTTATCTTTTAGAATGTAAACATTTTTAGAATTAATATAAAATATAGCTTTACCAGACAAAAAAAAAATTGTTGACACCAACTAGTACTCTTATCTTCTCTGTTTGGAAATTGTTGTTAACATTTCATTATATATGGTGAAAAAACAATTTTTTTGATTGTATGTGCATGAAATTGTTCTATAACATCAAAGTCAAGCATTTCAATATATATGACTACAAATAAAATTAAATTCTTGTAGCACAATTGAGTTTCTATTCTGGCTCAGTAAGAAATTGGAAGATTTCAATATATATGGTGGAAAAAAATAGATAATCTTATCTTCCTCTTCTGTGCTCGGCTTTGTCTCCCTCATCAGGTATCGACGTAACCCAAAACTCATCTCACCAATGATTTGAGTTATCCCAATGACTAAGTATATCTACTTTTTAGCATTGCCTCATCGGAGTAAGTTATGTCAATGATACTACATTTGCCATTTAGCCCATCAGGTATCGGAGCAGCATGGGATGACATTCTCCAATGACCCTTTTGGTCGCTAAGTCGCGATGGGTAAAAAGACATGCATCTTCCCATCGCGATCTCACGACCATTTTTTATTTTCCTTGGACCTGACCACAGTTTAAAGCACTTTTTCCTCTACACTTTCCGAGCCCACCATTCAGTCACTAATCTGCGAAGAGTAAAAGGACTCGCAACTCTTCATCGTCATCTAGCGACATCCATTAGATAAAATCCTTACTGCTCAAACTTTAAGATCCCTTCATCACTTAACCACCAGCACTTAACTGCCAAAGCTGGATCTCTGACCAACCCCGTCACTAGTGACTTGTCGCTAAGTCGCAATGGGTATTTAACGTGCAACTTCCCATTGTGATATCACGACCACCGTTGGATCAAAATAGACCTGCCTAACTTTTAAGAATCCGATGCATACATTAGAAAACCATTCTTAGACTTTAGAAAATTAAAGAGATCCAACGTAAAAGATGAAAGCCACCTAGACTTAAAACTCAAATGGCCCCTTTTCAACAACATAAAGATCCTTCCGGTTAAGTGGAGGAAAAGGTAATGGACAAAAAAAATTTCATTAGAGAGAACAAGACTGGAAAATTTTTTATCAAATGTTCTCGAAATTATTAAACCCAAAATTCATAATTCATGGATAGATTGTTGCTCATGCCATGGGGTCGTAGCTATCATGGCTATTCGGCTAGGTCCAAAATGGACCTTTCATATAGCATGATAGCGATGTGTTAGTCAATCCCAGCCGTTTATTGCAAATCTGACAGTTTAAAATGCACGACTAACACATGTGTTATTCAAACTGCTCATGAACCCTTTCTTAGGCGAAGAGAAATAGAAATTTGTAAACACACCTCAAACCTGCACCAAAATAAATTACAAACACCTCTTGAGCAATAAAATAACATACACTAAACCATTATGAAAGAACAGTAGCAAGGTAAAATCTAGAGATTGTCTTCAAAATCTATTCAAACTTGCTCACAAATGTTCCAACCCATGTAGAATCTTTCTCAGAGCATTTTATATGCCATTTTGGTCATAACCAATTCTTCATTGGTTGCCTAACCACCGATTTGCTAAAAAAATGCAAAGTTTCTCAAAAAGTTGCAAAAAGTTGTCAAGCAACAATGACAACTTTCGCTCATATGTGCATTTTTGCCTTTTATGCATTTTTACTTATACTGAACCTCCTAGCATGACTTCCTAACATTAAACTGATATTCCTAAATGCCTAATGAGGCTTTACAAGTCATTTTAGGTCATAATGCAAATTTATGCCATTTTAGGCTTACAAGGGCTCATAGGCAAGATTTGAGAAAAGTAACAACCTAGGGAACAATCATCCTTGAAATGACTATCAAAAACAGATTTGGAGCTTTGAGTATTCCATTGTTCAAACACCTAATCCAAAATATGGATCATCACCTCAAAATGTGGAAAATGCATTAAAAATGGTAAATAATTTCCTAACACCTCACTTGGTATGATGAATCTCATTAGCATGGTCTTAATTTTCCTATCTCTTCCATTTGGTGGAACAAGTTGTTGGTTCCCAAAACCATAGATTGGAAAACAAAAAGACTTGCCAAACCCTCAAGTAGTCCAATCAGCCTTGGCCAATGAACAATCATCCCTCTGCACTTTAGGCTCCACTAAACCCAGGTGGGCGTGCCTCTTCCTCTCAAGCACAAAAGAGGTTATTTATAGTGGATTTAAACTTTACTAAGATAGTTCTTCGCAATAATGGCAATAATTTCCTATTGCTTCTAAGTGCTTTTATTTGAATGCTTTTACAATTGAAAACTTAATGAAAAGATAATTGTGTATAAAGATTGTTATATTTTGGAAATAAAATGCTTTCAGGACATTCAAGAAATATGCAATAGAATAATTCAAAAGGTTTGAGAAGAATACTTCTCTATCAAGGACCTAATGCATATTAAATTAGGATCTCAAAGAATTGACAAGAGACCAGTGCCTCTATCTCAGAATATAATGATACTTTGTGGACAAATAACTTTATCAACTCAAGAGACAATATTAATAATCACTATAATGTTTCAGTATGTGTCACATAAACAATAAGAACCCGATCTCACATTTAATGTAACAGCATGTGATTCACATTACAGCAAATCCTTAAACATATTTATCAAGAGGACAAAGCATGTTTCATCAACACAGAAAGTAATCAGTACATTTGAAGTAGAAACAACAGATCTTGTATATTAATCTCTGAGAAATGACAGTACACAGAAGATACACTTGGAGATACTTCATTGCAATTTTCTTACACAAAATGACACTTCTGCTTCCTATAAAATTTCCTAATACATATGACTTTCAGTCCTTACAGCAATGATGTTCCAAAACGCCCCCAAAAAAACTCCCTTTGTTACGCAAGATGACTCAATACAAATACAAATGTTGAAAGACATGAATAAAAGGACACACCCTTTCATTATCTTAACAACTAACTAAATAGAAATTAAAATGCCTAACTTAGATATCAATTATATTACATTAACTAAAACACCACACTATGACTTTCGATCCAACCGCCATCCACACTTTTGAATATGCCACAAGTAGCCTAGATCCTTATATGTTGTAGTGTTGAAGATTGCATCCTTGGCATAAAATTTTTCCAATTGATTGGCTATGTCATTCATGTCAAAGACATTTTCTCTAGTGATGGCTTCGGATGCATTAAGAATAGACTTGCACTCAGAGATCCATACGGTTTTGTCTTTGATCACACCCGCATCATCTACCAGACTGGGAACCCCATACTAAACAATCTGCTAGCATTCATCAAATTCAGACTTCAATTCCTATATAACTTCATCATGTGTAACAAGAAGACCCTGCACCTTCATTTTAACTTTCTCTTTGGTCATTGCAGCTTGTAACATCATGTCGAGTCTATCGTGTGAAACCATATTGTCCATGTTCCTCTAATATTCACCCCAGAATTCATTCAATGCTTTCTCCATATTGTCATACCTCCTACTTAGCAACATACAAGTGGTGTCAGTCCTAATGCTCTTCATCTATTTTTTCAACTTGTTATGTTCATAAGATAGCTTTTCAAATTTTTTCTTCCATTGGCCTCCTAAATCTGTAATTTGGGGAATAGGGTGCCCACTCCTCTTAAGGGTCCCTTCATACAAAGCCTTATACTTATTATTCTCTTCTATCTCATGTTCCATTTGGGCCTTATTAAATTTTGAAATATTGATACCCATGCCAGCTATGACTATAGGATCTACTTGTCCAACCTTCAAGGTCATCATGTGACCAAAAGCTTTATCTACATCAATGATTTTTGGCCTCTTATTAGGAGGATATAAGGCCCACAATAACATTTCTTCCTCCTTTGGATCATATCTTGATCCAATAAAAATATCTTGCACTCCTTGGATGTTTAACTTCATATCCTTATTATCTGAATGTAACAAAGAATCAAAAATAAATAAAGCACTCAGGTCCCATCCTGGAAACACAATTATTCATGCCTCTACTAGAAATTGCTTGCCCCTTTATGGGGTCATAGTC
Source organism: Cryptomeria japonica (assembly GCF_030272615.1). NCBI lineage: Eukaryota > Viridiplantae > Streptophyta > Pinopsida > Cupressales > Cupressaceae > Cryptomeria > Cryptomeria japonica. The sequence goes on from NC_081409.1 coordinate 733,078,007, forward strand.
TCAACTTCTGTGTCAATGTCTTTCTTCAACCTCTTCATCATTTTTGCTTCATTCTCAGGGGTGACATTTGGCACTGCTTCCCTCAATTTCTTACCCTTAAAGTGGTACAGGAATTATTTGAATTCCTTAGACTTAATGAACTGGTCATTGGATACAAAAGAAACATGTCCTGCCATTCTTTCATCCATCTCTTCTTTTAGAGAAATAATAAGCCTATCCTCTACCTCCTAATCCTTCTCCTTCTCAGGAGCACGGAGCTTGGAGACTACTTCATTTTCCCCTGAATCACTTTGGGCTAGTTCTTCCTCCATGTTTTGTAGTCTATGCCTTCTTTCCTCTAGCTTCTTCTCCAAGGTCTCCATAACTCCTACAAGCTCTTCCACCTCCTTATTCCTGCACATGTCTTCAAATTCATCCTCCTATCCTATCTTTTCCTGCTTGAATGGATGTAACCCTCAGGATCATAGCATGCTCTAGATAGGTGCTGAAACAAATTGTATTCATCCACCAGCTTCATGTCAATGGCTTCATATTCCCTAGTTGATACAATTGTAAAATCCTGAATGTGAAGTGTGCTAGGGAGGAAATCTTTCTTGTGTGCTCCTCTGAAATGGTTGGCATTAGACACACTTAACTGCCTTACAATTTCCAAGAAGACAATCCTATCTGGTGCAAGCTTAGGGAGACAATATGGATAACCCTCAAATCCATAGCATCGAACAAAAGTGAAGTTTTGGCACGAGTACTAATCACCCCAGTTGTGATTGACCTTTGGATTTTGGTGCTCATGAGGCCTAAGAAACTTCTTAACCTCCTACGAAAATGATCCTTGCCGAGGCTCACCAAAGAGAAAGAAAACTAGTTTGACAAAGAACTCCTCAAATTTGAGGTAATGAGAATTCAGAAACCTATAATCCCAAAGGGAAACCCATAATTGCACTGGTTGCTCCTTTCCATCTTTCCCAACTGTATTCACATTCAATTCTTCCCGCCATAACCCTCTAAGTCTCCCATAAAATAAAATGATGTGCATTAACAGTGAGTAGTGCTTGAAATATTTGTCTGGATTGTCTTTCATGTTTAAGAAACCTTCATGCAATCTGTCTACTAGGTATGAAGCGAAGTCAAATTCCCTAGGCTCATGCCTCTGAACTTTTGCTACTAGAACAAGTGGTCCTATATTTTCCACATCAGGAGCTTCAACTCCTCCCACCTGACCACAAGCCATATATGTATATTGCAGATACTTCTTAAAAATATTCATGCCATATGGAGGACCTTCTTCCTCTATTAGCATCCCCTTCTCTGCTTTATGGACAACAAGGTTCCAGCCTTGGTATGTAGTGTCCATCTTCCTATACTCTTCTTCCAAATCTACAAAAGATAAAGGCAATTCTACCTCAAAATCTACTGCAAAAACTTCCTAAATTGTAGCCTTTGCAAAATGCACTAGAGTAGTCCCATCAGGCAACATAATGCATCGCTTGTTTGCATTATAATTTCTTACTAAAAGCTTCAACAAATCAATGTTCACAAACACATTGGGTACTACAAGTTTACCGAGACCCATTTTCCATGGGTTTGAAATTGGTGTGGGCTCATCCTTGCGGAAGTAATGGAAAAGGAACAACTCGTGCCCTCGCATTGTGGTGAATATATCCCCAATCTCTCTGTATCTATCCTCTAACTACTCGTGGATAGGAAAATTTGTCTTAGCTCTGTGTGACCTAGCTCTTGGAGATCCCATTTGGTATATCATGTCCTGATTCAGCTTTCTACTGACCTCACCCTTTGATTTGTTTGTTGTGGTACTAGATACTTTGGCAGCTTTTCGCTTCCCTTTTGAGCTTGACCCCTCCATTTCTACAAATTCTTTCACTTTATACTCAGTAACTCAGAAATTTTCTCAGTAAGCACTTAATATCTTTCTACAATTACTTCATGACAAATGCTGCTCTGCAATACCGGCTATATGGGACAAATTTGCAATCTTTGTAATTGATTATTGCAATCTTGAGAGATTTTCTTTGTGCGGAAATGAATCTACTCAATTGATGCATTTAATGGAAACTATGTTGTCATTTCTTCGCATTAGGGAATCCAATGGATAATTGGCAACACTCCTCCCGATGATTCAAATGTTTGGTGCCGGTTGTTATTACTTTACCACTTTTTTCTTTTTGATCGGAACAAACTACACTGACCCACTTATTAGGTCTCAGAATAGAAATTTTTTCTTTATCTCGATGGTTCATTTTATCCCGATGGGCATCACTTTAGCCTCGTCTTTGCCTTTTTTTTAATGCTCCATCGACATAACTCTCTCTGATGCATGCACCTTTGGTTTCCTTTTACTTAACTCATCGAGTGTCGGCATAGTTTATTTCTTGTCCATCCGATACCCCGACGATCTCAATATACCAATCTGCATTCCGACTAAGACCACTGCATTATCAGCACAACTTATCCTAACGAACTCCTCGCACTTACCATGGTCCTATCAGGTTTCGGCATAACATAAAAGTTCTTCTTCTGATGTCCTGATGAATCCTCATTTGATGCTTTCTTTATCAGTATAACTCACACCGATACCCCTGCCAATGCTTCTATCTTCATCAAGGGTCGGAAAAGCCCTTTTCTATTCCTCCCGAAGTCCTGATGAATCCCCAATGTACTTTTGTGTTATATGCTTTCGATTTGTTTTATTAGTATAGGTAATACCGATAGCTCCGCCTTCCGATTCTCCATATCATCGGGGATTGGTCTAGCTATTTTTGCACAACTCTCATATGGTTCTTCTTTCCAATGGGCTCACCTTTAGTTTCCTTTAGTCATCAGGTATCAGGATAAAGCTTTCTTATTACTTCTGATCTCCCAATACTATGTTATAAGCTTGGCCATATTGTTACAAGTTATATCAATGGTTTCATAGGTCATCGATATAGCAATTTATATGATTTTCCGATAAGCCAATGCAAGACAATAGAAAGAAATCACCTACTTCCTCATCAGAACAAGCTATCGCAATGGAACGATCTTTCCAAAATTTCACACTGAGTTGAGTATTTTTTAATGTGCTCCAATTAGTCTGCACTCTGTTTCATCGGTATAAGTGATGTTGATAATCCTCCTATGGCTTGCCAATGTGGTTTCATGGGGAGCTTTGTTTTATCTAGACGTATGTTGTACCTTAGTGGAAGGACAAACTAGAGACCTCTGTGTTTTTTCATGTGCTTTGGTAGATTGGTATGAGGCCAGTTAGATAAAGGGCATAGGAGCAAGGAACATGAAAAGTTCTCATAATAGTAAAGATATGATGTTCGAATGAACCTTGACTGGAATTCGGGCCTCTTTTGGTCTATAGACTTCTCTAGAAAGTCTGAAACTTTATATACGGAATGGTTCAGATTATAGACTTAAGCCTAGAAGTCTCGATCTGAACTGATGGTGAATCATTTTGGAGTCAATTTCTTGTGTAGAGAGGAATCGATCCACGCCTAATGTAGCCAGCTATTTCAAGCAAATGATGTGCTCTAGAATGTTGTATGATGGGTGGCTAATGGTATATTGGGTGCTAATCGACACTGGTGTGATGGGTTTGTTTATGAGGCTATATTTTGCCCTATGGTTGACATATTTGATTCAATGGAAGAGACCATACAGAGTATCGAGGGTTTTGTCTTCCCATCTGATGGGCAGGCCCTCGGAAATGCCATTCTAGAGTTGGATTCTGATTGTTGGGTAAGCACCCTTGGCATCTATTTTAACCACACCAACTACATCTCCTCTAAACCAGAGGAGTCAGCCAGTGAAGATGAGGAAATTGCCCAAAAAAAGAAAGCACGGGAGAGGAGGAAGAACTTCCTCCAGGAGGCATGGGAGGTGTATAGGGTAGGGGTGAGGAATGGGAATCTAGATCCCTTCCGCAAACTACTAAACTTCGATGATAACTGGCTCTTGGCACTAGCCGCTATCAATGTAATGGAGATTGGAGAGAACATGGTTGTCATACTCTAATACATTAGGAATTAGTTTTTTTGCTTATCTACAATTTCCTATTTTGCATATGTCACTCGCTACACTTCTATGACCCTATTATAGACAATAGGATTAATTTTGTAAAATTAGTAGTAGCACTATTTTAGGTACTTACCCACTATGCTATAAAACATCTTGTTATGGTAAATAGGAAAAAGTGTCAGCTGACACTATGTTAGAAATGGCTCACCATTGTAGGTGCATGGAGCACCTTCGATGGTCATTTTGTAGCCAATATTTTTATGTTTAAAGATTTCATTTTCATCTACATGTACTGATGAGGGATGGTGGAGATTACAATTTGTAAAGAACCAATGCTTCTTACACACTGCTACCAAATTTTTAACACAATGTTTGTTAAGTATTGATGTAGTCAAATATAAATTTTCTATCACATGAAGTATTGATCTATAGTTGTTAGTTTTGCCTTTTCTCTAGTTTTATTTTGCTTCAATCTCTCTATTAGCTTCAAACTGTTATGCAAAATCATTGTACCGACTCATTATATATGGATTACAAGCTTTTAGTCAACTAAAATCCTCCTATGATTTGCCTCATGCGAACAGCCTGCCCATTCTCTGCATTTAATAATGGTGGGTTTGGGGTTTTGCAATCAGATACCGGAATGATAATCAGCATAACTTTTCTGATAATTCAATTATTTGGTACCAGCCGTCCTTTGGTCGACATAGGTCTTACCGATCACTTTGTTATAGGTTATGATTAGTTCGTTCTGATTTCACCTTTAAAACACTTCTATTTGCCCGTTGCTTTTTTCACTTAATCGCAAGGGTCACCATGTCATCGAAATGGGCCATTTTGAGTTCTAGGTTGGGGCAGGTTTTAATTAAATTTGAAATGTTTCATAGTTTCTTAAAGTCCTAAGTCCTTTATGTATGCGTCGGGTTCTTAAAGGCCGGATAAGTTTCCTCTCATCTAATGCTTGTCGTGACAACGCAATGGGAAGTTGCGCATTCAATATTCATCTCGACCCAGTGACAAGACACTAGCGGTGGGGTCGGTCAAATAGTTAATCCATACTGTTAATGGAGAAACTAGCGGTGATGGTTTACTGGTGACAGCTAAGTAACGAAGGACCTTAAGGAACGAACGATTAGCTCATGATCTAACAGTTGTCACTAAACCACTCTGAAGAGATGCTCGTTGTTTACTCTTTGCGAAATAGAGACTGAATGGTGGGCCTGACCAATGTGACAAACTCCAATGTCCAGATAAAATCAATGGTTGTCGCTAGATCGCAATGGGAAGATGCTCGACCTTTACCTGTCGCGGATCAGCGCCAAAGAGCAGGCGAGTGACAAAACAATGGGCCCACTTTTGAAGGCAAAAGTGATTAAAGGGAGCATTGAATTTGCATGATCTAACGGTTGTCAAGAGACCGCAATAGGAAGATGCTCAACCTTTACTCATTGAAAGGATAAATACTTAGAAGAAGCCCTTTTGGTCCGTTCAAGTCAAAATTTGAAAATTTAAAAGAATTAATTGCAGAAGTGTGTGGCCCTATTGATGATAATTAATGCTCAGTTGTCTCTAAGGTGCCACATTGTTTTGAAATTCAAATTGCAAAAAGTTGTGAATAGGATTAGAAGAGACTAGGTGTGCAGTTTTTGTGATTTCTCAGGCGACGAGTAAGTTTTTCTATGACTGTGCTTGGCAATACCTAATTGTGTGGCATTGTTTGGTGCTCAAAATTTATAAGGGGTTATTTAAATAAAAATTGAAGTGAATATAGCTTTAGATTGATAAGATGGAACCTCGAAGAGAATTTAAGGGAAAGATAGATTACCAAGAGAGGGCTATCTACGATGACTTTCTTGAACAATTCGTTCAATCCAAAAATCTAAAGCAAGATAAAGGAACTTATGCCCAAATATCCCTGCCTACGAATTGGTGATGGTTTATATGACAAGGGATGTTGGCTAAGAGATCCCCAGATTGACATGATAGGTTTAGGTCTATTCAGGGTAGGGTTTGGCCAATGGAATACACCTGGCCCTATAAATACTATATGGGAATTAGATGTTGGGAAACTTGTGGTCCCTGGATTTTTCATGGACATTGATTTGTTGACCCAAATTGCAAAAAGTTATGACCCTATCACTAGGACTATGAGGAATGTAAATGGGGGGGGGGGGGGGGGCTAATTGAAATCACTGTTGATGAACGGACAAGGGTATTCCAACTGAATGAAGCCTCAAGTTATTTAGAACCCATTGATTTTGAAATGCTCAAGAAGGTATATGATGCCCAGAAGGATCGTCCTAGGAATGGGTCATTGAAGGAATTTTTTGTAAAGATAGGAGGGTTAACATTGGTAGGCCCTAGCACAATGGAGCCTTTCCCTATGAATTTCTTCACTTTAAGGACTAAGGGTGTATATTGGTCTCTATGTCAAATTTTTAGAGAAGATGCAGAGAATGCCATGCCAAATCACTATATGCTTATGATGGCTCAAATTTTGAACCCATCCTTAGCAGTAGCATATGATTTTGCACCTTATCTTGTAGATGTCATTCATGAGGGTTTAATTGGGATAAATAATGCTAAAGTGGATAGACCTTTTGGATGGTATTCCATGTTGATTCATATGTTCTTGTTTAAAGGTGTGGAATATTTTGGAAAAGATGTGGACCTATGAAGAGAAAGGGATGGTGAAGACATGCCAGTTCAGTTATGGAGTGTAGATCTATCTTGGGACAGAGAAGATGCTAGCTATCTAAAATTTGATAGATGCTTTGCATCTAAGCTTAGAATTCTTCTATGTCAAGACAACCCTAGGATCCCAAAGGATCTCCTTGAATTCATCAAACCTAAGGATTTTGCAGAGAGCATCAAGATTGTGGACAATTGGAGTGACATAATCTTATATCCCATTTCCACCATTTTTAGAGTATATGGTTTCAGGGGAACCCCATATTTGCTCCCCTATCAGGTCCCTTTGAAGATTGGTATTACTGAGATTATGAGGCAAATTGGAGGACTACAAGAAGCAAAGCTCATGAATAAATGAAGAGGGACAATCTTCCCAACAATCACCATGGCACATCAATTTGTAGTCACCAAAAGTGGTTGGGTACATTTTGAGAATTTCCTTCAACCATATAGATTGTCAACGGCAGTGTCTAGGTTTGCTGATCCTGAAGACTTCTTCAATGGTATGTTTAGGAAGAAAGTTATGTGTAGGGGAAGAAATCATCAATTTCACTTCCTTGAAGATTTGATAAGAAATGAATTTAATTTGGATGAGTAGGAAGTGAAAAAGGAAAAATGGTTGGCATACAAGAAGACCCTTGATTTTGTCCAATTTTTTGACAAGAATTATGATCCTTTTATAAGCTTTCATCCATTTGAGGAGAGGATCAATTTTTTCATACGATACTTTGAAGATGCAATGCAGACTCTGAATGAGAAGAAGGATGTTGTAATGAAGGCAGACCCTGAGAAAGCAAAGCTTGCCTTGACTAAGCCCGCTTTGGCCAAAGTCATTCCCCCTAGACAATATGTAATGTATAAGAAATCGAGATATAATGTGGTAATGCCTAAGAGGGATGAACCTTCTACATCAAAGGAAAAGAGGCCAATGGAGGTTTCCCTTTAGTCAGAAGCTTCTCCAACAAGGAAGAGGTTGGAAAAAGAGGCACAATCAAGTGACACCCTATATTATCCTTCTCAATCCCCATTATTTATAGGTGATGAGCAGGCAGTTGCTGAGCAATTACTACAACTAGGAAGCTTAGGGGAGATTGCATGTGCATATGGAGAATCATAAGAAGGGATACCAAAAGAGCCAACAAGTGCCAAAAAGGACCTAATTGTTGAAGAATTTGCAGGTACAGAACTGGATCCTATCATTAAGAAGGCCAGTGATGAATTTTTGGCTGATAACAGTTTTGTAAAGACAAGAGCCTTTCTACAATTTATTTGGCGAAGGCATATAGGGAACTTTAAAGAAAGGTGTGAAAAGGGGAAAGTTGAACAACCCCATAAGGATACATCTATTGTTGAAGCATAAATAAAGTAGGAAATGGTGAGAGAGTTTGAAGCAATTACCCCTATGGAAGGGAGAAAATTGATTGCAGATGATGGAGTGCTAATTCTCCCAGAATGGGACACATCTGATGCAATAGTTTTTTGATGCAGTAAGGAAGGAGACCAACCCTTTAGAGGGAATGACTTATAGTACTAACCATGCAGCCCTTGTAATGTGGTCACTTGAAAGAGAGGAAAATAAAAGAAGGAGAGATTTCTATCAATCTGATTACTCAGGGGGCATGATTGTGAAAAGAGTCAGAGACATAAGGGTAGTAGAAGCTGCTAGCATGACCTTAGAGTCTACTAAATTTGGCATGGAAGTGGCTGAAAAAGAGGCCAAGGAGAAAGTTGATCTCCATGCGAAATTAGAGGTAGTCCTAAAGGCTTATAATCAAGCAAAGCTTGAGCTAGCTTCTAAAGATGGCACTATTGTAGAGCTGAAGAGTAAATTGGAAGGACAACATCAAAGGGGTGAGTCTTCCCAACTAATGATTTCTTCTTCTCCTACTAAGCCCCCTCCTTCTAGCCCAATTATTGAATTCTCTCCTTCTCCCATGACTCCTGGTTTCCAATTAGCTGAGAACATTCAGGATGAGATTGACAAATTGAGGCAAGCTCAAACAATTTTTGCAAATAAGTATGAGGAAAAAATTAGGGGTACTCTATTGAGGTTTGTTGATACTATTGGGCCAGCATTTATGCATATACATATGGGAAGGGTAATGAGAATTTTAGATTCTTTCAAAGAAGAAAAGGCTACTTTGGAGCCAATTTTGGATAAATGGACCGCTAGAGAGGTGGATTTGAAGACTATATATTCTTTGTTCGAGGGAGAAGAAGGTGCTGATGTCATAATCAGACCTACTTGTGAATTAGCAAATGAGTTGTCCAGGTTTGTGGTAGATGGATTTAGAATTGAAAGGAGGGCAAACTTGTACCGATAGGAGTATGCAATTCAAAAATTTGAATTGTTTCTTAGAGGTTTTTTGACCGCCAACAAGATAAAAGATAAATAAGTATGGATTGAGGAGCTAGGTCATAAATTATGTCAGAGAATTAATAACATTATAAACATGGATGATACTTCTTTATTTATTCAAACTATTGAGGAAATTGACAAAATAAAATCACATTTCGGGTTTTTGGAGAACGAAGTCAAATAGTTGACAAAATCATGGAAGAGTTGGAACAAACTGAAGAAAAAAATCATTAAATTCTCATGGCCTGATGATGATACATTCAAAATATGGGAAACCAAATATATTTTGAAAGAAGGAAAAGTAGAGGAAGGTCCCACCAATACCCCGACATGTGGCACTTCACAGGCAACCTGATCTGTAGAGGAATACTTTTCACAATCGCTTGCGCTCCTACTGGTACAATATTTTGTAATTGGTGTAAGTTTTTTGGGGCAATTATGGTTAGGATAGGAATATTTTGTAGGGAAGTAAGAAGCTTGTCGTATCCTATTGAAGTAAGAAGCTTGTTGCATCCTATTTTCTATAAGTGGATACCAGGACTACCTAGAATGGGGATCGCCACAATTTTGTATGAAAGCTCTAGAAAAATTTAATACAACCTTTTGTTTTGGCATTTTGGAGGATTATTTTGTCTCTATGTAAAACTTCGATGAGAGAATATTAATATACAATCAGAACATTTATGAGCCCACATCTATGTTGTCTTTGTGTCTATATGCTTGTTATCATTTTGATTAAATTATCTATGATTGTTTAGTTGTCTCCAAAAGCATGGGGTGCCAACAATCTCTTTATCTTCGGTGAATGCCCTTCAAAAGAAATGATTATATTAGTATATTGAGAATAAGAATGCTTAGAGGACTTTAAAAGAAATATTCGAAAATTAGTTAATATAGAGTTTGGAATAATCCTTAGGAAATGATTGCATACATAACATGTACTTGAAAATAGTCCATTACAGTCTGTGTGAACAAAAATATACTTCTTCTTCCTATAGACTTCACTAATACATATAACTTGTAGTCCTTGCAGGCAGTATATATTCTTGCTGAATCCTAGATGCCTTTACATACAAAATGACTCTACTTGATGCATTCACCTTCGTTTTTCTTTTTCTTTATGGCATCGGGGATCGGCATAGTTTATCTTATGTCCATTCCACATTCTGACCAAGTCCCCTGTGTTATCGGTATAGTCCTATCGGGACTCGACATAACATAAAACTTCTTCTTCTGATGTCCCATTGAGTCCTCACTTAATGTTTACTTTATTGGTATAATTTACACCGATATCCCCGCATGCACCTTTATCTTCATCAGGGGTCGGAAGAGCCTATTTCTATTCCTCCCGAAGTGCCCATGAGTCTCCGATCCACTTTTATGCTTTATGCTTTAGAGTTTGTTTTATCAGTATAGGTAATACCGAGGGTTTCGGCTTCCGATTCTCTGTGCCATCGGGGATCGGCATAGTTCATTTTATGTCCCTCCGATGCCTTGATGATGTCAATATACCATTCCGCATTTTGACTAAGTCCCCCGCGTTATTGGCATAACTCACCCTGAATAACTCCTACCACCTCTCTATCTACCTTAATAGTCCTATCGGGACTCGACATAGCATAAAACTTCTTCTTCTGATGTCCCGATGAGTCCTCACTTAATGTTTACTTTATCAATATAATTTACATTGATATATTTGTAGGTGCCTTTAACTTCATCGGGGGTCAGAATAGCCTATTTCTATTCCTCCTAAAGTCCCCTTGAGTCTCTAATGCACTTTTATGCTTTATACTTCAGAGTCTGTTTTATCGGTATAGGTAATACCAAGGGTTCGGCCTTCTGATTCTCTGTGCCATCAGGGATTGACATAGTTCATTTTATGTCCCTTTGATGCCCCGATGATGTCAATATACCATTTCGCATTCTGACTAAGTCCCCCGCGTTATCAGCATAACTCACCCTGAATAACTCCTACCAACTCTCCGTCCGCCTTAATAGTCCTATCGGGACTCGACATAGCATAAAACTTATTCTTCCGATGTCCCGATGAGTCCTCACTTAATGTTTATTTTATCGGTATCATTTACACCGATATCCCTGCAAGCACCTTTATCTTCATCAAGGGTCGAAATAGCCTTTTTCTATTCTTCCTGAAGTCCCCATGAGTCTCTTATGCACTTTTATGCTTTATGCTTCCGACTCTATTTTATCGGTATAGGTAATACCAAGGGTTATGCCTTCTGATTCTCCATGCCATCGAGGATCGGTCTAACTATTTTGGCGCTATCCCGATATGGTGTTTTTCTCTGATGGACCTGCTCTTTTGCCAGGCCCCACGTTGGTTGCAAAGCCACGGTCGATAATGTTCATGTATATCCATCATGTGGTATAGCGACAACCGTTGGATCTGGATGAAACGTGCATGCCTTTTATCCTTTCATCCATCCAATAAGCAAAGCTACCCCAAAGGCCAAAGATGACTTTGTCAAGTCATCAGGTTGACTTCAAACCTGCTACTCCGAGCTCCATTAAGCTCCAAAATAGATCTTTCATACAGCGTGTTAGCGATAGGTTTGTCAATCACAGACATTGACTACAAAATGGACAGTGTAAAACAGTCCACTAACACGCATGTTAGTCAATCCGTACTAACATTTTGGAGCCTAGATTAGACTTGCAACAAACATTTTGTACTGTCTTAGCGAAAGGTTAGTCAATCGCAACCACTAACTGCAAAATCAACAGTGTAAAAAGCGCTACTAACACGTGTCTTAGTCAAGACTCATAGGGTATCAGTATAGCAGATCGAGAGCGCTCCTGATAGCTGAAACATACTCCAATATGTGGAGGTCATGGACAGAGGTTGTGCCAATAGAGCTCATAGATTTTCTTCACACTATTTCATCAGTCAGATTTAAACCAATGAGTATGAACAAAGGTCAAGTGAATTGGAGGCATATTTCAAATGGTCGTGGCTAGCTCCAAACAAACCTATCATACAATGTGTTACTAACAGGTTAGTCTATCAAAACCATTAACTACAAAATCGACGATGTAAATCACATGACTAACACGCGTGTTAGTCAAGACTCATCGAGTATCGGTATAGCAGACAAAGACCGCTCCCGACAGCTGAAACATACTCTAATATGTGGAGGTCATTAGCAGAGGTTGTGCCGATAGAGCTCGCAGATTTTCTTCACAATGTTTCATTGGTCAGATTTAAACCGATGAGTATGAACAAAGGTCAAGTGAATTGTGGGCATATTTCAAACCATATCAACATTCCCTTCAATATGCCCAAGTGATGTTTTTTCATGAAGATACTACAACATATCACCTCTACATACAATCCACTAGTAAATGCTCTTATGATAAAACTAAAAGTGTCCATATATACACTAGTACATTTGGGCCTAATTTCTGACGACTAATTGTCAGAATTGTGACAACACCACGTCGTACTTCTAACCAACTTTACCATTGAAAACTCATCGTCAAGCTTCCTGATGATGCCATTTGTGTCGATCGTCCAACAACGTTATGAAATCCTCCGACAGTGGCTATATCTGTTCCCCTTACTACAAATTTTGGTGGATTACCATCATAATTCTAATGGATACTATGCTTGCTCGTTGATGACTGTCCGACATGGAAGTGACGTCGGATATACAGCATCCTTGTTGGATGTTTCTTTAGTTGTCGTCAGAATTCCAATGGAGAGGGATGATGTGGCTCAAACGAATTTGCCATCAGTGCATGAAAGCATTGAATGAGTTCTACTTTTAAAAATTGCATAAAACATTTATTATTTATTTGATTCAATGTTATTTGCAAAAAAGGATTACCAATGATGTTTCCTTTCTCCAAGAATTGTCTAGGATCTTTCCGTCAGATAATATGTAACATCGAATGACTAAATCTTTTCTTTACAAATACTTATTTTATTTAATTATCATTTGAGCGTGAATTATAATTTATATTTGTGTGGAAGTAGAAGATACAAGTTGAAGACTCATGTGCAAGTAAATTTCGTAAAAGAAAGCAAGCAGGCACTATCTTGAATGACATGGAAACAAGCTCATCAGCTGCCTAGAACAAAGAAATTGGAAAAAAGCAGAGGAAAGCGTTAAAGGGTGATAAATAAATAAATAAATAGAGAGTATGTAATACAAACAAACAATTTCTGGAGTGTGTGATATGGCGTCTCTAATTTATGTCCGGAGGGACTAACTGGTTTTGGAGTTCCTGCGAAACCTATTGGGCCACGCTTGGAGGAAATCAATGTGTTCATGCAAGGAGCACCTTTTTTCTATTATGAGAATGATACTTTTGCACCGAAGGATATTTTGAAGGCAATATCCAAAAATGTTTATAGTGTGGAATCAGAGTTGGTGAACTCAAAGTAATTTTCAGCTTTCAGAAGACCAATAGGTTATGTACACAATCTCCCAATAGAAGGGCAATTTGAAGCATTACCTCTCCCCCCATGACTATTCAGGAAGCACTTCCTCAGACAAAGGAATATTGGCCTCCATGGGATCAAAGAAAAAAATTGAAGCATAGACTCTAGACAATGTGGTGGTGTCCTTCGTGAAGAAATATACACTATAATTGAAAATTCACAAGGGAAACTGCAAGATAGTGAAGAGAAATACATTCTTGAAAAGTGGGAAGAATGGATCTTGGTTTGGGTGGGGCCAAGTCAGGTGGCTACTCTAGAGGTTGATGAGATATAAATCATATTAGGATTTGAAAAAGATAAGATCACACTCGTGGAACTTCATGTGCAACTGATTGATTGCGTTGTTTGGGTAATGCATTCCAAATAGATACAGTTGCATACCATTTATCTCTCTTGATTAAATCCTTTTATCCTAATGGCATTAAATTAAAGTTCTTTCTCTTCTATCTGGTATTGGTGGAGAAAGTACTTTAATTTAATGCCATCAGGATAAAAGGCTTTAATCAAGATAGATAAATGGTATGCAACTGTATCTATTTGTAATGCATTACCCAAATAGCACAATCGATCAGTCGCACATGAAGTTCCATGAGTGTGATCTTTTTCAAATTCTAATATGATTTCTATCTCGTCAACCTCTAGAGGAGCCACCTGACTTAGCCCCACCCAAACCAAGATCCATTCTTCCCACTTTTCAAGAATGCATTTCTCTTCACTATCTTGTAGTTTCCCTCATGAATTTTCAACTATAGTGCATAGTTCTTCACGAAGGACACCACCACATCGTCTAGAGTCTATGCTTCAATTTTTTTCTTTGATCCTATGGAAGCCAATAGTCCTTTATCTAAGGAAGTTCTTCTTGAATAGTCATGGGGGGAGAGTTAATGCTTGAAATCACCCTTCTATTGGGAGATTGTGTACATAACCTCTTGGTCTTTTGAAAGCTGAAAATTACTTCAAGTTCACCAACTCTGGTTCCACACTATAGAAATTTTTGGATATTGCCTTCCAAATATCTTTCGGTGCAAAAGCATCATTCTCATAATATAAAAAAGGTGCTCCTTGCATGAACACATTGATTTCCTCCAAGAGTGGCCAATAGGTTTCACAGGAACTCCAAAACTAGTTAGTCCCTCTGAACGTAAATTAGAGACATCACATCACACACTCTAGACATTGTTTGTTTGTATTGCATACTCTCTATTTATTTATTTATCACCCTTTAACACTTTCCTCTGCTTTTCTCCAATTGCTTTCTTCTAGGCAACTGATGAGCTTGTTTCCATGTCATTCGAGATAGTGTATGCTTGCTTTCTTTTATGAAATTTACTTGCACATGACTCTTTAGCTTGTATGTTCTGCTTCTGTACAGATATAAATTTTAATTCATGCTCAAATAATAATTAGATAAAATAAGCATTTGTAAAGAAAAGATTTAGTCGTTCGATGTTACATATTATCTTATGGAAAGATCCTAGACAATTCTTGGAGAAAGGAAACATCATTGATAAACTTTTTGGCAAATAACACTGAATCAAATAAATTAAAAATGTTTCATGTAATTTTTAAAAGTAGAACTCCTGCAATGCTTTCATGCATTGATGGAAAAGTCGTCTGACCCACACCATTACCCATAATAGAATAAATCAATATAATAGGCTATTATAAATAATATATACAAAAATATGAAATAACATTAAATTACCATTACAAACCCATAAACCATTAAATAGTGAAAAAATATATAAATTTGTAAATGTCTCCCTACAAACACCACAACCATAACCAAAACAAAAAAAATTCTTACCCGCAAAAACTAAGTAGCTGGTGAGTTGAAAGTCTAAAACATCTCTCAGATGATCGAACCATTTCTTAATTTTGTTCTTCTGATTACTCAATGGATTTAGTTGCATGTACAAGTTTTCTATTTGAAGCCTTTTGTTTCCCTATATTTGAGACTTAATAAAATTCTTTGTGAGTAGAATGGTGAAGTTTATCACCCAAACAAATCATATGCAAGGGAGACAATCACTTAAGGTCCATCTGATCTTGAGACATTGATGCCCACTTTAGCATGTCACATCCTAAATTGACAAGACTCGTGATTGGGACCCAAAATATGACCCATCATTTGAAGGGGTCTACCTACAATTTAAGTGATCTCTTAACTATAAAATCAATTAAATTCCAAGTGAACAAGAAATCAAGCATTCATCAAGCATTGAAGGAGAATTCAAGTTAAAGCATAACATTCATGATCAATAGTTTGCATGACATCCTAAAACCTTGTGTGAGGATTCAAGAAAGATTCATCAAGGTATCATGTTCAATTTTAAGCATTTTTAGATTAGATCTAAAGGGATCATTTTAAAGAGGGAGTAAGAGATCTTTTCCTTAACATGTCTACCTCAAAAAATAGAGGAGATATTTAATAAAGATATCATATTTTAAATTAAGAAATGGGCAGGAGATTAAGAATACAAACCTTCCATATTGCACACTTCAAGGTATATTCAAACCTATTTGACCTAGGAAATCCCCCATCAACAAACCTATTTTCATCATTTTGTGTGTAGGAAATTTATTCAGGAGTTACGTGTGAAGAATTTGGCAAAGTAAATGATGACAATCAAACTCAAATTTTATCTATCTTGAAAGCCTTTTATCCTGATGGCATTAAATTAAAGTTCTTTCTCTATTTTCAGGTGATCTCTGGAGTAGAGGTTGCTTTGAATTGACCTAGGATACATTTAACTTGTGTTGTATCTACAGAAATATGTATCATAGGTCAATGCAATGCAACCTCTACTCCATCAGTACCAGATAGAAGAGAAAGTACTTTAATTTAATGCCATTAGGATAAAATACTTTCAAGACATATATTAGGTATAAAAGGAAGCCTACCCTATCATTTGAAGGGGTCTACCTACAATTCAAGTGATCTCTTAATTATAAAATCAATTCAATTCTAAGTGAACAAGCAATCAAGCATTGAAGGAGAATTCAAGCTGGTGTAGGTGCATTTGGAAGACCAAAGGACTCAATGAAGCCATTAAAGACTTTTGAAGGTATTAGGAGTGAAGAGCCAATCAATTATGATGTCTTAAGGTCCATTATGGCCTTTAATGATGAAAATTGTAATAAGTTTGTAATTTGTCCTAAAGGGCCTGGTAAGGACCTTAGGACCAAGAAAAAGATGTAACAGGAATTTATGGCTTAGGGAATCTACAAGAGTTTAGGCAAGTTCAATAAATCATTTCATGACCTTGTGTGTCAGAAATTAAGAGTTTTTGATCAAATGGTTGATGTAATGCTTTATACGGCAGAGAATGTTGGTGTATGGACTAGGACAAGGAATAACAACAAATTTTTATTTTCTTGAAATTTTTTGATGTTTTGGCTTATGGTAACTTTGTCTTGAGTGTGTATTCGAATTCCTAATGCATTTAAGAGACCTTGAACATCTTATTTGCAGGGAAGATGCACTGATAATCCATTTGTCTCAGACTTTAGGCTAGTTGTATTAACTATTCTAACAGATTTGTGCAATTTGGCATTTGATCTGGTTGATTTACAATGAGAATGGTCATTCCATGAATCATTCCATGAATGTAAAAGGCCTAATATTCACCAGATGACACTCCTCTAAAATGTATAATAAATTAATAATAGGTTGATATGAAAATTGGGTGGAGAACTGGGGTGATCACCAAAACAACAAATGTAAGAGTGGAGAAATTGCTTGCTAAGGAGCAACAATAGAAAATCTGCCTTAAGGAGGGGAACATTTTATGATTGACAGTGTTTAGAAATTTCAAATGAAAGGTGAATCCATCATCATTTGGATGGTATAGTGTTTGAAAGAGGGGTATATGAGAAACCCTACTTTTAATGGTTTGTGAGAGGCTAAATAAGGGATTTTGAATCCAAGAAGGTTAAAACTTGTAAATAATTGCATTTCCTTAGTTTTGAATCATATTGGATGACTGTTGAGAGTCTGGGAGTCAGGGAGTTAAAGCACAACATTCATGATCAACAGTCTGCATGAGATCCTAAAACATTGTGTGAGGATTCAAGAAAGATTCATCAAGGTATCATGTTCAATTTTAAGCATTTTTAGATTAGATCTATCCTTTCCCTCAAAAGGAAAACATTATACTTCAAGGTTAATTCACAACCTGAGGTTTGACCTAGGACATCCCCCATCAACAAACCTATTTTTCATCATTTTGTGTCTAGGAAATTGATTCAGGAGTTACATATGAAGAATTTGGCAAAGTAAATGATGACAATCAAACTCAAATTTTGATGGCATGAAAAGCATAAGAGTAGGCCATTTCACACCTCCTAGTCCCAAGAATTTTTGACAACCTTTTGATAGTAGATTCTGTGTACCATCCTAATCCAAAAAGTATTTTGTTTGGGAAATGCATTCCAAATAGATATAGTTTCATACCATTTATCTATCTTGAAATCCTTTTATCCTTATGGCATTAAATTAAAGTTCTTTCTCTATTTTCTAGAGGTCTCTGGAGTAGAGGTTGCTTTGCATCAACCTGGGATACATTTAACTTGTGTTGTATTTGCGGAAATATGTATCATAGGTCGATGCAATGCAACCTCTGCCCCACCAATACCAGATAGAAGAGAAAGTACTTTAATTTAATGCCATCAGGATAAAATGCTTTCAAGATATATATTAGGTATAAAAGGAAGCCTACCTTGTCATTTGAAGGGGTCTACCTACAATTCAAGTGATCTCTTAACTATAAAATCAATTCAATTCCAAGTGAACAAGCAATCAAGCATTCATCAAGAATTGAAGGAGAATTCAAGTTAAAGCACACCATTCTGCATGACATCCTAAAACCTTGTGTGAGGATTCAAGAAAGATTCATCAAGGTATCATGTTCAATTTTAAGCATTTTTTGATTACATCTAAAGGGATCATTTTAAAGAGGGAGGAAGAGATCTTTTCCTAAAGATGTCTACCTCCAAAAATAGAGGAGATATTTAATAAAGATATCGTCTTTAAAATTAAGAAATGGGTAGGAGATTAAGAATACAAACCTTCCATATTGCACACTTCAAGGTATATTCAAACTTATTTGACCTAGGAAAGACCCTATCAAGAAACCTATTTTTGTCATTTTGTGTGTAGGAAATTGATTCAGGAGTTATGTGTGAAGAATTTGGCAAAGTAAATGATGACAATCAAACTCAAATTTTGATGGCATGAAAAGCAGAAGAGTAGGCCAGTTCCATACACCTTCCTTTACTATTTTAAAAATATCATCGACCAAAATATTATGCAGCAGTAGTATAGAGAGCATTTCATCTATTTTATGCCCAAATATTTCATCGGTGTATATATCACTTAACAAACCAGCTGATACTTAATCGACATCTCTATCATATGCAAGACAACCGATACTAATCGGTTTTTTATAGTTAAGCCTGGTAACAATCAATGTTCATAGTTAATATATTAACCGATATTAATCAGAGTGCATTGGTTAAGCCCGATAACAATCTATGTTCATAGTTTATATGTTAACCAATATTAATCGGAGTGCATTGGTTTTAATGTAAACCGATACCAATGGATATTCTGTGCTATGAGATTTACAACTGATGATTATTGGTAGCCAAGCATTGATTGAACTTTTCAAGTATGGTTGAATATATACAAATTTAAGAATGATCATCGATCAAATGAAGGAACAATAGCTTGAAGTCTTCATCATAGTTTATCCATAAGATAGATGATTGAATGAGAGACTTCATTTATCTCTCATTCAATCATTTATTTTACCGAGGCTATCATGCATTAATAGGATAGAGGGACCTTATATCAAATTAAGGAAGGCATGAGAGTGATATATGTATTAGATTAATTATTATACTTTTTGAATATTTATCCTTGGTTACATTCAAACCAAATTACAAGTTACATTCAATATAGGACCACAAGTTACATCACCCTATCTACAAGTTACATTCAATATAGGATGACAAGTTACATCACCCAATTAAGGTCAGACCAAATTACAAGTTACATTTATAGGGTTTGTCCTATTCGAGCTAGCTACTATTTCAACACATTCTAACACATGTATCTATTTCTATGGAATAATTAGTAGTAGCTACATATACTAGCATGGTACATAAGATCTTTTCTAATAGTTCCCTTCATATGCAATTCTTTCAATATTATTTAGTTGTATCTACCTTCTTAGGTTATGCAAATGGAGATTAGATTAGGTTATGTATCTACTTTCTTGCTCTGTAATTATCATTGTGTTTAATAAAATTTTATCCCTTTGGTGAAAAAAAAGGAGGTTGATGATAAATATCTATGTTGTTTATTAATTGATTCCCATGACAATAAGTGGTTAATACTGATACAAAGTAACACTAACAGGAAACTTTGATGACAATCTAATACACATCACTATTGAACTTACCCCTGTCTCATATAACCCTATGTTGGCTAGGCCCCACCATAATTAGAAGATCCTAATTACTACTATCCTAAACCTTGCATTGACCATCACAATTTCACAGTGAGTTGAGTTAATTAGTCCATTAGCGAGATTGGGAAAGAGTTTGGTATTGAGTTAGGTGTTGGTGGAAGGTTTAAGGAGGTACACTATCATCATAATTAATGTTAGAGATTGTTGTGTGAAGAAGAATGTCCACGAAAGGAGTGACTATCCTAAGTGCTTGAGATTGTCACAAAAAGTGAGTGTTGTAGTAGTGAATCTTCCTTTGACCTTTGGGTGTTTCGGAGGGTAAAGACCCATTGTGGTATATTTTGAGTGGTTGGGAGGGTAAAGACCCACATATCAACTATCTACTTTGACATCCTAGGATGGTGTCCACCTACTCTAAAACCATGTGGGAACTCTTTGTCTGATATTAACATATACATAACATGTGCCTCTCATATAACCCTATGTTGTATAGGCCCCACCATAATTAGAAGATCCTAACTACTAAAAACACTAAATTCTCCCTAAAAGGTTGTTGAGTCATAGAAGGCCTAGCTTGATATCCCTATAGTCTCTCATACCTAAAATATCCTTGTGTCGATGATGGTCACATGTGACTACCCTATGGCCCCTACTATGCTCTAGACCTTTGTCACTAATATTGATACTATTGGGTTTTTCTTTGTAAATCATATAGTAAGTCTAAATTATCCTTTGAAGGTTGGGGAGGCCTATGGACACTTTAGTCCCTTCATCAAGGTTACAAACTTCTCTCATACCTCTTGTGTCCTCCCATGTACCTCCTTTTCCATAAGAGACTTTGCCATAGCAACCCTAAAGTCATTTGGATTGGCCATGTGTAGGAAAACTGAAATTTTGGGCTTTCCACCCCTAATGAAATAATTGACAAGTAACTTGTCTTGAATGTAATCTAAAAACTACAAGAACTCCAAAAACTAACTCTCATGTTGAGCCACTATGAAACCTTATTATATAAATTGTGAAACTCCTCTATGCATCTCTGTCAAAAATATTTTGAAATAGAACACACTTTGAAGCACTCCAAAATGGTATCTGGAGAGGGTTTCCAATGTGAGTTGGCACATTTTATCCTCCTAGTACCACAAGGTGGGAGAAATTCCTCTCAAAAATTGCATTGAACCACATATAGATGCAACCCAAAGCATAAGTCCAAGCTAAGTAACCAAGACTTATCCTCAACCCCATTTGTGGATCTTAAAAATGTAGAGGATTGGAGATGAAGCAACTCTCGAATATGATCCTTTGGCTCATGATATGTGCTTGCTATAATCTATACCTCTTGTATTTATGCATGATGAGGCTAGGTAATGTGTATTGATCAATATTCTATCTCCTCTATTTGTATTTCCCAAATTCAAGGCGAACTCCTAATAAGCTCCCAAGATGCAAGTATATGCTCCTCTACTACAAGTGGATCCTCATGGCTTGTAAGATTTGAGGTCCATAATTGGGCTACTCATCTTGGTGAAAACTCTCAAAGTGATATGACCCTTCCTTCCATTTCCTTAACCCTATTTTCTAACCCACACCTCATAACCTTTACCTCACTTCCTATCATTTTTACCTTTCATCTACCTTTCATATCCCCTGTCTTAACCTCCTCCACTTTCCTACATCCTATCCTAAACCTTAGCCTCATACACACTTACTTGTACTTCACCTACCTAACCCCATTCCATCCTTCACATCCTTTTATCTCCCCCCATTCACTTTCCTACCTTCCAAACCCCTAACATATCGTAAATTACACTTTCACCATTACATCCTTCATCGCTTACCTCCCTATCTTATCCTAACCCACACCTCATAATCTTATACCTCTCAGCTTCCATTTTATACCACCTTCCTAACGGTACACTTATGCTCCCTTCCAAAACACTGACAAAAAATAGCACTCAATCACTACATAGTGCTCTCACGGTTCCGCAACGGGGATTTTTTTGTCACAACCATATATACCAGCATCCATAATTAGGATACATTTTACATAATGGCACTCGATAACACAGGTTTAGGTCATCCCTCTCCTTAATTAGGATATATTTTAAATATGGAAATTAGTGTTAATATGTTTCAAGCTTACTATATTGTTCATTATTTAAAATGTAGTGTTTAATTAATACATGATTGTAGGATTGTTCAAGGGTTTAGGTCTTGTGGGAAATTCTTCTTTTAAATCGATCATATCATATTACAGAAACCTCTCACCATCTTTGCTATTGGAAATTAATCTGATAAATCTATAATAAACTTTGAATCTAAATATTTGAATATGTATAACAATGAATTGACTGATTATACCCTACCTTTTTTCTTCAACTGGATCTTGTAATGCCCAATTTAGAGTGAAGTGGTGATAATTGAAATGGCTGCCCTGACAAACACATCCTTTGGCTCAAATGCGAAAGGAAAGGAAAGCGGCGGCTATGATAGTTGACCATTCCTACATCTTGCAGCAATTAAACCCACAAGTTCCTTGCCAAAGGAGACTTATCCAAGCTGGAGCTTTTGTAATGGAAAAGGTCCATGGGACGAAGAGGTGGGATTTTGCAATCACAGAGTTCCACGGGATGAAGAGATAGGATTTTGTAATGGTAGAGGTCGATGGGACAAAGAAGCAGTATTTATGAAATGACTTTGTCTTTTCTTTTCTTTTTTTAAGTAATGCCTGTGGTCATCATAATTTCAATGAACGCGGGCACTTTTTCTAAAAAAAACAAATGTCATTGCCAATTCCTTCTCCGTCAAAACGAAATGTTGCATTATCATCGGAATTCTGACGAAATTGGGCATTTTAAAAAAAAAAATCAAATTTTATCACAATATACCTTCTCCATCGGAAACCTCCATTGAAATTTTAGGCCAAATGTATTAGTGATAGCACAAAGCTATTTTGTAAAAATATGTGCTAATAGGATGAAGGTCTAACAGTAAAGTAGCTTTGGTCATTTGTGCCAAGCTACCAATATCATGGCAAACACATTTGACATCAACCACTATCTCAAAACAGTATCACACTGAAGATATCATCACTGTGGTTGTTTACTGTTGATGATATCTCTTTCTTTCTCCGATATGTGTAGGACCAGAATGGGAAAACACCAGAAATGGTAGGACACTATTGTATTGGAAGTTCAAGATGGTGGTGAAGGTTTGCATCATTTTTGTTCAAGGGATATTCAGTGGATGCCAATTTGTGTCAAAAATGATTCAATGACAAACCTGTGTGCATTAATTCCAATGGGTAGATTGGATGCATTCATTAGAGGGGAATCATTGCATGAAGGTGTTGAAACCCAATTCCTCTGAAAGCGACAGACTGAGCACAATAGTGTTGTGCACAACACGCATACAACAAAGATGTATAGCCAATTCGTAGACACATTCTTTCCTACTCTTTGTCTATGTTTAATGACATTACGACTGTTGTTGATAATAGGAGAGTTATTTTTTAAGGTATTGATGTTCATATGGATCAGAAGACAATAGGAAAAAGTCACTGAATAAGAAGCGTGGGCGGACATATCAAAAAAAAGAGGTTGTACATGCCACTTCATTGTTAAGGTGTTATATGGTAGGCCAGATGTGGCCATCTTGATATTGAAGCAACCGTTGCATGTAGACAAGAATGGTGAAGCTTGTCATGGCATCGATGATACCAGCAATGAGTTGCGCTCTCAATTTACACCAAACCTTTTTGATGAATGCAAAGCATATATAGAGAGGTTGTTGCTGATGGATGTGAGTGTTGATGCTATTGTGGACAGACATCTTGATGATCCCATTTTTCATGACATGTCAAAGAAGAGAGATTCATTCGTCACACGCAAGGATGTTATGAACACGGCGATGAGGGTTCTTTCTATTCGGTCATGAAAGCATGTGGACGATGCCACTAGCATCTTAAAATGGAAAAAATAGGATGAGGCAAATTTCCTTTTTCTAGTAGCCACAAGGTGCTGCCAGACCTTTCATTATGGGAATACAAATGACTTGGATGCTTGACATGATGGTATGATTCACGCATGAATCAATCATCTCAATGGATTTGACATTTGCAAAAAACAAATACGGGGTAAGTCTCTTCGAACTTAACCTATTTTCATGTAACCCATTTGATCTGTGGAGAGTCATGATCTTCCTGTTTGTTGTTTAAAATAGTATCAATTGTATTCATGTCTCGTCTTCGACTAGAAGCAATCGGGGGTGCTTGTTGCATGGGCTGTGAAATCAAGGAACAAGATCGAGGATATCCAGGTGTGGTTGATGGAGTTGCGGAGATGAGGAATGGAAAAGAGGCCTGATTGGAGGATCAATGCATTTATCATGGATGATGCGAGTGCAGAGATTCAAGTGATAGAGTAAGTGCAAGAGTGAAATTTTGTCTACATGAAATCAAACATTATGATACACTACTCTACGTTTTATTTCAAATGAGCAGGCTCCCATCTCAGCCCAATTAAATGTTTTGTTCATAACAAGAATGTTTTTGAATGTTGTGTCATACTTTGTATTTGGCATGTGCGTCGAGCATGGTTGAAGAACGTATACAAGTATGCAACAAAGGAAAGAGCAATTGACATTTTTCATCGTCTAGGGGAAATAATGATGGCAATGCATGAAAGTGAAGAGAGCACAGTGGACGAGTTGCACACTTTCTTTACTGAATTTAGTGATCAGACACATTTTCTAGAGTACTTCTACAACACATGGTGTCAAGGAGAAGGCCGTATCGGTGAGTTCAACATTAGATTCAAGTGGTGGCTTTATGACTTGTTACCTGTTTTGGTTGTCATTTGGTAGTTGACATCCTACTCCTATTTTTAATTTCTTTATTTCAATTTTTTTCTAGCCAACTATGTGGGCAAAAAACTTCAGGAATTTTGCTCATGCTAACTAGGACACAAATAATGCCATCGAATCATACCATGGAAAATTGAAGTCACTGCACCTAAGAGATGATAAAAAGACATGCTCAAGGAGGATGGACAATCTATATTTTATACTTATGTATAAAGTGGAACCATTCTACCAGCATAAGCAAGAATTGCAGCAGTTTGGATCTATCAAAAACTACAGGTTGACACATTTGCAAACTAGTATGGAGAGGGCAAAGGCAATTCTTGATGCTAATTGTGTTCCAGACGACACTACTCCTGGTTGGTATTGGGTGAAAAGTTAGTCCTCGTGCAACTGGTATGTGGTTAGGAAATTTGGGGATCATTTCTACATCTGTGAATGTCCATGGAGTTTGCGAGGAAATATGTGCAAGCATGCGTTGAAGGTTGTTTCAATGATGAACAATTCATTCCATGATTCACATGTTATGGGTAAGTGGATGTTCATGAATGTTGATCTTTGCTAACTTAAAGGATGTGTACTTGATCCTAAGATCTTGTTTCATACATATCCTATTCCTATGTCGACTCCAACATCTGCTAATACTAATGAAAACCCAACACCTGAACTTGTCATCACTACCATTTCTAATGCACATACAAATTTAGAGGATGTGGACACTGTAATGTGGAATGAAGCAAATAGAAAGTTAAACATATTGTCACAAACAATGCCAGGTTCAAGTGATAAACTAATGGCATTTGTAGGCTATCTGGATAGGTTCATGGCTGATCTTCAGAATGTCGGTGCCATGTCATTTGATTTTAGTCTGTTTACCAATCTAGCCAATACAACCACCAAACATATGTGGCCTTGGTTCAGTGCAAGTCGAGTCCATCATCACAATCGACGGCAATGTAGGCATAGTACTAGGAGTGAGATCTGTCATGATGTTCAGTAGCCTATCACCTTTGAGTTCCCCTTTGAGACTTCTAGGAGGAGAAGGGAAAAGAGGCAATTGGACCAAGCTCCAGAACCGCATGTCCTTGCCACTGCATTGGTTGTGTCTGATACAAGTTGGTACTCTAGTGTCACCTGTAAGTGGTTTCTAAATGTGTGAATACTGCACGCGTTTATTTAGTCATCATGTCTTTTAGTCGGTGAAAATGATCCACACTTATGTGTGATAGTGTTCGGCACCCCCTCAACACCTGGCCATAGGAGTCCTCATCGGCGATTGGATTTTGATGGTCTTTTACGTGGACAGGGATCACACAATGATCCTCATTGATACTAATTTTGGTATTATTTGTTTAGATTAAGCTTTATGTTTGTAACTATGAAATATATGTGCTTGATGTTTAGCCATTCTTCATTCGACCTGTTGCATAATATGGAAAAACTTTGTTTATTGTAGTTGCATTGTAATATTTACTATAACTGTCGCTAACCACCTTTTATAATGTATCTTTGTATTTAGGTCCATTGTATTTCACCCTGTTTTATCACTAAATGGCTTTCACATACATGTCGAGCGATAGGCGCAGGTTTTATGCAACTTAATTTTCAGTATTACGCTTTTATGTCTTCAATTTATTGAATTCTCTAGTTAAATAATTAATACTCTTATGGTGTGATTATGTCTTGCATTTTTTTAGTGCTTAACACTCTTATGTCTTACATTTACTGAATGCTATAGTTATATTACTAACACTCTTATCATATGTATCTGTAAACTGATAGAGAGGTTGGTAGAGAATGACAAGGAGTCTGCTTTATTTTAGTGCCTCCTAGATATCGTTGTTTCAAATATTATCCGAACAATAACTCCCAGACGGGCCATTGAGTGGACCATTCAAATGGGAAGACATTATACTGAGGACAATATGTACACTGTCGACATAGAAGACGTGATCTCGTTCACCAGATTATCGACTCTATTGATGGTTGCTTTGTATAGGCGACTATGGCCAGTGTATTTTGCCCTTGCATATTGGCCAGTCACTCTCCCTCGAATTCACATACTATGTGCTGACAGACCCCATTGGAGACGTGGATGGTCCCTAGTGCCATACTCTGATGACAGTATCAAGGATGTCATGGCATTCTTTCCATGGAACCTACTTATTATGGACTACACCCCCATTTTCATAGGTTATGGTAGTCCATGGCTAGCACGGAGATTTGTGAGGATACAGAGTAGATTCCCCACATAGAGGAGGTCCTCTAACTAAAATTGTATAACTGCTCCTCTATGACTATGCTATTTTTTTATAAAACAGTTAATTTCTATGGTTACATAGCCGATCTTTGTACGTCGTTTGTCTCGAATGTTTACAATTTATATGTTTGTGTTGGTTATGTTTACAATTTAAATGTTTGTCTCTATGCACTTTATATGTCTAGAAACCAATACACTTTATATGTTAATTTAAATCTAATAAATATAATCCTTTCTCTAAACATGTCATAGGCATTAAGTCTACTCTAAAAGGAATAGCATTGATTTATGTAATAATACAATTTTGATATGCAATGAAATTAAGATGTGAGATATGGAATGCAGATAATCTAATAAATATAATCCTTTCTCTAAACATGTCATAGGCATTAAGTCTACTCTAAAAGGAATAGCATTGATTTCTATAATAATGCAATATTGATATTCAATGAAATTAAGATGTGAGATATGGAATGTAGATGTGTAAATTGTGAACACTTTGATTGAAGACAATTTTCTTTCCTTCATGATGATGCAAGTATGTCAATGTTTCGTACAAGATATATCAATTAATTAAGATTAATTAAGGAGGTTAGGTTTTAGAAATGCATTATTGTTACAATATAAACATTCCATTACATGTCATCAAAGGGAATGGTGCAAGAAAATCAAAGACAACACGTATAATAGCAGCATATAGTATAAAATAAATTCATAAGTGATCGACAAGGAAACTTAAAAATTTAACATAAATTACATATAGTACAAATTATTGACAAAGTTGTCAAACATGGTAAATAGAGTCCGTGAATCGACTAACACAGTAGGGACAGACTAACACTTGTGTTAGTTGCCGATTTTACACCGTCAATTTTTCAATTAACCGTTAGTCCTCGAATCGCAACCGTTAGTTTCGCGTGTTAGTGACAAATTAGTCAATCAAAACTGTTAGTTTCACGTGTTAGTGATAGGCTAGTCAATCGCAACTGTTAGTTTCGCGTGTTAGTGATAGTTTAGTCAATCACAAGCTTTAATTGCAAAATCAACGGTGTAAAGCGCACGAGTAACACGCATGATAGTCACTCTGTACTGTCTTTATGGATCTAGAATAGACGTGTCCGCCATTTCCTTTACGCCCAGAAAACAATGAAATCGACTAACACTAACACACCGCGTTAGTCCTTTTCGCTAATTCGCTGACTTGCAAGCCGTCATTTCCTTTACGACTGCGAAATGGCAAAATCAACTAACACGACATGTTAATAGACTAAAACAGTGTGTTAATTGACTAACATGGCATGCTAATTGACTAACATGGCATGCTAATTGACTAACATGGCATGTTAGTCAATTTCGTCATGAGACAGAATACAAGTGGAACTAACCTGTGTGTTATACTACACCTTTTTCGTCTGGGCTAAAGCTATTGTGGCTCCAAAATAGACCTTTCATGTGGTAAAGCTTAAATAGTTAAATAATCATTGATTTATATTTAATATTTATGAAGAATAATAGTCATTGGGCAGTCTATCTTATATACTTGTGATTTAGTTTATCCATCATTTATAAATAAGCATTTTTCAATCTTCAATAAGCAACTATTATAAGTAGGTGGAAGTTAATATTTACTAAGAAGAATACCTCATTGAGTAGGATATCTTACGTACTTGTGATTTAGTTTATTCATCATTTATAAATAAGCATTTTTCAGTCTTCTATAAGCAACTATTATAAGCAGGTGGAAGTTAAGAATAATTTCCATCATACAATTAGCGGTTCTTTTAAATCCGCTATATAAAAACCTTTAACCTACAGTTAGGTTTCAGGTATAGATTCACCCACCTTGCTTCACGAAGACTGAGTGGGAAGTCATTAAGAGAAGTGCGAAAACCATTCATCATACAAGACATGTAGAAAAGCCACATAGAAGCATTCAGAAAGCATGAAAAAGTGTACAACAAACCAAGTATTAACCATTGAAGCTAGGAAGCATTGAAGTTGTTTAAGTGAAGTGAATCACATTTATTTTTTTATTTTTTTTGACAAGGTGGCAAGGTCACTTAATATATTTTTACAACTGGTTCAAGAAGGGGGGCTCCCAAAGAAAAGAACCAGAAAGAAAAACTTTGGTCAATCAAGTTTATTGAAAATAACCATTCATGAAGCATACAAAGTGTTTTCCTAAATGAAAGAATATGTCTGATTACAAAAAGTCTGCACCACTGCTGACGTTTTATTGAATAGGAGTCAGAAATATACATCTACAAAACTTTTGTAACAGTGCAAGCCTATTATAGAGGTAGAGGTTGAGTATTTCAATGACTTTTGTTTCCCCTAGTGGTCGGAGTAAGGGGAGGCACATCATTCTCATCATCTTCACCGGTTATAGACGCAAACACCTCTGCGTACCTCTATTTCCAGTACTGAGCACGTTGCGCACAAACATCTAGCATGCCCTGCATCTAGTCACTTATGCTTTTGTTGTTTTTAGCACATGCCTCACACACTACCTCTTGTCTCTCATTCGCCATCTACAAACCACGCACTTCCAGCTCAAGGTCCGTATTCTTATCGTCCAAGTCCATGACCTTGTTATTGAGTTCCATGCACTTCTTATTGAGTTTAGTGCATTTCTTATTGAGTTCAGTGCATCTCCTTTTCACTTCAGTGAGTCTCCATTCAAGATCAGAAACAATCTCGTTCAGCCTTTCATTTTCAGTGTGGGCCATATCGACCTTCTGCGATAGCAGTTCTACACGCATGGCGTCAAACTTCATTATGTCCATCCCATCATTTCAATCTGCAAAGGGTGGTGGTGGTTGTCTTGCAGACTTCCCTAAACTATCGTCGGAGGTGAGAACATCGGCTGTCCCATTCACCTTTGAATCCGTAGTAGGTGTTCCCTTCTATGGAACAGATGTTTCGAGACCCTTTCTTTTTCCTATCCATGCTCTTCCCATTGCCATCCCTACAAACAATGCCAAAAAGAAGTATCAGTAGACAGGTGGGCAAGACAACATGAAAAATATAGGAAACAATAGTTTATGCCAACAAGAAACAAACAACTATCTATTGCATTTTTTGGAATGAATAACATTATGTACAATACAAAAGTTAACATGTTCACTAAAGTTGACATGTTCACTAAACTAGGCACTTGGGTGCACATGGGTGGCAGGTTATCTACCAATTGGGAATCCATGTTTTGGGAAGATAACTGCATCAGTCACCACTCCTTATCTTGCATCCAACTTATTTCACATCTTCCATGAAACTATAATGGAAGTCTGGTGTATTTGAATAGATTTTTTATTTTTGTTATTTTTTTGTTGTTAATTCATTTCAGATTCAGTGTTTAAAAACAAACAATAACAATGGTATATTCAACTGTCGTAAGCTACAGTGGAAAGAGCACATGGTTCACAATTTCAATGAAACATTTTACTTGATCTATATATGTAAAAGAGTTGCAGGGACCCTATTGCTACACAATAACAAAACCTATGCATATGCAATATATAAGAGACCTTGAACAAAACATGAACAGTAAATGACTATCATAGACTTTATTGTACCATCCACTATCATTATTAAAAATGTTGCACACCAAAGACAGGTTTGTGAAGTTATTAAAGGGTAGTTGATGGTGCAGGATCACCATGAAACAGTCCAACAAATCAAGCCTTTATAGTTATGTTGCTTAAAATAGCAAGAAAGGTTGAAAATAAAGTACAATTCATCTAAAACATAAACAATAATTGAGAGGGTTTAAACTATGGTAAGGTAAAAGTTGTGTCAATATAACATCTCCAAATCCCATCTGAATAGTCTATCAAGATTGATCTTCGACCACAGTATCTCGTTCTAAATATTAGGAAAGAGGAACAACAACTATGATCGAAGAATATTATCGCCTCCACTATCTGGATTGCATAATGGAGTTGATGGCACCATAAAATGCTTTACACTTCTTCTCATTCTTATGCAACTTGGGAGGGGTGACGCCAAGTGATCGTAGCATGTGACTTACCTGTCTGATCATAGGGCCGCATTTAACATCCTCTTTTTGTGGCTAGACACTTTTGCCAGCTTTATCATGCCACATACAAATGACATCATACGAGTGCTGCCTATTTCATTCCATTGGAATAAGGTAAACAATGGAATGATAAGACGGAGGAAGGGATCTTGTCATCTTTGAAACTTATCGCGGGTGGGGAATAGGCTAGGTCTTCAATAGGCCATACCAACCACGAGTTTAGGGAATCTGACAAGACATCGGCAAAAGGACCTGAGAAAGGCAGCTGGGCATTTGCATCAAAGACTTTGATGATGTGAACTTTAGCACAATGTCATGGGAGTGAAATAGTATGACACATTACACCCTTCCCCAGTCCATCAACAATGCCTTCCCCAACCACTGTCCATCCATTAGTAGGTGGACTTCAACTCCAACAGCAACAGCGTGAAAATCTTCATTGGTGCACTCTTCTGTGTCTTCCACGGTTTCTTGCATCAGTAACAACTGGACACGGTCGCTTAAATAAAATTCTTTATACATGTCCATCAAACATAGGCAAATGAATTCATGGCAATGCACTACAATAGTACTGAAATAGCTATCTCTCCCGGCCCATTGCCCCCATTGGGGTCACAGTCTGTATTTGTACATCCATCATCATTTCCCTCATACTCTTTCTCAATGCTTTCTTCTATTAGATTATGCTGCAAAATGTGACACATTGTAGAGTAGTGTAAGTACACATTAAACCCATACGCCTACGAAGACTGCTGGACCAAGGCCGATGAATTTTACATGACTAAGACAATAACAGGAACACAGATAATGGACACAAACCACAACATCATAAAAAATGATCTCCAATATAACACTTCCTCTCACCGCCTATTATTGAAAAGAAGAGCCCAATACTTATTCATCTCTACTCTTATCCTCCAATGTTTTCCCCAATTGAGTAGACTCCTCTACAATCTTCTCACCACTACATGCACTCAAATTTCCATTCATCATCTCCTTCAGCTTCTCCCTTGAAATAGAATTCTCAAGTTTCTCATCCAATACTGCGGTCGACTGCATAAAAAAAGAGTTACTATATAGTATAACACACCATGTCATGATATAGAACTACATGTCATGCACAATGGCACCACATTACCTATTCATCTTTGCACCTATCCTCCAACCTCTGCCCCAGTTCAGGAGAGTGCTCTGCAATTGTCTGACCATTGCATGCATGCACTTAGTTTTTCAATCATCATCTCCTTCAGCTTCTTCCTCCTAACAGACGTCCGAGATTTTGGACTTGGTTTTTCGAGAAAACTACACACGGTGTCATCAAGAAACTACATTGAATTTTCTTTTCTCCTATCATCCATCTTCTGCCCCAACTTAGGAGACTGTTCCACAATCTTCTCGGCACTGCATGCACCCAATTTTTCATTGGATGTCTCCTCCAGCTTCTTTGACGAAATGAACTTATACGTAACAGAAGACCAAGGTTTTCGGCTTAATTTTTTGGGCACACTGGGTTATGTGTCATCCAATACCATGGGGCAGTCCATGCTCCCTCCATGGACCCCATCAGCCTATAATGACATGGACGGAATAGTCAACATACTACACAGTGCAGTGTAAAGCATACCATGCAATGAAAACACACATATGGATAGGCCAACAGACGACCACCTTTGATGACAAAGGTGTCACCTCATCTGAAGTCAGACTTGTTTTTTCTACAACATTCTTCTTTTCTTGCTTCCTCGATGAATCACATGAAGGATCATTGACTTGCACGTTTGTTTCAGGATGTGAAGTCCGCCTTGTTTTTTCCACAACATTCTTCTTTTTTTGCTTCCCCAACAAAATAGGTGCACCCTTGTTTGTTTGAGGATCTAAAGTCGGCCTTTTTTTTTCTGCAGCATTCTTCTTTTTTTGCTTCCCCAATGAAATAGATGCAGCCTCATTCACTGGCATGTTTGTTTTACGATTAGCCTTCGATGCCAGAACCTCCTCGCCATGGCCTGCACTATCACTTAAATTCTGGGCACCAAGATAGGATAGGTCAATAAGTCATTGTTCACATGTTTAAAGGAATTTAGTAAACTATGAAACAATACGATCACTAAAAATTAACTCTGTTGCAATATTCTTTCTTTGCAATAACTATAAAACCTTCATCCTTCTCGCCTCCCTAACTGGACTGTTGTCGTACACTCACATTACTTCCTTCATCTCTTCCTTCCCTTTGATAGGAAGCTCATCACATGTTTTCTTGCCATATTTCATGCACACCCAGTCATGACACATTTTTTTTTGCATACTATATCATACACCCATTTGGTATTCAATATTAGACTCCCTCTTTTTCAAGTGCATTAGCGATTTCTTTGTATGATCCGCATTGTGCTATCCACTTCCACATGGTTCACGAGTACGTCATGCATTCCCTAATAATGGTAGTTGATGTTCTCTGGCTCTATGCATATTAAGCCTCCCCAGATCCCAAAACTGACGGCCTCCATTTCTGGAACAATAATGGATGAAACAAAAGTAGTGCGACCTGCCATTAATATGTTCTCTTTTGTCATCGGCCTATTGTTGTGCATAGCCAATAGAGACAAAGAGTCACATTCAATTTTTCACTAATCAAGCATTATAAAGATAATCCAACATATAATGACTAATAGTGGACCTCCTTGTTACTCCCCCCTCCTCCTTGTTCCTATTCATGAGCACTAATAGAATCATGTTGTCATTCACCCTCCTACTCTATGCTCACCTCGTTCTCGCTATGAACATCCCCTTTTTCACTCTCACCGCCTGGAGCATTAGTATAATCGCCGTCATCTACATTTCCAATGGCCTCATCTTCCTCACCACCACAGCCACTATCATAATGTTGTTCAATAAAATAGCACACATCATCGATCCATTTTATGCGTGCGTATATATCTACATTTCCACTTATAAATCCCAACTTCCAGCAACCATGCCATCCAATGATGGAAAAAAAATATAATGCAATGATAAATAATTACTAGTGTGGTTGTGCAGTCACTGAGAAGCTGACTTGACAATGGGTTAAAAACTAGAGACCCGACTCGTGACTCATTTAGATTTGAATCCCCAACTAGTCCCTGACCTAAAGGCCCATCTCCTGACTCTTTCGGATTTGGATCCCTGACTAGTCCTACATCTGAAAGCCCAACTCCTGACTCTTTCAAATTTGAATCCTCAACTAGTCGTGGATGTGAAATTCCAACTCCTGAATCTTTCAGATTTGAATCCCCAACTTGTCATGCATCTGAAAGCCCAACTCCTGACTCTTTCATATTTGAATCGTCAACTAGTCCTAGATGCGAAAGCCCAGCTCCTGAATCTTTCATATTGGAATCTCCAACTGGTCGCGCATCTGAAAGCCCAACTCCCGACTCTTTCGGATTCGAATCCTCAACTACTCCTAGATGTGAAAGCCCAACTCTTGAATCTTTCACATATGAATGTCGAGCTGGTCCCGCATACGAAAGCCCAACTCTCTCCTAGGTATACAAATTGGTTCTCCAATCAGAAGCATTAAACAGTGACAATACCAAGAAATACTACATGTTGCATAATCCATTAAAACTACTTAGCTTATAGGCAGGCCGATGTCATGTGTCACTAGGAAGCAAACACGACCAACTCCCAGGAGATCATCTGCCTTTAGCTCCAGTAACCCATAATCAAGATTAGCAGTTTCTCTCAACCTTTTTCGCAACACAATTGACATGATTGAACTGAAACATAAAAAAAATGCAATTCATATTCTTCACACTATCAATAACACCACACATTCACCACAAATGACACAACCAACACATGACTAGTTATTCCCACATTGCAATACAAAGTCAGCATGTCATTGTGTTATGTACAACCCAGCTAATGATTTAGCCATAAACTATCCATGAAATTCCGCTCTAGAACATATTTCGTTGCAATTGCAATGAAATAATGACTATGATCAATCACCAATGCTATTAAAAAGGCTTCATGTGTTCTCCCCATCCAAAATACAACACAAAAACTATACTTTGTTAAGGATTGATAAATGGACCTTTCCTACAATGTGTTACCAATAGGTTAGTCAATCGCAGCCGCTAATTGCAAAATTGATGGTGTAAAATGAGTGTGCAAAAATCAATATGGTCAATCTATGTCAGAGAATACATAGGGATTCATTATCATTAACAAAGTCTTTGACAATAATTAATGGGTACAGAGACCTCCAATTCATTATTCGAAAGACACAAGTCTTCTGAAACGAGTGTCTATTCTAAATCTTCCATCTCTTTATTGACATAGGAATATTATTATTTATTAAAAATGTAGTCTTAAGTTATGAAAAGAAAAAAGAAAAAAACATTGTGAAGGATAGACACATCAGGAGTTCATTGTGCCAACCCGAGACATCTGAAACAAAACCCCAAATAACATTTCAAATCGGAGTTGGATCATCGAACACATGTACTTCTGAAACATCATGAACATCAATAATCTAGAAATACAAATACACTAGGATGAACATTAACACTCTCATGCAAATCAACAGACTATATACAAATTTATAACACATAGTTTGCAAGAATCAGCATTTCTGGTTCATATATTCAACACTAGTTTCATGACTCGAAGATCCATAAATAACAATCGTACTGCATTCAAGTTGGAAAATTATATCTTATTGTCTAATGTGGAGCATCTATAGCATATAATATAAGGCATCAACCAATTCCATTGTTCATTTTCATTATTATCAAATTCAATGAAAGTAAGGACATTAATATTCCATGATCAAGAACTAAAATTTATACATACATTTGTATCGCATAAAAAAATTATATACAACAAACTATCTATATATATATATAACAAGCACCTTTCAAAAAGTTGCACAAGCCCAAAGATTATTAATAAGGGGACATTACAGTGCAAGTAGTATTAAACAAGGGAGAGAGAGTAACAACCTGGGAACGTCTGGACGTTTGCCGGGGACTACTCAATAGTCCTTGAAAATCAACAACCTGCATGGATAACTAATGTTATTGGTAGTCTACATTGGGAAGTACATGCATTTCAAAAGACATAAAAGGAACCTACATATTTATATATAAAAATGTAGTTTAACATTCAATATAAACTACCACTAAGTAATTTATATCACCTAAATTATATCTGTCCATTTTCCATAGTGCCAAAGTTGTGCCAGAGTTGTCTATATCAGCCACCTATTTTTGTACTGTTGTTATGCGCTCAAGGATAGACGCCTCTATTTCGACTCGAAATCAACGCTATGGTCCAACTAACACATAGCTTAGTCACATGTTTTACACTATATTTTACATCCAACGGCTACAATTGGATAAAATGTCACTAACATGCAGTACCATTTATCTATTCTCGAGCCTTGTTAGTGACTAACTCCATCTCCTATTGTAAATTGCAATGCATGTTAGCCTTTGGCTTTACCGCTGTTAGCTGCATCAAATCATAACCTATACATGAATAATGGTCTGAGAGGTTGTGTCTATTTTGGCTCCAAAATAGACAAATCATACAGACTAGCAGTGCTGTGTTAGACAGAAGCACCCATCAAATGCAAAACCTATGATTAGAAGCCTACCACAAACATAGGGTGTTAGTCCCCCCATACTCTTTTTTGCAACCACAATAGAGGCGTCCCACTGTGAGAGTAACTTGAGTTTCGTGCTAGTCTTTTCTCTGACAAAAGTACCAAGTTTTGTAGCCCGCGGCCTCTTCTTCCTGCCGGGATGCCCTCTGAATGTGATTCCTTCATTCGCAAGCTTTTAATGTGTGTGTTATGCAAAATAAACTAGTGGTAACCATGAAGCATGTCGTAGCCATCCTCCGACATGTCCACATAATTTTGCGTGGGCACCGAGGACTAAAATCGAGAACTCGACAACAACTCCACATCACATACCATGGGTTCAAGCACCACGAGAAGTTGGCATGGTATGCATGTCTTGGAAATGTACGTTGATGCATGTCGTTGGTATGATATGTCCGCTGTCGAGCCACAATACACATAGCCTCCCCAATATATTTGCATATACATTTATTTTGCACTTTTTGAGTGTGATTAGGTGCTTCCAACTTGTGTCAAAAATGTCTATTCTGGCTTCAAAATGAGATTGTAACAATGACATGAATTGACATACATGAGATGCATCTATTCTGGCTCCAAAAAGGACATATCGTACCAATGACATGCATCAACATACATGTCTGAGAATAAATATATATGAAAATACAAGTGGCAGACACCTAATAGCTACATGAAAGAGAAAGTGAGGTAAAATATTTTGTTTCAAATTGAGCTTCTTTTACGTGGTCTTCACCTCGTTTACATGTTATGGTTTGCCTTTTGATGCAAATAGACTCCTTAAAATCAGGTTGTTGACTGGTTGATGCAACCATTCCTTGACTGTGTGTGACCTGCTCTTGTTTAGGAGTTGATTTGTTGTTTGCTGACAATTAGGAGTTGATCTGTTGTTTGTTTGATGATAGAAAACATGGTGCCTTTTTAGTTTGCCTAACATGGAAAAAGTAAGACTAATGCATGAATGAAAACATTATTGTTGAAGGGCTCCTTGTTGAAGCAGCCTGCGTCTATTCTGGCTCATTGTTGAAGGGGGATTTATGGGACTGTAGTTTTCTGTGTCGTGCTGAGGCTTGGGGTATGTTGAAATCTGCCTCTATAACTCATATTTTTCCTGTTTCAGTTTGGATTTTGATTAAAATCATCAAGGTTTGCATTGTTTGTTTGCGTTTCTTGTTTCCCTCTATATGTAGCTAGAATAGCTTCAGCCTATGTTGTATATTTGCCTATTTTGGAGCCAGAATAGATGCATACCATCATGTCAGGGTTAGAGACCTCTAGGGTTGGGTTTTTTTTTTTAATCTAATGAGCACTTGAGAATAATGGAAACAGAGAATAATATTTCCATAGTTTCTTTTATCTATGTTTGATTCTATCATTTTCCTCTATACTACAGAGGACATGTTTGTGTGTGTGTGTGTGTGTGTGTGTCTCTATGTGAGTGTGCATGTGTGTGTGTGTATTTCTTCATATAGACATATATATACTAACACACACCAAACCGCAAACAAACAATGCAAACCCTAACGGTTTTCAACAAAATCCCAAAAATCAGCCCTCAACAATGAGCCGTCAATAATCAAACAAGGAACCTTGGTATCCTGACACGACCATGCTACAAAATGATGCCTAATTTTCACAGACAAAATACAAAATGACACAGGAAACAAAAAATATATATTGAATGTCTTAGGGTTTCAAACTACCGCAACCGCCTAAGCCTCCACCCAAATCGTTGTCCTCTTGACACCTCTCGAGGGCACACTCACAACCACCTCTACGATACAAAAATGATATAAAAATTTACAATTTCAAACACAGGGTTCACGAAGGAATCATAAAACTATTGTTATCTATTAGGGTTTGAATTTACCGATGCCGCCATAACCCTACACAACAATCCTCAATAGTACCACCCCCTGTGCGCTACAATACCTCCTCCCTACACATGAAAAAAAACCCGCGTGTTAACAGGCGATAACAATAGGACTAACAATATACCCAGACAACTTGCATTATGCATGCGGTCGAATTTTGTCCTCACCTTCCAAGCCACAGATATTTTGACAATGCATACCTATAACTACAATTGAAATCCGGCTCCTTCGCTTAGTGATTCAACTGGGGATATGAATTTACACGGTTGAATATTTTGTTTCGCCTCCACCAGTGCATTTTGCATGCAGCTACTAGACGAAATATATTTTCAATTTTCCCGAAATCGAGTTTTCATTCAAAAATTTTTAAAAATAATTGAAAATTGTGCCCATAACACGTGACCACCGATGTTAGTCGACTCGTGGATGCAATAAAGCGGGTTAGCCAAAAAATGGCCGCGTGGCCATTCAAAAAAAATAAAAACAAAATTGGTGGTCTTTGAAAATGTAAACCACCTCGCCCGATGTAACCGTCGCATCGCAGTGACAACGGTTGGGAAAATGTTAACTGCGAGCAATATTTTCCATCAAACACAAAGCGACAACATCATCCACG
Source organism: Cryptomeria japonica (assembly GCF_030272615.1). NCBI lineage: Eukaryota > Viridiplantae > Streptophyta > Pinopsida > Cupressales > Cupressaceae > Cryptomeria > Cryptomeria japonica. The sequence continues at coordinate 733,117,314 of NC_081409.1, forward strand.
TCATTGCCACCGCAAATTCCTCCATGTCATCTGTGGGTCCCAGGAACATCACCCTCATGGACTTGTCGTATTTGAATGGTATGCCTTAAGCATCATATAGAGACATGCCATTTTGGAGGCAGAATAGCTACAGCCATTTAGTTTTTAATTTTATTTTGTTGTACGTTTTCCACAATGGTTATTATTTGGGAGGTGATGCCCTCCAAGGTGCGTGAATTGAATCTATACATTTCATTTTTGGAAATTTGCTCAATAGTAATGAACGCGTGAATTATGGTCGTGTGGGTCTCATAAATCGCAATTAGAAAGCTTTCTCCGTTAATTCAAGGCTATCGTTGTTGCAGAGGATCCATGAAATTGACTTGTTTACCCTCCATCAACGGCATTTTGAGAGACTTGTTCAAACTTATAGAGCCAGTGGGATTTTCTACTTTTAAACTTGTGCAACACACTTTAATAATTCTTATAGATTTTGTAGTATTTGTTGATTTCATATTTAATATATTTTATAATATTCTATCAATAATTGTCATTGTGAAGTTGTTTGTGTTGAGATAAGTATTCATAATTGAATGATATGTATTTCTTAGATCTGATAGTAACAAATCATGTGATGTCACATCCATGAACCAATAAAACATGATTTATTGTATAATTTTTGGTCTCACTTTTTTGGGGGTCTTTTTGGATATCTCCATACAAAGCATGCCAATGCGTCATCATATTTGGTGATGTGGCCTTGAAACCTTATTTATATGCAGGAGACTTGTCAAATAAGATGTGGTGCAAAATAAATGGAGTGGATTGAAACTTCCAATTAGATATTGATAAGTGCAAAACTATCGAGTCGCCCCCTTAGGTATGTAACAATTGTAAAAATAGAAATGGATCCTTTCATGGTCTATTAGACTTACTTTTTGGTCTACATATGATTTATAGTATCTGGGACTACCTCATACTCCATGGAGGATGCGGCTAACTGCATACCCTATCTCCTTTAGATTTGAATTCGTGAGATCTCTTTAAACAATACAAGTTCACCATAAGACTGGCTCAGAAATAAAACCATTGTGGTTTTATGCAAAATCTTATGTTGCTTTGATTATTCAAACTAGATTCTAATTGTTTAAAGCAATCTAATTGTCTCAAACCAATAAATAAATCCAGCAAAAAATATGTACCAAATTATATTATACAGTAATAAATTGTATAGATCTATAGTTCTATATATCTTGTTATGTAATCTTATAACTCAAAATTTTGAATTTCTAATGCATTTGAATTAGAATTATAAAAGAAGACTTGCCAAAACAAAAGACGTTCTTATGATAACTCGTTCAAAAGAATCAAATAATCTAAAAAATAGTATACAATATTACATGTATATAAATCTATATAAAAATATTGCATGTATATAAATCTATATTTTTATATACTTCATTATGTTCAGTTTCCTATGGTGTATCCGTCAGCACCTCTCATAGGTGCTTTTCTTCGTAGACATAGGAAAACGACACCAGGAAAAGATAAATCTTCTTCGCCAGTGAAAAGCATCGTAGTTTGAAAAACGGATTCATTAATTGTCCCTAATCGTACGAGGAATAACCGACTTTCACTGGTTCATAGTGGCAAACTCTTATGAGTTACACATCGAGCTTTATCTGAGGTATGTAGGCTTTATCTGAGGAGGGTTTTTCTGAGGAAAGGTTTATCTGAGGGTATAACGTCAGGTGTCCTCCCACAAATGGGTTTTCTTGAGCGCTTCTTGACTGTGCGAGTGGAGTGGGGCACTTGAAGGAGGACTACGGAAGCTGGGGACGTCCAGGTAAACATAGTTATACTACCATTTTCTCCTAATTCTTTTTGTTTTTAACGTATTTAGTAACACTGTTTTTCTTAGGGTTGTCAGAATATTGTGTCGAATGAAGATTAAATATGTTGTGATATTGCTATCAGGATTCAATTGTGTAGTTTTTGAGTCAATGATTGATTTGAAAACTACATAGTTGAATCCTGATAGCAATATCATAATTTGACTTGCTGTGGAAAAATGTCTCTTACTTATCATTAAATATGTTATTCAGATGGTAGTGGCGTCAGTGGTAGGATGCTTCACCGTCATGTTACCAGTACGGAGAGGTGAGGACGAGGAACTAGAGGTCCTTGAGAATATTGAACTCAGAATGATTTAGGAGAGATTACATATGGGCCTCATTCAAGTCAATCAAAAACTTCTATTTTCCTTTTTGTATCACTGTGACAAGAAATGGGTATAAATCAGACAAAATTGTCTCATGTGATCATTTGTTTTTATTTACTAGCACTTGTACTTATAGAAGATTTGAGAGATAGTTGATAGAAAATCAAAGGTAAATTTAAATGTATTCTAATATTACATTAGATAAAATACTATTGCAAATATATAATACAATTTCAAGGAGGACTATGGAAGCAGGGACGTCCAGGTAAACATAGTTATACTACCATTTTCTCCTAATTCTTTAATACATTTCGTTTTTAACACATTTGGTAACTCTGTTTTTCTTAGGGTTGCCAGAATATTGTGTCGAATGAAGATTAAATATGTTGTGATATTGTTATCAGGATTCAACTGTGTAGTTTTCAAGTCAATGATTGATTTGAAAACTACACAGTTGAATCCAGATAGCAATATCATAATTTGACTTGTTGTGGAAAAGTGTCTCCTACTTATCATTAAATATGTTATTCAGATGGTAGTGGCCTCAGTGGTAGGATGCTTCACCGTCATCTTACCAGTACAGAGAGGTGAGGATGAGGAACCAAAGGTCCTTGACAATATTGAACTCGGAATGATTAAAGTGAGATTACATATGGGCCTGGTTCAAGCCAGTCAAAAACTTCTATTTTCCTTTTTGTATCACTGTGACAAGACATGGGTATACATCAGACAAAATTGTCTCATGTGATCATTTGTTTTTATTTACTAGCACTTGTACTTATAGAAGATTTAAGAGATAGTTGATAGAAAATCAAAGGTAAATTTAAATGTATTCTAATATTACATTAGATGAAATACTATTGCAAATATATAATACAATTTCAACTATACAAGACAAGTGGTATTTGTAAGGGTCAAATTGAACATAATCATGAATTCTCATTAGCAAGTCACGCACCCATATACATAAGGAAAAAGTAGTTTACAAAGAGAACACACTAAGACACATGTAGGATATAAACAAATGTACATAAAGGGTTGTAATATTATTTGATAAACATACCAAAATTTATTTGAAATAAACAAATAAATACATATATTTACAATTATATCTTTGGAGGCAACATACTGTAGTATTTTAATATTGCATAGTCATGTTTTTACAATAGGGAAGCCGCTATGGAGCCATATAAATCACCAAACACATAAGGGTAAAGCAATGCATTGGGGATTTTCCCTCTTATATGTTTGGCAATTGATATGGGTGCATAGCCAACACCTCACAATAGTATCTTAGTTTCACTATAATGTAGATTTGAAAATTATTTTCTTTTCTTTACTTTTTCTAGTCACTCTCAAATGGAAAGGCTAATGATTATAGAAGGTAAGGCTTGATCAATCCATAGAAGCTTATGTAGTCAAGCTCAGAACAAAAAGAAATATTCTGAATCCAAGCTTTGTAATGATTTGAGTTAAAGTATAGGTGCATGGCTTAGAGGAGAAAATCAAATATTTTATTTTTATTATGTCAATAAGCATTCTACAACTATAATAAAAGTGCAGTGCAATGATGTTTAAAAATATTAAATAAATATAAATATAAATATATGAAATATAAAAGAAATATTTTTTTGATCAATTATATTTTTGGTTGTACACACAAATTAAAATAATTTTATTTTTTTAATAAAAGTTAAATCATCATAGTAAAAATAAATAAATAAAGAGATATAATATAAAGTGGTGATAAAAGTTAGAAAAATATTTATTGTATTATTATAATATAACAAAATAACTATTCAATTTAGTTTAAAAATATATTTTAAATAAACATTAAAATAAATAAACATTTACATTGAATCTAAATAAAACAAAAAGCATAGAAAATATATTAGAAAACATAATTATTTATAAATATATATTTTCATCACTTTCACAGTTTAAGTCTACGAATTATTAGCCTTCTCTATTTCTGATCTCTAGTTTTTGGAAATTCAGGTTTTACCCACCATAATCTTTGGACATTTTTGTAATCATCAATAGTCTAGAGCATGATTTTATGACAGTTTAACACTTTATGTATTTACTACTTATATTAATATTTAATATATTCGACTATGGCCCTTTACTGATCAAATATGTATATATGTATGTATGTTTTTAACAATATGATTTACTATAAAAATTATATATAAATTAAAAAGATATGAAAAAGATTAGAGCACTAGATAATTTACCAGTGAGCAAACAACAAAAGTGATATGGCCTTCCAATCCCCAAAACACGATATAATATGTAAATTGGATAAATTAACACATCCAATAAATTAACAAGGCAGGGTGATGCAAGTCCCAGAAGCTGAAAATTTGCAATTGAATCAAATTAAATTTATGCAATTTATCACAAACTTCTAAATTTAATCATTACTTTTATATACGGGAAAACACCACATGATCGACATTTGAAGAAGATAAACTATTGATGCAATCAATTATGATTTTTTTCGTTTGATATTTGTTAATTCACTAGTTAACAAATTTTTGAAAGTCAACCAAAGTTTTCCAATCAAATTATTAGCCTTGCCAAAAAATAATGCTTTTTCAACAGAATTCGGGTGTAAATTTTTGGTTCACAACATTTGGTTGGCACCCTATATTGGGAAAGAAAATTCCACTCCTCCTAAACCTTGTCCAGACTTGAATAACTTTTGCCAACCAGAAAGAATAAATAAAGCTTACCTACTTGGAGTAGAATGCCTGGTGCCAAGATTGCCAGGGGTATGGAGGAGGATTGCTTAATCTCTTATTGTTACGGTAATTTCTATAGTGAAGTAGATTCCACGATAATTATAGGGGTAGTATCCTTTATAATCCAGAGTAACGGATATGGCAGGGTCACATGAACAAAGCAATCTCCACCTCTGCAATTGAAGTTGATTCCCAAAGGACACATCCAACACAACCATGACTCTCTTAATTTTGTAGCATTGCACGATGGTGGTTCAGATTCTGGAAAACTGGGGTACAGTTATTTAATAGATTTGAACATCATTGGAAGAAAACAAAGAACTAAAGTTTTAGAGAGATGAAGAAACGGGGTCCAAATTACAAATATGCCTTCAACTAAAAACTGAACAAGACTTGACTCCAAATTTCAACAACAAGAAGTACCATGTCAAAATAACTACCTATAAATCCTACTCTTTGATGGCACTTCTGGTCTGTTTGGAGTATTCAGAGCTGTAAAAGTGAGAAGAAATTCACAGAGAAATGCAAAGGTAAGCTTACTACATTGAGTGTTGAACACTAATTTAAAAGAGTAAATGAATTCAAACTATTGTAAAAATAACTTGGAAGTGAACCATGTTCAATTCCCTCCAAACGCACACATAATGTTATGTGCAATAAGTAGTATAAATACATAAATCTATTCATGAATTAAATGAATATTTAATATTTATTTAATGCAGTAATATTCCTCTATTAATTAAATTTACATTTAATTAATTCATCTGAACCTATTCTTCTATTCTAATTAAATAAATTTTATAAATTTATTTAATTACTAACTATAGTCCAAATAATTAATTAATCCCTGTTTCTTTTTATTTAAATAAATTAAACATTTATTTACAATCACAAATCAAATCCCTATTTTAAATAAATCAATATTTATTTAAAAATTTCATCCACTTGCATTCTCCTACAAATACAAGTTGCACTCCCTATTTTAATTAAATAAAACATTTAATTAAAAAGACCTATTTATCCTCACCCACTTGCCAAACCCACTTGCTCATTAATCCCCTTCTAGATTTCACTAACCTGGACTTCTAGATTCTTCTAAGCCCTTCTAAATTTGCCTAATCCCTCTTATAATCATTTGCACAATCCTAAACCAAAATTAACCCCCAACCCATCATCTCAACCATTGATGACTCTTATAGAGTCATAACTGCTTTGCTTCCTCAACACAATAACCCACATTGGTCTTGACCCTTTAGTCAAGGATTAACCATGGGTAAACCTTGCACAAAAAGTTTACTCATTGGGTAATAGCCTTACACTTGGATAATAGCTTTATCCAATAACCCCAACCACATGAGGTTACCCTCATGTCTCCTCAGGCATTAAATGCTCCTTCTATCTCCTCTCAAGCCATCTCATGTTGACACTTGTCATCATGGGATTGGGTTGAAAACCATCACACGGATCATGAATCATGCAATCTTAGCCCTCTACAAACCAGATCAATCTTGACCATCCAATCTTCTATTTTACCTATAAATAGAACCCCATTCCTCAAGTGAAAAAAAGAGGAAGCATTAGAGCATTGTTACTATACTGACATTAGCATAGACACTTAAGCTTTCTCATAGCAACCAAATTTCTAGCATTTGCATAGCAATAGGAAGATCATTTTCCAACCATTTTTGAATCTCCATTTGACATACATGGTTAGTGCTAAAAACTAAGAGCTACACTCATTTGGATCTTGGAAAGAAGAAAGACAAGGGAGAGCTATCTAAGGAACATTATTGGGATCATTTAATGGAGTCTTTTATTTCTTGTTTTTATTTCATGCTTCATTTACATGCTTTTTAATCTTTCTTGGTAGGCATTGTGAGGTTTTGTTTGTTTAGATTATGTTTGTTTTGGTTGGAACTAACATCTAACTCTTTCGACTTATGTTTCCATCTTGGACCCTTTCATGTGCATAAGTAGTATTCTATTCTCCACAAATTATCATGTAACTAATATCGGAAACAAGACCCCAAAAAAGATCTACTGTAGAAAAACAGGATTGAAAATTGAAATCTACCCACATTGACCTTGAAATTGCTATTAATCCTAAATATATCAACTAAATCTCTGTAAATTATCATGTAGCTACAAATCCCCCAATAATTTGTCTTCAATAATGAAAAAATATGAACTATAATTACTGGTCCTTGTAGCACGGTGTTTGCATTATAGAACCCAGGTTCAAAACACAGAGAACATGATAAATTAATGATATCGGGTTACATACTGCATCTAATTCACTTGGCAAGGCATACCCCCAACAGACGATGTCAAGTACAACTCTGGGTAGAGTGGACGAATGAGACATTTTTCAGCTGTGGTAACACAACAGATGAATGTCCCACAAGTAAGAGGAAGTAAATCAAAATAATAAGAAGAATTGATATTACTTAAGCCTTGGCCTTTCCTTGAAGTTCAACAGTTCAAACTTCAAATATAAATATTAACTGTACTTACTAGGGTAGAATTTTTTAACACAAATTATGCCATCAGAAAACACAGATGTCAGCCCTGCCTAGAAGGCTATTGAAAGAGTCTTTGAAATCGAGATTTTTTGCAACCTCTGTTCTTGTCATTAATGAGGAACAATTGAGCATTGTGAGCAAGTAGGTGGCTCTACGAGGAGGTTTTAGGTTGTACAACATGTGATGTAGCTCTCGAGTCATGGAATCACATCCTCCATTTATCTATATCATCCAAGTATGTGCCATATCGTGCTCTGGATACGAAAAGTTTTCAATTGTGTATACTCTTACTTGAGATCCAATTCGTTTCAGAAACCAAGTTTCATTAAATTCAGTACAAAGATAGTCTCATGATTTCTTACTGATCAATTGATTTCCTGGTGCAGTATGCTAGTGTAGTTTACCCTGGAAATGGTTTGACCACATGAGACAACATTTCCGATAAGACCGTACGTAAGCTTTCTTGCAATAGAAGCCTATCGACTAATTAAATAAATTAAAAATAAAAAAATAATTATGCTATGATTTTTATTAATTTAATTGATAATTGAAAAAAAATGATGATCATTTTATGTACTTTATAGTCATTTATATAGTAGACAAAATAATCAGGTGTGACTATTTACTTTTATTCATTAAATAAAATAAAAATTAAAAAATAATTATATTATGATCTTTAATTTATTTAATAAATAATAAAAAAGGTCACATAAAACCATTTTGTCTACTGTGTGCTCCATACTATTCAGTACCGAACTGCTTGTACATACTATTCACTGTGGATTGTTTGCATCAACCTTTTACAATAACCGATGTTGACGTCACTTCCTATAGAGTTTGAAATTGAGACTTTAAGAACAACTTAGAAGGTAGGGTTAGGGTTTGAGTTATAAGAATCTTGGAAAAATATAATCATGCAATTGAATAGATTGAATGTGATGTGTTTGGAAGAACTCAATTAGTCTGATTTGATTCATAAGAAAAGGAAGATGCGGTACGAAAAACAAATAAGAACTAGATACTTTGTTCCTAGAGATTGGGTCTTGTTGTTCGACTCAAGATTCCAAGATTTCAAATGGAAATTGCATACCAAATGGTTAGGACTCTATGAGATAGAACAAGTTTTTAAAAATGGTGTTGTACTACTGATACCAATTGATGGAGAAAGGAAAACAATTTTTCTAAATGGTCATCAATTGAAGTTATATCACAAGTTAGCATCAAGAGAGGAATTTAAATCAGAAATACAATCAAGGGTTGAGCACTTTACCATGGAGGATTTTTCTCTCCAATCAATAGAATAATAAAGAGGGTAGATTAAAAACTAGAAATGGAAGTCTACCTTCCAAAAATAGAAAGGGGTCTAATTGAATACTAGCAATGATGGTCAATCCCCTTGGGTGAGCTAAAAAGTTAGAAAATAGTGGTTCATACCCAAAAGAGTAGGTTGAAAACTAGAAATGATAGCCTCTCTTTGGAACAAGAAAGCTTCATTTTATTCAAGGTGGCTCCTATCTGAATTAAGTTTGCAAAGAAAAAAACTACTCCAAGCGGCTTTGGGAACTCCTTGTGATCACTTCCTCTAGAACTCAATGTGGCTCCAAGTCATATGAGCTAATCACCAAATGATACTTTGAGTAGCTTTTGATATGTGGCATCTTCATCAGCTCCACAAAACTCCAAATATGATCATCAAAGGTAACATTTATTAAGGATTATTTTTAGATATATATTTCATTTATAATAATAATAATAGCATAAGTAAGATATCTTAGTCATTACATTTTAAAAGTGCTAAGTATTGCTCAAATATCTAAATAAAAACAAGTGTTAATGAAATCAAATATAAAGTGATATTTGAAGTGATGTTTTGTTTGTAACATTTGGCAAGTTCACATTAAATGAGAGGTCATGATTTCAAATATGTCATCATTTTCGAAAGGTAGATTTTGTAAGAAATTTGTGGCAAGCACTTTTTTGTTTTAGCTATAGAAACGGATTGAGATAACGACAAACAATTCCAATAAGTAAAGTTCATCTGAATGCCATACCTTAGTTGGTTTAACATAGGGAAAAACAGGGTGTGAAATCTTTTATACCAACCATTCAGGGTGAAAATTTTCATCAGTAATAGCCGCATCCTTCCATTTGTTGGGGAGCTCTTCCCTATTGTATCCCCTTTGTAGACTTGACACTTTTTCTCCCTCCTTGAAGAATCATTTAAATTCTTCCTTGTAAGATCCCTTTAGCTTCTTAGGGAATGTAATACCATCCCATGGGAGTCCAATAATGGTTGCAATCAACTCTAGTGTAACTTTAAAGGTAACCTTACTGATCTACACCTCCCTCTTTTCTCAAGACTAATAATTTTTTTTAGAGAGCTTCGAGTCAAAACCCTACATGCCTTCAACATAGCTATCTAAATTTCCTTTGACCACTTTATACCATAGCTTTGGTTTGCACTTGAATTCTTTACAAGCATCATGTTCAACTTGGATTATTTCCCCCCTCCCTCCCATTTCAAACAGTGTGAACTTTAGAGTAGAAACAAGGTGGGTAATACAAAAACCAGCTATTTGGACAAAATAACACTTACGATGAAAATGAAACTACTTTTTGAAAAGGACGCCCACCACCCTAGCAAAATATGACTAGCCAAAAGGGCACTGATGATAAAAACTGTGATACCCAATCATTAAACTTTTTATCCTCAAATATTTTCGCACGAACCAAATCTGATGTATATCATAGCTTTATTTCTAGATTTTTAAATCCTTGGAAAATGGATCTATGGATGTTAGCCTTCCCGCAACTTTGTCCTCCCTTCTCATGTGATTGAGGCGAATGTAGCTAATCCATCGAATGAGGGTCTTACACTTGGCCACCAAGTCTTCATATTTCCAATCCGAAGTAGATTCAGTTTTGAGAAAAGGATCGTGTTTCTTAATTCACCTTCGATTATAATTCAATCATACTTTTTTTCATTTATGATGATCAATCCGTAATAAATTGCATCCACCTCCACAAAATTTGATGTTTGCGTTCCCAAGTTAACCATGGAAAGCCAACACGAGATTACCCTTATGATCATGATTGACACCACCCCCACCCACCCGACCTGGGTTCCCTTTGGACAAGCCATCAATGTTTGGATAAGAACAGTTAATAGAGTACAAACGATTAGCAATTAAAATGTATTTAGCCTCCCATCTAAACCTTTTTTATATATGCACATCTCTATTCATATCTGTATTCCATTGTATTGTATCAGGATTTAATCAATAAAATATTATGTTCCTTCAATCTTACAAATGTTTATTTATTTTCTTTAAGGTGTTTATTCAAATGCTAGTAGTTGTGTTCATAAATAGTTACAAGAAATAGAAAAATATTTTATTTCTTTTTATAGTACATTAGAATAAGTTATCAATGTGATTGGATTAAATATTATAAGCTATTCTCTCTCTCACACACATATAGGATCAATTTTTTTCAAAATTAATTATTGAATTTTTTTCTTACTCTTTACTCATAAGTCAACATACCCATTACTCAAATAAAGCTCATGATTAATAATGGATGGACCTTATTGAACGCACTGAATACAAAAAATACCCTATAATTTTACATATAATTTAAAATAAAAATAACTATACAACTTAAAATTTAAAAGCTATGAATGTAGATCTACATTCAAAGAAAATATAATAGATTCAAAAATAAAAAGGAAACAACAAAAGGAAAATTTATTGTTCTTCAAAATAATCCTTAAAGAATAATAGTTAAAAATTTATGAAGCCATCCACAACAACAATTTAAATTTTAAAATTAAGAAAGTTATGAAAGAACAAAAGTAAAACATGTGGAATTCAAATATAAATTCCACATACTCTTAGCTTTATAAAGAGGGTAAACTTCAATAGATGCTCTGATGTGTAAACCAAACTCAAAAGTGGGATTATGTTGAGCATTAATGGGTGTTTCACAAGAGAGGATTGAATACTACATGTATATACAAATTATTGCCTTTTATATTTTCTTGCCTTTATCATACTCAATATTGAGGTGATAACTGAAGTTTTCTTAACCATTTTTGTTGTTGCTCACTTAGACCCTTGTAATTTATATAATACTTGAATTTTTTATGATCACTCTTGATTAAAAATTAACCATCAACCAAGTTCTACCAAAAATTGATTGATGTGTGCACGATAGATAGCATTTCCTTATCATATAGGGATAATCACCTTTCCACCCTTGTGAGTTTATATCTCTTGAATAGAATTAGATTCTTATTCTACATAAGCACAACCATAATTCCTTCTCATTATGCATCAAATTTAAAATTGAACGAGAGAAATTTAGAATAGATAATGTGAGACATGAGGTCATTAATACATTGAAATTGTCTAATATGTATTGTATACCCTCATTCCAAATGAAAGACATATTCCTTGTCAAATCAATTAAGGGTGTAGCCAATTTGTAGAAAGCCTTAACACAAATTTTATAGTAGATGCCAAGGATTATGGGTCCCCATAATTGTGTCAAAGTCTCCAAGGGAGACCAATCTCAAATAGCATTGATATTATCCATGTCCACCTACACTACATTTTTTTTTATGATATGCCTAAGTGTTGGCATTGTGTTGTCATTGATGTCAACTGGTATGAGATGACCAATGGTAGATGAGATGTATGTGCAACACTAATATGAAGGAGTACAGTATGTGATAGCTTGGATATCACCTTGTTTTGGTGAACACCAGTAAAGGTAAAGAAGATGATCATAGAGGTCATTAGTACACAAGTTAGTGCCTGACTTGTGTGATGAGATGGATAAGTGTTTTGAGCGGTTTCTTGTGATGAAGAGGCATAATGTTATCTGAATCACTTCTACTCTGAAAGAACGGGATGAACCGATACGCTGTAAGGTTGCAGAACAATAAGACTCTCACCATGTGAAGAAGAAGTCATCATCTGAAGCAATGACTGACAGTAAATATGCTCACACTAGATCACATGAAGAGCATCGCAGGAAGCAAAAGACAAGGTGTTACCTCATCGAGTAAGTAGAGCTTATTTCCTATTATGCTTTGAGTGCATCTTAGTTTCAAGAGATAAGATTGAAAAGGTAAAGGCGAGCACTAGAAGGATCACACCAGATCCATCGGTGAATTGAAGAAATTCCCTAAGTGCATGAGATCAGGGTTATGCACCAGACTAGAAAGAGAAGGCATGATGCCAGTATAGAGGGAGTATGAAGTGTTTGTCATCTTGACAAACCAGTTGAGATATGGTCAAAGCTAATTAGGGAAAAGGCAAGGCTGAGTAGATGCAAATAGAGGAATCTGACCTAACTGAAAGAAGATGGAGCCTTGAGAAATAATGTTGACATGATGCCATCAGGAGTGGTAATTGGTATATGAGTCCATCTATTGTATAAGCAAGGAGAAGTAGTAGAAGATATCTTGGACTTATCTGTTTGGAGACCGGTTTGAGAGTTCCATCGTCAGTTCAAGATGAGAGAAGATATGACAAGGTAACCTGTAGAATGGTTAAGACTAGAAGGGTTAGCAAACCAACCGAAGTAAGGAACTGGTAGGGTGGTTGGTCGGTGATCCTACTTGGACCAACTTGAAGTGCATAGTTGGCAGATATTCAACATGGAGTCAACATGGAAAACTCATGGTTGGATAAAGATAGAATGTACAATGATAGGGTTGTTGTAGGGTTCATTAGTGTTAATGAAAGATCCCACAAATCACAGACTTGCTGCAGAGCGATTGCAGGGGTTTGAGACTCAAGGTCTGGAACACAACTACGAGCCAACAAAGAGATATTGAGAAGATCAAGGCAATGAAGGAAACAACCTGACAGATCTTTCATGACTAACCAAAGGATTTGTTGTGAAGGTAAAAAGCAAATCACCAGGAATGAAGGGCGTGATTGAGGAGATGTGACTATGGCAGAGATGTGCATTCAAATGTTAGAAAGATTAGATCATGCAAGATCTAATTAGATTTGGTTTTCCTCGAGGATGGTGAGGAAACCCTAACCGCCTAAATTTTGAATTAGCATTTGGTGGGAAATCTGGGCTATAAGTAAAAAGGCCTAAGAGATTGTTTGGTGCTGCTGAAGAAGTGAATATTGTGTTGTTGTGAAGTGGAAGACTTCTGCAACTAAGAACAAGATCAACTGAGTGTTTAATGAGCATCTAAGAAGAGAGTGAGAGAAAACCTAGTTGAAGCCTTCAACCGATTGGAGAGAAGGACCAATAGTTCTTGCACCGATAGAGTGTGATACCGGTGATGTGCTGAATGTGAGGTGTAGATCCAATAGAGAAGCAGTAGGTTTAGAGCAGGAAGAAGAGTGAGTCAGTAAAGGAGAGAAGGTACTTCATCGATAGAGTAAGGCATTTGATAAGGTTGCGAGATTCACTTGTAACATGATAAAAACTTATGTATTTGAAGTTTGCATTGTGAACACTGAGTTGTAGCTGGGTGCAGGGGTTGAAGCTCCTTTGGGTTGTAGCTCCTTGGGTTGGTGTCCTAAAGTTAGGGGTTGGTGCCCTAAACTTTGTAACCGTGCTGTGAGGTTGGATTGGAGCAGTAGTCTCTAGCAATATTGCTCATTGATTTTTTTCCCATCTTGGGTTTTCCTCGTATATACTGGTGTTATGTGATGTCTCCTTGTGTGTGTGTGTATTGAGTTAGTCTCATTTCTAACCGGTAAGTCTTCTTTATGCTTGATTCACAAACCGGTGTTGCTCACAAAGGAAATTTTTGAGAACTGCTGATTCACCCCCTCCTCCTCTTAGTGGTGCATTGTGTCTAACAATTGGTATTAGAGCCTAGGTTCCCTATAAGAAGAGTGTTCTCCAACTTGGGTAGATTCTGGCCTAAGGACACAATGGTTTGTTCAGTATCTATCTCTGCCCTAGTATTTAATGGTTCAAATTTTTCTATTTGGAATTGCAGAATGGAAGTTTTCTTATCCTCTTTAGGGTTTGATGTGTGGATGTGAGTAGTTGATGGTCTCCCTAGAAAGGTCAGTCTTCCTACTAGATGTGTAGAAGAAAGAAGAAACCAGTGCAATGAAGAAGCCATGAAGGCTATTTTTAGTGTGCTCATCGGTGATGTCTCTTCATAGGTGGATAGGTGTAATATGACAAAGAGCTTATGGGAAAGATTGAAGAAGCTCTATGGAAATGAACCCTCAACAGTAGATCCTGTAGTTGAAGGAAATATGAGAAATACATCTCATGTTTATATGGATGATGAAGATAGGTCTTCCTATAGCCACAACAATGAAGAAGAAGGAGCTCAACTTCATGTGGCCCAAGAATCTGAAAGTGGCTGGGAAATCACCTCTCCTCAACAAGATGTGTTTGGGGACAAGGATGAAGATGAAGCCAAAGTAGATCTTGAATGTGAACTGACATGTGCACTAGATGAGCTACAAAGTGTTAGAAATAATTTTAAAAACTACAAAAGATCAGTTCATGAGGATTGCAGCCAGTTGAGAACCTGCCTTGAAGTATCAACCCCAAAGGTTGATTTATTTTCCACTCAACTAGAAGAGACAAAAGAATTGACTAATTAGTTGGAATTAGTTTTGGACTCCAGAGGAAGTGAAATAGAGAATTTGAGAAATGAATACAAGCTATTTAAGAATGTTGCAGTTGTTGAGCAAAACTAGTTGATCACATGCCTTGAAGAATTTGAGAAATGTATCTCGAAGTTAAAGACTCAACAAAAGGACACCAAGGAATGCAGGTGCAAAGATCCAAAGGTTGAGATAGAGACAAAGGATAAAGAGCATCAACAAATAATAGTTGAGATGGAGTTCCTCAGAAAAGAACTTGAGAAATATCAAGATGAGCTCAAGTTGAGGATGAAGAATAGTATTACATGGAGAAATAATGTAGATCCCAAAGGAAAAAGGAAGATGGGAGAAGAAAGCTTCACCGAAAGCAAGAAAATAAGGAAGCAACAAAGAAGACCTCCTACCAGAAAAGGAAAAAGAAATGCTACCACCTAGAGGGTGAAGCAAGTGTGGGAGAAGAAGAGACCAGATGGAAGAGCTGGACAAAATGGACAACCAAGGATCCATTCTCAAGAAAGAAGAAATGGAGATGCCAAACTGGTAAGATCTCCCCATCCATGGCAAAATAATTTTGTAAGTCATATGCCATAATTTACCAGTTACTGCTTTGCATGTGATTCCTATGGCCATAGGGTAGAAGTATGTAGAAAGAGATCTAGAAGGAATTATCTAGGATCTCATAGACAACATGCATATGAGATTTTTTTTCCAAGAATAGATACATGCATGCTTCCTCTCCCGATCATTCAAATGTTTTTTGTCATAACTTCAATGGTCTTGGCCATAGAGAGTCTGAATGCAAGAAGAGGAACCCGTAGCCACATGGAGGCTAGTACAATGGCTATACTCTGCAGAAAGATGTATACAGAGGATATGGAAATTAGAGACCTGCAAGGAACCAAAGAAGAAATGTCCCTGCAGGAGCAAGAGGTCCACTGGTTCCGGTTGCTAGACACATCAACATGACCAGAAGCAGATGGTCAAACCGATATGCAAAGAGATTCCCCAAACATAAAGTTGGGATGGATGTTGTGTGCTACTATAGCACTACTTCTAGCTGTGATGTAGAATTAGGAAATGGGAGGACTCATCAGCAAAAGAAGGAAAGACCTGCTCCCAAATCTGAAAATGGGAAGAATGAACTCATGCAGGTATGGAGGAAGACGACCATGGATCAACATTGTGCATTTAAAGCACAGGTGATATCTCCTAAGGCCTAAAGGACTTGCAAAATATTAGGGGGAGAAATGCACATTAAAACATTCATTCACCCCCTCAGAAATGAAGGCAACTTGGAAACCTATGTTGTTGTTGGCATAAAGGAAGAAGATGACAAGAGTGTGCAGGTGTTTCCTTAACCACACATCTACAGATCAGTGATGGATCACCACTGCATGTGTCAAGAAGAAGTGGTTAACAATTAATATCAAATGTTAACTGATATGTGCAAAATGTTACCGGTATGACTACTAATAGGAACTTGCAGGTTATGTAAGACAATGAAGTTGGAAGTTCATTGCATTAGACTCGGTAACTTGAAATGTGGAGTTTGTGTCTCAGGTGGTATTGGAAAATACCTGAATGACATATGATTGGCAGGGTTATTGATCATGCTTTTGGGCTAACCAATTTTTTTATTCTT
The DNA here is from genome assembly GCF_030272615.1 of Cryptomeria japonica. Classification (NCBI taxonomy): domain Eukaryota; kingdom Viridiplantae; phylum Streptophyta; class Pinopsida; order Cupressales; family Cupressaceae; genus Cryptomeria; species Cryptomeria japonica. The sequence continues at coordinate 733,134,032 of NC_081409.1, forward strand.
AGCATGATGATAACATCGTATGACATTGTGTAGGTCTGGGATCATGTCATAAGCTGTGCTAGATAAAATGGAGATGAAGGATCATCAGATGATCACATATGAACAACTAAACTAGTATTGTAGCTAACTAGAGATGAGGACCTGAGATGTATGACTCAGGGGGAGTTCAAGTGCTCGTGATGAAGAGCTGGCTTGCTTGAACTGGTAAGAATGTTGATTGCCCAAACTCAAGGAGATGGAATTTGCAAAGGTATTGTAGGTTGACCAACAAGAGAGCAATATTCACTAACACATCAACAATTGGTATCCATCACTTTGGACCCGCATACTCAATTAGTGTCAGTTGATGGTTAAGTTCCCCATCTCAACTGTTGTGACTTAAGAAGATGTAACAACTGGTGACTAGATAACAAGAGGTATCTAAGGAAGTGTTACATCCAATGAAGACAAAGGAGGCAAAAGTATTCTGTTAGTGACCGACACATACAAAGAGTAATAATAGCTTGACACTACCCTTTGTCATTGTGACAAAGGGGGAGAAGAACTATGTAGTATGTCAGATACTACATGTGTTGACATCAATGCCAAAGGGGGAGATTGTTGGCATTGTGTTGTCATTGATGTCATTCGATATGAGATGACCACTTGTAGATGAGATGTATGTGCAACACTGATATGAAGGAGTACAATGTGTGATAGCTTGGATATCATCTTGTGTTGTTGAACACCGGTAAAGGTAAATAAGATGATCACAGAGGTCATTAGTACACAATTTAGTGTCTGACTTGTGTGATGAGATGGAGAAGTGTTTTGAGCAGTTGATTATGATGAAGAGGTAGAATGTTATTTAAATCACTTCAACTCTGAAAGAGCAGGATGAACTGATACGCTATAAGGTTGCAAAACAACAGGAATCTCACCATGTGAAGAAGCAGTCATCATGCAAAGTAATCATTGACAGTAAATGTGCTCACACCAAATCACATGAAGAGCATTGCAGGAAGCATAAGACAAAGTGTTACCTCATCGAGTAAGTAGAGATTATCTCCTATTATGCTTTGAGTGCATCTTAGTTTGGAGAGATAATATTGAAGAGGTAAAGGCGAGCACTAGAAGGATCACACCAGATCCACCGATGATTTGAAGAAATGCCCTAAGTGCATGAGATCAAGGTTATGCACCAAACCAGAAAGAGAAGGTATGATGCCAGTATAGAGGGAGTATGAAGTGTTTATCATCTTGACAAACTAGTTGAGATATGGTCAAAGATAATCAGGGAAAAGGCAAGGCTGAGTAGATGCGAACAGAGGAATCTGACCTGACTGAAAGAAAATGGAGCCTTGAGAAAGAATAATGACATGGTGCCATCAGGAGTGGTAACAAGTATATGAGTCCATCTATTGTATAAGCATGGAGAAGTAGCAGAAGATATCTTGGACTTATCTGTCTGGAGACCGGTCTGAGAGTTCCATCGATAGTTCAAGATGAGAGCAAATATGACAAGGTAATTGGTAGAATGGTTAAGATTGGAAGGGTTAGCAAACCGACCAAAGTAAGGAACTGGTAGGGTGGTTGGTCGGTGATCCTACTTGGACTAACTTGAAGTGCATAGCTAGCAAATAGTTGACATTGAGCCAACATGGCAAACCTGTTGTTGGATAAAGATAGAATGTACAACGATAGGGTTGTTGCAGGGTTGGTTAGCTTTAATAAAATATCCCACAAATCATGGACTTGCTGTAGAGAGATTGTAGGGGTTTGAGGCTCAAGGTTTGAAAGACAACTACGAGCTAGCTAAGAGATATTGAGAAGATCAAGGCGATGAAGGAAACAACCCGACAAATTTTTCATGACTAACCGAAGGATTTGGTGTGAAGGTAAAAAGCAAATCGCTAGGAATGAAGGGCATGATTGAGGAGATGCGACTATGGTGGAGATGTGCATTCAGATGTCAGAAAGATTAGATCATGCAAGATCTGATTGGATTTGGTTTGCCTCGAGGATGGTGAGGAAACCCTAACCACCTGAATTTTGAATTAGTGTTTGGCAGGAAATTTGGGCTATAAGTAAAAAGGACTAAGAGATTGTTTGGTGCTGCTGAAGAAGTGAATATTGTGTTGTTGTGAAGTGGAAGACTTCTGCAAGTAAGAACAAGATTAGTCAAGTGTTTAATGAGCATCTAAGAAGAGAATGAGAGAAAACCTGGTTGAAGCCTTCAACCAGTTGGAGAGAAGAACCGGTAGTTCTTACACCGACAGAGTGTGATATCGGTGATGTGCTAAAGGTGAGGTGTAGATCCAACAAAGAAGCAACAGGTGTAGAGTAGGAAGAAGAGTGAGTCGATAAAAGAGAGAAAGTACTTCACCGTCAGAGGAAGGCATTTGATAAAGTTGCAAGATTCACTTGTAACATGATAACAACTTACGTATTTGAATTTTGCATTGTGAACACTGAGTTGTAGCTCGGTGCAAGGGTTGAATCTCCTTTGGGTTTTAGCCCATAAATCTGATAGGGTTTGTAGCTCCTTAGGTTGGTTCCCTAAATTCAAGGGTTGGTGCTCCTTGGGTTGGTTCCCTAAACTTTATAACTGTGTTTTACTGTGTGGTTCGATTGGAGCAGTAGTGTCTAGCAACATTTCTCATCGAGGTTTTTCCCATCTTGGGTTTTCCTCGTATATACTAGTGTTATGTGATGTCTCCTTGTGTGTGTGTGTGTGTATTTGAGTTAGTCTCATTTCTAACCGGTAAGTTTGCTTTGTGCTTGATTCACAAACCGGTGTTGCTCACAAAGGAAATTTTTGAGAACCACTAATTCACCCCCTCCCCCTCTCAGTGGTGCATTGTGTCTAACACTAAGTAGATACAAGATTCATTTCATGGTGAACTTTCAATTTGACTACTTCACAAATAGTGTTTGTTCTTCCATAAATCCCAACACTTCTTTAATGTTATTTGATTTTTTTTCCCACATCTTGCAACACATAAGAATGCCATCAGAAAAGTTAAGCATAAAATTCCTCAATTGCTTAGGTAACATTTGACTAATGCATGATTAGAAGCCTGTGGGGGAATTTGTCAAACTAAATGACATGACAAAAAATTTATAAATCTTTTAGAAACACTTAAATTTTATATTATGAATACCATCCACTCAAAATTAAATCCAATGGTAGTCTACTATAAGATAAAATTTTGAAATATAGATCATTTTGTCAATCTCTCCATCAATTTGTTGGTCCTAGCGATTTGCTATTAGTTTTTAATAGCCTTCTTATTGAATACTCTCTAGTGAAAGCACATGTATGATAATTTTTTCACCAAAACTATAAATGAAGAAAAGAGACTTGATTTGGATTTGATGTGCATGATTTCTAGTAGTTCATGTATTTTATTCTTGATTTCCTCCTTATGTCTCTTGGGTTAGTGTAAGGAGTAGTGATGATGGGTTTAGTGCCCTCTTGAAATTATCTATGATATTCTCAAGGCCTCTTTTCAGTGGTCTCCCTAAAGGAATGTTTCTAAATACATTTCCAAGTATGTCCAAGAACTTTTTACATCCACACTATACACTTTCTTACCTTTGGTGGATTTTTCTGTAATCACCAAACATAGAGCCACCCATGATGATAGATCCTCTCCATTATTTTAGTAGATACAATCCTTAGTGCTCCATTTGTCATTAACCAAAGTATCACTTTTATCCCTTATAGTAAAAGTCTTTAGTTCTATGCTCTAGAAGTTTTGTATGATCTTGCCTAATGAGTGTATCCATTGTATATCTAGGACTATATATATCTCCTATACTAATAACACAGAAACCATATTTCATATCATATCACCCCTAACTAATATTTAGTTGAGAGATCTTATTAGTTCATTTGATGGTGAATCTATCAATCACCATTACATTAATCCCTTCAAAGACTTGTATTTTGATGCCTTGCTTTGCCATATGTCTCTTATCAATAAATTTAAGTAGTATCAATGATAATGAGTATGCCACTCTTTATCTTCATCGTACTAACATATGCCAAAATATTTTACCTTGGATTATAAAAGAGTGGCAACAATGCCTCTTGAAATCTCATTTTCCGCTCTCATCTTTTCTTCTTCTTCCATCTCTACTTTGAGTTCAAGTCCATATCTAGTTTTAGTTCTTCTTCACTCTATGATTTGAAATATTTATACTTCAATTCATCTTTAGATCTTACATCAATGTAGCATGCTCATCGTTACCAAAACATAAATGACTAGGTGATTAGGGATCCTTGTATCTAAACCATAACTTATTTCTTCTCAACTCATTCCTCACCTTGATGTTTGGACTTGGTGGGAAAATATTTCTCTATTGTGCATTTTAATGAAATACTTGTTTGTAGTGAAAGTCTTTGATTGAAACTGTTTTTCTGGCATGGAAATATCTAGTGTCAAATCTTACTTATTTTCCTCTTCTAGGGTAGGTGGTTTGAAATATTTGACCAATCCCTTTAAAAATTTAGTTAATCTTTTTAATGAGTAGCGTAGTCAATATTCTCTCCATGAAATCTACTAGTATTATAGATATTTTCTAAAACCTTATTATATAATTATTCACTAAACTAGACTACTTGACAAATGTCAAACATTTAAAGTAAGCTTTAGGATCCTTCCAATGAAGCTTCTCAATTAGTAGTTTATATAATTCATCATAAGAGGTGACAAATCTTTGAACTTGAGTGATTTTGATCATGGCATCGCTACTCATGTGTAATACCCTCCAAGTGAAAGGTAGAAAACTTTATTACTTCATATTTAGTCATTAGTACCAAACATATGCATGTGTGTAGATTTTATACCCAAGATTTGGTTGTGCATCTTTTTGATCCATCATAGGGAGAGAGTATCGGTTTCCTTGAAGCTTGCTACAAATATCTCTAAAACGATTGTGACCTAGGTTCATGTCTATAACCATTTTGGGAAATCATGTTCGTATATCTAGTAAGTGACATATCACTTTAGATATCCTCTAGGCAAGCTTCCTATTCTGTATTATAAGCTCTAATGTCATACAATAACAAGTTTTGGTCTTTGGGCTCTAAAATATCTACCTTCTTATTCCAAAAGGTAGGTCTTATAACTAAAACAAGGATAACCTTTTATGTGTGACATCAATATTATTACCTCCATATGTAATTTCTTTATTTAGTGGCTATCTATCCATATTCATATTACTACTATCCATCTTGTGAAGCACTTCTACCATCATATAAATCATCAAATGAAACTTTTTTCTAATTTGACTATCAAGGCTATTGTCCACATTTGTTCTCCTCTCTTTTTATGTCATACTATTATTATTTGCAACATATTGTATAGGGCAAGATTTCATCTCTAAACTGATTGTACACTATCTTTATTTCCTTATTTTATTGGATGATATCTAGTTGCTCTATCACCACACTATTAAAAACTCACGCATGCAAAGTTTAACCCTTACAACACAAGTTGGCAAGATAATGAACTCTAATACCATTGTAATGCCCTATTCAAAATACTAATGTTAAACTTGATTCTTAACCTTTTATAAACACTTATTATTTGGAACAATAATAACATAATAAATTGATTGGAAAGGAGGTATGACACTTAAGATTTAAATAAATGATTTCTTTAGATGTTTCAAATTTGAATTTTTTTAGTACATATTTTTTTGAGTGATTAATGATAAATACTTATTAAAATTGTCTAATTTAAGATATTTTGAAAATAAAAATTTACATTTTTTTTCATTGATTAAATATTTTAATATTAATTTAAAATATATTATAATATTCAAATCCAAATATCAAACAGGATAAAGCCTTTTAAACTCCACTCCAAGACTAAACTACAATGTGCATTTCCAAGGACTATATCTTTTACGAAAACTATAACACACAAAGTATGTCCGGGAAGCATAATTACAATATGGTGTAATGTGGATATGGCACCTTTCTTCATTTCATTCCCTGCACGACGGGGATGATAGAATAATCTTTTTATAAACTACAATGCGCAGTATGTCCGTCTTATGTAAAGTTTTTGATACGTTGGGTGTTTTTCTTTTGGTAGATACTTCTCCGCAAGAAGAACGAATGTTTATTCGAATGTTTTGTCGACATCAAGAGGGAAGATGTTGGTATCTGATAGATCCTCCAGTTATATCTGACATGTGCTGGCACTTCAATTTTCTAATTTATTTAGTGAACGTGCCATAGAAATTAAAATTTGAAAATTATGAATGTAGGTCTACATCTAAAGACAATATAATAGATTCAAGAAATAAAAAAGGCAACAAAAGGAATTTAAAATTATTCATGTTTTTGAAAATAATCTTCTAAAAACAACAATAATTGTTGATTCATCCAATCGCAAAAATTATTTTAAATTATTCACATTTTCAACGCAAGAATTGCCAAAGAGCAAAAGTTTAAAATATTCAAAGATCAAAATTGGAACATAAATTCAATACACAATTAGCTTTGTAAAGAGGGTAAACATGAAGAGATGCCTTAATAGATGTATCGAAGAGGATTTTGAGGAGATTAGGGGTATTCAATTGTTGACCAATTTCAAGCTATGTTAATATTTTTTGAGGAATTCATTGACCATGAGAACTAAGTTGCCAAAAATATGAAATAAACACCCATCTCAAATGCATATTGGCAAACTTATAATGCCCATGTTAGATGTATATATTTAATTTTAATTGTTGGATAGCTATGTAGCATTATATATGGAAACTAAACTCTTATCGCTATTTGCTATTCGCTATTCTCTTTTTCATCTCTAAAACTATAATTCTATTGTAATCAATATAATTTTGAAAAAGACAAAAGGTAAATGAAAATGAATAAAATGGAGCATGAACCATCATTTTTTATCTCATATGTTAGCTAAATTTTTCCATTGCAATCTACAACCTTTCACATAATGTTGTAAACACAAAAAATTGTATTCATTACTTACAAAGAAAGAAAAAGAAAACAAGAGTACCAAAAACTTGGAGTAATTATTCATATTCCTTCCAACAAGTAACGTTCACCAATTTTGACAGAAAATTTATGAATTTTCATCATATAACAAAAACCTATTAATTAAATTACATTTTACATCATTTTGACCTCATCATGATCATGTAATTATGTTTACTATTAAGATAAAAATCCAATTCTACATAGGTGCCATGGGTTTCACCCCTTTCTTTGGAGCCATTATTCGTTGCAATCACTCCTCCACGCCTACACCAATATGTCTAACTCCCACTCTGCTCTCTTTAGATCTCAAATCTCGAATATGTTTTGATATCAATTGTTAAACTAATTAGACAAATTGAGTATCTACAAATTATACATAAACATAGTATTTAAAGTGGTTCACCAATTTGACTACATCCATCAAAAAGAAGAACAAAGATCATTATTATTATTGCAGCTTACATACATAAAACTTTACCTTCTTATATATACAATAGCCTTAAAAAATAGATGAAGAGACATAAAAAAAATATGAAATGAACAATCAGACTTAACAATCCAACAGTCCAAACATTCTTAAAAATATTATGAATATTATTGACAAAGTAACTCTCCAAAATCTCGATTACTATTTGCTAGGCTATGTCTTAATGTTGAAATGAACAAGTCGCTACCTTGGAAAATCACCTTGAACTCTGAGTTTGGAAAATGGTGCCAGCCCATTATCGATGAAAATGTTGGCTTCTTTTGTCAAACTATAATATATTTGGTCACTTAGTGGGTAAATGCGGGATCTGAGGAATTGAAAATATGCGTAGAAGGGATAAAGGAATTATTAGGGAACCTCCTACAACTTCTAAAGTTTGTGAAGGCTCAAGAACTTCTACTCATTCTCATTCTCATTGGAAGGATCCGCAATTTCCATAGCCTGTTATTAGGTGTACCATCAGATCAAATAAATAAAGAGCAATCTATATCTTTGGCTGTGAATATTGGGGTTGGTAGGACTCCCATCCCTAACCGCAGAAACAATACGAGAGTAAGCTCAGTCTAGTTTAGGAGGCTATTATTATTGCAAACTTGGTTGAAGATAAAGATTATGGGGCCTCAAGGAGAAGTATACACAACCAATAAACTAAAAACTTAATCTTTGAAGAGTTATTTAAAAACAACACATTTGAAGAAGTAGAAAAAATTTTAGTGACGAACTTCAACTAAAATTTATATGCCTCCTAGATTCTTATGGACTCACATAACTCAGTGGATGCTCTGCTTTAGTTGAATAGTCCATTTGAGGTTCTCTTATTAGCCAAGAGTTGAAGTAGATACTAGTGTAATAGTCCATTTGAAGTTCTCTTATTAGCCAAGGGTTGAACTAGATACTAGTGTAAGAAAAACAAAGATGGGATAAAAAGGATATGTGGAAAATGAATCAAATTAAGGTTGGTTATCACAAATAGAAACATACCAAAGATAAGCAACTAAAGTAAAATATTTGGGGAAAAAAAGAGATGATTGATAATACATTAGGGTCTAAAAAATTTTAAAAATGAGGCTTTTATTTTGGAATATTTAAGAGGGCTCAATAACCTCATAAATAGAACATTTTGACGTGTATTATTTTAGATAATAAATTAGTGTTTATGGTGAAAGTAGATAATAACAATATTGAAAGACTAAATGAATTCAACCACAAAACCCTAGCCTAACAATCAACAAAGATCCACCATAACATATGAAGATTACCTAGGACAATGCAAATCAAATGAAATCACAAAATCACAAAGATTATACCATCACATGTCCAATAGGGTTTAGATCTCCATTCTTCCTATCTCCATTGATCTTGCTTGATATATTTGTTCTCAGATTTTATATGTGTACAAGAGCTCAACAAAGAACCGAAATGTGGTTGCAAGTAGGCTTGATCACATATGATAGTTCGAATGCTAGAAGACTTGATAAGAATGCATACGGTGGATAATGAAGGATGTATCTCCTTATATAGAAGACACTATAAGATTGAGAGGTGTAAAAGATAAATGGTCGGCTATGATTAGAGGGTAGTTAGAGAAAATAAGAAAATAATGAGAGGGTAGGTAGTGTAGGAATTAAGAGATGAATGACATGTGTCATAGGTAGAAAAGGCTAATGAATTAATTAAATAAACAAAGATTTATTTAATTAATAGAGGAAATGGGATCAATTAAATAAATAAAAGTATTTCTTTAATTTAAGAAAAAGGATAATTTAAATAAATAAATATATTTATTTAAATAAGAAATAAGGCTAGAAGAGGATAAATGAATTAATTAAATAAATAAAGAATTATTCAATTAATAGAAGAATTAGGCTAAAATAATTAAATAAATAAAGATATTTATTTAATTAGACTGGAATATTTTAGGTGTCTACATTTTGCCCCTCTTTGAGACAATGCAGCTTGTCACATTGTTTCAAAGAAGGTAATATGAACTGATACAAAGTTGCCCCAAGATGGGAATGATATGCCCCCTCGAGAGATTGGATGAAAATGTTTGAAAAGATCACAGATAATCTCTCAATAAGAAAGAAAGCCTTGAATGGATTGATAAGATAGAGTGAGAGTCACGGGATAAAGAAGACTGACCCGAGAGACTAGGGCTAAGGCTAAGGCTAGAGCAGTCTATAAGATAGACTACGAGGGGAAAACATCCTCATTGTCATCCACACATCTAAGAGATCAGAGTGCAGAGAGAGAAAAGAGAAATCAACAGTGATGGCATTGATGCACAAATTCAATTGCGTTCATCGATTTCAGAGGCCAGTAGATGCAAGAGAGCCGGTAAGTACCACAAAACCTCCTTGTACTTTATTGCAATAAATGTTGTCATAAATTCATATTAGGTAGCACAATAAATGCACATTAGGTATGTCTAGAAAATGTCAAGCGGGAGGAAAAACATTAAGTCGCATCTGCATTGGTTCCAAGCGCGTTTGGGTAGGCTAGGCGCGTTTGTGTTATGAATGCGCATTTATGTCATAAATGTGTGTTTATGTCTTCTAGACTGAATCGATAGTTCTATGATAAACATACGTTGTTGATTGGATAAGCTACTGAGAGGATACACTCAATAAGGTCCTCTAGGGAAGACCAAAATAGCAGATAGGACTAGGATTGACAATTCTATGATAGAATATATGTTGCTAATCAGGAAACTACTCAAGAGGATACACTCAAGTAGAGGCCCTAGGATAGGATAGAACAAGGCACTTTGTGATGAATAAGGAATACCAAAATGTAGTACTTTGTGATGAACATGGAGCACTAAAAAGGACAACACTTTGTGATGAATAGGGAATGCAAAAGCATAGTACTTTGTGATGAATAGGGAGTACCACTAGGATAAAAAGCAACACTTTGTGATGAACAGGGAGTGCCACTAGGATAAAAAAACAACATTTTGTGATGAACATGGAATGCCACTATGATTGACACAGTTGATTTGCTTAACTGTAGGAGGACCTACCTATGTTGGAGTCACGAGAGAGATTCCCATCGACTTAGAGTTTGCGAGCAGAGCTTACAGTTGAGGAGAGAGTAGCAGTTCAGGCTATGGGTCTGTGACATATTTTGTATGTACCTGAGTTTTTGAGCGAACATTGGATTTCTGTCTGCATTAGCTGAGAGATGGCACTCAGAGACTTGCACGTTTCATTTGCCAATGGGTGAGATGACAGTCACCTTAGAGGATGCATACAGGATGCTGTGGATACCGATCGATGAGGAGTTAGTCAAATTAGGAGGTATTTTCCACAGTAAGTCAAATTATGATATTGCTATCAGGGAGTAGTGGTTCACAAGAACTCATTTCTAATAGCAACTGATAATTCTCTAAAAATACTTCTTATACAAGATTGTAATAGAGATTACCATGCCAATGATATTGAGACGTAGTGGTTCACAAGAACTCATCTCTAATAGCAACTGATAATTCTCTGAATTACCATGCCCATGATATTGAGACGACGCAATATCTTGGTGTGGTTTTTCCAACGCATTACCAGTGTTTATTTTTCTCTATTGGGGCTATCTGTGGCTTAATTCAATCTTACAGAACCATATGATACTATTTTCATAAATGAACAGTGATATTCTTGTAATGATTCTAATTTATATTTTTGTTCAAGCTATTTTTGTGCTCGAACAAGTTGTCTATAGTCTCTGGTTGAGAAGAAACAATTGGATTTTAATCATTGTTCCCACCATGGGACTTGAACCCATGAACACAAGGTTAAGAGCCTCGCGCTCTACCGAGCTAGACGAGCTAGATATTGTCTTGTCAAGTAAATGCTAAATTCTCACAAGCCATGTTACACCCAAAAAATGCTTTACTAAACAATCCATTTTTGTCATGATTGTCAAGCACTCTAAATTTTATAGCATTTTCTTATGTCTTTTTAGGGGATTTCTCAAGTTCCCCTTTAGTGTTGTAGCCCTTTTTTGTTTTTTTGATGACCAACCATTCATTTCTTAGATGTTTTTTCATACTATAGTTTTTTAATCAAATTTTACTTTTTTAAGTTGGGGAGAAGTCTTTGCTTTCTCAATTTTCATTAGAATTACTTAATATAACATTATGTTTCCAACTTTAATTTGAAATTAATTTCCATCATTTTTTACTACATCTTTAGAATTGTGTTTCCAACTTTGAAATTATGGTTTTTGGTTAAATATAATGCACTCATCATTTCTCAATACATATATGTCTAGGTGATTAGGGCTCCCTGTAACTAAATAATAATGCAAACGTTCTTCTCAATTGGCTTCTTACCTCAATGTCTGACTTTGGTGGGAAAATCTTGGTCTATTCTACATTTTTATGAAAATACTTGTTTGTAATGAAATTCTTGGATTATAACTTATTCTTTGGCATGGAAATTTCAAGTCTCTAGTGCCAAAGCCTAATTGATTGACTCTTCTAGGGTATGTGGTTTGAAATACTTGATCAATCCCTTCAAAGACTTAGTTAACGCTTTGATGAATACCATAGTCAATCTTCTCTCAGTGATATATGTCACCATTATAGATATTTTTAAAATCTCTATTATATAATTTTTCACTAAACTACATTACTTGAGAAAAATCCAATATTTGAAGTAAGCTTTATGACCCTTCCAATCAAACCTATCAATTAATAGTTTATAAAATTTACAGTTAGGGGCTCTAGATATTTGAATGTGAGTAATTAGACTATGGTAGCACCAATCATGCCTAGCACCCTCCAAATTCAAGGTAGAAAACTTTATTACTTTATCTTTAGTAGTCAATTTGAAACATACATATGTGTCTAGATTTTGTACCTAAACATGAGTTGCAAATCCATTAGATACATCAAAGGGAGAGATTATTAGCTTCTATAGAGATTACTATAAATATCATTAAAATAATTCTGACCTAGGTTCATGCCTATAATAATTTGGGGAAATCATGTTCATATATCTATTAAGTGATGGCTATGTTGACCAAGTTGTGGTACCAAAAGGGGGTATTAAGATGCCACTTTTTTTTCTTTTTTTTCTGAAATCAGCAAACTCTAAACTTCAATGACAAATTGAACATAGTTACACTCCAAATTTGAATATGCAACAAAAACAAGAGTCAGAGTGCTTTGAGTCTACTTTCTAAACTACTAATTTATTTTTAAAATGGTGGATATTAAGGGCTTCAAAAAGGGGTGCCACAAAAAGTGGTCGTGTTTTTATGCAAAAAACATAACATAGTGTCTGTTGTGTTCCCCCTAAAATGTTAACTTTTTTTTTTAATTTTAAAATCACTTTAGTGAGAAATTAACTAACACCTTGTATTTTATGCCAAATTTTTCGGATAATTTTTTAATCAGTACATGATTTTTTACTAATTTTCAAAGTGGACATCCTGAAAAAATAGAAATTTGAGTGTGCTACCCTCTAAAATCATTGAAAACTAATCAAAAATCAAAAAAAAAAATTTAAATTGTGTAGAATGGAGTCTAGTTTCTAAAAATGTAAGTTTCTTCAAAATCCAATGAACGTGTAAAAAAATATACCCAGAATAGTGCATGTTGGTTTTTGACCAAAAACAAACATGCTGACAAAATAAATTATAGAGGAAAGCCTTAATGAAATCAAAATGTGAAAAGAATTACATGCTTGGATAGCTAAAAGAGAGAACAAGGTTGCTATGGTGTTTTTTATAATTTTATTGAAACATGTGCAAACCTGATGGATAGCACGGTGATGAAGAGGCAACTGACCGGAAGGAGGTGACCTTGAATCAACCAATCTCTAAGGCTCACATACTCAACCGGTAATCCTTGTTTCCAATGATCCTTACACAATCACCAAGTCAAACAATGGTTCAATGAAACCAAACAACAGCTTGGAAACCCCAAGGCTCCACTATGTCCACTTAAAGACAACTAACACTTCTCAAGTTCTTGTGTGACTACATAGACCTGTGCATATATGAGTAGGCTACTACTAGACTTTAGGGTTTGAATGAACCACTTGACCAATTCAATACAACAATTTTTGGATGGGTGTTCTCACAACAACTGAACACAAATGAAATAGGATTTCATGGTTTAGATCCACCAGAACATCAATTTCGACTCATTCATCCACAAACATGAACCGGTTGCTATTAGGCCCCCTTTTGAAGGAATCGAGTGATAACTTTTGACACCCTAAGGATCTAGACAAACAAATTATTTTTTTAGATACCCTTTTGGAAGTTCTAAACAATATCTTAGTTTTCAGTACTGAGTCAACTTGTAGATATCCCAACCGATACTACACTGACAGACCTAATAAGGCTATTAAGCCTATTTAACTGAACACCTTCCACAAACTAGTAGAGTCTCCTAAAGGATGACCATCACTAGCCATTAAATATTATGAAAACCTCCAAAATACTCTTCTACCACATTCAAACCCTTTCCCAGTACTCTACCTCTCAATTCTCATGCACTGCATTCATCAAATTGGTCTATCACATAGAGATGTCAGACCTAGGGTTAGTTCTCCATCCTCTTCACCCTATTGTATCCTCTTAATGGACTTGGGTATTGACATATAACATAGTGGCCTATCATCTCCAATAACAATAGAGTGTTCAGTTAAAGATTGATAGGCCAAAACCCATTATTGCAGTCAAACCCTAGGGGTTTCAGGGTTTTAGGCTACCTGGTAAAGATTTGCTTGTAGAAATAGGCAGCGATCCCTTCAAGTATCCACGCTAAATTTAAAAAAAAGGTAAGAAAATATAATTGTAGGATATAAGTCATGATCATTCTTACCAATCCACCTTTAGTATGCAATCAATAGAAATCAGACGATTTTTCTAGTTTCTAATAGTTCTTGATGCTTCAAATTCCTTTCCAAATCAACCAGCATAACCAACCTAAATTCATTAGTGTTTGGGACCTTTAAATTTGTTTCCCAAATGACCTCAAATTCCTCCAACTATTTTTCAAACTGACTAACCATTGGAGAATGACAACTTACAAAAAGTGCAAAATTGTCATGACAACAAATTGACAATATGACAACTTTCACATAATTCGACCAACTTAGACTCTAGACTGTCATAGTCCCCCAAAATAATTACATTTGATTCTAAAATATAAAAAATCACTCAAATAGACTTTTGGTCACTTGATCCCTCAATTTAGATCATTGTGACCCTTATTGACTCAAATTGCTCTATGAGACCCTAGATGACAATTTGACCCAAACATGGACAAACTTATCATACTCCTAGGACATTGAATTACAAAAAGACCCATAGGGTCTTACTACATTTCTTCTAACTAATAGAAAATCATCTTGTTCCTGGCCCATGCCTTCATAGGTAGGTGCTCCTGCACCATACTCCCTGGGTGAAATCTGTCTCAAGTCCTCTTAGAGACTAATTGTGCAAATCTCCACCCTTCTTTTTGATATCTTCCTCTAGCATCTAGGTAGCCTCTGAGTCTGGAAGGCCCTGCCATTTAACTAAGTGTTTAGAATAGGTCATGTGCCTTGTTTTCTTGGCTTCCCTGCTATCCAAAATGCATTCCATCTTAAGTGGTTCCTTAGGTGGTAAATTTTTTATCCACTCCTCACTTTCCCAAATAGATTTGCCTGCACTTTCTCCTGCAGTAGGACTCCTATACAATGTTAGATTAGAAACATTAAATATCGATGGAATAGCAATGTCATCAGAGAGTTCAATTTTTCTAAGCATTAGGACCATATTTAGCAAAAACAATTCAAGGTCCAATTCTTCTCATCATCAACTTGCTATGGCTTCCCTTGGGCAACCTGTCCTTGCTAAGATGAACCATGACCATGTCACCCACTTGATACTGCACATCTCTTCTTCGCTGATCCACTCTTTCTTTAACCTACTGACTGTTCTATTGGAAGGTATCTCTGACTTGTTGATGCACCTCTTTCATAGCCTTTGTAAATTCATCAACATGTCCACTCCTTTTGTCCAACCCCTGGACATCTCTTAATTCAAAAACTCCTCTTGGATGACTCCCATACACAATCTCAAAAGGACTCAGACCTATACTCTTATTTGTTGAATCATTATAGGAATACTTTGCCTGAGGTATCTCCAAATCCCAACTACTTCCATAATCCTTTGTCAAACATCTAAGAAGATTTCCTAATGACTTATTCACAACTTCAGTTTGGCCATCGGTCTAAGGGTGATAGGGTGAGCTAAAAGACAAATTTGTACCCAACCTTTTCCACAAGGTTGTCCAAAAATGCCCTACAAACTTGTTGTCCTGGTCAGATACAATATTCAAAGGCAACCTATGTATTCTAACAATATCTCTGAAAAACAATCCTGCAATATAGCTAGCATCATTTGTGGTTTTACAAGGAATAAAGTGATCCATTTTGTTGATCCTGTCTACCTCAACAAACACACTATCATGACTTGTCTTTATCTTGGGTAATCCCATCACAAAGTCTATGCTCAAACTTTTCCATGGTCTATTTGGTATAGGCAAAGGTTGGTACAACCCTACATTGGTTGAGACCCCCTTTTCTCTCTGACACACAGTACAATTCTCCACAAACAATCTGATATCAATCTACATTTTTGGCCAAAATTAAAATCTCCTAACTAGGTCCAAAGTCTTATTTAGCCCAAAGTGACCTCCTTAACCACCACTATGTTTCTCCTTTACTACATTATCCCTCATTTAACACCTAGGGATACATAACTGGCACCCTTTGAACAAAAGACCATCTTGCAAGGTGTAGTCAGAAAATTCTCCGTGAAAGGCATTTGCAAACTCACTGCATACCTTATATATTTCCTTGAAATCTTGGTCCTCTTCATACAATCCTTTGAGTGCTTCAACACCCATACTCTGCAACTGTACTTCTTGCATTGTCATCACCCTCCTACTTAGACCATTTGCAACCTTATTGGCTACCCATTTCTTGTGCTTAATGATGAAGGTGTATGATTGAAGACTTTCAATCCATTTCATATGTCTATGAGTGAGTTTCTCCTATCCATTCAAAAAAATAAGAGCATGATTGTCAGTATACACAATAAATTACTTAGGAAGCAAGTAATGCCTCCACTTTTTCAGAGCTTGTACCATAACATACAACTCTAACTCATATGAGGAATACTTCCTCTTTGCTTCATTTATTTTTTCATTGAAAAAGGTCACCAGTCTCCCCTCTTGGCTCAATATTGATCCTATAGCCAAACCACTTGCATCACATTCAACATGGTGAAGACCTTACCGAAACCAGGTAATACTAGGACTGGGTGCTTAGCAACTTTCTATTTTAAACACTCAATACTCTTATCTACTTCTTTGGTCCACACAAACTTCACCTTACCACCACCCTTGCTGGTTTCTAACATAGGTGCACAAATATCACTATAATTTCTAATGAATTTCCTATAAAATGTTGCCAAACCATGAAAACTTCTTACCTCTCCTATTGCCTTAGGTGTAGGCCAGTTCAAAATAGCCTCTACCTTGGAAGAATCCATCTTCAAGTCACCCTTACAGATTGAAAAACCTAAGTACACCAACTCCTGCTTCATGAAGTCACACTTTTCTAAATATATCATCAACTTTTGCTCTTACAGCTGCTTCAAGACTACCTCCAAGTGTTTCAAGTGCTCCTCCTTACTCTTGTTGAAAACCAATATGTCATCAAAGTAGACTACCACAAAATTCCCTATAAACTCTCGCAACACTTCATTTATTAATCTCATAAAGGTGCTAGGGGCATTAGAAAGACCAAAAGGCATCACAAGCCACTCATACAACCATTCATTGGTTTTAAATTCAGTTTTCCTTTCATCCCCCTCTCTTATCCTTATCTGATGGTATCCACTCTTGAGATCAATTTTAGAGAAATTGGTAGCTCCCCCTAAACAATCCATTAGGTCCTCAATCCTAGGAATAGGAAACCTATATCTGTTGGTTATCCTATTGATAGCCCTAGAATCACTACGAAGCCTCAATTTCCCATCTTTCTTTGGGGTTAAAACAATAGGCACTGCACATGGGCTAAGGCTCTTTCTTATCATCCCTTTATCTAGGAGCTCTTGAATTTGCCTTGCTATCTCTTCATTCTGTTGTGGGTTCATTTTATATGCTTCCTTGTTAGGAAGTACTGCTCCTGGTATGAGATAAATATGATGACTAATTTGTCTAATAGGTGGCAAGGAATCAGGTATACCTTCCACAACCAATCCTTTATGTCGGTCTAGCAGCTCCCTAACCTCCTTAGGTCCTACCTCACTCACACCCTTCTTCCTTTCTTCCTTGGCCTTCACAATCAAAGAAAAACCTATCCCACCTTCCTCCTTTAGTGTATCAAGGAATTATTTTTCTCCTACCATCATCACACTAGATCCTACATGTTGCAGATCCCCTTCTACCACTAACTATATCCTAAAGGTCGCACCATCCTTTTGGAAAGAGTAAGAATTCTTTTCTCGATCATGATGAGCCTTTCTATCAAACTTTAATGGTCTACCAAGAAAAATATGACAAGCATCCATTGGAAGGATGTCACACAAAATTACCCTTATACCCCCCAATACTGAACTCTACCCATGCGTGTTCATTGATGAGTATGTGTTTCTCCTTGTTCAACCAGCTTACACTATATGGACAACTATCGGGTATTCTCTCCAATTTTAACTTGTTTACTGCTTCCAAAGATTCAATGTGATCAGTAGACCCTGAATCTATGACAACTTTACAAGCCTTACCTTGAATCTTGCAATTGACTCTGAACAAAGCCTTCCTTTGGGGTGGCTCAGTCTTCACTGGTCCCTTCAGCAATGTCCTCTTGATCATCATGTTCTCTCCCATTTCTAATGTCAAATTCACTTCAGGATATGTCATACTCCTTGCATCTTCTTGAGTCAAAGTGGTTCTCCTCTCACCACCATGAGAAGTTGAGGCCTTCTCTGGACACTTGTAGGTCAAGTGCCCCATTTGATTGTAGTTGTAGCATCTCAAATTGGAGAACTTGGATCCTTTCCTTGGTCCATTTGTCCCACCTCTTCCATTAGGTCTTATCCCATTGTAGCCTCCTCTGCTACTTGAGTCCCCAACTTTCTCTCCCATGGTAGCCTCCTCTGCTACAAAATCATTGACCACTTGACACAATGATTTTTAACATGGAAACCTAAATGGGAAAAAGTATAGTGGGCATGAATACCCACAAGTATTCTGAACTCTTATGAAGTTCACCCTGTTAGGATCCAAGCCTTATTAGAAGCTTATACAATAGTGTCTTGCTAAGAACAAAACTGGTTAGGGACCACCTGGTTAAGGGATTGACTACAATACCCTGTTAAAGGTAACCTCGGTAGAGGATTTCAAATCCAAACTAATGGATCACCTGGTTAGAGGATTTAAACAAGAAGTTTGCTCAAGCTTACATGGTTAAGGGATTTAACTATTGTAATGGTTAGAGAACAACAAGTTCTTTTCTGATCTAGAAATAGAACTTCCTTGCTTAGTCAGATCCTTTTCTGCTCCTATCTGCCTTTACAACATTCCGCAGACACTTCTTCTGGTTCAGCAACAATCACACTACCACATTTAACCAAATTTGCCAACACAATTACAAATAACTCCTCGGCCTTATATACAAATACAATAGGTCGGTAACAGATAACAAAACCTATAAACATCATAGAGATTACAAACATATCAGTTCAACCATGATTGTTGGATTACATAGCAATCAACTACACATTGTTCTAGACAACTTGAACTGTTCTTGGATCCCCACAAATTGGATGTTGTAGCTTATCACATGTTTTCCACTTCATGCTATACATTTTCTCATTCCCAAGGTAAATGGTTATCTTCACATGCCAAAATCACTTTGAAACTCATCATGTGCATCATGCTTACGTGGCATCTCCATCTCTGATCACCATTTGATCATAGATCAACACAACCAATTCACCAAGTTTCATTGGTTAGGGTTACCAGTTGATCTTTTCTTTCATAGCAATGTTGGTTTCCTTCATTGCTCTACCAATATTGGTTTCTTTACAACATCACTACCGGTTTGCAATACAACTTCAATATCGATTATAATTGACATCAATGACAACACTTATACTTCATCAATGCAATCTTCATGCAATTCCAACACATTAGTTAGGTTATATAAAGTGTGACATGGAGATAAGGTAGTACAAATATATGAGGTGAATATGATACAAGTTTGAAGCGAAATAGAGGCCCGCATGTGTTATAGTGCAAATGAAGTCAAATGACTAATAATCGGTGAACTGTTATCTATATATTGATAGATGTTATTCTCCTATGCAGTTCAATCTATTATTCCTATTGTATCTAGATAGATGTTTTGTATCTTTCCTTGAAGATGCGATCTTCAATAGTGCAAGTCTCTCTTTTGTATCTTTCCCTAAGATTGTGTGCCTTAGCCTGCAAGTCTAGAGTAGTGAGCTCCCTAGCCTATGACGTAATTTATTATAAACACTTTATACTTGTATTGTGAGACAAATTCTCACTGTGTTTTTTGCCAATTTGGGGTTTCCACATAAAAAAATTGGTATTCTTATGTGGATGCATTTGTTGTTTCAGATATTTACTTTCATGCAATATGCTGAATGGTTTTTATGGTTTAAGTGCTTCAATCTAATCAAGTTTTAGTATATGCTGATTCACCCCCCTCTTAGCATCCAGTATTGTTCAACAACTAGTCTCAAGGGTGCTCATGAAATGAATTAAAGGTTTACCAAAAATCCTAAACCAATGGGTTCTTTGCATAATCTATTCCAAAGGATCTAATAAATAGTTAAAAATTGTTAGTTCAAAATAGGGGTTTACTTAGTGAATTTCATCAATAACTAGTCATGTAAACTTCTATTTCATGTTGATTATTTAAATAGGATTTATGACTATAGTCATTTTTAGCTTCCCTACATTGGTTTCAACCTTTAAATTTGTTTTGAATCAATTGAAGGCTATAAAACAACATTGTTCTTATGATTTCACCTTATGAATTTTAAAGATTGGCATTAAAGTTTGTTCATTTTTATAACTTTTATCCCAAATTTGATTAATTTATAAAAAAGTAAATGAAATGTAATAATAAATTCCCTTAAAAAGTTAAACTTTATCATTTTATTTTTTTTCATGTTAAAATTTGTTCACTCTAGAATATTAAATTTTGAAATCATGAAGAGAAAGTATTTATAAAAAATTAAAATATGTACTACTTGGAAGTCAAAACTTTCATGGAATTTTATTCTCTACATGGCTAAAATTCATCAAAATAAAATTGAAAACAAAGTATAATTGTAAAATGTTGAAGAGAAGAGGAATAGCACAAATGAAAATGAAATCCAAAATTGCATTTAAGTTTCTCCCTACATGCTATTTAGCAAATTGGTGAGCTTGATGATAGCAATTCTTTGTCAAACTCATTATTGAAATCTCAATGTGGGATAATAGCAATCATCAAGGAGGTTACATGCATGAGTGTTGAAAAATTATAACATCCACAAATGTGTTTAATTCAACAACATAAAATGTTTCACAATGAACTAAACATTACTGGGATAAATATGTGGTTAGGCTATCATCATCCATTAAAGTATGTTAAAAAATTTAAATGAAGAAAGGAAGATTCATGGCTTGGAAAACCACATTGAATGAAATAAAATTACAAAAATATTAGAGAAAAATAATTAAGTTGATTGAGAAATTGATGTTTCCAAATCTCAATAGACAATTTAAACAAGAAACAAAATAATTGTTCCTTGCAAATTATGACAAATTGAAAAAAAAAAGTTAAAAAAAAGGTCATGAGGATGTCCTTTTTCTTTCACATTCTTCTATCCAAGTACTTTGCCCCATTTTCAAAACAATCTCATCTTTACATTCCTAATACAAATCATAATTTCAAATTCCTTTGCATTTTTCCTTGAGATTATAGACAATTGAAAATCACTACTCAAAAAATATCTATCCCATTTCCTACGGAATTTAGTGTACTCTCCTTCTCTATTAAATCACCATTGTATAATAGCTAAATACTAAAATATATTTTTTTACCAATCCTTCAAATTTTAATGATTTTTTTCTAAATAAAATATGTGTCTGAAAGGTAGGATTGTTGCCACCCCTTTTTATCATGAGATTAAAGGGTTCTCATTTTAGATGTGATATATAAAAATTAACTATAAACTTTATAAGTAACCATTATCCCTTTTGAATAAATTCTATATCAACCATATTAGCAATACCAATCATCATGAGGTATGTGTCTTATCTCAAGATGATATGCACTAGGAAAGACTTTCCTAGATACAAATCCTTTGCTACCATGCCTTAAATTTTTTATTTTTTTTTATGGGTAATGGGCCAAAGCCGATGAGGTGTACATACCTTACCCCCTTGCGAGATTTGAGCTTGTGGCCTCTCTTTCAAGAGCACAAGTTCTCCACCACTAGGCCAACTCAGGTTGTACTATCATGCCTCAAACTTATTGACCTTGAGATCTTTTTCACCATTAGAATCATCTTTAAGAGTACCTTTTTTTCTCTCTTCTTATTTGTTTTTAAAGTTTTGGTATCCAAATCCTTGGGGTTTCCGTCATCTTTGTCATTAAAACCATCATCTCTATTCATAGATTGTTTCCACTTAGAACTTTTCTAGAATAGTTATAAACAAATAGACTTGCAATACTTATAATACTGAGATTTTTGGAATTCTTTATGAAAGATCAAATCTTATCCAATTCAATGACATCTTTCATATGCAAGGAATTCAAGCGAAACCATCTTTCTATCCATGACAAAGATGAAACAAAAAATTAAAAAATAGTTACTTTCATTTAAAAAATTAATATTTTTAAAACCTAATGAATTTTCCAATGCTTGACCATGAAGTACAAATGTGGTTTTACAGGCAACCTAGATGGCATGGAAAATGTTCATTCTCTTCAAATTGTAA
This sequence comes from Cryptomeria japonica, assembly GCF_030272615.1. NCBI lineage: Eukaryota > Viridiplantae > Streptophyta > Pinopsida > Cupressales > Cupressaceae > Cryptomeria > Cryptomeria japonica. Next base: position 733,156,538 of record NC_081409.1, read on the forward strand.
CTTTTAATTTAGCCCAATCTGACGAGACTTTCAATAACTTGCATGGTGTTTCAAAAGAATTGACACCATATTATATCAAATGGTCAAAGTTCAAAAATGATTAGTTCAACTAATTCCAAGTTCGATTGTAGTTTTACTTGGTTCAAAAGTACAAAATTGCAATTATTCAAAGATTCAACAAAGTATCGCAAAATTGTCATGTAGTACATATGCTTTCCAAAAGATTTGATTAAACAAGAACGTAAAACTTAAATACATTTTACAATTCACATTTCACAAATCATAATTTATATTTTTATAATCTTTATATAATATCAAATTGACTTCTAAATGTAAATTTATTGAATATTCCAAATATTAAATTGTACAATTAATTAAATTTTCAAACTATGAAATTGTAAATGTTTTTTTACATCTACAATGGCATTTGAAAATATGTTTGTGCAAAGCCATCAGCAAAATTCTATAAGTCGAAGTTGTAATCAAAAAGTATTAGGTGATTTAAATCCTATTCAAGCCATAAGTCTAAGGACAAAGTTACGACACGTAATTGGCAACTTGCAAATCAACTTACTTTCCAATTCATGAAAGCTATAGAAATGCGTGTAGTTTCAAACTCTGCAATATGTTTTCAATATTGCAAAATGCAAAATAGATTGGCATGCTGAGAACTTTCCAGGAAGGTGATTAGTTTTTTATTTTCTTTTGTTGTACGTTTTAATGGTTATCATTTGGGAGGTGATGCCCTCCAAGGTGCCTGGATTGAATCTGCACCTTTCATGTTTGGAAAATAATATTTTTAATAATATTCTATCAATAATTGTTAGTTTGAAGTTGTTTGTTTTAGAAGAGTATTCATAATTGAATGATATGTATTTCTTATATCGAATAGTAACAAATCATGTGATGTCATATCAGCCAACCAATAAAACATGACTTGTTGTATAATTATTGACCTCACTTTTATTGGGTTTTTTTTGACATCTTGATATAAAGCATGCCAATGTGTCATCATATTTGATGACGTCACCTTGAAACCTTAGTTATATCTAGGAGGCTCTCCAAATAAGCTGCTGCAAAAAACATGGAGTGGTTTGAAATTTCCAATAAGATTTTGAGAAGTGCAAAGTTAGGGTGCTCAACTATCAAGTCCTCCACCTAGGTATGTAACAATTGTATAAATAGAAATGGATCCTTTCATAGTCTATTAGACGATTTACTTTTGTGTGTACATATGGTTTATAATATATGGGACTACCTCATAATCCATGGAGGATGCAGCTTACTGCATGCCTATTGCCTTTGGATTTGAAAAATCGATAAAGAAATTCAACAAAAAACATGTATCAAATTATATTATACACTTGATATATTGTATAGATCTATAGTTCTATATATCTCGTTATGTAATTTTAAAATTCAAAATTATAGATTTCTAATACATTTGAATTACAATTTTGGAAGATCTGCCCAAAAAAACAGAAAGATACTCTAATGTAATATTTATTGATCACTTATTCAAATCTAATAATCTAAAAAATAATATACAATATTATATATATATATAAAATATTGCATGTATATAAATCTATATTTTTAGATACTTCAATGTTGAAATTGTTTCTCTTCAGTTTCCTATGGTGTATCCCTCAGCACCTCTTATAGGTTCAATCCTTCAGTCTACGTAGGAAAACAACAGCCAGGAAAAGAGAAAATCTTCTTTGCCAGTGAAAAGCATCGTAGTTTGAAAAACGGATTCCTTTATTGTCTCTAATAGTACGAGGAATAACCTACTTTCACCGTTGGATAGTGGCTTTATCTGAGGGATGGTTTATCTAAGGTATCTAGGCTTTATCTGAGGGTATTACGTCCCGCAAATTGGTTTGCTTGAGCGCTTCTCGACGGTGCGAATGGAGTGGGGTCACATGAAGGAGGACTACGGAAGCTGGGGACGTCCAGGTAAACATAGTTATACTGCCATTATTGTACCATTATTCTACCATTATTCAACATCTCTCAGTGGAATTAATTATTTAACCTGCAAAGCTGAATATTTCCGCAACGAGTTTCCATTGCAGGTGTACGCCATTTGCATAATTTTACCGACTGTCCACGTCCTCTTTCACATAAAACGGGTTTACATTGTGAATGTGAATTACCTACATCAATCATGTTAACTTATACACATGTAAAAAACTTATATTATTTTGAACAAAATATGCCAATTATGTGTACCAATTATGTTAATTTAATTATATTGTATTATAAATTGTAACTTATCTTCATTTACTCTTTGATAAATTAATTATATTAATTATTTTTCTTATAATTAATTATAAATTTTATTTTTATTTTAATTATGTTAATTTGTACATATATACACAAAATTACATTATTTTAAACAATAAAAATAAGCATGTGTAATATTTATTTGACATATCTTTTATAAAAGTAATTTATTTAAAATATTTTTGACAAATTAATCATATTAATTTTTTTGAATTATAAAGTTTCAATTGTTATCATTATTTTTCACTATGATAGATGTGGCTAATAATTAATATCAAACTATTTATTACCATTTTTTCTATTTTATAATTTCAAAAACAAATTGTATTAAATATTGTCAATTGTATTTTATAATTTTATATCTAATTTTAAAAAAGAATGGTGAGGCAGTTGAACATTTAAAGAGCAGAAATGATGAGAAGAACAACGAGATCAGCCAAAAGATGATGCAAATTAATGAAGGTGTGAAGAAAATTATGGAGAATAGTGCTGCTATGATGAAAGTTTTTACAGCAAGCTTGACGATGACTCCTTGCACTACTAGGAGAACAAGGCAGAACACTAAACCGGTGGAAGAGTCTCTGCCACAGGACCTGTTGGACCTTAAGAAAGTTGCCAAGGCTATGCTACTGCTTGAGAAGGAGGCCTTCCAGGCTTTAGATATTTTTAAGTAGGTGGTCAATGGTTGTTGTTCTTGCCAGCATCTCACTTGCTGGTCTTTCTTTGGCTACTGGGTTGTTTTGTTCTTGGTTTGCAGTCAGTTTTGTTTCTTAGCCCTAGGATCTCTTATGATTCTATAATGATTTATCTTTAAATCTTTGATGTAAGGGATTTCGGGTCCCCTCAAAACCTGTTTTTGCAAAATCAAAAACAAAGTATTGCAAAATTGTCATGTAGTACATATGCTTCCCAAAAGATTTGATTAAACAAGAACATAAAACTTAAATACATTTTACAATTCACATTTCACAAATCATATTTTATATTTTTATAATCTTTATATAATATCAAATTGATTTCTAAATGTAAATTTATTGAATATTCCAAAAATTAAATTGTACAATTAATTAAATTTTCAAACTATGACATTATAAATGATTTTTTACATTTACAATGATATTTAAAACGATAAAACAAATAATTTTTCCACAATCTATGATAGCTGTATAGTTTTGCTTCTTGATTTGATTATATGTGATTTAAAAAGATGTTTGTGCAAAGCCATCAGCAAAATTCTAGAAGTCAAAATTGTAATCGAAAAGTATTAAGTGATTTAAATCCTATTCGAACCATTAGTCTAAGCAAATTAACTTACTTTCCAATTCATGAAAGCATTTAAGGGGGTGAATATTCGAAACAGAAAAGATGATTCTTCTTAAATGGGCAGACAAGCGAAAGTCCATGACGTTCACAAAATCAATAGAAATTCGGGTAGTTTCAAACTCCTGCAATATGTTTGCAACATTGCAAAATGAAAAATAGATTGGCATGCTGAGAGAAGGTGTTTAGATTTTAACTTTCTTTTGTTGTACGTTTTCCACAATGGTTATTATTAGGGAGGTGATGCCCTCCAGGGTGCGTGGCTTGAATCTGTACCTTTCACGTTTGGAAATTTGCTCCACCATAATGAACGCGTGAATTATTGTCGTGTGGGTCCCAAAACATCAATTAGAAAGCTTTTGAATTAAAAGCAGACGATCCATGAAATTGACTTGTTTACCATCCATCCACGGCGTTTCGTGAGACCTGTTCAAACTTATAGAGCTAGCGGGATTTTCTACTTTTAAACTGGTGCAACACACTTTAATAATTCTTATAGATTTTGTAGTATTTGTTGATTTCATATTTAATATATTTTATAATATTCTATCAATAATTGTCATTGTGAAGTTGTTTGTGTTGAGATAAGTATTCATAATTCAATGATATGTTTTTCTTAGGTCTAACAGTAAAAAATTATATGATGTCACATCAGCGAACCAATAAAACATGATTTATTGTATAATTATTGGTCTCACTTTTTTTTGGGTCTTTTCGGACATCTCCATATAAAGCATGCCAATGCGTCATCATATTTGGTGATGTGGCCTTGAAACCTTATTTATATGTAGTAGACTTGTCAAATAAGTTGTGCAAAATAAATGGAGTGGATTGAAATTTCCAATAAGATATTGAGAAGTGCAAAACTATCCAGTCGTCCCCCTTAGGTATGTAACAATTGTAAAAATAGAAATGAATCCTTTTATGGTCTATTAGACTTACTTTTTGGTCTACATATGATTTATAGTATATGGGACTACCTCATACTCCATGGAGGATGCGGCTAAGTGCATACCCTATCCCCTTTAGATTTGAATTTGTGAGATCTCTTCAAAGAATGCAAGTTGATCATAAGATTGGCTCAGAAATAAAACCATTGTGGTTTTATGCAAAATCTTATGTTACTTTGATTATTCAAACTAGATTATAATTGTTTAAAGCAATCTAATTGTCTCAAACCAATAAATAAATCCAGCAAAAAGTATGTACCAAATTATATTATACACTGATAAATTGTAAAGATCTATAATTCTATATATCTTGTTATGTAATCTTATTATTCAAAATTATGAATTTCTAATGCATTTGAATTAGAATTATAGAAGAAGACTTGCCAAACACAAAAAAGAGATATTCTTATATAATATTTATTGATCACTTGTTCAAAAAAATCTAATAATCAAAAATCTATATAAAAATATTGCATGTATAGAAATCTATATAAAAATATTGCATGTATATAAATCTATATTTTTATATACTTCATTATGTTCAGTTTCCTATAGTGTATCCGTCACTGTCAGCACCTCCCACAGGTGCTTTTCTTCGTTGAACGTAGGAAAACAACACCAGGAAAAGAAAAATCTTCTTCGCCAGTCAAAAGCATCGTAGTTTAAAAAACGGATTCATTAATTGTCGCTAATCGTACGAGGAATAACCGACTTTCACTGGTTGATAGTGGCAGACTCTTATGAGTTACACATCGAGCTTTATCTGAGGGAGGGTTTATCTGAGGTATGTAGGCTTTATCTGAAGAGGGTTTTTCTGAGGAAAGGTTTATCTGAGAGTATAACGTCAGGTGTCGTCCCACAAATGGGTTTTCTTGAGCGCTTCTTGACTGTGCGAGTGGAGTGGGGCACTTGAAGGAGGACTACGGAAGCTGGGGACGTCCAGGTAAACATAGTTATACTACCATTTTCTCCTAATTTTTTAATACATTTCGTTTTTTGAGGCATTGGGTAACACTGTTTTTCTTAAGGCTGCCAGAATATTGTGTCTGATTAAATATGTTGTGATATTGACTCAAAAACTACACAGTTGAATCTTGATAGCAATATTACAATTTGACTTGCTGTGGAAAAATGTCTCCTACTTATCACTAAATATGTTATTCAGATAGTAGTGGCATCCGCGGTAGGATGCTTCACCGTCATGTTAGGTCCTTGAGAATATTGAAATCAGAATGATTCAGGTGAGATTACATATGGGCCTGGTTCAAGTCGGTCAAAAACTTCTAATTTCCGTTTTGGATTTTCCTTTTAGTATCACTCAGACAAGAAATGGGTATACAGCAGACAAAATTGTCTCATGTGATCATTTGTTTTTATTTACTAACACTTGTACTTATAGAAGATTCAAGAAATAGTCAATAGGAAATTAAAGGTAAATTTAAATGTATTCTAATATTACATTAAATGAAATACTATTGCAAATATATAATACAATTTCAAAACTATACAATACAAGTGGTATTTGTAAGGGTCAAATTGAACATAATCATGAATTCTCATTAGCTAGTTATGCACTCATATACGTAGGGAAAAAGTAGTTTACAAAGAGAACACACTAAGACACATGTAAGATATAAACAAATGTACATAAAGGGTTGTAATATTATTCGATAAACATACCCAAATTTATTTGAAATGAACAAATAAATACATAAATTTATAATTATACCTTCGGAGGCAACATAATGCAGAATTTTAACGTTGCATATTCATATTTTTACAATAGGGAAGCTGCTATGGAGCCATATAAATCACCAAACATATAAGAATAAAGAAATGCATTGGAAATTTTTGGCAATTTGTATGTGTGCATAGCCAACAAATGTAGATTTGAAATTTTTCTAGTCACTCTCAAATGGAAAGGCTAATGATTATAGAAGGTAAGGCTTGATCAATCCATGGAAGCTTATGCGTCAAGCCCCGAACAAAAAGAAATATTTTGAATCTAAGCTTTGTAGTGATTTAAGTTAAAGTATAGGTGCACCGTTTAGAGGAGAAAATCAAATATTTTATTTTTATTATAAATAAATAAAGAGATATAATCGTCATAGTAAAAATAAATAAATAAAGAGATATAGTATAAAGCGATGAAAAAAGTTAGAAAATGATTTATTGTTTTATTATAATATAATAAAATAACTATCCAATAAATAGTTTAAAAATATGTTTTAAATAAACATTAAAATAAATAAATATTTACATAGAATCTAAATTAAAAAAAAGCGTAGAAAATATATTAGAAAACATGATTATTTAAAAATATATATTTTCATCACTTTCACAGTTTAAGTCTAGGAATTATTAGCCTTCTCTATTTCCGATCTTTGGTTTTTGGAAATTCAGGTTTTACCCACCATAATCTCTGAACATTTTTGTAATCATCAATAGTCTAGGACATGATTTTATATATTTATTTCTTATATTAATATTTAATATATCTGACTATAATCCTTTATTGATCAAATATGTATGTATGTATGTTTTTAAAAAAAATCAACATATTTATAACTTAATCATAACAAACATAAAAATTAAATCCAAAAAACTATAACTCAACACAAACATATATCTTAATTTTAAAATTATATATATAATTATAATTATAATCTTGAGATTAGATATAATGTCAACATTTAGCTATTTAGCTCAATCATACCTTGATCTGTCTTTGTGCATAATATAAAAGAATATGTTATATAGAAATTTTATCTATCTTCTCATTAGAATATAAAGGAAAAAAGTAATTTAACAAAACTACTCTATCTCAATCATTTATTATTAAAATTTCAATTAAATATTCCCATTGCTCCTCCATATTTTTAATCTACAAATGAATCTTCAATGCTTAATAAAATGTTATATATATTTATCATTCTATAATCTAATACTTTCTTAACCTCCAAACTTCATCTTCCTGCAAGATAAAATTCCTACTCAATATACATTCATAGACTCCAAAATTTGCTTTATATGAGCTAATATAAAATACTTCGATTCATTATTCTAGAAGACTCAAGTCCAGTTTATAATGCATTTGATTCATGAGATATTGCTTAGAAAATTTAATGCTAAGGAAAAAAACTTCTCATTTCACCCGGGCCCACTACATTGATAAACGGTTCAAATTAACCAAATATACTTGAGAAGGTTGACTGAATCGTTATAAGAGGCATCATTGAGTGAAGAAGGTAGACTTCGATTTTGTTCCCCAAATAAAATGTTGAGAATATTAGATACCGTGTAGGTATTACATATTTTATTTTATTTTGTATTTTACAAAGTATGAGCTCGTGTAAATTTATCTCAGAATTTTTTTTTCAGAAAAATTAATGGAGATCTTATTCTTGACTATATTTAGAGTAAAGATCTGGATTATGATTTACTATAAAAATATACATAAATTAAAACGATATGAAAAAGATTAGAGCAATAGAAAAATAGAAAACCTACCATAAATGGTTCTAGATAATTTACCACTGAGCAAACAACAAAAGTGATTTGGCTTTTTTGAAGTTCAAATCCCCAAAACATGATATAATATATAAATTGGATAAATTAACACATCCAATATGTTGGGTATTGGATAAGGCAGAGCGATGCAAGTTCCAGAAGCTGAAAATTTGCAATTGAATCAAACTAGCTTACATATATCCTTCTCGAGGCGCTTATGAGAGTTCGGGGTACATGATAAAAATAGGCGCTTCGAGAAGGATATCTCTCAGCGTATTATATATATATATTTGATTAAAATCAAATATATGTAAGCTAGTAGCAGTCGCGGCCCAACATGGGAAACAATAAAAAATTCAAAATAGAACTATATAATATTATATTATTAATGTTTGTTGCAATAATATGTAATATTATTATAGCAATTATTATTATTATTTCCTATTTGTTTGTGTAACAATATTATAATATTACTATTATTATTAATTTATATTGTTTTGATTATTATGATAATATTTAATAATTTATTGAAAATAATATTCATAATATAAATTTGAAATATTTTAAATATATTATATTATTATTTTAAATTATTTTTTTATAATATTATTAAATCTATTATTAATTAACTAATTAAATATAATTAATAATTAGATATAAAGTTAGGCCTTGGGTCATTATCAGGTTAGGGTTAGGGTTAGGGTCTAGATTAGAGGGAATTATAGTATTATAGATAAAATAATAGTTATATTTGGTTTTAGTTAACGATTAGAGTTATTATTGTAGGATAATACTTGGGGTAAGGGTTGAGGCTCAATTAGAATCACTATTAGGGTTAGGGATAGGGTTTAATTAGAATTAGGGTTAGAATTACAACTAAATTAAGGTTAGAGTTAGTGTTATGACTTAGGAAGGGTTAGGATTTAAGGATAAAGCATGTTGTTAGGTTTTCGTCTATATAATAGAGCTTTGTTTCAAGGTTAGTGTCAGAATTTAATTAGGGTTATGGGTTATGTTAGCATAAAGATTGGGGATAACATCAAGCATAGGTTGGATTTACAATCAAGGTTACTTTAGGGTTATGTTTGAGGTTAAAAAAATAGGGTTTAAATAGTAATTGCAATTAAGGTTAATTTTAAGGTTACGTTATTATAAGGGTTCAGTTACAGTTAGTCTTAGAGTTTAATTATGGTTAGAATTAGGGTTGTTATTCAACTACATTATGGTTAGGGTTAAATTAGTATTACACTTCAATTAGGATTAAGGTTTGGGTTGGATCAGGGTCAGGATTAGAGTTCAATTAGTTTTAAGGTTAAGTTTAGGGCTAGGATTCAATTATGGTTACAATTGAGGAAAATGGTTAAGTTTAAGAATAGGGTTCAATTGAATGCTTAGATTAGGGATCAAGTTGTATTTAGGGTTCAAATATATGGTTAGAGTTGAGTTTAGGGTTATCATTCAATTAGAGGGATTAGGGTTAAGGGTTAAGGGTTAGGTTTTGGGTTAGATATATAGCTAGTTTCATGGTTAGAATCCGTGAAAAATAGGTCATGCTAGTTATAATCGTCGTTACGCGGATTAACAGATTGGGCTTAATCTATGAAGTAGCGAAATGACAAAAGTTGCAATCGGCTGCGTATGTTCATGCAAAACTGCGGAAGCACTTAAAATTGTGTGTTAGTCACAATCATCATCAAGTGGGTGTATAGATGGTTTGACCTATGAAGTCATGAAATTGGGAAAGTGCATAACAACCCATGTTAGTCGCAATCGTTGTTTTGTGATGGTAGAGAATGCATTTAATAGGTCAGGTGCAAAACTCTGAAAGCACCTAACATGTCATGTTATTCAATATAGTCATCTCACGGGTCAACAGATGGTAAAGACTCGTGAAGTCACGAAATTGTGAAAGCGCCTAACACATCGTGTTAGTTGCAATCACCATTTGCGTGGTGGTAGATAATGCGTTTAAAAGGTTAGGGTTAAGGCTTCGTGTTATGGTTATGGTTAGGGATAGGATTATCATTAGGGTTAGGTTTAGGATGGGTTTGGATTATGGCTTACATCATGATTGAGGTTAGGGTTAGTATTATTGTTAGACTTGGGGTTTAGGTTTATTGTTATGGTTAGGATTATGGCTAGGGTTAGGGTTTACATCATGGTTAGGGTTAGGGTTGACATCATGGCTAGGGTTATGGTTCTGGTTAGTATTAGGTTTAGGGTTAGGATTATGATTAGGGTTTACATCATGGTTAGGCTCATAGCTAGTGTTACAGTTGGGATTATGATTTGGATTAAGTCTTAGGATTATGGTTAGGGTTAGGGTTAGACTTAGGATTATGGTTAGGATTAGGATTATGGTTAGGATTAGGGCTTAGGGTTAGGGTTATGGCTAGGGTTCAAATTTACATCATAGTTAGGGGTAGTGTTAGGATTAATATTAGGATTTACATAATGGGTAGGGTTAGGTTTAGGGTTAGGGTTAGGGTTAGGATTAGGATTATGGTCAAGGTTAGGGATTACAATCATGGTTAGGGTTAGGGTAAGGGTTTGGATTATGGTTTGGGTTATGATTTAGAGTTAGGATTATGATTACGGTTAGGTTTTATATCCTGGTTAGGGTTAGGGTTAGGCTTAGGGTTTATGTTAAAGTTAAGTTTAGGATTAGAATTATGGCTGAGGTTCAAGTTTAGGGTAAAGTTTAGGATTAAGGTTAGGGTTAAGTTTTAGTGTTATCGTTATGGTTAGCGGTATGATTATCATTAGGTTTAGGTTTAGGTTACGGTTTGGATTATGCTTTGGTTTATGGTTTACATCATAGTTGGGGTTAGGGTCAGGTTTAGGGTTATGCCTAGACTTAAGGTTTAGGTTTAGGGTTATGGTTAGAATTATGGCTAAGGTTAGGGTTTACATCATGGTTAGGATTATGGTTAGGGTTAGGGTTAGGATTATGATTAGGATTAAGGCTTAGGATTAGGTTTAGGGTTAGGATTAGGATTAGGATTTACATCATTGTTAGGGTGATATCTAGGGTTACAGTTAGGATTATGGTTAGGCTTAGGGTTTAGGTTTAGGGTTATGGCTAGGGTTTAGATTTACATCATGGTAAGGGTTAGTGTTAAGATTATTATTGGGATTTATATAATGGGTAGGGAGTTAGGTTTATGGTTAGGTTCAAGGTTAGGATTAGGATTATGATTAAGGTTAGGGATTACAATTATGGTTAGGGTTAGGGTAAGGGTTTGGCTTATGGTTTGGGTTATGGTTTAGGGTTAGGATTATGATTATGGTTAGGTTTTATCTCATGGTTAGGGTTAGGGTTTATGTTAAAGTTAAGTTTAGGATTAGAATTATGACTGAGGTTTGAGTTTAGGGTAAAGTTTGGGATTAAAGTTAGGGTTAAGTTTTAGTGTTATGGTTATGATTAGTGATTGATTATCATTAGGTTTAGGTTTAGGTTATGGTTTGGATTATGGTTTGGTTTATGGTTTACATCATGGTTGGGGTTAGGATTAGGTTTAAGGTTATGGTTAGACTTAAAGTTTAGGTTTAGGGTTATGGTTAGGATTATGGCTAAGGTTAGGGTTTACATCATGGCTAGGAAATTATGGTTATGGTTAGGATTATGGTTAGGATTATGGTTAGGATTATGGTTAGGATTATGATTATGATTAAGGCTTAGGATTATGATTAGGGTTAGGGTTAAGGTTAGGATTATGGTTAGGGTTAGGATTATATGGTTAGTGTTAGTGTTAGGATTATCATTAATATTTACATAATGGGTAGGGTTAGGGTTAGGATTATGGTTAGGGTTACAAATTAGGATTATCATTAGGGTTAGGGTAAGGATTTAGATTATGGTTTGGGTTTAAGATTAGCATTATGATTATGGTTAGGGTTTACATCATGGTTAGGGTTAGGGTTTATGTTAAAGTAAGGTTTAGGGTTAGAATTATAGTTGAGGTTTGAGTTTAGGGTAAGGTTATGGTTAAGGTTTATTGTTATGGTTATGGTTAGGATTATCATTAGCATTAGGTTTACTTTATGGTTTGGATTATGGCTAGGGTGATGGTTTACATCATGGTTAGGGTTAAAATTATGGTTAGACTTAGGGTTTAGGTTTAGGTTTATGGTTTGGATTATGGCTAGGGTTATGGTTAGGGTTACAATTATAATTAGGGTTTACATCATGGTTAGGGTTATGGTTATGGTTTGGATTTCAATCATGATTAGGGTTAGTGTTATTGTTGTTGCTCAAGATTATGGTTAGAAATAGGATTTATATCATGGTCAATTTTGGGGTTGGGGTTGGGAATAGGGTTGGGGTTCAAATTAGGATTATGTCTAGGCTTATACTCTAGGGTTATGATTTGCACCATGGTTAGGGTTAGGATTATGGTTATTGGTTAAGGTTTACATAATGGTTAGAGTTAGGTTTAGGATTAGGGTGAGGATTTAGACCATGGTTAGGGTTAATGCTTAGGATTATGATTTGATTTATGATTATTTAATGCCACACACCTTAGAGAACTATGTGTAAGAAATAGTAGCACAAAATCTATTATACAAATTAAAAATATTAATAGTGCTCCAAGTATTATACATTTCCATACATCCACTTCAAATTTGTTTTAAAATGTATTATTTCTTTTATATTATAATATAATTCAAACAAAATTGGTAAAAAATTCTAATATATATGTCAAATATATGTATAAAATTGTTAAAAATTATTTTGTGTCTTCCTCACAATGCTTGAAGCCCATTATGACTGGCCATATAAATTTTTCTTCTTCAAAAAATTCCACATGGTTAGTTTATCACATGTTTCTTCTTCATGTAGCTTTAGATTACTTCTTTGAGAACTTACATTAATTCAATGCAACAAGGTCATCAAGATTGACATTGTTAGAACCAATTCCTCCCAACATTTTTTTTGAGACCATGATGAGTCAACATTCATAAATGATCTTATAATGGGCAAAATTACACATATTAATTATTTTTACCATACTTATTGGGTACAATTCATCATTCAAAATATGGGAAATTTTCTAATTTTAAGATAATAGAGAAAATAAGATTTATAAATTTATGAGACCATATATGTGTGTTTTCCAATGGTATTTCATTATGTGAAAAACTATATAGATAGATCATGATTATTTATTTTGTAAGTCCTACCTTGTAAAAATGTAAGAACAAATTGAGGACTTTAAGTTCCTCTTCAATCATAATCCCATTGTAAATATTGATAGATGTTCTTGAGCTCTTGAGCTACTTAACTTTGAACTATGCTTTGAATTTTATCTAGTTCGAAGACACTTGATTCAATATTTTGACATCTCGTGATCAATTCAAAATTGTGACATTAATATCTTTTAAGATGGATAGAGTATAATGTCTTCTATTATAGATTCATATAACTATAACTTATTTAAGATAAGAATGTAACAAAATACTTAACTAACATTTTAAAAATATAACAATAAAAAATATTTAAAAAATAATAATACTATAAAATTCTATTAAATGACTTAGATTCTATATCAACCATATTACGTAAGATGTTGATGTGCACTCCAAGCTCTATAGAGTGCACCAAAAGTCTTTGGAATGAATATAAATCTATGGTGTTTGGACACATCAATTGGAAGTAGCACATTCATGCAAAATTAAAAAATATTTATTTGAATGATTTACACACAACATCTAAGTTTTGGTTGTCAAAAGTTATCTGGTTACCTTGATCCAAACATTTGTCAATAGTCAAGTAGATACGATCTTTAATCCAAAATAGTCTGAGAAATGTTACCTCAAAGGCTTAAGAGATATCATCTCATGGAATGCAATGATTGCTATATTTACCAAAAGTGGAGCTAATGAAAATCCTTTCGCAACTTTCAAACAAATGCGATAGGCAGGTATCAACCCAAATTCCTTTCTAGTGTTCTTGTTGTCTGTGAAAAAATGAGAGCTTTTGAATAGGGCATGGAGTGGTGTGGGGATTTTTGTTAGATATTATAGTTATAAATAGTTTGGTAGGCATGCATGCAAGACCTGGAATCATAGCCATAGCATAGGATAGATATCGTCTCATAGAATGCAATGATTGCAAGGTGACATAGCAGAAGGCTATTCGCATGTTGAAAAATGATTCAAAATCATAGAAAAATTATTGAAATCGATCTCACTAGTAATAGAATTAATGTGCACCCCAGGATTTGATGGCAAAACCACAAAGAAAGTCCTGCTCAACCGTCAAAGAAAAAGCCTGATTCAATTCACTTAGGAAAATGTTTGGGAAAAGAAGAAGTTAAATGTAAGAATAAAATGGATATAGATGAAGAATGAAATGCAAGCACGTTCTCAGAGGATGTATATGTAGCATGCGTACAACAGTCATTTCAGGTCGCTTCATCTTCATTCCTCATCAACCAGTCACTTGAGGTGCTTCATCTTCAGTTACATTTTTCATGACCAATGCAATCAACATTGAATTGTAATGATTGTAACTGTAGACCATCCAAGTTGGATTGTAATTCCAGAGCATTTAATGTTGAATATGAGATTGTAAATGGATACCATCAATGTTGCATTGTAATTGTCATCATGTTTCTGTTTTCTTTAAGGTTTACACAAAATATTCTCATTTTATTCTATCTTTCACTCCTGTTGCTGTGACTATATAGGAATGCCTCTCGGTGTAATTAAATTTATGCAATTTATCACAAACTTCTAAATTTAATCATTACTTTTATATAAGGGAAAACACCACATGATAGACATATGAAGAAGATAAACTATTGATGCAATCATTTATGACTTTTTTCGTTTGACATTTGTTAATTCACTAGTTAACAAATTTTTGAAAGTTGCACAAAGTTTTCCAATAAAATGACTAGCCTTGCCAAAAATAATGCTTTTTTCAACAAAATTCGGGTGGAAATTTTTGGTTCACAACATTTGGCTGGCACCCTATATTGGGAAAGAAAAATTCCACTCCTCCTAAACCTTGTCCAAACTTAAATAACTTTTTCCAACTAAAAAGAATAAATAAAGCTTACCTACTTGGAGTAGAATGCCTGGTGCCAAGATTGCCACGGGTATGGAGGAGGATTGCTTAATCTCTTATTGTTACAGTAATTTATATAGTGAAGTATATTCCATGATAATTATAGGGGTAGTATCCTTTATAATCCAGAGTAGTAGATATGGCAGGGCCACATGAACAAAGCAATCTCCACCTCTGCAATTGAAGCTGATTCTTAAACTATTCCCAAACTACACAATACAGGATCAAGGACACATCCAACACAACCATGCTAGAGGTGTCCAGGGGAGAAAGGAATGGTAATCAAGGAGTAGAAAGCTAAGTTTCATATTAAATTTATTAGAAAGATTTGGATGTGGATTACTACTCATTGTTGTGTTTCATAAATTTTCATTGAATTTTTATTTTTTTAATTAAGTTTCGAAGTCAAATCAATTACAATTTAGACATAGGTGTATTGTCAGGAGCATGTATAAAAATTCGTTATTTTTTGTTGCATGAAGGACATCAATACCAATTGGATAGATATTTTTTGATGTTATTTTTGAGTAAATTATTATTTTTTCACATGTCTAGAACAAAGAGTTTGATGTTTGATGAAAAAATTATGTTTAATTAAAATAAAAATGTATAATAAAACCAAGATATATGAAAATTATACTTGTTAGAAAGATCATTTTGAGGACTATGATAATACAATTGGGTTTGTCAAGTTGATTCCATTTTGATCCTCAAATTGGGCTTCCAAAGCTAAAAATTTGCAAAAAAAGTACAAATGAGGGGGGCAAGGGAAAAATAAGGAGTTTCAAATGGAAACCCCTTCATTCTTGAACCACTTGAAACCCTTTCAAACAAAGGGAGGTTCAAAGGAACCCCCATGAAATAATGTTAAAATATGTCGACAAGGGCTTCGAATGAACCACTTGGCTTAAGCATGTTCGTTAAAAGATGGGTTCTCAAGTGAACAAAAAAAGACCTTCAAACAAAGGAGGCTCTTTGTTTGAAGGTTATTAATTTTTTATTTTCAACTCGTAAGTTTTCTTCATGACTGAAATTGTAATCCACTTATGTGGGATGGCCTAATTACTAGTTTATAAAATTCACCATAAGAGGTGATAGATATTTGAAAAGGAGTGATTTTTACTATGGTACCACCACTCATGTGTAGTACCCTCCAAATGAAAGGTAGAAAACTTTATTACTTCATATATAGTCATCTATCTCGAACATATGCATGTGTCTACCTTTATATCCAAGCATGAGTTGTGCATCTATTAAACCCATTAGAGAGAGAGAGAGAGAGAGAGAGAGAGAGAGAGAGAGAGAGAGAGAGAGAGAGAGAGAGAGAGAGAGAGAGAGAGAGAGAGAGAGAGAGAGAGAGAGAGAGAGAGAGAGAGAGAGAGAGAGAGAGAATACACTTGAACTTCATACAAATCTCTCTAAAATGATTGTGACCTAGGTTCAAGTGTATAACCATCTTGGGAAATCATGTTCATATATCTAGTTAGTGGCATTACACTTTAGATCTTCTCTAGAAGTGTTTTCTATTCTACATTATAAGCCCTAATGTCATATCTTGTGAAGAAGTTCTACCATTATTATATATATATCTTCTAAAGCACTTCTACCATCATATCAATCATTACATGAAACTTTCTTCTAATTTGACTATTAGGGCTATTGTCCATATCTATTGTCCTCTCTCTTTATGTGATACTATTATTCTTTGCAACATATTGTATAGTGTAAGACTTTATTTCTAAACTCGTTGTAAACCATCTTTATTTCCTTATTTTACTTGGATGATATCTAGGTGCTCTATTGCTACACTACACTTAAAAATTAGACATGCAAAGTTTAACCCTTACAACAGAAGTTGGCAAGATAACAAACTCAGGTATCACTATAATTTCCTATTCAAAATAATAATAGCAAAAGTTGATTCTTAACCTTCTGCTAAGATTTATTATTTGGAACAGTAATACCATATTCTCATATTTCAATTAGATCTTAAACAAGAAGATTGAATTAATTATTTTATATTAGCAATGTCATTACTTTCCAAATAGAAAATTACATATACAAATATCAAACTCCTTACATGTAAATGTTAGATAACAAATATGTTTCATGATCTCTTTAGGTAAATGCACGAAGTTGGGTCCCAATTCTGCGGAAGTTCGCGGGTTGGGAAAAGAGCCCACTAGAAATGGTCGCTTCAGGTGTCCGAGGCATTCAAAAATGGGCACATGTTTTTCGGAAACGTGCGCCCATTTTGAAAAAAATAGGCGCCCATTTCTTGAATTTTTTTTTATTTTTTTTAAAACCATTCTCCATCATTTTCACTGTTTCAAAAATGGGTAAACATTTCAGAGGAACACGGGTACCCATTTTTTTCATCCCAAGTGAGCCCCAGACCATTTTTTACCTCCTTCTAGGTATGTAGTTTTGTTTTTAATATATTTTTATTATTTTTCATAAAAAAATGTTAATTTATTATTATTATTTTTCATAAAAAAATGTTAATTTATTGTTATTTTTTAATTTTAGTGTTTTAAATTTTGAAAAACATTTTTTGTTTTATTTAATTTCATGTTTAAAGTTGTTTTTAGTTATTAAATATTGCAAAAAACATGAAAAGTTAAAAATAATAAAAACTTAAAACCGTAGGAAAAAAAAACAAAAAACAAAAACGTAAATGAACAATACACATTAGACACAAAAAATAGACAATAAACCCTGAATAGAAAAATGAACAATAAACCCTAGATAGAAAAAAATGAACAATAAACCCTAGAAAATAAATGAACAACAAACCCTAAAAAGTTAACAAGGGGTAGGATTGTTGCCATTCCTTCAAATTTTAATGAATTTTTTCTAAAGAAAATACATGTGTTCGAGGTAGGATTGTTGCCACCCCCTTTTTATCATGAGATTCAAGAGCTCTCTATTTAGATGTGATATAGAAAAATTAACTATAAACTTATAAGTAACCACTATCCCTTTTGAATAAATTCTATGTCAATCATATTAGCAATACCAATCATCATGAGGTATGTGTCTTATCTCAAGATGATATGCACTAGGAAAGACTTTCCTAGACACAAAACCTTTGCTATCATGCCTCAAACTTATTGACTTGGAGCTCTTTTTCACCATTAGAATCACCTTTAAGAGTACTTCTTTTTCTCTCTTCTTAATTGTTTTTAAAGTTTTGGAATCCAAATCCTTGGGGTTTCCATCATCTTTGTCATTAAAACCATCATTTCTCCTCATAGATTTTTCCACTTAGAACTATTCCAAAATAGTTATAACCAAATAGACTTGCAATACTTATAATACTCAGATTTTTGGAATTCTTTATGAAAGATCAAAACTTATCCAATTGGATGACATGTTTCATATGCAAGGAATTCAAGCCAAACCATCTTTCTATCTACACAACGATGAAACAAAAAATTGAAAAAATAGTTACTTTCATTAAAAAAAATTAATGTTTTTAAAACCTAATGGATTTTCCAATGCTTGACCATGAAGTACAAAAGTGGTTTTATAGGCAATCTAGATTGGATGAAAATTTTTCATTCTTTTCGAATTGTAACTTTCAATTTAGCCCAATCTGATTCCATGTTCGATTGTAACTAATTCCATGTTCGATTGTAGTTTAACTTGGTTCAAAAGTACAAAATTGCAATTATTCAAAGATTCAACAAAGTATCGCAAAATTGTCATGTAGTACATATGCTTCCCAAAAGATTTAATTAAACAAGAACATAAAATTTAAATACATTTTACAATTCACATTTCACAAATCATATTTTATATTTTTATAATCTTTATATAATATCAAATTGATTTCTAAATGTAAATTTATTGAATATTCCAAAAATTAAATTGTACAATTAATTAAATTTTCAAACTATGAAATTGTAAATGGTTTTTTACATCTACAATGGCATTTAAAAAGATGTTTGTGTAAAGCCATCAGCAAAATTCTAAAGTCAAAGTTGTAATCGAAAAGTATTAGGTGATTTAAATCCTAGTCAAGCCATAAGTGTAAGGACAAAGTTACGACACATAATTGCCAACTTGCAAATTAACTTACTTTCCAATTTATGAAAGCATTAAGGGAGGTGAATATTCCGAAAAAAAAAGAGTGTAGTTTCAAAATTGATAGAAACGAATGTAGTTTCAAATGGACGCGTCTATTCTAGCTCCAAAACGACAGTACGGATTGACTAACACACGTGTTAGTTGCATATTTTACACCGTTGGTTTTGCAATAAATGGCTGCGATTGACTAACACGTCGCTATCACGCTGTACGAAAGATCTGTTTTGGAGCCATAATAGCTTCGGACGTTTCAAACTCCTGCAATATGTTTGCAATATTACAAAATGAAAAATAGATTGGCATGCTGAGAACTTTCTAAGGTGTTTAGTTTTTCATTTTCTTTTGTTGTACGTTTTCCACAATGGTTATTATTTGGGAGGTGATGCCCTCCAAGGTCCCTGGATTAAATCTGAACCTTTCACGTTTGGAATTTTGCTCAAGAGTAATGAACGCGTGAATTATTGTCGTGTGGGTGCCAAAACAGAAATTTAAGAGCTTTCTCCGCTAATTCAAGGCTCTCGCTTTTGCATAGGATCCATGATATCGACTTGTTTCCCCTCCATCCACGGCGTTTCGTGAGACTTGTTCAAACTAGAGCCAGTGGGATTTTCTACTTTTAAACTTGTGCAACACGGTCGACCACATACAATGTGAGGATGTTTTAATAATTCTTATAGATTTTGTAGTATTTGTTGATTTCATATTTAATATATTTTATAATATTCTATCAATAATTATCTTGGTAAAGTTGTTTGGTATTAAGATGAGTATTCATAATTGAATGATATGTATTTCTTACAGCTAATAGTAACAAATCATGTGATGTCATATCAACAAACCAATAACACATGACTTATTGTATAATTATTAGTCTCATTATTTTTGGGTCTTTTTGGACATCTCGATATAAAGCATGCCAATGCGTTATCATATTTGGTGATGTGGCCTTGAAACCTTAGTTATATGCAAGAGACTTGCCAAATAAGCTGCTGCAAAAAAAAATGGAATTATTTGAAATTTACAAAAATATTTTGTGAAGTGCAAAGTTAGGGTGTTTAGCTAGTGGGTCCTCCCACCAGGTATGTAACACTTGTATAAATAGAAATGGATTTTTTCATAGTCTATCTGACACTTTACTTTTGGGTCTACATATGACTTATAGTATATGAGACTACCTCATACTCCATGGAAGATGCAACTAACTACATACCCTATCCCCTTTGGATTTAAATTTGTGAGATCTCTTTAGGGAATACAAGTTCACCATTAGGCCGACTCAGAACTAAAACCATTGTGGTTTTATGCAAAGTCTTATCTTACTTTGATTATTCAAACTAGATTCTCATTATTTAAAGTAATCTAATTGTCTCAAACCAATAAATAAACTCAACAAAAAGTATGTGCCAAATTATATTATACATTGATAAATTGTATAGAACTGTAGTTCTATATATCTTGTTATGTAATCTTAAAATTCAAAGTTATGGATTTCTAATGAACTTGAATTACAATTTTAGAAAAAGACTTGCCAAAAAAACGAAAAGATAATCTTATGTAATATTTATTGATCACTTATTCAAAAGAATCTAATAGTCTAAAATATAATATACAATATTACATGTAAATAAATCTATATTTTTATATACTTCATTATGCAATGTTGAAATTGATTTATATTTTGTCTTCTTTTTCCTATTGTGTATCCCTCAACACCTCTTATAGGTGCTTTCCTTCATTCTATGAAGGAAAACAACACCAAGAAAATAGAATTCTTCAAGTCACTAGTGAAAAGCATTGTAGTTTAAAAAATGGATTCATTTATTGTTCCTAATCATACGAAGAATAACTGACTATCCTCAATTGATAGTGGCAAACTCTTAGACTTGCACTTTCAACTCCAAATTTTAATAATTTGTTCTTGTTTGCATCTCACTTCTAGCTATGTACTTCTATGTTAGCTTTTAATTCTATATCTATCAATTTATGTTGAACATTGTCAATTTCAAGAATTTTCCTAGTCATTACACATTCAAATCAAATCAAAAAGTGGAAAATAAATAATCATACTTTGGGATTGAAGTTGGATCATGTTGTCTATTTCCTCCAATGAATGATATTGATTTGGATATTAGTTTATGTCTCTAGTCTAAGACCCCAATCTCAATACATAATTAAGGTTATCAAAGAATTATTTAAAAAATTATGATAACACATAACCATTCCACATCATATCACCCACAAGATAATGGAGCAAGTGAGGCCAATTGAATAAAATTAGAGGGGCCACTCTAACAAAGACATGTGATGGAAATAAAATAATTTGTGTTATTAAGATACCCTCAATCATATGACTTATAGAACTACATACAAAATATCTACTTGGTTCACCTATTTTGAGCTTGTTTATGTTGGGATCCAAGAACACTGAGAGGGGGGGGAATCAATGTTCTACCAGTAAGATAAGATTTTATACCTTTATACCATACACTTATAAACTGGTAAACAAATAAATATATAACTTGAAGAAAATAAACCATCTACATGAATGAACACCATAACACACATAATTTATAAATGGAAAAATGACGATGGGATTTGTAACCCAAAATATCAATTCACTGGCCATATGAAAGATATTACATAAAGAGGGGAGCCTGCACATGCAGAAAGGCACACTGCTCATCACTAAAGAGTCTAACTGACTACAAGCTTCTGCTGAAGGAAAATAATGAAAATGAACTCACAAAATGCATTTGCTATGCCAAAAAGAGTTCTGGTTATAGCTATGCTCTGTATCGGTTCATAAACCCTGAACACTACTACCAGAATCATGTTCCCTCCAAGAATGTCTTAAAAAGAAATTATAGATCATTGCATGATACAAAATTCGCATACAAATGATCTTCACATGCCACAATCCTCATTCACAAGTTCTACTCTTACATAATTATTGATATCTCATAATGACCTAGCACACTGACCTATATACCCATTACAAACAATATGCCTTATGTCATCTTACAATACAAAAAGGTATACAATTTCGGCCTTATACAATAATTACAAAATGAGTTTAGAAATAAATCTTCCTTCATTTCGGCTTTGCTGAAGTGTTGGATGTCGATGTTGATGCTAGTTTTAACCCTGGATGGTCAATGCCAGTGAATGCCTCCTAAAGCTGGTATATGATTCCCATCTAATCTTGTTACCATCGGCGACAACAAAATGAATCCAATGAGTACCAATTGCCAACAATCTCCCCCTTTAGCATTGACGGCAACACTTATGTGAAAAATGGATTCCCTACCGGTCCAACTGAAATATGCTTCCTCTGAGCAATACACTCCTTCTGATATTCTTCCCATATGTTCCTTTCTGATATTTTTTTCTCACATATATACAATCCCTCTTTGGTATCAATGCCAAAGACTGGTGAAAGAATTGAAAGAATGAATAAATACTGTTTATTTTACCAGAGCTTGACTAACTTCAAAATTTCTGGGTAAGCCTTATCCAGCAACTGTAGGTATGTATCCCAGTGAATTTTGAAAGTTTTAGATATGGATACTAGTCCACTTAGTAAGTGTGCCAGTGTTTCCTTCTCTGATAGTTCTGTCGATGTGGGTTTAGCAATCATATCCATACACTCTCTCTTATGTACACCTAGTGAATCCATTCTTGGACTCACAAGTCCTCTAAGACTTCTTTCTCTCCAAATGATCTTTTCTCTCTCCTTCTCCAAAGAAAAAAGTTGATTCTCTAGAGATAAAATTTGACCATCAACAAATGTTGTTAGAGAGGTCAATCCATCAAAAGAATTTGCAATGTTAGCTATCTTATCATGCAAATCCTTCAATTTGCTATCTACATTTTCTATAAGAATTTCTATGTTACAACACCCTATAGATAGTTGTACACTGTTTTAAACAATTGTCAATAAGAATGAGTTTATCTTCAATTTTCTTCTTCTCTATTACAATGATTTGATCAAAGGCTGGTCTTTTAGCTATAATGAATCTTTCTAATGCCTGTCGGTCTGATATATGTTGCAGTGACTGAAAATTGTTAGATATGTGCTGTGTTAGTGTTTTGAACTTGCCAGAAGGGCTTGCTTCATTCTCAATCATGCAATCAGGCATTAATCTATACAAAATTGTGACTGATTGATCAATTATTCCCTTATCTGCTGATCCCTCCTTTAGTAGCTTTTGAGTCCTGCCATCATTAATTCAGTGGGACTCATCTCATTTATTGATCTCTTCACAACTTGAGAAGTTTCAATTGCCAAAATCTTTGTCAGGGAATCAATGTCTACTGGCAATGTAGTCTCAATTCCCTTTACTTTTACCTTAACCTCCTTTGCATCAACGACTTCTCCACTTGGTGTAGTGACCATTACTGTCGGTGGAGTATTATCCACAATATTCCTTGTATCCTGTACATTTCCTTGCTCAAAAATGGTTTTTGCCGGTATAGACTATACATTCTCCTTAGCTATCGGTGGTGTTTGTACACCCTTACTTTCTACCGGTATACTCAAAATTGGTTTAGAACTTCCCAAAATACCTTTCCCTTTTGATTTGTCTAGAATGGTGGAAGTTGTTGACTTAACAAAATCTTCATGAGATGTAAGAAAGTTTGGATTCATCTGGAAGGATTTTGCCTAACCCTCACTGGTCTCATTTATCACCTCATTAACTCTTCCCATCATTAGGCTTATTTGTCGGGATTTGCTACTAAATATTGTCCTATTAGCAACATCAATACATCTCTTCATTTCCTCATTACTAATAGCACCACATAAAGTCAAAAGTTCTACCTCTTTGATCTTCCTATCCCTCTTGACTACATCAAGTCTCCTAGCATCTAGTTTATTGTACAATGATAGAGGTATTTCCTTCGAAATTTCTACTAAGGCTTTCTTATAAATATCTATATGTAACAAAATTGCCTCTTCTATCTCATTCTGCTCATTTTCCTCTAAACTCTCATAATACAAAGATACATTTTTCAAAATTCCATCCTTTGTAATTTCGTCAATTAATTCAACACAGGTCATTTTGGCCTTACTAGACTCAGTATCATCACTCTTCTTCTTTTTGTTGGGGGTTGCCAGAGTAGATGCAATTGGTTTTATATTTTGTGTAGGCTTCCTTGCCAGAGGTGGGGGTGCAATAGGTTTTGTTACCTTTCTAACAAGTTTCCTCCTTGGCTCCACCTTCTTCTACTCTACCAGTGGTTGATCTACTTTCTTCCTCTATACCCTTCTAAAAGCTAGAGGTTCATTTTCCTCTAGATCAGAATCAGAAGTGATGGTAGAAATGTAAGCTTCAGGCTTCTTCAATTTTGGAGTACTAGCCGCTGTCGATTCTCCTTCCAGTTTAGATCTAGAATCCATTTCAGCATCTATTCTATGAATGACATTTCGCACAAATGTAGACATCTTTTCTATTTTCTTCTCCCTTCTCTTCTCATTGAAGCCAGTTTTGACTTCAAAGGCCTTCTCTTATGCAATGCTAAAGTGTTTGGTCTTTTCATCCAATGGGACATCTAGCAACATTTTTTCATAGAGGTCCACAATGTTATCATCCACCTCATATCCATGCTCTATGACCCATATGGTCCTTGGTTCTACTGCCTCCATGAGGGTTTCATCGGTCTTCACCATGAAATAAATATCAGTGGAGTACTTCTCCATAATGTTATTTGATAATCTCCCCCTCTGCCTTATGTTTTCCTAAATTGTTTTGAAATAACCCCAAAGTTTCTCATCTCTGCCAGCACCAAGACCGGTGATTTCTTCCTTGATATTCATACCTACCAGTATGTAATGAGCCCAATGCTTCTTTCCTAGACTAGGTATCTCATTCATGAAGTAAAGCATTAGACAAACAATAAGATTTCCATATCTAAAAGTTCCTTTCTTAACTCCCTTGATCTTTCCAAGATTCAACATCAATTCACACCTCAACCATTCACACAAATAATATTTTACATCATTCCTCAACATCTGATCTATGCAACATGAATGCAAGAACTAGCAACAAAATTCAATTGGCTAGATTGAACTACCTTATAACCTATTATCATGCTAACAAATTTCACATTAGTGTCGGTGATTATGTCGATCCTCATTGATCTGCTATCATGAGTTGCACTAGTGAGTTTCTGAACCTCTGTGTTAGAGATCTTATTGCCAAGTTCTTGTCTGACCTTGGGTAAGTCAGTGACTTCTTGAGTAGCCTCCTTGGTGATCATGTAAGGCCGATCCAGCCAAATAAATTCATTGTGAACCCTGCTCAAAACGTATCTGATGATCTCATCTTTGAATTCTGGTATGTATAAGATATCGGTTAACCCTAAATCCTTAATGGCCTTGTATTTTGAATTGATGGTTCTAGAGCTACTCAGAATCACGGATTGATACATGCCTTTTATCTCCTTTGTGCCTAGATCCTCCAAGGTGCAGTGCATGTATGCCCTTACATCTTCAATATACATCACCTCATCAGGAACCCTAGAAAATGCTCTCGTAGAGTCTTCCTTCTTAGCTATTAGGGGAACCTCCTTGAAGACGGGTCTCGGCCTATCCTTAACTTCGAAAATGGTGGGATTTGCAATGAAAGTAGCAGCTAAAGATCTAGATGCCATTTCCAAGAATACTTGAAAGTGAACACCGATTGGAAGATTGAGTGCTTATGCTTGAAATCCTTTCACAATGCTTTTGATCGCTCTTAATTTGCCTTAAATTATCCTTTTCTTCACTCTGAATGCTTAAATGTTGGGTGAGTGAAAATGAATCCACTTTCCCCTTTTATCAGTGAAAAAACCCTAATCTTTCTCTATCATAAATGCTTCACGATCTACCCTGCCAGATGTTGGTTTCATAGTTTTGTGTCGAGTGAACCTTCATCAATGATGAACACAACTCTCCAGGTCTCTTCCAGATCTCCTTAGATCTCCTCCAGGGGAACATGAAAGATTTGCAATGAGTTTGCCAGCCCCTAAGGCTTATGCTTTAGTTATCGATGGAATTTCTTGTCGGTGGAGGAATGCCCTATTCTACTGGTGGATTTACTGGCGTTGTTGCATCTCCACTTGGTCCTTCAAATTTTCTGACCCATCTCTTGGTGTGATCTTGTTGTATTTCATCTACCTTCTGCTTTCCTTTCTCATTTTCTTGATTATTTCTAACCGATTGAGTCTTGCTTCTACAATACTTAGCAATATGACCTATTTTGTTGCATGCATAACATGTAACATTGTTCTTTTGAATTGCTTTGGCATAGCTGGTATCATTTCTTAACCTAAAATGATTAGCCAAATGTCCAAACTTTCCACATGCATGACATTTAACATTCATTCTGCAGTCTCCTGACTAATGACCATATTTCTTACAATTTGTGCATTGACCGGGAACAAAATTGTAGTTTTGATTTTCTCTATTTCTAGATTGTTTAGCCATATGCCCAAATTTATTGCAAACAAAACATCTACCATTGAATTTATAAGCATTAGATTTCCTTACCGGTTTCCTCTATTCTGATGAATTCTACACATCGGTTGTTTGATCTACAATACCAGAGCTTTCACCTTATACAAGTCCAAGTCCTCTAGAATCATCAGTTTGCCTTTGTCTTTTCAATAAGTCATCCAATTGTGTAGTACTGATCCTAAACTTTTCTTTGTACTCACTTGCAATAGTCAGATCATCTCTCATAGATATTACTTGTCGTTCAAGTTCTTGTTCATTATTTTGGGATTGCACCAAACTAGTTTTCAACATATCATTCTCATGAGCCAATCTATCAAATTCCTCAGATTTGTTCTTTAGAGATGTAGCAAGATTTTCTTCTTTCTTCTTTCTGTCCTCAATATCCTTATACATCCTCATATTCAGGTCTTGCATTTCATTTTACATAAGCATGTTTGCTTGACTCATCTTTTGACAATGTTCCTTCAGAGCATTATCATCATCTTGTTTTTGTAAAAGTTCCTTCCTTCTAGCTTGAGATGATGATAACCTTTCTTGCAGGACAAGAATGAATTCATTTGCAAAATTCAGTTCATCTTATAGTTTCAAGTTCTTCATCCTTTGAGCATCATAATCCTCAAGTGCCATCTGGAGTTTCTTCCTCGTAGCCATGCCTAAAGCTTCCAGTTTCAGGATCTTCCTCAAGCTGTTAAACTTCCTCCAAGGTACCAAGCTCTGATACCAATTGTTGGGATCCAAGAACACTAAGAAGAGGGGGCAATCAATGTTCTGCTAGGAAGATAAGATTTTATACCTTTATACCATACACATATAAACCTATAAACAAATAAACATATAACTTGAAGCAAATAAACCATCTACATGAATGAACATCATAACACACAAAATTTATACATGGAAAACCTCAAAGAGGAAAAACCATAGTGGGATTTGTGACCCACAATATAAATTCACTTGCCATATGAAAGATATTACATAAAGATGAGGGCCTGCACATGCAGGAAGGCACACTGCTCATCACTAAAGAGTCTCACTGACTACAAGCTTCTGCTGAAGGAAAACAATGAAAATGAACTCACAAAATGCATCTGCCATGCCAAAAAGAGTTCCGATTATAGCTCTGCTTTGTACCGGTTCATAAACCCTGAACACTACTACCAGTATCACCTTCCCTCCAAGAATGTCTTATAAAACATTTACAAATCATTGCATGATACAACATTCACATACAAATGATATTCGCATTCCACAATTCTCATTTACAAGTTCTACTCTTAGATAATTATTGATATCTCATAATGACCTAACACACTTACCTATATACCCATTACAAACAATATGCATTATGTCAGCTTACAATACAAAAAGGTATATAATGTTGGCCTAATACAATAATTACAAAATAAATCTTCCTTGATGTCAGCTTCCCTGAAGTGTTGGATGATGGTGTCGGTGCCGGTTGTAACCCTGGATGCTCAATATCGGTGAATGTCGGTGAATACCTCCTAAAGCCAGTATATGATTCCCATCTAATCTTGTTGCCATCAATGATAATAAAATGAATCCAATGAGTGTCAATTGCCAACAGTTTATAGGTTCAATCTAAGTGCAAGGCAGAAATATTTATTTCTACATATTTAGTTATCAATATCAAACACATTCATGTGTCTATATTTTACACCAATCATGAGTTGTGCATCTATTAGATCCATCATAGGGAGAGAGTAGCAGTTTCCCTAGAGCTTGCTACAAATATATCTAAAAGGATTGTGACCTAGGTTCATGCCAATAACCATTTTGGGAAATCATGTTCATGTATCTAGTAAATGGCATATCACTTTAGATATCCTCTAGAAGAGCTTCCTATTCTACATTATAAGCCCTAATGCCCTAAAATTACAATTCTTGGTCTTTGGGCTCTAGAATCTCTACCTTCTTATTAAAAAAGGTAGGTATTATAGCTAACACAAGGACAACCTTTTATGCATTTGTTTGAGTGACATCAATCTTATTACCTCCAAATGTAATTTATTTATTTATTGGCTATCTATCCATATTCATATTATTACCTATCCTATGAAGCACTTCTACCATCATGTCAATCATCAAATGAAACTTTCTTCTAATTTGACTATCAAAGCTATTGTCCATATCCATTTTCCTCTCTCTTTACGTCATACTATTATTCTTCGTAACATATTGTTTCTAGGGTAAGATTTCATCTCTAAATTCGTTGTAGACCATCTTTATTTCCTTATTTCCATTGGATGATATCTAGTTGCTCTATTGCTACACTACATAAAAATAACACATGCAAATCTTAACCCTTACAACACAAGTTGGCAAGGTAATAAACTATAATACCATTTTAATGCCCTAGTCAAAATAATAAGTAAAACTTGATTCTTAACCTCCTATAAACACTTATTATCTAGAACAATAATAACATATTCTTATATTTCAATCAAATTTTAAACAATTAAGATTACATTCACTATTTTATATTAGCAATATCATTACTTTCCAAATATAAAATTACATATACAAAGCTCTCAAACTCCTTAAAAGTACACATTAAATAGAAAATATGATTCATGATCTTTTTCTTATTGCAACAATGGTTGTATTGCATCCAAAATACTTTGCAACATCACTAATTATAACAAAAGAAAAAAATATATTCATACCAATAGAAATAGCAAATTAGAAAAATATATTGAAGTTAACTTTCAATAATGAAACTCTAATTCAACCACTATAATGAGATTATTATTCACAATCAATAAGGTTTCCATCCAATGATTTGATTTTCTTGCTCAAACACAAGTGCTCAAAATGATTCGAGTAAAGTTATTTTGTGTAAAGGATAGGTGATCATAATGAATGAACATGTTCACTCTTTAATATACTTCACACACAATAACAAGTCAACCCATAGTAAACTTGTAACTTCAAATTTGAACAATGAACTTAGGTGGTAAAGATTTTACTTTTTAGATTTATGATGCTAAAAATAGACCATTAATCATATTACAACATGTGCCATGAAGTTGGGAAGAGAATGGTAACAAAGGTGAGAATATCATGGATTAGAGGTTAGAGATACAACAAAGACTCCTACTTGAAGTCAAAACATTAAGAG
Organism: Cryptomeria japonica; assembly: GCF_030272615.1. Classification (NCBI taxonomy): domain Eukaryota; kingdom Viridiplantae; phylum Streptophyta; class Pinopsida; order Cupressales; family Cupressaceae; genus Cryptomeria; species Cryptomeria japonica. The sequence goes on from NC_081409.1 coordinate 733,186,411, forward strand.
TTGAGAATTGAACATGTCAATAAGGATAAGTTAAACATTCCAACAAAATACAAAAGGGGAATGGGAGTAGGATGGAAGGAATGATAGGGTGGAGAAGTCCACAACTTCAATAGAAAAAAGTAAAAGAGGAGTTGAAAGGAAAGACATACTCAAAAGCAGAAAACATGTAAAAAATAGAAATAGGAAAGAAACAAGGATATATCTATTATGTATATAATTAAATTGATTGAAAAGCTAAATATGGCACTTTAGATTTAAATAAATAATTTCTTTAAATGTTTCAAACTTGAATTTTTTTAATACATATTTTTTGAGTGATTGATGATAAATACTTGTTAAATTTATCTAATTTGAAGACAATCTCATCTTTACATTCCTAATACAACTCGTAATTTCAAACGCCATTGCATTTTTCCTTTAGATTATAGCCAATTCAAAATCACTACTCAAAAATATCTATCCCATTTCCTATGGAATTTACTGCACTCTCCTTCTGTATTAAATCACCATTGTATAATGGCTAAATACTAAAATATAGTTTTTAGCATTTCTTCAAATTTTAATGATTTTTTTCTAAAGAAAATACATGTGTCCAAGGTAGGATTGTTGCCACCCCTTTTTATCATGAGATTGAAGGGCTCTTTATTTAGATGTGATATAGAAAAATTAACTATAAAATTGATAAGTAACCACTATCCCTTTTGAATAAATTCTATGTTAACCATATTAGCAATCATCATGAGGTATGTGTCTCATCTCAAGATGATATGCAAAAGACTTTCCTAGACACAAATCCTTTGCCATCCTGTCTCAAACTTCTTCTTTTTTTTGATGGGTAATAGGCCGAAGCCGATGAGGTGTACATACCTTACCCCCTTGTAAGATTTGAACTTGTGGTCTCTCTTTCAAGAGCACAAGTTCTCCACCACTAGGCCAACTTAGGTTGTACTATCAGGCCTCAAACTTATTTACCTTGAACTCTTTTTCACCATTAGAATCATCTTTAAGAGTACCTTTCTTTTTCTCTTCTTAATGGTTTTTAAAGTTTTGGTATCCAAATCCTTGGGGTTTACATCATCTTTGTCATTAAAACCATCATATCTCTTCATAGATTGTTTCCACTGAGAACTTTTCTAGAATAGTTATAAACAAATAGACTTGCAATACTTATAATACTGAGATTTTTGGAATTCTTTATGAAAGATCAAATCTTATCCAATTCAATGACATCTTTCATATGCAAGGAATTCAAGCGAAACCATCTTTCTGTCCACACAAAGATGAAACAAAAAATTGAAAAACTAGTTACTTTCATTAAAAAAATTAATATTTTTAAAACCTAATAGATTTTCCAATGCTAGACCATGAAGTACAAATGTGGTTTTACAGGCAATCTAGATGGGATGGAAAATGTTCATTCTCTTCGAATTATATCTTTGCACAAATGACGTTCACAAAATCAATATCGTTCACAAAATCAATGACGTTCACAAAATCAATATCGTTCACAAAATCAATGACGTTCACAAAATCAATAGAAACGAGTGTAGTTTCAAACTCCTGCAATATGTTTGCAATATTACAAAATGAAAAATAGGTTGGCATGTTGAGAACTTTCTAAGAAGGTGTTTAGTTTTTCATTTTCTTTTGTTGTACGTTTTCCACAATGGTTATTATTTGGGAGGTGATGCCCTCCAAGGTCCCTGGATTAAATCTGAACCTTTCACGTTTGGAATTTTGCTCAAGAGTAATCAACGCGTGAATTATTGTCGTGTGGGTCCCAAAACAGCAATTTTAGAGCTTTTTCCGCTAATTCAGGGCTCTCGCTTTTGCAGAGGGTCCATGATATTGACTTGTTTCCCCTCCATCCACGACGTTTCGTGAGACTCGTTCAAACTAGAGCCAGTGGGATTTTCTACTTTTAAACTTGTGCAACAGGGTCGACCACATACAATGTGAGGATGCTTTAATAATTCTTATAGATTTTGTAGTATTTGTTGATTTCATATTTAATATATTTTATTATATTCTATCAATAATTATCATTGTAAAGTTGTTTGGTGTTAAGATGAGTATTCATAATTGAATGATATGTATTTCTTACAGCTAATAGTAACAAATTATGTGATGTCATATCAACAAACCAATAACACATGACTTACTGTATAATTATTCGTCTCATTATGTTTGGGTCTTTTTGGACATCTTGATATAAAGCATGCCAATGCATCATCATATTTGGTTATGTGGCCTTGAAACCTTAGTTATATGCAAGAGACTTGCCAAATAAGCTACTGCAAAAAAAATGGAATTATTTTAAATTTTCAAAAAGATTTTGTGAAGTGCAAAGTTAGGGTGTTTAGCTAGTGGGTCCTCCCCCCGGGCATGTAACAATTGTATAAATAGAAATGGATTTTTTCATAGTCTATTAGGCACTTTACTTTTGGGTCTACATATGGCTTATAGTATATGGGACTACCTCATACTCCATGGAAGATGCAGCTAACTACATACCCTATCCCCTTTGGATTTGAATTTGTGAGATCTCTTTAAAGAATAAAAGTTCACCATTAGGCCTACTAAAAAATAAAACCATTGTGGTTTTATGCAAAGTCTTATCTTACTTTGATTATTCAAATTAGATTCTCATTCAAAGCTAACAGATTTCCACAATCCATTCTAATCTTGTATGCAAGTTTCTTGATTAGATTGTGTGAGAATTTTTTCACCATCAACGTTTTGAATCACACTCTGTGATTCATCATCAGGATGCAAGAGAGTTTAAGGAGTTGAAACATACTGATATGCAGACTAGGACATTAATAAAAAAAAGTGTGAACATGTGGACCAAGGAGAACAAAAGGCCACAAATAATAAACATAATAAATATAAAAAACCAAAAAATGAAGGACAAAGAGAGAAGACTAAGGAGCAACATGAAAAAATATATATGTATGTATGTGTATTTACTTACATACCTACATACAACAATATATATAAATCTATAAATAAGAATGCAAAAAGAAGTTGTCAAACAACACAAAAACTACTCCAACCAAAAATGAAAAAATATAAAAAAGGGAAGGAGGTGACAAAAACTAATATGAATAACTACAAATATGTGTGTGTGTGTGTATATATATATATATATATATATATCTATATATATATATATATATATATATATATATATGTATGTATGTATGTATGTATGTATGTATGTATGTATGTATGTATGTATGTATGTATGCATACATATACATACATATATATATATATATGTATATATACACACATATATATATACATGTATATATACACATATATATATATATACATGTATAAACATGTATATATATGTGTATATATACATGTATATACATGTATATATATGTATACATGTATACATATACATATATATGTATAGACGTATACATATATATACATGTATACATGTGTATATACATGTATACATGTATATATATATATGTGTACATATACATATACATACACACACACACATATATATACACACACACATACACACATACATGTACATGTAAATATACATATAAATATACATATATATACATATATATACACACACACACATACATGTATATGTACATGTACATATACATATATACATGCATGCATGTATGAGTGCGTGCGCACGCACACACACACACAAACAAATAAACAAACCAAAAGAGAGAGGGAGAAAAAGATTACAATATAAAATTGAGAAGGAAAATCCCACCAACAATAAAATACACCACATTAAATAAAGAAAAATAAAAGGAAAAGGAGAAGAAGAAGACCTAGATAAGACTGAACAAACCAACACACAATTAAAGACCCAAAAGAAAAAAGAAAAAAGAGATAACAAGAGGTCATTAAAAGCATGTATCTCATTGTTTAAAGAAATCTTATTTTCTCAAACCAATAAAGAAATTCAACAAAAAATATGTACCAAATTATATTATTCATAGATAAATTGTATAGAACTATAGTTCTATATATCTTGTTATGTAATCTTAATATTCAAAATTTGAATTACAATTTCAGAAGAAGACTTGCCAAAAAAACAAAAAGACAATCTTATGTAATATTTATTGATCACTTATTCAAAAGAATCTAATACTCTAAAATATAATATACAATATTACATATATATAAATCTATATAAAAAATATTACATGTATATAAATCTATATTTTTTATATACTTCATTATGCAATGTTGAAATTGATTTATATTTCGTCTCCAGTTTCCTATTGTGTATCCCTCAACACCTCTTATAGGTGCTTTCGTTCATTCTATATAGGAAAACAACACCAGGAAAAGATAATTCTTCTTCACCAGTGAAAAGAATCGTAGTTTAAAAAATGGATTCATTTATTGTTCCTAATCATAGAAGGAATAACCGACTATCATCAATTGATAGTGGAAAACTCTTAGACTTGCACTTTCAACTCTAAATTTCAATAATGGGTTCTTGTTTGCATCTCACTTCTAGCTATGTACTTTTGTGTTAGCTTTTAATTCTATATCTATCAATTTATGTTGAACATTGTCAATTTCAAGAATTTGCCTAGTCATTACACATTCAAATCAAATCAAAAAGTGGAAAATAATCATACTTTGGGATTGAAGTTGGATCATGTTGTCTATTTCCTCCAATGAATGATATTTATTTGGGATATTAGTTTATGTCTCTAGTCTAAGACCCCAATCTCGATACATGATAAAGGTTATCAAAGAATTATTTAAAAATTTATGATAACACATAACCATTCCACATCATATCACCCACAAGATAATGGAGCAAGTGAGGCCAATTGAATAAAATTAGAGGGACCACTCTAACAAAGACATGTGATGGAAATGAAATAATATGTGTTATTAAGATACCCTCAATCATATGGCTTATAGAACTACATACAAAATATCTACTTGGTTCACCCATTTTGAGCTTTTTTATAGGTTCAAACCAAGTGCAAGGTAGAAAGATTTATTACTACATATTTAGTCATCAATATCAAACACATTCATGTGTCTATATTTTACACCCAAGCATGAGTTGTGCATCTATTAGATCCATCATAGGCAAAGAGTAGCAGTTCCCTAGAGCTTGCTACAAATATATCTACCAGCATATGTAATAACAAGAATTAATGACTACACTGGGCCATCATGGAATCCGACAGATCCAAAAGTTGTACCAATAACTCAAATATCACTAGGAAACAGAAAACAAGTCCCACTTAAGATGGCGTGGGCTACAACAGTCCACAAATCCCAAGGCTTAACACTCCAGAAGGAGACGATTGATATAGGAGCTATTGAAAGGCAAGGCTTGACATTTACAACCATATCCAGAGTTAAAACATTAGATGGACTTCGTATAGAACCTGGATTCTAATTCGAAAGATACTCTAAAATGCAGAACAACCCATATACAATCATTAGGAAGCAAGAAGAAGCAAGACTACAACAATGATCCCTCTAAAATAAAATAAAAGTTATATGTCATAACTATTGGATATTGGATGTATGGTTACATATCTCAATAATGATATTTGTTCAAAATTTGAGACATTTAAATTTGTAGAACTATTAGATATTGGATGAACAGGCTACATGTCTCTATAATGATATTTGTTCAAAATTTGAGACATTTTAATATTAAAGAATTTTGAAGTGGAACCAACCAAGAACGCCTGAAAAGTAACGTATTTGACAAAAGTAAGAAACAGAAAATTAGAAAAAAAATATTATTAAAATTTAGGAAAACAATATTATTAAAATTTAGTTAATGTTTGTGGCGATGATGATGATGACGATGTGACGGCTCTTGGGTGGAATTGTACACCCACACCAATAGCATAAAATTCCCCCGACACATCAATCCAATGGTCAAACCTCCATCGACTAAAGGGAAATTTCCTAAACCATTTTCTAAATTTCTAAGTTTTTAAAATCCGTTGCGTGTGGGAGGAGTCTAACCTCGAAAGAATGTATGCATGCATGCGGCTTTAAACCTGTCAAAATTGTTTATGATCATACCCATGACCAATATAAACGCTAGCATAGACATTCATTTTTTTTATTATTATTATTTTTTGTAGAAATAGATTGGCGATAGTAACATCACAAATTTCAAACGATGAATGCAACACTACGTATCTCAATCAATCATAACCATAGGGTTGGCACTTCTGGTATATTTTGTCGCCTTTCTGCGACTTTGTACCAAGTGTCTGGGACAATCTATGTTGGCTTTGTAAGGAGTTTTGTTTCAAACAACAGCAGGGGATGGGAATAAAAGGAATATAGTTTTTCTTCCCATTTATTATATGTTCTAGAACTATATTTTATATATTGAGAGATGATTGAGATTTTCCATCCAAGTCAACATACAATTTAATAACATCCTAAAGTATTATATTGAATGGCTTAAAGACATAAATATTTAGATCTTTGTGGATCAGGTAGGCACATTGGTTATCTGTAAGAGTCCATTATAAGTGGATGATGGCATAAGTGTTTTATTTGTGAAATGGTATAAATATTTTTAATTTAAAATTAAGGTTATATGGGTTTGAATTTTGATGGAAAGAACAACAATATCATAACTTAACCATCACAAAATGTCAATATTAATTTTTAAAATTTTTAATAATAAATAAATCTACTCCAATAACCTACTCAAAATGATGTGTACTTCTCTTCCAATCTACAATCAAACCTACAAAATTTGCAATAAAAAAAATCAATTAAATTTATAAAACATAAGGATATTAGGGCAAGTGGATGAACCCTAGATCCAAGGGCAAGATTAGTTTGGATGCAATGGATGAGATAATAAGTAGCTTTAATTTTTGGATGCTAATTAATGTTCGTGAGTAAATTATTCAATTAGAAGACTAAATTATTTAATTGGAAATGCCATTTATTATTCTATAAAATATTTTGAGCGATTTTAAATTTCTTTCTACTTAACTATATTATAGCTTAGTGAATGAAAGTTAAATGTTTGTTTTATTAAATAATTATTTTTTAAATGTTAAATAATATTGAATAAGATACATTTGTATTAATATTAGTAACAATTTTATTCTCTTGAAATATATAAATTAAGTATATCAGTTAGCTTCATCTTAATTAATTTGATCTTAAGCTTAATAGGAATATTTAAGAAATAAGATTATGATAATGTTAAATATTAAACAATGGTGTGTTAGTTAACCATGAAGATCAACTCATTCCATATAATTTACCTTGGGAATGAAATTTGATAATATTTTCTTAAAGGTGACTTAATGTTACCTAATTTTATAGGTTTGCCTAGCATTCCTAGGGTGTGAGGCCAGTCACTTGAAAACTCTTCTTCGCTATCTACTTGGTGGCAAGTTGTTGTTGGCATGAAGATTAGGTGACGAGGTGAGTAAATTATTATTTAGGTACTTTTACATTTTATGAAATTTTAGATTGAGCATTAATTTGTGAATTATTATTATGTTTTCAAAAACATTTTGTAGGCATGACACGTTGTCTCATGTGTTCCAAACATGTGTAAAATTTGGCATGATATATTGGAGAACATATGTATAAGGAAGTAGAAGAAATTTTAATGAAGGACTTCAACTCAAATTTATATGCCTCCTAGATTCTTGTGACTCACATAACTTAGTGGTTGTTCTACTTTAGTTGAATAGTCCCTTGGAGACCCTCTTATTTGCCAAGACTTGAACTAGATAGTAGTGTATGAAAAAACAAAGACAAGGGATAAAAATGTAGATGTGGCAAATGGGAAGCTTATCACAAATAAAAGCACACCAAAAAAGAAATAGCTTTGAGAAAATAAGAGATAATTGATAACACATTAAGGTCCAAAAGATCAAAGAAATCAGAATTTTATTGTGGAATATTTAAGAAAGCTCAACGGCCTCACAAATAACATTTTTTGAAGTGTATTATTATAGATAATAAATTAGATGCACTCATATTTGAAAAATAAGTCACACTCAAACCAAACATGAATTGGTCATCGAGAAGGTTAATAATTCAATGGTAGAACCCCAAAAACAAATTGAAGTTTTAAACTCAAATCTTAACTAATCCATGAAAGTTTTAACAAAATTGATAATATTTTAGAAATTTGAAATAGTTTGAATATAATTACACAATAATGAGTACCATTGTTAGGAGCCATCCATTCTCCATACAAAACAACACAATTTTAAAAGCACAAATTTGCATAACACAATAATTTTTTAGTGGACCTTTTGCTGTAAAACAACATTGAAATGGTGGATTAAGAGGACCAAACTAGTAGAAATCGCATAAAAATATGTTATAATTTGCAAATTTTGTATTTTTGATTAAATGCTATTTTATATGAAAAATAAAACATTCCTAACAGATACTTCTCTGAAAATACTTCTATTACAATATTGTAATAGAGATTACCTAAAAGTTGACGATGATCATATCAAATGGGCCTGCTAAATTCCCATATCGATATGGTGGGAGACGTAAAGTATTTTTGGCAATAATATAATTGTGACGTTTTGAGGCAACACAATAGCTTGGTGTGCTTTCTCCAACACATTACCGGTGTAGGGAGATATGTGTGTATGTATGTATGTGTGTATGTGTGTGTACACACACACACACACACACACACATATGTGTGTGTGTCTGTGTGTGTATATATATGTGTATATATATGTATATGTGTGTGTGTGTGTGTGTGTGTATATATATATATATGTATGTATGTATGTATGTATGTATGTATGTATATATATATATATATATATATATATATATATATATATGTATGTATGTATGTATGTATATATACATATATATACACATATACACATATGAACATTAAATTACAAATATTTTTCATGATCTCTTTCTTATTACAATTGTTTTATTATGTTCAAAATGTTTTGCAACATCATTGATTATGACAATAATTGTTTTTATACGCATACAAATAATAATAAAAATTAGACAAATGCAATACAATTGAACTAGCTACTCATGAAAGTCTAATGCTACCCCTAAAATGAGACATCTCTTCACAATCAATAGGGTTTTCATCCTATTTACACCATGATCCAACATGTACTAACCCACCTTGATTAACCCAACAAAATTGACCATTCTTTTTTTTGTTTAATTTAATCCTTTGTGTTTGATTTAATCGCATACTCTGGGTATCCATCCATTAGGATTAGGCATTCATCCATCTGGGATGAGCATCTAACCATACGGGTTAGGCATTTGTCCATATGGGGTAGGAGGTTTCATCTATCCAATATGGGATAGGCATCTACCCATACGGGGTAGGCATCTATCCAATTAGGATAGGAGGTTCTCTGGCCAGAGACTTAGACTCATCGGGACCATTCGGGTCCTGAGCCACTCACTAAGTACTACACTCTTCTAATAGGAGTGCATCGAGGTTGCCGTCCTTAGGAGTAATTAAATAACATAATACAAGCTTGAATTCTGCCTCAGAATTTGGCTTCAAGCCTCGTGAAGTCAAGCGAATCCATACGGGATTCCTTCCGAGTATGCATTGAATTACTTTTTCCTTTTTATTATACTTATCTTTCAAATTAGGATTCTACTCAATCCTTCTTCTTACAAAACCTAGACCCCACCCACGAATGCCTGAGTACTAGGGACAACTCTGTCTGTAGACTGCCTACATACCCGCTTCGGCACGGGATCAAGGCATAAAGTATGTAGTTCTATTTTCTACTCTATGGTTTGATGTAAACTGATTAGTGGGTATGCAACCCTTTCTAGGGTCAATGTCCTAGACAGTTTCTTTGCGGTTGCTACCCATGGTGGTAGCACTTAAGCAAAGGCTCAAGATGGCCTATTGCTTGTGGCCTAAAACAACTAAATCCTAATACTTATCATAAGCGTCACCCTTGACCAATTGTCAATCGCCAACAATTCTTCGAGATTAAATCAATTTCATAAAAGCATTTCACTCAATCATCCCTATAGGATTTTACTATGATTTAACTCAGCGGATGAAAGATCATTTCAGAATTATCTTATTAGATTATCGATCCAAGGGGGATTACCCGCCCCTTGGATTTTAACTTCCGAGTGTCCCTTATTACTCCCCGATGATTTATAGGGACGATGCCACAGATGTCGTTGATGCAGCTTTATTAGGCGTTAAGTGCAGTAGTTCAACACGATGGCATTACCCATAAGCATGACCCACAGGCACTGTATATACCGAACGTTGCTAGGTTTTGGTTTTCCGACTTCCTTTATTTAGTTTTCTAACTAAGAAGCTATGAAAAACATCATGCTTGAAAACAATTATGAATTGAATGTACGTAATTGCAAGGTTTAATTAATTGAAATAACTACTTCAATGGCATTCAATTACCACTTGATAGAATTACCATTCTTCTACAACTAAACTATTTAATATATGATTGCTCGATAAAGACAATTATGAACTCACGTATTAAAATGTGTGATTTGCATAAAAATGATGGAAATGTAACTTGATCATGAATGCAAATTAATATATAAGTAATTCGATGATGTAAAAACAATAGTGTCATTTACATGCAAAATGAAGAAATGTTTACTTCTATCACAAGAATAATTAATTATAGCATTACTAGTTCAAAATGAACAATTAGTTTAGAATTTTGGCAATTTTGGATCAAATCATAATATTATGACTTAATTGTTTTAAATGAATCTAAATATTATCGACTAAGTAACCCAATAAATCTCCAATGGGTTGAGAGATTTCAATTATACACATAAATTGGAAATTACAAATTCACTATACAATGATCCTAATTACTTATAAATTTTCCTAAGTTTAAATCTACTAACTTAAAAATTTCTAACAATTAAACTTGAAATTTAACTAAGCAAATATTAACAATTTTTAAATTGTTATTTAATATACATAATAAAAAAAAAATTAATTAACAAAACAAGGCACGGGGTTTTTGTTTAAAGTAATGGGGAGTGGGGAGAGGCCCACGGGTCCCATCATCATTATGGACCTGTAGGCGCGGGACCGCAGTGATGAGGGGACCGTCGTGGTCCCCTCCACTACCTTGCGGCCATTTCGTAGCAGTGACCGCATGTTAGTGGAGGGTACCACTAACCTCCGGCAATAACTCAGCCCCGTCCCCTCCCTGCGTTAGTCGACTATCCCATGCAATTTAATTTCGTCATACGGTTTCGTGTACAATGGGTTTGCATAATTTTTTAATGATAATTTAAATACTATATATATATATATACATATATACATATATATACATATACATATATATGTATATACATATACATTATATGTATATACATATACATATACATATATGTATATACATATATGTATATATGTATATACATATATGTATATATGTATATATGTATATGTATATATATGTATATATGTATACATATATATATACATATATGTATACATATATATATACATATATATATACATATATACATATATATATATATATACATACATATATATATATATATATATATGTATGTATATATATATATATACATATACATATACATATACATATACATATACATATAGTTTCCAGTTTTCAATTTATTTAAGCATAGAGAGAAATATATAACCAGATATATGCGAAATAAAACTATTAATGTAACAAATGAGAATAAGGATTTATTCACAGGAATGAATAACATAGAGAACTATTCATAAAGAGATTTATACCTTATTTTCAACTAATATTCATTGAGAGATTTACACGTTTTTTTTTTTTCAACTAATATTCACAGAGAGATTTATACCACATTTTCTTAACTAATATTCACAAAGAGATGTATACCTCATTTTTCACAAAGAGAAATGAATACATGAGGTTTATATTTTATTATCAAGCATTTTATGTTCGTAGGGAAGTAAAATTTTAATGTAAGAAAGATTTACATTTAAATTCCCAATCCAGTAATGAATTTAAGAGAAGAAAAACAAGGAAAGGATTCATACCCAAATGGTTATCATTTAATCACAGAGAAGATTTTTTTAATCTCAGAAAAAAAAAGAAATTTAAATAAGGAGAATATGATTTTTCTTGAACAGATAAAAGAAAAAATGATTTTCTTTCTTCTTGGAAGCAAAAGCAAGATTTGACATTTTTCTAAAGAAGATTAAACAAATAATAAAGCTATCTTTCACATGCAGCAAGATCTGATATTTCTTTCCAAAGAAAAAATTAAATAAATAATAAAGCTATCTTTATCAATATTATCCCTAAAGAAGGATTTTCAACTAAATTTTTTATAAAGGAAGATCTAGAAGCTATTTTTTTGATAATACAATTTTGTCATGTGTGAATGTGAGATGGCAAAAGAAGAGAACCTTGCTTATCGAAGTTCGATGTTGAATCCTCTCCAATCTTCTAGCTATCCTCCTTTGATCCTTCCTTGCAACTTGAGGGAAATCTTCAAAACAATTTAACAATCCTACAACCAAAATGTAACTACCAAGGAAGATCCTACTACTAACAACAAGAAAATTTGGGAAATTTTCTTCAAAACATAATCAACACTCCCTTATGAAAACTTGCATACAATTTATAAGAAAAATCCCTTAATTCCACTACTTAGAGAAATTAATTAAGAGTGGGATTCTCTTCCAATATTGGACTCATGCAAATTGATTAAAAACCTAGTGGGAGAGTTACATGCAAGGCATTGAAGATTCCTCTAGAAGCTTCTAATTCCTCCTACAACATGTGCCATAATTGGGAGTGGGAAAATAATAAAAAAATAAAAAAAAATTATATTCTCCCAGTGTGTGTGTGTGTGTCCATTTTTATTCTTTTATAACATTTATTCAATCATTTTCAATACCTCAACCAAAAATATAATAGAATTGTATCAAATCAAAAGGTGATAAAGGAGGGTTGTGACATCCTCCCCCCCTTAATTTGTGCATTGTCCCGATGCACTTATTGAATGTATCCAAAAGAGTCTATAGTTCATGATTAGTTTAAAACAAAAAGGGAAACAACTATTGTATTTCCCTAGTATCTTCCCACATGGCATTCTTTTCATCATACTGGTTCCATTGTACTTTGCATTGATCAACCTCTCTGTTGCGCAATTGGTGCTGGTACCTCTCCAAGATTTTGAATGGCTCTATCATTATTCCTCCCATTTCTTGGACCTATAAAGCATCCCAATTCAGAATATGTTTCTCATCAAGTACATACTTTTTAAGAAGAGATACATGGAAGACATCATGGATTCAGCTCAACTGGGGAGGTAAGGCCAACCGGTAAGCAACTAGATTAATCCTTTCCAATATTTCAAAAGGTCCAACATAATGAGGTACAAGCTTAGTCTTTTTCCCAAACCTTATGGAACTCTTGTGTGGCCTAACCCTTAGGAAGACTTTCTCTCCCACCTCGAACTCCCTTGGTGTCTTGTTCTTGTCTACATAACTTTTCTGCCTATCTGAGGCTTCCTTCAATCTTTGCCTAATTTCCTTAGTTTTCCTTTCCATTTCTTTCAACATATCTGGTCTGACAATTACTCTATCCTCAAGACTATCCCAACTCAAAGGAGTTCGACATGGCCTACCATACAATGCTTCGAAAGGTGTCATTCCCAAGGATGTTTGATATGCATTATTGTAAGCAAACTCTACCATAGGTAGGTAATCTTCCCATTTCTTCTGTTGGTCCATGCAGTACATGCGAAGTAGGTCTTCCAAAATCTGATTTGTCCTTTCTATTTGACCATTAGTTTCAAGATGGTATGCAGTGCTAAAATTTAGTTGAGTTCCCTGAGCTATTTGAAGAGTTGTCCAAAACCTTGAAGTGAATCTAGCATCTCTATCTGATATGATTTTCTCTGGCATTCCATGCAGCCTAAATATTTCCTTAACAAAGCGCCTAACCAAGGTAGGTGCATCATCCGTCAGATTTCCCAGTATAAAGTGTGCCACCTTAGTGAGTTTGTCAATTACCACCATTATTGTATCATGCCTAGAAGGTGACATGGGCAACCCTTGCACAAAATCCATGCTAATAACTTGCCACTTGTGTTGAGGTATATCGTGTAATTGTAATAATCCAGCTGGATGTCTATGTTCTGCCTTTACTCTCTGACACTCCAAACATTTAGCCACATACTTGACTATGTCATTCTTCATCCCTTTCCAAAAGTATAACTTCTTTAAATCTGCATAAAGTTTGTTAACTCCTGGGTGCCCTGAATAAGGGGCATTATGAGCCTCCGACAAGACTATTTCCCTTAAGTCTCCTGAGTTAGGAATATAGATTCTATTATTGTATCTGAGCAACCCATCTTCGTCTAATGTATACCCTTCAACCTTAGGATCGGTTGGATCGTGTTCTAAGGCCAATTTGACTTGCTCATACCATGGGTCATGTCCCTACTCATCCATTACTTGCCTTTTGAAAGAAGTTTTGAATGTTGCTATAGTCATCAAGTGTCTCCTCCAACTTAAAGCATCTGCAACCCTATTTTCCTTCCCCTTAATATATTCAATTTTAAAATCATATTCACTTAGAAACTCTAACCACCTTCTTTGTCTGGCAATTAAGTGGGGTTGGGTAAAGATGTACTTTAGTCCTTGGTTATCTAACTTCAACTCAAAGGACTTCCGTAGTAAGAAATGTCTCCATTTTTGTAGGGCATGCACAATCGCTGCTAACTCTAAGTCATGGGGTGCATAATTGACTTCATGAGTCTTTAGCTTCTTGGATTCGTAAGCTACTACCCCTTCATCTTGGATAAGTACTCCTCCTAAACCTTCGATAGAAGCATTAGTTACGACTATGAAGTGTCCATTTGGATCTGGTACTTTTAGAATGGGTGTTGAAGTTAGTTTTCCCTTCAAAATTTGGAATGCCTTATCACTTTTTTCTATCCACACGAACCTTTTACCCTTCCTCTGTAATGAGGTGATGGGGTTTGCTATCTTAGAGAATCCTTCCACAAACCTCCTATAGTACCCTGCTAGCCCCATAAAGCTTCTTACCTCTGAAACATTTTTAGGGATCGACCATTCTACTATTGCCTTTATCTTATCTGGATCAACTGCTATTCCTTCCTTTGATATTATATGCCCAAGGTAGTGAATTTTTTCCTCGAAGAAGGCACATTTTGACAGTTTCCCATATAACTTATGTTCCCTCAACCTTTGCAAAACAATTTGTAGGTGTACTAAATGTTCCTCCTCATTCCTAGAGTAAATCAATATGTCATCCAAAAATACCAAAACAAATTTGTCCAAGTAGTCATGGAGTACACTATTCATTAGGTTCATAAATGTAGCTGGGGCATTGGTTACACCGAAAGGAACTACTATGAATTCGTAATGCCCATATCTAGTCTTGAAAGTTGTCTTCGGAATGTCCTCCTCCTTAATTCTGAGTTGATGGTATCCTGATCGGAGGTCTATCTTTGAGAAAACTGCCACTCCTTTCATTTGGTAATTCAGTTGTGTTCATTCGGTAAGGTGCCCTTGATACTGGTTTAGCTCCCGGTAGTACGTCGATAGAAAAGTCAAACTTCCTTTTAGGAGGTAAGCCAGTTAATTCTTCTGGAAATACATCCTTGAATTCTTTTAAGAAAGGGGTATTTTCAAAGGTTGGGGTATTTTCCTCTTTTCCTTCATCAATTTCAACCATATAGATTAGGCCTCCTCTTCTTCTTTCCTTCTTTAATTGCATGGCTGATATGGTTTCTATATTAATGGGATTAAACTTTCCTTGGATTTTGACCCTTTTCCCCCCATCATCCAAACATTCAACAACTTTGTTATAGCAATCTACATTATCTTGATGATTTGTTAACCAACTCATTTTGATAATTACATCATATAATCCTAGGGGTACCACATAGAGATCTACCCTTGTTTCAAACTCAGGAAATTGTACCCTTGCCCTTGGCAAACACTTAGTTACTTCCCTAGTTGCCTTATCCCCATATTGAACCATCCATGATGACTCCATTTCATTAACTTTTAATGCATATTTGCTTACTAGTTCAGGTGAGATGAAACATTCAGATGACCCAGTGTCAATTAGGATTGAAATTGGTTGTTCCGCTAAAATATCTTAGTTCAAAATACTTTTCCATTTCATTTAACCAATTCTCAGCTCCTTCACCAATTTGTCTCCCATCTAACTTAGGAGGGGTGATTTTTTTCAAATCCTTGGAGAGTTCCAATATGTTATTTTCTTTTCTATTATCCATCATATTCCCTTGATTGCTACCAGGGTTTCCATTTTCAGTTCCACTTCGATTTTCAATGTCATTATGTCTTGCCCTAAGGTCCTGCATTGATTGCTCTAGGAAGTTGATTTTATCCCTTTGTTCAGTTAGCAGGTTGATTATAGCCTCGACCCCATCTTTGTTATTCCCTAAGTTATGTTGATCCCATTCATGGTCTTCCTCATGGTTTCCTTCATGGTTTTCTTCATGATTTTCCTCATGGTTTTCCTCATGGTTAGCTTCCCTTTGTCTCCTAGTGGTAGCATGCCTTCCATTACCCCTTCCTCTTCCCCTTCCTCTTCCTCTTCCTCTAGCCATTCTAGGGTTTTACCTGAAAGTTAAATTATGTAGTTAGTTCTTGATTTAAGATTTTTAAAAAAATTAATCTCTACCATTGCAAACCATTCATCTAGTTGTGTAAAATGAAGTGAGCACAAGGCCTAGATTTGAACCTTTGCTCTGATACCACATGTAGTAACCCACCTTGATTAACCCAACAAAATTGACCATTCTTTTTTTGTTTAATTTAATCCCTTGTGTTTGATTCAATCGCATACTCTGGGTATCCATCCATTAGGATTAGGCATTCATCCATCTGGGATGAGAATCTAACCATATGGGTTAGGCATCTGTCCATACAGGATAGGAGGTTTCATCTATCCAATATGGGATAGGCATCTACCCATACGGGGTAGGCATCTATCCAATTAGGATAGGAGGTGCTCTAGCCAGAGACTTAGACTCATCAGAACCATTCGGGTCCTAAGCCACTCACCTTGTACTACACTCTTCTAATAGGAGTGCACCGAGGTCACTATCCTTAGAAGTAATTAAATAACATAATACAAGCTTGAATTCCACCTTGAAATTTCTCTTAAAGCCTCGGGAAGTCAAGTGAATCCATACGGGATTCCTTCCAAGTATGCATTGAATTAATTTTTCCTTTTTATTATACTTATCTTTCAAATTAGGATTCTACTCAATCCTTTTTCTTACCAAACCTGGACCCCACCCATAAATGCCTGAGTACTAGGGACAATCCGTCCCTAGACTGCCTACATACCCGCTTCGGCATGGGATCAAGGCATAAAGTATGTAGTTCTATTTTCTCCTCTATGGTTTGATGTAAACTGATTAGTGGGTACGCAACCCTTTCTAGGGTCAATGTCCCAGACAGTTTCTCTGCAATTGCTACCCACAATGGTAGCACTTAAGCAAAGGCTCAAGATGGCCTAGAACAACTAAATCCTAATACTTATCATAAGCGTCACCCTTGACCAATTGCCAATCGCCAACAATTCTTTGAGATTAAATCAATTTCATAAAAGCATTTCACTCAATCATCCCTATAGGAGTTTACTATGGTTTAACTTAGCAGATGAAACATCATTTCAGAATTATCTTATTAGATTATCGATCCAAGGGGGATTACCCACCCCTTGGATTTTAACTTCCAAGTGTCCCTTATTACTCCCCAACGATTTATAGGGATGATGCCATAGACATCGTTGATGCAACTTTATTAGGCGTTAAGTGTAGTAGTTCAACACGACGACATTACCCGTAAGCATGACCCAGAGGCATTGTATATACCAAACACTGCTAGGTTTTGGTTTTCCGACTTCCTTTATTTAGTTTTCTAACTAAGAAGCTATGAAAAACATCATGCTTGAAAACAATTATGAATTGAATGTACGTAATTGCAAGGTTTAATTAATTGAAATAACTACTTCGATGGCATTCAATTACCACTTGATAGAATTACCATTCTTCTACAACTATTTAATATATGATTGCTCGATAAAGACAATTATGAACTCACATATTAAAACGTGTGATTTGCATAAAAATGATGGAAATGTAACTTGATCATGAATGCAAATTAATATATAAGTAATTCGATGATGTAAAAACAATAGTGTCATTTACATGCAAAATGAAGCAATGTTTACTTCTATCACGAGAATAATTAATTATAGCATTACTAGTTCAAAATGAACAATTAGTTTAGACTTTTGAAAATTTTGGATCAAATCATAATATTATGACTTAATTGTTTTAAATGAATCTAAATATTATCGACTAAGTAACCCAATAAATCTCCAATGGGTTGAGAGATTTCGATTATACACATAAATTGGAAATTACAAATTCACTATACAATGATCCTAATTACTTATAAATTTTCCTAAGTTTAAATCTACTAACTTAAAAATTTATAACAATTTTTAAATTGTTATTTAATATACATAATTAAAAAAAAATTAATTAACAAAACAAGCCACGGGGTTTTTGTTTAAAGTAATGGGGAGTGGGGAGGGGCCCACAGGTCCCATCATCACTGCGGACCTGTGGGCGCAGGCCCGCAGTGATAAGGGGACCGTCGTGGTCCCCTCCACTGCCCTGTGGCCACTGTCGTAGCAGTGACTGCAAGTTAGTGGAGGGTACCACTAGGTACCACTAACTTCTGGCAATAACTCTGCCCCATCCCCTCCTTGCGTTGGTCCACTATCCCATGCAATTTAATTTCATCGTACGGTTTGGCATACAATGGATTTGCATAAATTTTTAATGATAATTTAGATACGTATATATATATATACATATATATGTATATATATATATATATATGTATATATACATATACATATATGTATGTATATATATACATACATGTATATGTATATGTATATACATATACATGTATATGTATACATATATACATATACATGTATATGTATACATATATACATATACATATATATATATATATATATATATATATATATATATATATATATATCTTCCAGTTTTCAATTTATTTAAGCATAGAGAGAAATATATAACCAGATATATGTGAAATAAAACTATTAATGTAACTGTTTATGGTGAAAATGGATAACAATAATAACAATATTGAAAGGCTAAATGAATTCAACCACAAAACCCTAGCCTAACAACAACAAAGATCCACCATAATATATGAAGATTACCTAAGACAATGCAAATCAAATGAAATCACAAAATGATACCATCACATGTCGAATAGGGTTTTGATCTCCATTCTTCCTATCTCCATTGATCTTGCTTGATATATTTGCTCTCAGATTTTATGTGCACAAGAGCTCAACAAAGAATAGAATGTGGTTGCAATTAGGATCATAGTGTAGCCAAATGATCAAGTTGTTAGGGTTAGATAATGAAAAAGGCATCTCCTTAAATAGAAGACACAATAAGAAATGAAGGGATAAGATTGAGAGGTGTAAAAAGGAGGTCGGCTAGGATTAGAGGGTAGGTAGAAGAAATAATAAAATAATGAAAGGGGTAGGTAGTGTAGGAATTAAAAGATGAATGACATGTGTCATGGGTAGAAAAGGCTAATGAATTAAATAAATAAATAAAGATTTATTTAATTAATAGAGGGAATGAGAAAATTAAATAAATAAAATATTTATTTAATTAGGAAAAGGATAATTTAAATAAATAAATGTATTTATTTAAATGAGAAATAAGGCTAGAAGAGGATAAATGAATTAATTAAATAAATAAAGATTTATTTAATTAATAGAAGAATTGGGCTTAGATAATTAAATAAATAAAATATTTATTTAATTAGACATGACAATTTTAGGTGTCTACATTTTGCCCCTCTTTGAGACAATGCGGCTTGTCGTGTAGTTTCAAAGAAGATAAGATGAACTAATACAGAGTTGCCCCAGTATGGGAATGATATGCCCCCTCGAGAGATTGGATGAAAATTTCTGAAAAGATTGCAGGCAATCTCTCGATAAGAAAAGAAGGCTAGAATGGACTGACCGAATAAAGTGACAGAGTCACGGGATAAAGAAGACTGACTCGGAAAATGAGGGCGAGGGCTAGGGTAGGCTATAAGATAAACCATGGGCAAAAGACATCCTCATTGTCATCTACACCTAAATTATATCTGTCCATTTTCCATAGTGCCAAAGTTGTGCCAGAGTTGTCTATATCAGCCACCTATTTTTGTACTGTTGTTATGCGCTCAAGGATAGACGCCTCTATTTCGACTCGAAATCAACGCTATGGTCCAACTAACACATAGCTTAGTCACATGTTTTACACTATATTTTACATCCAACGGCTACAATTGGATAAAATGTCACTAACATGCAGTACCATTTATCTATTCTCGAGCCTTGTTAGTGACTAACTCCATCTCCTATTGTAAATTGCAATGCATGTTAGCCTTTGGCTTTACCGCTGTTAGCTGCATCAAATCATAACCTATACATGAATAATGGTCTGAGAGGTTGTGTCTATTTTGGCTCCAAAATAGACAAATCATACAGACTAGCAGTGCTGTGTTAGACAGAAGCACCCATCAAATGCAAAACCTATGATTAGAAGCCTACCACAAACATAGGGTGTTAGTCCCCCCATACTCTTTTTTGCAACCACAATAGAGGCGTCCCACTGTGAGAGTAACTTGAGTTTCGTGCTAGTCTTTTCTCTGACAAAAGTACCAAGTTTTGTAGCCCGCGGCCTCTTCTTCCTGCCGGGATGCCCTCTGAATGTGATTCCTTCATTCGCAAGCTTTTAATGTGTGTGTTATGCAAAATAAACTAGTGGTAACCATGAAGCATGTCGTAGCCATCCTCCGACATGTCCACATAATTTTGCGTGGGCACCGAGGACTAAAATCGAGAACTCGACAACAACTCCACATCACATACCATGGGTTCAAGCACCACGAGAAGTTGGCATGGTATGCATGTCTTGGAAATGTACGTTGATGCATGTCGTTGGTATGATATGTCCGTTGTCGAGCCACAATACACATAGCCTCCCCAATATATTTGCATATACATTTATTTTGCACTTTTTGAGTGTGATTAGGTGCTTCCAACTTGTGTCAAAAATGTCTATTCTGGCTTCAAAATGAGATTGTAACAATGACATGAATTGACATACATGAGATGCATCTATTCTGGCTCCAAAAAGGACATATCGTACCAATGACATGCATCAACATACATGTCTGAGAATAAATATATATGAAAATACAAGTGGCAGACACCTAATAGCTACATGAAAGAGAAAGTGAGGTAAAATATTTTGTTTCAAATTGAGCTTCTTTTACGTGGTCTTCACCTCGTTTACATGTTATGGTTTGCCTTTTGATGCAAATAGACTCCTTAAAATCAGGTTGTTGACTGGTTGATGCAACCATTCCTTGACTGTGTGTGACCTGCTCTTGTTTAGGAGTTGATTTGTTGTTTGCTGACAATTAGGAGTTGATCTGTTGTTTGTTTGATGATAGAAAACATGGTGCCTTTTTAGTTTGCCTAACATGGAAAAAGTAAGACTAATGCATGAATGAAAACATTATTGTTGAAGGGCTCCTTGTTGAAGCAGCCTGCGTCTATTCTGGCTCATTGTTGAAGGGGGATTTATGGGACTGTAGTTTTCTGTGTCGTGCTGAGGCTTGGGGTATGTTGAAATCTGCCTCTATAACTCATATTTTTCCTGTTTCAGTTTGGATTTTGATTAAAATCATCAAGGTTTGCATTGTTTGTTTGCGTTTCTTGTTTCCCTCTATATGTAGCTAGAATAGCTTCAGCCTATGTTGTATATTTGCCTATTTTGGAGCCAGAATAGATGCATACCATCATGTCAGGGTTAGAGACCTCTAGGGTTGGGTTTTTTTTTTTAATCTAATGAGCACTTGAGAATAATGGAAACAGAGAATAATATTTCCATAGTTTCTTTTATCTATGTTTGATTCTATCATTTTCCTCTATACTACAGAGGACATGTTTGTGTGTGTGTGTGTGTGTGTGTGTCTCTATGTGAGTGTGCATGTGTGTGTGTGTATTTCTTCATATAGACATATATATACTAACACACACCAAACCGCAAACAAACAATGCAAACCCTAACGGTTTTCAACAAAATCCCAAAAATCAGCCCTCAACAATGAGCCGTCAATAATCAAACAAGGAACCTTGGTATCCTGACACGACCATGCTACAAAATGATGCCTAATTTTCACAGACAAAATACAAAATGACACAGGAAACAAAAAATATATATTGAATGTCTTAGGGTTTCAAACTACCGCAACCGCCTAAGCCTCCACCCAAATCGTTGTCCTCTTGACACCTCTCGAGGGCACACTCACAACCACCTCTACGATACAAAAATGATATAAAAATTTACAATTTCAAACACAGGGTTCACGAAGGAATCATAAAACTATTGTTATCTATTAGGGTTTGAATTTACCGATGCCGCCATAACCCTACACAACAATCCTCAATAGTACCACCCCCTGTGCGCTACAATACCTCCTCCCTACACATGAAAAAAAACCCGCGTGTTAACAGGCGATAACAATAGGACTAACAATATACCCAGACAACTTGCATTATGCATGCGGTCGAATTTTGTCCTCACCTTCCAAGCCACAGATATTTTGACAATGCATACCTATAACTACAATTGAAATCCGGCTCCTTCGCTTAGTGATTCAACTGGGGATATGAATTTACGCGGTTGAATATTTTGTTTCGCCTCCACCAGTGCATTTTGCATGCAGCTACTAGACGAAATATATTTTCAATTTTCCCGAAATCGAGTTTTCATTCAAAAATTTTTAAAAATAATTGAAAATTGTGCCCATAACACGTGACCACCGATGTTAGTCGACTCGTGGATGCAATAAAGCGGGTTAGCCAAAAAATGGCCGCGTGGCCATTCAAAAAAAATAAAAACAAAATTGGTGGTCTTTGAAAATGTAAACCACCTCGCCCGATGTAACCGTCGCATCGCAGTGACAACGGTTGGGAAAATGTTAACTGCGAGCAATATTTTCCATCAAACACAAAGCGACAACATCATCCACGTCATTGCCACCGCAAATTCCTCCATGTCATCTGTGGGTCCCAGGAACATCACCCTCATGGACTTGTCGTATTTGAATGGTATGCCTTAAGCATCATATAGAGACATGCCATTTTGGAGGCAGAATAGCTACAGCCGTTTAGTTTTTAATTTTATTTTGTTGTACGTTTTCCACAATGGTTATTATTTGGGAGGTGATGCCCTCCAAGGTGCGTGAATTGAATCTATACATTTCATTTTTGGAAATTTGCTCAATAGTAATGAACGCGTGAATTATGGTCGTGTGGGTCTCATAAATCGCAATTAGAAAGCTTTCTCCGTTAATTCAAGGCTATCGTTGTTGCAGAGGATCCATGAAATTGACTTGTTTACCCTCCATCAACGGCATTTTGAGAGACTTGTTCAAACTTATAGAGCCAGTGGGATTTTCTACTTTTAAACTTGTGCAACACACTTTAATAATTCTTATAGATTTTGTAGTATTTGTTGATTTCATATTTAATATATTTTATAATATTCTATCAATAATTGTCATTGTGAAGTTGTTTGTGTTGAGATAAGTATTCATAATTGAATGATATGTATTTCTTAGATCTGATAGTAACAAATCATGTGATGTCACATCCATGAACCAATAAAACATGATTTATTGTATAATTTTTGGTCTCACTTTTTTGGGGGTCTTTCTGGATATCTCCATACAAAGCATGCCAATGCGTCATCATATTTGGTGATGTGGCCTTGAAACCTTATTTATATGCAGGAGACTTGTCAAATAAGATGTGGTGCAAAATAAATGGAGTGGATTGAAACTTCCAATTAGATATTGATAAGTGCAAAACTATCGAGTCGCCCCCTTAGGTATGTAACAATTGTAAAAATAGAAATGGATCCTTTCATGGTCTATTAGACTTACTTTTTGGTCTACATATGATTTATAGTATCTGGGACTACCTCATACTCCATGGAGGATGCGGCTAACTGCATACCCTATCTCCTTTAGATTTGAATTCGTGAGATCTCTTTAAACAATACAAGTTCACCATAAGACTGGCTCAGAAATAAAACCATTGTGGTTTTATGCAAAATCTTATGTTGCTTTGATTATTCAAACTAGATTCTAATTGTTTAAAGCAATCTAATTGTCTCAAACCAATAAATAAATCCAGCAAAAAATATGTACCAAATTATATTATACAGTAATAAATTGTATAGATCTATAGTTCTATATATCTTGTTATGTAATCTTATAACTCAAAATTTTGAATTTCTAATGCATTTGAATTAGAATTATAAAAGAAGACTTGCCAAAACAAAAGACGTTCTTATGATAACTCGTTCAAAAGAATCAAATAATCTAAAAAATAGTATACAATATTACATGTATATAAATCTATATAAAAATATTGCATGTATATAAATCTATATTTTTATATACTTCATTATGTTCAGTTTCCTATGGTGTATCCGTCAGCACCTCTCATAGGTGCTTTTCTTCGTAGACATAGGAAAACGACACCAGGAAAAGATAAATCTTCTTCGCCAGTGAAAAGCATCGTAGTTTGAAAAACGGATTCATTAATTGTCCCTAATCGTACGAGGAATAACCGACTTTCACTGGTTCATAGTGGCAAACTCTTATGAGTTACACATCGAGCTTTATCTGAGGTATGTAGGCTTTATCTGAGGAGGGTTTTTCTGAGGAAAGGTTTATCTGAGGGTATAACGTCAGGTGTCCTCCCACAAATGGGTTTTCTTGAGCGCTTCTTGACTGTGCGAGTGGAGTGGGGCACTTGAAGGAGGACTACGGAAGCTGGGGACGTCCAGGTAAACATAGTTATACTACCATTTTCTCCTAATTCTTTTTGTTTTTAACGTATTTAGTAACACTGTTTTTCTTAGGGTTGTCAGAATATTGTGTCGAATGAAGATTAAATATGTTGTGATATTGCTATCAGGATTCAATTGTGTAGTTTTTGAGTCAATGATTGATTTGAAAACTACATAGTTGAATCCTGATAGCAATATCATAATTTGACTTGCTGTGGAAAAATGTCTCTTACTTATCATTAAATATGTTATTCAGATGGTAGTGGCGTCAGTGGTAGGATGCTTCACCGTCATGTTACCAGTACGGAGAGGTGAGGACGAGGAACTAGAGGTCCTTGAGAATATTGAACTCAGAATGATTTAGGAGAGATTACATATGGGCCTCATTCAAGTCAATCAAAAACTTCTATTTTCCTTTTTGTATCACTGTGACAAGAAATGGGTATAAATCAGACAAAATTGTCTCATGTGATCATTTGTTTTTATTTACTAGCACTTGTACTTATAGAAGATTTGAGAGATAGTTGATAGAAAATCAAAGGTAAATTTAAATGTATTCTAATATTACATTAGATAAAATACTATTGCAAATATATAATACAATTTCAAGGAGGACTATGGAAGCAGGGACGTCCAGGTAAACATAGTTATACTACCATTTTCTCCTAATTCTTTAATACATTTCGTTTTTAACACATTTGGTAACTCTGTTTTTCTTAGGGTTGCCAGAATATTGTGTCGAATGAAGATTAAATATGTTGTGATATTGTTATCAGGATTCAACTGTGTAGTTTTCAAGTCAATGATTGATTTGAAAACTACACAGTTGAATCCAGATAGCAATATCATAATTTGACTTGTTGTGGAAAAGTGTCTCCTACTTATCATTAAATATGTTATTCAGATGGTAGTGGCCTCAGTGGTAGGATGCTTCACCGTCATCTTACCAGTACAGAGAGGTGAGGATGAGGAACCAAAGGTCCTTGACAATATTGAACTCGGAATGATTAAAGTGAGATTACATATGGGCCTGGTTCAAGCCAGTCAAAAACTTCTATTTTCCTTTTTGTATCACTGTGACAAGACATGGGTATACATCAGACAAAATTGTCTCATGTGATCATTTGTTTTTATTTACTAGCACTTGTACTTATAGAAGATTTAAGAGATAGTTGATAGAAAATCAAAGGTAAATTTAAATGTATTCTAATATTACATTAGATGAAATACTATTGCAAATATATAATACAATTTCAACTATACAAGACAAGTGGTATTTGTAAGGGTCAAATTGAACATAATCATGAATTCTCATTAGCAAGTCACGCACCCATATACATAAGGAAAAAGTAGTTTACAAAGAGAACACACTAAGACACATGTAGGATATAAACAAATGTACATAAAGGGTTGTAATATTATTTGATAAACATACCAAAATTTATTTGAAATAAACAAATAAATACATATATTTACAATTATATCTTTGGAGGCAACATACTGTAGTATTTTAATATTGCATAGTCATGTTTTTACAATAGGGAAGCCGCTATGGAGCCATATAAATCACCAAACACATAAGGGTAAAGCAATGCATTGGGGATTTTCCCTCTTATATGTTTGGCAATTGATATGGGTGCATAGCCAACACCTCACAATAGTATCTTAGTTTCACTATAATGTAGATTTGAAAATTATTTTCTTTTCTTTACTTTTTCTAGTCACTCTCAAATGGAAAGGCTAATGATTATAGAAGGTAAGGCTTGATCAATCCATAGAAGCTTATGTAGTCAAGCTCAGAACAAAAAGAAATATTCTGAATCCAAGCTTTGTAATGATTTGAGTTAAAGTATAGGTGCATGGCTTAGAGGAGAAAATCAAATATTTTATTTTTATTATGTCAATAAGCATTCTACAACTATAATAAAAGTGCAGTGCAATGATGTTTAAAAATATTAAATAAATATAAATATAAATATATGAAATATAAAAGAAATATTTTTTTGATCAATTATATTTTTGGTTGTACACACAAATTAAAATAATTTTATTTTTTTAATAAAAGTTAAATCATCATAGTAAAAATAAATAAATAAAGAGATATAATATAAAGTGGTGATAAAAGTTAGAAAAATATTTATTGTATTATTATAATATAACAAAATAACTATTCAATTTAGTTTAAAAATATATTTTAAATAAACATTAAAATAAATAAACATTTACATTGAATCTAAATAAAACAAAAAGCATAGAAAATATATTAGAAAACATAATTATTTATAAATATATATTTTCATCACTTTCACAGTTTAAGTCTACGAATTATTAGCCTTCTCTATTTCTGATCTCTAGTTTTTGGAAATTCAGGTTTTACCCACCATAATCTTTGGACATTTTTGTAATCATCAATAGTCTAGAGCATGATTTTATGACAGTTTAACACTTTATGTATTTACTACTTATATTAATATTTAATATATTCGACTATGGCCCTTTACTGATCAAATATGTATATATGTATGTATGTTTTTAACAATATGATTTACTATAAAAATTATATATAAATTAAAAAGATATGAAAAAGATTAGAGCACTAGATAATTTACCAGTGAGCAAACAACAAAAGTGATATGGCCTTCCAATCCCCAAAACACGATATAATATGTAAATTGGATAAATTAACACATCCAATAAATTAACAAGGCAGGGTGATGCAAGTCCCAGAAGCTGAAAATTTGCAATTGAATCAAATTAAATTTATGCAATTTATCACAAACTTCTAAATTTAATCATTACTTTTATATACGGGAAAACACCACATGATCGACATTTGAAGAAGATAAACTATTGATGCAATCAATTATGATTTTTTTCGTTTGATATTTGTTAATTCACTAGTTAACAAATTTTTGAAAGTCAACCAAAGTTTTCCAATCAAATTATTAGCCTTGCCAAAAAATAATGCTTTTTCAACAGAATTCGGGTGTAAATTTTTGGTTCACAACATTTGGTTGGCACCCTATATTGGGAAAGAAAATTCCACTCCTCCTAAACCTTGTCCAGACTTGAATAACTTTTGCCAACCAGAAAGAATAAATAAAGCTTACCTACTTGGAGTAGAATGCCTGGTGCCAAGATTGCCAGGGGTATGGAGGAGGATTGCTTAATCTCTTATTGTTACGGTAATTTCTATAGTGAAGTAGATTCCACGATAATTATAGGGGTAGTATCCTTTATAATCCAGAGTAACGGATATGGCAGGGTCACATGAACAAAGCAATCTCCACCTCTGCAATTGAAGTTGATTCCCAAAGGACACATCCAACACAACCATGACTCTCTTAATTTTGTAGCATTGCACGATGGTGGTTCAGATTCTGGAAAACTGGGGTACAGTTATTTAATAGATTTGAACATCATTGGAAGAAAACAAAGAACTAAAGTTTTAGAGAGATGAAGAAACGGGGTCCAAATTACAAATATGCCTTCAACTAAAAACTGAACAAGACTTGACTCCAAATTTCAACAACAAGAAGTACCATGTCAAAATAACTACCTATAAATCCTACTCTTTGATGGCACTTCTGGTCTGTTTGGAGTATTCAGAGCTGTAAAAGTGAGAAGAAATTCACAGAGAAATGCAAAGGTAAGCTTACTACATTGAGTGTTGAACACTAATTTAAAAGAGTAAATGAATTCAAACTATTGTAAAAATAACTTGGAAGTGAACCATGTTCAATTCCCTCCAAACGCACACATAATGTTATGTGCAATAAGTAGTATAAATACATAAATCTATTCATGAATTAAATGAATATTTAATATTTATTTAATGCAGTAATATTCCTCTATTAATTAAATTTACATTTAATTAATTCATCTGAACCTATTCTTCTATTCTAATTAAATAAATTTTATAAATTTATTTAATTACTAACTATAGTCCAAATAATTAATTAATCCCTGTTTCTTTTTATTTAAATAAATTAAACATTTATTTACAATCACAAATCAAATCCCTATTTTAAATAAATCAATATTTATTTAAAAATTTCATCCACTTGCATTCTCCTACAAATACAAGTTGCACTCCCTATTTTAATTAAATAAAACATTTAATTAAAAAGACCTATTTATCCTCACCCACTTGCCAAACCCACTTGCTCATTAATCCCCTTCTAGATTTCACTAACCTGGACTTCTAGATTCTTCTAAGCCCTTCTAAATTTGCCTAATCCCTCTTATAATCATTTGCACAATCCTAAACCAAAATTAACCCCCAACCCATCATCTCAACCATTGATGACTCTTATAGAGTCATAACTGCTTTGCTTCCTCAACACAATAACCCACATTGGTCTTGACCCTTTAGTCAAGGATTAACCATGGGTAAACCTTGCACAAAAAGTTTACTCATTGGGTAATAGCCTTACACTTGGATAATAGCTTTATCCAATAACCCCAACCACATGAGGTTACCCTCATGTCTCCTCAGGCATTAAATGCTCCTTCTATCTCCTCTCAAGCCATCTCATGTTGACACTTGTCATCATGGGATTGGGTTGAAAACCATCACACGGATCATGAATCATGCAATCTTAGCCCTCTACAAACCAGATCAATCTTGACCATCCAATCTTCTATTTTACCTATAAATAGAACCCCATTCCTCAAGTGAAAAAAAGAGGAAGCATTAGAGCATTGTTACTATACTGACATTAGCATAGACACTTAAGCTTTCTCATAGCAACCAAATTTCTAGCATTTGCATAGCAATAGGAAGATCATTTTCCAACCATTTTTGAATCTCCATTTGACATACATGGTTAGTGCTAAAAACTAAGAGCTACACTCATTTGGATCTTGGAAAGAAGAAAGACAAGGGAGAGCTATCTAAGGAACATTATTGGGATCATTTAATGGAGTCTTTTATTTCTTGTTTTTATTTCATGCTTCATTTACATGCTTTTTAATCTTTCTTGGTAGGCATTGTGAGGTTTTGTTTGTTTAGATTATGTTTGTTTTGGTTGGAACTAACATCTAACTCTTTCGACTTATGTTTCCATCTTGGACCCTTTCATGTGCATAAGTAGTATTCTATTCTCCACAAATTATCATGTAACTAATATCGGAAACAAGACCCCAAAAAAGATCTACTGTAGAAAAACAGGATTGAAAATTGAAATCTACCCACATTGACCTTGAAATTGCTATTAATCCTAAATATATCAACTAAATCTCTGTAAATTATCATGTAGCTACAAATCCCCCAATAATTTGTCTTCAATAATGAAAAAATATGAACTATAATTACTGGTCCTTGTAGCACGGTGTTTGCATTATAGAACCCAGGTTCAAAACACAGAGAACATGATAAATTAATGATATCGGGTTACATACTGCATCTAATTCACTTGGCAAGGCATACCCCCAACAGACGATGTCAAGTACAACTCTGGGTAGAGTGGACGAATGAGACATTTTTCAGCTGTGGTAACACAACAGATGAATGTCCCACAAGTAAGAGGAAGTAAATCAAAATAATAAGAAGAATTGATATTACTTAAGCCTTGGCCTTTCCTTGAAGTTCAACAGTTCAAACTTCAAATATAAATATTAACTGTACTTACTAGGGTAGAATTTTTTAACACAAATTATGCCATCAGAAAACACAGATGTCAGCCCTGCCTAGAAGGCTATTGAAAGAGTCTTTGAAATCGAGATTTTTTGCAACCTCTGTTCTTGTCATTAATGAGGAACAATTGAGCATTGTGAGCAAGTAGGTGGCTCTACGAGGAGGTTTTAGGTTGTACAACATGTGATGTAGCTCTCGAGTCATGGAATCACATCCTCCATTTATCTATATCATCCAAGTATGTGCCATATCGTGCTCTGGATACGAAAAGTTTTCAATTGTGTATACTCTTACTTGAGATCCAATTCGTTTCAGAAACCAAGTTTCATTAAATTCAGTACAAAGATAGTCTCATGATTTCTTACTGATCAATTGATTTCCTGGTGCAGTATGCTAGTGTAGTTTACCCTGGAAATGGTTTGACCACATGAGACAACATTTCCGATAAGACCGTACGTAAGCTTTCTTGCAATAGAAGCCTATCGACTAATTAAATAAATTAAAAATAAAAAAATAATTATGCTATGATTTTTATTAATTTAATTGATAATTGAAAAAAAATGATGATCATTTTATGTACTTTATAGTCATTTATATAGTAGACAAAATAATCAGGTGTGACTATTTACTTTTATTCATTAAATAAAATAAAAATTAAAAAATAATTATATTATGATCTTTAATTTATTTAATAAATAATAAAAAAGGTCACATAAAACCATTTTGTCTACTGTGTGCTCCATACTATTCAGTACCGAACTGCTTGTACATACTATTCACTGTGGATTGTTTGCATCAACCTTTTACAATAACCGATGTTGACGTCACTTCCTATAGAGTTTGAAATTGAGACTTTAAGAACAACTTAGAAGGTAGGGTTAGGGTTTGAGTTATAAGAATCTTGGAAAAATATAATCATGCAATTGAATAGATTGAATGTGATGTGTTTGGAAGAACTCAATTAGTCTGATTTGATTCATAAGAAAAGGAAGATGCGGTACGAAAAACAAATAAGAACTAGATACTTTGTTCCTAGAGATTGGGTCTTGTTGTTCGACTCAAGATTCCAAGATTTCAAATGGAAATTGCATACCAAATGGTTAGGACTCTATGAGATAGAACAAGTTTTTAAAAATGGTGTTGTACTACTGATACCAATTGATGGAGAAAGGAAAACAATTTTTCTAAATGGTCATCAATTGAAGTTATATCACAAGTTAGCATCAAGAGAGGAATTTAAATCAGAAATACAATCAAGGGTTGAGCACTTTACCATGGAGGATTTTTCTCTCCAATCAATAGAATAATAAAGAGGGTAGATTAAAAACTAGAAATGGAAGTCTACCTTCCAAAAATAGAAAGGGGTCTAATTGAATACTAGCAATGATGGTCAATCCCCTTGGGTGAGCTAAAAAGTTAGAAAATAGTGGTTCATACCCAAAAGAGTAGGTTGAAAACTAGAAATGATAGCCTCTCTTTGGAACAAGAAAGCTTCATTTTATTCAAGGTGGCTCCTATCTGAATTAAGTTTGCAAAGAAAAAAACTACTCCAAGCGGCTTTGGGAACTCCTTGTGATCACTTCCTCTAGAACTCAATGTGGCTCCAAGTCATATGAGCTAATCACCAAATGATACTTTGAGTAGCTTTTGATATGTGGCATCTTCATCAGCTCCACAAAACTCCAAATATGATCATCAAAGGTAACATTTATTAAGGATTATTTTTAGATATATATTTCATTTATAATAATAATAATAGCATAAGTAAGATATCTTAGTCATTACATTTTAAAAGTGCTAAGTATTGCTCAAATATCTAAATAAAAACAAGTGTTAATGAAATCAAATATAAAGTGATATTTGAAGTGATGTTTTGTTTGTAACATTTGGCAAGTTCACATTAAATGAGAGGTCATGATTTCAAATATGTCATCATTTTCGAAAGGTAGATTTTGTAAGAAATTTGTGGCAAGCACTTTTTTGTTTTAGCTATAGAAACGGATTGAGATAACGACAAACAATTCCAATAAGTAAAGTTCATCTGAATGCCATACCTTAGTTGGTTTAACATAGGGAAAAACAGGGTGTGAAATCTTTTATACCAACCATTCAGGGTGAAAATTTTCATCAGTAATAGCCGCATCCTTCCATTTGTTGGGGAGCTCTTCCCTATTGTATCCCCTTTGTAGACTTGACACTTTTTCTCCCTCCTTGAAGAATCATTTAAATTCTTCCTTGTAAGATCCCTTTAGCTTCTTAGGGAATGTAATACCATCCCATGGGAGTCCAATAATGGTTGCAATCAACTCTAGTGTAACTTTAAAGGTAACCTTACTGATCTACACCTCCCTCTTTTCTCAAGACTAATAATTTTTTTTAGAGAGCTTCGAGTCAAAACCCTACATGCCTTCAACATAGCTATCTAAATTTCCTTTGACCACTTTATACCATAGCTTTGGTTTGCACTTGAATTCTTTACAAGCATCATGTTCAACTTGGATTATTTCCCCCCTCCCTCCCATTTCAAACAGTGTGAACTTTAGAGTAGAAACAAGGTGGGTAATACAAAAACCAGCTATTTGGACAAAATAACACTTACGATGAAAATGAAACTACTTTTTGAAAAGGACGCCCACCACCCTAGCAAAATATGACTAGCCAAAAGGGCACTGATGATAAAAACTGTGATACCCAATCATTAAACTTTTTATCCTCAAATATTTTCGCACGAACCAAATCTGATGTATATCATAGCTTTATTTCTAGATTTTTAAATCCTTGGAAAATGGATCTATGGATGTTAGCCTTCCCGCAACTTTGTCCTCCCTTCTCATGTGATTGAGGCGAATGTAGCTAATCCATCGAATGAGGGTCTTACACTTGGCCACCAAGTCTTCATATTTCCAATCCGAAGTAGATTCAGTTTTGAGAAAAGGATCGTGTTTCTTAATTCACCTTCGATTATAATTCAATCATACTTTTTTTCATTTATGATGATCAATCCGTAATAAATTGCATCCACCTCCACAAAATTTGATGTTTGCGTTCCCAAGTTAACCATGGAAAGCCAACACGAGATTACCCTTATGATCATGATTGACACCACCCCCACCCACCCGACCTGGGTTCCCTTTGGACAAGCCATCAATGTTTGGATAAGAACAGTTAATAGAGTACAAACGATTAGCAATTAAAATGTATTTAGCCTCCCATCTAAACCTTTTTTATATATGCACATCTCTATTCATATCTGTATTCCATTGTATTGTATCAGGATTTAATCAATAAAATATTATGTTCCTTCAATCTTACAAATGTTTATTTATTTTCTTTAAGGTGTTTATTCAAATGCTAGTAGTTGTGTTCATAAATAGTTACAAGAAATAGAAAAATATTTTATTTCTTTTTATAGTACATTAGAATAAGTTATCAATGTGATTGGATTAAATATTATAAGCTATTCTCTCTCTCACACACATATAGGATCAATTTTTTTCAAAATTAATTATTGAATTTTTTTCTTACTCTTTACTCATAAGTCAACATACCCATTACTCAAATAAAGCTCATGATTAATAATGGATGGACCTTATTGAACGCACTGAATACAAAAAATACCCTATAATTTTACATATAATTTAAAATAAAAATAACTATACAACTTAAAATTTAAAAGCTATGAATGTAGATCTACATTCAAAGAAAATATAATAGATTCAAAAATAAAAAGGAAACAACAAAAGGAAAATTTATTGTTCTTCAAAATAATCCTTAAAGAATAATAGTTAAAAATTTATGAAGCCATCCACAACAACAATTTAAATTTTAAAATTAAGAAAGTTATGAAAGAACAAAAGTAAAACATGTGGAATTCAAATATAAATTCCACATACTCTTAGCTTTATAAAGAGGGTAAACTTCAATAGATGCTCTGATGTGTAAACCAAACTCAAAAGTGGGATTATGTTGAGCATTAATGGGTGTTTCACAAGAGAGGATTGAATACTACATGTATATACAAATTATTGCCTTTTATATTTTCTTGCCTTTATCATACTCAATATTGAGGTGATAACTGAAGTTTTCTTAACCATTTTTGTTGTTGCTCACTTAGACCCTTGTAATTTATATAATACTTGAATTTTTTATGATCACTCTTGATTAAAAATTAACCATCAACCAAGTTCTACCAAAAATTGATTGATGTGTGCACGATAGATAGCATTTCCTTATCATATAGGGATAATCACCTTTCCACCCTTGTGAGTTTATATCTCTTGAATAGAATTAGATTCTTATTCTACATAAGCACAACCATAATTCCTTCTCATTATGCATCAAATTTAAAATTGAACGAGAGAAATTTAGAATAGATAATGTGAGACATGAGGTCATTAATACATTGAAATTGTCTAATATGTATTGTATACCCTCATTCCAAATGAAAGACATATTCCTTGTCAAATCAATTAAGGGTGTAGCCAATTTGTAGAAAGCCTTAACACAAATTTTATAGTAGATGCCAAGGATTATGGGTCCCCATAATTGTGTCAAAGTCTCCAAGGGAGACCAATCTCAAATAGCATTGATATTATCCATGTCCACCTACACTACATTTTTTTTTATGATATGCCTAAGTGTTGGCATTGTGTTGTCATTGATGTCAACTGGTATGAGATGACCAATGGTAGATGAGATGTATGTGCAACACTAATATGAAGGAGTACAGTATGTGATAGCTTGGATATCACCTTGTTTTGGTGAACACCAGTAAAGGTAAAGAAGATGATCATAGAGGTCATTAGTACACAAGTTAGTGCCTGACTTGTGTGATGAGATGGATAAGTGTTTTGAGCGGTTTCTTGTGATGAAGAGGCATAATGTTATCTGAATCACTTCTACTCTGAAAGAACGGGATGAACCGATACGCTGTAAGGTTGCAGAACAATAAGACTCTCACCATGTGAAGAAGAAGTCATCATCTGAAGCAATGACTGACAGTAAATATGCTCACACTAGATCACATGAAGAGCATCGCAGGAAGCAAAAGACAAGGTGTTACCTCATCGAGTAAGTAGAGCTTATTTCCTATTATGCTTTGAGTGCATCTTAGTTTCAAGAGATAAGATTGAAAAGGTAAAGGCGAGCACTAGAAGGATCACACCAGATCCATCGGTGAATTGAAGAAATTCCCTAAGTGCATGAGATCAGGGTTATGCACCAGACTAGAAAGAGAAGGCATGATGCCAGTATAGAGGGAGTATGAAGTGTTTGTCATCTTGACAAACCAGTTGAGATATGGTCAAAGCTAATTAGGGAAAAGGCAAGGCTGAGTAGATGCAAATAGAGGAATCTGACCTAACTGAAAGAAGATGGAGCCTTGAGAAATAATGTTGACATGATGCCATCAGGAGTGGTAATTGGTATATGAGTCCATCTATTGTATAAGCAAGGAGAAGTAGTAGAAGATATCTTGGACTTATCTGTTTGGAGACCGGTTTGAGAGTTCCATCGTCAGTTCAAGATGAGAGAAGATATGACAAGGTAACCTGTAGAATGGTTAAGACTAGAAGGGTTAGCAAACCAACCGAAGTAAGGAACTGGTAGGGTGGTTGGTCGGTGATCCTACTTGGACCAACTTGAAGTGCATAGTTGGCAGATATTCAACATGGAGTCAACATGGAAAACTCATGGTTGGATAAAGATAGAATGTACAATGATAGGGTTGTTGTAGGGTTCATTAGTGTTAATGAAAGATCCCACAAATCACAGACTTGCTGCAGAGCGATTGCAGGGGTTTGAGACTCAAGGTCTGGAACACAACTACGAGCCAACAAAGAGATATTGAGAAGATCAAGGCAATGAAGGAAACAACCTGACAGATCTTTCATGACTAACCAAAGGATTTGTTGTGAAGGTAAAAAGCAAATCACCAGGAATGAAGGGCGTGATTGAGGAGATGTGACTATGGCAGAGATGTGCATTCAAATGTTAGAAAGATTAGATCATGCAAGATCTAATTAGATTTGGTTTTCCTCGAGGATGGTGAGGAAACCCTAACCGCCTAAATTTTGAATTAGCATTTGGTGGGAAATCTGGGCTATAAGTAAAAAGGCCTAAGAGATTGTTTGGTGCTGCTGAAGAAGTGAATATTGTGTTGTTGTGAAGTGGAAGACTTCTGCAACTAAGAACAAGATCAACTGAGTGTTTAATGAGCATCTAAGAAGAGAGTGAGAGAAAACCTAGTTGAAGCCTTCAACCGATTGGAGAGAAGGACCAATAGTTCTTGCACCGATAGAGTGTGATACCGGTGATGTGCTGAATGTGAGGTGTAGATCCAATAGAGAAGCAGTAGGTTTAGAGCAGGAAGAAGAGTGAGTCAGTAAAGGAGAGAAGGTACTTCATCGATAGAGTAAGGCATTTGATAAGGTTGCGAGATTCACTTGTAACATGATAAAAACTTATGTATTTGAAGTTTGCATTGTGAACACTGAGTTGTAGCTGGGTGCAGGGGTTGAAGCTCCTTTGGGTTGTAGCTCCTTGGGTTGGTGTCCTAAAGTTAGGGGTTGGTGCCCTAAACTTTGTAACCGTGCTGTGAGGTTGGATTGGAGCAGTAGTCTCTAGCAATATTGCTCATTGATTTTTTTCCCATCTTGGGTTTTCCTCGTATATACTGGTGTTATGTGATGTCTCCTTGTGTGTGTGTGTATTGAGTTAGTCTCATTTCTAACCGGTAAGTCTTCTTTATGCTTGATTCACAAACCGGTGTTGCTCACAAAGGAAATTTTTGAGAACTGCTGATTCACCCCCTCCTCCTCTTAGTGGTGCATTGTGTCTAACAATTGGTATTAGAGCCTAGGTTCCCTGTAAGAAGAGTGTTCTCCAACTTGGGTAGATTCTGGCCTAAGGACACAATGGTTTGTTCAGTATCTATCTCTGCCCTAGTATTTAATGGTTCAAATTTTTCTATTTGGAATTGCAGAATGGAAGTTTTCTTATCCTCTTTAGGGTTTGATGTGTGGATGTGAGTAGTTGATGGTCTCCCTAGAAAGGTCAGTCTTCCTACTAGATGTGTAGAAGAAAGAAGAAACCAGTGCAATGAAGAAGCCATGAAGGCTATTTTTAGTGTGCTCATCGGTGATGTCTCTTCATAGGTGGATAGGTGTAATATGACAAAGAGCTTATGGGAAAGATTGAAGAAGCTCTATGGAAATGAACCCTCAACAGTAGATCCTGTAGTTGAAGGAAATATGAGAAATACATCTCATGTTTATATGGATGATGAAGATAGGTCTTCCTATAGCCACAACAATGAAGAAGAAGGAGCTCAACTTCATGTGGCCCAAGAATCTGAAAGTGGCTGGGAAATCACCTCTCCTCAACAAGATGTGTTTGGGGACAAGGATGAAGATGAAGCCAAAGTAGATCTTGAATGTGAACTGACATGTGCACTAGATGAGCTACAAAGTGTTAGAAATAATTTTAAAAACTACAAAAGATCAGTTCATGAGGATTGCAGCCAGTTGAGAACCTGCCTTGAAGTATCAACCCCAAAGGTTGATTTATTTTCCACTCAACTAGAAGAGACAAAAGAATTGACTAATTAGTTGGAATTAGTTTTGGACTCCAGAGGAAGTGAAATAGAGAATTTGAGAAATGAATACAAGCTATTTAAGAATGTTGCAGTTGTTGAGCAAAACTAGTTGATCACATGCCTTGAAGAATTTGAGAAATGTATCTCGGAGTTAAAGACTCAACAAAAGGACACCAAGGAATGCAGGTGCAAAGATCCAAAGGTTGAGATAGAGACAAAGGATAAAGAGCATCAACAAATAATAGTTGAGATGGAGTTCCTCAGAAAAGAACTTGAGAAATATCAAGATGAGCTCAAGTTGAGGATGAAGAATAGTATTACATGGAGAAATAATGTAGATCCCAAAGGAAAAAGGAAGATGGGAGAAGAAAGCTTCACCGAAAGCAAGAAAATAAGGAAGCAACAAAGAAGACCTCCTACCAGAAAAGGAAAAAGAAATGCTACCACCTAGAGGGTGAAGCAAGTGTGGGAGAAGAAGAGACCAGATGGAAGAGCTGGACAAAATGGACAACCAAGGATCCATTCTCAAGAAAGAAGAAATGGAGATGCCAAACTGGTAAGATCTCCCCATCCATGGCAAAATAATTTTGTAAGTCATATGCCATAATTTACCAGTTACTGCTTTGCATGTGATTCCTATGGCCATAGGGTAGAAGTATGTAGAAAGAGATCTAGAAGGAATTATCTAGGATCTCATAGACAACATGCATATGAGATTTTTTTTCCAAGAATAGATACATGCATGCTTCCTCTCCCGATCATTCAAATGTTTTTTGTCATAACTTCAATGGTCTTGGCCATACAGAGTCTGAATGCAAGAAGAGGAACCCGTAGCCACATGGAGGCTAGTACAATGGCTATACTCTGCAGAAAGATGTATACAGAGGATATGGAAATTAGAGACCTGCAAGGAACCAAAGAAGAAATGTCCCTGCAGGAGCAAGAGGTCCACTGGTTCTGGTTGCTAGACACATCAACATGACCAGAAGCAGATGGTCAAACCGATATGCAAAGAGATTCCCCAAACATAAAGTTGGGATGGATGTTGTGTGCTACTATAGCACTACTTCTAGCTGTGATGTAGAATTAGGAAATGGGAGGACTCATCAGCAAAAGAAGGAAAGACCTGCTCCCAAATCTGAAAATGGGAAGAATGAACTCATGCAGGTATGGAGGAAGACGACCATGGATCAACATTGTGCATTTAAAGCACAGGTGATATCTCCTAAGGCCTAAAGGACTTGCAAAATATTAGGGGGAGAAATGCACATTAAAACATTCATTCACCCCCTCAGAAATGAAGGCAACTTGGAAACCTATGTTGTTGTTGGCATAAAGGAAGAAGATGACAAGAGTGTGCAGGTGTTTCCTTAACCACACATCTACAGATCAGTGATGGATCACCACTGCATGTGTCAAGAAGAAGTGGTTAACAATTAATATCAAATGTTAACTGATATGTGCAAAATGTTACCGGTATGACTACTAATAGGAACTTGCAGGTTATGTAAGACAATGAAGTTGGAAGTTCATTGCATTAGACTCGGTAACTTGAAATGTGGAGTTTGTGTCTCAGGTGGTATTGGAAAATACCTGAATGACATATGATTGGCAGGGTTATTGATCATGCTTTTGGGCTAACCAATTTTTTTATTCTTAGCATGATGATAACATCGTATGACATTGTGTAGGTCTGGGATCATGTCATAAGCTGTGCTAGATAAAATGGAGATGAAGGATCATCAGATGATCACATATGAACAACTAAACTAGTATTGTAGCTAACTAGAGATGAGGACCTGAGATGTATGACTCAGGGGGAGTTCAAGTGCTCGTGATGAAGAGCTGGCTTGCTTGAACTGGTAAGAATGTTGATTGCCCAAACTCAAGGAGATGGAATTTGCAAAGGTATTGTAGGTTGACCAACAAGAGAGCAATATTCACTAACACATCAACAATTGGTATCCATCACTTTGGACCCGCATACTCAATTAGTGTCAGTTGATGGTTAAGTTCCCCATCTCAACTGTTGTGACTTAAGAAGATGTAACAACTGGTGACTAGATAACAAGAGGTATCTAAGGAAGTGTTACATCCAATGAAGACAAAGGAGGCAAAAGTATTCTGTTAGTGACCGACACATACAAAGAGTAATAATAGCTTGACACTACCCTTTTTCATTGTGACAAAGGGGGAGAAGAACTATGTAGTATGTCAGATACTACATGTGTTGACATCAATGCCAAAGGGGGAGATTGTTGGCATTGTGTTGTCATTGATGTCAATCGATATGAGATGACCACTTGTAGATGAGATGTATGTGCAACACTGATATGAAGGAGTACAATGTGTGATAGCTTGGATATCATCTTGTGTTGTTGAACACCGGTAAAGGTAAATAAGATGATCACAGAGGTCATTAGTACACAATTTAGTGTCTGACTTGTGTGATGAGATGGAGAAGTGTTTTGAGCAGTTGATTATGATGAAGAGGTAGAATGTTATTTAAATCACTTCAACTCTGAAAGAGCAGGATGAACTGATACGCTATAAGGTTGCAAAACAACAGGAATCTCACCATGTGAAGAAGCAGTCATCATGCAAAGTAATCATTGATAGTAAATGTGCTCACACCAAATCACATGAAGAGCATTGCAGGAAGCATAAGACAAAGTGTTACCTCATCGAGTAAGTAGAGATTATCTCCTATTATGCTTTGAGTGCATCTTAGTTTGGAGAGATAATATTGAAGAGGTAAAGGCGAGCACTAGAAGGATCACACCAGATCCACCGATGATTTGAAGAAATGCCCTAAGTGCATGAGATCAAGGTTATGCACCAAACCAGAAAGAGAAGGTATGATGCCAGTATAGAGGGAGTATGAAGTGTTTATCATCTTGACAAACTAGTTGAGATATGGTCAAAGATAATCAGGGAAAAGGCAAGGCTGAGTAGATGCGAACAGAGGAATCTGACCTGACTGAAAGAAAATGGAGCCTTGAGAAAGAATAATGACATGGTGCCATCAGGAGTGGTAACAAGTATATGAGTCCATCTATTGTATAAGCATGGAGAAGTAGCAGAAGATATCTTGGACTTATCTGTCTGGAGACCGGTCTGAGAGTTCCATCGATAGTTCAAGATGAGAGCAAATATGACAAGGTAATTGGTAGAATGGTTAAGATTGGAAGGGTTAGCAAACCGACCAAAGTAAGGAACTGGTAGGGTGGTTGGTCGGTGATCCTACTTGGACTAACTTGAAGTGCATAGCTAGCAAATAGTTGACATTGAGCCAACATGGCAAACCTGTTGTTGGATAAAGATAGAATGTACAACGATAGGGTTGTTGCAGGGTTGGTTAGCTTTAATAAAATATCCCACAAATCATGGACTTGCTGTAGAGAGATTGTAGGGGTTTGAGGCTCAAGGTTTGAAAGACAACTACGAGCTAGCTAAGAGATATTGAGAAGATCAAGGCGATGAAGGAAACAACCCGACAAATTTTTCATGACTAACCGAAGGATTTGGTGTGAAGGTAAAAAGCAAATCGCTAGGAATGAAGGGCATGATTGAGGAGATGCGACTATGGTGGAGATGTGCATTCAGATGTCAGAAATATTAGATCATGCAAGATCTGATTGGATTTGGTTTGCCTCGAGGATGGTGAGGAAACCCTAACCACCTGAATTTTGAATTAGTGTTTGGCAGGAAATTTGGGCTATAAGTAAAAAGGACTAAGAGATTGTTTGGTGCTGCTGAAGAAGTGAATATTGTGTTGTTGTGAAGTGGAAGACTTCTGCAAGTAAGAACAAGATTAGTCAAGTGTTTAATGAGCATCTAAGAAGAGAATGAGAGAAAACCTGGTTGAAGCCTTCAACCAGTTGGAGAGAAGAA
Organism: Cryptomeria japonica; assembly: GCF_030272615.1. Lineage (NCBI taxonomy): Eukaryota > Viridiplantae > Streptophyta > Pinopsida > Cupressales > Cupressaceae > Cryptomeria > Cryptomeria japonica. The sequence continues at coordinate 733,228,572 of NC_081409.1, forward strand.
CCGGTAGTTCTTACACCGACAGAGTGTGATATCGGTGATGTGCTAAAGGTGAGGTGTAGATCCAACAAAGAAGCAACAGGTGTAGAGTAGGAAGAAGAGTGAGTCGATAAAAGAGAGAAAGTACTTCACCGTCAGAGGAAGGCATTTGATAAAGTTGCAAGATTCACTTGTAACATGATAACAACTTACGTATTTGAATTTTGCATTGTGAACACTGAGTTGTAGCTCGGTGCAAGGGTTGAATCTCCTTTGGGTTTTAGCCCATAAATCTGATAGGGTTTGTAGCTCCTTAGGTTGGTTCCCTAAATTCAAGGGTTGGTGCTCCTTGGGTTGGTTCCCTAAACTTTATAACTGTGTTTTACTGTGTGGTTCGATTGGAGCAGTAGTGTCTAGCAACATTTCTCATCGAGGTTTTTCCCATCTTGGGTTTTCCTCGTATATACTAGTGTTATGTGATGTCTCCTTGTGTGTGTGTGTGTGTATTTGAGTTAGTCTCATTTCTAACCGGTAAGTTTGCTTTGTGCTTGATTCACAAACCGGTGTTGCTCACAAAGGAAATTTTTGAGAACCACTAATTCACCCCCTCCCCCTCTCAGTGGTGCATTGTGTCTAACACTAAGTAGATACAAGATTCATGTCATGGTGAACTTTCAATTTGACTACTTCACAAATAGTGTTTGTTCTTCCATAAATCCCAACACTTCTTTAATGTTATTTGATTTTTTTTCCCACATCTTGCAACACATAAGAATGCCATCAGAAAAGTTAAGCATAAAATTCCTCAATTGCTTAGGTAACATTTGACTAATGCATGATTAGAAGCCTGTGGGGGAATTTGTCAAACTAAATGACATGACAAAAAATTTATAAATCTTTTAGAAACACTTAAATTTTATATTATGAATACCATCCACTCAAAATTAAATCCAATGGTAGTCTACTATAAGATAAAATTTTGAAATATAGATCATTTTGTCAATCTCTCCATCAATTTGTTGGTCCTAGCGATTTGCTATTAGTTTTTAATAGCCTTCTTATTGAATACTCTCTAGTGAAAGCACATGTATGATAATTTTTTCACCAAAACTATAAATGAAGAAAAGAGACTTGATTTGGATTTGATGTGCATGATTTCTAGTAGTTCATGTATTTTATTCTTGATTTCCTCCTTATGTCTCTTGGGTTAGTGTAAGGAGTAGTGATGATGGGTTTAGTGCCCTCTTGAAATTATCTATGATATTCTCAAGGCCTCTTTTCAGTGGTCTCCCTAAAGGAATGTTTCTAAATACATTTCCAAGTATGTCCAAGAACTTTTTACATCCACACTATACACTTTCTTACCTTTGGTGGATTTTTCTGTAATCACCAAACATAGAGCCACCCATGATGATAGATCCTCTCCATTATTTTAGTAGATACAATCCTTAGTGCTCCATTTGTCATTAACCAAAGTATCACTTTTATCCCTTATAGTAAAAGTCTTTAGTTCTATGCTCTAGAAGTTTTGTATGATCTTGCCTAATGAGTGTATCCATTGTATATCTAGGACTATATATATCTCCTATACTAATAACACAGAAACCATATTTCATATCATATCACCCCTAACTAATATTTAGTTGAGAGATCTTATTAGTTCATTTGATGGTGAATCTATCAATCACCATTACATTAATCCCTTCAAAGACTTGTATTTTGATGCCTTGCTTTGCCATATGTCTCTTATCAATAAATTTAAGTAGTATCAATGATAATGAGTATGCCACTCTTTATCTTCATCGTACTAACATATGCCAAAATATTTTACCTTGGATTATAAAAGAGTGGCAACAATGCCTCTTGAAATCTCATTTTCCGCTCTCATCTTTTCTTCTTCTTCCATCTCTACTTTGAGTTCAAGTCCATATCTAGTTTTAGTTCTTCTTCACTCTATGATTTGAAATATTTATACTTCAATTCATCTTTAGATCTTACATCAATGTAGCATGCTCATCGTTACCAAAACATAAATGACTAGGTGATTAGGGATCCTTGTATCTAAACCATAACTTATTTCTTCTCAACTCATTCCTCACCTTGATGTTTGGACTTGGTGGGAAAATATTTCTCTATTGTGCATTTTAATGAAATACTTGTTTGTAGTGAAAGTCTTTGATTGAAACTGTTTTTCTGGCATGGAAATATCTAGTGTCAAATCTTACTTATTTTCCTCTTCTAGGGTAGGTGGTTTGAAATATTTGACCAATCCCTTTAAAAATTTAGTTAATCTTTTTAATGAGTAGCGTAGTCAATATTCTCTCCATGAAATCTACTAGTATTATAGATATTTTCTAAAACCTTATTATATAATTATTCACTAAACTAGACTACTTGACAAATGTCAAACATTTAAAGTAAGCTTTAGGATCCTTCCAATGAAGCTTCTCAATTAGTAGTTTATATAATTCATCATAAGAGGTGACAAATCTTTGAACTTGAGTGATTTTGATCATGGCATCGCTACTCATGTGTAATACCCTCCAAGTGAAAGGTAGAAAACTTTATTACTTCATATTTAGTCATTAGTACCAAACATATGCATGTGTGTAGATTTTATACCCAAGATTTGGTTGTGCATCTTTTTGATCCATCATAGGGAGAGAGTATCGGTTTCCTTGAAGCTTGCTACAAATATCTCTAAAACGATTGTGACCTAGGTTCATGTCTATAACCATTTTGGGAAATCATGTTCGTATATCTAGTAAGTGACATATCACTTTAGATATCCTCTAGGCAAGCTTCCTATTCTGTATTATAAGCTCTAATGTCATACAATAACAAGTTTTGGTCTTTGGGCTCTAAAATATCTACCTTCTTATTCCAAAAGGTAGGTCTTATAACTAAAACAAGGATAACCTTTTATGTGTGACATCAATATTATTACCTCCATATGTAATTTCTTTATTTAGTGGCTATCTATCCATATTCATATTACTACTATCCATCTTGTGAAGCACTTCTACCATCATATAAATCATCAAATGAAACTTTTTTCTAATTTGACTATCAAGGCTATTGTCCACATTTGTTCTCCTCTCTTTTTATGTCATACTATTATTATTTGCAACATATTGTATAGGGCAAGATTTCATCTCTAAACTGATTGTACACTATCTTTATTTCCTTATTTTATTGGATGATATCTAGTTGCTCTATCACCACACTATTAAAAACTCACGCATGCAAAGTTTAACCCTTACAACACAAGTTGGCAAGATAATGAACTCTAATACCATTGTAATGCCCTATTCAAAATACTAATGTTAAACTTGATTCTTAACCTTTTATAAACACTTATTATTTGGAACAATAATAACATAATAAATTGATTGGAAAGGAGGTATGACACTTAAGATTTAAATAAATGATTTCTTTAGATGTTTCAAATTTGAATTTTTTTAGTACATATTTTTTTGAGTGATTAATGATAAATACTTATTAAAATTGTCTAATTTAAGATATTTTGAAAATAAAAATTTACATTTTTTTTCATTGATTAAATATTTTAATATTAATTTAAAATATATTATAATATTCAAATCCAAATATCAAACAGGATAAAGCCTTTTAAACTCCACTCCAAGACTAAACTACAATGTGCATTTCCAAGGACTATATCTTTTACGAAAACTATAACACACAAAGTATGTCCGGGAAGCATAATTACAATATGGTGTAATGTGGATATGGCACCTTTCTTCATTTCATTCCCTGCACGACGGGGATGATAGAATAATCTTTTTATAAACTACAATGCGCAGTATGTCCGTCTTATGTAAAGTTTTTGATACGTTGGGTGTTTTTCTTTTGGTAGATACTTCTCCGCAAGAAGAACGAATGTTTATTCGAATGTTTTGTCGACATCAAGAGGGAAGATGTTGGTATCTGATAGATCCTCCAGTTATATCTGACATGTGCTGGCACTTCAATTTTCTAATTTATTTAGTGAACGTGCCATAGAAATTAAAATTTGAAAATTATGAATGTAGGTCTACATCTAAAGACAATATAATAGATTCAAGAAATAAAAAAGGCAACAAAAGGAATTTAAAATTATTCATGTTTTTGAAAATAATCTTCTAAAAACAACAATAATTGTTGATTCATCCAATCGCAAAAATTATTTTAAATTATTCACATTTTCAACGCAAGAATTGCCAAAGAGCAAAAGTTTAAAATATTCAAAGATCAAAATTGGAACATAAATTCAATACACAATTAGCTTTGTAAAGAGGGTAAACATGAAGAGATGCCTTAATAGATGTATCGAAGAGGATTTTGAGGAGATTAGGGGTATTCAATTGTTGACCAATTTCAAGCTATGTTAATATTTTTTGAGGAATTCATTGACCATGAGAACTAAGTTGCCAAAAATATGAAATAAACACCCATCTCAAATGCATATTGGCAAACTTATAATGCCCATGTTAGATGTATATATTTAATTTTAATTGTTGGATAGCTATGTAGCATTATATATGGAAACTAAACTCTTATCGCTATTTGCTATTCGCTATTCTCTTTTTCATCTCTAAAACTATAATTCTATTGTAATCAATATAATTTTGAAAAAGACAAAAGGTAAATGAAAATGAATAAAATGGAGCATGAACCATCATTTTTTATCTCATATGTTAGCTAAATTTTTCCATTGCAATCTACAACCTTTCACATAATGTTGTAAACACAAAAAATTGTATTCATTACTTACAAAGAAAGAAAAAGAAAACAAGAGTACCAAAAACTTGGAGTAATTATTCATATTCCTTCCAACAAGTAACGTTCACCAATTTTGACAGAAAATTTATGAATTTTCATCATATAACAAAAACCTATTAATTAAATTACATTTTACATCATTTTGACCTCATCATGATCATGTAATTATGTTTACTATTAAGATAAAAATCCAATTCTACATAGGTGCCATGGGTTTCACCCCTTTCTTTGGAGCCATTATTCGTTGCAATCACTCCTCCACGCCTACACCAATATGTCTAACTCCCACTCTGCTCTCTTTAGATCTCAAATCTCGAATATGTTTTGATATCAATTGTTAAACTAATTAGACAAATTGAGTATCTACAAATTATACATAAACATAGTATTTAAAGTGGTTCACCAATTTGACTACATCCATCAAAAAGAAGAACAAAGATCATTATTATTATTGCAGCTTACATACATAAAACTTTACCTTCTTATATATACAATAGCCTTAAAAAATAGATGAAGAGACATAAAAAAAATATGAAATGAACAATCAGACTTAACAATCCAACAGTCCAAACATTCTTAAAAATATTATGAATATTATTGACAAAGTAACTCTCCAAAATCTCGATTACTATTTGCTAGGCTATGTCTTAATGTTGAAATGAACAAGTCGCTACCTTGGAAAATCACCTTGAACTCTGAGTTTGGAAAATGGTGCCAGCCCATTATCGATGAAAATGTTGGCTTCTTTTGTCAAACTATAATATATTTGGTCACTTAGTGGGTAAATGCGGGATCTGAGGAATTGAAAATATGCGTAGAAGGGATAAAGGAATTATTAGGGAACCTCCTACAACTTCTAAAGTTTGTGAAGGCTCAAGAACTTCTACTCATTCTCATTCTCATTGGAAGGATCCGCAATTTCCATAGCCTGTTATTAGGTGTACCATCAGATCAAATAAATAAAGAGCAATCTATATCTTTGGCTGTGAATATTGGGGTTGGTAGGACTCCCATCCCTAACCGCAGAAACAATACGAGAGTAAGCTCAGTCTAGTTTAGGAGGCTATTATTATTGCAAACTTGGTTGAAGATAAAGATTATGGGGCCTCAAGGAGAAGTATACACAACCAATAAACTAAAAACTTAATCTTTGAAGAGTTATTTAAAAACAACACATTTGAAGAAGTAGAAAAAATTTTAGTGACGAACTTCAACTAAAATTTATATGCCTCCTAGATTCTTATGGACTCACATAACTCAGTGGATGCTCTGCTTTAGTTGAATAGTCCATTTGAGGTTCTCTTATTAGCCAAGAGTTGAAGTAGATACTAGTGTAATAGTCCATTTGAAGTTCTCTTATTAGCCAAGGGTTGAACTAGATACTAGTGTAAGAAAAACAAAGATGGGATAAAAAGGATATGTGGAAAATGAATCAAATTAAGGTTGGTTATCACAAATAGAAACATACCAAAGATAAGCAACTAAAGTAAAATATTTGGGGAAAAAAAGAGATGATTGATAATACATTAGGGTCTAAAAAATTTTAAAAATGAGGCTTTTATTTTGGAATATTTAAGAGGGCTCAATAACCTCATAAATAGAACATTTTGACGTGTATTATTTTAGATAATAAATTAGTGTTTATGGTGAAAGTAGATAATAACAATATTGAAAGACTAAATGAATTCAACCACAAAACCCTAGCCTAACAATCAACAAAGATCCACCATAACATATGAAGATTACCTAGGACAATGCAAATCAAATGAAATCACAAAATCACAAAGATTATACCATCACATGTCCAATAGGGTTTAGATCTCCATTCTTCCTATCTCCATTGATCTTGCTTGATATATTTGTTCTCAGATTTTATATGTGTACAAGAGCTCAACAAAGAACCGAAATGTGGTTGCAAGTAGGCTTGATCACATATGATAGTTCGAATGCTAGAAGACTTGATAAGAATGCATACGGTGGATAATGAAGGATGTATCTCCTTATATAGAAGACACTATAAGATTGAGAGGTGTAAAAGATAAATGGTCGGCTATGATTAGAGGGTAGTTAGAGAAAATAAGAAAATAATGAGAGGGTAGGTAGTGTAGGAATTAAGAGATGAATGACATGTGTCATAGGTAGAAAAGGCTAATGAATTAATTAAATAAATAAAGATTTATTTAATTAATAGAGGAAATGGGATCAATTAAATAAATAAAAGTATTTCTTTAATTTAAGAAAAAGGATAATTTAAATAAATAAATATATTTATTTAAATAAGAAATAAGGCTAGAAGAGGATAAATGAATTAATTAAATAAATAAAGAATTATTCAATTAATAGAAGAATTAGGCTAAAATAATTAAATAAATAAAGATATTTATTTAATTAGACTGGAATATTTTAGGTGTCTACATTTTGCCCCTCTTTGAGACAATGCAGCTTGTCACATTGTTTCAAAGAAGGTAATATGAACTGATACAAAGTTGCCCCAAGATGGGAATGATATGCCCCCTCGAGAGATTGGATGAAAATGTTTGAAAAGATCACAGATAATCTCTCAATAAGAAAGAAAGCCTTGAATGGATTGATAAGATAGAGTGAGAGTCACGAGATAAAGAAGACTGACCCGAGAGACTAGGGCTAGGGCTAAGGCTAGAGCAGTCTATAAGATAGACTACGAGGGGAAAACATCCTCATTGTCATCCACACATCTAAGAGATCAGAGTGCAGAGAGAGAAAAGAGAAATCAACAGTGATGGCATTGATGCACAAATTCAATTGCGTTCATCGATTTCAGAGGCCAGTAGATGCAAGAGAGCCGGTAAGTACCACAAAACCTCCTTGTACTTTATTGCAATAAATGTTGTCATAAATTCATATTAGGTAGCACAATAAATGCACATTAGGTATGTCTAGAAAATGTCAAGCGGGAGGAAAAACATTAAGTCGCATCTGCATTGGTTCCAAGCGCGTTTGGGTAGGCTAGGCGCGTTTGTGTTATGAATGCGCATTTATGTCATAAATGTGTGTTTATGTCTTCTAGACTGAATCGATAGTTCTATGATAAACATACGTTGTTGATTGGATAAGCTACTGAGAGGATACACTCAATAAGGTCCTCTAGGGAAGACCAAAATAGCAGATAGGACTAGGATTGACAATTCTATGATAGAATATATGTTGCTAATCAGGAAACTACTCAAGAGGATACACTCAAGTAGAGGCCCTAGGATAGGATAGAACAAGGCACTTTGTGATGAATAAGGAATACCAAAATGTAGTACTTTGTGATGAACATGGAGCACTAAAAAGGACAACACTTTGTGATGAATAGGGAATGCAAAAGCATAGTACTTTGTGATGAATAGGGAGTACCACTAGGATAAAAAGCAACACTTTGTGATGAACAGGGAGTGCCACTAGGATAAAAAAACAACATTTTGTGATGAACATGGAATGCCACTATGATTGACACAGTTGATTTGCTTAACTGTAGGAGGACCTACCTATGTTGGAGTCACGAGAGAGATTCCCATCGACTTAGAGTTTGCGAGCAGAGCTTACAGTTGAGGAGAGAGTAGCAGTTCAGGCTATGGGTCTGTGACATATTTTGTATGTACCTGAGTTTTTGAGCGAACATTGGATTTCTGTCTGCATTAGCTGAGAGATGGCACTCAGAGACTTGCACGTTTCATTTGCCAATGGGTGAGATGACAGTCACCTTAGAGGATGCATACAGGATGCTGTGGATACCGATCGATGAGGAGTTAGTCAAATTAGGAGGTATTTTCCACAGTAAGTCAAATTATGATATTGCTATCAGGGAGTAGTGGTTCACAAGAACTCATTTCTAATAGCAACTGATAATTCTCTAAAAATACTTCTTATACAAGATTGTAATAGAGATTACCATGCCAATGATATTGAGACGTAGTGGTTCACAAGAACTCATCTCTAATAGCAACTGATAATTCTCTGAATTACCATGCCCATGATATTGAGACGACGCAATATCTTGGTGTGGTTTTTCCAACGCATTACCAGTGTTTATTTTTCTCTATTGGGGCTATCTGTGGCTTAATTCAATCTTACAGAACCATATGATACTATTTTCATAAATGAACAGTGATATTCTTGTAATGATTCTAATTTATATTTTTGTTCAAGCTATTTTTGTGCTCGAACAAGTTGTCTATAGTCTCTGGTTGAGAAGAAACAATTGGATTTTAATCATTGTTCCCACCATGGGACTTGAACCCATGAACACAAGGTTAAGAGCCTCGCGCTCTACCGAGCTAGACGAGCTAGATATTGTCTTGTCAAGTAAATGCTAAATTCTCACAAGCCATGTTACACCCAAAAAATGCTTTACTAAACAATCCATTTTTGTCATGATTGTCAAGCACTCTAAATTTTATAGCATTTTCTTATGTCTTTTTAGGGGATTTCTCAAGTTCCCCTTTAGTGTTGTAGCCCTTTTTTGTTTTTTTGATGACCAACCATTCATTTCTTAGATGTTTTTTCATACTATAGTTTTTTAATCAAATTTTACTTTTTTAAGTTGGGGAGAAGTCTTTGCTTTCTCAATTTTCATTAGAATTACTTAATATAACATTATGTTTCCAACTTTAATTTGAAATTAATTTCCATCATTTTTTACTACATCTTTAGAATTGTGTTTCCAACTTTGAAATTATGGTTTTTGGTTAAATATAATGCACTCATCATTTCTCAATACATATATGTCTAGGTGATTAGGGCTCCCTGTAACTAAATAATAATGCAAACGTTCTTCTCAATTGGCTTCTTACCTCAATGTCTGACTTTGGTGGGAAAATCTTGGTCTATTCTACATTTTTATGAAAATACTTGTTTGTAATGAAATTCTTGGATTATAACTTATTCTTTGGCATGGAAATTTCAAGTCTCTAGTGCCAAAGCCTAATTGATTGACTCTTCTAGGGTATGTGGTTTGAAATACTTGATCAATCCCTTCAAAGACTTAGTTAACGCTTTGATGAATACCATAGTCAATCTTCTCTCAGTGATATATGTCACCATTATAGATATTTTTAAAATCTCTATTATATAATTTTTCACTAAACTACATTACTTGAGAAAAATCCAATATTTGAAGTAAGCTTTATGACCCTTCCAATCAAACCTATCAATTAATAGTTTATAAAATTTACAGTTAGGGGCTCTAGATATTTGAATGTGAGTAATTAGACTATGGTAGCACCAATCATGCCTAGCACCCTCCAAATTCAAGGTAGAAAACTTTATTACTTTATCTTTAGTAGTCAATTTGAAACATACATATGTGTCTAGATTTTGTACCTAAACATGAGTTGCAAATCCATTAGATACATCAAAGGGAGAGATTATTAGCTTCTATAGAGATTACTATAAATATCATTAAAATAATTCTGACCTAGGTTCATGCCTATAATAATTTGGGGAAATCATGTTCATATATCTATTAAGTGATGGCTATGTTGACCAAGTTGTGGTACCAAAAGGGGGTATTAAGATGCCACTTTTTTTTCTTTTTTTTCTGAAATCAGCAAACTCTAAACTTCAATGACAAATTGAACATAGTTACACTCCAAATTTGAATATGCAACAAAAACAAGAGTCAGAGTGCTTTGAGTCTACTTTCTAAACTACTAATTTATTTTTAAAATGGTGGATATTAAGGGCTTCAAAAAGGGGTGCCACAAAAAGTGGTCGTGTTTTTATGCAAAAAACATAACATAGTGTCTGTTGTGTTCCCCCTAAAATGTTAACTTTTTTTTTTAATTTTAAAATCACTTTAGTGAGAAATTAACTAACACCTTGTATTTTATGCCAAATTTTTCGGATAATTTTTTAATCAGTACATGATTTTTTACTAATTTTCAAAGTGGACATCCTGAAAAAATAGAAATTTGAGTGTGCTACCCTCTAAAATCATTGAAAACTAATCAAAAATCAAAAAAAAAAATTTAAATTGTGTAGAATGGAGTCTAGTTTCTAAAAATGTAAGTTTCTTCAAAATCCAATGAACGTGTAAAAAAATATACCCAGAATAGTGCATGTTGGTTTTTGACCAAAAACAAACATGCTGACAAAATAAATTATAGAGGAAAGCCTTAATGAAATCAAAATGTGAAAAGAATTACATGCTTGGATAGCTAAAAGAGAGAACAAGGTTGCTATGGTGTTTTTTATAATTTTATTGAAACATGTGCAAACCTGATGGATAGCACGGTGATGAAGAGGCAACTGACCGGAAGGAGGTGACCTTGAATCAACCAATCTCTAAGGCTCACATACTCAACCGGTAATCCTTGTTTCCAATGATCCTTACACAATCACCAAGTCAAACAATGGTTCAATGAAACCAAACAACAGCTTGGAAACCCCAAGGCTCCACTATGTCCACTTAAAGACAACTAACACTTCTCAAGTTCTTGTGTGACTACATAGACCTGTGCATATATGAGTAGGCTACTACTAGACTTTAGGGTTTGAATGAACCACTTGACCAATTCAATACAACAATTTTTGGATGGGTGTTCTCACAACAACTGAACACAAATGAAATAGGATTTCATGGTTTAGATCCACCAGAACATCAATTTCGACTCATTCATCCACAAACATGAACCGGTTGCTATTAGGCCCCCTTTTGAAGGAATCGAGTGATAACTTTTGACACCCTAAGGATCTAGACAAACAAATTATTTTTTTAGATACCCTTTTGGAAGTTCTAAACAATATCTTAGTTTTCAGTACTGAGTCAACTTGTAGATATCCCAACCGATACTACACTGACAGACCTAATAAGGCTATTAAGCCTATTTAACTGAACACCTTCCACAAACTAGTAGAGTCTCCTAAAGGATGACCATCACTAGCCATTAAATATTATGAAAACCTCCAAAATACTCTTCTACCACATTCAAACCCTTTCCCAGTACTCTACCTCTCAATTCTCATGCACTGCATTCATCAAATTGGTCTATCACATAGAGATGTCAGACCTAGGGTTAGTTCTCCATCCTCTTCACCCTATTGTATCCTCTTAATGGACTTGGGTATTGACATATAACATAGTGGCCTATCATCTCCAATAACAATAGAGTGTTCAGTTAAAGATTGATAGGCCAAAACCCATTATTGCAGTCAAACCCTAGGGGTTTCAGGGTTTTAGGCTACCTGGTAAAGATTTGCTTGTAGAAATAGGCAGCGATCCCTTCAAGTATCCACGCTAAATTTAAAAAAAAGGTAAGAAAATATAATTGTAGGATATAAGTCATGATCATTCTTACCAATCCACCTTTAGTATGCAATCAATAGAAATCAGACGATTTTTCTAGTTTCTAATAGTTCTTGATGCTTCAAATTCCTTTCCAAATCAACCAGCATAACCAACCTAAATTCATTAGTGTTTGGGACCTTTAAATTTGTTTCCCAAATGACCTCAAATTCCTCCAACTATTTTTCAAACTGACTAACCATTGGAGAATGACAACTTACAAAAAGTGCAAAATTGTCATGACAACAAATTGACAATATGACAACTTTCACATAATTCGACCAACTTAGACTCTAGACTGTCATAGTCCCCCAAAATAATTACATTTGATTCTAAAATATAAAAAATCACTCAAATAGACTTTTGGTCACTTGATCCCTCAATTTAGATCATTGTGACCCTTATTGACTCAAATTGCTCTATGAGACCCTAGATGACAATTTGACCCAAACATGGACAAACTTATCATACTCCTAGGACATTGAATTACAAAAAGACCCATAGGGTCTTACTACATTTCTTCTAACTAATAGAAAATCATCTTGTTCCTGGCCCATGCCTTCATAGGTAGGTGCTCCTGCACCATACTCCCTGGGTGAAATCTGTCTCAAGTCCTCTTAGAGACTAATTGTGCAAATCTCCACCCTTCTTTTTGATATCTTCCTCTAGCATCTAGGTAGCCTCTGAGTCTGGAAGGCCCTGCCATTTAACTAAGTGTTTAGAATAGGTCATGTGCCTTGTTTTCTTGGCTTCCCTGCTATCCAAAATGCATTCCATCTTAAGTGGTTCCTTAGGTGGTAAATTTTTTATCCACTCCTCACTTTCCCAAATAGATTTGCCTGCACTTTCTCCTGCAGTAGGACTCCTATACAATGTTAGATTAGAAACATTAAATATCGATGGAATAGCAATGTCATCAGAGAGTTCAATTTTTCTAAGCATTAGGACCATATTTAGCAAAAACAATTCAAGGTCCAATTCTTCTCATCATCAACTTGCTATGGCTTCCCTTGGGCAACCTGTCCTTGCTAAGATGAACCATGACCATGTCACCCACTTGATACTGCACATCTCTTCTTCGCTGATCCACTCTTTCTTTAACCTACTGACTGTTCTATTGGAAGGTATCTCTGACTTGTTGATGCACCTCTTTCATAGCCTTTGTAAATTCATCAACATGTCCACTCCTTTTGTCCAACCCCTGGACATCTCTTAATTCAAAAACTCCTCTTGGATGACTCCCATACACAATCTCAAAAGGACTCAGACCTATACTCTTATTTGTTGAATCATTATAGGAATACTTTGCCTGAGGTATCTCCAAATCCCAACTACTTCCATAATCCTTTGTCAAACATCTAAGAAGATTTCCTAATGACTTATTCACAACTTCAGTTTGGCCATCGGTCTAAGGGTGATAGGGTGAGCTAAAAGACAAATTTGTACCCAACCTTTTCCACAAGGTTGTCCAAAAATGCCCTACAAACTTGTTGTCCTGGTCAGATACAATATTCAAAGGCAACCTATGTATTCTAACAATATCTCTGAAAAACAATCCTGCAATATAGCTAGCATCATTTGTGGTTTTACAAGGAATAAAGTGATCCATTTTGTTGATCCTGTCTACCTCAACAAACACACTATCATGACTTGTCTTTATCTTGGGTAATCCCATCACAAAGTCTATGCTCAAACTTTTCCATGGTCTATTTGGTATAGGCAAAGGTTGGTACAACCCTACATTGGTTGAGACCCCCTTTTCTCTCTGACACACAGTACAATTCTCCACAAACAATCTGATATCAATCTACATTTTTGGCCAAAATTAAAATCTCCTAACTAGGTCCAAAGTCTTATTTAGCCCAAAGTGACCTCCTTAACCACCACTATGTTTCTCCTTTACTACATTATCCCTCATTTAACACCTAGGGATACATAACTGGCACCCTTTGAACAAAAGACCATCTTGCAAGGTGTAGTCAGAAAATTCTCCGTGAAAGGCATTTGCAAACTCACTGCATACCTTATATATTTCCTTGAAATCTTGGTCCTCTTCATACAATCCTTTGAGTGCTTCAACACCCATACTCTGCAACTGTACTTCTTGCATTGTCATCACCCTCCTACTTAGACCATTTGCAACCTTATTGGCTACCCATTTCTTGTGCTTAATGATGAAGGTGTATGATTGAAGACTTTCAATCCATTTCATATGTCTATGAGTGAGTTTCTCCTATCCATTCAAAAAAATAAGAGCATGATTGTCAGTATACACAATAAATTACTTAGGAAGCAAGTAATGCCTCCACTTTTTCAGAGCTTGTACCATAACATACAACTCTAACTCATATGAGGAATACTTCCTCTTTGCTTCATTTATTTTTTCATTGAAAAAGGTCACCAGTCTCCCCTCTTGGCTCAATATTGATCCTATAGCCAAACCACTTGCATCACATTCAACATGGTGAAGACCTTACCGAAACCAGGTAATACTAGGACTGGGTGCTTAGCAACTTTCTATTTTAAACACTCAATACTCTTATCTACTTCTTTGGTCCACACAAACTTCACCTTACCACCACCCTTGCTGGTTTCTAACATAGGTGCACAAATATCACTATAATTTCTAATGAATTTCCTATAAAATGTTGCCAAACCATGAAAACTTCTTACCTCTCCTATTGCCTTAGGTGTAGGCCAGTTCAAAATAGCCTCTACCTTGGAAGAATCCATCTTCAAGTCACCCTTACAGATTGAAAAACCTAAGTACACCAACTCCTGCTTCATGAAGTCACACTTTTCTAAATATATCATCAACTTTTGCTCTTACAGCTGCTTCAAGACTACCTCCAAGTGTTTCAAGTGCTCCTCCTTACTCTTGTTGAAAACCAATATGTCATCAAAGTAGACTACCACAAAATTCCCTATAAACTCTCGCAACACTTCATTTATTAATCTCATAAAGGTGCTAGGGGCATTAGAAAGACCAAAAGGCATCACAAGCCACTCATACAACCATTCATTGGTTTTAAATTCAGTTTTCCTTTCATCCCCCTCTCTTATCCTTATCTGATGGTATCCACTCTTGAGATCAATTTTAGAGAAATTGGTAGCTCCCCCTAAACAATCCATTAGGTCCTCAATCCTAGGAATAGGAAACCTATATCTGTTGGTTATCCTATTGATAGCCCTAGAATCACTACGAAGCCTCAATTTCCCATCTTTCTTTGGGGTTAAAACAATAGGCACTGCACATGGGCTAAGGCTCTTTCTTATCATCCCTTTATCTAGGAGCTCTTGAATTTGCCTTGCTATCTCTTCATTCTGTTGTGGGTTCATTTTATATGCTTCCTTGTTAGGAAGTACTGCTCCTGGTATGAGATAAATATGATGACTAATTTGTCTAATAGGTGGCAAGGAATCAGGTATACCTTCCACAACCAATCCTTTATGTCGGTCTAGCAGCTCCCTAACCTCCTTAGGTCCTACCTCACTCACACCCTTCTTCCTTTCTTCCTTGGCCTTCACAATCAAAGAAAAACCTATCCCACCTTCCTCCTTTAGTGTATCAAGGAATTATTTTTCTCCTACCATCATCACACTAGATCCTACATGTTGCAGATCCCCTTCTACCACTAACTATATCCTAAAGGTCGCACCATCCTTTTGGAAAGAGTAAGAATTCTTTTCTCGATCATGATGAGCCTTTCTATCAAACTTTAATGGTCTACCAAGAAAAATATGACAAGCATCCATTGGAAGGATGTCACACAAAATTACCCTTATACCCCCCAATACTGAACTCTACCCATGCGTGTTCATTGATGAGTATGTGTTTCTCCTTGTTCAACCAGCTTACACTATATGGACAACTATCGGGTATTCTCTCCAATTTTAACTTGTTTACTGCTTCCAAAGATTCAATGTGATCAGTAGACCCTGAATCTATGACAACTTTACAAGCCTTACCTTGAATCTTGCAATTGACTCTGAACAAAGCCTTCCTTTGGGGTGGCTCAGTCTTCACTGGTCCCTTCAGCAATGTCCTCTTGATCATCATGTTCTCTCCCATTTCTAATGTCAAATTCACTTCAGGATATGTCATACTCCTTGCATCTTCTTGAGTCAAAGTGGTTCTCCTCTCACCACCATGAGAAGTTGAGGCCTTCTCTGGACACTTGTAGGTCAAGTGCCCCATTTGATTGTAGTTGTAGCATCTCAAATTGGAGAACTTGGATCCTTTCCTTGGTCCATTTGTCCCACCTCTTCCATTAGGTCTTATCCCATTGTAGCCTCCTCTGCTACTTGAGTCCCCAACTTTCTCTCCCATGGTAGCCTCCTCTGCTACAAAATCATTGACCACTTGACACAATGATTTTTAACATGGAAACCTAAATGGGAAAAAGTATAGTGGGCATGAATACCCACAAGTATTCTGAACTCTTATGAAGTTCACCCTGTTAGGATCCAAGCCTTATTAGAAGCTTATACAATAGTGTCTTGCTAAGAACAAAACTGGTTAGGGACCACCTGGTTAAGGGATTGACTACAATACCCTGTTAAAGGTAACCTCGGTAGAGGATTTCAAATCCAAACTAATGGATCACCTGGTTAGAGGATTTAAACAAGAAGTTTGCTCAAGCTTACATGGTTAAGGGATTTAACTATTGTAATGGTTAGAGAACAACAAGTTCTTTTCTGATCTAGAAATAGAACTTCCTTGCTTAGTCAGATCCTTTTCTGCTCCTATCTGCCTTTACAACATTCCGCAGACACTTCTTCTGGTTCAGCAACAATCACACTACCACATTTAACCAAATTTGCCAACACAATTACAAATAACTCCTCGGCCTTATATACAAATACAATAGGTCGGTAACAGATAACAAAACCTATAAACATCATAGAGATTACAAACATATCAGTTCAACCATGATTGTTGGATTACATAGCAATCAACTACACATTGTTCTAGACAACTTGAACTGTTCTTGGATCCCCACAAATTGGATGTTGTAGCTTATCACATGTTTTCCACTTCATGCTATACATTTTCTCATTCCCAAGGTAAATGGTTATCTTCACATGCCAAAATCACTTTGAAACTCATCATGTGCATCATGCTTACGTGGCATCTCCATCTCTGATCACCATTTGATCATAGATCAACACAACCAATTCACCAAGTTTCATTGGTTAGGGTTACCAGTTGATCTTTTCTTTCATAGCAATGTTGGTTTCCTTCATTGCTCTACCAATATTGGTTTCTTTACAACATCACTACCGGTTTGCAATACAACTTCAATATCGATTATAATTGACATCAATGACAACACTTATACTTCATCAATGCAATCTTCATGCAATTCCAACACATTAGTTAGGTTATATAAAGTGTGACATGGAGATAAGGTAGTACAAATATATGAGGTGAATATGATACAAGTTTGAAGCGAAATAGAGGCCCGCATGTGTTATAGTGCAAATGAAGTCAAATGACTAATAATCGGTGAACTGTTATCTATATATTGATAGATGTTATTCTCCTATGCAGTTCAATCTATTATTCCTATTGTATCTAGATAGATGTTTTGTATCTTTCCTTGAAGATGCGATCTTCAATAGTGCAAGTCTCTCTTTTGTATCTTTCCCTAAGATTGTGTGCCTTAGCCTGCAAGTCTAGAGTAGTGAGCTCCCTAGCCTATGACGTAATTTATTATAAACACTTTATACTTGTATTGTGAGACAAATTCTCACTGTGTTTTTTGCCAATTTGGGGTTTCCACATAAAAAAATTGGTATTCTTATGTGGATGCATTTGTTGTTTCAGATATTTACTTTCATGCAATATGCTGAATGGTTTTTATGGTTTAAGTGCTTCAATCTAATCAAGTTTTAGTATATGCTGATTCACCCCCCTCTTAGCATCCAGTATTGTTCAACAACTAGTCTCAAGGGTGCTCATGAAATGAATTAAAGGTTTACCAAAAATCCTAAACCAATGGGTTCTTTGCATAATCTATTCCAAAGGATCTAATAAATAGTTAAAAATTGTTAGTTCAAAATAGGGGTTTACTTAGTGAATTTCATCAATAACTAGTCATGTAAACTTCTATTTCATGTTGATTATTTAAATAGGATTTATGACTATAGTCATTTTTAGCTTCCCTACATTGGTTTCAACCTTTAAATTTGTTTTGAATCAATTGAAGGCTATAAAACAACATTGTTCTTATGATTTCACCTTATGAATTTTAAAGATTGGCATTAAAGTTTGTTCATTTTTATAACTTTTATCCCAAATTTGATTAATTTATAAAAAAGTAAATGAAATGTAATAATAAATTCCCTTAAAAAGTTAAACTTTATCATTTTATTTTTTTTCATGTTAAAATTTGTTCACTCTAGAATATTAAATTTTGAAATCATGAAGAGAAAGTATTTATAAAAAATTAAAATATGTACTACTTGGAAGTCAAAACTTTCATGGAATTTTATTCTCTACATGGCTAAAATTCATCAAAATAAAATTGAAAACAAAGTATAATTGTAAAATGTTGAAGAGAAGAGGAATAGCACAAATGAAAATGAAATCCAAAATTGCATTTAAGTTTCTCCCTACATGCTATTTAGCAAATTGGTGAGCTTGATGATAGCAATTCTTTGTCAAACTCATTATTGAAATCTCAATGTGGGATAATAGCAATCATCAAGGAGGTTACATGCATGAGTGTTGAAAAATTATAACATCCACAAATGTGTTTAATTCAACAACATAAAATGTTTCACAATGAACTAAACATTACTGGGATAAATATGTGGTTAGGCTATCATCATCCATTAAAGTATGTTAAAAAATTTAAATGAAGAAAGGAAGATTCATGGCTTGGAAAACCACATTGAATGAAATAAAATTACAAAAATATTAGAGAAAAATAATTAAGTTGATTGAGAAATTGATGTTTCCAAATCTCAATAGACAATTTAAACAAGAAACAAAATAATTGTTCCTTGCAAATTATGACAAATTGAAAAAAAAAAGTTAAAAAAAAGGTCATGAGGATGTCCTTTTTCTTTCACATTCTTCTATCCAAGTACTTTGCCCCATTTTCAAAACAATCTCATCTTTACATTCCTAATACAAATCATAATTTCAAATTCCTTTGCATTTTTCCTTGAGATTATAGACAATTGAAAATCACTACTCAAAAAATATCTATCCCATTTCCTACGGAATTTAGTGTACTCTCCTTCTCTATTAAATCACCATTGTATAATAGCTAAATACTAAAATATATTTTTTTACCAATCCTTCAAATTTTAATGATTTTTTTCTAAATAAAATATGTGTCTGAAAGGTAGGATTGTTGCCACCCCTTTTTATCATGAGATTAAAGGGTTCTCATTTTAGATGTGATATATAAAAATTAACTATAAACTTTATAAGTAACCATTATCCCTTTTGAATAAATTCTATATCAACCATATTAGCAATACCAATCATCATGAGGTATGTGTCTTATCTCAAGATGATATGCACTAGGAAAGACTTTCCTAGATACAAATCCTTTGCTACCATGCCTTAAATTTTTTATTTTT
Organism: Cryptomeria japonica; assembly: GCF_030272615.1. Lineage (NCBI taxonomy): Eukaryota > Viridiplantae > Streptophyta > Pinopsida > Cupressales > Cupressaceae > Cryptomeria > Cryptomeria japonica. The sequence goes on from NC_081409.1 coordinate 733,248,235, forward strand.
TTTTATGGGTAATGGGCCAAAGCCGATGAGGTGTACATACCTTACCCCCTTGCGAGATTTGAGCTTGTGGCCTCTCTTTCAAGAGCACAAGTTCTCCACCACTAGGCCAACTCAGGTTGTACTATCATGCCTCAAACTTATTGACCTTGAGATCTTTTTCACCATTAGAATCATCTTTAAGAGTACCTTTTTTTCTCTCTTCTTATTTGTTTTTAAAGTTTTGGTATCCAAATCCTTGGGGTTTCCGTCATCTTTGTCATTAAAACCATCATCTCTATTCATAGATTGTTTCCACTTAGAACTTTTCTAGAATAGTTATAAACAAATAGACTTGCAATACTTATAATACTGAGATTTTTGGAATTCTTTATGAAAGATCAAATCTTATCCAATTCAATGACATCTTTCATATGCAAGGAATTCAAGCGAAACCATCTTTCTATCCATGACAAAGATGAAACAAAAAATTAAAAAATAGTTACTTTCATTTAAAAAATTAATATTTTTAAAACCTAATGAATTTTCCAATGCTTGACCATGAAGTACAAATGTGGTTTTACAGGCAACCTAGATGGCATGGAAAATGTTCATTCTCTTCAAATTGTAACTTTTAATTTAGCCCAATCTGACGAGACTTTCAATAACTTGCATGGTGTTTCAAAAGAATTGACACCATATTATATCAAATGGTCAAAGTTCAAAAATGATTAGTTCAACTAATTCCAAGTTCGATTGTAGTTTTACTTGGTTCAAAAGTACAAAATTGCAATTATTCAAAGATTCAACAAAGTATCGCAAAATTGTCATGTAGTACATATGCTTTCCAAAAGATTTGATTAAACAAGAACGTAAAACTTAAATACATTTTACAATTCACATTTCACAAATCATAATTTATATTTTTATAATCTTTATATAATATCAAATTGACTTCTAAATGTAAATTTATTGAATATTCCAAATATTAAATTGTACAATTAATTAAATTTTCAAACTATGAAATTGTAAATGTTTTTTTACATCTACAATGGCATTTGAAAATATGTTTGTGCAAAGCCATCAGCAAAATTCTATAAGTCGAAGTTGTAATCAAAAAGTATTAGGTGATTTAAATCCTATTCAAGCCATAAGTCTAAGGACAAAGTTACGACACGTAATTGGCAACTTGCAAATCAACTTACTTTCCAATTCATGAAAGCTATAGAAATGCGTGTAGTTTCAAACTCTGCAATATGTTTTCAATATTGCAAAATGCAAAATAGATTGGCATGCTGAGAACTTTCCAGGAAGGTGATTAGTTTTTTATTTTCTTTTGTTGTACGTTTTAATGGTTATCATTTGGGAGGTGATGCCCTCCAAGGTGCCTGGATTGAATCTGCACCTTTCATGTTTGGAAAATAATATTTTTAATAATATTCTATCAATAATTGTTAGTTTGAAGTTGTTTGTTTTAGAAGAGTATTCATAATTGAATGATATGTATTTCTTATATCGAATAGTAACAAATCATGTGATGTCATATCAGCCAACCAATAAAACATGACTTGTTGTATAATTATTGACCTCACTTTTATTGGGTTTTTTTTGACATCTTGATATAAAGCATGCCAATGTGTCATCATATTTGATGACGTCACCTTGAAACCTTAGTTATATCTAGGAGGCTCTCCAAATAAGCTGCTGCAAAAAACATGGAGTGGTTTGAAATTTCCAATAAGATTTTGAGAAGTGCAAAGTTAGGGTGCTCAACTATCAAGTCCTCCACCTAGGTATGTAACAATTGTATAAATAGAAATGGATCCTTTCATAGTCTATTAGACGATTTACTTTTGTGTGTACATATGGTTTATAATATATGGGACTACCTCATAATCCATGGAGGATGCAGCTTACTGCATGCCTATTGCCTTTGGATTTGAAAAATCGATAAAGAAATTCAACAAAAAACATGTATCAAATTATATTATACACTTGATATATTGTATAGATCTATAGTTCTATATATCTCGTTATGTAATTTTAAAATTCAAAATTATAGATTTCTAATACATTTGAATTACAATTTTGGAAGATCTGCCCAAAAAAACAGAAAGATACTCTAATGTAATATTTATTGATCACTTATTCAAATCTAATAATCTAAAAAATAATATACAATATTATATATATATATAAAATATTGCATGTATATAAATCTATATTTTTAGATACTTCAATGTTGAAATTGTTTCTCTTCAGTTTCCTATGGTGTATCCCTCAGCACCTCTTATAGGTTCAATCCTTCAGTCTACGTAGGAAAACAACAGCCAGGAAAAGAGAAAATCTTCTTTGCCAGTGAAAAGCATCGTAGTTTGAAAAACGGATTCCTTTATTGTCTCTAATAGTACGAGGAATAACCTACTTTCACCGTTGGATAGTGGCTTTATCTGAGGGATGGTTTATCTAAGGTATCTAGGCTTTATCTGAGGGTATTACGTCCCGCAAATTGGTTTGCTTGAGCGCTTCTCGACGGTGCGAATGGAGTGGGGTCACATGAAGGAGGACTACGGAAGCTGGGGACGTCCAGGTAAACATAGTTATACTGCCATTATTGTACCATTATTCTACCATTATTCAACATCTCTCAGTGGAATTAATTATTTAACCTGCAAAGCTGAATATTTCCGCAACGAGTTTCCATTGCAGGTGTACGCCATTTGCATAATTTTACCGACTGTCCACGTCCTCTTTCACATAAAACGGGTTTACATTGTGAATGTGAATTACCTACATCAATCATGTTAACTTATACACATGTAAAAAACTTATATTATTTTGAACAAAATATGCCAATTATGTGTACCAATTATGTTAATTTAATTATATTGTATTATAAATTGTAACTTATCTTCATTTACTCTTTGATAAATTAATTATATTAATTATTTTTCTTATAATTAATTATAAATTTTATTTTTATTTTAATTATGTTAATTTGTACATATATACACAAAATTACATTATTTTAAACAATAAAAATAAGCATGTGTAATATTTATTTGACATATCTTTTATAAAAGTAATTTATTTAAAATATTTTTGACAAATTAATCATATTAATTTTTTTGAATTATAAAGTTTCAATTGTTATCATTATTTTTCACTATGATAGATGTGGCTAATAATTAATATCAAACTATTTATTACCATTTTTTCTATTTTATAATTTCAAAAACAAATTGTATTAAATATTGTCAATTGTATTTTATAATTTTATATCTAATTTTAAAAAAGAATGGTGAGGCAGTTGAACATTTAAAGAGCAGAAATGATGAGAAGAACAACGAGATCAGCCAAAAGATGATGCAAATTAATGAAGGTGTGAAGAAAATTATGGAGAATAGTGCTGCTATGATGAAAGTTTTTACAGCAAGCTTGACGATGACTCCTTGCACTACTAGGAGAACAAGGCAGAACACTAAACCGGTGGAAGAGTCTCTGCCACAGGACCTGTTGGACCTTAAGAAAGTTGCCAAGGCTATGCTACTGCTTGAGAAGGAGGCCTTCCAGGCTTTAGATATTTTTAAGTAGGTGGTCAATGGTTGTTGTTCTTGCCAGCATCTCACTTGCTGGTCTTTCTTTGGCTACTGGGTTGTTTTGTTCTTGGTTTGCAGTCAGTTTTGTTTCTTAGCCCTAGGATCTCTTATGATTCTATAATGATTTATCTTTAAATCTTTGATGTAAGGGATTTCGGGTCCCCTCAAAACCTGTTTTTGCAAAATCAAAAACAAAGTATTGCAAAATTGTCATGTAGTACATATGCTTCCCAAAAGATTTGATTAAACAAGAACATAAAACTTAAATACATTTTACAATTCACATTTCACAAATCATATTTTATATTTTTATAATCTTTATATAATATCAAATTGATTTCTAAATGTAAATTTATTGAATATTCCAAAAATTAAATTGTACAATTAATTAAATTTTCAAACTATGACATTATAAATGATTTTTTACATTTACAATGATATTTAAAACGATAAAACAAATAATTTTTCCACAATCTATGATAGCTGTATAGTTTTGCTTCTTGATTTGATTATATGTGATTTAAAAAGATGTTTGTGCAAAGCCATCAGCAAAATTCTAGAAGTCAAAATTGTAATCGAAAAGTATTAAGTGATTTAAATCCTATTCGAACCATTAGTCTAAGCAAATTAACTTACTTTCCAATTCATGAAAGCATTTAAGGGGGTGAATATTCGAAACAGAAAAGATGATTCTTCTTAAATGGGCAGACAAGCGAAAGTCCATGACGTTCACAAAATCAATAGAAATTCGGGTAGTTTCAAACTCCTGCAATATGTTTGCAACATTGCAAAATGAAAAATAGATTGGCATGCTGAGAGAAGGTGTTTAGATTTTAACTTTCTTTTGTTGTACGTTTTCCACAATGGTTATTATTAGGGAGGTGATGCCCTCCAGGGTGCGTGGCTTGAATCTGTACCTTTCACGTTTGGAAATTTGCTCCACCATAATGAACGCGTGAATTATTGTCGTGTGGGTCCCAAAACATCAATTAGAAAGCTTTTGAATTAAAAGCAGACGATCCATGAAATTGACTTGTTTACCATCCATCCACGGCGTTTCGTGAGACCTGTTCAAACTTATAGAGCTAGCGGGATTTTCTACTTTTAAACTGGTGCAACACACTTTAATAATTCTTATAGATTTTGTAGTATTTGTTGATTTCATATTTAATATATTTTATAATATTCTATCAATAATTGTCATTGTGAAGTTGTTTGTGTTGAGATAAGTATTCATAATTCAATGATATGTTTTTCTTAGGTCTAACAGTAAAAAATTATATGATGTCACATCAGCGAACCAATAAAACATGATTTATTGTATAATTATTGGTCTCACTTTTTTTTGGGTCTTTTCGGACATCTCCATATAAAGCATGCCAATGCGTCATCATATTTGGTGATGTGGCCTTGAAACCTTATTTATATGTAGTAGACTTGTCAAATAAGTTGTGCAAAATAAATGGAGTGGATTGAAATTTCCAATAAGATATTGAGAAGTGCAAAACTATCCAGTCGTCCCCCTTAGGTATGTAACAATTGTAAAAATAGAAATGAATCCTTTTATGGTCTATTAGACTTACTTTTTGGTCTACATATGATTTATAGTATATGGGACTACCTCATACTCCATGGAGGATGCGGCTAAGTGCATACCCTATCCCCTTTAGATTTGAATTTGTGAGATCTCTTCAAAGAATGCAAGTTGATCATAAGATTGGCTCAGAAATAAAACCATTGTGGTTTTATGCAAAATCTTATGTTACTTTGATTATTCAAACTAGATTATAATTGTTTAAAGCAATCTAATTGTCTCAAACCAATAAATAAATCCAGCAAAAAGTATGTACCAAATTATATTATACACTGATAAATTGTAAAGATCTATAATTCTATATATCTTGTTATGTAATCTTATTATTCAAAATTATGAATTTCTAATGCATTTGAATTAGAATTATAGAAGAAGACTTGCCAAACACAAAAAAGAGATATTCTTATATAATATTTATTGATCACTTGTTCAAAAAAATCTAATAATCAAAAATCTATATAAAAATATTGCATGTATAGAAATCTATATAAAAATATTGCATGTATATAAATCTATATTTTTATATACTTCATTATGTTCAGTTTCCTATAGTGTATCCGTCACTGTCAGCACCTCCCACAGGTGCTTTTCTTCGTTGAACGTAGGAAAACAACACCAGGAAAAGAAAAATCTTCTTCGCCAGTCAAAAGCATCGTAGTTTAAAAAACGGATTCATTAATTGTCGCTAATCGTACGAGGAATAACCGACTTTCACTGGTTGATAGTGGCAGACTCTTATGAGTTACACATCGAGCTTTATCTGAGGGAGGGTTTATCTGAGGTATGTAGGCTTTATCTGAAGAGGGTTTTTCTGAGGAAAGGTTTATCTGAGAGTATAACGTCAGGTGTCGTCCCACAAATGGGTTTTCTTGAGCGCTTCTTGACTGTGCGAGTGGAGTGGGGCACTTGAAGGAGGACTACGGAAGCTGGGGACGTCCAGGTAAACATAGTTATACTACCATTTTCTCCTAATTTTTTAATACATTTCGTTTTTTGAGGCATTGGGTAACACTGTTTTTCTTAAGGCTGCCAGAATATTGTGTCTGATTAAATATGTTGTGATATTGACTCAAAAACTACACAGTTGAATCTTGATAGCAATATTACAATTTGACTTGCTGTGGAAAAATGTCTCCTACTTATCACTAAATATGTTATTCAGATAGTAGTGGCATCCGCGGTAGGATGCTTCACCGTCATGTTAGGTCCTTGAGAATATTGAAATCAGAATGATTCAGGTGAGATTACATATGGGCCTGGTTCAAGTCGGTCAAAAACTTCTAATTTCCGTTTTGGATTTTCCTTTTAGTATCACTCAGACAAGAAATGGGTATACAGCAGACAAAATTGTCTCATGTGATCATTTGTTTTTATTTACTAACACTTGTACTTATAGAAGATTCAAGAAATAGTCAATAGGAAATTAAAGGTAAATTTAAATGTATTCTAATATTACATTAAATGAAATACTATTGCAAATATATAATACAATTTCAAAACTATACAATACAAGTGGTATTTGTAAGGGTCAAATTGAACATAATCATGAATTCTCATTAGCTAGTTATGCACTCATATACGTAGGGAAAAAGTAGTTTACAAAGAGAACACACTAAGACACATGTAAGATATAAACAAATGTACATAAAGGGTTGTAATATTATTCGATAAACATACCCAAATTTATTTGAAATGAACAAATAAATACATAAATTTATAATTATACCTTCGGAGGCAACATAATGCAGAATTTTAACGTTGCATATTCATATTTTTACAATAGGGAAGCTGCTATGGAGCCATATAAATCACCAAACATATAAGAATAAAGAAATGCATTGGAAATTTTTGGCAATTTGTATGTGTGCATAGCCAACAAATGTAGATTTGAAATTTTTCTAGTCACTCTCAAATGGAAAGGCTAATGATTATAGAAGGTAAGGCTTGATCAATCCATGGAAGCTTATGCGTCAAGCCCCGAACAAAAAGAAATATTTTGAATCTAAGCTTTGTAGTGATTTAAGTTAAAGTATAGGTGCACCGTTTAGAGGAGAAAATCAAATATTTTATTTTTATTATAAATAAATAAAGAGATATAATCGTCATAGTAAAAATAAATAAATAAAGAGATATAGTATAAAGCGATGAAAAAAGTTAGAAAATGATTTATTGTTTTATTATAATATAATAAAATAACTATCCAATAAATAGTTTAAAAATATGTTTTAAATAAACATTAAAATAAATAAATATTTACATAGAATCTAAATTAAAAAAAAGCGTAGAAAATATATTAGAAAACATGATTATTTAAAAATATATATTTTCATCACTTTCACAGTTTAAGTCTAGGAATTATTAGCCTTCTCTATTTCCGATCTTTGGTTTTTGGAAATTCAGGTTTTACCCACCATAATCTCTGAACATTTTTGTAATCATCAATAGTCTAGGACATGATTTTATATATTTATTTCTTATATTAATATTTAATATATCTGACTATAATCCTTTATTGATCAAATATGTATGTATGTATGTTTTTAAAAAAAATCAACATATTTATAACTTAATCATAACAAACATAAAAATTAAATCCAAAAAACTATAACTCAACACAAACATATATCTTAATTTTAAAATTATATATATAATTATAATTATAATCTTGAGATTAGATATAATGTCAACATTTAGCTATTTAGCTCAATCATACCTTGATCTGTCTTTGTGCATAATATAAAAGAATATGTTATATAGAAATTTTATCTATCTTCTCATTAGAATATAAAGGAAAAAAGTAATTTAACAAAACTACTCTATCTCAATCATTTATTATTAAAATTTCAATTAAATATTCCCATTGCTCCTCCATATTTTTAATCTACAAATGAATCTTCAATGCTTAATAAAATGTTATATATATTTATCATTCTATAATCTAATACTTTCTTAACCTCCAAACTTCATCTTCCTGCAAGATAAAATTCCTACTCAATATACATTCATAGACTCCAAAATTTGCTTTATATGAGCTAATATAAAATACTTCGATTCATTATTCTAGAAGACTCAAGTCCAGTTTATAATGCATTTGATTCATGAGATATTGCTTAGAAAATTTAATGCTAAGGAAAAAAACTTCTCATTTCACCCGGGCCCACTACATTGATAAACGGTTCAAATTAACCAAATATACTTGAGAAGGTTGACTGAATCGTTATAAGAGGCATCATTGAGTGAAGAAGGTAGACTTCGATTTTGTTCCCCAAATAAAATGTTGAGAATATTAGATACCGTGTAGGTATTACATATTTTATTTTATTTTGTATTTTACAAAGTATGAGCTCGTGTAAATTTATCTCAGAATTTTTTTTTCAGAAAAATTAATGGAGATCTTATTCTTGACTATATTTAGAGTAAAGATCTGGATTATGATTTACTATAAAAATATACATAAATTAAAACGATATGAAAAAGATTAGAGCAATAGAAAAATAGAAAACCTACCATAAATGGTTCTAGATAATTTACCACTGAGCAAACAACAAAAGTGATTTGGCTTTTTTGAAGTTCAAATCCCCAAAACATGATATAATATATAAATTGGATAAATTAACACATCCAATATGTTGGGTATTGGATAAGGCAGAGCGATGCAAGTTCCAGAAGCTGAAAATTTGCAATTGAATCAAACTAGCTTACATATATCCTTCTCGAGGCGCTTATGAGAGTTCGGGGTACATGATAAAAATAGGCGCTTCGAGAAGGATATCTCTCAGCGTATTATATATATATATTTGATTAAAATCAAATATATGTAAGCTAGTAGCAGTCGCGGCCCAACATGGGAAACAATAAAAAATTCAAAATAGAACTATATAATATTATATTATTAATGTTTGTTGCAATAATATGTAATATTATTATAGCAATTATTATTATTATTTCCTATTTGTTTGTGTAACAATATTATAATATTACTATTATTATTAATTTATATTGTTTTGATTATTATGATAATATTTAATAATTTATTGAAAATAATATTCATAATATAAATTTGAAATATTTTAAATATATTATATTATTATTTTAAATTATTTTTTTATAATATTATTAAATCTATTATTAATTAACTAATTAAATATAATTAATAATTAGATATAAAGTTAGGCCTTGGGTCATTATCAGGTTAGGGTTAGGGTTAGGGTCTAGATTAGAGGGAATTATAGTATTATAGATAAAATAATAGTTATATTTGGTTTTAGTTAACGATTAGAGTTATTATTGTAGGATAATACTTGGGGTAAGGGTTGAGGCTCAATTAGAATCACTATTAGGGTTAGGGATAGGGTTTAATTAGAATTAGGGTTAGAATTACAACTAAATTAAGGTTAGAGTTAGTGTTATGACTTAGGAAGGGTTAGGATTTAAGGATAAAGCATGTTGTTAGGTTTTCGTCTATATAATAGAGCTTTGTTTCAAGGTTAGTGTCAGAATTTAATTAGGGTTATGGGTTATGTTAGCATAAAGATTGGGGATAACATCAAGCATAGGTTGGATTTACAATCAAGGTTACTTTAGGGTTATGTTTGAGGTTAAAAAAATAGGGTTTAAATAGTAATTGCAATTAAGGTTAATTTTAAGGTTACGTTATTATAAGGGTTCAGTTACAGTTAGTCTTAGAGTTTAATTATGGTTAGAATTAGGGTTGTTATTCAACTACATTATGGTTAGGGTTAAATTAGTATTACACTTCAATTAGGATTAAGGTTTGGGTTGGATCAGGGTCAGGATTAGAGTTCAATTAGTTTTAAGGTTAAGTTTAGGGCTAGGATTCAATTATGGTTACAATTGAGGAAAATGGTTAAGTTTAAGAATAGGGTTCAATTGAATGCTTAGATTAGGGATCAAGTTGTATTTAGGGTTCAAATATATGGTTAGAGTTGAGTTTAGGGTTATCATTCAATTAGAGGGATTAGGGTTAAGGGTTAAGGGTTAGGTTTTGGGTTAGATATATAGCTAGTTTCATGGTTAGAATCCGTGAAAAATAGGTCATGCTAGTTATAATCGTCGTTACGCGGATTAACAGATTGGGCTTAATCTATGAAGTAGCGAAATGACAAAAGTTGCAATCGGCTGCGTATGTTCATGCAAAACTGCGGAAGCACTTAAAATTGTGTGTTAGTCACAATCATCATCAAGTGGGTGTATAGATGGTTTGACCTATGAAGTCATGAAATTGGGAAAGTGCATAACAACCCATGTTAGTCGCAATCGTTGTTTTGTGATGGTAGAGAATGCATTTAATAGGTCAGGTGCAAAACTCTGAAAGCACCTAACATGTCATGTTATTCAATATAGTCATCTCACGGGTCAACAGATGGTAAAGACTCGTGAAGTCACGAAATTGTGAAAGCGCCTAACACATCGTGTTAGTTGCAATCACCATTTGCGTGGTGGTAGATAATGCGTTTAAAAGGTTAGGGTTAAGGCTTCGTGTTATGGTTATGGTTAGGGATAGGATTATCATTAGGGTTAGGTTTAGGATGGGTTTGGATTATGGCTTACATCATGATTGAGGTTAGGGTTAGTATTATTGTTAGACTTGGGGTTTAGGTTTATTGTTATGGTTAGGATTATGGCTAGGGTTAGGGTTTACATCATGGTTAGGGTTAGGGTTGACATCATGGCTAGGGTTATGGTTCTGGTTAGTATTAGGTTTAGGGTTAGGATTATGATTAGGGTTTACATCATGGTTAGGCTCATAGCTAGTGTTACAGTTGGGATTATGATTTGGATTAAGTCTTAGGATTATGGTTAGGGTTAGGGTTAGACTTAGGATTATGGTTAGGATTAGGATTATGGTTAGGATTAGGGCTTAGGGTTAGGGTTATGGCTAGGGTTCAAATTTACATCATAGTTAGGGGTAGTGTTAGGATTAATATTAGGATTTACATAATGGGTAGGGTTAGGTTTAGGGTTAGGGTTAGGGTTAGGATTAGGATTATGGTCAAGGTTAGGGATTACAATCATGGTTAGGGTTAGGGTAAGGGTTTGGATTATGGTTTGGGTTATGATTTAGAGTTAGGATTATGATTACGGTTAGGTTTTATATCCTGGTTAGGGTTAGGGTTAGGCTTAGGGTTTATGTTAAAGTTAAGTTTAGGATTAGAATTATGGCTGAGGTTCAAGTTTAGGGTAAAGTTTAGGATTAAGGTTAGGGTTAAGTTTTAGTGTTATCGTTATGGTTAGCGGTATGATTATCATTAGGTTTAGGTTTAGGTTACGGTTTGGATTATGCTTTGGTTTATGGTTTACATCATAGTTGGGGTTAGGGTCAGGTTTAGGGTTATGCCTAGACTTAAGGTTTAGGTTTAGGGTTATGGTTAGAATTATGGCTAAGGTTAGGGTTTACATCATGGTTAGGATTATGGTTAGGGTTAGGGTTAGGATTATGATTAGGATTAAGGCTTAGGATTAGGTTTAGGGTTAGGATTAGGATTAGGATTTACATCATTGTTAGGGTGATATCTAGGGTTACAGTTAGGATTATGGTTAGGCTTAGGGTTTAGGTTTAGGGTTATGGCTAGGGTTTAGATTTACATCATGGTAAGGGTTAGTGTTAAGATTATTATTGGGATTTATATAATGGGTAGGGAGTTAGGTTTATGGTTAGGTTCAAGGTTAGGATTAGGATTATGATTAAGGTTAGGGATTACAATTATGGTTAGGGTTAGGGTAAGGGTTTGGCTTATGGTTTGGGTTATGGTTTAGGGTTAGGATTATGATTATGGTTAGGTTTTATCTCATGGTTAGGGTTAGGGTTTATGTTAAAGTTAAGTTTAGGATTAGAATTATGACTGAGGTTTGAGTTTAGGGTAAAGTTTGGGATTAAAGTTAGGGTTAAGTTTTAGTGTTATGGTTATGATTAGTGATTGATTATCATTAGGTTTAGGTTTAGGTTATGGTTTGGATTATGGTTTGGTTTATGGTTTACATCATGGTTGGGGTTAGGATTAGGTTTAAGGTTATGGTTAGACTTAAAGTTTAGGTTTAGGGTTATGGTTAGGATTATGGCTAAGGTTAGGGTTTACATCATGGCTAGGAAATTATGGTTATGGTTAGGATTATGGTTAGGATTATGGTTAGGATTATGGTTAGGATTATGATTATGATTAAGGCTTAGGATTATGATTAGGGTTAGGGTTAAGGTTAGGATTATGGTTAGGGTTAGGATTATATGGTTAGTGTTAGTGTTAGGATTATCATTAATATTTACATAATGGGTAGGGTTAGGGTTAGGATTATGGTTAGGGTTACAAATTAGGATTATCATTAGGGTTAGGGTAAGGATTTAGATTATGGTTTGGGTTTAAGATTAGCATTATGATTATGGTTAGGGTTTACATCATGGTTAGGGTTAGGGTTTATGTTAAAGTAAGGTTTAGGGTTAGAATTATAGTTGAGGTTTGAGTTTAGGGTAAGGTTATGGTTAAGGTTTATTGTTATGGTTATGGTTAGGATTATCATTAGCATTAGGTTTACTTTATGGTTTGGATTATGGCTAGGGTGATGGTTTACATCATGGTTAGGGTTAAAATTATGGTTAGACTTAGGGTTTAGGTTTAGGTTTATGGTTTGGATTATGGCTAGGGTTATGGTTAGGGTTACAATTATAATTAGGGTTTACATCATGGTTAGGGTTATGGTTATGGTTTGGATTTCAATCATGATTAGGGTTAGTGTTATTGTTGTTGCTCAAGATTATGGTTAGAAATAGGATTTATATCATGGTCAATTTTGGGGTTGGGGTTGGGAATAGGGTTGGGGTTCAAATTAGGATTATGTCTAGGCTTATACTCTAGGGTTATGATTTGCACCATGGTTAGGGTTAGGATTATGGTTATTGGTTAAGGTTTACATAATGGTTAGAGTTAGGTTTAGGATTAGGGTGAGGATTTAGACCATGGTTAGGGTTAATGCTTAGGATTATGATTTGATTTATGATTATTTAATGCCACACACCTTAGAGAACTATGTGTAAGAAATAGTAGCACAAAATCTATTATACAAATTAAAAATATTAATAGTGCTCCAAGTATTATACATTTCCATACATCCACTTCAAATTTGTTTTAAAATGTATTATTTCTTTTATATTATAATATAATTCAAACAAAATTGGTAAAAAATTCTAATATATATGTCAAATATATGTATAAAATTGTTAAAAATTATTTTGTGTCTTCCTCACAATGCTTGAAGCCCATTATGACTGGCCATATAAATTTTTCTTCTTCAAAAAATTCCACATGGTTAGTTTATCACATGTTTCTTCTTCATGTAGCTTTAGATTACTTCTTTGAGAACTTACATTAATTCAATGCAACAAGGTCATCAAGACTGACATTGTTAGAACCAATTCCTCCCAACATTTTTTTTGAGACCATGATGAGTCAACATTCATAAATGATCTTATAATGGGCAAAATTACACATATTAATTATTTTTACCATACTTATTGGGTACAATTCATCATTCAAAATATGGGAAATTTTCTAATTTTAAGATAATAGAGAAAATAAGATTTATAAATTTATGAGACCATATATGTGTGTTTTCCAATGGTATTTCATTATGTGAAAAACTATATAGATAGATCATGATTATTTATTTTGTAAGTCCTACCTTGTAAAAATGTAAGAACAAATTGAGGACTTTAAGTTCCTCTTCAATCATAATCCCATTGTAAATATTGATAGATGTTCTTGAGCTCTTGAGCTACTTAACTTTGAACTATGCTTTGAATTTTATCTAGTTCGAAGACACTTGATTCAATATTTTGACATCTCGTGATCAATTCAAAATTGTGACATTAATATCTTTTAAGATGGATAGAGTATAATGTCTTCTATTATAGATTCATATAACTATAACTTATTTAAGATAAGAATGTAACAAAATACTTAACTAACATTTTAAAAATATAACAATAAAAAATATTTAAAAAATAATAATACTATAAAATTCTATTAAATGACTTAGATTCTATATCAACCATATTACGTAAGATGTTGATGTGCACTCCAAGCTCTATAGAGTGCACCAAAAGTCTTTGGAATGAATATAAATCTATGGTGTTTGGACACATCAATTGGAAGTAGCACATTCATGCAAAATTAAAAAATATTTATTTGAATGATTTACACACAACATCTAAGTTTTGGTTGTCAAAAGTTATCTGGTTACCTTGATCCAAACATTTGTCAATAGTCAAGTAGATACGATCTTTAATCCAAAATAGTCTGAGAAATGTTACCTCAAAGGCTTAAGAGATATCATCTCATGGAATGCAATGATTGCTATATTTACCAAAAGTGGAGCTAATGAAAATCCTTTCGCAACTTTCAAACAAATGCGATAGGCAGGTATCAACCCAAATTCCTTTCTAGTGTTCTTGTTGTCTGTGAAAAAATGAGAGCTTTTGAATAGGGCATGGAGTGGTGTGGGGATTTTTGTTAGATATTATAGTTATAAATAGTTTGGTAGGCATGCATGCAAGACCTGGAATCATAGCCATAGCATAGGATAGATATCGTCTCATAGAATGCAATGATTGCAAGGTGACATAGCAGAAGGCTATTCGCATGTTGAAAAATGATTCAAAATCATAGAAAAATTATTGAAATCGATCTCACTAGTAATAGAATTAATGTGCACCCCAGGATTTGATGGCAAAACCACAAAGAAAGTCCTGCTCAACCGTCAAAGAAAAAGCCTGATTCAATTCACTTAGGAAAATGTTTGGGAAAAGAAGAAGTTAAATGTAAGAATAAAATGGATATAGATGAAGAATGAAATGCAAGCACGTTCTCAGAGGATGTATATGTAGCATGCGTACAACAGTCATTTCAGGTCGCTTCATCTTCATTCCTCATCAACCAGTCACTTGAGGTGCTTCATCTTCAGTTACATTTTTCATGACCAATGCAATCAACATTGAATTGTAATGATTGTAACTGTAGACCATCCAAGTTGGATTGTAATTCCAGAGCATTTAATGTTGAATATGAGATTGTAAATGGATACCATCAATGTTGCATTGTAATTGTCATCATGTTTCTGTTTTCTTTAAGGTTTACACAAAATATTCTCATTTTATTCTATCTTTCACTCCTGTTGCTGTGACTATATAGGAATGCCTCTCGGTGTAATTAAATTTATGCAATTTATCACAAACTTCTAAATTTAATCATTACTTTTATATAAGGGAAAACACCACATGATAGACATATGAAGAAGATAAACTATTGATGCAATCATTTATGACTTTTTTCGTTTGACATTTGTTAATTCACTAGTTAACAAATTTTTGAAAGTTGCACAAAGTTTTCCAATAAAATGACTAGCCTTGCCAAAAATAATGCTTTTTTCAACAAAATTCGGGTGGAAATTTTTGGTTCACAACATTTGGCTGGCACCCTATATTGGGAAAGAAAAATTCCACTCCTCCTAAACCTTGTCCAAACTTAAATAACTTTTTCCAACTAAAAAGAATAAATAAAGCTTACCTACTTGGAGTAGAATGCCTGGTGCCAAGATTGCCACGGGTATGGAGGAGGATTGCTTAATCTCTTATTGTTACAGTAATTTATATAGTGAAGTATATTCCATGATAATTATAGGGGTAGTATCCTTTATAATCCAGAGTAGTAGATATGGCAGGGCCACATGAACAAAGCAATCTCCACCTCTGCAATTGAAGCTGATTCTTAAACTATTCCCAAACTACACAATACAGGATCAAGGACACATCCAACACAACCATGCTAGAGGTGTCCAGGGGAGAAAGGAATGGTAATCAAGGAGTAGAAAGCTAAGTTTCATATTAAATTTATTAGAAAGATTTGGATGTGGATTACTACTCATTGTTGTGTTTCATAAATTTTCATTGAATTTTTATTTTTTTAATTAAGTTTCGAAGTCAAATCAATTACAATTTAGACATAGGTGTATTGTCAGGAGCATGTATAAAAATTCGTTATTTTTTGTTGCATGAAGGACATCAATACCAATTGGATAGATATTTTTTGATGTTATTTTTGAGTAAATTATTATTTTTTCACATGTCTAGAACAAAGAGTTTGATGTTTGATGAAAAAATTATGTTTAATTAAAATAAAAATGTATAATAAAACCAAGATATATGAAAATTATACTTGTTAGAAAGATCATTTTGAGGACTATGATAATACAATTGGGTTTGTCAAGTTGATTCCATTTTGATCCTCAAATTGGGCTTCCAAAGCTAAAAATTTGCAAAAAAAGTACAAATGAGGGGGGCAAGGGAAAAATAAGGAGTTTCAAATGGAAACCCCTTCATTCTTGAACCACTTGAAACCCTTTCAAACAAAGGGAGGTTCAAAGGAACCCCCATGAAATAATGTTAAAATATGTCGACAAGGGCTTCGAATGAACCACTTGGCTTAAGCATGTTCGTTAAAAGATGGGTTCTCAAGTGAACAAAAAAAGACCTTCAAACAAAGGAGGCTCTTTGTTTGAAGGTTATTAATTTTTTATTTTCAACTCGTAAGTTTTCTTCATGACTGAAATTGTAATCCACTTATGTGGGATGGCCTAATTACTAGTTTATAAAATTCACCATAAGAGGTGATAGATATTTGAAAAGGAGTGATTTTTACTATGGTACCACCACTCATGTGTAGTACCCTCCAAATGAAAGGTAGAAAACTTTATTACTTCATATATAGTCATCTATCTCGAACATATGCATGTGTCTACCTTTATATCCAAGCATGAGTTGTGCATCTATTAAACCCATTAGAGAGAGAGAGAGAGAGAGAGAGAGAGAGAGAGAGAGAGAGAGAGAGAGAGAGAGAGAGAGAGAGAGAGAGAGAGAGAGAGAGAGAGAGAGAGAGAGAGAGAGAGAGAGAGAGAGAGAGAGAGAGAATACACTTGAACTTCATACAAATCTCTCTAAAATGATTGTGACCTAGGTTCAAGTGTATAACCATCTTGGGAAATCATGTTCATATATCTAGTTAGTGGCATTACACTTTAGATCTTCTCTAGAAGTGTTTTCTATTCTACATTATAAGCCCTAATGTCATATCTTGTGAAGAAGTTCTACCATTATTATATATATATCTTCTAAAGCACTTCTACCATCATATCAATCATTACATGAAACTTTCTTCTAATTTGACTATTAGGGCTATTGTCCATATCTATTGTCCTCTCTCTTTATGTGATACTATTATTCTTTGCAACATATTGTATAGTGTAAGACTTTATTTCTAAACTCGTTGTAAACCATCTTTATTTCCTTATTTTACTTGGATGATATCTAGGTGCTCTATTGCTACACTACACTTAAAAATTAGACATGCAAAGTTTAACCCTTACAACAGAAGTTGGCAAGATAACAAACTCAGGTATCACTATAATTTCCTATTCAAAATAATAATAGCAAAAGTTGATTCTTAACCTTCTGCTAAGATTTATTATTTGGAACAGTAATACCATATTCTCATATTTCAATTAGATCTTAAACAAGAAGATTGAATTAATTATTTTATATTAGCAATGTCATTACTTTCCAAATAGAAAATTACATATACAAATATCAAACTCCTTACATGTAAATGTTAGATAACAAATATGTTTCATGATCTCTTTAGGTAAATGCACGAAGTTGGGTCCCAATTCTGCGGAAGTTCGCGGGTTGGGAAAAGAGCCCACTAGAAATGGTCGCTTCAGGTGTCCGAGGCATTCAAAAATGGGCACATGTTTTTCGGAAACGTGCGCCCATTTTGAAAAAAATAGGCGCCCATTTCTTGAATTTTTTTTTATTTTTTTTAAAACCATTCTCCATCATTTTCACTGTTTCAAAAATGGGTAAACATTTCAGAGGAACACGGGTACCCATTTTTTTCATCCCAAGTGAGCCCCAGACCATTTTTTACCTCCTTCTAGGTATGTAGTTTTGTTTTTAATATATTTTTATTATTTTTCATAAAAAAATGTTAATTTATTATTATTATTTTTCATAAAAAAATGTTAATTTATTGTTATTTTTTAATTTTAGTGTTTTAAATTTTGAAAAACATTTTTTGTTTTATTTAATTTCATGTTTAAAGTTGTTTTTAGTTATTAAATATTGCAAAAAACATGAAAAGTTAAAAATAATAAAAACTTAAAACCGTAGGAAAAAAAAACAAAAAACAAAAACGTAAATGAACAATACACATTAGACACAAAAAATAGACAATAAACCCTGAATAGAAAAATGAACAATAAACCCTAGATAGAAAAAAATGAACAATAAACCCTAGAAAATAAATGAACAACAAACCCTAAAAAGTTAACAAGGGGTAGGATTGTTGCCATTCCTTCAAATTTTAATGAATTTTTTCTAAAGAAAATACATGTGTTCGAGGTAGGATTGTTGCCACCCCTTTTTATCATGAGATTCAAGAGCTCTCTATTTAGATGTGATATAGAAAAATTAACTATAAACTTATAAGTAACCACTATCCCTTTTGAATAAATTCTATGTCAATCATATTAGCAATACCAATCATCATGAGGTATGTGTCTTATCTCAAGATGATATGCACTAGGAAAGACTTTCCTAGACACAAAACCTTTGCTATCATGCCTCAAACTTATTGACTTGGAGCTCTTTTTCACCATTAGAATCACCTTTAAGAGTACTTCTTTTTCTCTCTTCTTAATTGTTTTTAAAGTTTTGGAATCCAAATCCTTGGGGTTTCCATCATCTTTGTCATTAAAACCATCATTTCTCCTCATAGATTTTTCCACTTAGAACTATTCCAAAATAGTTATAACCAAATAGACTTGCAATACTTATAATACTCAGATTTTTGGAATTCTTTATGAAAGATCAAAACTTATCCAATTGGATGACATGTTTCATATGCAAGGAATTCAAGCCAAACCATCTTTCTATCTACACAACGATGAAACAAAAAATTGAAAAAATAGTTACTTTCATTAAAAAAAATTAATGTTTTTAAAACCTAATGGATTTTCCAATGCTTGACCATGAAGTACAAAAGTGGTTTTATAGGCAATCTAGATTGGATGAAAATTTTTCATTCTTTTCGAATTGTAACTTTCAATTTAGCCCAATCTGATTCCATGTTCGATTGTAACTAATTCCATGTTCGATTGTAGTTTAACTTGGTTCAAAAGTACAAAATTGCAATTATTCAAAGATTCAACAAAGTATCGCAAAATTGTCATGTAGTACATATGCTTCCCAAAAGATTTAATTAAACAAGAACATAAAATTTAAATACATTTTACAATTCACATTTCACAAATCATATTTTATATTTTTATAATCTTTATATAATATCAAATTGATTTCTAAATGTAAATTTATTGAATATTCCAAAAATTAAATTGTACAATTAATTAAATTTTCAAACTATGAAATTGTAAATGGTTTTTTACATCTACAATGGCATTTAAAAAGATGTTTGTGTAAAGCCATCAGCAAAATTCTAAAGTCAAAGTTGTAATCGAAAAGTATTAGGTGATTTAAATCCTAGTCAAGCCATAAGTGTAAGGACAAAGTTACGACACATAATTGCCAACTTGCAAATTAACTTACTTTCCAATTTATGAAAGCATTAAGGGAGGTGAATATTCCGAAAAAAAAAGAGTGTAGTTTCAAAATTGATAGAAACGAATGTAGTTTCAAATGGACGCGTCTATTCTAGCTCCAAAACGACAGTACGGATTGACTAACACACGTGTTAGTTGCATATTTTACACCGTTGGTTTTGCAATAAATGGCTGCGATTGACTAACACGTCGCTATCACGCTGTACGAAAGATCTGTTTTGGAGCCATAATAGCTTCGGACGTTTCAAACTCCTGCAATATGTTTGCAATATTACAAAATGAAAAATAGATTGGCATGCTGAGAACTTTCTAAGGTGTTTAGTTTTTCATTTTCTTTTGTTGTACGTTTTCCACAATGGTTATTATTTGGGAGGTGATGCCCTCCAAGGTCCCTGGATTAAATCTGAACCTTTCACGTTTGGAATTTTGCTCAAGAGTAATGAACGCGTGAATTATTGTCGTGTGGGTGCCAAAACAGAAATTTAAGAGCTTTCTCCGCTAATTCAAGGCTCTCGCTTTTGCATAGGATCCATGATATCGACTTGTTTCCCCTCCATCCACGGCGTTTCGTGAGACTTGTTCAAACTAGAGCCAGTGGGATTTTCTACTTT
This sequence comes from Cryptomeria japonica, assembly GCF_030272615.1. Taxonomy (NCBI): domain Eukaryota; kingdom Viridiplantae; phylum Streptophyta; class Pinopsida; order Cupressales; family Cupressaceae; genus Cryptomeria; species Cryptomeria japonica. The sequence continues at coordinate 733,268,694 of NC_081409.1, forward strand.
TAAACTTGTGCAACACGGTCGACCACATACAATGTGAGGATGTTTTAATAATTCTTATAGATTTTGTAGTATTTGTTGATTTCATATTTAATATATTTTATAATATTCTATCAATAATTATCTTGGTAAAGTTGTTTGGTATTAAGATGAGTATTCATAATTGAATGATATGTATTTCTTACAGCTAATAGTAACAAATCATGTGATGTCATATCAACAAACCAATAACACATGACTTATTGTATAATTATTAGTCTCATTATTTTTGGGTCTTTTTGGACATCTCGATATAAAGCATGCCAATGCGTTATCATATTTGGTGATGTGGCCTTGAAACCTTAGTTATATGCAAGAGACTTGCCAAATAAGCTGCTGCAAAAAAAAATGGAATTATTTGAAATTTACAAAAATATTTTGTGAAGTGCAAAGTTAGGGTGTTTAGCTAGTGGGTCCTCCCACCAGGTATGTAACACTTGTATAAATAGAAATGGATTTTTTCATAGTCTATCTGACACTTTACTTTTGGGTCTACATATGACTTATAGTATATGAGACTACCTCATACTCCATGGAAGATGCAACTAACTACATACCCTATCCCCTTTGGATTTAAATTTGTGAGATCTCTTTAGGGAATACAAGTTCACCATTAGGCCGACTCAGAACTAAAACCATTGTGGTTTTATGCAAAGTCTTATCTTACTTTGATTATTCAAACTAGATTCTCATTATTTAAAGTAATCTAATTGTCTCAAACCAATAAATAAACTCAACAAAAAGTATGTGCCAAATTATATTATACATTGATAAATTGTATAGAACTGTAGTTCTATATATCTTGTTATGTAATCTTAAAATTCAAAGTTATGGATTTCTAATGAACTTGAATTACAATTTTAGAAAAAGACTTGCCAAAAAAACGAAAAGATAATCTTATGTAATATTTATTGATCACTTATTCAAAAGAATCTAATAGTCTAAAATATAATATACAATATTACATGTAAATAAATCTATATTTTTATATACTTCATTATGCAATGTTGAAATTGATTTATATTTTGTCTTCTTTTTCCTATTGTGTATCCCTCAACACCTCTTATAGGTGCTTTCCTTCATTCTATGAAGGAAAACAACACCAAGAAAATAGAATTCTTCAAGTCACTAGTGAAAAGCATTGTAGTTTAAAAAATGGATTCATTTATTGTTCCTAATCATACGAAGAATAACTGACTATCCTCAATTGATAGTGGCAAACTCTTAGACTTGCACTTTCAACTCCAAATTTTAATAATTTGTTCTTGTTTGCATCTCACTTCTAGCTATGTACTTCTATGTTAGCTTTTAATTCTATATCTATCAATTTATGTTGAACATTGTCAATTTCAAGAATTTTCCTAGTCATTACACATTCAAATCAAATCAAAAAGTGGAAAATAAATAATCATACTTTGGGATTGAAGTTGGATCATGTTGTCTATTTCCTCCAATGAATGATATTGATTTGGATATTAGTTTATGTCTCTAGTCTAAGACCCCAATCTCAATACATAATTAAGGTTATCAAAGAATTATTTAAAAAATTATGATAACACATAACCATTCCACATCATATCACCCACAAGATAATGGAGCAAGTGAGGCCAATTGAATAAAATTAGAGGGGCCACTCTAACAAAGACATGTGATGGAAATAAAATAATTTGTGTTATTAAGATACCCTCAATCATATGACTTATAGAACTACATACAAAATATCTACTTGGTTCACCTATTTTGAGCTTGTTTATGTTGGGATCCAAGAACACTGAGAGGGGGGGGAATCAATGTTCTACCAGTAAGATAAGATTTTATACCTTTATACCATACACTTATAAACTGGTAAACAAATAAATATATAACTTGAAGAAAATAAACCATCTACATGAATGAACACCATAACACACATAATTTATAAATGGAAAAATGACGATGGGATTTGTAACCCAAAATATCAATTCACTGGCCATATGAAAGATATTACATAAAGAGGGGAGCCTGCACATGCAGAAAGGCACACTGCTCATCACTAAAGAGTCTAACTGACTACAAGCTTCTGCTGAAGGAAAATAATGAAAATGAACTCACAAAATGCATTTGCTATGCCAAAAAGAGTTCTGGTTATAGCTATGCTCTGTATCGGTTCATAAACCCTGAACACTACTACCAGAATCATGTTCCCTCCAAGAATGTCTTAAAAAGAAATTATAGATCATTGCATGATACAAAATTCGCATACAAATGATCTTCACATGCCACAATCCTCATTCACAAGTTCTACTCTTACATAATTATTGATATCTCATAATGACCTAGCACACTGACCTATATACCCATTACAAACAATATGCCTTATGTCATCTTACAATACAAAAAGGTATACAATTTCGGCCTTATACAATAATTACAAAATGAGTTTAGAAATAAATCTTCCTTCATTTCGGCTTTGCTGAAGTGTTGGATGTCGATGTTGATGCTAGTTTTAACCCTGGATGGTCAATGCCAGTGAATGCCTCCTAAAGCTGGTATATGATTCCCATCTAATCTTGTTACCATCGGCGACAACAAAATGAATCCAATGAGTACCAATTGCCAACAATCTCCCCCTTTAGCATTGACGGCAACACTTATGTGAAAAATGGATTCCCTACCGGTCCAACTGAAATATGCTTCCTCTGAGCAATACACTCCTTCTGATATTCTTCCCATATGTTCCTTTCTGATATTTTTTTCTCACATATATACAATCCCTCTTTGGTATCAATGCCAAAGACTGGTGAAAGAATTGAAAGAATGAATAAATACTGTTTATTTTACCAGAGCTTGACTAACTTCAAAATTTCTGGGTAAGCCTTATCCAGCAACTGTAGGTATGTATCCCAGTGAATTTTGAAAGTTTTAGATATGGATACTAGTCCACTTAGTAAGTGTGCCAGTGTTTCCTTCTCTGATAGTTCTGTCGATGTGGGTTTAGCAATCATATCCATACACTCTCTCTTATGTACACCTAGTGAATCCATTCTTGGACTCACAAGTCCTCTAAGACTTCTTTCTCTCCAAATGATCTTTTCTCTCTCCTTCTCCAAAGAAAAAAGTTGATTCTCTAGAGATAAAATTTGACCATCAACAAATGTTGTTAGAGAGGTCAATCCATCAAAAGAATTTGCAATGTTAGCTATCTTATCATGCAAATCCTTCAATTTGCTATCTACATTTTCTATAAGAATTTCTATGTTACAACACCCTATAGATAGTTGTACACTGTTTTAAACAATTGTCAATAAGAATGAGTTTATCTTCAATTTTCTTCTTCTCTATTACAATGATTTGATCAAAGGCTGGTCTTTTAGCTATAATGAATCTTTCTAATGCCTGTCGGTCTGATATATGTTGCAGTGACTGAAAATTGTTAGATATGTGCTGTGTTAGTGTTTTGAACTTGCCAGAAGGGCTTGCTTCATTCTCAATCATGCAATCAGGCATTAATCTATACAAAATTGTGACTGATTGATCAATTATTCCCTTATCTGCTGATCCCTCCTTTAGTAGCTTTTGAGTCCTGCCATCATTAATTCAGTGGGACTCATCTCATTTATTGATCTCTTCACAACTTGAGAAGTTTCAATTGCCAAAATCTTTGTCAGGGAATCAATGTCTACTGCCAATGTAGTCTCAATTCCCTTTACTTTTACCTTAACCTCCTTTGCATCAACGACTTCTCCACTTGGTGTAGTGACCATTACTGTCGGTGGAGTATTATCCACAATATTCCTTGTATCCTGTACATTTCCTTGCTCAAAAATGGTTTTTGCCGGTATAGACTATACATTCTCCTTAGCTATCGGTGGTGTTTGTACACCCTTACTTTCTACCGGTATACTCAAAATTGGTTTAGAACTTCCCAAAATACCTTTCCCTTTTGATTTGTCTAGAATGGTGGAAGTTGTTGACTTAACAAAATCTTCATGAGATGTAAGAAAGTTTGGATTCATCTGGAAGGATTTTGCCTAACCCTCACTGGTCTCATTTATCACCTCATTAACTCTTCCCATCATTAGGCTTATTTGTCGGGATTTGCTACTAAATATTGTCCTATTAGCAACATCAATACATCTCTTCATTTCCTCATTACTAATAGCACCACATAAAGTCAAAAGTTCTACCTCTTTGATCTTCCTATCCCTCTTGACTACATCAAGTCTCCTAGCATCTAGTTTATTGTACAATGATAGAGGTATTTCCTTCGAAATTTCTACTAAGGCTTTCTTATAAATATCTATATGTAACAAAATTGCCTCTTCTATCTCATTCTGCTCATTTTCCTCTAAACTCTCATAATACAAAGATACATTTTTCAAAATTCCATCCTTTGTAATTTCGTCAATTAATTCAACACAGGTCATTTTGGCCTTACTAGACTCAGTATCATCACTCTTCTTCTTTTTGTTGGGGGTTGCCAGAGTAGATGCAATTGGTTTTATATTTTGTGTAGGCTTCCTTGCCAGAGGTGGGGGTGCAATAGGTTTTGTTACCTTTCTAACAAGTTTCCTCCTTGGCTCCACCTTCTTCTACTCTACCAGTGGTTGATCTACTTTCTTCCTCTATACCCTTCTAAAAGCTAGAGGTTCATTTTCCTCTAGATCAGAATCAGAAGTGATGGTAGAAATGTAAGCTTCAGGCTTCTTCAATTTTGGAGTACTAGCCGCTGTCGATTCTCCTTCCAGTTTAGATCTAGAATCCATTTCAGCATCTATTCTATGAATGACATTTCGCACAAATGTAGACATCTTTTCTATTTTCTTCTCCCTTCTCTTCTCATTGAAGCCAGTTTTGACTTCAAAGGCCTTCTCTTATGCAATGCTAAAGTGTTTGGTCTTTTCATCCAATGGGACATCTAGCAACATTTTTTCATAGAGGTCCACAATGTTATCATCCACCTCATATCCATGCTCTATGACCCATATGGTCCTTGGTTCTACTGCCTCCATGAGGGTTTCATCGGTCTTCACCATGAAATAAATATCAGTGGAGTACTTCTCCATAATGTTATTTGATAATCTCCCCCTCTGCCTTATGTTTTCCTAAATTGTTTTGAAATAACCCCAAAGTTTCTCATCTCTGCCAGCACCAAGACCGGTGATTTCTTCCTTGATATTCATACCTACCAGTATGTAATGAGCCCAATGCTTCTTTCCTAGACTAGGTATCTCATTCATGAAGTAAAGCATTAGACAAACAATAAGATTTCCATATCTAAAAGTTCCTTTCTTAACTCCCTTGATCTTTCCAAGATTCAACATCAATTCACACCTCAACCATTCACACAAATAATATTTTACATCATTCCTCAACATCTGATCTATGCAACATGAATGCAAGAACTAGCAACAAAATTCAATTGGCTAGATTGAACTACCTTATAACCTATTATCATGCTAACAAATTTCACATTAGTGTCGGTGATTATGTCGATCCTCATTGATCTGCTATCATGAGTTGCACTAGTGAGTTTCTGAACCTCTGTGTTAGAGATCTTATTGCCAAGTTCTTGTCTGACCTTGGGTAAGTCAGTGACTTCTTGAGTAGCCTCCTTGGTGATCATGTAAGGCCGATCCAGCCAAATAAATTCATTGTGAACCCTGCTCAAAACGTATCTGATGATCTCATCTTTGAATTCTGGTATGTATAAGATATCGGTTAACCCTAAATCCTTAATGGCCTTGTATTTTGAATTGATGGTTCTAGAGCTACTCAGAATCACGGATTGATACATGCCTTTTATCTCCTTTGTGCCTAGATCCTCCAAGGTGCAGTGCATGTATGCCCTTACATCTTCAATATACATCACCTCATCAGGAACCCTAGAAAATGCTCTCGTAGAGTCTTCCTTCTTAGCTATTAGGGGAACCTCCTTGAAGACGGGTCTCGGCCTATCCTTAACTTCGAAAATGGTGGGATTTGCAATGAAAGTAGCAGCTAAAGATCTAGATGCCATTTCCAAGAATACTTGAAAGTGAACACCGATTGGAAGATTGAGTGCTTATGCTTGAAATCCTTTCACAATGCTTTTGATCGCTCTTAATTTGCCTTAAATTATCCTTTTCTTCACTCTGAATGCTTAAATGTTGGGTGAGTGAAAATGAATCCACTTTCCCCTTTTATCAGTGAAAAAACCCTAATCTTTCTCTATCATAAATGCTTCACGATCTACCCTGCCAGATGTTGGTTTCATAGTTTTGTGTCGAGTGAACCTTCATCAATGATGAACACAACTCTCCAGGTCTCTTCCAGATCTCCTTAGATCTCCTCCAGGGGAACATGAAAGATTTGCAATGAGTTTGCCAGCCCCTAAGGCTTATGCTTTAGTTATCGATGGAATTTCTTGTCGGTGGAGGAATGCCCTATTCTACTGGTGGATTTACTGGCGTTGTTGCATCTCCACTTGGTCCTTCAAATTTTCTGACCCATCTCTTGGTGTGATCTTGTTGTATTTCATCTACCTTCTGCTTTCCTTTCTCATTTTCTTGATTATTTCTAACCGATTGAGTCTTGCTTCTACAATACTTAGCAATATGACCTATTTTGTTGCATGCATAACATGTAACATTGTTCTTTTGAATTGCTTTGGCATAGCTGGTATCATTTCTTAACCTAAAATGATTAGCCAAATGTCCAAACTTTCCACATGCATGACATTTAACATTCATTCTGCAGTCTCCTGACTAATGACCATATTTCTTACAATTTGTGCATTGACCGGGAACAAAATTGTAGTTTTGATTTTCTCTATTTCTAGATTGTTTAGCCATATGCCCAAATTTATTGCAAACAAAACATCTACCATTGAATTTATAAGCATTAGATTTCCTTACCGGTTTCCTCTATTCTGATGAATTCTACACATCGGTTGTTTGATCTACAATACCAGAGCTTTCACCTTATACAAGTCCAAGTCCTCTAGAATCATCAGTTTGCCTTTGTCTTTTCAATAAGTCATCCAATTGTGTAGTACTGATCCTAAACTTTTCTTTGTACTCACTTGCAATAGTCAGATCATCTCTCATAGATATTACTTGTCGTTCAAGTTCTTGTTCATTATTTTGGGATTGCACCAAACTAGTTTTCAACATATCATTCTCATGAGCCAATCTATCAAATTCCTCAGATTTGTTCTTTAGAGATGTAGCAAGATTTTCTTCTTTCTTCTTTCTGTCCTCAATATCCTTATACATCCTCATATTCAGGTCTTGCATTTCATTTTACATAAGCATGTTTGCTTGACTCATCTTTTGACAATGTTCCTTCAGAGCATTATCATCATCTTGTTTTTGTAAAAGTTCCTTCCTTCTAGCTTGAGATGATGATAACCTTTCTTGCAGGACAAGAATGAATTCATTTGCAAAATTCAGTTCATCTTATAGTTTCAAGTTCTTCATCCTTTGAGCATCATAATCCTCAAGTGCCATCTGGAGTTTCTTCCTCGTAGCCATGCCTAAAGCTTCCAGTTTCAGGATCTTCCTCAAGCTGTTAAACTTCCTCCAAGGTACCAAGCTCTGATACCAATTGTTGGGATCCAAGAACACTAAGAAGAGGGGGCAATCAATGTTCTGCTAGGAAGATAAGATTTTATACCTTTATACCATACACATATAAACCTATAAACAAATAAACATATAACTTGAAGCAAATAAACCATCTACATGAATGAACATCATAACACACAAAATTTATACATGGAAAACCTCAAAGAGGAAAAACCATAGTGGGATTTGTGACCCACAATATAAATTCACTTGCCATATGAAAGATATTACATAAAGATGAGGGCCTGCACATGCAGGAAGGCACACTGCTCATCACTAAAGAGTCTCACTGACTACAAGCTTCTGCTGAAGGAAAACAATGAAAATGAACTCACAAAATGCATCTGCCATGCCAAAAAGAGTTCCGATTATAGCTCTGCTTTGTACCGGTTCATAAACCCTGAACACTACTACCAGTATCACCTTCCCTCCAAGAATGTCTTATAAAACATTTACAAATCATTGCATGATACAACATTCACATACAAATGATATTCGCATTCCACAATTCTCATTTACAAGTTCTACTCTTAGATAATTATTGATATCTCATAATGACCTAACACACTTACCTATATACCCATTACAAACAATATGCATTATGTCAGCTTACAATACAAAAAGGTATATAATGTTGGCCTAATACAATAATTACAAAATAAATCTTCCTTGATGTCAGCTTCCCTGAAGTGTTGGATGATGGTGTCGGTGCCGGTTGTAACCCTGGATGCTCAATATCGGTGAATGTCGGTGAATACCTCCTAAAGCCAGTATATGATTCCCATCTAATCTTGTTGCCATCAATGATAATAAAATGAATCCAATGAGTGTCAATTGCCAACAGTTTATAGGTTCAATCTAAGTGCAAGGCAGAAATATTTATTTCTACATATTTAGTTATCAATATCAAACACATTCATGTGTCTATATTTTACACCAATCATGAGTTGTGCATCTATTAGATCCATCATAGGGAGAGAGTAGCAGTTTCCCTAGAGCTTGCTACAAATATATCTAAAAGGATTGTGACCTAGGTTCATGCCAATAACCATTTTGGGAAATCATGTTCATGTATCTAGTAAATGGCATATCACTTTAGATATCCTCTAGAAGAGCTTCCTATTCTACATTATAAGCCCTAATGCCCTAAAATTACAATTCTTGGTCTTTGGGCTCTAGAATCTCTACCTTCTTATTAAAAAAGGTAGGTATTATAGCTAACACAAGGACAACCTTTTATGCATTTGTTTGAGTGACATCAATCTTATTACCTCCAAATGTAATTTATTTATTTATTGGCTATCTATCCATATTCATATTATTACCTATCCTATGAAGCACTTCTACCATCATGTCAATCATCAAATGAAACTTTCTTCTAATTTGACTATCAAAGCTATTGTCCATATCCATTTTCCTCTCTCTTTACGTCATACTATTATTCTTCGTAACATATTGTTTCTAGGGTAAGATTTCATCTCTAAATTCGTTGTAGACCATCTTTATTTCCTTATTTCCATTGGATGATATCTAGTTGCTCTATTGCTACACTACATAAAAATAACACATGCAAATCTTAACCCTTACAACACAAGTTGGCAAGGTAATAAACTATAATACCATTTTAATGCCCTAGTCAAAATAATAAGTAAAACTTGATTCTTAACCTCCTATAAACACTTATTATCTAGAACAATAATAACATATTCTTATATTTCAATCAAATTTTAAACAATTAAGATTACATTCACTATTTTATATTAGCAATATCATTACTTTCCAAATATAAAATTACATATACAAAGCTCTCAAACTCCTTAAAAGTACACATTAAATAGAAAATATGATTCATGATCTTTTTCTTATTGCAACAATGGTTGTATTGCATCCAAAATACTTTGCAACATCACTAATTATAACAAAAGAAAAAAATATATTCATACCAATAGAAATAGCAAATTAGAAAAATATATTGAAGTTAACTTTCAATAATGAAACTCTAATTCAACCACTATAATGAGATTATTATTCACAATCAATAAGGTTTCCATCCAATGATTTGATTTTCTTGCTCAAACACAAGTGCTCAAAATGATTCGAGTAAAGTTATTTTGTGTAAAGGATAGGTGATCATAATGAATGAACATGTTCACTCTTTAATATACTTCACACACAATAACAAGTCAACCCATAGTAAACTTGTAACTTCAAATTTGAACAATGAACTTAGGTGGTAAAGATTTTACTTTTTAGATTTATGATGCTAAAAATAGACCATTAATCATATTACAACATGTGCCATGAAGTTGGGAAGAGAATGGTAACAAAGGTGAGAATATCATGGATTAGAGGTTAGAGATACAACAAAGACTCCTACTTGAAGTCAAAACATTAAGAGTTGAGAATTGAACATGTCAATAAGGATAAGTTAAACATTCCAACAAAATACAAAAGGGGAATGGGAGTAGGATGGAAGGAATGATAGGGTGGAGAAGTCCACAACTTCAATAGAAAAAAGTAAAAGAGGAGTTGAAAGGAAAGACATACTCAAAAGCAGAAAACATGTAAAAAATAGAAATAGGAAAGAAACAAGGATATATCTATTATGTATATAATTAAATTGATTGAAAAGCTAAATATGGCACTTTAGATTTAAATAAATAATTTCTTTAAATGTTTCAAACTTGAATTTTTTTAATACATATTTTTTGAGTGATTGATGATAAATACTTGTTAAATTTATCTAATTTGAAGACAATCTCATCTTTACATTCCTAATACAACTCGTAATTTCAAACGCCATTGCATTTTTCCTTTAGATTATAGCCAATTCAAAATCACTACTCAAAAATATCTATCCCATTTCCTATGGAATTTACTGCACTCTCCTTCTGTATTAAATCACCATTGTATAATGGCTAAATACTAAAATATAGTTTTTAGCATTTCTTCAAATTTTAATGATTTTTTTCTAAAGAAAATACATGTGTCCAAGGTAGGATTGTTGCCACCCCTTTTTATCATGAGATTGAAGGGCTCTTTATTTAGATGTGATATAGAAAAATTAACTATAAAATTGATAAGTAACCACTATCCCTTTTGAATAAATTCTATGTTAACCATATTAGCAATCATCATGAGGTATGTGTCTCATCTCAAGATGATATGCAAAAGACTTTCCTAGACACAAATCCTTTGCCATCCTGTCTCAAACTTCTTCTTTTTTTTGATGGGTAATAGGCCGAAGCCGATGAGGTGTACATACCTTACCCCCTTGTAAGATTTGAACTTGTGGTCTCTCTTTCAAGAGCACAAGTTCTCCACCACTAGGCCAACTTAGGTTGTACTATCAGGCCTCAAACTTATTTACCTTGAACTCTTTTTCACCATTAGAATCATCTTTAAGAGTACCTTTCTTTTTCTCTTCTTAATGGTTTTTAAAGTTTTGGTATCCAAATCCTTGGGGTTTACATCATCTTTGTCATTAAAACCATCATATCTCTTCATAGATTGTTTCCACTGAGAACTTTTCTAGAATAGTTATAAACAAATAGACTTGCAATACTTATAATACTGAGATTTTTGGAATTCTTTATGAAAGATCAAATCTTATCCAATTCAATGACATCTTTCATATGCAAGGAATTCAAGCGAAACCATCTTTCTGTCCACACAAAGATGAAACAAAAAATTGAAAAACTAGTTACTTTCATTAAAAAAATTAATATTTTTAAAACCTAATAGATTTTCCAATGCTAGACCATGAAGTACAAATGTGGTTTTACAGGCAATCTAGATGGGATGGAAAATGTTCATTCTCTTCGAATTATATCTTTGCACAAATGACGTTCACAAAATCAATATCGTTCACAAAATCAATGACGTTCACAAAATCAATATCGTTCACAAAATCAATGACGTTCACAAAATCAATATCGTTCACAAAATCAATGACGTTCACAAAATCAATAGAAACGAGTGTAGTTTCAAACTCCTGCAATATGTTTGCAATATTACAAAATGAAAAATAGGTTGGCATGTTGAGAACTTTCTAAGAAGGTGTTTAGTTTTTCATTTTCTTTTGTTGTACGTTTTCCACAATGGTTATTATTTGGGAGGTGATGCCCTCCAAGGTCCCTGGATTAAATCTGAACCTTTCACGTTTGGAATTTTGCTCAAGAGTAATCAACGCGTGAATTATTGTCGTGTGGGTCCCAAAACAGCAATTTTAGAGCTTTTTCCGCTAATTCAGGGCTCTCGCTTTTGCAGAGGGTCCATGATATTGACTTGTTTCCCCTCCATCCACGACGTTTCGTGAGACTCGTTCAAACTAGAGCCAGTGGGATTTTCTACTTTTAAACTTGTGCAACAGGGTCGACCACATACAATGTGAGGATGCTTTAATAATTCTTATAGATTTTGTAGTATTTGTTGATTTCATATTTAATATATTTTATTATATTCTATCAATAATTATCATTGTAAAGTTGTTTGGTGTTAAGATGAGTATTCATAATTGAATGATATGTATTTCTTACAGCTAATAGTAACAAATTATGTGATGTCATATCAACAAACCAATAACACATGACTTACTGTATAATTATTCGTCTCATTATGTTTGGGTCTTTTTGGACATCTTGATATAAAGCATGCCAATGCATCATCATATTTGGTTATGTGGCCTTGAAACCTTAGTTATATGCAAGAGACTTGCCAAATAAGCTACTGCAAAAAAAATGGAATTATTTTAAATTTTCAAAAAGATTTTGTGAAGTGCAAAGTTAGGGTGTTTAGCTAGTGGGTCCTCCCCCCGGGCATGTAACAATTGTATAAATAGAAATGGATTTTTTCATAGTCTATTAGGCACTTTACTTTTGGGTCTACATATGGCTTATAGTATATGGGACTACCTCATACTCCATGGAAGATGCAGCTAACTACATACCCTATCCCCTTTGGATTTGAATTTGTGAGATCTCTTTAAAGAATAAAAGTTCACCATTAGGCCTACTAAAAAATAAAACCATTGTGGTTTTATGCAAAGTCTTATCTTACTTTGATTATTCAAATTAGATTCTCATTCAAAGCTAACAGATTTCCACAATCCATTCTAATCTTGTATGCAAGTTTCTTGATTAGATTGTGTGAGAATTTTTTCACCATCAACGTTTTGAATCACACTCTGTGATTCATCATCAGGATGCAAGAGAGTTTAAGGAGTTGAAACATACTGATATGCAGACTAGGACATTAATAAAAAAAAGTGTGAACATGTGGACCAAGGAGAACAAAAGGCCACAAATAATAAACATAATAAATATAAAAAACCAAAAAATGAAGGACAAAGAGAGAAGACTAAGGAGCAACATGAAAAAATATATATGTATGTATGTGTATTTACTTACATACCTACATACAACAATATATATAAATCTATAAATAAGAATGCAAAAAGAAGTTGTCAAACAACACAAAAACTACTCCAACCAAAAATGAAAAAATATAAAAAAGGGAAGGAGGTGACAAAAACTAATATGAATAACTACAAATATGTGTGTGTGTGTGTATATATATATATATATATATATATCTATATATATATATATATATATATATATATGTATGTATGTATGTATGTATGTATGTATGTATGTATGTATGTATGTATGTATGTATGCATACATATACATACATATATATATATATATGTATATATACACACATATATATATACATGTATATATACACATATATATATATATACATGTATAAACATGTATATATATGTGTATATATACATGTATATACATGTATATATATGTATACATGTATACATATACATATATATGTATAGATGTATACATATATATACATGTATACATGTGTATATACATGTATACATGTATATATATATATGTGTACATATACATATACATACACACACACATATATATACACACACACATACACACATACATGTACATGTAAATATACATATAAATATACATATATATACATATATATACACACACACACATACATGTATATGTACATGTACATATACATATATACATGCATGCATGTATGAGTGCGTGCGCACGCACACACACACACAAACAAATAAACAAACCAAAAGAGAGAGGGAGAAAAAGATTACAATATAAAATTGAGAAGGAAAATCCCACCAACAATAAAATACACCACATTAAATAAAGAAAAATAAAAGGAAAAGGAGAAGAAGAAGACCTAAATAAGACTGAACAAACCAACACACAATTAAAGACCCAAAAGAAAAAAGAAAAAAGAGATAACAAGAGGTCATTAAAAGCATGTATCTCATTGTTTAAAGAAATCTTATTTTCTCAAACCAATAAAGAAATTCAACAAAAAATATGTACCAAATTATATTATTCATAGATAAATTGTATAGAACTATAGTTCTATATATCTTGTTATGTAATCTTAATATTCAAAATTTGAATTACAATTTCAGAAGAAGACTTGCCAAAAAAACAAAAAGACAATCTTATGTAATATTTATTGATCACTTATTCAAAAGAATCTAATACTCTAAAATATAATATACAATATTACATATATATAAATCTATATAAAAAATATTACATGTATATAAATCTATATTTTTTATATACTTCATTATGCAATGTTGAAATTGATTTATATTTCGTCTCCAGTTTCCTATTGTGTATCCCTCAACACCTCTTATAGGTGCTTTCGTTCATTCTATATAGGAAAACAACACCAGGAAAAGATAATTCTTCTTCACCAGTGAAAAGAATCGTAGTTTAAAAAATGGATTCATTTATTGTTCCTAATCATAGAAGGAATAACCGACTATCATCAATTGATAGTGGAAAACTCTTAGACTTGCACTTTCAACTCTAAATTTCAATAATGGGTTCTTGTTTGCATCTCACTTCTAGCTATGTACTTTTGTGTTAGCTTTTAATTCTATATCTATCAATTTATGTTGAACATTGTCAATTTCAAGAATTTGCCTAGTCATTACACATTCAAATCAAATCAAAAAGTGGAAAATAATCATACTTTGGGATTGAAGTTGGATCATGTTGTCTATTTCCTCCAATGAATGATATTTATTTGGGATATTAGTTTATGTCTCTAGTCTAAGACCCCAATCTCGATACATGATAAAGGTTATCAAAGAATTATTTAAAAATTTATGATAACACATAACCATTCCACATCATATCACCCACAAGATAATGGAGCAAGTGAGGCCAATTGAATAAAATTAGAGGGACCACTCTAACAAAGACATGTGATGGAAATGAAATAATATGTGTTATTAAGATACCCTCAATCATATGGCTTATAGAACTACATACAAAATATCTACTTGGTTCACCCATTTTGAGCTTTTTTATAGGTTCAAACCAAGTGCAAGGTAGAAAGATTTATTACTACATATTTAGTCATCAATATCAAACACATTCATGTGTCTATATTTTACACCCAAGCATGAGTTGTGCATCTATTAGATCCATCATAGGCAAAGAGTAGCAGTTCCCTAGAGCTTGCTACAAATATATCTACCAGCATATGTAATAACAAGAATTAATGACTACACTGGGCCATCATGGAATCCGACAGATCCAAAAGTTGTACCAATAACTCAAATATCACTAGGAAACAGAAAACAAGTCCCACTTAAGATGGCGTGGGCTACAACAGTCCACAAATCCCAAGGCTTAACACTCCAGAAGGAGACGATTGATATAGGAGCTATTGAAAGGCAAGGCTTGACATTTACAACCATATCCAGAGTTAAAACATTAGATGGACTTCGTATAGAACCTGGATTCTAATTCGAAAGATACTCTAAAATGCAGAACAACCCATATACAATCATTAGGAAGCAAGAAGAAGCAAGACTACAACAATGATCCCTCTAAAATAAAATAAAAGTTATATGTCATAACTATTGGATATTGGATGTATGGTTACATATCTCAATAATGATATTTGTTCAAAATTTGAGACATTTAAATTTGTAGAACTATTAGATATTGGATGAACAGGCTACATGTCTCTATAATGATATTTGTTCAAAATTTGAGACATTTTAATATTAAAGAATTTTGAAGTGGAACCAACCAAGAACGCCTGAAAAGTAACGTATTTGACAAAAGTAAGAAACAGAAAATTAGAAAAAAAATATTATTAAAATTTAGGAAAACAATATTATTAAAATTTAGTTAATGTTTGTGGCGATGATGATGATGACGATGTGACGGCTCTTGGGTGGAATTGTACACCCACACCAATAGCATAAAATTCCCCCGACACATCAATCCAATGGTCAAACCTCCATCGACTAAAGGGAAATTTCCTAAACCATTTTCTAAATTTCTAAGTTTTTAAAATCCGTTGCGTGTGGGAGGAGTCTAACCTCGAAAGAATGTATGCATGCATGCGGCTTTAAACCTGTCAAAATTGTTTATGATCATACCCATGACCAATATAAACGCTAGCATAGACATTCATTTTTTTTATTATTATTATTTTTTGTAGAAATAGATTGGCGATAGTAACATCACAAATTTCAAACGATGAATGCAACACTACGTATCTCAATCAATCATAACCATAGGGTTGGCACTTCTGGTATATTTTGTCGCCTTTCTGCGACTTTGTACCAAGTGTCTGGGACAATCTATGTTGGCTTTGTAAGGAGTTTTGTTTCAAACAACAGCAGGGGATGGGAATAAAAGGAATATAGTTTTTCTTCCCATTTATTATATGTTCTAGAACTATATTTTATATATTGAGAGATGATTGAGATTTTCCATCCAAGTCAACATACAATTTAATAACATCCTAAAGTATTATATTGAATGGCTTAAAGACATAAATATTTAGATCTTTGTGGATCAAGGTAGGCACATTTGTTATCTGTAAGAGTCCATTATAAGTGGATGATGGTATAAGTGTTTTATTTGTGAAATGGTATAAATATTTTTAATTTAAAATTAAGGTTATATGGGTTTGAATTTTGATGGAAAGAACAACAATATCATAACTTAACCATCACAAAATGTCAATATTAATTTTAAAATTTTTTAATAATAAATAAATCCACTCCAATAACCTACTCAAAATGATGTGTACTTCTCTTCCAATCTACAATCAAACCTACAAAATTTGCAATAAAAAAAATCAATTAAATTTATAAAACATAAGGATATTAGGGCAAGTGGATGAACCCTAGATCCAAGGGCAAGATTAGTTTGGATGCAATGGATGAGATAATAAGTAGCTTTAATTTTTGGATGCTAATTAATGTTCGTGAGTAAATTATTCAATTAGAAGACTAAATTATTTAATTGGAAATGCCATTTATTATTCTATAAAATATTTTGAGCGATTTTAAATTTCTTTCTACTTAACTATATTATAGCTTAGTGAATGAAAGTTAAATGTTTGTTTTATTAAATAATTATTTTTTAAATGTTAAATAATATTGAATAAGATACATTTATATTAATATTAGTAACAATTTTATTTTCTTGAAATATATAAATTAAGTATATCAGTTAGCTTCATCTTAATTAATTTGATCTTAAGCTTAATAGGAATATTTAAGAAATAAGATTATGATAATGTTAAATATTAAACAATGGTGTGTTAGTTAACCATGAAGATCAACTCATTCCATATAATTTACCTTGGGAATGAAATTTGATAATATTTTCTTAAAGGTGACTTAATGTTACCTAATTTTATAGGTTTGCCTAGCATTCCTAGGGTGTGAGGCCAGTCACTTAAAAAATCTTCTTCGCTATCTACTTGGTGGCATGAAGATTAGGTGATGAGGTGAGTAAATTATTATTTAGGTACTTTTACATTTTATGAAATCTTAGATTGAGCATTAATTTGTGAATTATTATTATGTTTTCAAAAACATTTTGTAGGCATGACACGTTGTCTCATGTGTTCCAAACATGTGTAAAATTTGGCATGATATATTGGAGAACATATGTATAAGGAAGTAGAAGAAATTTTAATGAAGGACTTCAACTCAAATTTATATGCC
Organism: Cryptomeria japonica; assembly: GCF_030272615.1. Classification (NCBI taxonomy): domain Eukaryota; kingdom Viridiplantae; phylum Streptophyta; class Pinopsida; order Cupressales; family Cupressaceae; genus Cryptomeria; species Cryptomeria japonica. The sequence goes on from NC_081409.1 coordinate 733,286,397, forward strand.
TCCTAGATTCTTGTGACTCACATAACTTAGTGGTTGTTCTACTTTAGTTGAATAGTTCCTTGGAGACCCTCTTATTTGCCAAGACTTGAACTAGATAGTAGTGTACGAAAAAACAAAGACAAGGGATAAAAATGTAGATGTGGCAAATGGGAAGCTTATCACAAATAAAAGCACACCAAAAAAGAAATGGCTTTGAGAAAATAAGAGATAATTGATAACACATTAAGGTCCAAAAGATCAAAGAAATCAGAATTTTATTGTGGAATATTTAAGAAAGCTCAACGGCCTCACAAATAACATTTTTTGAAGTGTATTATTATAGATAATAAATTAGATGCACTCATATTTGAAAAATAAGTCACACTCAAACCAAACATGAATTGGTCATCAAGAAGGTTAATAATTCAATGGTAGAACCCCAAAAACAAATTGAAGTTTTAAACTCAAATCTTAACTAATCCATGAAAATTTTAACAAAATTGATAATATTTTAGAAATTTGAAATAGTTTGAATATAATTACACAATAATGAGTACCATTGTTAGGAGCCATCCATTCTTCATACAAAACAACACAATTTTAAAAGCACAAATTTGCATAACACAATAATTTTTTAGTGGACCTTTTGCTGTAAAACAACATTGAAATGGTGGATTAAGAGGACCAAACTAGTAGAAATCGCATAAAAATATGTTATAATTTGCAAATTTTGTATTTTTGATTAAATTCTATTTTATATGAAAAATAAAACATTCCTAACAGATACTTCTCTGAAAATACTTCTATTACAATATTGTAATAGAGATTACCTAAAAGTTGACGATGATCATATCAAATGGGCCTGCTAAATTCCCATATCGATATGGTGGGAGACGTAAAGTATTTTTGGCAATAATATAATTGTGACGTTTTGAGGCAACACAATAGCTTGGTGTGCTTTCTCCAACACATTACCGGTGTAGGGAGATATGTGTGTATGTATGTATGTGTGTATGTGTGTGTACACACACATGTGTGTGTGTGTGTGTGTCTGTGTGTGTATATATATGTGTATATATATGTATATGTGTGTGTGTATATATATATATATATGTATGTATGTATGTATATATATATATATGTATGTATGTACGTATATATATATATAGATATATATATATATATATATATATATGTATGTATGTATATATACATATATATACACATATACACATATGAACATTAAATTACAAATATTTTTCATGATCTCTTTCTTATTACAATTGTTTTATTATGTTCAAAATGTTTTACAACATCATTGATTATGACAATAATTTTTTTTATACGCATACAAATAATAATAAAAATTAGACAAATGCAATACAATTGAACTAGCTACTCATGAAAGTCTAATGCTACCCCTAAAATGAGACATCTCTTCACAATCAATAGGGTTTTCATCCTATTTACACCATGATCCAACATGTACTAACCCACCTTGATTAACCCAACAAAATTGACCATTCTTTTTTTTGTTTAATTTAATCCTTTGTGTTTGATTTAATCGCATACTCTGGGCATCCATCCATTAGGATTAGGCATTCATCCATCCGGGATGAGCATCTAACCATACGGGTTAGGCATTTGTCCATATGGGGCAGGAGGTTTCATCTATCCAATATGGGATAGGCATCTACCCATACGGGGTAGGCATCTATCCAATTAGGATAGGAGGTTCTCTGGCTAGAGACTTAGACTCATCAGGACCATTCAGGTCTTGAGCCACTCACTAAGTACTACACTCTTCTAATAGGAGTGCACCGAAGTTGCCATCCTTAGGAGTAATTAAATAACATAATATAAGCTTGAATTCTGCCTCGGAATTTGGCTTAAAGCCTCGTGAAGTCAAGCGAATCCATACGGGATTCCTTCCGAGTATGCATTGAATTACTTTTTCCTTTTTATTATACTTATCTTTCAAATTAGGATTCTACTCAATCCTTCTTCTTACAAAACCTAGACCCCACCCACGAATGCCTGAGTACTAGGGACAACTCTGTCTGTAGACTTCCTACATACCCGCTTCGGCACGAGATCAAGGTGTAAAGTATGTAATTCTATTTTCTACTCTATGGTTTGATGTAAACTGATTAGTGGGTACGCAACCCTTTCTAGGGTCAATGTCCTCGACAGTTTCTCTGCTGTTGCTACCCATGGTGGTAGCACTTAAGCGAAGGCTCAAGATGGCCTATTGCTTGTGGCCTAAAACAACTAAATCCTAATACTTATCATAAGCGTCACCATTGACCAATTGCCAATCGCCAACAATTCTTCGAGATTAAATCAATTTCATAAAAGCATTTCACTCAATCATCCCTATAGGAGTTTACTATGGTTTAACTCAGCAGATGAAACATCATTTCAGAATTATCTTATTAGATTATTGATCCAAGGGGGATTACCCACCCCTTGGATTTTAACTTCCAAGTGTCCCTTATTACTCCCCAACGATTTATAGGGATGATGCCATAGACGTCGTTGATGCAACTTTATTAGGCGTTAAGTGTAGTAGTTCAACACGACGACATTACCCATAAGCATGACCCAGAGGCATTGTATATACCGAACACTGCTAGGTTTTGGTTTTCCGACTTCCTTTATTTAGTTTTCTAACTAAGAAGCTATGAAAAACATCATGCTTGAAAACAATTATGAATTGAATGTATGTAATTGCAAGGTTTAATTAATTGAAATAACTACTTTGATGGCATTCAATTACCACTTGATAGAACTACCATTCTTCTACAACTAAACTATTTAATATATGATTGCTCGATAAAGACAATTATGAACTCACATATTAAAACGTGTGATTTGCATAAAAATGATGGAAATGTAACTTGATCATGAATGCAAATTAATATATAAGTAATTTGCTGATGTAAAAACAATAGTGTCATTTACATGCAAAATGAAGCAATGTTTACTTCTATCACGAGAATAATTAATTATCGCATTACTAGTTCAAAATGAACAATTAGTTTAGACTTTTGGCAATTTTGGATCAAATCATAATATTATGACTTAATTGTTTTAAATGAATCTAAATATTATCGACTAAGTAACCCAATAAATCTCCAATGGGTTGAGAGATTTCGATTATACACATAAATTGGAAATTAAAAATTCACTATACAATGATCCTAATTACTTATAAATTTTCCTAAGTTTAAATCTACTAACTTAAAAATTTCTAACAATTAAACTTGAAATTTAACTAAGCAAATATTAACAGTTTTTAAATTGTTATTTAATATACATAATAAAAAAAAATTAATTAACAAAACAAGGCACGGGGTTTTTGTTTAAAGTAATGGGGAGTGGGGAGAGGCCCACGGGTCCCATCATCATTGTGGACCTGTAGGCGTGGGACTGCAGTGATGAGGGGACCGTCGTGGTCCCCTCCACTACCTTGCGGCCATTTCGTAGCAGTGACCGCATGTTAGTGGAGGGTACCACTAACCTGCGGCAATAATCAGCCCCGTCCCCTCCCTGCGTTAGTTGACTATCCCATGCAATTTAATTTCGTCATACGGTTTCGTGTACAATGGGTTTGCATAATTTTTTAATGATAATTTAAATACTACACACACACACACACACACACACACACACACATATATATATACATATATATATATATACATACATATATATATATATATACATACATATATATATATATACATACATATATATATATATATATACATACACATATATATATACATACATATATATATATATATATATATATATATATATATATATGTATAGATATATATGTATATATGTATATATATGTATATATGTATATGTATATATGTATATGTATATATATACATATACATATATATATATATATACATATACATATATACATATACATATATATATATATATACATATACATATATATATATACATATATATATACATACATATATATATATATATATGTATGTATGTATGTATATATACACATATATATATATGTATATATATGTATATATATATATGTATATATATACATATACATATATCCATATACATATACATATACATATAGTTTCCAGTTTTCAATTTATTTAAGCATAGAGAGAAATATATAACCAGATATATGCGAAATAAAACTATTAATGTAACAAATGAGAATAAGGATTTATTCACAGGAATGAATAACATAGAGAACTATTCATAAAGAGATTTATACCTTATTGTCAACTAATATTCAAAGAGCGATTTACACGTTTTTTTTTTTTCAACTAATATTCACAGAGAGATTTATACCACATTTTCTTAACTAATATTCACAAAGAGATGTATACCTCATTTTTCACAGAGAGAAATGAATACATGAGGTTTATATTTTATTATCAAGCATTTTATGTTCGTAGGGAAGTAAAATTTTAATGTAAGAAAGATTTACATTTAAATTCCCAATCCAGTAATGAATTTAAGAGAAGAAAAACAAGGAAAGGATTCATACCCAAATGGTTATCATTTAATCACAGAGAAGATTTTTTTAATCTCAGAAAAAAAAAGAAATTTAAATAAGGAGAATATGATTTTTCTTGCACAGATAAAAGAAAAAAAGATTTTCTTTCTTCTTGGAAGCAAAAGCAAGATCTGACATTTTTCTAAAGAAGATTAAACAAATAATAAAGCTATCTTTCACATGCAGCAAGATCTGATATTTCTTTCCAAAGAAAAAATTAAATAAATAATAAAGCTATCTTTATCAATATTATCCCTGAAGTAGGATTTTCAACTAAATTTTTTATAAAGGAAGATCTAGAAGCTATTTTTTTGATAATACAATTTTGTCATGTGTGAATGTGAGATGACAAAAGAAGAGAACCTTGCTTATCGAAGTTCGATGTTGAATCCTCTCCAATCTTCTAGCTATCCTCCTTTGATCCTTCCTTGCAACTTGAGGGAAATCTTCAAAACAATTTAACAATCCTACAACCAAAATGTAACTACCAAGGAAGATCCTACTACTAACAACAAGAAAATTTGGGAAATTTTCTTCAAAACATAATCAACACTCCCTTATGAAAACTTGCATACAATTTATAAGAAAAATCCCTTAATTCCACTATCTAGAGAAATTAATTAAGAGTGGGATTCTCTTCCAATATTGGACTCATGCAAATTGATTAAAAACCTAGTGGGAGAGTTACATGCAAGGCATTGAAGATTCCTCTAGAAGCTTCTAATTCCTCCTACAACATGTGCCATAATTGGGAGTGGGAAAATAATAAAAAAATAAAAATAATTATATTCTCCCAGTGTGTGTGTGTGTGTCCATTTTTATTCTTTTATAACATTTATTCAATCATTTTCAATACCTCAACCAAAAATATAATAGAATTGTATCAAATTAGAAGGTGATAAAGGAGGGTTGTGACATCCTCCCCCCCTTAATTTGTGCATTGTCCCGATGCACTTATTGAATGTATCCAAAAAAGTCTATAGTTCATGATTAGTTTAAAACAAAAAGGGAAACAACTATTGCATTTCCCTAGTATCTTCTCACATGGCATTTTTTTCATCATACTGGTTCCATTGTACTTTGCATTGATCAACCTCTCTGTTGTGCAATTGGCGCTGGCGCCTCTCCAAGATTTTGAATGGCTCTATCATTATTCCTCCCATTTCCTGGACCTATAAAGCATCCCAATTCAGAATATGTTTCTCATCAAGTACATACTTTTTAAGAAGAGATACATGGAAGACATCATGGATTCGGCTCAACTGGGGAGGTAAGGCCAACTGGTAAGCAACTAGATTAATCCTTTCCAATATTTCAAAAGGTCCAACATAATGAGGTGCAAGCTTAGTCTTTTTCCCAAACCTTATGGAACTCTTGTGTGGCCTAACCCTTAGGAAGACTTTCTCTCCCACCTCGAACTCCCTTGGTGTCTTGTTCTTGTCTACATAACTTTTCTGCCTATCTGAGGCTTCCTTCAATCTTTGCCTAATTTCCTTAGTTTTCCTTTCCATTTCTTTCAACATATCTGGTCTGACAATTACTCTATCCTCAAGACTATCCCAACTCAAAGGAGTTTGACATGGCCTACCATACAATGCTTCGAAAGGTGCCATTCCCAAGGATGTTTGATATGCATTATTGTAAGCAAACTCTACCATAGGTAGGTAATCTTCCCATTTCTTCTGTTGGTCCATGCAGTACATGCGAAGTAGGTCTTCCAAAATCTGATTTGTCCTTTCTATTTGACCATTAGTTTCAAGATGGTATGCAGTGCTAAAATTTAGTTGAGTTCCCTGAGCTATTTGAAGAGTTGTCCAAAACCTTGAAGTGAATCTAGCATCTCTATCTGATATGATTTTCTCTTGCATTCCATGCAGCCTAAATATTTCCTTAACAAAGCGCCTAACCAAGGTAGGTGCATCATCCGTCAGATTTCCCAGTATAAAGTGTGCCACCTTAGTGAGTTTGTCAATTACCACCATTATTGTATCATGCCTAGAAGGTGACATGGGCAACCCTTGCACAAAATCCATGCTAATAACTTGCCACTTGTGTTGAGGTATATCGTGTAATTGTAATAATCCAGCTGGATATCTATGTTCTGCCTTTACTCTCTGACACTCCAAACATTTAGCCACATACTTGACTATGTCATTCTTCATCCCTTTCCAAAAGTATAACTTCTTTAAATCTGCATAAAGTTTGTTAACTCCTAGGTTCCTTGAATAAGGGGCATTATGAGCCTCCGACAAGACTATTTCCCTTAAGTCTCCTGAGTTAGGAATATAGATTCTATTATTGTATCTGAGCAACCCATCTTCGTCTAATGTATACCCTTCAACCTTAGGATGGGTTGGATCATGTTCTAAGGCCAATTTGACTTGCTCATACCATGGGTCATGTCCCTACTCATCCATTACTTGCCTTTTGAAAGAAGTTTTGAATGTTGCTATAGTCATCAAGTGTCTCCTCCTACTTAAAGCATCTGCAACCCTATTTTCCTTCCCCTTAATATATTCAATTTTAAAATCATATTCACTTAGAAACTCTAACCACCTTCTTTGTTTGGCATTTAAGTGGGGTTGGATAAAGATGTACTTTAGTCCTTGGTTATCTAACTTCAACTCAAAGGACTTCCGTAGTAAGAAGTGTCTCCATTTTTGTAGGGCATGCACAATCGCTGCTAACTCTAAGTCGTGGGGTGCATAATTGACTTCATGAGTCTTTAGCTTCTTGGATTCGTAAGCTACTACCCCTTCATCTTGGACAAGTACTCCTCCTAAACCTTCGATAGAAGCATCAGTTACGACTGTGAAGTGTCCATTCAGATCTGGTACTTTTAGAATGGGTGTTGAAGTTAGTTTTCCCTTCAAAATTTGGAATGCCTTATCACTTTGTTCTGTCCACACGAACCTTTTACCCTTCCTCTGTAATGAGGTGATGGGGTTTGCTATCTTAGAGAATCCTTCCACAAACCTCCTATAGTACCCTGCTAGCCCCATAAAGCTTCTTACCTCTGAAACATTTTTAGGGATCGACCATTCTACTATTGCCTTTATCTTATCTGGATCAATTGCTATTCCTTCCTTTGATATTATATGCCCAAGGTAGTGAATTTTTTCCTCGAAGAAGGCACATTTTGACAGTTTCCCATATAACTTATGTTCCCTCAACCTTTGCAAAACAATTTGTAGGTGTACTAAATGTTCCTCCTCATTCCTAGAGTAAATCAATATGTCATCCAGAAATACCAAAACAAATTTGTCCAAGTAGTCATGGAGTACACTATTCATTAGGTTCATAAATGCAGCTGGGGCATTGGTTACACCGAAAGGAACTACTGTGAATTCATAATGCCCATATCTAGTCTTGAAAGTTGTCTTCGGAATGTCCTCCTCCTTAATTCTGAGTTGATGGTATCCTGATCGGAGGTCTATCTTTGAGAAAACTGTCCCTCCTTTCATTTGGTAATTCAGTTGTGTTCATTCGGTAAGGTGCCCTTGATACTGGTTTAGCTCCCAGTAGTACGTCGATAGAAAAGTCAAACTTCCTTTTAGGAGGTAAGCTGGTTAATTCTTCTAGAAATACATCCTTGAATTCTTTTAAGAAAGGGGTATTTTCAAAGGTTGGGGTATTTTCCTCTTTTCCTTCATCAATTTCAACCATATAGATTAGGCCTCCTCTTCTTCTTTCCTTCTTTAATTGCATGGCTGATATGGTTTCTATATTAATGGGATTAAACTTTCCTTGGATTTTGACCCTTTTCCCCCCATCATCCAAACATTCAACAACTTTGTTATAGCAATCTACATTAGCTTGATGATCTGTTAACCAACTCATTTTGATAATTACATCATATAATCCTAGGGGTGCCACATAGAGATCTACCCTTGTTTCAAACTCAGGAAATTGTACCCTTGCCCTTGGCAAACACTTAGTTACTTCCCTAGTTGCCTTATCCCCATATTGAACCATCCATGATGACTCCATTTGATTAACTTTTAATGCATATTTGCTTACTAGTTTAGGTGAGATGAAACATTCAGATGACCCAGTGTCAATTAGGATTGAAATTGGTTGTTTCGCTAAAATATCTTAGTTCAAAATACTTTTCCATTTCATTTAACCAATTCTTAGCTCCTTCACCAATTTGTCTCCCATCGAACTTAGGAGGGGTGATTTTTTTCAAATCCTTGGAGAGTTCCAATATGTTATTTTCTTTTCTATTATCCATCATATTCCCTTGATTGCTACCAGGGTTTCCATTTTCAGTTCCACTTCGATTTTCAATGTCATTATGTCTTGCCCTAAGGTCCTGCATTGATTGCTCTAGGAAGTTGATTTTATCCCTTTGTTCAGTTAGCAGGCTGATTATAGCCTCGACCCCATCTTCATTATTCCCTAAGTTATGTTGATCCCATTCATGGTCTTCCTCATGGTTTCCTTCATGGTTTTCTTCATGATTTTCCTCATGGTTTTCCTCATGGTTAGCTTCCCTTTGTCTCCTAGTGGTAGCACGCCTTCCATTACCCCTTCCTCTTCCCCTTCCTCTTCCTCTTCCTCTAGCCATTCTAGGGTTTTACCTGAAAGTTAAATTATGTAGTTAGTTCTTGATTTAAGATTGTTTTAAAATTTAATCTCTACCATTGCAAACCATTCATCTAGTTGTGTAAAATGAAGTGAGCACAAGGCCTAGATTTGAACCTTTTCTCTGATACCACATGTAGTAACCCACCTTGATTAACCCAACAAAATTGACCATTATTTTTTTGTTTAATTTAATCCTTTGTGTTTGATTCAATCGCATACTTTGGGTATCCATCCATTAGGATTAGGCATTCATCCATCCCGGATGAGAATCTAACCATACGGGTTAGGCATCTGTCCATACAGGATAGGAGGTTTCATCTATCCAATACGGGATAGGCATCTACCCATACGGGGTAGGCATCTATCCAATTAGGATAGGAGGTGCTCTAGCCAGAGACTTAGACTCATCAGGACCATTCGGGTCCTAAGCCACTCACCTTGTACTACACTCTTCTAATAGGAGTGCACCGAGGTCACTATCCTTAGGAGTAATTAAATAACATAATACAAGCTTGAATTCCACCTCAAAATTTCTCTTAAAGCCTTGGGAAGTCAAGTGAATCCATACGGGATTCCTTCCAAGTATGCATTGAATTACTTTTTCCTTTTTATTATACTTATCTTTCAAATTAGGATTCTACTCAATCCTTTTTCTTACCAAACCTAGACCCCACCCATAAATGCCTGAGTACTAGGGACAATCTGTCCCTAGACTGCCTACATACCTGCTTTGGCATGGGATCAAGGCGTAAAGTATGTAGTTCTATTTTCTCCTCTATGGTTTGATGTAAACTGATTAGTGGGTACGCAACCCTTTCTAGGGTCAATGTCCCAGACAGTTTCTCTGCAGTTGCTACCCACAGTGGTAGCACTTAAGCAAAGGCTCAAGATGGCCTATTGCTTGTGGCCTAAAACAACTAAATCCTAATACTTATCATAAGCGTCACCATTGACCAATTGCCAATCGCCAACAATTCTTCGAGATTAAATCAATTTCATAAAAGCATTTCACTCAATCATCCCTATAGGAGTTTACTATGGTTTAACTCAGCAGATGAAACATCATTTTAGAATTATCTTATTAGATTATCGATCCAAGGGGGATTACCCACCCCTTGGATTTTAACTTCCAAGTGTCCCTTATTACTCCCCAACGATTTATAAGGATGATGCCATAGACGTCGTTGATGCAACTTTATTAGGCGTTAAGTGTAGTAGTTCAACACGACGACATTACCCATAAGCATGACCCAGAGGCATTGTATATACCGAACACTGCTAGGTTTTGGTTTTCCGACTTCCTTTATTTAGTTTTCTAACTAAGAAGCTATGAAAAACATCATGCTTGAAAACAATTATGAATTGAATGTATGTAATTGCAAGGTTTAATTAATTGAAATAACTACTTTGATGGCATTCAATTACCACTTGATAGAACTACCATTCTTCTACAACTAAACTATTTAATATATGATTGCTTGATAAAGACAATTATGAACTCAAATATTAAAACGTGTGATTTGCATAAAAATGATGGAAATGTAACTTGATCATGAATGCAAATTAATATATAAGTAATTCGATGATGTAAAAACAATAGTGTCATTTACATGCAAAATGAAGCAATGTTTACTTCTATCACGAGAATAATTAATTATCGCATTACTAGTTCAAAATGAACAATTAGTTTAGACTTTTGGCAATTTTGGATCAAATCATAATATTATGACTTAATTGTTTTAAATGAATCTAAATATTATCGACTAAGTAACCCAATAAATCTCCAATGGGTTGAGAGATTTCGATTATACACATAAATTGGAAATTACAAATTCACTATACAATGATCCTAATTACTTATAAATTTTCCTAAGTTTAAATCTACTAACTTAAAAATTTATAACAATTTTTAAATTGTTATTTAATATACATAATAAAAAAAAATTAATTAACAAAACAAGGCACGGGGTTTTTGTTTAAAGTAATGGGGAGTGGGGAGGGGCCCACAGGTCCCATCATCACTGCGGACCTGTGGGCGTAGGCCTGCAGTGATAAGGGGACCGTCGTGGTCCGGTCCACTGCCCTGTGGCCACTGTCGTAGCAGTGACCGCAGGTTAGTGAAGGGTACCACTAGGTACCACTAACTTGTGGCAATAACTCTGCCTCATCCCCTCCCCACGTCGGTCCACTATCCCATGCAATTTAATTTCATCGTACGGTTTCGCATACAATGGGTTTGCATAAATTTTTAATGATAATTTAAATACATATATATATATATATATATATATATATACATATATATATATATACATATATATATACACACACATATATATATATACATATATATATATACACATATATATGTGTATATATATATATACATATATATGTATATATATATATACATACATATATGTATGTGTATGTGTATATATATATATACATATACATATATATACATATATATATATATATATGTATGTATATATATATATATATGTATGTATATATATATATATATATGTATGTATATATATATATATATATATATGTATGTATATATAAATACACACATACATATATATATATATATATCTATATATGTATATATGTATATATGTATACATATGTATACATATACATATATGTATACATATGTATATATGTATACATATGTATATATGTATACATATGTATATATGTATATATATACATATCTATACATATATACATATGTATACATATATACATATGTATACATATATGTATATATGTATATATATAGTTTCCAGTTTTCAATTTATTTAAGCATAGAGAGAAATATATAACCAGATATATGTGAAATAAAACTATTAATGTAACAAATGAGAATAAGGATTTATTCACAGGAATGAATAACACAGAGAACTATTCATAGAGAGATTTATACCTTATTTTCAACTAATATTCACAGAGAGATTTATACCTCTTTTTTTTTTTCAACTAATATTCACAGAGAGATTTATACCTCATTTTCTTAACTAATATTCATAGAGAGATGTATACCTCATTTTTCACAGAGAGAAATGAATACATGAGGTTTATATTTTATTATCAGGCATTTTCTGTTCGTAGGGAAGTAAGATTTTAATGTAAGAAAGATTTACATTTAAGTTCCCAATCCAATAATGAATTTAAGAGAAGAAAAACAAGGAGATGATTCATACCCAAATGGTTATCATTGAATCACACAGAGAAGATTTTTTAATCTCAAAAAAAAAAGAAATTTAAATAAGGAGAATATGATTTTTCTTGCACAGATAAAAGAAAAAAATATTTTCTTTCTTCTTGGAAGCAAAAGCAAGATCTGACATTTTTCTAAAGAAGATTAAACAAATAATAAAGCTATCTTTCACATGCAGCAAGATCTAATATTTCTTTTCTAAATAAAAAATTAAATAAATAATAAAGCTATCTTTATCAATATTATCCCTAAAGAAGGATTTTCAACTAAAAATTTTATAAAGGAAGATCTAGAAGCTATTCTTTTGATAATACAATTTTCTCATGTGTACATGTGAGATGACAAAAGAAGAGAACCTGGCTTATCGAAGTTCGATGTTGAATCCTCTCCAATCTTCTAGCTATCCTCCTTTGATCCTTCCTTGCAACTTGAGGGAAATCTTCAAAACAATTTAACAATCCTACAACCAAAATGTAACTACCAAGGAAGATCCTACTACTAACAACAAGGAAATTTGGGAAATTTTCTTCAAAACATAATCAACACTCCCTTATGAAAACTTGGATACAATTTATAAGAAAAATCCCTTAATTCCACTATCTAGACAAATTAGTTAAGAGTGGGATTCTTTTCCAATAGTGGACACATGCAAATTGATTAAAAACCTAGTGGGAGAGTTACATGCAAGGCATTGAAGATTCCTCTAGAAGCTTCTAATTCCTCCTACAACATATGCCATAATTGGGAGTTGGAAAATAATAAAAAAATAAAAATAATTATATTCTCCAAGTGTGTGTGTGTGTGTCCATTTTTATTCTTGTATAATATTTATTCAATCATTTTCAATAGCTCAACCAAAAATATAATAGAATTGTATCAAATCAAAAGGTGATAAAGGAGGGTTGTGACACAACACAAGTGCTTAAATTATTCATCTAAAGGGATTTTGTCAAAAGGGTAAATCATCATCATGAATGGACATTTTTACTCTTTGATATCCTTCACAAACAATACAAAAACAAACTAAAGTAAACTCATAACTTCAAATCTGAACAATGATTATAGGCTTGAAATATTTTAGTTTTGAAATTTATGGTATTAAAATAGGCCACTAATCATGATCCAACACATTTTGTGAAGTTGAGAAGAGAATGATAACAAAGATGAAAATATCAAGAATTGGTGGTTAGAGATAGCTCAAGATTCATACTACAAGATTGTCATGAGTTGAGAAATAAAAATGTTAATAAGGACAGGTTGAAAATTCAAACAAAATACAAAGGGTAAATGGGGTAAGATGGAAGACATGGTAAGATAGAGAAGTCCAAAACTCCAACAATAAAGAAAGGAAAAGAGGAGTTTGAAGGAAAGACACACTCAAAAGGGGAAAACATGCAACAAACAAAAATAGGAAAGACACAAAAATAGATCTATTATTATGTATAGACTTAAATTGATTGGAAGTAAGACATGACACTTTAGATTTAGAAACATGATTTCTTTAGATGTCTCAAACTTGAACTTTATTTCTAATACACAACTTTAGTTGATTGACTAGAAATACTTGTCAAATTTATTTAAATTTAACATACTTACAAATTGAAAGTTTATATTTATAAACTACAATGCGGTTGTGTTTGTGCAATCAAGAGACGCTATTTAACTTTGAGTAATACTGAGTGTGATGTATAGAACCACTGAAAGTATCAATTCTAGCATTTATTTAATTTTGAGTAATTCCAAGTCTGATGTGTAGACCCAGAACGTTGAAAATATCATTTTAGTAATTTAATTTTAAGTAATTCTAAGTCTGATGTGTAGAACCACTAAAAATATCACTTAAAAATGTCATTTTCAATAATTTAATTCTAGTAGTTCTAAATGTATGTATAGAACCATTATGTTCCAATGGTTTTTGATTTGTTTATTCCATTTCATGTTTGATTCAAAAGAAAAATTAATTCTAAACAGTTGTCCATGGTAGTGGAGTTGTGGTGCTTTCTCTTTTCCTGGTTATGGCCCTTTGAACATAGTTCTTAGCCAGAGCTATCCATTTTATTTCAAAAGGGTTGTGTAATCTATAAAAGAGGGAATAGAGGTTGGTTGCATCCAAACTTCACAAGGCACATGATACCATTTATGATAGTTGTAATGAACTCATCCAATTAATTCAATGGGCTTTGGATCCCTATAAAAAAAATAAAAATTCTAAGACCTAATGGCCGAAAGGTCAAAAGACATAGTTCCTGCAAAAAGATTTTGCAAGAGAGGTATGTTGTTTGGTCATCCTCATAAACTTTTTCAATATTGTTATGCTCTATCTTACAGTCCAAAATAATTGTCTTTGATTTGATCATTATTGATTTTACCAGCTTTTCTATAGAGGAAGTCTATAAATAAATTCTTTGATCTTTTGAGATGGTCTACTTCAAAGCAAGGGTAGTGAGAGATTATACTGACTAGTGAAGACAATTTTTTTTATTACCTTCTATGTAGCTTGTAGTTTGAGAAATCCTTGAACATTCTAGAACTCACAAATCCCAAGAAAACGTTTACAACAAATAGAAAAAATTAAAACATTTTTTGTTTAGTGTAAGATGTACAATGACACATGCACTTGTCATTGTTTTAACAATCTTATGTGCAAGAAGAGGTTTTCTTCCTTGGAGACCAAAAGTTCATGTTGGCCACAAACTGTAAATGTTTCCTAGTAAGTAGAATATGTGTTAGCACTATTGCATTTAATTTATTCATGTAGAAGTAAAAGAACACTAGAAAATTGCATATGAATAATATAAGGAGTTGAGAAGTATCCTTGACTAAGGCAGAGTAAGAAAATGAGGATGCAATTTTCAATAGAAAAAATGATAGTCCCAAGTAGTAGATATAATCATAAAGAGGAGTAGTCATTGCTTGGTAAGGAGAACAATAACATGGTTTTGAGAAATCTTATATGGAAAAATAGTTTGTAAATAGTGAGAATAGGATCCACCTTGTCATGGACATTCTATGCATTTTGTGTTATGATCTCTTCTACAATATGGATTGCAATGTGTGTAGTATTAGAGTAATCAAGTGCAAAATAATTAGTTTATCATAAATAATACCTTAACGATAGTAACATGACTAATGATTGTTCTCTTGTATTAGTCGTGACACAAAATATTATTTGCATTTCTAGTGAAAGCATTCAAAAGTTTTTCAAAATTAAGAACATAGCAAATATCAAGTATAAGACAACAATTAATTTGATAAATGAGTTTTTTATTTTTTTGAACAAGAAAAACAATTTGTAAATTAGATTTGTCATCTCACCTATGCTAATTTAATTTTACAATTAAATGTGTAGCTAGTTTTTTATTTTACATAGCCAATATATTTTGACTATAAAATTCAATGCTAATGTTAAATGTATTTGAGAATGTTATTAAAATTTATTAAGCATACTTAATTAAACGATTGAGAGAAAAAAGTTAGGCTCAATACATACTTTAATTCTAATGCTTAATACACTTGTTCGCCAATGCAAGCCAATTTTCCACACTCGTTTCAATAGAAGTAGAGCAAGTACAGTGTTTGGGATACACATACAAATAAATAGCATGTTAGACAGTGATTTGTATGCACAAAGCAACTGATTTTGCATAAATAATTGATTTTAAGATACAAAAGCTACACTAAAATAAACAATAGTCTACTAATTGACAATAGTGTACTTAAATATAGAACCTAAACACAATAATTCAAACTCTTGGGATTCATGGTAATGGTTAGCAAGCATATCTAAAATAAGTGATTGGTATCTATTAGACTTATCATATTGTTCAAGAAAAAAGTATAAAGCATGAAAACTATAGATAAACTGAAAAATATAATTTAATATAATATACCTTCTCAGAACACAAGATTTACTACCAAAAAATAAACATAATGTGTAATAGAAATCATATATGATTCAATGAAAACAAAAATTATTATAAAAGAATCAATGTATTGTATAAAAAGATTGAATATGATTTCTAACATAAACTTGATATAAAACAAATACCTAAAATATAAATGAGAAATATGAGTTAGAAAATAGTCAAATCAATGAATGCATATTGAGTGCCTATCAATATGACTTTATCAAAATGATTAGGTAATATTTTCTCATGGTGTAAATAAAGTGTACACAAATTGACAATTTTAAAAAAAAACTAGGTTAACTTGTGCACATGAGATAAACCATAAAATTAATATAGAGAAATAATAATTTTGACGTGTGAAATGAATATTCAAATATGGAGGTATCATAAACATAAAATTTATTAAATACCATAAAGAAACAAAAGACATCATGCATTTATATGTGTAAATAGAGATATATAAAAGATCAAAGAATTAAGAATGAGTCATCTATTGTCATACATAATTATTTTAAGCCATTAACTCTAAAATTTTTAACATAATATAATAATTTTACTATTGAATAAATAAATTATTATTAATATTATTGACCTTGATATCATACGAAAATATTTAGTAATGAAAAGTACTTATTACCATTATTAATCTTGAATAAATAATTTTTTTCCATTAATTAAGTGGATCCAAATTAAAAAGTATCTTATTAATTAATTAAGATAAAATACATACAATACAAAATCTCAATACTAAACAATTTACCTTCAAAGAAGAATTTTGTTTGTGTAAAACACTTCTACTCAACCACAGACTCTAACTGAAGCCGTGACACAGTACACAATGTTCATGAGATTTCTTGAACTAAAAACTCAAATGTGAGCACTTCATCTGACATTCTATTTCATTTTGTTTTAGATAGGAAAGTGTTTTATTTAGTTACAAACTTTTCAACCACATGATTTGATAGTCAGACCATGCTTCTCATAAGTCTTTACTGTATGAAAACAAAAAAATATACTCTTGTCAATTTACATTCAATCAAATGTGATCGAATTCTTGTGAGGAAGAGATTTGATGTAGATTTGAGTGATGGATTTAGTCCAACCATCAAATACAACCTATGGTACAATATGCAGTACTACAATGGGCCACAATTACAACCTTTAAATACATACATCAAGTAGATAGACTAAAATGTCAACCGATCACATATGCTAAGATTGCATGCTAGAAGAAACTACTATCATTTCAAATTTTATATAGCTAATACAAACTAACAACATTAATAAGTTGTCGAGATTGCAAGTTTAGGTAGTCAAACGTGAAAAAAAACAAAGCATCGTAGAACACATACACAGAACACAGAAAACCAAATATAACACTTTATCAAACTAAGCGCTTGACAAATGCTATGCCTAGGAGTCTATTTATAAGAAAATTGATTTACATTGTAAATGTTCAAAATGTTAGATAGACCATTTATTATGGACGGTGATGAAACGACTAATGATCAGCAGAATACGGCTACATGTAAAAAATATGAAGCCTAGAACATTATTTGGTTTGTATCGACCATGATTAATTTATTTCTAACATCCCCCTAAATTAATCATTCTAACTATCCTAAATATACTCATAATCTAGTAAATATGGGTCTTAGCTTAAAGCCTTTTTAGGTACCCATTTACAATCACTTATTCACCTAATAATGGTAGGAATTCACTATAATCCCCTTTGAGTTACAACCATTAGGGAGTCATATGACTTCTTGTAAACCCAAAAGATTTCTGAGAAATACAAACTTAGTCTCACATAATGCCTTGGTAAAAATATCTGCAATCTGGTCCTCTAATGTACAATATTGAAGATGAATCACCTGTTGTTGGATGAGATGCTTGATATAATGATGATAGACCTCTATGTGCTTTGTTTGAGCATGAAATATTGGATTCTTGGACAATAAGATGGCACTTTGATTGTCACAATGAAGTATTGAAGGTCCTATTTGACGTTGCTTGAGTAGTGAGAGAATAGCTCGTAGCCATGTGATTTCTTTAGTTGCTTCATTTGCTGAAGTATATTCGGCCTCTATAGTAGATTGTTTCTCACTGCACCGTGAAATGGGACCCAAACCAAGAGAGACAACATAACTTATAGTCAATTTGTGATCATCTACACATCCTGCCCAATCTGAATCTGAATATTCAACAAGTTGTAGATATCCATGAGAAGAATAATAAACACCCATTGCCAAAGTCCCTTGCACATTTCTCAATATTCTCTTTGCTGCAACCCAATGTGGAAGCTTAGGAGAACTCAAAAACCTTGAAACCACACTTATTGCAAAAGTAATATATGGTCAAGTATGAGCCAAGTACAGTAAACATACAACCAATTGCTTGTATAAGGTAGGATCAACATCCTCACCTTCCATATCCTTGGTCAATTTTAATCCTGGAGCAAATGGAGTAGACACACTCTTACAATCTTCCATCTTAAACTTTCTTAACAAATCTAGAGCATACTTGGTATGAGAGAGATAAATACCATCTTCTTTTTGCCATACTTGGATACCAAGAAAATAGTGTAAAAACCCAAGATCTATCATCTCAAATGCATCTTGTAATTTTAACTTCATGTCACAAATTTGGTTCATATTATGTCATGTAATGATAAGATCATCAATATAAAGTACAATAATTAGTAGTCCACCATCATCAAATTCCTTCACATACAAATTCGGATCATGAGGACTATTATTGAAATCTTGAGTTTGGAAATATTCATCAATTTTAGCATACCAAACCCTTGGAGCTTGTTTCAAACCATATAGTGGTCCAACTTCTTTAATTTTCAAACCATGTATTCTTGTCCTAGTCTTTCAAATCCTTGAGGTTGAGTCATATAGATTTCTTCATCAATTTCACCATTCAAAAATGCATTCTTGACATCCATTTGGTGAAGAGCCCACTTAAAATGAGCTGCCAAATGTTATAATAGTCCTGATAGTGCTAATCTTTGCTAATGGGGCAAAAGTTTCTATGTAGTCAATTCTCTCTTTTTGTGAATACCCTTTGGCCACTAGTCTTACCTTGTGTTTTTTAATGCTACCATTTGACTTGAATTTAGTTTTATACACCCACTTATTGTTGACCACATTTTTGCCTTTGGGCAAGTCCACCAATTCCCAAGTGTTATTCTTTATCAAGGAATCATACTCATTTTCCATAGCTTTTTCCCATTCTTGTTTTCCTCTAGCCTCATCATATGTTTGTGGATCATTAGTCATCATTATGGTGGTCATTAGAGCATAATTAACTTGATGAGTCTTTTGATAAATCTCTTGAAGACTCTTGGTCTTTGGACTTCTAGATTCCTCATCTATGTCAAAAAATTCCCTTGAACATTCATTGCTTTCAAAATCATTAAAAGATTCATTATTATCTATGGTCACTTATGAAATAGGAGAGAACTTTGTTATATCTTCAAATCCTTCATTAAACTTGACATCCCTACTTATGAACACAACCTCAACACTAGGATCATACAGCCTATATCCTTTCCTTTGATCATCATAACCCACAAAGATGCACTTAACACTCTTCTTATCAAATTTCTTTTCTCTAATCTCATCTCGTACATGAGCAAATGCTTCACATCCAAATACTAAAATACTTGACATTTGAATTTTCGCCACTCCATGCTTCTTCAGGTGTGATATTTTGCAAACAAGTTGTGGGAGATCTATTTAAAATATGAGAAGCTATATTGACAACCTTAGCCCAAATAAACAAAGGAAGATTCTTGGATTGTAGCATACAACATGTCATTTCTACTAAGGTCCTATTCTTCCTTTTAGCTGCACCATTTTGTTGGGGAGTATATCTATTGATCCCATGATACTCACAAAAATATTTGAACCTATTGTTGACATATTCTTCACCATTATTAGTTTGTATTCTCTTGATCTTATTCCCACTTTGATTTTCCACAAATGCTTTAAACATTTCAAATTTTTTAAACACTTCATATTTTTGTTTAAGGGAGTAAACCCAAACTTTTATTGAAAAATCATCAATAAATGTTAAGATGTACCTAGCTCGCCCCTTTGATGTTGGATTCATAGGCCCACATAAGTCACTATGGATAAGTTCAAGAGATTTACTTGCCCTCCATGCAGACAAACTTTGATAATTAAATGACCATATCTTTGATGCCATAACTCATTTGTGGAGGATCAGGTTGTACTAACATAAGCTTTCTTATCAACATTAATATTCTTGATTAAACACTTATCTGAATAGAACTCCACTTTATAACCATGTTGAGTTATTTGAATCACTGATAAAAGATATTTGGTTAACTTTGGTACAAGATTCACATCTATTATTGTCCATTTTTTACCATCATTTCCTTTTATAGAAATTGAACCTACTCCTTCAATTGCATGTGAACTATCATCACCAAGAAAAATCCTTGTACCTTTACTTTCTTCTAAATTGTTAAAGAAGTTTTTATTATAGGTCATATGTTGGCTAGCTCTTGAATCAATATACCAAGTGTCACTTGAGTTTCCTTGAGTAACCAAAGAAGCTATCGTTATATTATGATTACCCTCTCCTTGAGAAAAATTTGATTGCCTTCTTTGATTAAATCTTCTTTGTCCATATGATTTCTTAAGACATTGACCACTTTTATGCCCTTCTTGTCCACAATTATAACATATGATAGCATTTTCTCTTTTATAATTACCTTTGTAATTTCTCCATTCATTTTGTTTCTTTTGAAAGCAATCTCTCTGTTGATAATTCGTTGATTGATTCCATTGCCTTTGATTATTTCTATATTGATTCCCTTAATTTGGTCTTTGATTTTAATATGATTTACTTTGAATATAATTCTTATATTTTCTATTGGCCATAAATGCTTGAGTACTCTTGCTAGACACACCCATGAACTTTTTAAGCCTGTCTTCTTCATTTAATAAAGCACCATACACTTCTTCTAGTTTGATATTCTCAAAATTTCCAGTGAGTTCTAATGTATGAATGAAATTATTGTACTCATCTAGAAGACTTTCAATTAAAAATCTATGATTTCAAAATCTTCATACTTAACTTTCATCATTGCAAGTTCATTTCTTAAATTTTTCAATTTAGCAATATGATCATTCATACTATCACCTGCCTTCAATTTCAAATGAGTTAATTGACTTTTAATATCCATCACTTTTAACTTGCTAGTTCTTTCATACATTGTTTGCAAAGTTTCCCACATTTCCTTTGTTGTTTTCAAACTTTGAACATGTGGCCTAACCCCTAGACTAATTTGCCATAAAATTGTAGCTCATGCATTCATATCCATTTTATCCCATTTTTCATGTTTATTTTCATCTGTAGACCTATTTTATGTTACTAGCTCCCATAAACCTTTCATTTGCAAAATCAATTCCATTTCACATTTCCAATTGGCATAATTAGAACCATCTAGTTTTTCACTAACCATAATATTAGAAGTTTCAAAGGTAGCCATAATTATGAACACAATACAAATCACCCAAACACACAAACACTGGTCTTGAAAATAAAGCCTCTACCACCACATGCACAATAAAATTTGATATTGGCCTTCTTATAAACAAACAAGATCTTTTCATCAAACTCTTCACTTTAACAACCAATTAACAATTTCATTCTCCACTTTCCTCATACATTTGAATTAACATTTCAAAAGTTATGTGAACATACCTTTCAATGATTATTGTGAAGAGTCATATTCTTGCAACACATCTCCATAATTACATAGGTCCAAGATTCTTTTGAGCATTGCCTTTATCCTTCATTCCATGGCTTCTTAGAATTGAAGAGATTCAAGCTCTTTCCATGCGAGTCAACTCTTTCCAAATATTTCACTTAGTTCTACAACAACACTACCAAGTACCAACAACAGCAAAGAAAAAGAAATAACAATTCCAGTAAACTTCACTCATACATTTAATAGTGCATTGTTCATAGCTCAGAAAGTTCTGGACAACTCCTCTACTCCTGCACAACATAACTTATCTTCTTAAAAACTTCAAAAGGCTTACAATAAACACTAAGCCTCACAGTTCATGGATAACATAACAAATCAATCACAACATTCAGAGTTTACACCCACATATAAAAGCTCATACTAAGAACACAATGAAGAAAGACCAACAGATAGATCACTCAACAAACACTGCAGAGCCAACAAAAACTGAAAAACAAAGCAACTTAGCTATAAACTGGAACACAAATCAATTCTTTCTCCTTAGCTCTGATACCATGATAACAAACAGAGCACTGTAAAACACATACATAGATCATAGAAAACCAAATATAACACTTTATCAAACTGAGCACTTGACAAATGCTACACCCAGGAGTCTATTTATAAGCAAATTGATTTACACTGTAACTGTTCAAAATGTTAGATAGTCCATTTATATGGACGATGATGAAATGGCTAATGGTTAGCAGAATACGATTATATGTGAAAAATATGAAGTCTAGAAACATTCTTTGGTCTGTGCCGACCATGATTAATTTATTTCTAACAAAAAGAAAAAGTTTGCATTATAAAAAAGTAGCAACCTGTACAATGGTTATGGATGAGATTGGTGAATAATTTTGCTACCGCTTCTCTACACATATACTATGAAAGGTGTAGATTGCAATTGCATTGAGAGACAAAGCAACGGAGGCTCATAAGGATACCAATGATATAATAGCCCCGATAAACATGTACACAATATGTGAAAGCATACACAAAGCATATGAGCTTTATGACAAAATACATGTACCGGTTCAACAGGTAAGAAAACCCCCAATAGAAGAGTGGGAGAGGATCACGAGATGAGGCACGAACCCTTTGATAATTTTTGCAGGAGCAGCTATGCCAAGCGACAGGAAGACTTTCGGTCTGCTACATGAACCTTGTTTGCTGTTTCTGTTTTGTTTTGCAGGTGCAACTTTGCGACAGGAAGTTTTCCAGATTATTTAATTAATAAGGGCATGTTTTGGGCCCATTTGTAAGCCATGTTGTCTTTTGTCAGGTTTATTTGGGTTTAGGAAATAATAGAGGATAAAGCCTTATAATGTAAGTAAAACATTAGTAAATGCTTAATGTTTAAGCAAACATTCATAAAGGTTAAAAGCCTTACAGATGTAGTGGTTACCAAAACAGTTGGTAACTATTTGGCATTGGTATTTTAGTTCTCTCCAATGTCAATTAGAAGGATGATTGTTGGAGCAAAAATGTATTAGAGAAATTGGGAAGATTGGAGATAGTCTTATGTTTTGAAGAAAGTAAATGAAATAAGAAGTTCATCGGTGGTTTCTTGAAATTTATTTTCTTTCTGCTTTGTTCCATCGTATTTCAATGTTTTAAATCTGAATTCAATTTGGAATTCATGTTGAATGTGTTTTTTGCTTGAATGTGATAGATTGTAAATATTTTCTTGTAAGTATAATAAAACTCTGCAACTAGGGCATGACTACTAAATGACCGCTGGGCATTGTTATGCTCCACCATGACTCTTGCTTGCGTGTTCTACATATGAAGGGGCCAGAATGTGTTGAAGGATGAGTAGGAAGATTGTATCATATGTTCTTCATGGCCATCTGCAGGGAAATGCCACAGGTTGAAGGAATGCATGCGTGGTGAGGCAACATCTCTATGTGCTTGCCGTGAGTGAGTGGATGAACCAGAGATTGTCTGGGGATGAATTCTGAATGGGAGATTGAAGTTGGGAATTTGTAGTGATTTGGAAGATCGCTGGTGTTGAAGGAATTTACTGTCACCATTTGGACAGTCAGTATTGTCACTGCTTGGACAATAAAGCTTGTTGTAGATTGAAGGCTTGATTTCTTGGAGATTTCATTCCCATGTCATGGTTGATTGTTTGATTGAGAGTCTATGACTAATGTGAATGGATTCAAATTGCTAGGTGTTGTTTGCATTTGAATTTTCTATCATGATACTACTGTAGATTTCCTTTTCATACTCCTTTCCATATCTTTGTGTGGATGTTGCAGACTTCTTGAAGGTGCCTCCTCATCATATTGGCATCAGAGCGAGATAAGGTCTTGCTGGGAAGTGTATGTCTGCAGAAGAATCAGGGTTTGAAACTAAGGGCCACAATATGCCTCCTAAAAGTATGACTCTTGAAGCCATCAAGAAAATGATTGAGGAATTGCTGGCAGAAAAGTTGAAGGAGTTCAAGGGGTCTGGTGACAAGGATAAGGAGAATGAGATGGAAGAAGGTGCCAGCGGAGATGAAGAGGAAGAAAAACACCAAGATCCGGTGAAGGATCTGCCTGCAGACCAGAAATCATTTGTGGATGCTTTAAAGTTAGTAAGGGGAGATGTTACTGACAAACTACCCACGTATGGGGGTGGCCTCAACAATGAAGAAGTTATTGAATGGATTGAGGCAATAACTAATCACTTTGAGTTGAATGAGGTCCCTAAGCATGATAGGGTATGGATTGCAAAAGGAAAGCTGAGAGGATTTGCTCTCTCTTGGTGGAACTATGTTCAAGGAGAGAGGATGCAAAATGGGAAGTGTCTCATTTGCTCATGGGAGGTAATGAAAGCAAAGATCAAGACACAATTTATGCCCGCAGATTACGAAGTATAGATGTACAGGAGGCTGTAGAGTTTGAGGCAGAAGGAGATGGACGTGAACACCTATATGGAGGAGTTCCATAGGCTGACTCTCAGGGCAAAGAAATAAGAAGAGGAACCAGAAAAAGTGGCCAGGTACTTGAATGGCCTGAGAATAAACATACAAGAGGAGATTAGCCTCTTGGCCCTGGACACAGTGGGGAAGTGTTTTCAACTTGCTCTTAGAGTTGAAGAGAAGTTGAAGAGGAAAGGTGACCAACACTAAGGAGGGAGAGGTGGAAGGAATGACAAAGGTAGAGGAAAATTCAATGGTAGAGGACAAGGCCAGAGGTCCCAAGGTGAGTCTAACCCCAAGGAGCAGGCGGGTGACTCAAGTAGCAGAGGAGGCTACAGTGGAAGGGGATCTAATGGGGGAAGGTCTAATGGATCAGGCAGGCAATCCCAGTTCTCGGGAATGAAGTGCTACAATTGTGGTCAGTTGAGACACCCAAAGTACAAGTGTCCACAAAAGGCTTCCACTTCTCAGAATGGTGAAAGGAGGGTCACTTATGTTCAGGAAGATACTGTGAGTGTGAACTCACCAAAGATTCAGTTGATGACAGAGGCTATGGGAGAAAGCCTCATGATAAGGAGGACACTTCTTAAGGAGCCAATCAAGGAGGATACCACCCAAAGGGGGGCTCTTTTCAGAGTCACGTGCAAAGTACACGACAAGTTGTGCAAGGTGATAATTGCTTCTGGTTCTATGGATAATATCATTTATGTGGAGGCTGCAAACAAATTGAAGTTAGAAAGGCTCCCACATTCTTGTCCATAAGAGGTCAGTTGGTTGAACAAGGGGCAACGGGAAGTTGTCAATGAGCAGGCTTGGGTAGAGTTCAACATAAGAGGCTATAAGGATAAGATACTATGTGATATCCTTCCCATGGATGCTTGCCACCTCTTGCTGGACAGACCCTGGCAATTTGACAGGAAGGCTCACCACAATGGAGAGAAGAACTCATTTAGTTTCCAAAAGGATGGGGTAACCTACAAGCTAAAATATGAAGGAGAAGAGAAAGGGGTTGGTCAAGCGGCACCTAGTGTGTTGATGGTCGGAGAGAAGGAGTTCATTAACACCCTTGAGGAAGAAGATGGAGTAGGCTTTGCATTGGTGCTTAAGCCTAGGGAAGAAAGGAAGAAGGAGAGTAGAGCAACAAGTTTGAAAGAAGTTGTGGAGTCGCTTAACCAATACAAGAAGATTATTGCTGATGTAATGCCCGACTCTACCACCGGTTAGAGATATAAGTCACCAAATTGATCTTATTCCTGGAACAGTGCTACCCAATAAGGCAGCGTACAAGATGACACTGCAACAAAATGAATAGATAGCTAGACAAATACAAGAACTACTTGACAAAGGGCTGGTAAGGAAAAGTCTTAGCCCATGTGCTATACCCTCGGTCCTTGCTCCTAAGAAGGATGGTAAGTGGTGGTTATGTATCGATTCTAGGGCCATTAATAGGATAACTATAAGATATGGATTTCCTATTCCTAGAATAGAAGATTTGTTAGATTGTTTGGGGGGAGCTTCATATTTTTCTAAGATAGACCTCAAAAGCGGGTACCATCAAATAAGGATAAGAGAGGGTGATGAATGGAAGATGACTTTTAAAACTAATGAAGGGTTTTATGAATGGCTCGTCATGCCATTTGGTTTATCTAATGGTCCTAGTACGTGTATGCGACTAATGAATGAAGTTTTGCATGATTTCATTGGGAAGTTTGGTGTTGTCTATCTTGATGACATTTTGGTATACAATAGAAGCAAGGAAGAGCATTTGCAACATTTGAAGATGGTTCTACAAAGGCTACAGGAACAACAGTTGAAGATAAACTTGGAGAAGTGTGACTTCTTGAAACAAGAGTTGGTGTATCTTGGGTTTGTGATATCCAAGGGAGATATGAAAATGGATCCATCTAAAGGAGAGGCCATCCTTAATTGGCCAACACCAAGGGCTGCTGAAGAAGTTAGAAGTTTCCATTGCTTAGCCACATTCTACAGGAAGTTCATAAGAAACTTCAGCAACATTTGTGCACCTATCTTGGACACCATCAAAGGAGGAGGTAAAACGAAGTTTGAATGGACTTGTACAACAGATAAGAGTTTTGAGGAACTCAAACAAAAGGTAGCCAAATATCCCATTCTTGTTTTACCATATTTTACCAAAGTTTTTACTATTGAATGTGATGCTAGTGGGTTTGCAATAGGGGTTGTGCTTAGTCAAGAAGGCAGACCCATTGCATTTTTCAGCAAAAAGTTGAATGAGGCAAAGAAGAAATATTCTTCTTATGACTTGGAATTGTATGCCATGGTCCAGGCATTGCAAAATGGAGACATTATTTGCTGCCTAAAGAGTTTATTACTTATACTGATAACCATGCTCTTAGTTTCTTGAATGGATAGGAAAAACTCAACCATAGGCACATGAAGTGGGTTGAGAGTTTGCAGGCTTATACCTTTACGATCAAACACAAGAAAGGACAAGCCAACAAAGTGGTTGATTCTCTTAGTAGAAGGGCATTAACAGTGCATGGAGTTCAATTGCAAATCATGGGGGTGGATGCATTGAAGGGAGTGTATGCGGAAGATGCAGATTTCAAGGAAGCATATGAGGTTTGCATGAAGTTAGAAGGTACTTTTCATTCTGATTTTTCAGAATTTATATTGCAAGATGGACTGCTATTTAAGGGCAACCAACTGTGTATACCCAAATGTTCTATGAGGGACAATGTGATTAGGGAGAAGCATTGTGGAGGTCTTGGTGGTCATTTTGGGCTCAACAAGACACTGGAATTAGTGCAAAGATTTTATTATTGGCCAAAGATGCAAACAGACATCAGGAAGTTTGTGGAGAGTTGTCTTGTGTGTCAACAGGCCAAGGGAGTGTCAACAAATGTTGGGCTTTATCAACCTTTGCCCATATCGAATAGACCTTGGGAGTGTTTGAGTATGCATTTCGTGATGGGGTTACCAAGGACAAGGATAGGTTATGACATCGTGTTTGTGGTTGTTGATAGGTTCAACAAAATGACTCATTTTATTCCTTGTAAAACCACTAATGATGCTAGTTACATTGCAGGGTTGTTCTTTAAAGAGATAGTTCGGATTCATGGTTTACCTTTGAGCATTGTATCCGACAGGGACAACAAGTTTGTAGGTCACTTTTGGAGGACCTTGTGGAATAAATTGGCACTAATTTGTCTTTCAATTCGGCCTATCATCCTCAAACAAATGGGAAAACTGAGGTGGTTAATAGATGATTGGGAAACCTTCTGAGATGTTTGACAAGGGAACATGGAGGTAGTTGGGATGCAATCATACCTTAGGTGGAGTTTGCATATAATGATTTTGTGAATAGAAGAATGAGCATGAGTCCTTTTGAAGTTGTTTATGGACGACATCCACGAGGAGTTCTTGAACTTAGGAATATGTATGGTTTGGAAAAGAGGAGTGGACATGTAGAAGAGTTTGCTGAAGAAATACTAGAAGTGCATGAACATGTGAGGAAAACATTGTAGCAAAACAACTTTAAGGTGAAGGCTAAGGTAGATTTGAAAAGAAGGATTGTGCAATTCCAATTTGGGGATTTAGTCATGGTACACTTGAACAAAGATCGGTTACCTCGGGGCAATCATACAAAGCTGATGATGAAGCGGACTGGGCCATGTGAAGTTCTAGAAAAGTACAGAGAAACCGCCTACAAGATCATATTGCCTTCGGATGTGGCTATTTCACCTATATTTAATGTCTCAGATCTCACATTGTATAAGGTTCGAATGAAGAAGTTGGTGCAACAGAGACTACACTTGAACCAGATGATTAGATTTAGAAGTTGCCTTCTAAGGAGAAGCCACAGATGGAACGTATCATCAATAATAGAGAAGCAATGAGGACAAGACACAAAGTGCACATGGAGCACTTGGTCAAGTGGAAGGGCCTTCCAGATTCGGAGGCCACTTGGTTGCTGAAAACGAAGATTCAGAGGCAAGGCGGGGACCTTCAGCAATTGATCTCCAAGAGGACTTGAGACAAAATTTACCCCCGGGAGTATGCTGTAGGAGTAGCTATGCCAAGTGACAGGAAGACTTCCAGTCTGCTATAGGAACCTTGTTTGCTGTTTCTATTTGGTTTTGCAGGTGCAACTTTGCGACAAGAAGTTTTCTAGATTATTTAATTAATAAGGGCATGTTTTGGGCCCATTTGTAAGCCATGTTGGCTTTTGTCGGGTTTATTTGGGTTTAGGAAATAATAGAGGATAAAGCCTTATAGTGTAAGTAAAACATTAGTAAATGCTTAATGTTTAAGCAAACATTCATAAAGGTTAAAAGCCTTATGGATGTAGTGGTTGCCAAAACAGTTGGTAACTATTTGGCATTGATATTTTAGTTCTCTGCAATGTCAATTGGAAGGACGATTGTTGGAGCAAAAAGGTATTAGATAAATTGGGAAGATTGGAGATAGTCTTATGTTCTGAAGAAAGTAAATGAAGTAAGAAGTTCATTGGTGGTTTCTTGAAATTTGTTTTCTTTCTGCTCTGTTCCATCATATTTCAATGTTTCAAATCTATATTCAATTTGGAATTCATGTTGAATCTATTTGTTGCTTGAATGTGATAGATTGTAAACATTTGCTTGTAAGTATAATAAAACTCCGCAACTAGGGCACGACTACTAAACGACTGCTGGGCGTTGTTCTGCTCCACCATGACTTCTGCTCGTGAGTTCTACATATGAAGGGGCCAGAATGTGTTGAAGGGAGAGTAGGAAGATTGTATCATATGTTCTTCATGGCCATCTGTAGGGAAATGCCATAGGTTGAAGGAATGCATGCGCGGTGAGGCAGCATCTCTATGTGCTTGTCGTGAGTGAGTGGATGAACTGGAGATTGTGTGGGGATGAATTCTGAATGGGAGATTGAAGTTGGGAAGTCACAGTGATTTGGAAGATCGCTGGTGTTGAAGGAATTGGTTGTCACCATTTGGACAGTAAGTACTATCGCTGCTTGGATAGTAAAGCTTGTTGCAGATTGAAGGCTTGATTGCTTGGAGATTTCATTCCCATATCATGGTCGATTGTTTGATTGAGAGTCTATGACTGTTGTGAATGGATTCAAATTGCAGGGTGTTGTTTGCATTTGAAGTTTCTGTCATGACACTGTTGTAGATTTCCTTTTCATACTCCTTTCCATCTCTTTGTGTGGCTGTTGCAGACTTCTTGAAGGTGCCTCCTCATCAATAATCATGCCCAATTTTCAACGAATGCAAACTGAAATACAATTGTGCAGATTTGAAATGAAATGAATAAACAATGATCCCCTAAAAGATTCTATTCATATGGAAAAGTATGTGAAGTCGAAATAGAGAGGCAAAGGAAGTGAAAAGCTCCACGATCTTATTCCCCAGTTGCTAAAAAACATGTTACAAATAATGAAGACTCGATGAGTACTTGTGCAGAAACTACTCTTGGAGGTGACAACCTTAATGGATGAGCTTTGGAAACTTCTACAAACACCAATTTGTGCATAAACACAACCATTACAATGGCCCAGTTTAAACACCCATGTCACAAGCCTTTAGATCAAGATCCAACAACTCTTTGGTTGAAATACCAACCAAAAATAGAAAGCTCTGAGATCTTCAATTGTCATTGTTGTAAATATGAATCCAAATACAAATTGACCCAAGTGCCAATAGAGTAGTAGCCAAAAAATAAACATAAATTTCACAAAAAATTGAAGATACTAGGCCTTGGTAGCGCTTACCCTCATACTGCAAATGAAGGAAACCTAATGACTGCACTAAAATGTCATAGAGAAAATAAACAACACTATAAGAATTAAGTATTAGAAAGAAATAAATAATTTCATGGATAGGGTAAAATAAATGAACGGATTTTTGGAACATTAAGATTACAAATTAGAGAAAAAAATCTTATGATTTGTTGTCTATCACAAATCATAGTGTTTACACAGAAAACCAGATCTTTGATGTGAAGTCATATCTTTATTGAATAATTTTGTACACATGTATTGTTTTCCTGAAAAAGGAAAGAATCTTGAAGTTTGATTTGCATTGGACAATTTTAGCCAACTTGAGTATTGGTCACATGATTTTTGTCTATTACAAATGTATTATTTCTTTTACATATTTTCTAATGCAACCACTGATTGCATTGGAAATAGCCTCATACACTGTCCTACTTAATGTAGTGTTTTAAAAAAAGCCAAATTTTTAGTTGGCTCCAAAAAAAAAGCAAATGACCCACTATCACAATAGGACACTATGCATTACTATTACAAAACAATAGTCATGGTTGTCCACATTTAAAAATTAATCAATAGTACTATAAATTTGCTAATTTTTTTTAGAAAAAACAATTCAAGGTGATATGCTATGAACCAATAGAAATAGATATAAATGAAATTTGCAAATATTTTAAAAATAGAAATCTATAAAAACATAAGAAAAAATCAATAGATTTTAATTTTGCATTTCTCTTGATTCATGCTTTTAGATTTAATAAAACAGAATGAATACATTACTATTCTCGATTGATAATCATTCATAACTTTCATTAAAAACATACACAATTTAAACTAGATACGTGTATATCTCTATACAATTGACCAAAAAAATTAGACAATTCCCGTGTTTTACGATTGTTTTAACTGTTCGAGGGAAGTCCGAGCTACGACAATTCCCGTGTTTTACGATTGTTTTGACTGTTCGAGGGAAGTCCCAGCTACGACAATTCACGGATTTTATGACTGCTTTGACAAGACGTTCGAGGAAATTGCCAGCTCATGGGCAAGACTACGAAAGGCGTCTGCAACTTTGAAATATCAAAACCCCGTCTTGTTGAAATCGTCTGGACCCACGAAAGACAACTTTGTATGATGTCTGAAATCGTCGGTGATGGATTCTGAACACCTCTTTCCCACGGAATAACCGTGCCATGAAGCAAGCTCGAGCAGGCTTAGGGTTAAGTAATTAACGAATTAGGTTAAGGGCAAAGAGCATTAGAGTTAGGGTTTGGTTTTAACCAAGCAGTACTAATTAAATTATAATTGTCTAAGCGCAATTGCTAATAAAGTTATTCGCGCGGATTTACGAGACGTTTGAGAAATTACGAGGTCATGGGCAAGGCGATGAAAGGCGTTTGCAACTTCGTAATTTCGAAACAACGACTTCTTTTCGGACATATTCTTTTGAAGTTACCTGTTATCTTCGTAATTTCGAAACATTGACTTCTTTTCAGACAAATTCTTCTGAAGTTTCCTGTTATCTTCAGCTGGTCTTCAACGGCTATAACCGCGAGGGGCAACTTTATGCTATTTCTGAAGGTGTTGGTGATAGCCCAGGGTTTTAAGTCCAGGGTAAAGTAATTAGGGGATTGGGTTACAAGTTAAGAGGGTGAGGGTTAGGGTTTGGTTTTATTTTAGATCTACGAAAGCGAATGAGCTGTATGTTTCTTCTGAATCCTTTATACGGGTTAGGGTTATATTTTGAAGCAAAAGCGGAAGATACCCACATTTTGATTTTTTGCCAATCCTCCAGACGGGTTAGGGTTTTATTTTGAAGCTACAAAAGCGTAGAAACTTGCAGTTTTTCGCAATCGTCCAGCCGCGTTCAGGTTAGGGTTTTATTTTTATATGAGAGCTACAAAAGGGGAATATTTGCACAGGCTCATCAGTTTTCCAGATATGTTAGGGTTGGGATTTTCGGTTTTATTTTGGCTTTATTTTGGATTTTTTTTTTTGTTGTACAGCAATTCTCAATCGTCCAGGCCTGGAGCCGAGGCGATTCATTTTTCGAGCGTGTGGTATATCTGCTAAGAAATAGCGGTTTTCGACGATCTGTTAAGAAATAGTTGATTTGGTCGAGCTGGTTTTTGATATTTTCTCTTTTCTTTAAAGAGATTAAAGAAAGTAGCAATTCGGAATGGAAGCAATTCGACCACATTTTATGGTACGTCAATTTTATATCCATATTTATCTTTCATTCATTTATATGTATGCTTAGGGCAAGTCTTCATGTTGCTGTTTAGTTGGCCTCTTATAAATGAAACTATTGGTAATATTTTTTATCAATAAAATTCATAAGTAAAATTGTAGACAAATAAAAAAGAGAAAAAAATAAGGTGAAGTCATATGTCATTTTTTTCAATAAGCAGACACTGGTTAATTGTAGCCCCTTTTTTTTTCAAAGTTTATTTTAACATTTTAAGGAGTTGTTGCTCCACTAAAATAGGGAATGATTTCAATTTATCATTTTTACATGGGAACACTCCAATTACTTAAATTAAGCGAAAAATGCTCATTAGCAACTGTATGAGGAAAGATTCCATTTTATCATTTTTCTTCAATTAGAATTTTACATGAGAACATTCCAACTGTTTAAATTTAAACAAAAAATGCTCATAAACAACTGCATGAGGTTAATCTGTATTTTAATTATGTTTGACATTTTGTTTGAATTCGTTCTTATTATATTCGGTGAGTAAGATTTTATAAGTTTGTTTAAATGTTCCATTTTGTTTATATGTATTAATTATGTGGAAGGCAAATGGAGGATTTACATTTTAATTAATGGTTCAGAATTTATAAAAGAAATACGATAAAAAAAATTAAATATATATGTATGCTAATTAAGTTTGCCGTTCGGATTCGAAGAACCAATAAGCTGGCTGGACAAAATTTTGAAAAGGGGTTTGAATTTGTTAGTAAGAAACAATGTAAAACTTATATATATATAAAATCATTTTGCATACTCGGACTGGTTGATTCGTGTGAATGAATGGAAAATGTCCTATATCAACAAGGAAGGGAAGTGAAAAAGATATTTCTGAAGAATTGTCATCTGATATTTATATTTCAGCGATGGATATCGCATTACCCTGGTATGCTCTAGAAGGCCGAGGGTCTTCCTTGGGGAAATACCATAAGTGATAAACTCTAACATGGCACAAGTCTAAGGATTTTTAGACTATGGTTTTGCTCTACATTTAGAGGCTAAAAGTTCAGGGTTTGGAACATTATTGCCATTTTCTATTAATGATTCTTCCATCACAAGTTAGGGATTTTACAAGGGCATTAGGAAGTGTTGACATTAATCTCTTCATTATCCATAAAAAACAATTGCTGCGCAGCACTGAAGTTCATGCCTGGTAGAAATCGATATGCAGCAAAAAGATTCTGCTAATCGATTTCTAAGTTCTGCTCAGCGATCTCTACTGCAGAAGCACCTTTTGTTCTACTCTAAAAGTGCAAGAACAACTTTGTTTTTCCTAATTTGTCTGTTATGTTTATTTTGTTTGTGCAAGTGCCCGATACCTTGTAACACTCGAATGGTTGGAGGATGGCCCAAATGTAGTCATTAAACATAAGGATTGCATCAATGGGTTTATTGGTAGCATACAAAAGGATGGATCTAATATATTTGTTGATAGGGTGAGAGCCAATGATATTCAATAGTTAAGTTCTGTTATGTTTATTTTGTTTGTGTTAGTGCCCGATACCTCGTAGCACTTGACAATACTTCAATGGTTGGAGGATGATCCAAATGTAGTCATTAAACATGAGGATTGCATCAATGGGTTTATTGGTAGCATACAAAAGGATGGCTCTAATACTTTGTTGATTGGGTGAGAGCCAATGATATTCGGTAGTTAAGTTCTGAAATGCTCTTGTACTCCTGCCATTCATCTTTGATGGGTGAATAGTTAAGTTTTGAAATGCTCTTGCACCCCTGCCATTCATCTTTGATGTTTAATCAGAAAGTAAAGCACTCGTAACCTAAGCTTTCAGTTTGAGTACCCCACTCCTTCCCCTCAACTTCCAATCTCAACCTGCCTTGCTGATAATCTGACTATTTTGTTAGAAGAACCACCAAGACTTTATGTCCCAAAGATATATCTATGCTGTTGAAGTCTTCTATAATAGGATGAGTGAGCTAGCAGAAACGGTGGCAGAACGAATTGATTCTTGCTATGACGGTTGATTCACCTTCCCGAGGGATCTGAAGCTTATTATAGCTCAAATTACAGCCAAAGACTCGACTTCTATTGACAGCTAATGAGTAGTTGTGACAGTTGATATTCTGAGGAGAAATCTTATGTATGCGGTCCACATGGGATGCCTTTCCGCGACAAACTCAAATAAAGAAATAAAGGTTTTGGA
Source organism: Cryptomeria japonica (assembly GCF_030272615.1). NCBI lineage: Eukaryota > Viridiplantae > Streptophyta > Pinopsida > Cupressales > Cupressaceae > Cryptomeria > Cryptomeria japonica. Next base: position 733,321,530 of record NC_081409.1, read on the forward strand.
CTATTTCGGCACAGTAAAAAAATCTTGATTTTCCTCCAGTTGTCGGTGATTCTTCATGGAGCATAAGAGATTCTAGGATTGTATCTCTCATCATTTACAGAGTCAAAAACCCCAGTTACTATAAGAGACGTCTTTTCTCAAATCAGGTCTGAACTGGAGATGGTTTTACCCAGAAACGGTAGCAACGACGAGGAGTGGCATTCTTCATTTGTGAGCTTCCTGGAGGCGCTGGCTGACAGGAGACATGACAGAGTTAAACAGCGGATAGATTCGAACACTACAGATCATCTAATGATGAGGTGCAAAGGTTTCAGCTAGAGGCTGATGTAGGTCTTGGCAAAGTAAAGCAAGGCGTAATAGTTTGTGGACGCAAATGTTCTGTTTGCTTCGGGATGTGTGTGATGGAGAAAGGTCATGGTGATCAACGTTCTTGCATGGGGAGTCATTCGTGTACAGACAATGCCTCACACATAAATCATTCAAACTTGTCTATTCCTTATCTTAGCTGGCTTAAAAGAAAGCGTTCGGTAAAGGAGCTAGAATGACCTTACAGAGGAAAGTGTAGACTTGTCCTGGACGCATAGTTGGAGCTGTTCTTATGTGCATCTGACATGTCTGAGGGATCAGTGTCTGCAATCTAGTGCAACGTGTGTTCTCTATTCTGGGGAACTGTATTCCTTAGCTGTCTTTTTGCAGAGCCAATAACAGCCTGCCAAATTTTTGCCCTTTTATCTTTCCAGCAAGTTTAGATGTTCATTCTTCAAAATCCAAATTAATAGGAACAAACAAGAGTATCTGATTGGTTGGATAAAATTGGTTCAAATAAGAGTCTCTGATTGGTTGGGGAAAATTGGTTAATCACCTGTTAACCTCAGGCCCTCCCTTATGGTTCCTACGGGCAGGAACTAATAATAATAACTAACTATATGTAGTTGCGTAGTTGCATGTAAAGATAAGCTTTTTAATAAGGCCTACCTAGGGAATAAGGATATTTTTATAATATTAAACTTACCTTACATATACTTAGGTCTTCTACGACTTCATGCGTTGTGTTATGCTACACTGTTTTATTGTTATGGAAATGATTTGAGTTGAAAATAGAAGAAATGAAAGTTGAGGTTAATAAACTTAAATCTTGTAGGTTAGCAATCTATTATGTGGTATTATTTTGTGGTCTATTTCCTTAATGATTTGTGTATTTATTATTATTGCTCTTCAATGTAGTGCTAATTGAATATGAGTTTCTAATTTTAATGTGATGTTTAAATTTAAGTAAAAATTTGGTCAAGCATTTTATACTACCTTGTGCATTCTTCTATTTTCTTTTAAGGTATTTTATCAAATATTCGGCATGTCTTTTCTATGCATCAACACTTTGCATACATTTCTGCAAAAGTAATTGTAATATACTTCATATTTTGATTATCATTGTGATATCCTTTATGTTTTGATGGATAATCACATTATTTTATAAAATTGGTATAATAGGCTTGTGTAGAATTAAGTGGTGGTTGTTAGTTGATATTTGTGAGTACTTATTACATCCCATTAGGGTACTATCAATTAATATTGATAAAGTATTGCTTATTTCATACCGTAGTTATAGTTATATAAGGATATCAAAATTTAAAGAAATTGACCAAGGCTTTATGGAGAGAGAGTGGTCTCCCCAAGTCCACAACTTATAGTCAAGCATCAAATCTTTGTTGTTTGAAGAGGCAAAGGTGGTAATGAAGAAACCCTTATGTATAAGGGAAGAGCTCAATCTTGCCCTCCACATTAAGCCTCCAAGAATCCAAGACTCAAGTAGAAAAAGCCAAAGATTATAGAATCTACACACCAAACCCCTATATTAATACCAAACTTGAATACAAACCACCATCAAGGAAGGCTTGGATACAAACAACCTACTACTAGTGGTTGGAGCCTTAACCACACTAGCGGGATTAGCATATGTATCAATAGGCACTAGAGGGGGTGTTTGAAACCCCAATATTATTAGTGGGAGGAAATAAATGAACAAAGCAGGGGTTTGCAAGCAAAGAAATCTTGAATTGGGGCATCAAAATTCCTATACCCTAGGTTGGGAGAAGGAGAACCATAGGCTTACATCAAAGAATTGTTTGATGCATGGCATGACAGGTTAGCATCAAAACACTGTTTAGTAGGTTAAGCATGACTGCCTAGAGAAATAGCCACCAATGAGAAGCACAGGGATCTTGCCATGGACAGACGATGCAATGATAGGCGGGATAAACTTATTTAAATCTCTAATGATAGGGGATGAGAGCTCTTTAATGTTGTTCATATGTGAGATAAAACATTGATAAGAATTTACTGTTATTGCCATGTGTTGTACAAAATTTTATTGCATGTAGAACATAACCATTAATGTGGCCACATTAAGAGATAAACTCTATGTTTTTCCTTAGCTTAGGTAGATTCCTCATTAATGTTGTATATTGTTAACTGTAAATGCAAGGTCAATTGGATATGTTTGTAGATGTGTTGATTTGCAAATATATTGTTGCTCAATGGGTACATTTATGGTTGATTATTAAGATCATATTTAGTTATGAATGTGAAGTGAATATTATTTGTACTATTATAAGATTATTAGGTTCCACCATAAAGTAAATTAACTTAGAAGGTTAATTAGTATTATTGAGTGCATCTTTTTATATTAAACGAGGCCACCCAAGGTCTGAGTGTCTTCGGAACCAAGAGTGAGAATTTAAAGCTACATCACGATCAACATTTGAAGAAAAACAACCCAAACAACCCCTTCCAGAACCGTAATGGGACACCAATGCTCAAAGATCTAGAGTTTGAAGTCCTTGAGGCAAGGGCACATTCTGAAAAAAACTGCAAGTAAATACTCTTTGGGAAAATTATTTCTCTTTCTTGCGAACCTCCTCACCCAAAACCACCACAAGAGGGGAATGGTGAAGGCATCAAAACAACTAAGAACCCCAACCCTGCACAACAAGGGGGAAGAATGAGCCCCACAGACCACATTGGTGAAGGATTTACCAGGTGAGGCAGGCGTGGAGCCCACTAATATACCACAACTGGAGGCAGGGGACATAGGTGAAAAGAGAGATGAAGGTGCGGAAAGCAACCCAGCATCAGGGATCCTCTCCACAACATCCTACAAAAGAAGAGGTTCAAACATGAAGGGCACAGGAGGTGACACAGCACTTGGAATAGATACAGAGCAGGATTAAGAGCATGAGGAGGAGTCAAATCGGCCACCAGCACACCTGTAGAGGAGCAAGGCACAGTAGAACTAGTATCGACAGGTAGCGGACCATCTTTGACAGGCAACGAACATGCAACGACAAGCTACAAATTTGAAAACAATCTCTTGTAGGAAGAGGAGTGAGAGGAAGGGGAGGAGCGAGAGAAGTCCATTTGAAAAAAATAGTCTACCATAACAATAGTCGATATCACTATTGGTAGTTATCTTTTTATATACACACACATATATATATATATATTTTATCAAAAGGCCGAAGCCCATAATAATTGTATTAATAATAGTAAAATGATTACAATACCTATTGAATGTATGTTTTTAGAAAAACTCCTAAATAAAAGCAAATGCGTTCACACATGCAATACAAACTAAGTAAACTATCCAGGATAATGATCTCCATGACCACCATTGATTACATATTAGAATATAAAGATACTCAGTAAGCTCATGCTCCTCTGCTTCATAAATATCCACATCTGGTAAGCTCATGTTCTTTTTCTGCAATACCCACTTCCCCACTTCAAAAGAATTGGAGCTTAAAGCTCGTGCTCATCTGCATCTGAAATACCCACGTCTGGGAAGCTCTTGCTCTTCATTTTCTATTGTACCCGCTTCCCCATAGCAAAAAAAATGAGATTAAAACACAAACTCGAATTACACCCCTTTGCAACACTTTCTTTTCTTTCAGTCTTCTCACAGAGCTATGAAATATGGCACCATCGTTCTGCTCCCATCTATGAACCTCTGTTTAAAACCCTGATTAGGCAGCACTGGATATCTGTTCACTTCAACCAAAAAACATGGAATCTCCCCTAAAGCTGGATACGAAAAGCCATCTTAGGCGAACAAAAAACCAGAGCCGCTGTCATAACCAATGCTTGGAGCATGCAAAACCAAATCTGGTGCACAATCGAAGATCAAATCCACCTCAGACACTGCAAGATACTCCATCTAGATGCGCACCATGCCGTGTGATCTTGCCATTGACTTCACCAATATTTCACCTCTGTCCAGAAACCCTTCAAAACTTTGTCGGCATGACTTACCTATCTTCTCAACGAAGAGGACATATCGGCATAGGCACATAACATCGGCTATCTATTTTATGAGTCTTATCGAACCCATATATCTCATAGATTTTTTTTTTATCGCTGAGACTTTGCAAGCTCTCACTGAAATAGATCTTGTCGGTGAGACAATATGACTTCAGATGGCTCCTTATCTCTCTCGACAACCTCTCAAGTCACATCGAGAAGATCTTCATTGCTAGGACTCTGTAATGGTCTTATTGAAATGGATCTTGTCGGTGAGACAATATGACTTCGGGAGGCTCTTTATCTGTCTTGGCGACCACTTAAGTCATATCGATAAGATCTTCATCGCTAGGATATTGTAATTATCTTACCAAAATGGTTCTTGTTGATGAGACAATATGACTTCTGTAGGCTCCTTATCTCTCTTGGCGACTTCTCAAATCACATCGATAAGATCTTCATCACCAAGACTCTGTAATGGTCTCATCAAAATGGATCATATCGGCGAGACAATATGACTTCGGAAGGCTCCTTATCTATCTTGGCGACCTCTTAAGACACATTGAAAAGATGTTCATCACAAGGACTTTGTAATGCTCTTACTAAAATGGATCTTGTCGGTGAGACAATATGACTTCAAAAGGCTCCTTATCTGTCTGGGTGACTTCTCAGGTCACATCGATAAGATCTTCATTGCTAGGACTTTGTAATGGTCTTATTGAAATGGATCTTGTCGATGAGACAATATGACTTCAGAATGCTCCTTATTTGTCTTGGCAACCTCTCAAGTCACATCGATAAGATCTTCATTGCTAGGACTTTGTAATGGTCTTTCCGAAATCGGTGAGATTGATGAAACCTTAAGACTTAGGCAATTTGCTCAAGTTGTTTTGTCAAAACCAAAAGTCACATAGAAAACAATCTTGGTCACCAAGGCTCCACAATTGCAAAGGAAAACTTTAGACTAATAGAATGCTAATAGAATGCCTTCTTAATGACCTTTGCTTCCTTTACAGAAGCCTCCCCAAACAAAATAGTATCATCAACAAATAAGCAATGAGTAACCTTGAGTTGGGTTTGAGGAGTAAGAATACCATTCCATGAGAGAGAATTATGGAGATAACTTATTAGATGACTTAAAGCCTCTGCCATGATAATGAAGAGAGAAGGGGATAATGGATCACCTTGTCTAACACCTTGTGAGGGGGAGAAGAAGCCAATTGAACTACCATTGATCAAAACTAAGAGTTTACCTCCAAAAATACAAGATAATATCCACTTGCACCATAGTTTTTGTTGTTTATGATCAGATTAAGAGCAATAAGAAAGGGCAACACAATGAACAATGAACACAACAAGATACCTTGGGAAAACCCTCCTACTTGAGGGAGAAAAACCCAACAAAAGTATATCTCCTTTATATATCAAATATGAATAGCAATAATGCCATACAACAAGAGCAAGGTGCAAGCCCAATACATGTTGCTTCACTCCTTGAAGCATAATGAGAGAAAGATAAGAGAGTTCTCCCTTCAAACAATATTGATTTGTCCTTCCAATAGGTTCACCTTGTACACAAGGCAATATGTACTTATGAGGATATCGATCTACTCTTACAGTTCGATCTGCTCTTGCAATAATGATAATTTGATTTGCTCTGCTCTTTTTAATTCTTCCTTAATTCGATACTTGGTATGAATGAAATCGTCCTCCTTATATACACATAAGGTGTCTCTTCACTATGTTGGCATTGTGTTGTCATTGATGTCAACCGGTATAACATGTTATCGGTATAGCAGGACAACCTATATGGGAGAATAATTGATATGTTGTCATTGATGTTAATCGACATATATGGTCATTGCAGTCTATCAATATGAGAGATTGTTTAGTTTACATGACAGTAGTGGTAGCAACCGGTAGTGTGGACAGTGAATGATTGATCGGTATAGCAAGCAAGTTAGGGCTGCCAGTGTATATGGCAGTATTGAGAGAAGAGACTGTGAGTCCATCTACTCCCACTAGTAAGTGCTAATACTTGGTTTAGCTCGCATGTATGAAGTGCATTACAACTCTTCAGGATAAGACAGTCAGGGTAAGAAAACACAGGTGATTGGTTGCATAGACCGGATGACCAAAGTGGAAGATGAGGAAGCCTCTAGAGTGTGAGATCAAAGATGTACATTGGATCAACAGAGAAGGCATGATGAGCTACTAGGATAGATGAAGAATGTTGGGTCTGTCACTTCGACAAATGAGTCTGCCACCTTGACAAACCGGTTGAGAGGAGAACTAGTCAGATGAAGAAGGATGCAAGTGAGTCTGCCGTTACAAACATGGAGTTACCAAGATGCGAATAGTGTGTGGTGTTGCCATAGGTGCATAAAAGTTGGAGATTGATGGCATGGTGTCATCAAGGGTATCACCGTTGTGCAGGCAAGAGGGTACATATCTATCGGTACATTGGACAATCTACACTGGAGACAGCTGATATGTTGGATCAATCAATGAGAGACCATAGAGGCAAAGGTGAAAGGATTTCACCTGATGAAGTGAAGTGCAGACATGGAGGTTTACTGACATGGTTAGTTACACCGACAGGGTTAGAGAATTGGTAGGCAAGATGGATCGGTAGTATGAAGCATACACCAGTTGTGTGTTGTTGCTCGGTGACCAAGTCTAACCGACATAGAGGACTAAGTTGAGATGGATACCAACAGAGGTGCAATGTGGAGTTGAAGTGGCAAACATGCACAGGTCAGTGAAGTGTGTCGGTGAGGTAGTTGGCGGTAGGTCGACATTAATGTTGACTGTGTATCTCATAGATCAGTTGTAGAGGTGTGCAGCGCTAGGAAAATCGAAGGATGCTCCTTGACAAATTAATTGATGCAGGAGATCTGATCAGTATGTCAACCTAGAGAAGATAACTGTGAGATTATTTAATGTGTCTGACAACAAGCATGGCCTACAAACACGTTGTGGGTTGTTGAAGACAATGTGTCTATGGAAGAATATAATATTGCAACACTGCTTGTTGTGATTGAATGTGGTTGTGAATCTCAAGAGGAGATGAGATCCGATCAGATTTGATTGGATATGGTATGTCTCGATGGTCAGTGGTAAAAAACCTACTGCATCAATTTCAAAATCACGCTATATATGTTGATCAAAGACATGATGATTGATGATGTCGAAGAAAGGAAAGGAGGGCATGATCATGTGAGATTGAAAATAGAAGAAGACAATAGTGACTGAGTGTTGGAGAGACTCAACTAGATGTAGGGTTTAGCAGAGGTTTAACTGGTAAGGTTAAAGCAACCGGCAAGTAGCACGAGTCCATTAGTGAAGATAACCGGTAGTGGTGGAGCCAGCAGGAAGGCAACTGAAAGTGTAGTAATGTGTCAGTGTCAAAGGAGATCCGACAAGATAGAAATAGAGCAGTAGAAGAGTCAAACAGAAAGAGTAGAGAATCGATAGAGCATAGAGTAGAGGTGAACTGGAAATGTCTAAGCCGGTAAGGTAGCAACAAGCAGCTAAGAAGAGAGAGTGAGAGAGTAAGGAGATATTAGACAAGGAAGAGTCACTATGACAGGAGGAGTCAACTGGTGAGGCAGAGGAGAAGTATAACCGGTAAAGAGATTATTCATAAGTGGTTACAAAACTTTTTTGTAACCTAGCTATTACTTTTGTATCTGATAATGTTCTTTGTAGATAACTGAGTTGGTGCTCGGTGTAGGGTTTGTAGCTCCTTTGGGTTGGTGCCCATAAACAATGGGGATTGGTTTTCCTTTGGGTTGGTTCCCATAAAATATCAGGGGTTGGTGCTCTTTGGGTTGGTGCCCTAAAAGTTGTAATCAGTGTTTTATTGTGATGCTGGATTGGAGTAGTAGACTCCAACAACATTGCTCACCGAGTTTTTTCCCATCATGGGTTTTCCTCGTATGTACCGTTGTTATGTGATGTCCCCTTTGTGTGTTTGCATTATCTTGTCCTGATTTATCTTACTAGTAGGTTAACTTGGTATTAGGATTGATAACCAGTAATCTCTCTTAGGATTAAAATGGTTAAGAAATTGGAAACCATTGATTCACCCCCCTCTCAGTGGCATCTTGTGTCCAACAATTGGTATCAGAGCCTAGGTTCCCGGTTAGATAAGCTTTCTCTAGCTTGGGTAGAATCTGGTTAATAGGACACAATGGTTAAGGTTGAGTGAATCCCAGCTGTAGACACTTAAAAATAATTATTTTAATTATTTTTTAATTCCTCACATAATTAATTAATTAATTATGTTAATTAAAATCCTTCTCAATATTAATTAAATATAATTAATATTGTCACTATAGCATATGATTGATTTATTTAATAAATCAATCCCTTTCTTTATTCTTCTAAAAAATCAAATCCTCACAAATTTTCCTCTTAGCTAATTAATTTCAATTAATTAGTTAACCTACATGATTCCTACAAATCATCTTCTTAATTCATCATTAATGTAATAAATTCTTCCAGAAACTCCCTAAACTCACTTAACATTATTCTTTTAGTCAAATTCTTCTACAAATATAAATCCCACCTAACATTTCCTCTAATTCCCCTCCTAATGAGTCGTTAATGGCTAATCATCATGATTAGCCACAAAGTCAACTCTTTGTCCTTTCATCCAGCCACTAGCTTTAAATGCTATTTTTCTAGATGAATGTAAGATTTTCGAAATCTTACATTCCTCTAGGCATTTTCTTTTCCCAAGGAATTTTTAATTCCTTTTTATTCTTCTAATCCCCATAATATCCATTTTTTGGAGAATTTTTAATTCCTCCAATGCATCTTGTAGAGTGTGGAGATACGAAATGCCTTTAAGGCATATTTCTTGGTGTCCACACCCTCTCTTGGACCTTGTGTGACCTCACAAGTAAATCTTAGCCCTTCATCTCGAATTCATCATAGCCATCCATTTTCCTCTCCTCTTCCTATAAAATAGGGTTCCATCCCTTCATTCAAAGACATCTTGAAATTCAGTAAGCTTATGCTGCCTTTTTGAGCCCAGGAAATCATCTTGGCGACTTGATCATCTCATCCTTATCATTTGTGCACAATATTGGAGAGCCATCCACATCCAGCAATCAAATAAGCACATCAAGTGGAGGATTATCAAAGGGCGCCTTCACTTCATCAAGTTCAATTCGAAGGAGGTAAAATAGCCAGGTGAAATGGTCTTTTTATAATATTTTAGCATTCTGCATGTTTATTTCGTTATGTTTTGATCAGTTTACCTTTTAAGTCTATTTTTCCCTCTTCATTTTGGCACGTCCGGTGGGACTCACGTCCCTGAGAACTAATATTTTTATTTTTTTTTAGGTTTTTGTGAGTTGTGAGACGCAGGTTCCAGAATAGTGCGATTGCAGAAAAAAAAAATATATATATATATATATCTTTTTCATAGGTTCCAGAATCGTAGCTCTGCATTTATGCGTGACAGCTCCTCCTTATTCTGTTTTGTTTCTATTTTTTTTTTATTTTTTTTATGTTTTTGTTTTTGTTGCAGCACGACAACTCTGTTATCTGATTTGTTATTTGATTTGTTGTCTGTTCTGTTTTAGTATAATCTGTGTGAAAGTAGGAGAGTATGCTCTTGTCTATATAGACAATCAGAAAACCAAACTTTTCACTTTTCTATTCTGTTTAGCATGACTGTATGCTCCGACCACAGGAAAGTGTGAAAATAGGAGAGTATGCTCTTGTCTATCTAGACAATCAGAGATCCGGACGTTTGACACTTTTCTATCTGTGTAGTGCTACTGTTTGCTCTGTTAATCTGTCTGAAAATTTTAGGCGCTAACTGTAGTCTGCATTTAATTTATTTATTTCTTGTTATCTACTCTGTTTAAATATAATTTATCCACCCACAGGAAAGTGTGAAAGTAGGAGAGTATGCTCGTCTATCTAAGCAATCAGAAATCCGGACTTTTAACATTTTTATTTTATTCTGTTTAGTGCGATAATTTGCTATATTAAATCTAGGGTTTCTGTCTGCTCTGTTAAATCTAGGGTTTCTATCTGCTCTGTTGAATCTAGGGTTTTTGTTTTGTTAAATTTAAGGTTTCTATTCTGTTCAATTTAGGGTTTCTGTTCCGTTAAAAAAATAAAAAAATAAAAGAAAAAAAAAGTAAATTTTTTTCTGTTTTTTCGCCATATCTTCTTTACCTTGACTCCATTTCCCTTCAAACTTCACCATATTCTCTACATTGCCATTTTCCACATTTTCTTCCTTGGAGGCCTTATCTCAAAATTCCACTTTTTGAAGCCCAAAATCCCATATTTCTCTATTTTTAGGGTTTGCCATAACTTCTTCCCTTTTCATCCAATTACCTCCAAATTTTTCCTATATTATCCATCTTCAATTTTTGCTTCTTTGTCCCTCTTGGACAAATTTTCCTATTCCTTCATCTCTCATCCAAAATCCCCATTTTTTCACTTTCATATCCCTTAGAAAGTGGTAAAAACCTAGTCAAACCCCATTTACCCATCAAAGCTTTCTTCAAATCCACATTTGTCATTAGTAAAAATTTTTTTATTTATGTTTTTCTATTTATTCCCAAAAAATTAAAAAAATTAATATTTTTGTCATTTTGTTGATTTTTTGTAGGACGCTTGTTGAAGACTATTTTTTCCAAACTACTAATCAAGTTGTTTTGTAGGACGCTTTTTGAAGAATCCATTTTTCAAACTACTAATCAAGTGGTTTTGCAGGTTGCCTAGCTGATTCAACCAAATATTGTGCATTTATTTAAATTAGGCACCTAGATATTAATTAAAATGGAATGAATCATTGTCTTATGTGTCTTTAAGAAAAGCGTAAAGGTAGGAAAGTATGCTCTCGTCTTAATAGACGATTAGAAATCCAGACCCTCCAACCTTTTCTTGTTTGATTGTGTGTTTATCTCTAGCGGGTTGCCCTCCCAACTTGCTCTTTGAGAAGGTAAGAGGGGAACGACCCAAGTGAGTACACCTGGACCTGGGGTTCCCAACTCACTATAATAAATAGACCATTGACTACGAAAGGGTTAATGGTTGGGGCTATATGAGAGTTCACTCTCACATTGGGTGTTTAGTAGGATCCTAGAGATTTCAATCATGCTTGCGTGACTACTAAGTTCTTGGTGCTTCGTTGGGTTATAGGCCTCAATTGCGCTTGCGCAACTTCGAAGGGTAGCTCTTAACAGGAAGACTTACTAAACACCTTGTTCATAGTGGCCAAAAATCTTTTAGTCATTGGTGCAGGAGGTCGGACCTCTGAAGCGGCCCATATTCTTACAGCCCTTAGTAGAGACACAAAGTTCGGCATGAGGAGTTTTCATGGGAATTGATGCTTGGCTGCCCCGAGAAGTGAGTGTCGTGGAGGGGAGCCAGTGGGGTCAAGCATCTAAGTGTCTACTCTGGGTAAGCGTACATGGGAAATCAATTAGGATTCAATGACTATTGTCCTTGCCAGCCTTAAGAATGTTGTATATGAGCATGAGTGTCTTTGAGATAATATGCATTTAATCAATGTGTTTGCTTTGTTTGATACATACTTGCCAAGAGTAGACTAAAAACACATCACTATCCCCAAAAAAATTTGCAAAAATATTTGTCAAGACACAAACAAATTGTCCAAGTTATTACCCACACCAAGTTCAAAATGGCGTCAAAACTCCGTCCGCCCCATTTTTCATAAGCTTAAGAGAGAAGCTAAGAGTTTATCCTCTACGTCAACATTCAATTTTGTCCCGTGAAACACCTACTATCATCCAAATCAAGGTGGTCATATCCCTTCATACAACTTGCCATTTAAATAGATCCTTCATGTTCATGCCAAAGACAACCTAGTCATCAAGTTTTCTTCTAAACCATCACTACCATACCTTTTTCATCAATCATCCTCAAATTTCTTAAGTCCTTTCATCCTCAAATTTCTTAAGTCCTTTCATCACAAATTTCTTAAGTCCCTTCATCCACAAATTTCTTAAGTCTTTTCATCACAAATTTCTTAATTTTTTTCATCCTCAAATTTCTTAAGTCCTTTCATCACAAATTTCTTAAGTTCTTTCATCCTCAAATTTCTTAAGTCCTTTCATCACAAGTTTCTAAAATCCTTCCATCACAAATTTTCTAAGTCATTTCATCACATTTTTCCTAAGTCTTTTCATCACAAATATCGTGTATGGTCGCAACTCGATCCCAAAAGAAAAAGATGGCTGATCAACAATATGGCATGCCAGACATTGGTGTCCTATATGAAGATCCCATGCAAGATCATACACAAAGTGGGCAACCAAGCGATCAAGATCAAAGCCAAAATCTTGACATGGTTAACCAAGATGAACTTTGTCCGGAAGTGCAAACTTTCCTAACGGATTCTTATAACCAAGAGATGATAGAAAAGTTTATTAAACACAATCCTACTGCACTTCTAAAAACTCTTTTTGAACATGGAGCTCAACTTCCACCTGAATTTAATAGATCCGCTTTCGTCCAACAACCACAAGGAGACCTCGCTCCCACACAAAGTGTTGCACCTACTATTCAAACTCAATCAATTGCAGCCCCATCAATCATCCAAGCCCAATCAATGCCACCCGCGACACCTCCCACCACGATCTCCATCCCGCCTTCTTCCTCACCATCCATACCACTATCAAATCCAATCTCATCCATTCTCCAACAAACTTCTATACCACCTCCTTCTATTCAACCACATATTTCTATTCCACAAACTTCCCTTTCTCCCAACAATGTCGCAAATTTTATCCAGACCGCATTCAATCCCGTCACAACAGTTGGCGGATCACAACCAACTATCACACGAACCCTAGCAACATCGGTCATCACATCTCACGTTCCCACTTCCTCATCATATCAATATATTGGTGGTGGTGCACCTTCTTTAGTTCATCCAATGCTTGGGGCAGATACAATTCATCAATATCAAAGTCCACAACAATACCTCATCAAGGAAATTCAAGACATGAAGAATATCATCAAAAATATGAAAGAAAAGACTAATAAAAGGAAAGCTTACTCATTCAAAGAGTTTTTCCCTTGTCCTTATGACCCATCTATATCAGTTGCACCGTATCCCCCGGGATTTGAGATCCCTAAATTCACTAAGTATGAAGGCAAAGGAGACCCCCGCGACCATGTCCGCGAATTCCACATCTTATGCCAAGAAGTCTCCTATAGTGACCTTTATCTTCGCAGACTCTTTCCCAAGAGTCTCATGGGAGACGCCCTGACATGGTTCTCATCTTTATCACGAGGTTCCATTGTCTCTTTTCCAGACTTGGCAGAAAAATTTGTGGCCCACTATGCATACAACATGGGTAATGATCTTTCTATGATGGACCTATGTAATACAAAACAAAGGCCTAGAGAAACCTTCACTAATTTCCTACAAAGATGGCGACATCTTATCAAAAAATTCCAGTGGGACATGCTAGAACAATATCAAATTGAACTAATTCAAAAGAACTTGGTGCCTGAACTTTCAAGACCTTTAATATCTCAATGTATCAAATCCTTCCAAAAATTGACCGATAAGGGCCTCGCCCTCGAATGTGTCTTGTTGGAGGAAGGAACCTTGAAACATTACTAGAAGTCATCACAAAGTTCTTCCTCTTATCATAACGACAAGCCAAAATTCTGGGCTAAAAATAAAAACATGGTCAATGATGGTGTAACTGATGTGAAGTGGGTCCAAACCGTGGCCACTCCCCCAAAATCCACCACCAATATTTATCAATTCAACAATCAAAATAATTCAAATCAATCTCAAAAGCCTCACAACAATGTCTCAATCCAAGGACGACCACCCCGATCGAATAACAGGACTCCAAGAGATTTCACTCCTCTTGCTGAACCTATTGCAATGGTGTTTCAAAAACTTGTCCAAGCAGGTATAGTGGTTTTTTCAATCACTCGCCCGTTTGATCCCAATCAACCTAAACCAAGATGGTATAATGAAAATGAGTATTGTGAATACCATCGTATCAAGGGACATGATACACGAAAGTGTATGAAACTGAAGATCTACATACAAGATCTTATTGATAGAGGTGAGATTGAGGTAGAAAATGCAAAACCTGGTAATAACAATGACAAACTCAAAATGTACCAAGAACCCTTCCTAAAACATGATAAAGGAAAAGGCTCATCATCTAACGTAATGGATTATGACTATGCTAATCACGTAACCGGTTTTGATTTTTTAATAAGTCGCATTGAACCTGCAGACAATCATGTCAATGTCATAACCATCCAAGGAGTTAATCCTCCTTCTTCCCAAAGCAGACCAAACCCGACTAGAATAGTCATTCAAGGTGCCACGCCTTCCACCTCCCATTTCCAGAATGACTGTAATGCAACTACACGCCGAGGAAGAGTCACCATCCAAGGAGTTCCTCCACCACCAAACCATCCACCCATGTCTTCCACCCGCTGATATGACCTCCTTGATCAACTTGGGAAGACACCCGCGCAGATCTCCATTTTGGAACTTCTCAAGACTTCTCCAGTCCATAAAGAAATTTTGGAACAAGCCCTTCTCCAATCACGCGTTCCTGATAACATCAATGCCACCCAATTTCAAACCCTCATTGGAAATCTTGTTGCCCAGCAACACATTGTATTTAACTCCAAAGATGCTTCCGCAGATGAGGACCATAACAAACCTTTGCACATCGAAGCTCTCATCCACAAGCACAAGGTCAAACGAATCCTGATAGACGGTGGATCTGGGCTTAATCTGTGTACATACAAATTGATAAAACAATTGGGACTTTCTGAGGATCTGATAGACACATGAAGAAGGATCACAATAAAGGCATATGATGATGCATAAATAATTTCAAAGGGCGTGATCACCTTACCTCTTCAAGTGGGCCCCATTACAATTGAAACCCCTTGCCAAGTACTAGATCTTGATCTCCCCTACAACATTCTCCTTGGGAGGCCATGGATTCATTCCTTGCAGGCCGTACCCTCCACCTATCACCAATGCATCAAATTCCCCTATAATGGAAGAGTGATCACTATCAAAGGTGATCCCCAACCTTTTCAATATTGCAAACTATTAGAGGGGAAGCATCCGTATCATTGCCCACTAAATAGACCTTCGCCAACGCTTCCATCTAAGACATGAAATGTTGCCTCCACATCATCCCAACCAAATAATCAAATCAAGATCTTGGATAACGGCTGTGGAGAATACAAATTGGAGGATGTCTTATTAATAGGAAACCTCCCTCTCTCTCCTAAGTCATTTGGCAAACCAAAAGAGCTAAAAAAAGACCTGAAACCAATCATGCAATGCCAAAGCACCACCTTCCAACAATGGGGCCCACTTGATAATGAGAACCTCGAAGCAGATATCTCATCATGGCTGTACCGGGAAGAGGACGATGATCCAACAAGAATATCCAAAGAAATGTATCCAAAAGCATTTGCCATAGTTGAAAAAATGGGTTACAAAGGACACGGTCTGGGACCAGAGGAGAAAGGAAGAAAAGCACCCATAAATCCTATCTCCTATAGATACAACAGAGGCTTGGGGTACACCCCAGTGCCTAAGATTACTATCGCCGGTGCCCCTTCTAGTCCTTCTTTGGATATCGAAAGCGCTGACGAAGAGGAATTCCTTTAAATGCCTTATGAATACGAGAAATATACCTTCTTCGATGCTTACATCAATACCATCACCCCCGTAACCCCTCCCACTTCACATGAGCTACATCTTGTCCATCCTGAACTCATTGACTGGGGCCAACGAGACAAACCCAATTTAGATATCTGCGTCGACGATAATGCTCTCGTTGCTCTCCTAACAATGCAAAATATAGAAGATGGTAATAGAATTGAGGGTATTCAACTACACAAAAAGGGATACTTTGGTAGTCAAGTCAATGCCCTTATCCACAAAAAAGATAATAAAAGAAAAAGATATGATTTCCTAGGTGAAAACCTCCCTGAGGCGTCTTTGGATGAACAAGAAATAAAAACAAAGGGCATATTTGAAAGTGAAAACTTGGAAAAGGCACTTGATGATGAGGGATTTGACCTCCCTACCATTGGTTACCTTTCACAGGACAAATCAAATTTGTTGATAGAAGAAACAAATAGCATCAACATGGGCACTGAAGTCATTCCAAAAAATGTGCTCATTGCCAAATCCCTCACCGAAATCGAGAAACAAGACTTCATCAACTTCCTTACGGAGGTTAAAATCAATTTTGCATGGTCCTATTCTGATATGCCAGAGTTGGATCCTGCCTTGGTGGTTCACAATCTCGCCGTCCGCCCAGATGCAAAACCTGTAAAACAAAAACTCCGCAAAATGCACCCACATATTGCTCTCTTGGTCAAGGCAGAACTTCAAAAGTTGTTAGACACAGAATTTATCAAACCCATAGACTACGCTGAATGGGTCTCCAACATTGTGCCTGTCGGCAAACCTGCTGGGGGCATCCGCATTTGCACAGATTTCCGAGATCTAAATATAGCTTGTCCTAAAGACGATTTCCCGCTCCCCAACATAGATATGATTGTGGATCTTATAGTAGGACATGAAATGCTGTCGCTAATAGATGGGTTTTCTGGATACAACCAAATCAGGATAGTAGATGAGGATCAGCATAAAACCGCATTCACAACACCATGGGGTACTTTCTGTTACCGGGTCATGCCTTTTGGCCTTAAAAATGCTGGAGCTACATATCAACAGGCAATGACAACAATTTTTCATGACCTCTTGCACAAGATTATGGAGGACTATGTGGATGATCTGCTAGGCAAATCCAAGACAAGACAAGAGCACATCCCTATTCTAAAACAGATCTTCGAAAGATTGGAAAAATATAAGCTGTGCCTAAATCCTAAAAAGTGTGTGTTTGGCGTCACATCGGGAAAACTACTAGGATTCATTGTTTCCCGCAGAGGCATTGAGGTTGATCCCGCAAAAGTAAAAGCTATTATGGAAATGCCTCCGCCAAAAACTCTCAGACAACTACGCAGTCTCCAGGGAAAACTCCAGTCTGTCAGGCGTTTCATTTCACAGCTAGCCGACAAGTGCCATCCATTTGCACATTTGTTACGTAAAGACACAAAATTCAAATGGGATTGCCTCTGTCAAAAGGCCTTTGAAAAATTAAAAGAATATCTAGCATCACCTCCAGTTTTGACGCCACCTACCCTTGGAAAACCCCTCATTTTGTACATATGTGCTACTACAGTGGCATTGGGGGCATTGCTGGCGCAAACAGATGATAAAGGGAAGGAACATGCCATTTACTATATCAGTCGGACGCTAGTAGGATATGAACTCAACTACACCCCCATTGAAAGAGCATGTTTGGCATTAGTATTTAGCACATAGAAACTACGACATTATATGCTAAACAACAAGACAAAATTAATTGCTAAAATTGATCCACTTAAATATCTCCTGTCAAAAGCTACTCTCATTGGCAGAACGGCTAAATGGGTCATGCTCTTAAGCGAGTTTGACATTGAATATGTGGACAGAAAGGCAATTAAGGGACAAGTCATTGCAGATCAACTGGCTGAAGCTCCACTTCCAGGCGAACATCCTCTTCTCACAAAATTACTAGATGAGTTCATTATGACTGTTACCACATCCTCCACATGGAAATTGTATTTTGATGGCTCCTACACTCAAAATGGATCGGGGGTAGGAATATTATTGGTCACACCTCAAGGAGATGGCATCCCCAAATCATATAAGATAGCCTTTGCATGTACTAATAACATAGCAGAATATGAGGTCCTCATCACAGGTTTACGCTTGGCTATCCATTGGAAAATAAAGGAATTACAAGTCTATGGTGATTCCCAGCTCGTCATAAAACAAGTCAATGATGAATACCAGACAAAAGATGATAAACTCCTTCCCTACGAACAAATAATAGGGTTGCAGATGCAATTGCCACCATTGGCTCCCTCCTTCAAATGCCAGCACATAGTCAGAAGTGCGAGTTCTTGGTCGAGCAATTGTTTATACCGGCATACAACCTACCAGAATCTGAAATGGTGTGTGTTCTCGTTGGTCCAAAGTCCCCTTAGTACCAAGAAACTTTCGCTTTCCTCAAAGACAACACCATTCCCCCACATCTCACCAAAACCCAACAACAAACTTTGATCCGCCGATGTGCCCATTACACCATCCTTGCAAACACCTTGTTCAGAAGGCATTTTGATGGTTCCCTCCTCAGGTGTTTAGATAAACAAGAAGCCGAATGGGCATTACGCGAAGTACATGAGGGCATCTGTGGGGCACACTCAAGTGGACTCACATTGGCTAAAAAACTTTCGCGAACAGGATACTATTGGCCTAAAATGGAAGAAGATGCATACAACTATGTGAAGAAATGCATCCCTTGCCAGCAACATGGTGACAAGATTCATGCACCGTCACAAGAATTGCAGCCATTCATTACACCATGGCCTTTCTCGCAGTGGGGGCTCAATCTCATTGGGAAAATCCACCCTTCATCTTCCAACGGACATAAATTCATTATCACCACCACCGAATACTTCACCAAGTGGGTAGAGGCTATCTCTCTTACTTTTACCACCGGCAAACAAATATCCAAATTCATCTTGAATTACCTAATCTGCCGATATGGCATCCTAAAAGTTATCATCATAGATAATGGTAAACAATTTAAAAACCAGGATGTCAAAGAACTCTGCCAAAAATTCAACATCCAACACCGCTTCTCCACTCCATATTATCCCCAAGGCAATGGCCAAGTTGAGGCTTCTAATAAAACCCTAATAAAAATCCTCAAAAAGATAGTCAATGAAGCGGGCCGTGATTGGCACCTCCAAATCCATCCTACATTGTGGGCCTACCGCACCTCCATCCACACCCCCACAGGCGCCACTCCTTATTCCCTAGTATTTGGTTCTGAAGCTATCCTTCCCCTTGAGATCAAGATCCCCTCTCTAAGGGTATCACTGCAAAACATCCTACCAGAGGAAGAATACAGAATTGCCCGCTTACAAGAGCTAGAATTGTTAGATGAAAGGCGCCTCAAGGCCTTGAATCATCTTTGGGTATATCAAAACCGTCTACGCATGAGTTATCATAAAAAAGTTAGAACCCGAGAATTCCAAGTTGGTGATCTTGTCCTCATGGAGAATCAGAAAAATCTACAAGAACGAGAAAAGAAAGGCAAGTTCGAGCCTAACTGGCTTGGACCATATGTAATAACAGCGAAATATGGATCAGGAGCTTATCAGTTGGCTACTCCTGAAGGCGATCCTTTGGATGATCCGATGAAT
This sequence comes from Cryptomeria japonica, assembly GCF_030272615.1. Classification (NCBI taxonomy): domain Eukaryota; kingdom Viridiplantae; phylum Streptophyta; class Pinopsida; order Cupressales; family Cupressaceae; genus Cryptomeria; species Cryptomeria japonica. Next base: position 733,341,159 of record NC_081409.1, read on the forward strand.
ATCATGCACCTCAAAAGGTTTGATGCTTAGTCCTCAGAAAGTCTTAAATTGTCAAAAAAAATGAAAAAATGAAAAAAAAAAAAAAAGAAGAAAAAATCACAAAAAAAAAAAGAAAAGAAAGAAAAACAATTCGCAGTGCTATGGGCAAGTATCTTGGTGAAAACCTCTGTGCAGGTGCCAAGGTAAATAACCGGATCCACTGTCTATCAGGTCAATACTACAAATCATCTGCCATCCAGCCCACCCATGCACAACATTCCTTCTTTTCCGCCTCCCAATAAAACATGCGTATGATGATGAGTCTTCGCCTAAGTCATGAACAAGAAATGTCCCAGTGAAACTGAGCTTTCATGCCTCTGTATAAGCTTCAAGAAGTCTTGAGAAACCATCCCAAGTCCATCCTAGTTCTACTCTTGGCAAGAGGTATCATTTGGTCGCAAGGAAGAGACTTGTTAGATTTTTTTTTTTTTTTTTTTTTTCATATACGCTTGCATCTTTTGCCCTACAAATGCCACTATTTATGACTGCCTGGGTTCTTCCATATCCAGGTATGTTCTGATAGGTGCATACTGGGGCATATTTCATAGTATGGCATGTTTCGGATCCTTCTTGTATAAACCGACGACCTGGTACTAGTGTTTATCAACACTTACCTTCTCGTATACAAGAGGTATTGGTGTGTTTGAGGGTTTCCTTGCACAAACCCACAACTTTGTATTAGTGTTTCTTAACACTTGCATTGTTGTGTGCAAGAAATTCCTGTTTGTCTACAGAGTCAGTCCACGCCCTGGGTTTCTCATGGCATCCTGATTTCTATATGCAGTGGTGCAAGTCACTCAGGGCAACATCAAACTAGGTTGGCTCTCCACATTTGTTGTGCACAAAATCTCACCATCATTCCATCAAATCCTAAACTCAATAATCTCATGGAGTTCTCAATTGCCCTCATTTTCCTCTGCGGTCTCGCATCTCTTATTCTTCTTTCTAAATACCTCACGACTACTTCATATATCTTCCTCATTTATCCCTTCCACCCTAATTTTTCTTCCTCTATTTTTTTTTCCTCACATAATCAATTCTAATTCTAATCATGTCTTATACAGGATGAATCCTTCCTGAAACCAGATGTTGTGATCTAATCATGTCTTATATAGGATGAATCCTTCCTGAAACCAGACGTTGTGATTTGATCATGTCTTATACAGGATGAATCCTTCTTGAAACCAGACGCTCTGATCATGTCTTATACAGGATGAATCCTTCCTGAAACCAGACATTCGTTGTGATCGATCATTTCTTATACAGGATGAATCCTTCCTGAAACCAGACGTTGTGATCGATCATGTCTTATACAGGATGAATCCTTCCTGAAACCAGATGTTGTGATCGATCATGTCTTATACAGGATGAATCCTTCCTGAAACCAGACGCTCTTATCATGTCTTATACAGGATGAATCCTTTCTGAAACCAGACGTTGTGATCAATCATGTCTTATACAGGATGAATCCTTCCTGAAACCAGACACTTTGATCATCTTTGTCTTATATAGGATGAATTCTTCTTGAAACCAGACTGAATCTAGATCTTATCAATCGAATCAAATCAAATCTATCAGGATATCAATTTCGCAAAACTCCAAAGATCAAATACCTCAATTGATCTCCCGAGGGGGCATCACCATACCGTAATTTATAAATCAAGAGCCGGGGAATCCTATCAAACCAATATCAACATCAAAACAAGATTATTCTTTGAATCAATGCGTCATCACACCTCGCTTCAAAGAGGGGCAAAATGTAGACACTTAAAAATAATTATTTTAATTATTTTTTAATTCCTCACATAATTAATTAATTAATTATGTTAATTAAAATCCTTCTCAATATTAATTAAATATAATTAATATTGTCACTATAGCATATGATTGAATAAATCAATCCCTTTCTTTATTCTTCTAAAAAATCAAATCCTCACAAATTTTCCTCGTAGCTAATTAATTTCAATTAATTAGTTAGCCTACATGATTCCTACAAATCATCTTCTTAATTCATCATTAACGTAATAAATTCTTCTAGAAACTCTCTAAACTCACTTAACATTATTCTTTTAGTCAAATTCTCTTACAAATATAAATCCCACCTAACATTTCCTCTAATTCCCCTCCTAATGAGTCGTTAATGGCTAATCATCATGATTAGCCACAAAGTCAACTCTTTGTCCTTTCATCCAGCCACTAGCTTTAAATGCTATTTTTCTAGATGAATGTAAGATTTTTGAAATCTTACATTACTCTAGGCATTTCCTTCTCCCAAGGAATTTTTAATTCCTTTTTATTCTTCTAATCCCCATAATATCCATTTTTTGGAGAATTTTTAATTCCTCCAATGCATCTTGTAGAGTGTGGAGATACGAAATGCCTTTAAGGCATATTTCTTGGTGTCCACACCCTCTCTTGGACCTTGTGTGACCTCACAAGTAAATCTTATCCCTTCATCTTGAATTCATCCTAGCCATCCATTTTCCTCTCCTCTTCCTATAAAATAGGGTTCCATCCCTTCATTCAAAGACATCTTGAAATTGAGTAAGCTTATGCTGCCCTTTTGAGCCCAGGAAATCATCTTGGCGATTTGATCATCTCATCCTTATCATTTGTGCACAATATTGGAGAGCCATCCACATCCAGCAATCAAAGGAGCACATCAAGTGGAGCATTATCAAAGGGCACCTTCACTTCATCAAGCTCAATCCGAAGGAGAAGGTAAAATAGCCAGGTGAAATGGTCTTTTAATGATATTTTAGCATTTTGCATGTTTATTTTGTTATGTTTTGATCCATTTACCTTTTAAGTCTATTTTTCCCTCTTGACCAGCTCCTGTGTTTGATGGATCAAACTATTCTATTTGGAGTTGCAGAATGGAAGTCTACCTGTCTTCAATAGGGTTTGATGTTTGGATGTCAGTTGTAAATAGTCTCCCTAGTCATGTCAGTCCTCCCATTGGTCGTAAAACATAAAGAAGATCTAAGTTCAATGTTGAAGCCATGAAGGCTATATTTAGTGGACTTACCAGTGATGTTTCTTCACAAGTCGACAAGTGCAGATCTACACAAAGTTTGTGGGACATATTAAAGTAGCTATATGGAAATGAGCATACCACTATTGAATCAAATAATGGAAGCATGAAGAACAACAAAGCAGACACATGTGGAAGTGACAAAGGTAGATATGTCAGTAGCTGTAGTAATAATGATGTAGATGTAACTCATCTCTTCATGGCATAAGAGACACAAAGGGAGATGCACACATCTCAGAGTGACAATGCAGATGAATCCCACCATCAAGATTTGTTTGGCAGTGATGAAGAAGATGGAGAAGAAGAAGAAGCTGAAGTAGATCTTGAAGGAGAACTTGTTAATGCACTTGAGGAGCTTAGCTAAGTACGAAAGGAATACAAGATGTTCAAGAATGCTGCTATTATGGAACAAAACTGGTTGGTCAAAAGTCTTCAAGAGTCGGAGTTAGCTATTGCAAATTTGAAAGCACATGTTGATGATGCTAAGAGGGAGAATTTGGAATCCAAATCAGACTTGGATACCAAGATATGCAAGTGTAAAGATTTGGCATCAAAACTAGAAACCAAGGACAAAGAGTGTCAGAGGCTAAATGATGAAGTCAAGAATCTCAGGAAAGACCTTGAGAAGTGTCAAGATGAGCTCAAGGTGAGGATCCGGTATGATGGTAGCACTAAATTCCTGGATAAGATGTTAAACCAACAAAAACACTCCAAGGATATCGATGGATTAGGGTGTGATACCGGTGAATGCTCCAGAAGAAAGTATGTCTTCAACAAAGACTTTCAATTTGTCTCCTCAAGTGAAAATGGCAATGGACAAACCTTCACAGTCAGAAGTGCCCCAAGGAAGAAGATTGATCTGACTAGAATAGGTGAAGATATGAAGAGGAAGTCCGGTGCTACAAAGTGGAACAATGTTGATCCAAAAGGAAAAGGAAAGTTTAGAGAAGATAGCTTCACCGATAGTAAGAACATGAAAAGACAATATAGAAGACCTCCTATCAGAAGAAGATAGAGAAATGAGGAAAATGTTGCTACCCACAAGTCAAGACAAGTGTGGAAGAAGAAGGGACTCGAAGGTAAAACTGCAGAGAGTGGACAACCTAGGATCCATCCCCAGAGAAAAAGAAATCAAGATGCCAAACTGGTAAATTTGTAAGTAATAAGTCCTCCTTCTCCAATTACTGTTTTGCATGTAATGGTTCTGGCCATAGAGAAGAAAAATGTAGAAGAGGATCTATGAGAAACAATTCAGGTTGCCATAGATATCATGCAAATGGACACAGTTTCAAAGAGTAGAAATATGCATATCCCCTCTCCCAGTTATGCAAATTTTATATGTTATAATTGCAATGGATTTGGCCATAGAAGGTATGAATGCATGAAGGAGAATTCTCAGTCTTATGGTAGCCGGTGGAACAAACATGCTCAGTATGGAAGCATATATAGGGGATATGAGAGACAAAGTCCTGTATGCAACAAAAGAAGTGTCCCTGTACAGCCAAGGAATCCATGGAGATCGGTAGCTGGCCACAATGGGATGATCAGAAGAAGAGGTGTAGACTTGTTTGATAGAAGATCTTTCATTCACCCATTTGGTATGGGTGCTACATGCTACTACAACAATGTTTGTAGAGCAAGGGAAAATGAGCAGAAAAAGGTCAACACTGCTCCAAAGATTGTAAATGAGGAAAGGAAAGAGACTAAGTAGGTTTGGAGGAAGAAGCAAGAGTCTAGAACCATGGACCAACACTTTGCATTCAATGCACAAGTGATATCTCCTAAATCTTAGAGGAGATGCAAGACTAAGGGGGAGCTACATATTGATCAAATCATTTACCCCCATGCTTGAAAAGGACAAAGGAGAATACAGGTTACTGTCAGTAAGAGGAAGGAGGTGAGATAGCAGTGTGTGTGACTACACACTCATACATGTGTCAATGGGTGATTCAAATTGCAATTGGGATTAGAGGCATTTGACACTAGTAGACAAATGAATGAGGGGTGTCCCAGTGGATATATTGAACTGATAGACTAAACCGATATGTGCAGTGTGTTAATGGTATGTTTGTTAATTAGTATTGCCAAATTGGTATGTCAAAGTGTTTCGGGATCATTGCAGTAACTCCGATAGCATGGATTGAGGAGATTACGTCTTAGGTGCTATTGGAAAAGACCTGAATGACATGTGTTGGTCTGATTGTAGACCTTATGTGCATACATTATTATGGGCTAACCGGTTCGATATTTTGGCATGATAGTGTAGTATGCCATTATGTTTATTTAAGATCATGTCACAACCTGTGGTAGATATGATGGAGCTGAAAGATCATCTGTAGATCACATATGCAAGGTATAAGATGCAGATTGGTGTACCAGTTTAGGACCTGATAGAAAATTGAAGATCAGAGATTTGTGGTTCAGGGGGAGTTCACTGTCATATCTTATGATTAGTATTTGATGCACTAGAGATCAAGTGTCAATGCTGTTGCACCAGAAGAGTTGACAAAAATGGAGATTTACCTGCACAAGGGGGGAATATGTCAAACATACATCTGATTGCTTTCAATAGATTGGTGTCAAAGCAACCCACATAGAGGAAGAATGTATCATTGATATCAAATTGGTATCAATTGGCAACACTCATAGTACAATCACTTTTGATTCTTAAGAAAAATTGGTATCAGATAGGAGAGATGCAGTCTAATAGGCAAGTAAGCAGTATTTACTGATACATCCTTCAATAATTAGTTGATTTTGCAATTGGTATTAGATCGGTATACACAATTGGTGTCAATGGGTGTGTGAGCCTTTGATAGGGAGATTGCTAGGAAAGTGCTCAAAAGGGCCAATTTGACTCAAAGGCCAATTATTAGTCTATTATACTCTACGCTTAAGCTAAACTTAGGAATCTTATAATTCTTTAGGGTTTTCACCTTTAGGGTTTCGAGTATCTTTTTATAAGGATTCACTCTTTGTATTTTCATAACAACTGTAACTATTGAATTGCATTCTTGTTGCACAATCAATATGACTCCTCTTTTATGGATCTCTAAATTTTGGCTTCCATAGTTATTTCGCTTCTCTCTTTCTGTGACAAGTTTGCATGCAAGTGATCTTTCAGAGGTGTAGAGTTGATTTTTCCTCAACTCCAATAGTTGTTGTACCAGATTTGTAACTAAATCATGCACAATGACCATCAATGTTGCCTCCAATGCAGATTGCTCCAATTCCAAACTATAGAAGCCACAATAGTCTCTTAGTTGTATAGAGATCTAAAAGTATCCACACACTTATAACTTCTTCCTTTATTGACTGAAAAATGAGAGCATACAACCAAGACTTTGTTAGGTTTTAGGATAAAAAAAGTAAGTGTTCAGTCATTTAATTTTTCACATTTTGCAATGGAGATAATATCTCTTTATAGTGCCAAGGCTTAATCTCATTCCAACTGCAAGATGATGACTCGACCTAATGCATGCAATCTGCTCATTTACAAAACATAAACTCAATTTCATAGTGACTTGGATACTCTCGGTTAACCGTCTCCAACCTTTGACAACTTGTATGCATCATGGTCTTATATAATAATCATCTCAACATAGAAAATTAACTGCTACACTCCTTCCGTCTGCTCCAAGTACATCTACACATATTGCTCAATGATTGGTGCGACTGGGTATTAATATTGTTCGCTCCACCATTTTTTCGCAATGATCCTCTTCCTCTTATATCTTGGAAACTTACAGGGAGCCGATATAATGATAGTGTCAACGTTGGAAGTCACAGGGCACCAACTCACTCATGTGGACTAACATTGCAAATACCTCCAGGGATGTTGTTCAATGCAATCAAAATTTCCCAAGTCAATCTTCTTTCATCTACAGTGCCACCTCTAGAATGGAAGTAAGATCAGGAGTTTTCAGGCTCGACATCGTTCTAGGTAGTAATCACGTTTTGTTACAAGCTTCTCAATATGGAATTTTCCTTGCTTCCTTCAAACAAAACATACCACCACTCACAACTAATCTTCGTTAGCCCTTGATTGGTGCATTTCTATACATGGGAAAGCTATGGAAAGACTTAGAGTGCATCAAACACTCGAGAGGAAATAGCTATATCTAAGAGCCAAACTATAGAAATATTAATCACCCTACTTTAGACTTTGATTTATTAAACTCCTCCGCACATAGAATAATGACAAATATAAACCTTTAATATATCAAACTTAGATATGAATTGATTGTCAATTATCTTTCTTTGTCTGCCAACCCATGATGTTCTGTAATCTGTAAACTTTGACATATCAACATTCGAACACTTCATCGCTCTAACTGCTATGTTGCCATGAATATCACAACATATAGCCTGATCCAAAATTTAATACCAAGTGCCAAAGATCTCGATGAAATAAGAAAAATGTTAGGCACAAAATCAAATTGGCTCTAATACCATGTTGTTTATGATCAAATTAAGAGCACATAGAATAATGACAAATATAAACCTTCAATATTTCAAACTTAGATATGAATCGATTGTCAATTATCTTTCTTTGTCTGCCAACCCATGATGTTTTGTAATCTGTAAACTTTGATAGATCAACATCGAACACCTTGTCACTCTAACTACTATGTTTCCATGAATATCACAACATATAGCCTGATCCAAAATTTAATGCCAAGTGCCAAAGGTCTCGACGAAATAAGAAAAATGTTAGGCACAAAATCGAATTAGCTCTAATACCATGTTGTTTACGATCAAATTAAGAGCAATTAGAAAGGGCAATACAATGAAACAATGAACACAACAAGATACCCTGGGAAAACCCTCCTACTCGAGGGAGAAAAACCCAACAAAAGTATATCTCCTTTATATATCAAATATGAATAGCAATAATGTTGGAGAACAAGAGCAAGGCGCAAGCCCAATACATGTTGTGCAAGGTGCAAGCCCAATACATGTTGCTTCACTCCTTGAGGCATAATGAGGGAAATATGGAGAGAGTTCACCCTTCAAACATGATCAATATGCCCTTCTAATAGGTTCACCTTCTGCACAAGGCGATCTGTACTTATTGTAGTGTCATAAAATTGTGACCCTAGCAATTTTTGATTGCATTAGGATCCTCACGTATGCGAGTTCAAATCCTCTAGCCTGATCGGAGACCTAGGATTGCTCAACTTGTAGAAACAACTTCTTCCTTGGCCTCTGCATCACCCCGTCCGCACTCTTCCTTGGAGAAAGGGGTAGGACAAGGGTGCGGCACCACTATCTCCCCTTGGACAGGGGCATAGCGCCCTTGTCCTCCCATGATAGGGGTGTGGCACCCTCATCGCTGCCATATTTTGGGGCAAGACCCTTCTTAGGGTTGCATTGTTGGTTGTGCCTGGGGTACGAAACTCCCCCGTTGTCGGCCCGTGACAAAATTCAAATACACCAAACATGTATTTAAGGGGCATCCACACTTATTTGGATGAGTTCAATAGGTGGAATTTGGATAAGATTGGAGTATGCACAAGCGATCAAACATTCAAGAGCATTCAAGCATTCTTTTCCAGCATTGAGCATTCTCTAGTCTCCCTTCAAGGCTAGGTTTTTCATTGAAGTCATGGATTCAACCATTGGAGAGGAGATTGATTTCAACATTCAATTCTACACAAGCATTTCTATCAACATTTCTACTACAACCTTCCTTGAGGTGATTTACAATCTAGTTTTTCATTTACATCTACTCGCAAGGACTTTCTTTCATTACTTGGTTAATTCCAAAACTAGGGTTTGACCTAAAGGAAAACCCCCAATTCCAACCCATTTTCCTCTTTTTTTTGTGTAGGTTGCAGGTGTGCAATTGTACTTTCAGATTCAGGCTTCATTTGTAGAGGCGGAAAAACCCTTTTCATTTTGCAGATTTTTCGGAGGATCATGTACATCCCCACCACGGTCCAGGCAACTTTTTCTCAAATTCGCAAGTCAACTTCGTTTTGATATTTTATTGCTAGATCCAGGTGCATAGCTTCATTCCATATTCCGATATCAAGTTATAGTCGATTCTGTCACTTTTGCACTACATAATTCAATCAATTCCTTTCCATTTCAAACAAGGAAGAGGGGATCAACTTAGCATACCCAATTCATTCAAAATTCAATCTATCATCTTTGTGTGGAGAGATTGAATCTAGTGAATTATCCTGTCCTTCATAATGTAATGGTGAAAAGTTCTTAAAGGGTAATCAATAGGGAAACTCTCATCTCTCTTTAAGGGAAAGGGTAGTTTCCTTCGTGATCTATCATTAACCATTTTCCCACCATTAAATTTTGGTGAACCAGACATCTTGCATTCTTTCCTTTGAACAAAATTGCATATTTTTTATTTACAAGTTTCAAGTTTTTACAAACTTAGTGGTTAAATCATTCAAAACCCTAGTTTTTAAATTTAAAATTGAACTTGTGATTTGTAAAAATTGCTTGTATTTGAAAATTGTTTTGCTTGTCAAATTCAATTTCCTCCTTGTCTTGTTCAATTTGCAATTAAAATTTACAAAATTGAGAGGTTAGTTGTTAAAACCCTAATTTTCAAAGATCATCTTGAACTTGTGCAAAAATTGGATTTCAACTTAATCTTCAGATTTCTGATTGTTCTTAGGTTTGTCTTCAATCTTGCAATTTAAATTTTCAATTCCTCCCTTTTTTTCCCAAAATTCAAATTTCAAAATTAAATGGTTAGGTCATCAAACCCTAATTTTTAAAATTAATTGGATTTTGTGTGAATTTCAAATCAATTTCAGTTATATTCAGATTTCTAAACATTTTGCAATGTGTCCCTATCCATTAGGTTTGACCCTTTTCAAAATTGCAATTCAATTCCTCTTTTTCTTCAAAACCCTAATAGGCTCCTATTTTCACATTTGTGCCTTCATTTTGCCCATTTAAAAATCATAAAATTTGCCATTTTTTGGGGTTAGCTTTAAAATCATCATAATATCCATCCGTGAAAATTTTGGGAGACTGTTATGACTAAATTTAATAGCTTAAATCCAAAAGATTGGCTGATTTTATCGATTTTTTATCTTTTTAGAATCATAAATACCTCCCAAATTCAACATTTCAAATTACAAGAAATTTTTTAAAATTAAGAGGTTAATTATAGTCTATCCCGATTTTAAAAATTTTGATTTTAAAATTAAGTGGTATTCCCTTGGCTCTAATTTTAAAATTCCAATTTCCTTTCATTTTTGGAAATTGTGTCATTCCCTTCCTCCAACAAAGTTCAAATTTTGTAATCATTATTTCCTTACATTTTGCATGACTCAATTATGTAAGCTTTGTTCCACAATTCAAAATTCAAATTTTCCCTCCAGTGCATGAGTTTTACCACTATTAGTCCTACCTATCCTATCCCTATTAGACGAAGCATTGGAATTAAGGCATCCCAAGGTTTAATTATTGAGGAGATGGCGCCTAATTTGGGTGATTTCTTTAATGAGGATAATGCTAATTCTTCCCATCCTAATCATGTGCCTATTCACCCAATTGATGGATCTCATGATGAAGAAGAAGCTTTAGGGTTTCTTTAGATCAACTTTTCACATTGGACAATCAATTTGACAGTTTTCAACAATGGATGTCCCAAGAATACCCTAATAGTGAAGCTCTTCAATTAATTGAAGGCCTTAAGCACATGATTCAAAGTGATAAGAATGAAATTGATATATTGCGTGGCATTGCACATATTGTTGATTCTAATGTCATGCCTATCAAGAGTTGTGCCGAAACCCTAGGTTACTCACAACCTTCAACACAAGTCAATTCCTCTATTCCTTTGACTAATCCTATGACTAACATTCCTACTTTCACATCTAACATCATGGCTACTTCAACTCAAAATGTCATCCCTATAACCATAGGTCATGTGGGCAATCCCTCTTCTTCATTTAATCCTCCATCGATACCTATGTCTTCTCTGAGTGTTCCTATTATTCCTCAACCAATCAGCGTGACACAAGGAGGCAATTCCTTTAACAACTTTATTCCTCCTTTAAGTGTCTCTTTTCCTACAAAATCATCACCAATGCCTACTTATCATAATGTCCCACCACCTTATTCTCAGTCCATGCCTTCTTTCCACAACATCACACCACCTTCTAAATCACCTATCTAACATCAATTCTTATATAGAAGCGACAATTAACAATCTTGCTCAAACTGTGTCTTCCTTACAACAACAAATTGCTTCCATGAGTCAATCCAAGTTTAGTGTGCCCATCTTTGATGTTGCAAGCCCACTTTCTCTTGATATTGTTAAAGCCATTCCACCTAAACATGTGCAGATCCCTCAATTGGAACTCTAAAATGGAAAAGGTGATCCTCTTACGCATGTCAAAACATTTCAAGCTTTGTGTACTGATTTTTCTTATGATCAACGATTGCTTGCAATTTTTTTTACAATAACGTAAGAGATAAGGCCTTACAATGCTATTGCTCTTTGCCTTCTTATTCTATCACTTCTTTTCAACAACTAGCAAATGCTTTCATCCAACAATTTCAAATTAACATTGGTCCTAAAATCACTTTGACTGATTTAATGCATTGTGAACAAGGTGTTAAAGAAAAAGTTATTGATTTCATTGGTAGATATGAGCATATGTGTGCTCAAATTTCATTTCATCTACCTGATAATGATATTCAAATAATTTTCATTTCTAATTTATAAAAAATACCAAGGAAAAACTTCTTTTGTCTGAATTTACTTCACTTCCACAGTTGTGCGCAACACTCCACAATTATCAACTGACTGCGAGTCAAATGGAGAAATCCACTCCTATGGATTCGAGTAATAAGGAGGAGAGTGTTGAACAACCATTTGTGAAGTTCAAACCAACAAAAAACTTCATCAAATTCAATGATCCAATCAACAACCACAATGTGAATGCTACAACAGGTGTGCCTTCTATTTCAAAACTTTTCCAAAGAGAAAGACAATTTACTCTTTTGAATGAATATTTACATAGTATTATGTCTTAGTTGTTGCACAATTTTTTTATCAAACTTCTTCCTATAAAACAAATTGATCCTTCTAAACTTGCATCCCCTTATTTTGATAACAATTCCTTTTGCCAATTTCATTGTCAACCTGGTCATGATACTGAGAAATGTTTTGCATTGAATACTAAGATTTAAGACTTGATTGATAATAATAATACTATATCTATGGCAAGTGTGAATAATAAAGGGAATAAATCAGTAGCTCCTCTTAATTAAAATATTAAGATTTTCACTGATCCCTTGCCATCTCATACCTCTAACGTTATTGAGATTGTGCCTAATTCTCTCACTTCTGAAGAATTCACCTCTATGGCTCCAAACTCGGTTAATATGGTAGAAACACAAGATGTGCCTAAGGATCCTTGTATTACATTTGACCCTAGCAAGACCATTAGAGCACCCAATGGCCCTTTATACATAGTTACAAAGGTTAAGGATATCCCTTGCTGTGGTGCCCTTATTGATCCCTCTTGCATGGTTAATGTCATAACTAAAGAGTATCTTTTCACTTTACCATTGCATAAGCCAATCTATGATGCTTCTAATGTGGTTGTGAAGTTATTTAATGACTTCTCTTGTCCTAGCATTCACTCTATCACCCTTCCTGTTGAAGTTCATACTAAATGCATGGATGTTGTCTTTGTTATCATACCTTCTTCTGAGAAATTCCGTGTGAAGTTGGGCTATCCTTGGCTATCTTCCATGAGGGCTATTCCTTCTCCAATAAACAAGTGTCTTAAATTTCCTCACAATGGAGAAATCATAAATGTGAACCATAACTTATTTCGTCCATCCGAAAGAAGCCCCAGTGTTCCTATTGATCTCTTTTGGCCTAAACAATTTCAATCTTTTCCATCAAGAAGCGATACTCTTTTTCAATCTTATCAAAAATGGAAGAACGATATGATCTTATCCTTAAGTCAACCTAGATCATCAGCACTTGACATTCCTATTATTCTTCAAGATGAGGTTCTTCCCCCCTCGGATAGAACTAATCTCCCTCCTAAGGAAAATTGTCCACCTACTCCTATGGATGTAAGTTTACCATCTCTTAAGGAGAACAACAATATTCCTCCTAAGGTTAGACCTATACCTCCTCTGCATTATGGACTTGGTATCTTTCCTACACCTAATATTCTGATAACTCAATGATGAACAATAAGTACCAAACCGGTACTGAGAAGGGGGGGGGGTGAATCAGTACAGTCACAAAAACTTTTTCTGAACCGGGTTGACTGCAAACACTACAAATGTCTGACAGACAATAACACCGGTCTAAAACAGAATGCAACAGATGAGGTTAAGAATGACTGTGACAAGCATTAACTGGTTAATCACTTAGTTTTCCACTCAACTAAATACTACACTTCCATTTCACCTTTATGCATGAATAGATAATCTATCATCAGAAATATAATAATAGCTAGCTCAACATGATTTACCTTCAGACACAAATCACTTAAATCATCACATGAAAAATACTACACGACACATAGATTTCCACGTGGAAACCCAACTAGGAAAAACCACTGTGGGGATGAATACCCACAAGCTGTTTTTGAACTCTTTAGAAGTCCGCTCTATTAGGAGCCTAGTCCGATTAAAGACTGTTACAATAGGTTCTGCTAGGAATCGATCCCGTTAGAGATCACCCGGTTAAGGGTTAAACCCTGTTAGAGGTTACCTTGTTAGAGGATTTCAAGAACTCAATTAGTTTGAGTCACCCTGTTAAAGGATTTACAAAAAGCTAATTAAAGCTACTCGGTTAAGGGATTTTCCAACTCTTGAAGTGGTTAAAGATCAACAGGTATTACAACGATCTGGTAATGACACTCAATGCCAAAATAGATCCGCTTTAGTTCCTTTTCTCCTTCTGCACTCACACTCTATAGGTATCACTTCACTCCTCTAGTCTGGCAAGAATCACGTATCTCTTTACTTGGATACACATACATAACATTTGCCAACAACCTCAAAAAGAAACACAACATCAACCTTATAGGAAATAGACAGGTCGGTAGCAAAACCCTAAACCCTAAACATTTAGGTTTAGACAATTCAAATGGTTCAATCTTGACCGTTGAGCACATTGCATTAAATGTAATAGTCTTGAACCAATCTGAAGACGTTCACCGTCGTTCATTTTCCACCGTTTGCATGGCAACTGATAACCCATCACCATTTACAGACTTCACACATTCCTAAGGTAGATAGGAGCAATCTCTTTTATGCAAGATCCTTCACGCACACAAGGCTGGCGTGGCAACATGATCTGTTCTCCATTACAATGCTAACTCATCACATAATGTCATCGGTTGAGTCACATAGACTTGGAAAACATCAACCGGAAACCTTGAAGTTGAGACTACCAACTGGTAGTCATACAAAACTTTCATGTACCAGTTCCCATACCAACATACTGGTTCACCATCATATCGCTTCACTTTAGCGCATATACCAGTTCACAATCATACCGCTTTGCAAATGACATACTGGTTCACAATCATGTCGGTTCTCTTGCCAATTACAAACTTCAATATATTGGTTCACTCTTCAGCATATTGACATCAATGACAACATACAATGTCATCTACTGCCGGTTCACATAATGCCAACATATTCCTCCTTTCTATGGCCCAGTTCCACCTCCTTCCTCTTATCGAGAGAAGAGGCCCGCTTCTCCAATTGTTCAACCCAAAAGACCTCAACCTAAACCTTCCACTATCAAGGGGAGAGAATCATTCCTACTTTTTCAAGTGTTCCTCCTCCTTCTCAACCTTCCACTAAGACTCAATGGAATTGTTGTGTGAGAGAACGCCAATGAAGATGTAGTGTTCGAGCTCGTGAAGATATTCCTCAAAATACTCAATCTCCTCAAACTCCAATAGTTGACATGATTCCCTTTTCTCCTAAGCAAGATGTGATGGTATGATGAAAGAATAAGTATCCATAGAATATTGAGAGGGGTGAATCAATATATTGAAAAACTGATACAAAGTTCCCAAATTCAAATTCAATCACACAAAGTAAACATATCTTAGTCAAGATCAATATTCATAAGAATACTTGACATCAACTGGTTTGACTGTTATGACGACGTAACAGTAAACAACTTCAATCTTTTAAACATCAACAATGCTTAACCATAACTCAACATATTCATCTCTCAATACTTCCAGTTAACATGTCTTATCAGAAGTTAATCAAATCAACAAATAAGATCATAACCACAAAAGCATTCACCACTTGACACAAATGTTTATACGTGGAAAATCCAAATAGGTAAAAACCACGGTGAGATAAGACTCACAAGGATAGCTATCTGAACTCTTTTGAAGTTCGCCCTGTTAGGAGCTAAGCCTGTTAAAGCTTTACAATAAGTCCTGTTAGGAACCAATTCTGGTTAGGAATCACTCGGTTAAGGGATTTACAAATATGCCTTGATCAAAAGCAAAATACCTTGTTAGGAGTAACTTCGTTGGAGGATTTAAGAATCCAAGTTAATTGACCAGCTTGTTAGATAATTTAATGAGTAACCAAGCTTGTTAGAGCTTACCCAGTTAAGGGATTTCACTTTTGCTATAATTGTTAGTAAACAATAGGTTTTCTTGATCTGTCTAAGTAGCACTCAATTTGCTTGATCAGATCCTTTTAAGCTTCAATCTGCCTTCACTCAAAGTGAAAATCCATTCACTAGTTAGGCAACTACACAGTCAACAGGTTTCTGCCAATCTTGCCAACAACTGTTACAAACAACTTCATCAACCTTAAATAAAAATCAATTAGGTCGATAACACAACAAAAACCTAATTCTCATCATCGAGATTATAGACAAGTCGATACAATCTTGACCATTAGAAATCATGACAATCTCTTCACATTCTTTAAGAAAATTCCAACCGCTCCATGATCACCGCTTCATCAGACTTTGTAACTCATCATGTGCTATGCATTAGATGCAATTCACTTTGCTCCTTCCCTAGACAATAACCAAATGTGCCAAAACAGTTTGAACTTATCCTCATACAATGATCACACGTGTCTCCATCATTACCACTTATTAGATAATAAACCAGCAAACTTGATCGGTTAGGGTTTAACAACTGATAGGGTTTACCGGTTGCATTACATAGAAAGGTTTAACCCTTTACACCGGTTTACTGATTCAACTCACAAACTTAACATACTAGTTTACAACATCTTCTACAAAGCTCTTCTTATCGGTTACTACCCAATATAAAAAACAACAATATCAACAATAACATGAATACCATTACCTATTCAATTGACATCAATGACAACATATCATTAATGCAATCTCTATGCAAAATGCCAACAATCTCCCTTTTTGGCATTGATGGAAATACAAATATCAATGGTTCTGATTGTTGTTGAGATTGGTGAAGAGGATTCCTTGTTTACATTACCAAGTATTCACCTTGCTCTATTTGTCTTCAGCCTGTCGTTGGTTCACCTAATCAGGCACATAATTCTTCTCCCCTTTTGACAACAATGCCAAAGTGAAAGTAAAAACATGTAATTTTGCTCTCACTGTGCATCAACATCATATTGCAACTTGATGCTCCCCTTGTGGAATACATCCACTTCTTCATCAATCCATGTAATATTCTACAAGTAATTCAAGGACTGATGCAATCAACATTATGCTCAACTAACTTCATGAAGAGGGACAACCCCTAATTGACTTCTAAGATACTCGAAAGTGGTCTTAGGTAGAGGTTTGGTAAAGATATCTGCAAGCTGCTCCTTAATAGAAACATGCTCCAAGATAACATCTTTACTTTGAAATTTTTCCCTCAAGAAGTGATACTTCAATTCAATGTGCTTTGTCCTTGTGTGCAAAACATAATTTTTAGAAATGTTTATTGCACTTGTATTATCACACAAAATCTTTATTGGTTCTGAGATTTCCATCTTCAAACCTTCCAAAATGTGCCTCATCCACATAGCTTGTGTGCAATTCATATAAGTTGTTACATTCTCAGCTTCAACAGTAGATTGTGAAGTACAACTCTACTTTTTACTACTCCATGAGACTAGCTTTTCTTCTAGAAAGAAAGCTCCACTGGCAATACTCTTCTGATCATCAATATTACTTGCCCAATCAACATTTTTGTATGCTTTCAAATCAAAATTTCCACCATATGGATACCATAACCCATAGTCAAGAGTACCTTTCAGATATCTAAAAATTCTCTTGGTTGCCATAAGATGTGCCTCCTTTGGATTCTTTTGAAATCTGGCAACAATACCAACTGCATGGGCAATATCCGGTCAATTGTGAACAACATAGTGTAGTTTGCCAATCATTGACCTGTATTCCTTTTCATCTACATACTTAGATGCATCTTCCTTGGACAATTTACAACTTGTAACCATTGGGGTTCCAACTAGTTTACAGTCACTCATACCGAAAGTCTTCAAAGCCTCTTTCACATACTTGGATTGAGTAATGAAAATACCATTCTTCATCTGTTGTATCTGTAAGCCTATGAAATTTTTTATTTCCCCTACTAATGACATCTCAAATTCATTCTTCATTTCATGTGCAAAGCAATTACTCATGTCATCATTACCTCCAAATATAATATCATCAACAAATACTTCATTGACCAGTATTTCATCTCCTTCAGATTTGAGATAAATGTTGTTGTCACCACTGGTTTTAGCAAAGCCTATCTTTATCAGATGAGTATGAAGTCGTTCATACCATGCTCTGGGTGCCTACTTCAATCCATACAAAGCTTTATGCAATTTGCATACCATGTCTTTCTTATCTGTCAATGCATAACTGTCAATAGCTACAAGACAATCTCTCTTGCCTTTACCCTTATACTTCTTAAATTTGTCTCTCTTGTATTCATTTTCACCATTAGGGCAATTATCTTCTATATGACCAATCTTGTTGCATGCAAAACATTTTAAAGGTAGCTTACCTCTATATTTACCAGTGCCTCTAGGCAGTCATTTTCCCAACAATGCTTCAAGTTCCATTAAGTTGTCTTCATCATCATCTCTGCTGGATCTAGATTCATAGCTATGGCCAATATCTCTACTTCTTCTCACAGATGGGTTAGAGACAAAAGCTCTGAATGTAGATTCTGATTTCTATACACTACCATCATAGCCATTTAGTTCAAAAGCAGTAAGTTTGCCATTAATAGAGTCAAGAGTTACCTTTGTCTTGTCAATGGATTTCAGCTCCTGAATAGCTACAACTCGGATAGCATAGACCAGTAGAAGGGTTTTCAGTACCTTACTGATTACAGTGGCATCTTCCACTTTCCCTCCTGCTCTCTTTATCTCACCAACTATATCTTTAATCCTTTGACCATACTGCTGGATATTCTCACCTTCAGACATTCTCATGTCATCAAAATTTCCTCTTAAACTCTCCTCTTTGGAAATCTTAACATGTCCATCATCGCTATAAATATCTTCAAGTTTTTTCCACACTTTATATGCAGTTTCAAGACCATGAACATCTACATCTTCAACATCAGATAGGGGATTGATAATAGCCTCTAATACTTGGTGATTTTCTTGTTGTTCTTTCTTCTAATCATAAGTTAAGGTTCCAGTCAGTGTAATATACTTGGTTTCTATATGATCCCAATACTGACTACCAAGACTCTTAATGTAAATCTTCATTCTATCACTCCATATTCTATAGTTATCTTTGTTGAACTTCAGACCTTCTTTCTTCATCATGATCTACAAAATCTTTCCCTCAAGCTGTTAGGCTTTTAGATTAAGAGGACCTAAGATGCTCTGATACCAATTGATGGTATGATGAAAGAATAAGTGTCTGGTAGAATACTGAGAGGGGGGCGTGAATCAGTATATTGAAAAACTGATACAAAGTTCCCAAACTCAAATTCAATCGCACAAAGTAAACATATCTCAGTCAAGATCAATATTCACAAGAATACTTGACATCAACCGGTTTGACTGTTATGACAACTTAACAATAAACAACTTCAATCTTTTAAACATCAACAATGCTTAACCATAACTCAACATATTCATCTCTCAATACTTCCAATTAACATGCCTTATCAGAAGTCAATCAAATCAACAAATAAGATCATAAACACAAAAGCATTCACCACTTGACACAAATGTTTATACATGGAAAACCCAAATAGGTAAAAACCACGGTGAGATGAGACTCACAAGGATAGCTATCCGAACTCTTCTAAAGTTTGCCCTGTTAGGAGCCAAGCCTGTTAAAGATTTACAATAAGTCCCGTTAGGAACTAATTCCGGTTAGGAATCATCCGGTTAAGGCATTTACAAATATGCCTTGATGAAAAACACAATACCCTCTTAGGAATAAGCTCGCTGGAGGATTTAAGAATCCAAGCTAATGGACCACCTTGTTAGAGGATTCAATGAGTAACCAAGCTTTTTAGAGCTTACCCAATTAAGGGATTTCACTTCTATTGTAATTGTTAGAAAACAACAGGTTTTCTTGATCTGTCTAAGTAGCACTTCATTTCCTTGATCAGATCCTTTTAAGCTTCAATTTGCCTTCACTCAAAGTGCAGATCTATTCACTTGTTAGGCAACTACACACTCAACAGGTTTTTGTCAATCTTGCCAACAACTTTTACAAACAACTTCATCGACCATAAATACAAATCAATTAGGTCGGTAACACAACAAAAACGTAATTCTCCTCAACGAAATTACAAACAAGTCGGTACAATCTTAACCGTTAGAAATCATGACAATCTCTTCACATTCTTCAAGAAAATTCCAGCTGCTCCATAATCACCACTTCATTGGACTTTGTAACTCATCACGCATTGTGCATTAGATGCAATCCACTTTGGTCCTTCCCTAGACAATAACCAAACATGCCAAACAATTTGAACTTATCCTCATACAATGATCACATGTGTCTCCATCATTACCGCTTATCAGATAATAAACCAACAAACTTGATGGATTAGGATTTAACAACTAATAGGGTTCACCAGTTACATTACATAGAAAGGTTTAACCCTTTACACCGGTTTACCGATTCAACTCACAAACTTAACATACCTGTTTACAACATCTTCCACAAAGTTCTTACCGGTTACTAGCCAATATCAAAAACAACAATATCAACAATAACATGAATACCGTTATCGGTTCAATTGACATCAATGACAATATATCATTAATGCAATCTCTATGCAAAATGGCAACAATCTCAAAATGCCAACAAGATGTTCAACCTACATCTCCAAATCATAAGTTGCATAAAACATGTGATGGTTTTACTCCTATTCATGTTCTTGCTCCTCTTTCTGTAAACTTTGATGAAGAAATGGGTGAAAATGTTATTCATAATGGTAATACAACTCCTAATGGTTCTGACAGTGAGTATGAGTATGTTGACATAGCAAGCACTTATCGGATGAGTTTTCACAAACCCTAATCCTAGCTCCTAGAATCAAACAAAGTGACTTACAACATGAGCATAGTCCTTGTTTGGATCGTGATAGCTCCATCTTCTGGGCTCAATATCGTTGCTTTAGCATGTTGCTCGCCTTCCTGAAATAGTGATCTGCAAGATCAGGAGGTGGATGTCGTTCTAGATTAGCGATATTAGAACTATAGATCTTTCTCTCTTTTCTTCCTCTTTTCTGACCATTCTTCTATGTGTATCCCTGTTCTTCTATTGTTCCCTTAATGTCTATTTGGGGACGATGCAAAGCATTGAGATCTTCTCTTGGTCTCTTTCATGTTCACTCAAAAGACATCCTCTCTTCCCTTTCTTCTAAGGTAGTGTCCTTCTTTGGGGAATGAAGATTATTATATGCATATACATACATGATATACATGAGATATCATACAACATGCTGACCCCAAGGAAAGTGACACTACCTCGTGTTTTGTGTTTATTATCCTTGGGTTTATACCTCAATTGGGGGCTAAATCCTTGTGATAACATGTTACCTCATTATCTCTCTTGGGTGTATCCTACCTTAAAGCAATCGCTCTCGATAAGGCGCGCATGATCGCTTTAACATGGAGGCATACAATCTACTCATATTTTCCTTGTGATTCTTAGAATTACTTAGCAAACTTTGTTTTTCTTTATAATATTTTTATCCTTGCTTTCATGACTCATAGTGAAGGGAACTTTGCTACTTGCAGTCATGGTTCTCCCCTTCTTGATCTTCCCTTTTACTTTGTCAATCAAAGTTGTAAGATCCTAAGTCCATTGGGGGCTTGGCGCATCTTTCCTCCTTGACGTGGTGAAAGTCTTTCAATATGTTTTCCTTGTATTTTATTGGTAGTATTGGCATATGCTTGTACTCTCGCTAAAGTGGGGGATAAATGTAGTGTCATAAATTGTGACCCTAGCAATTTTCGACTGCATTAGGGTCCTCACACATGCGAGTTCAACTTCTTCCTTGGCCTCTGTATCACCCCGTTCACACTCTGCCCTAGAGAAAGGGGTAGGAAAGGGGTGTGGGGTCCCTATCCTCCCAGGACAGGGGTGTGGTGCCCCTGTCCCTGCCCTAATTTGGGGTAGGACCCTTCCTAGGGTTGCATCGTTGGTTGTGCCTCAAGCGGGAAACTCCCCCGATGTCAGCCCGCGATGAAATTCAAATCCACCAAACATGCATTTAAGGGGGCATTCACTCTCTCATTTGGATGAGTTCGATAGGTGGAAGTTGGATAAGATTGGAGTATGCACAAGCGATCAAGCATTCTTTTCTAGCATTGACCATTCTCAAGTCTCCCTTCAAGGCTAGGTGTTGCATTCAAGTTAAGGATTCAACCATTGAAGAGGAGATTGATTTCAACATTCAATTCCACAAAAGCACTTCTATCAACATTGCTATTACAAGCTCCCTTGAAGTGATTTACAATTCAGTCTTTCATTTACATCTACTTGCAAGTACTTTTTTTCATTACTTGGTTAATTCCGAAACTGGGGTTTGACCTAAAGGCAAACCCCCAATCCCAACCCATTTTCCTCTCTTTTCTGTGTGTAAGTTGTAGGTGTGCAACTGTACTTTTGAATTCGAGCTACATTTGCAAAGGCGAAAAAAACCTTTTCCTTTCACGGATTTTAGGGAGGACTGTGTACATTCGTGCCATGGTCTGGGTGACTTTTCCTCAAATTCGCAGGGTGACTTTGTCTCGATATTTTATTCCCAGATCCAAGTTCACAACTTCATCCCATATTCTGATCTCAAGTTATAATCGATTCTTTGTCACTTTTGCACTACATAATTTAATCAATTACTTTCCATTTCAAACAAGGAAGAGGGGATCAACTTAGCATACCCAATTCGTTCAAAATTCAATGTACCATCTTTGTGTGGAGAGATTGAATTGAGTGAATTATCCTCTCCTTTCTAATGTAATGGTGAAAAGTGCTTGAAGGGTAATCAATAGCGAAACTCTCATCTCTCTTTGAGGTAAAGGGTAGTTTCCTTCTTGATCTATCATTCACCATTTTCCCACCATTACACTTATGATGATATCGATTTGCTCTTACAATTCGATCTACTCTTGCAATAATAATAATTTGATCTACTCTGCTCTTTTTAATTCTTACTTAATTTGATACATGGTATGAATGAGATCCTCGTCCTTATATATGCATAAGGTACCTCTTCACTGAGGTCGACCTCTTAAGAATTTGGTTTTATTTAAAATATAAACTATTTTATTGAGGTGAATGAGGCAACTCATCCCATGAGTTGGCCTCATCCACTTATTTATTTATTTTATTAAATTCAACCATGAATTATTAAGTGAGAAAGATATCTCACACAGATATCATATCAACAGTTTTGAGAAACCAAATTTGATGAGGACCTAGTACAATAATTGCCAATTAACCTTGTCATATGCCTTCATCATGTCTAATTTGATCATCATTGCCTCCTTATATGACATGATTGAATGAATTATATCATCTACAATCAGGGCTCCCTCATCCGTTTCCCTTTCGGGGACAAAGCCACCTTGCTGGACATACACAAGTTTTTGAATCAAGACAACCAATCTAATAGAAATAGCTTTAGTAATGATCTTGTAAATTATGTTACATAGAGAAATTGGTAAGCTGACTAATATGACAAGATACATTAAGTGAAAATATTTACTTGATATTTACATTGTCTGAGCTCAAATCATATCTTTTTGATATACAAATAGTAAATTTATCATTATTTTAGTGGATCCAACATAGGAGGAATTATTGGGTATGACAGTTAAGACAAATATTATGGTCGGATGTCATAGTGGAAGATGTTTACTAATTTTGGTCTGAAATCATGCATGGGCTATTTTGGAGATATTTTTTGGATAGAAAATGTATATTATATTATTTAAATTATTTTTCCAAGAGTGGATATGTTGGCTTGATGATGATTGTAATGAATTCATCATATGTTGTCATTGATGAAACACATAGACACACATGTTTATATTGTCTACCAGTATAACTTCAAGTTGTTTATACTACAACCGTTATACTAGAGGTTTATTTCTAATTGGTACTTGGTGACAACCGGTATATGCATGGAGATAACCACTTGGTTATATTTGTCTCAGCATCAACATGAAGATCCAGCGGAGACTATCTCAGAAGAATCAAGGACAAGCGGTTTAACTCTAATCGGTAATAAGTGTTCCAACTAGTATTCGTAGATTGTGTGATGAGTTATCACCACCGACAAGTTTGGCGATATTTTGTGACAAGTTATGATCACTTGACTAGATACACTGCACCTAGGAAATTGTGTTATGGTTTCTTGAGGCCGGCATAAAATCTAAATGGCTATATATTGACATCACAATGAATTATTTTGTATGAGCGAAAGGGATATGTTATGTGCAAAGGAAAAAGTATTAAGTTGCAGAATATGTTAAGAAGCAGTGTTGAATACGCTTAAAGGATCTGATCAAGCAAGTATTGTGCTACACAGACAGATCAAAAAATTATGTTGTCTTCTAATTATTACAACAAAATTAAAATCTCCTAACTGGGTAAGCTCTAACAAGCTTCATTGTTCAAATCCTCTAACAAGGTGATCCATTAGTTTGAATTCAAAAATCCTCTACTGAGGTTACTCCTGATAGGGTACTACCTTTTCCAAGGTATAGCTTTTAATCAAGCTTTGGGATCTCTAACAAGATTGGTTCCTAGCAGAGCACTTTGTAGACCTTAACCGGTCAGTTATCTATTACTGCAGATAGTTAACTTGTGGGTTCCATCTCATCATGTTTTTTACCTATTTGGGTTTTCCACATACAAACACTTGTGTTATGGTGTATGTTTTATTTATTTTGGACGCTCTTATATCATTTTGGATTGCATGCATTATGTTTAAAAGATTTGTTAAGTTCATCTACCGGTTAGTGATTGAAGTAGTTTTATTTTTGGTGTCATTGAGTCACCACGCCCACCCCCCCACTCTTAATGCTTTTCAAGTCCATCAGGGTCATTTGGGTTTCCTCCTCGATATATTTCAAGGTAATTTCAAATTTTGGGCATTTGTGTTTGCATATTTTGATAGAGCTTTAACTTATCATTCTTTGATGGTCTCTGATGGCTAATAAACCAATGGAGACAAAAAATCTTTGAGTGGGATGATCATGGTTTCCAAGTGATCTAAGGTTAGGAGGATGAGGGTACCATTGTGCTAAGAAGATTTCGTATTGTTGGTAGTTTTTAGAATTTTGGCATGCAAGTGTGATTTCTATAGTTTTTTTATTGTTTCTATTTGATATGTGGTTTTCAAAAGTTTTTGTTGGGTGTATGTATGTGCTTCTTTTAGTTTTTGAAGGCTTTGTCCACTTTTTTAAATGAAAATTATTTCTCATAGGTGCATCAAGGGTATTTCCCTTCCCATTTTCAAAAACTAATTTTTTAATGGTCATTTTTTCAATAACTGTTTTCCCTCTTGGATGAAGTGGATAATGCCAAAAATGTTAAACTTGTGTCAATATTTTTGTATTTAGGTAGTGAGCCACCTCTTTGTAAAACACTATACAACTAGTTATATTCTCTTGAGGGTTAACCCTCTCCGTGGTTTTTCCCATTTGGGTTTTCCACATATAAAATCTGATGTTCCTTGTGTAGCTATGATTTTCATGTTTACTTTGCATTTGTTGTTTCATGTGTGTAATGCATAATTGATGAATTTGATTAGTTGAAGGTTTAAGTTTGGTAAAAATTTTAAAATATGTGGGAATACCAATTCACCCCCCTCACAGTATTTCGGTCCTTCAACCAATCCAACAATTGGTTTTAGAGCTTTGGCCCCTTGCTTGGAATCTTAATTGCTTGAGGGAGATCCTTGTTGGCTGAATCGTGACACCCATGTGCATGACTGGAGAATTTCAGTTGGATGAAGACTTGCAGGGAGCTCTTGAAGATTTGGAAAGTGTTGAATCAGAAAATGAAGAATTGAAAGAGAATGTGAAGGTAGCAAATGAATGTATGCAGAAGCTAAGAGAACAAATCCATAAATTCAAACTGAATTCTATGATAATGGGTCATCTTTTATGGGTTTGAATGACCCCGTCCCATTTTGGTAATCTCGGTATATGCATTAACAAATGAATTTTGAAAAATGATGCATGTAAAGATCTTTTAGAAGCCGACATAGTTATTTATGCTTAAAGCTTTATTGGATAATGTGTTCAGCTAAGCTGACACATTATCTCGATTTATGTATCCTTTGGTATATATATGTACAAGTGTGTGATATATATAGAATATAGATGATGATAGATAAGAGAACATGTGTGTGTGCAAGTAAGTAGTAGTGAAGATAGTAGAGAAACAGAGTGTGAAGTGTGAATTGTGGACAACGAAGACATTTGGTATAGAATCAAAGTGCTGATAGTATTGTAGTGTTGTAGTAGTCCTTTACCTAATCTATTGTAAGGGGTTGTACAAAGATCTCTTAACGGCTCTACTGTAAGGTTTGTGAATTGTGATTTGAGCTTAACCTTGGAATTATCTCATGCATTTGGAGATTTAATCCTTTTCAGTTCAACCTTTCATGTTGTAGTGAGCATTCCGACTATAGGTCATTGTTGTATCTTTGCAGTGAGCATTCTGATAGTAAGTCATGTTTGTATTTAGGTAGTAAGCCACCCAATAGTGAGCCACCTCTTTGTAAAACACTATATAACTAGTTATATTCCCTTGAGAGTGAACCCTCTTGATAGTTTTTCCCATTTGGGTTTTCCAAGTATAAAACCTGGTGTTCCTTGTGTGGTTGTGATTTTCATGTTTACTCTGCATTTTCTATTTCATGCGTGTAATGCATAACTAATGAATTTGATCAACAAAAGGTTTTTAAAGTTTGTTAAAAGTTTTCAGATATGTGGGAATACAAATTCACCCCCCCTCTCAGTATTCTAGTCCTTCAACCAATCCAACAAAACATACTTTGGTATGCCTTGGAAATTTCTATTTAGGTTGAAGATCGAGCATATAGTGGTAAAAGAAAACAACACTACTATAATTATTTACTTTCCAATCCTCCCTTGTTTAATATATCTGGCTAGATATACATTGATAATGGTGATACTTTGAGGTTTCTTGGAGTCCCTTTGGATAATTATTATTATTCTATTTGGAAGTCTATTATGTTTCTCTTGTTGAAAATAAATTATAATACTTGATATGCCAATATTGTATCTCTTTGCCAAAAATATTTATATTTGTTTTAGGGTGTTTTTAGTCACTCACCTTTACTACTCTTCTTGGTCTACACTATCTGAAGCTATCCACTAGAAACTCTAAAGTTATTAAGATATTTTTATAGCATTCTTTTGAGCAAGAATAAGGCATCAAAAATCTCACTTATAAATTATATTGTCATCCTTGTGACTTTGGAGGTCTTGATTTATTGATATTCATTGTCAAGGGTTGAACTAGTGTGCTAAATGAATCAACAAGGTACTTGGAGTGAATGGTGCTTGAAAACTATTTTGGCAACATTTCATTTCTTTTAGGGTTCTATGTAACAACCAAGTTTGGAAATGTCATTGTTTTCATTCCATTCTGATTGAGAAGGTTCTTGCTTAAATTTAGGGCATTTGTGTAGACAAAATCATATGGAAATATTGTAGAGTTATTAAACCTTAGCTACCTTGGAATGGGAATGATTTTATAATTGTGATTTTTATCGAAAAACAATTTCTTTAGTGGTCTCGTATGATTACCTTATAGGAATGACCTTTAGCCAAAGTCCCTTGGACTTTTACTCAGATTTTTTCATTGGTGGATTTGGTTCATATGAACTTCTTTTATATAACCAATAAAAAATTTCTATCTTAGCCTAAAGAAAGTTTAAATATATGGTTTCTAATCAGGATTTCGAATCCTTGCATATCCTTGTTGAATCAATTCCTCTAAAAATGTTACCAAACCTTTTTAGAAAGGTTGAAAATAGTATATGTATACTCATTTTCACAATTACAAGCCTTGTAAAGGCTATTCATGTCTCCCTCCACATTTTCCTATGGTTTAAAATCTTAATAATATACAGGTTTTTCAATACATGTCCACTCTATGGTAATGAAGATTTCATACAATTTGATTAAATATTTTTAAATCTATCCTTTCTCATTTTTCTTGATGAATTCTTTACTAAGATATGCCCATCAATTCACATTTAATCCATCAAGGTGTCTTTAATCTTCAGTATCTATTTTATGATCATCGAGAAACACTCAAGCACCTTTTCTAGTTCTACCCACATGCTGAGGATATTTAGATTTGAGCACATGATATCTTTAAATATTTAAAACTCTAACTCTTTTTCAACTATACAATTCTTGTGAATGATGAACCATTAATATTAACTAAATGTAACATATTTAAAAATTAAAAATTCTATTTAGAAAAATGAATTTAAAATTTTTTCAATTATATTATAACATTAAAATTATAATACTTAAATGAAAATATGTAAACAAAACAAAGCCTTTTACATTCAACGTGTGTGAAACTATATTTTGATGTGTGTTGTGAGGAATATAATTTATTTGAAAACTTAAACACGCACGGTATGTGGCACTTTTAGTTAATGAAAGGTGGTGAATATTGTCTAGTGAAGGCAGGATGCTCCACCTCGTGCAGTCTATTACAAAGGGCTTTGTCATTTATTTTTTTGTTGATGTTCCACTTCGTTTAAACGTCTGCCACATATATATATGTCCTTTATATATCCAACTTTGTATGATCAGCTGATATCTATTTGCTATGTATTGATTTCTGGGTTTTTTGGATTCTTGTTATACTTGTTTTACAGAACTGACAAAAATTGGGTATCTTGATGTTATCATGCATATCCTGCCCAATATTTCCATAACTACTGCCCATTATTTGATGTTTGAAAGCCCAATATTTCCATAACTACTGCTTATATATTGCATTCTTTGCTTTAGTATTTCCATGTAGTAGTAGAATGGGCTTTACTCATCATTCAGGTTG
This sequence comes from Cryptomeria japonica, assembly GCF_030272615.1. Lineage (NCBI taxonomy): Eukaryota > Viridiplantae > Streptophyta > Pinopsida > Cupressales > Cupressaceae > Cryptomeria > Cryptomeria japonica. The sequence goes on from NC_081409.1 coordinate 733,369,772, forward strand.
CTGAGCATCCGTGTAATAATACAAAGTTCGGTCATTGAAAGAAAACTTAACCATGTTCAACTTATAGAGAAGGACTTCCCCTTTCATATTGTAGTTTGCTCTGTAAATTGGTAAGACCCACTAGGGGAGGACTATAGAAGTTGGCAAGATCCAGGTAACAGAGTTACACTACCATTTCTAAGAGTCATTCTATACTGTATCTGATAAAAAAATTATAATTAAATGATGGCTCAAATGTGTCTCACTTTTTTATATAAGTAAATTAATATTTTTTCAGTTATTATTCATTTAATTATAAGTTAAACATAAAGAATTTGTAAACAATATATATTCTATTCATTTGTGATATTTTGTATTCAAAGTTTATTTATAATTTTACTTTTTTTTATAAAATAATTTAATTCATATTTTGAATATATATCAATAAAGTGGTTCATGGAAGGATATATGATAACTTTTGAGACATATCAAACTTATTGAATCTTTTGTCTTCATCTCTATCCTTAATTTTGTAGTTCAAATTATTGACTATTTTCTAAAACTTTCACCATCTATTTATATTGATCATGACCCTCAACTATAAAGGTAATGCCACTTCATTTCTTGGCACTCTCTTTTATTTAACATCAAATTTGTAAGAAGAATACTTTTTTCTATATTTACCTAGTCAATGAATAATCCATACAGTTCGCATTATTTTGTTGGCATTTCTTCTAATTCCATTATAAAATTTATAAACTAAAATTATAGGAAAGGTTATTAAGATAATAAAAAATAAAAAAATGAAATAAACAAATCAACATTCTATGGCACCTTTTTTTTCTAATAAAAAAAATGAAAAATCATTTGATGGAATATTTATTTAAAATTGAGAAAGCTTTAAAAAATAGCTTTTGATAGTTGTGTAGCAAATTATAAGCAAATTAAACAATTTTCACTAACATTTTATCTAAAAACAAGGGATTATGGTGTTATCCTCTCATGTCTAGATCAAATACCAATTTAAGTTTTAAAATGATTCAAGCTGATTCAAAATGTACAAAAAAAAGTGAAGGACAAGCCATTATTTCTTATCTCATTTATTATTTCACCCTTGTAGGCCACTATACAACCTTTTAGCCATTGGTACAAATCTTAAATATTAAAATTAACAAGTTGAAATGAAAGGAAAATGAAGTGAAAACTTGAAGGAGTGACCATTCACATTCACATTCCTTCTAGCATGCAATATTAAATATTTTTTTACAAATAAGATTTATAATTTTTCTTTAAATAACTCTTCAAGTAGCTTTTTTGGCAATCACATATTATTATTTTGAGATATCCCAAGTGGTTTAATCAACAATGAAATCATAAACCTAATAGTAAAGAAAATCTATAATTGATTAAAAAAATTCTAAGTTTAAATGATTTTAAAATATGTGTATTAAAGTTAGAAACAAATACCTTGACAAATTTTGCATTTTGAAGCAATCAAATTTGATTGTATGATAGAAAAATGTTGCACAATACTTTGAAATAATTTTCAACATCACATGATTAAATTTTATTGCACTTGAAAGATGCGTTGAACACAAATCTAAACAACATAAAAGAAAAGTTGACAACATCAAAATATTGATCATTTTTAATTTTATCAAAAAAATATTTCTTCAAATTTAATTTTAAAATAAAATGAAAAGAACACAAACATTCATTGAATGCAAAAGACAAACTTACAAAACCTTTAGATTAGTGATTTTTTTTTTTTGAAAGAAGATAGTCCAAAGCTTTCATAATACCTTTAAATCTCACACTCCCTCTATCTAACTATTTCAATTACTAAAAACACTATAGTTTGTAAAATCCAAAGTAATTTCAAGTTCCAAATTTAAAGATCTATTAGAGTTGTTTGATACACATATGGTTTTGAATGTGAAGTTGGCTAGTATGAATTATCATTACCATGATGGTTTGAATCAAATAGTTTCTTTTGAAACAAAAATTTAATAAAAGAACCTCTAGTAAACAAGTAAACAAGTAAACATAGATAATAATAAAAATAAAATCATCCTATCCCTTATACTTGGACTTAAATACATTGAACAATTCTTATACACCATACCTTCCATTAGACTTTATAAAAAAAATATTGCACATTAAATACAATATACATTATATAGAGCACATAATGAATAGTATAGTAAGAAATAATTTTCTTCATATGGTCAAGCATAATATAACCTATTCATATCTTGCTAGGATGCAAATAGCAATTTGCAATTAAATAATTCAATCAACATAGTGTTTAAAAAAAGAGACACCTACAAAGCAAAAATAAATAAAAGTCAACTGAAAGCGTAACTTCAAATTTAGAAAATGATTATAGGTGGGAAAGATTTTACTTTTGAGAGTTATGTTGTTGAAGATAGTTTGCTAATCACATTACAACATATGCTCTTAAGCTAGGGGGAAAATAGTTATGAAGTTGAGAATATCAAGGATTGGAACTTAGAGATGGCAAAAGATTCACAATACAAGTCAAAGCATTAAGAGTTGAGCAATACTAATGCCAAGAAGGAAAAGTTAGAAAATTCCAACAAAAACACAAAGGTGGAATACAGGTAGGATGGAAGGCATGATAGGATGTAGAAGTTTGAAACTACTACTAAAAAAACGATGAGTTGGAAGAAACGAAACACATAGAAGGAAAAAACATGCAACAAAAAGAAATAGAAAAGATACAAGAATAGATCTATTATGTATAGAACTGAATTGTTTGAAAATGAAACATGACACTTTAGATATAAAAAATATTTTATTATTTTTAAAATTCTATATTATTTTTATTACTAGATTAGTATGTTAGTATTATTAATAAATACATATAGGAACAAATAAAATATTTCTACATTGTTTTGAATTATTTAATATAATAAAATAGTAATAAAATAGTAATAAAATAGAATAGTTGTATAATAATAGATAAATAATAATGTCTAGGTGATTAGATATCCTTCCAACTATAGCATAACTTCTTTCTTCTCAGTTCATTCCACATCAATGCTTGGCTTTGGTGGGAAAATCTTGATATATTGTACATTTTTGATGAAAATACTTGTTTGTAATGAAAGTCTTGGATTGAAACTTATTATTTGCCATGAAATTATCTAGTACTAAATCATACTTGATTACCTCTTCTAGGGTATGTAGCTTGAGAATTTTGACAAATCACTTTAAAGTATCCTTTGATGAGTAGCATAGTCAATATTCTCTCCATGATATATGTCACTACTATAGATATTTTCTAAATATTTATTATCAATAATTCTTCACTAAACTAGACTACTTGAGAAAAGTCAAATATTTGAGGTAAACTTTAGGATTCTTGGAATAAGAACTCTCAATTAGTAGTTTATAAAATTCACCATAAGAGGTGATAGATCTTTGAACTTGAGTGATTTTTACTAGGGTACCACTACTCATGTGTAGTACCCTCCAAAGGCAAGGTAGAAAAATTTATTAGTTCATATTTATTCATCAATCTAGAACATATGTAGGTGTCTAACTTTTATATCCAAGAATGAGTTGTGAATCTATTTGATCCATCATAGGGAGAGAGTATCAAATACCCTTGAGCCTGCTACAAATATCTCTACAAGAATTGTGACCTAGATTGAAGTCTATAACCTTTTTGGGGAATTGTTTTCATATATCTAGTAAGTGACATATCACTTTATATATTCTTTAGAAGAGCTTCATATTCGAAATTATAAGCGCTAATGCCATAAAATAAAAAGTTTTGGACGTTGGGCTATAGAATCTCTACGTTCTTAGTAGAAAAGGTGTGCCTTTTAGCTAAAACAAGGATAATCTTTTATGTGTTTCTCTATGTGACATCAAGATTACTACCTCCAGAAGTAATTTCTTTAATGATTGGCTATATATGCATATTCATATTATTATCTATCTTATGAAACACTTCTACCATCATATCAATCATTCGATGAAAATTTCTTCTAATTTGACTATTAGTGCTATTATCCATATCTATGGTCTTCACTCTTTATGCCACACTATTATTATTTGAAACATATTGCATAGGGTAAGACTTTATCTCTAAACTCGATGTAAACAATCTTTGTTTCATTATTTCCCTTGGATGCTATCTAGTTTCTCTATGACTACACTACTTAAAACTCACATATTAAAAGTTTAACCCTTACACCACAAACTAACAAGATAAAAAACTCTAATACCATTATAATGTCCTAGTCAAAATACTAATGTAAAAATTGACTCTTAACCTTATACAAACACTTATTATTTGGAACATTAATACCATATTCTTATATTTCAATCAAATCTTAAAATTGAGTAAGATACAATTCATTATTTTATATTAGCAATGTCATTGTACTTTGCAAATAGAAAATTACATATACAAATATCAAACAACTTACTATTAAACATCAAAAAATAAATATGATTAATGATATCTCTTATCATAACAATGGTTGTATTAAATTCAAAATATTTTGCAACATCGCTAATTACAACTAAAAAAAATATACTCATACCAATAGAAATAGCAATAGAAAACTAGTGAACTAGCAAATAATTAAATTCTAATACAACCTCTAATATAAGATTGTTCTTCACAATCAATAGGGTTTTGATCCAACGATTTCCATGCTCAAATACAATTGCTCAAAATGATTCATGTAAAGTTATTTTGTGTAAGTGGTAGATGATAATAATGAATGAACATGTTTGCTCTTTAATATCCTTCACAAACAATAACTAGTCAAACCAAAGTAAAATTGAGACTTCAAATTTGAACAATGAACTTAGGTGGGAAAAATTTTACTTTTGAAATTTTAAGATTCTAAAGATAGGCCATTGATTATATTACATGTGCTATAAAGTGGGAAATAGAATGGTAACAAAGGTGAGAATATAAGGGATTAGAAGTCAAGGATACATCACTTGACTTGAACACTTCAATTCAAAATATTAAGAGTTTAGAAATGGGCATGTCAATAAGGACACGTTAAACATTCCAACCTGTAGCATCATAAAATTGCGACCTTGCAATTTTCGACCACATTTGGGTCTTCGCATTGACAGATGAATCCCTAAGACCGATTGGAGACCCGAAATATGCTCATGCCACCTGAAACTTGCATTTTCTTGCACCCCGCACTGCCTGCTCTCACTTGTTGTCTTGAATTAGGGTGGATAGGGGCATGGCACCTTTGTCCCTCCTAGGACAGGGACGTGGTGCCCCTGGCCTTGCCCTATTTTGGGCCCCCTTCATTCAAATTATGCATTGGGCTTGTTAATCATGAGCCAATGTCAACCTAAGATGGAAAATCAGTTAGAAACCCCCAATTGGCAAGTATATAAGGAGCATTTCCCCTCATATTTGCATAAGTTCAATAAGCGAAATCGAGCATATGAGATCATAAGGCAAAATTACAAAGCGACATTGTCATCAAGAATTCAAGAATCCCTTCAAGTATTGAGTGTTTCAAGTCTCCTTTCAAGGATAGGTGTTGCATTCAAGTCAATGATTCAACCATTGAAGAGGAGATCTCTTTCAACATTCAAACATTTAATTTCACATATCCTTTCAAAAAACTCTATCAACATTTCAATTGCATCCTCTTTTGAGGTTAATTCTACTTAAATTATTTCCTTTCATTTACTTGCAAGTATTTTTCATCATTTGGTTAATTTTGAATTAGGGTTTGACTTGAAGGCAAACCCCTAGTCCCAACAACATTTCCTCTCTTTTCTGTGTGTAGGTTGCAGGTGCGCAGTTGTAATTGCAGGGTTAGGCTTCATTTTTGGAAATGGAAAATCCCTTTCGGTGCGCGGATTTTTTGGAGGACCAAGTACACTTTCAACCTCGTCCTAGAAACTTTCGCTCAAATTTGCAGGGGGGCTTCGTCTCGACATTTTATTGCTAATTCTGGTACACAGCTTCATCCCACATCTCTATCTCAAGATATAATCATTTCTTTGTCATCTTCATACTTAGTCTCAAATTGCTTAATTCAACTTGTCCATTTTAAAAGAGGGTTACTTTAGTTTTCAAATTCATTGTCAATTCATTTAGCATTCAATCTCTTTCCATTGAGATCGGATCTAGTGAATTCAACGCCCCCTCTTTTAAATGTAATGTCCATGAGAAGTTGAAGGGAATCCTTTGTGAAACTTTCACTCCTTTCTTGAGGAGGGTAAAGCTTTCCACTTGATCTCCTCTCATCCTTTTTCACCCCATTACATTTTGGTGAACCCGACATCTTACATGCTTGACATTAAAAATTATTGCATATTTTTCATTTATAAGTTTAATTTTCTTGCAATTTACAAAACTTAGTGGTTAATTCAATCAAACCCTAGTTGTTAAAATTGAAATTGAACTTGTGTTTTGCAAAAATTCCTATCTATTATTTTAGATATGAAAATTGCATTGCTTGTCAAATTCAATTTCTTCATTGTCTTGTTCAATTTGCAAATCAAATTTAAAAAATTAAGTGGTTAGTTGTCAAAACCTTAATTTTCAAAAATCAACTTGAACTTGTACAAAAATTGGATTTACATTTAAGTTTCAGATTTGGAACTATTTTTAGATTTGTCTTCTTGCCTAAAATTCAAATTTTCAATTTCCCTCCTTTTTCCAAAATTCAAAATTTTAAAATTCAGTGGTTAGGTCCTAAAACCCTAATTTTCAAATTTACTTGGATTTTGTGTAAATTTGAATCAATTTCAACCAATTTCAGTTTTCTAAATATTATTCAAGATGGCCTTATCCATTAGGTTTGACCTTTTTCAAATTTTTAATTCAATTTTTATCTTTTTCAAAAACTTAATAGGGTCTTATTTTGACATTCAAACCTTAATTTCTCCTATCTAAACTTCTTAAAAGCAATAAAATTTTTTGGGTTAGCTCTAAAATCATCATAACTTTCATCCTTGGAAATTTTTGAAAAAGTTGGGTGGACTAAGTGCACTATCGACCTAGTCCTCAACTTTTTTCTCAAAATTTTGGGAAACTGTTATGTTTGTATTTAATTGCTTAAATCTAGAAAATTGGTTGATTTTGTCAAATTTTGATCCCTCTAAAATAAAAAAATATTTGCCAATTTCAACATCACAACTTTCAAGGAAAACATTTAAAATTAAGTGGTCAATTATAATCTGCCCTGATTTTGAAAATCTTAATTTTGTCAATTTTAATTTTGAAATTATGTGATATCCCATTGGTCCTAATTTTAAAATTTTAAATTTTTTTTATCATAAACACCCTTGTCCTAGGGAGACAGAGGCGCCACGCCCCTGTCCTTCCCTAATTCAAGACAAGAAGTGAGAGCACGAAGTGCGAGGTGCAAGAAAATGAAAGGTTAGGTGGCATGAGCATGTCTCAGGTCTCCAATCATGATTAGGGATTCATCCGCCAATGTGAAGAGCCAAATGCGGTCAAAAATTGCAAGCTCACAATTTTATGACGCTACACAACCAAATACAAAAAGGGGAATGGGAGTAGCATGGAAGGAATGATAATATGGAAAAGTCTACAATTTCAATAAAAGGAAAGGAAGAGAGGACTTGGAAGGAAAGACATACTAGAAAAGGTCAGCCTTAAACCACACACACTAAGAAACATATTAAGCCTAGAGAATGTCAGTCAAGTTTGAGTGTTTAACACTTTGAAGCCAAGAAGTCAAATATTAGTGTGTGTGATTTAAGTCATCCAAATAAAAAATGCAAAACATGTAACAAATAGAAATAAGAAAGACACATGATTATATTTAATATGTATACAATTGGAGTAGTATTAGGATGGGTGACCTCCTGGGAAGGTCCGATGCTTCACCTCTGTGAGCATCACCCAGACGCAATGAATGTTGAGTGTGCCATTCATTCTCATGAGAGATGGGTTCTTTTGAACTAACACTCATGAATCATGGTTCAATTAGTTTGACTCGAAAACTACACAATTGAATCTTGATAGCAATATCATCATTTGACTTGCTATGAAAAATATATCCTACTTATCATTTGATGAGCTAAAGGGCTTTATACTGAATGGTTCATAAGGCACAACACTTAGTAAAGGTTTTGTGAATGGGGTTGCAAGCTGAGTGTGCTTAACCTTGGAGGAAACTCCAAAGTTAAGTGTTCTCAAGTTGGAGTAGTATTGTGATGGGTGACCTCCTAAGAAGGCCCAATGCTTCATCTCTATGGGCGTCATGTAGATGCAATGAGTTCTAAGTGTACCATTCATTCTCATGAGTGATATGTTCTTGTGAACCACTACTCATGAATCTTGGGTCAATCAGTTTGACTTGAAAACTACATAGTTGAATCCTCATAGAAATATCATAATAAGACATGCTGATTTATGTTTAGATACATGCTTTCTTTATTCGTTTCAAATTTGAACTTTTTTGAATATATAATTTTTTATTGAATGACCATAAATACTCATTAAATTAATCTACATTTAAGATATTTTTAAAATAAAAATTTACATTTTAAAAAGGTTTTTGATTAAATATGTTTTATATTAATTTGAGATATATTATAATATAAAAAGACTATAACATTCAAATCCAAATATCTAAACAAGATAACGCCTTTTAAACTCGAGACTCTAAGACTAAACTACCATGTGCATTTGATATGTTAGTGAAACAACACACAAGTGGGTGGGGAAGCATAATTAAAATGTGGATGTGGCAATTTTCTTTATTTTATTTCCTCCACGGTGGGGACGATAAAAGAATCTTTTATAAATTAGAATGCCCACTCTAAGCAAATCCTAGACACATTTCGTACGAACTACTTCAATCCGACTGCTTCAGTAAAGGATGTAATATATAAGAAGTCGGACTAAAGTAGTCCCTACGAAAGGTGTCTACCAAAGGTAAGGATTTACTTAGGAGTTAATTTGCACTTTTTTCTATAAGTGGAGAACTATGGAAGCTAGTGAGACATAGGTAATAGATTTACACTACCGTTTTCTCCTAGTTTTTCAATATTTTTCCTTTCTAACGTGTTGGGTGTTTTTCTTTTCCTGTGCTAACACTCCAAATGGGCTAGTGGGCTAGAAAGAGGTTAGGATTAGGAGGTTAGGAAAGGATAAGGTTAGTTAAACCTAGGATTGAATAAGAAGAATGAGTTCCTGATCTGAATGATCAATTGACGGCTGCAGACGTCCGACCAAGACAATTTGATCAAATTTAGTTGCCCAATTTGACTACGTAAAGTAGCTTCGATTTTTTCCCTATTCGATCACTTAAAGAGCCCACTCCAGTTACTTTGTGTTCATTTCTTTAAATTTTTTGTTGAAAAATACGTGCTAGGAGGATGAGGGGCGGAGGGTTGTTGAGCCTATATAACCTGCTATGAGACAGGTGAGGTTACATAACTTGGCGTAACCTTCGACCATTGGTTTTTTCTGCTAATTTTTACCCCGTAAATCCCCTTCGATTCCATCCCCTACATTTGATCACTCAAGGACCAGCTGGTTGTAATTTTTGTTGCTTTCAAGTAGCGGTGTTTGTTAATTCCTCACTCAAGTTACTTGTTTCATTAAAATTTTCATGAAAAATACTTGGTTTAAACACTAAATCGGTCGATCTTGAGAAAATGTTTTTGATGTTGTTCTTTTGAGAGCAGACTGTGGTGTCCAATGATCTCGAACGATCGATGGTATTAAAACCCCAAGAGAGCAATCTGGAGTCGCAAGTAATAATAGTACGCTCACTGTGGCGTCGGTGATCACGGCAGCAAGCTTCGCAGCCATGTACGCAGTGCCCGGAAGTGTCAACAAGGTAGGGAGAGCTTTTAAGGACGACAACATTTCTTTCATCGTGTTCGTGGTCGCAGACATGTTACATGTTTCGTTGGTTATTGTTATGATTGAGGCCACTGTCTTGCATTTATTTGCAATCATCTCTCTGTGGGAAAGAACAGTGTTATTCGCCTTGACTTTCTATATTGGAGCCTTCGGGGTGGTGCTCGTCATTGAAAATGTGAAGCTCAACGGTCATATGACCATTCACCTTCTCTCAGTTATTCATTTCATAATATTGAATACAATTATATAAATGGTTGTGTGTAGCCCATGTATGATGTAGATTGGATATTGATTAAAACAAGTTATCCCTGCTTGAGAGTGGACATAGCCTTTATGGCGAACCACTATAAATCTCTTGTTTCTCGTGTTCTTGTTGTGTGTGTTTTTCTTTCTGCTGTGTTTTGTATTGATTATATATGTTTTCTCCACTCGTTTTAATTTAACAATTGGTATCAAAGCGTAGGTGAAGTTGTTGAGAAGAGATGGAAAAAGATGAAGCTGATTATGTCATTCACAAATTTATCGGTAATTTAGACTCGGAAGGAAGTGAAGTTGTATCAGCATAAGCTGAAACAATCCGCCATGTACATTGGTGGGATGGGTGGAAAAAAGAGGAGGTTTCAGCTGAAGAGGAGGAGGATGCTGGATATGTTTCCTTCTCGACTCTTGAGGCATATATCAATAGTTTTGACCGAAAAATTGATGATGTCCCTGTGGTGAAGGGGGATTTCGGTGGCTCACAATTAGAAGCAGAAATTGTTGAAGAAGTAGAAGAGTTTGAACAAGTTTAGGCAAGTAAAGATGAAATTGAGGAAGATGAGACCAAGAATTGGGAGGATTATCAAAGAACCAAATTTTGAGGCTAGAGGAAAATTTATGGCTCATGGAGCAAATATATTTTCTGGAAGATGAAATGGAATATTTGCACTATCGTTGAGAGGTGCCTTGCCTTGGCTTCATATGATGGTGCCTTGGCATGAAGAGGGTTAGGTTTTACCTGGAATGAGCTCACCGCTTGGAGGTGTGGAGATTTCTTGCCTTGCGGCTGAGGATTGTTTAACTTGCAGTGTTCTGGATTCTCTGTAAATAATTTTCGCTGGGGTTGATATGGATAGTGCATAGGTAACTCCCAAAATTACAGTAGGAGGGAAAGAGGCTAGGATTCAAAACCTCGATGTAACACCACATGAGGAAATTGAGAAGAAGATGGGGCCTTTGGATGATTCTTTGGAGCAGAGCAAAGACATGCTTGCGATAGAGTCACAACAGATAAAAAGAGCTGATATTGATAATCTATTTTGTAAATAGAGAAAATTAAATGAACGAGTAAGTGAAACACAAAAAAAGAAAGTGAATCCTCAACAACACTCCCTTGCCTCCATTGGATTCATGACACATGCCATGACCATGAGAAAAAAGATCTTGGAAATAGCCACGAAGAAGTCTACATTGAGCCCTAGGGAAAATGTGTGTGTGAATGTGGATACTCTAATGAATTTTGTTGGATCTGATGGATTTAAGATATCTTGATCATAGCTTTTCGTTTCCAGGCAAAGGGATTGTGGACGAGAAGTTAGGATCAGGCTCACTCATAATGTTGAACCACAAGGAGAAGGAAATTACCAATGCGCTTGAGCTGTTTTTGGGGAGGGATGTGAGGCATGGTGAGGATAACAAGAAGTTGCATCTATTTAATACGTCGTCAATTTCTTTGGCTATGGGGCTTAGAAGCCTAGGAAAAAGGATGAAGCTTCCCTGGAAGGGTGCAATTGGCATGAATTGTGCTAGTTTACCTAAAGAAAAGAGCAAGGGTTTGAATGAAGAAGATTATGCAAATTCTTCTTTCACTATTTGCAAGGAGCTTCTAAAGTGGGTTCTATATCTTTATATTAATTATTACTTGTTCACCTTAGGGGAGACCACAAGGCTTGCGACGATGGATTCGAGAGGGACCATTCTAGCCAGATCAACGTTTGGGAGAGGTTGGGGGATGAGGTGAATCAAGTGCTCCTCAATTTCTTAGAGATGGCTAGACAGATTATGGCGGTGGAGGCTAAATCATATGGTCATGCAGACTATTTTGGAAGGGATCATTATTAAAGTTTCTATGATGATCATTATAGATGTGTTTTTTTATTATAAGTTTGAACCTGTAGAAAATGCTATTCCTCATTGTGGATTAATGTACAAGTTTGTGCCTGAAAGAGTAGTAGGTGAGGATATTTTGAACTCTGATTTGAGTTGGAGAAGGCTTATCTAAAGTGTTCATGAACAAAAAATTACAGAGTTAAAATCTTGCAGGTTGGGTGTTATGTGAGTTTAGAAATGGAAGCAGGGATGCCATGCTGCATGGCTATATCAGTTGGCCTTCACGAGGGAGATTGTTGGGAATGTGAAGCCCAACAGTCACATGAGCATTCACCTTCTTACAACTATTTGTTTCATAGCTGAATAGAATTATATATATGGTTGTGTGCAACCCATGTATGATGTAGATTGAATATTGATTAATACAAGTTATCCTTGCTTGAGAGTGGACATAGCCTTTATGGTGAACCACTATAAATCTATTGTGTCTTGTGTCCTTGTTATGTGTGATTTTCTTTCTATTGTGTTTTGTATTGATTATATATGTTTTCTTTGCTTGTTTTCTCTACTCATTTTAATTTAACACTCCCCAACCACCACCACTAATGACCAACTTCATTAACAATTTTCAAAGTGGAGGGAAACATTCAACTCAACAAAGGGAATATGTTATCACTTCAAGATAAACATTATTATGAATACATTAAAAAAATGACATGTCATTATAAGGGATATTTATTGGTACTAGTGGGCCCTTATATACCTCAACCACCAGATTTCTAAGATGCATGCATTGACATTGTGACATCACTATAGGAAACTCAAAATGATTTAATGATAATGAAGGTCGAGGGGTGGTTAGATTCCCCATTGATGACCAAAGAAGTGGGATATGAATAATGGAAAAAGTTGTTAAAAGACCATATTTTTCAAACCAACATATTTATTTTAAAAATAAATATTAAAAAACTAAACAGAAGACACTACGATTAAATAAATTTAGATATATCAGCATACTTCAATGGTCATTTCACATTAATGAAATCATAAATAAGAAGCTCAAAATACTTTTTTAGACATTGACTAAGTAAATAATTTGTAAACTAAGTAAATAATTTCATAAATACAACCATAGAATTATAATATATCATGAATTAGGGAAAGTTGTATTGTTAACATTGATTTCCATACATCTTGACATAGACACGTGTATATCTAAATATGATCTCGTTATAGTGAGTTATATGATAGTATAAGCAATATATAAAAAAGACTCAAAGATATGGAACTACATTGAAATGTGGTTACAAATAATGCCTATCAAAAAACCATTGGCATTTGCTATTATCAAATACAGTACACAATTAGTTTAGTGTGCTTTAAAGCATTGATACAAGAAGACAACTTTAAAAAAATTACACAATTGGATTTAAGATTACTTAAAATCATAGAATATTATCTCCAAACTTATTTTGGTTCCTTGTTCTTTAACTTAATTTTGTAACAATTTTTGTGACAAAATTATTTTTTTTTAGATTAATTTTTTGGTAGAAATATTTATTGTTAATGTTGTATATGCAATGGTTGCTTGAGCTATCTTCATGTATAGAAAATAGTAGAGGTCATACCATCTTCATATGTTAAACTTATTACATTCTCCTTCACAAAATTTATACATTGTGCGTCATATTTCTACATAGTTGTTTACCATTATATTGGCTTTTGTATGTTAAAGACCATGATGTGGCTTAGACAACGTGTGCAAAATATTTGGCAGAATATTTCAAAGAAGAGTGGTCACATGGAATGAGATAATTGCACAATATGCACAACATATATTCTTTACATAGAGAGAAATATAGGATAGGATAATTAGAATTTAATGAAAATAGGGTGTAGGGTGAAAATTTGTTTTTCACCAAAATGTAGTAAAACCACTAATTTTTCTTAATGGACCATTACATTAAGGAGGAGAATAATCTAATAGATGTAATCTCTCCAAGATTAAGATTCTGATCAGAATCTTGGCTCCTTTTAAATGGGGAGTTTTCCTCAGAATTGAATAGATTTGAATTTGTTAAAGTTGTTAAAATTAGGGTAAATTTGTGGACATTGAAGAGATCGGTCATAAATAGTGAGTTGAAATTATCACTTGGAGCCACAAACCTAGATCTAAGCAATAGATGAAGTTTCAGATCCATTCCTAGAAGTTCGGCCTAAATTGTCAGGACAATGGTGGTGGTCGCCCTAGTCCTCCAAACTTTTCATCATCCAAAAGGAAACCAATTCGTTTAAGTGAATAATGTCGATCCTCCAAAACAAAACTCTGTACCTATTTCTTGAACACAAAAAAAGGGGAAATTGTTGGGAATACGGGTTTGCCTAAGTCAAAACCTAATTTATGAATTAATCTTAAATTAATAAATGAAAATACTGAAATAAATACTAGAAATATATACCTTAGATCTGCAATTGTTGATAATGATGCTTTTCTTCTTGAATGTAATTGTATAAAATGACATGAACATGAGAAAACCCAAATCACACACACATGCTTGCATATGAATGATGTATTTTTTCTCCACAATGGTTGAATGAAGAATATGCACCTTGAATATCTCTGAAAATTCTTGATAATGAACACTTTAGGGATGCAAGAATGCTAGGATATGTCAACTTATGATGCTTGGATGAAATTATGTTGGTCAAATGTCTTTATATAGGGGTATATTGGTAATTTATCGATTAGGCCAACCTTCAAAAGTCTTGCGTAGCCATAGAGATGAATTCCTGCCTAAGAGATAAGACTCATGCCCTAATTCAAAATTGGGCCCCACTAAGAGGGAACATGGTGCTCGGCGCCATGGTTCTTCTTAGAAAGGGACCAAAATAAAGCCTCAAGGAGAAGGGTACTCCACTAAGGAATCCATCAGTGGGTTTTCGTGGCATCAAAACTGAAGAATAGGCATAAAACGGACCTAGATAGGTGATGAGGGTAGGACATGCTAAAGTGGAGGCACAAACATGAGGTGTAAATTGGATCGGTGACAATTTAGAATCGTACATAGGGTAAATTAGTGTATGTGATATTTAGATTCCAACTTTAAATTTTTCACATATAGAGAAAGAGAAGTTTTCTAAATGCAATGGTTATTGGAGTTATCTTCACATATAGTGAATAGTGAATAGCTATCTTAAACTTATTTCATTCTTCTTCACAAACTTTATACTTGTACATCATATTTCTTCATAGTTTTGTACTATTGTACTGCATCTTGTACGAACTAAAAACCAAGATGTGGAGGAATGGACAAGGTAAATGAATGGTTTGATAGAATGCCTCAAATAAAAGTGGTCTCGTGGAACGCAATACTTAAATCAGAAAATGGCACATGAACTCACCATTTTTTAGAAGTTCAGAAGTTATTTCAAAAAGGTTGTCAATTGAGGGAGCGAAATGGCGGCGTTGGAAGGTAGTAGGATCGACAGTGGCGATAGAAGCAAGCCTACGGATGTGTGAAATTTTGGCGCTCAAGCCACGGAGGTTGGATCTGAGAGTGATGAAGTGGATTTTGCCTTTCCCATTGAGACAGGTAGATTGCAATCTACTCAGAAACCGGTTAATGCTAGGAAAGTAGACATGTTCCAGGGTAACAGATATTCTGGACCGCGGATAAACTATGGAAATCCATATTCAAGTGGTAACCAGTGCCCTATTGACCCGCATAAATGGAAGGAAAATGGTTTCATTTGGAATAGCAAAGGTTGGTTTTGCAAGGCTAAGCGTCCTGCTTCTGAGGCCCCCCGAAACTGGTATCCATCACCTGAATCTGGCATCTCCGGCATGGCAATCGAGAGAGGCAATCCTAATTCTGATCCTTTTCTGGTTCCTCTGAAAGCTCATTGCAATTTCCAAATGTGGAATGGGCGCTTTGGGCAAGATAACTCAAGGGCGGACCATGCCAGGTTTTGGAGATCCAACTTCCATACTAAAAATTGGAACCCTTGGTCGAACTGAGAGAGTTACCTTGACTTTCGAAGATGGACCTTCGTCCCTCAGTGACCCCGTCATCCTAAATCGGTAAGAAAAACCTCAAGACCTACCATCTTTTTGGATAAAAATAAAATCAATTCTGCTAGGTCAAGTTTGCTTGAGTTTTGCCTTTTCATCAAGTGGGGTGGTGGAAAACGGGTTAAGGACAACTTTGAATCCTGGTGTAGAGCACATTGGGGAAGGATATTAACATTAATATTTTCCCAAATGATTTCTATATGATTGATTTTATGAGCAATGAGGAGAAATGGCAAGCCAAAAATAAAGGTCCATATATCTTGGATGGCATTGAAGTTCACATCATTGATTGGTAGCCCAATTTCAACCACCAAACACATGTATTATTGGACAACAGGGTATGGATAAGATTGTACAATTGTCCCTCGGATTACTAGCACATTGATGTCATTAAGGATATATACAAAAACCTTGGCACCTTTGTATCGGCTGATGACATTTTGGAGGATAAATTATGGGGAAGCTTCCTCAGAATTTGTATTAGCACAGATCAAATCACCAAGATCCCCGATGAAGTTAAAATTATTGGTGCTGGGAAGATCTGGATCTAGAAGATTGATAGAGAAGATTAGTTGCATATTTGTCCTAAATGCTTCTTCTTGGACCACACCGGCATTAGTTGTGATGTTTCAGCTGCAATACAATGAAGTTATTCCTGTATGCAATTTCCTATTGAAGAAAAGCTGCAATCGGAACCTCCTCTCTCCACTGATACTGGGGAAGATTTTTGCAATGAAACTCATGATAATGAGAATGTTCCATTGACGGAGGCAACTCCTTTTAACATATTTCCTCCCTACTCTAGTCAAAGCGAGAGCCATCAAGATCTTCTCATGGTTCTGGAAAAGACTAAAACCTTATAGGCGGATATTGAATCCAAGTTAGTGGATTCGCTTCCACCCTACCCTCTTGTGCCTAGGAATCAACTGGTAATTGAAGATGGAAATTTCCACACTTAGGGTATGGAGGGTAGCACTCTGGGGGAGATGGGAGGGAAGATCTACTCATCGATAGGCATTGAATTGGAAGATGGTGAAATTGAATCCTCCTCCTCGAAGGGGGATGAAGAATTTGAACCTGACTCTGATCTTATATTGGAGGTTACTACAAAAGGTTTTGGGAAGTTAAATTCAACTATTGACAAACCAAATTTTAAGTCAAAAGGCGTGTGGGGGTGCAAATAAAAAAAATTATGCTAGCAGTGGCTGGTGCTGCCAGTGGTCAAACCAAACTTAATTTAGGGAAGGGAAATGCCCTTCCCCAAGAGCAATGAAACTCTTATCTTGGAATAATGGTGCTTGATTAAGTGCTAAATTGATGAAACCAAAGGAGATATTTGGCTACTACAATAAACTAAATGGAGTAAGGCTAAGACTGATGCTAAAATGAGAGTTTGGAAATAATGGAATGGGCTATTTAGGCAATCAGATGGAGCCTGTGGTGGCTTGGGAATCATTTGGAGTCCCATGAATGTTAGGATCTCTCTTGTTGGGGAAGATAAGTATTGGCAACATTGCTTGGTTACTGTTATTGGACGGAATGAGAATTTTAATCTTTTCAATGTGTGTGGACCATCTTCTATTGGTGATAAATGTGCTCTCTGGGATCTCTTATCCATCAAACTGAATAGTATTACCGATGGCAGTTGTGTGGTAGCCAGGGACTTCAATGTGATCCTTTCTAGCACTGAGAAAAGTGGGGGTATTCAGAGGATAGGTACGTCCCAGAAGGACTTTTTGGAATTTGTTGAGAAGAATCACCTTCTAGACATTGTTCCTAAAAATGGAGTTTTCACATGGACGAACCGGAGAGTGGGTTTTACTAATATTGCTGAACGGCTTGATCGGTTTCTTGTTACTGGTGAGTGGCTAGGAAAAAATATAGCTTTAGAGTCGTCGATTCTCCTACTTATCGGATCAAATCACTACCCGATTTGTCTGGAGGTCGCTATGGGTCAAGCGGACAGAGATACTCCTTTCCAGTTTGATAAAATGTGGTTTAGAGTGCCTGAGCTATATGATCTTATATTTGTTTGGTGGAATGAACCGATTTTTGGGAACCATTCGAGATTATTCATACTCGATAAGAAGCTCAAGTATATTAAGGTTAAGATCAAAGAATGGAATAAGAGCCAATTCAAGAATATTCATATGGAGAAATTAAGAATTAAGGTTGAACTGGAAGAAATAACCAACTCTGTTATTACTTCAAGAATGAATGAAGATTTATTTATCAAAGAAAATAAGTTCTCAAATCTGATCTTAATGAAATCCTTCGGTGTGAGGAAATCCATTGGCGTCAAAAATCAAGGGAGTTATCTCTAAAGGAAGGTGACAAAAATACCAAATTCTTCCACTGGTCGGCCATTGCCATTCGAAATAGAAACAAAATATCAGAGATTATGAGACCGGATGGAGTCACTATCAGGAACTATGAGGACATTGCGCAAGAAGTTGTAAGATTCTTTGATTCTTTGTTGAATGGTGATCACCAGATCGATCATGAAGCAAGAGCCATAATTCTTAACTAAATCCCATCTGTAATATCTAATAGTCAAAATTCAGATCTCTATACTCCTATTTTAATTGATCAAGGAAAACTACCTTCCAATTGAAACCTGATAAGACTCCTAGCCCTGATGGCTTCCCTGCTACTTTCTTCCATCATTTTTGGGATATCATCACTTGAGATCTACATCTTGAAGAATTAAGAATGAAAATGACTATGCTAGGTGCTATTAATCACACCTTTTTGACTCTAATCCCAAAGAAGTAAAACCCGCAACAGATGAGTGATTTTAGGCCCATTGCTCTATGCAACACGGTCTATAAGATTGTAACAAAGATCATAGCCAACAGATTGAAGTCCCTCCTTAAACACATCATATTAGATGAACAAAGTGGTTTTTCCCTTGGAAGATCCATTGTGGAAAGCATTATCATTGCTCATGAAATGCTTCACACAACCAGGAAAACCAAGGATTGTTGTATGATTTTAAAATTGGAAATTATGAAAGCTTATGATATGGTGGATAGGGATTTCTTATTTGATGTTCTTAATAAATTTGGCTTTTACAAGGAATGGATCACATGGGTTATGAGTTGTCTATCCTCCCCCAAATTCTCTGTTTTGGGTAATGGCTCATCTCATGGCTTCTTTTACTCGACAAGAGGAACTCAACAAGGTGATCC
This sequence comes from Cryptomeria japonica, assembly GCF_030272615.1. Taxonomy (NCBI): domain Eukaryota; kingdom Viridiplantae; phylum Streptophyta; class Pinopsida; order Cupressales; family Cupressaceae; genus Cryptomeria; species Cryptomeria japonica. Next base: position 733,388,976 of record NC_081409.1, read on the forward strand.
AATATCACTATTTCTGTTTATCATAATGGCTAAAGCGTTAGGTCGATCGATAAGAGCTCTTCAGCAAGATGATCGTTGGATTGGAGTCAATGTGGCAATAGGGGTTGAAAAAATGACTCATTTGCAGTTTGCCGATGATACCATTCTATTTGGTTTGGCTTATAGGAGGGAGGAAAGAACAATTAAATCATGACTCGATGATTACTGTATGGCTTCTGGGCAGAAAATCAATTGGCACAAATCTGAAGTGTTTTTGGTCAACACTCCAATTAACTTGCAAGGTGTATTATCAAGGATTCTTAATCTCAGAGTTGCGAATTTCCCAAGGAAATTTCTTGGAACCCCCCTCTTCATTGGTAGTAATAGAACTCACTATTGGAAGCATCTTATTGATAAGTGAAAATCCAAGCTTGCAATTTGGAAAGGCAAGTGGTTATTCTTTGCTGGGAAGCTCACTATGACAAAATTGGTCCTTTCTGCACTGCTGTTTTTTTCCATGGCTTGCCTGAGATTACCAGTGGCAATTGAAGATGAATTGATCTCTCTAATGAGAAAGTTTCTTTGGAATGGTTCAGATGACAAAGGGAAATTTCCTTTGGTAGCTTGGAAAAAGATCTGCCAACCAAACAAGGCAGGGGGTGCTAGCATTCACCAAATCTCGATTATGAATTTAGCTATGGGTGCAAAACTGGTTTGGGAAATTTGTAGTGGTGGGAGGCAAAGCAGGGCAAGGCTTCTGAAACATAAATATCTGGACTCCGTGGAGCCAAAAAGGATTCTCACTTTAAACAACCCCCATAGAGGCTCGGCTATCTGGAATTTTATTGTGGATAGCAGGAAAATCATAAGTGATCAGGTTACCTGGGATGTTAGGAATGGTAGGGATGCCTCCTTTTGGATTGACTCTTGGGTTGGTGAAGATGCCCTATGTCTCAATCCCTCTCTGCAACCTATTATGGCAGAAACTTGTCACCTTTGGGGGCACAATATCTGTGATTATGGTTATCCTACCCAAGGAAATGGTATTGCTAAATGGAAATGGAACTCCTTGGATCCCTTGGACTTGGATCGACATCAAAAAGACTTGTTTGCCAACATTCTTAGCAAGAGGTTTATTTTCCCTTCCCCTAAAAAGGACATTATTAGGTGGTGCAGTTCCTCTGATGGTAAATACAAAGTATGTTTTGGTTACAAATTGAAAGAAATGACCATAGACAAAAAAGATTGTCATGTTAATCTATTTTGGCATCGACACCTCCTTCCCAAAGCATGCTCTTTTGCCTAGTTGGTTTGTCAGAAAAAAATCTTAAATAAAGAAAGACTCCATTCATTGGGTATCAATGGACCCAGCAGATGCACTTTATGTCTAGAGCAAGAAGAGACTGCGGATCATCTACTTCTCCACTGGAAATTCTCCAGCCACTGTTGGTGGCATTTCATGGGAAAATTGACAATCTTCGACCCCCTCCCATCAGGGCTGGATAAGTGGTTCTCGCAATGGCCTAAACTAGTAGGTAAGGCTATTTTTGTTGACTTGCTTTATATCTTTCCATCACTTCTGATTTGAGAAATTTGGGAAGAAAGGAATCGTAGAATCTTCAAGGGTAAAGTGATGAGCTTAATGTCTCTTTGTGGGAAAATTGAGAACCACCTCATTGACCTCCTGAATGAGGCTGCTCAATCCAAATCATTAAAGAAAAATTTATACACGGACTAGGATTGTAAGATTAAGATGGCTCTTCCAAATCTACTCATTCCACCACTTTTTGGCTTGGGAAGCCCGGTGGATCAAGTCAATCCAATAGTGGGGGTGAAATGAGATGCGCTAGAGGCTGGGTGGAGCAAGGTAAACTTTTATGGTGCTTCTACAAGAAATCTGGGTCAAAGTGGTATTGGTTGTATTTTGAGGGACTCCGATGGTTTCTGTATACAAGAAATCTTTGAAAAGATTGGATTTTCTACTAATAATGAAGCTGAATTCAGAGCGGCTTTAAGAGGTCTTCAGTAATAACATCCCTAGTTGGTTCCTTAACCAGTGGCTTCAACCGATTCTGGTGCTTTTAGCCACCTTTCATGAATTTCTAGTTAGCCACATCTACAGGGAAGGTAATGGTGAGGTTGATAGACTCTAAATTGGTGGTAGCCGTTGGTGACTCCCCCTTATGGCATGCTTATCCTGCCAAGCAATTTGGTTTCTAGTTGAGCTTATCAGTAGTGGCTTCTACTGATTGTCTGCTCCTCCTAGATGATGGTTCTTTGTTGGGCCGGTTGGTGTCATAGTATTGCCTCCACCGGTTCTCATGGTATCCTCACTATTTCATTGAGGGTGGTGCTCTTTGGTTGGGTCTCTTGACGATGCACTCTTCTCTCTCCTTCCAATTGAGTTTCTCTCTGTATTAATCACTGGTTGTGGTGCAAACTGGTGTATTGCTCCCCGGTTTCCGCTTTACTCCCTCTCAACCTAATGGTCATGGTTTCTGGTGGATAGACTAACCGACTGACTTTATATCCTATTAAGGTTTCTTCTTGTCATCGAGATGTGACGCATTGCCGTCATCATTGATATGTGCTGGTTTGGGCCCCATGGCAATTGGATATAAGTGTACTTTAATTAATATCTAGTTACTACTAGATCCTTTCAAGATTTGTTTATGATTACTTGATGGTTAAAGTCAGTCGACATTAAGTTAACGAGCTTTGGCTCAGATGTTGTTTGGACATTGGCATTTCATGCGTGTGTGTATTCAATTGGCATGAACTACTTGCAGGGTTTTGTATTCTGTGGTTTGATGTATTTCTATTTAACAATGGAATGCCCTTATTTTTCTAGCAAACAATTTCTTTCCTTTCTCGGTGACTTGCTATGGAGAGCCCAATTCTCCTTGAAGCTACTTATCACCAGATGGCCTTCCTGAGTGAAATCACAGACAAACTTATGCAAGAGGTCCTCTTCTCTCGACATCCTCTTATTCTTCACAGCCTTAAGAGGATTTTGGGAAAGGAATTCCTTATGGCTTATCATAGGTACAGAGCCAATGCCGATATCCTGACATTTTTTCTTGCAATGATAATATACATGGGTACTAGCAAGTAGAGAGAAAAACTGTTAACTCAAATGATGTTTAAACATCGACTATTGGGGGAAATTGATGCTGTATTGGACAATATTGATGCTAATCTAAGAATTCCACTTCCCCAAAATTAATATATGTCCTTAGGCAATGGGGCAGAGGTGAGGAAGATTGTGATTGTTAACTCCCTGGATTTTAATACTCTTCAAGAAACCTGACCTGTCATTTCCAGGAAAATTGAATTCCTACTTAAAGCAACTGGCATACAAAATGGCTTCACATCGGAATGGAGGGAAAAATTTCTTCGTGATGAAGAACTAGTGGGTGCTGATGATTTTGGGATTTTGGAGAATGGAGACTTGGTGGTTGGTATTGACTAGGAGTTTGGGTTGGGTGAGGAGTGGTTCCCAAACAACTATCTACTCCCTAGGGAGAAGGCAGAATCGACAGCTCACTCGAACTATGGTACTGAATGCCCTATTGTCCTGGATGTGGCTCATGCTCTTGTGGATGGTGCTTTTGAAGACTCCCTTTGACTCCGGTTGTCATTATGCTCTTCGGCTTCTCTAATTTTGTTATTGTTTATTTTTGTTTTAAAACCTCTGCTATCTACTTCTAAGAGGTTAGTATCTATTGTCTTGTACTCATCCAGCCTTCAGTGCTGGTTTTTCTTTGTTTAAGGAATAAAGCTAAGGTAGGGGGTTTTCTTCTTGGTTCTTTCCCCCTACCGCTCTCACTGAATCAGGTCTTGTATTCTCTTTTTTTTTATTAATACAAGGGTGTTGCCCCTCTGCAGCTATTTACTTATTAAAAAAAATAAAATTAAATCACAAAATATATTCATTAATAAGGACTTAGAAATTTTCAAGCAAATACCAATGATTGATGAAAAGTTGAATCCCACAGCCTTTCCTAGCTATACTCATACCTATTGGGAGATTTCAAATAAGGGATGTCCATCTATCATAGCATAAAGGATTAAAATGAAAATTGAAGAACATGAATTAATATAATTTTTTTTTTAGAATGTAATAATTGCAAGGTCACTATGAATTACATCATCATTTCTTGCTCAAAAAACTACTCTTGGAGTTTTGTGTAATAACTATGTCCTCATGGAGTTATTTCTTGTGGTGGAAAGCCTAGACCTATAATTGATCCTCTACATGTCATATAGTAGCATTATTTGCCTTTCACATATATGTACTGAAATTCTAAGGAAATTGAGCAATTGTCATGATTCACATTTTATCTCAAAAAATGTGACTTTGGAGTTTCCCCTTCATGTTTAAATTCGGTACCAATTTAATTTCTAAAAAGATTGAAATTGTTCAAAAATGAATAATCTAAAATCTTCCACACAATATTGCAAACCTAAAATATTCAAATCATAAATTAAATGTAAAGGAATAATAAAGGAGAGAGGTAAAACTTGAAGAAGTGACCATTTACATTCATTCTAACATGTGGAATTCAAACAAATTTATGATATTTTTTATAATTGTTCTTCTAATAACAATTTGATTAGCCTTTTTGCATGCACATATTATTCATTTGAGAAACTCCAAGTGGTTTAATCATCAACAAAATTATAGTCTTGATAATAAATAAAATCTATAATTTTTTAAAAAAAATTATTATATAAGAAGGTAGACAGTCCTAAACCAAGAAAAACAAAAAGTTGCAAAGTTAAATCTTCAAGCAAAGAATAACCCCCCGGAGGCCAAACAAAAAATAGAGTCCACCCTTTAAAAATAATAAAAAACTTTGATCATTTTGTAGCTATTTTTGCACATCCTAACTAACTTCCAACTTCTATACTAATCATCCCATTTAAAAACATCATCAATAATCCTAATACTTAAAGTATTACTAAAAACACCAGTAGTGAGCATATTGATAAGATTTTTATTAGTCCTATAATAGTAAGAGTTAACATTAAAGGGTACACATACCCAACATAACATCCTTAAAATTATCAACCAAAAAGAACAAAAAAATGAGAATCAAAGAGAAGCTAATCTTTCTTGAGAAGGTTCCAGTCATGTTGGAGTCCCCCAAGATTGCATTCCCAAGTGTCATCTTCTCCTCTTCGTCATCCACAATGTGCTCCATCTGACCCAGCTTCTTCTTGTTCTTTTTAATCCTCCCCTGGACCAAAACCGTGCCCAACATAGCACTTTTCATAACCCCATCCGTAATGCAGCGAAGGAAGCTTAAGGAATCACACAGGTTTTGAATCTTCAAATTTTGTTTCTCATTCTTCATCTCAAGGGTAGAAACTCTCTACTTCAGCTCTTGTAAATTCTCTTCTCTTGTTGTCATCCATCTTAGTAGGGGAGTACTAGGAACAAGGGACCATCTCCTCATCACCTGACAAATTAGGGACCTCACGGCTATGTTCCAGAGTATCCGATTCTGCCTCAGTCTTGTTGATCTCATCCCCATCTTCCTCTTCTTCCATTTCCTCTTTTAAATTCTCTTCAAGATCATCCTCCTCCTCTTGGAAATCCTCATCCTCAGTATCGTCAACAAAGTTATCCTCCTCCTCTAGATTATAAATTTCCTCTAGAATTTTAACATTGGCCTTGCTATCAACATTTTTAATTTACTTTTTTATTTCCTTAGTCTGGAGCCTAGCTGACCTCCTTTCCCCAAAGTAATCAAATTTTTCCTCTTCATCTTCCTGATAGTGCAAGTCTAGGTCTATGGTGATACTTTTACTAGTTGACTCTTTGTCAGTTTTTTTAGCTTTAACCGGGGAACTCTTGGGGGTTTCTATCTTTCCCTTATCAAGGTTCACATTTAGCAGGGCAAGTTTGACTCTTTATCCAGGATAGCAAGGGTATGTTTTCCTCTATTCTCAGCCAAGGATGTGGAGTTGAGTGAACACTGAGACATGGGGTTAGCTAGAACAAGCTTGGATGACTTACCATGATTTTTATGATAGTTTTCCTCATTTCCAAGAATAGGAGATAAAATATTAAGACTGGGGGAGTGGTCCACAAAAAACTTGTAAAGGAGATAGATAAGGCCCTTGTGTAATGGGGGCTTGACACCATTTTAAATGCACAATAGTATATCTTCCTTCAAGCATAAAATACTTCATAATATAATAGCTAACAATAGGGAACAATTTCAATAGATCCAAGCGACCATACCCATTCTAAATTGCCTCTCCCTTTCTCAAAGAATTTTTTCATAAACCCTTTGTAGTCTCCAATGTTTCGTCTTTCCACCTGTTCACCATCATTTGGAAAACTAGTGACCTTCGTGATGTGATCTGGCGTAACAGTGAAGGAAATCCTCCCAATAGTCACAACACCATTCTGCCAAGAGTTGCAAAATCTCGCCATCAGAGATTTATTGTAACCCTTCATTGCCAGAAAGAAGGGGGTAAAACCAGCATTCTGAAACAACTCCCAAATCTCCTCATTGTCACAAAGCCCATCACAATTTTTAGGCTCATTTTTCTAAAGAGGGCCCCTCATGTCGGAAGGACAAATAGAGAAAATATTATCTCTATGAAAGTGACTGAAGAGACAACTTAGGTTTTTCACAATCGTAGGAAAACATAAAGAAATATTTCTAGAAAGGTCATTTTTTAACCTTTTCACACCGTTCTCATCACATGTGTGATTTCCTTTCAAATCATTAAACTTTAAGTATCCACAAAAAAAAAATGCTGCCTTTACTTATAATAAAAAACCAATCTAAAAAGATACATTCAGAATCATGAGCCTTAGTTCCCCTACCTACCTCTAGACTCTTCAGGCCCATGTCATCACTGTAATACATAGTCTAGCTACAAAAAGAGCACGTAAGCATAAAGATTTAGCTCACCCAAATCCTACCCATCATACTAAAGCTCTAGTCTCTTTCATGTTCACTCAAAAGACATCCTCTCTTCCCTTTCTTCTAAGGTAGTGTCCTTCTTTGGGGAATGAAGATTATTATATGCATATACATACATGATATACGTGAGATATCATACAACATACTGACCTTGAGGAAAGCGACACTACCTTATGTTTTGTGTTCATTATCCTTGGGTTCATACCTCGATTAGGGGCTAAATCCTTGTGATAATGTGTTCCCTCATTATCTCTCTCTTGGGTGTATCCTACCTTAAAGAAATTGCTCTTGATAAGGTGCATGCGATCGCTTTAATGTGGGGGCATACACTCCGCTCATATTTTCCATGTGATTCTTAGAATTACTTAGCAAAATTTGTTTTTCTTTGTAATCTTTTTATCCTTTCTTTCATTGCATATTGTGAAGGGAACTTTGCTACTTGCAGTCATGGCTCTCCCCTTCTCGATCTTCCCTTTTACTTTGTCAATCAAAGTCATAAGATCCTAAGTCCATTGGGGGCTTGGCACATCTTTCCTCCTTGACATGGTGAAAGTCTTTCAATATTGTTTCCTTGTATTTTATCGGTAGTATTGGCGTATGCTTATACTTTCACTAAAGTGGGGGATAAATGTAGAGTCATAAATTGTGACCCTAGCAATTTTTGACTGCATTAGGGTCCTCACGCATGTGAGTTTGAACCCTCTAGCCTGATTGAAGATCAGAGATTGTGCAGCTTGTAGAAACAATTTCTTCCTTGGCCTCTGCATCACCCCGTCCACACTCTGCCCTAGACAAAGGGGTAGGAAAGGGGCATGGGATCCCTATCCTCCCAGGACAGGGACGTGGTGCTCCTATCCCTGCCCTATTTTGGGGGTAGGACCCTTCCTAGGGTTGCATCGTTGGTTGTGACTTAAGCCGGAAACTCCCCTGATGTCAGTCTATGATGAAATTCAAATCCACCAAACATGCATTTAAGGGGGCATTCGCTCTCTCATCTGGATGAGTTCAATAGGTGGAAGTTGGATAAGATTGGAGTATGCATAGGCGATCAAGCATTCTTTTCTAGCATTGAGCATTCTCAAGTCTCCCTTCAAGGCTAGGTGTGGCATTCAAGTCAAGGATTTAACCATTCAAGAGGAGATTGATTTCAACATTCAATTCCACAAAAGCACTTCTATCAAAATTTCTACTACAACCTCCCTTGAAGTGATTTACAATTTAGTCTTTCATTTACATCTACTTGCAAGTACTTTCTTTCATTACTTGGTTAATTTTGAAATTGGGGTTTGACCTAAAGGAAAAAACCACCAATCCCAACCCATTTTCCTCTCTTTTCTATGTGTAGGTTGCAGGTGTGCAATTGTACTTTTGGATTCAGGATTCATTTGTAGAGGCAAAAAAACCTTTTTCCTTTCACGGATTTTATAGAGGACTATGTACATTCCCACCATGGTCTGGACAACTTTTCCTCAAGTTCGCAGGGCGACTTCTTCTTGACATTTTATTGCCAGATCCAGGTGCACAACTTCATCCCATATTCCGATCTCAAGTTATAATTGATTCTTTGTCACTTTTGCGCTGCATAATTCAATCAATTCCTTTCCATTTCAAACAAGGAAGAGGGGATCAACTTAGCATACCCAATTCATTCAAAATTCAATCTACCATCTTTGTGTGGACAGATTGAATCTAGTGAATTATCCTCTCCTTCCTAATGTAACAGTGAAAAGTACTTGATGGGTAATCAATAGTGAAACTCTCATCTCTCTTTGAGGGAAAGGGTAGTTTCCTGCTTGATCTATCATTCACCATTTTCCCACCATTACACTTATGATGATATCGATTTTCTCTTACAATTTGATCTCCTCTTGCAATAATGATAATTTGATCTACTCTGCTCTTTTTAATTCTTCCTTAATTCGATACATGGTATGAATGAGATCATCCTCCTTATATACGCATAAGGTACCTCTTCACTGAGGTCGACCTCTTAAGAATTTGGTTTTATTTAAAATATAAACTATTTTATTGAGGTGAATGAGGCAAATCATCCCATGAATTGGCCTCACCCACTTATTTATTTATTTTATTAAATTCAACCATGAATAATTAAGTGAGAAAGATATCTCACATAGATATCACATCAATAGTTTTGAGAAACCAAATTTGATAAGGACTTCGTACAAGAATTGCCAATTAACCCTGTCATATGCCTTCATCATGTCTAATTTGATCATTATTTCCTCCTTATATGACATGATTGAATGAATTATATCATGTACAATCAAGGCTCCCTCATCCATTTCCCTTTCAGGGACAAAGCCATCTTGCTAGACATACACAATTTTTTGAATCAAGACAACCAATCTAATAGAAATAGCTTTAGTAATGATCTTGTAAATTATGTTACATAGAGAAATTGGTCTAAAACCTATAAAGGATGTGGGATTAGGAATATTTAGAATTAACACAATTAAGGTGGTATTGAATTGTTTCAATACATTTCTATTTTTTCTTGATTCCTCCACAACCTTCCACACATCCGACCCCAAAAAAATCCAACATTTCTAAAAAAACAACAACCAGAAAACCATTTGGCTCTAAAGCCTTGTCTGGATGCATGGAGAACACTGCATTTTTCACTTCCTCCAATGAGAAATGTTTCATCAAATGTAAATTATCTTGATTTCTAATTAGATGGGAGATATGGTTTAAAATTTCTTGAGTTTTCATTTCTAATTGATCATCCTCTTCGTCAGATTTTGACAAAAGAGAAGAAAACAATTTCATAGCTTCATCTTGAATTTTGTCAATATCCACAATAGTCTCACCATCTCCATTTTTAATTTGTGTTATAGTATTATTAACTCTCTTCATTTTCACGAAAGCATGAAAAAAAATCGTGTTTCAATCTCCTTCTCGAAGCCATTACTCCCGAGACTTTTGTTTCCAAAATATCTCTTCTCTCAAGAGGAATTATTGAAGCTGTGAATTTAGGGATATTTGTTGTTTATATGTCTCCTCATTAATGTCATTCTGAATAATATTTTCATGCAAAACTTTTAAAGATTCTTCTAGCTGAGCCTTTTCCACAAAAATATTTTTGAAGACCAGTGAATTCCACTCCTTAATCCTTGATTTCAACCACTGTAATTTCTTATAGAATTGATACATCCTTAAACCTTGAACAAATGGAGCTGAAAACCACCATTCTTGAATCTTTGGGATGAAAGAAACGTACCTAAACCACATATGCTAAAACCTAAATGAAGAAGCATAATTGTTGACAATAGGCTTAAAGGGAATATCCAGTTGAAGCGCAAAGTGGTCAGAACCTGATAATGGTAAGATTTGGGTATTTGCAATCCCAAAAGAAAAACACCACGATGGATTCACAAAGAATCTATCCAATCTTACGACAATATGGTGAAATCCTTGCCTCCTATTCATCCAAGTAACTATCCCATACATGGTACACAATCCTTAAGGCCATTATTGGAAACAAAGTCATTAAAATATTGCATAGACTTAGGAGGGGGAATTATGCCTCCTTTCTTGTCTATTAAAGACAAAACTGCATTAAAATCACCCCCCAAAATGAATGGATCATCCAAAAACTATAGAAGAGAGTGAGACAAAGAGTCCCAAACAACCTTCTTACCCGCTGAAGAGTTTGGTCCATAAACCAAAATCAAATGAAATCCACCCCTAGCAGTTGTAACCTGAACATGAATAAAATTTGATTTCACTTTAAACTGGCTGTAATCTAACTTTAATGTCTCTCCAAAGAATCACCAATCCTCTTGAAGCACCAATGGTCTGAGATGCAACATATTTCCAACCTTTCCAAGATTTTAAAGGGTTGTGACTCTTGATTTTCTGAGAACTTAATTTCTTGAAGTAGAAATAAATCAGCCCCACAAGACTCCATTTGATACTTGATGAGACGTCTCTTGTTAGTGGCATTAATTCCTCTAACATTCCATGTTACAATCCTCATTGATGATCAAGAGAGCCAAGGGATCTTCCAAAACATAATTTATCATTTAGAGTAGATTGTACCCCCAATTGGACTTCCTCTGTGGTTTTTTTAAACAATCTATTCTTTTTTGGTGGCTTGCCTCTCCCTTTAGGTTTGGTCACAGTAATTGCCTTCTTAGACCATGTTTGATAAACAAAAGAGACTACTGGCTTAGTGTTTTTACGTTTATCTTCCATTTGCTGCTCCATAGGAATAATCCTTTTCTCTACCAAGGCATCAAGCAAGGACCCTTCCCAACACCTTTAACTTCTTGTTGCTGCACTAGCAGAGCCAACCTTTGCTTTCCCATACCAACAGGATATGTTATCTCCCCAGGTGGCTCTATGGGATGCTGATTTTTTTTTTTTGATAGGTAATGGGCTGAAGCCAATAAGGTGTACATACCATATCCTCTTGTGGGACTTGAACTCATGACCTCTCTTTCAAGAGCACAATTCTCCACCACTAGGCCCAACTCAGGTTGTACGAGATGCAAAATTATTGCATCCTGTTGATGCTTATGCAAAAAAGACCTTTGATCCTCAGCTATATTCAAAACAATTAGATTAAAAAAGGGATTATTGATCTTTATCATATCCAGGTTAGAACCTGAATTCTTTAATTGAATTGGGGGCCATTGCTCCTAACCATCAGACTCTCGTTGAAGGCATTGAGATCTGTGTTTCTAAGCATAACACCTTGTTGTTGTAACAAGTCATCTAAAAATAGGGAGCAAGTTTTGTTAATCTGCTCCACAACCAGATTATCATACTCATTCTCCATAAATGGTTCTTTGAACTGCATCAAAAACTCCTTATTCTTTCTCAAATGCGATTTGAGAGGATTCAGAGAATTTGTAATATTACCCACAACTGGCATAGAGATCTGAAGAGGAATAGATTTAGACAGACTTGCGTTCATCCACCATTGTATTAATATGTGAGATAAAACATTTTCTTTTTCCATAGGATTGATCTTATTAATTACTCCTGGAGATAAAATAACTTGAAGCTGACTCTGTCCTCCTGTTGTACAAAAAAGACTATTCATCTGAGGAATGAAAACCTCCTCCCTATCTTACTCATTATGAGAAAAAAAACCCTTATGACAATTCACCATCGTATGAGTAAAAAATAAATAGAGATTTGGGTTAGAAGAATGATCGTTGCAAACTTTAAGTACTTAGCAGTCGATACCTTAACATTGAGAGTTGAAGTGGCCCAAGTAATCTGAATGATCCTCCAGTGTTTTGGGGTCTTGAACAATAATAACTTGCTCCCATGAACCATATTTGGAAACAATTGACAAGCTCTTAGGAAAGGGTTTTGAGAGATCTAAAAGCAAACACACTCTAATTGGGAGGCGAGTCATTTCAAAAGGAATAAGATCATGTTTGACAAAAAAGCCTATCTGGTTTGGAAATATTTCAATCAACTCCAGATCTCTATACTCTAGCGGTAAACACGGAAAAGAAATCCAAAAGGGAGTGAACTTACAAATTTCATAGTTAGACTTAAAATTGGGAATCCATATCTGAGTAAAGAGTCCAAACCCATTGCAAAATCACCCCTTAAACCTATGAATTAAATCTCTATTCTCTTTCGAGTCAAATATAGCAATGAAAAACTGAGAATCATTATCTATAAAAAATATTTCCTTAACCCCTCTCCAGACCTTCTTTGCCTATGAAAGTAGCTCAGATGGGTAAGGAGAGAAATTCTGGAACTTACCAATAAGTGCTTTACCTTGAAGATCAGAAATCTAAGGCATAAGAAGATTCTCTGGCAAAACAACCCTAAACGAGTCGCCTTCTTGATCTCTGCCATCTTTAGGAGGAGCATCTTTACTTTGCAAGGAGCTCTTAGATACTAGATTCTTCCTCCTCTAGATTTTATGAGTATGAGCCAAACCTCGATTCATGATTTCAACACCTAAAACTTTTGATAAGATATTCTGCTTAGCCCAATGGTGCTCCTTAATATTCTTTGGATTGAATGGTGCTCTGGTAGAGGAGGGTGAAGAATGCTTCCTTACTTGAAGCGGGATATTGTTTGGCTCTGATAGAAACCTAGGGGTTTGCAACAAAATAGTGTTTGGCCACGATATGAAAGATGGAAGATCATGAGATTGGCCTTCTTCATTCTTAGAGCTCTTAAACTTTAGATCTGCCTGAACCTCCTTATAAAATTTATTCTGAAAGCCTCTATCTTCTTCTGGTTTTCGAATATGATCAAACTGGTTTTCCTCAGATGTCAAAAACTCCTTGCCTTCCTTTGCTAAAAGTGCCTCGATGATTCAAAAAAGATTGATTTTTTGACATGTGGACATCTGCCTAACCCCCTGATAATCCTTGTATCTTCCTTCAACACCATCTCAAAGCTTGTGCCACCCATTGGCTCTGGTCTGGTTCAAATTTTCAAAAACTTTTTCCGCTCAATGCCGTATTCTGCTTGCGGACGCCATTTTGAAACCAAATAAATAAACTTAAGGTTTAATAGAGGTATATCAATATCATGTATGTAGCTTTTGGTAGATAAATGTTAATAATAAAAAGAGGGTCTCAAGATTATTCAAGGAATTCCTTGGCCAATAAGTAGCTCAACAACATGAGCGAATTTAGGGTCCAAAGAAAAAAAAAATTATAAGAACATGGACTTGTTATTTCCTACATATCTTTGAGCCTCAATCATGCTTTGTATAAATGTTACATGAAACTAAGGAATCAAATTATTGCCTTGTGCAAATATCAACAAAAATTTGGCTAAGAGATGATGAATCATTAGGAAAATAGTATCGATGATTAAAGATGGAGGCAAGGACATTCCAAGTGGAGAAATAGTGGTACAAAATATAACATCCGTTAAAGATGGAGGCAAGGACATTCCAAGTGGAGAAATAGTGGTACAAAATATAACATCTGTTTGCTAGCTAGACAACATAAGAACTTGGGAGAGTACCTCATCCATATCTCCTGAAACTACTTCAATGTAATAACAACCTCCTAAGCCAAGGCATCTGACCAAAAATATCTCACGGTATGATTGCAATCCTATTATTTACCCGAGAGCAATCTAATGTTTGATACATATGTCTATTCAAAATGATAGGAGGCTAAAAGAAATCATTGATATACTTAGTTTTCTTCAGCTTTGCTTCTAAGATAAAATTTTTCCTTATTTATATCTCTATTCTAATTGTGTACAGCTTGGATTTTAAATCATATTGTGAGAAGAAAATATTTTATGTATGTTACATTATCAAGTATTCAATTCTTCATCAATAGAGTTTCCACATTCAAAGAGGAAAATAAATTATTCTTTTCAAGTTTGACTCTTTAAAATCAATAAGTTCTCAACTTATAGCCAAAGTAATTTTCTTTTTGAATTATTAATCTTAAGTAGAATCACTATTTCTTTTTGGTTCCTTTTCCCTCAACCACCTCAATCCTAAGATAACTTACCGCCAATGTCTAAATCCAGGGAAATATATGGACAATGAGGAAACAATCCATTTTCAGATTAAGCGAGAGAAAAAGGCAACATAATAGAAGGGAAAACAAGGCTTCCTCTTGTTTGAGTGCTACTAATATTGAGAGGTTATTTTCCAGGACCAAAAATAAATGGAGAAAATATCTCTAATTTAGGTTGTTAGGCTACATGACGTGACTATTCTGAATAATATAATTATTCAAATCTATTTATGTATGCAATAAATTTTCACAACAATCGTTTACCTCATAAACACCATCACACACAAATTATCTATGGATACAACATCAGTAATTTTTGTAAAGCTTAATAGATTACTAGCATTAAATTCTTGAGTGATAGGAGAACATCTAATCTACTATATACAACATTATAATTTAGATTTTATATTTTTGAAAAATAGGTAGATGGCCAAAATTTTACAATCAAACTAATTCAGAATCCTACATCAAAAGTTAAATTTGAATGAAACCCTAATGATAAATGAAATAACAATATTCAAATGAGTTTGACATACTTGGGTCTGGTTCGTAGAATAGAAACCCTCAAATTATTTTTTATCCTAGTGATGAATCTCTACTAAGTAATCCATAAATAGTCCAAAGGCCCCACTATCATTCTAGAAAGGCTTCCTAACTTGGCACAAATTACACAACATTGCAAGATAATTTTACAATATCTGATAGATATGGATTATAGATAAATTAGATAATTAATTAAAATATGAACTTGTGGGTTCCTTTAATCTCTTAAAACTCTTGAGAATCCATGAAGATAAAATACAAATCATAAGATGTCTTATATTGATTTATTGAATAAGACCACCATAGGTCATATAGATTTATAACATTGTATTACATTCATGGACACTTGTATAATATTTAGTCTTTCACATATCCTAAATGAGCTTTCTTATATGTTTGAAGATCCTCTAAAAATGTTGAATAGTAGAATGTTTTGTTTCTTTAGATATGCATGTAGGACAAAAAAAATTGGTTGACATAGTGTGTAGGGAGAAACCATGTTGCAGATGTCATAGATAGATCTTTGAGCCTTGAAAATATCATACTACAATAAAAGTACATGCAAAATATCACAAAAATCTTGTCATAAAGATTTTTTATAGAGATATTCATTAATCATGCTTATATCCATGTGAAGAATGATGGAAAAAATTCATATCAATAGTTGAAGAATCATTCCAAAAGACATGGAAAATTGAATGTTGTTAAAAAAATGAATATTTTTTATAACACCATCCTAGCCAAGACATCTCCAATTGTTTTCGATTAAAAGAAGCAGCAAAACAAGGGTGCTTATATCACCAAAAGTATATGCAAAATATCACCAAAATTTTACAATAAAGATTCTTTATAGAAATATTCATTAATCATGCTTATATCCATGTGAAGAATGATGGAAAAAATTTACAAAAAGAGTTGACGAATCATTCCAAAATACATAGAAAATTTGAATGTTGTTACAAAAATGAATATTTTTAATAATTCTATCCTAGCCATGACATCTCCGCTTGTTAAATCCATGCCTCTTTAAGTATAAAAAATGACTTTATATATCTTTATCTATTAGGTGTAGGACCAAATTGAGCCAGAAATGAAACCCTAACCACTTACAACTACTTGCTAGTGAAAAATACTCAAATCAAATGCCAAAGCTATGTGTAATCTTTCTGAAAAATTAAATTATAGTACAATCAATTATCAGTACTATTGTTATTATGTCAGGTCCTTTCTCAATGATTATATATGGCATTCTAGGCTATTTTAATGAATTGTAGATAAAACTCAGAAAAAATTCAAAGTTTAGGAGGAACTCTTGCCAAAACCTATGGTCAGTCCTGTTACTTAGAGTTGGTCTAGAAGTGAGCCAAGTAGGGTACTAAGTTTGATGCTTGATAATAAGAAAACATAAGGAAAAAATAGATTTAAGAGCTTGGATGATTGTCATGACAATCTTGAAAAGTCCAAAAAAAAAAAAGGTTTGTTATTTAGAATTCTTTTTAAAGGTTTAGACTAAGATTGTTTACATTAGGTGGACAAAAGGGTAGTGTAGATGGAACAAGTATCACACAAAATTTTACTTGTGGATTATGAAAAATATTAACATGGAAGGGGTGTTGCAAGGTGTGCACCCTTGGTCTCCTTGTGTTGTGCAGTGGAGCGCTCGAGTTTGTGACATGGCCTAACCATCTCCTGTGGATTCTATAAGTCTAGTGGTTGTATCAAGTATTAACAGGGTGATCTTTTGGTGGAATGGCTACTGCATTTGTAACAAGTGGTATCAAAACTTGGTCACAGGATCAAACCCCCGATTGCATTGGAGGTTTGTTGCAAATTTTCTCCTATTTTTTCCAATAGTTTTTCATCTTTGACGCATTGGGTG
Source organism: Cryptomeria japonica (assembly GCF_030272615.1). Lineage (NCBI taxonomy): Eukaryota > Viridiplantae > Streptophyta > Pinopsida > Cupressales > Cupressaceae > Cryptomeria > Cryptomeria japonica. Next base: position 733,405,814 of record NC_081409.1, read on the forward strand.
TCTTCGTTTCGTTGGATACATGATTTATCTAAGCATTTTAGATTCGAACTCTTTCTTTAATACATGTTTTGGTTGACAGAATATGGTGTCGAATGTGGATCGTGCTTCGCAAGAAGAAAGCGATTCCGTTATGGTTGAACCTGCTCATGTTCAGGTAATCTTCAATTTTTTCCTCGTAATATTGAGGTGAGACTACACATGTTCTCCTAATCTTCAAAATTTTGTGCTAAATTTGACCTTGAACATCAGCCGATTGTATTCTTTTTGGTTGGTTGTCACTTTCCCCCTCCATTAATTGTATTTTTTAAAATTGTGTTGAAAAATATTCCTTTCAACACTAAATTGGTAGATCCTTAAAAAAATCCATTTGATGTTGTTTTTTTATGGCAGGCTGTGGTGTTCGATGAGATAACTCCAGATTCAACTGAAGTTAAACAGTCGACGGCACCAGATCTCCGACTAGATCAATCTCCTGTCACTAATAATAGTAAATATGCTACTCAGGTGACAATGGCGGTGGCGTTCGCGGGAGGAAGCTTCGCTGTCATGTCCCAAATCCCTGGAGGTGTGAAGAACGTGGGGAGAGCTGTTATGGATAACACCATTGGTTTCAACCTATTTTTGGTCGCAAACATGGTAGCTCTTCACGCTTCGCTGGCAGTTGGTATGATTGTGGCCACTGTGTCGCATATATCTGCAGAGATGGAGTACTTGATCAGCATGAGTCTGTGGGCAGCAGCAGTGTGCTTCGATTTGACATTCCATGCTGCATTGTATGTGGTGTTGCTCCCCAAACACAGGTGGATTGTGCTGTGCTCTGGTGCTGCAGTTACAATAGCGTTGGCATGCCTGCTATTACATCGCTTTTACACCACGCTCTACCAAGTTTCTGCGATCTGGGATGGCTTTTTAAGGAGGCCATTTTTCAAAAGACAGCAGGGGATGGCAAGTCAAAGAAAAATTATACAGTTAAATATATGAAAAAAAATTAATAACGCATTTACTATACATTATAATTTTTTTATATAACATTATTGCTGTATTGAGATAAATTATTTATTGGTGGATTGAGATAAATTATTGCTGGATTGAGATAAGTATGATGAATGATTAAAAAAACTTCATTAGTTTTCGTTAAACTCTTGTGAATGTAGTATTGCATTTTTAATTTTTGTTGAATCATTTGATATAGTGTTTGATTAAATAGGGCATGGGTGATTACATAAACATGTCTTATTTTTTATTTAAGTAGGTCATATAATTAATTTATAATTCTCTTAATTATAAAAAGTAATCATAAAGAATTTGTATTTTTTTTAATCAATGTTTGTTGCATATTTTCTTCTTCTGAGTATGTCTTTCCTTCTAAATTTTCTTTTTCATTTCTTTTTGTTGAAGTTTTGGACTTCTCCATCTTTTAATGTCTTCCATCCAAATCTCATTCACCCTTTGTATTTTGTTGAAATTTTCAACTTGTCCTTTCTGACATGTCTATTGCTCAACTACTGGCACTTTGACTTGTAGTATGAATCTTGTGCCATCTCTACCCTCCAATCCTAGGTGTATATTTTCACCTTGTTACCATTCTCTTCCCAATTTCGCAACATGTGTTGTAACATGATTAGTGGCTTGTTTTCAACACTATAAATTTTAAAAATAAAATCTTTACCACCTACAATCATTGTTCAAATTTGAAGTTATGAGTCTACTTTGTGTTGACTTGTTATTGCTTGTGAAGGATATTAAAGAGTGAGCATGTCCATCCATGAGAATCATCTACCCTTTTCACAAAATCCCTGCACATGAATCATTTGAGCACTTGTGTTGGATCATGGACATAATAGGATGAAAATCCTATTAATTGTGGAGAGTAGTCTCATTTCAGAGGTTGCATTGGAGTTTCATTAGTGGTAAGTTGTATTATATGTGTATAAATTTTTTGTTGTAATTGGTGTCAGTATTAAAAAAAATGTTGTTGTACAATGATTTCGTAAAACATTTTGAATGCAATACAACCATTGTAATAAGACAAAGATCATGAATCATATTTTCTATTTGATGTTCATTTGTAAGGAATTTGATAAATATATATGTCATTTTCTATTTGGAAAGTAATGATAGTGCTAATATTAAATAGTGAATTGAATCTTACTTCTTTAAGATTTGATTGGAATATAAGAATGCGATATTATTGTTCCACATAACAAGTTTTTATAGAAGATTCATAATCAATTTTTGCACTATAATGTTTACTAGGGATTACAATTGCTCATCTTGCTAACTTGTGTTTTAAGTGTTAGAACCTTGCATATGTGAGTTTTATGTAGTGTATTTGTAGAGTAACTAGATATCATCTAGGGGAAATACAGAAATAGAGATAGCCTACAAGGAGTTCAAAGATGAAATATTCCCCTATAGAATATGTTGCAAAACATAATAGTGTTTCATAAAGAGAGAGCACAACAAATGTAGACAACATCCCTAATCATTGGGTTATAGAAGAAAGTTTTATCTAATCAATTGATACAAAGACACAAGTGCTTCACAAGATAGATAGTAATATGAATATGCCTAGATAGTTAATGACTAAATAAGTTAGTTTTTAAGGTAATAATCTTGATGCCACTCAAAGAAAAACATAAAATACTATTTCTTCTTTCATCAACAAGACCTACCATTTTTAATAAGAATGTAGAGATTCTAGAGTGCAAAGGCTAAAAATTGTTATTTGATGGCATTAGCACTTGTCATGTACAATAGAAAGCTCTTCTAGAAGAGATAAAAAAATTATATGCCATTTAATAGATATATAAACATGTTCTTCCAAAATGGTTATAGACTTGAACCTAGGTCACAATCCTTTTAGAGAAATTCAAAGCAAGCTCTAGGGAAGTTGATACTCTCATCCTATAATAGATCTAATAGATGTACAACTCATGTTTGGTATAAAATCTATACACATATGTATGTTTGAGATTGATGATTAAAGATAAAGTATTTGAGATTTGAACCTTGAATTTGGAGGGTACTACACATGAGTTGTGGTAGCATGGTCTAATCAACGAAGTTCAAATATCTAGAACCTCTTATGGAGAATTATATCAACTACCAAATGAGAGGTTTGATCAAAAGAATTATAAAGTTTATGCCAAACATTTAACTTTTATCAAGTAGCGTCATTTAGTCAAGAACTATACAATAATTTTAAAAAAAATATCTATAATGGTAACATATCCACCATTGAGAGAAGATTGACTATGCTACTCATTAAAGGGTTAACTATAAATTTGAAGGGACTGGTCAAAGATTTCAAACCAGCTACCTTAGAAGAGGTAATCAAGTAGGCTTTGGCACTAGAGACTTCCATACTAAAGAGAAAGTTTCAATCCAACACCTTTATTAAAAGAAATTTATGATTGTAGTAAATACTTTATACTATAGCCTTAGAAGTTGTGAACTGGGTCCACTAGTGAGAGAAATCAGGCTCCCCAATAATGATGCCCTTATTAATGCCCAATTTGGAGATGATACAACCCTCTTTATTGAGCTCTTGATGGCAAATTTTGATTATATTCTGGCGAGGTTTCAAATCTTCTATTCTACTTTAGGCTCAAAAATTGCCCCGCATAAATCCTCAATGATTGGTTAGAATGAAACTCCTCCTAGGTAGCTTAATGGTATGGGGTGGATATGGTCTAGCCTATCTAAAATTGTTAGATACCTGGGAATTCCTTTTTCCATTTCCCCTTCCACAAAATATATGTGGGAATGGAACTATGAAAAGATAGAAAAGAAACACAAGAAGTGGCAAACTCACCTTCTTTCTATTGTAGGCAGAATTCAGGTTGTTCAAAAGGTTCTAGCTTCACATGCTATGTACTACTCCTCTACCTGGCTATCCTCTAATTATCAAGTGAATAAGTTGGACAAAATCTTGAGAGAATTCTTATGGTTAGATGGTAAAGGTGAAAAAAAGAGGTCGTGTCTCTTGGGAGTGGTTCTATACCCCAAAGAAATATGGGGGCCTTGGTATTTGAGACTTAAAATCTCATGGGATTGCTCTAGCTTCAAAGTGGAATTTTAATGCCCTATGAGGGGATGAACCATGGAAAGAATTTATAAGGAATAATATTATATTATCCAAACACCCAAAAGGGAAAAGATGGAATGATTTGAGCATTTGTGATATTTTGATGGGAGACTTTGCAGTGAAAACATTTGGTTATGCTATTTTCTCTTCTTTATGGAAAGCCTGGACTTATGTCAAAGGTTTTCTTGTGCTCAAGAGGGGTTGCTGGGGGTATCCTTGCATATTCAGTTTTGGATATATCTATATGATGGAGGCTACAATTTAACAATAAACCTTTGGCCACAATTTAAAAATAGTCTTCTCTAATGCAAACTACATGAACTTAGCCGTCCTTCCAACAAAGTTCAACAATATTTTCTTTGTAGCTACATGAAGTGGTTTACTTTGAAACACAATATAAAATATGTTTGTTACATGGATTTCTATTTTGGTGTTGATGATCAACAAACATGTTTGATAACTTGTGATTGTACAGTTTTATGGTTGCCATGTTTTACTAAGTGTTTTCTTTTATATCACTTTCACCTTGTTGCTGTTATCATCTATGGGTTTTATGTTTATATGGTTTTGATATTTTAATAAAGGTTTCTTCAATACTTCTCTCACGTCATTGTCCAAACACATGTAATAGCTAGTTCCACATTAAATGCTTTTCATGTTTTGTTTTGATGCCTAGACATATTTTAGCAATTTCACTTTGTTTGTTGCACATAAATACATTTCACTACCTATATTTGCACCTTGCAGACATAATGAAATCTGTTTGCTGCTTCCATCTATTCTTGCACTGATTTAACTTGTGAAACTACACACTACTCTTATCCCTCATCAAAACACATGTAATTATTGGTTCCTATTTGCATGGTTCTCATATTTTAAGCAAAAAAAGGTTTCATTATTAACCCCTTTATGTCATTTTTCTATTCAGTTTTGTAGGTCTTAATTTTATATGATTTTCATAGGTTGTTGAGGGCTCTTTAAATTTATCTCTCATTTGCTCATTTTCAGAATATAGCTCAGACTAATAACCAAGTTTGATAAGATGTTTGTGTTTGCTTGCATACATGTTTCTATATGTATGTATATATTTATGTGTCTGTAGGCATCTAAAAATAGTTAACTCTTGCGGTGTCATACTCTAACATGTCCACATTACCTTCTTTTAGGGTTTTCACATATAGTGACAATTCCTCTATGTTTCACATTTGATCTTTTATTTGTCGACATTGTGTCATTCTTCTGCATTCTTTTCCTATTTGATTCTGTCTTCTTGAATTTGAGTTAGGTATTGTCAATGTCAATCCTAAAGCTCAATCAGTGGTTGTGATCAACCTTTTATATCAATTGGACATCATTTTAACCCCAACTAGTGTTAATTAGTGTTTTATCCTAAACCTTTGTCATTTGCAATATGAAATCATTTATCAATTAGTTTGGATTAATTTGTATTATTTTCAATATTATCAATTTCTATAAATCTTGATTGATTCGTCGTTGATCCGTATCAATTATCAATCAAATCAATCTTTATCAATCCTTATCAAATCAACTCTTGTCAATCCTTGATTAATTTGTCATCGATCCCTGTCATTTATCAATCATTAATCCCCATCAATATTGATTGATTTGGCATTGGTCCCTTACCAATCATCATTCATCAAATCAAGCTTCTTTTTAATTTTTGATCTATTTGTTGTTGCTCTATCATTATCAGTTCAATCAATGTTAGGTCCTCATCAATTATCTCCTCGATCATGATCATCATCATTCATTAATCGCATCATAGCATAATTATGACCTAATTCATCTCTTCTCTTTATCCTCTTGTTTTGTAATTATTTAATCATTTAATCCTTCTAACATCCCTTTAGTTTAAATGAATTTATTTCATTTATCCAATATCTAATGTCACAATTAAATTTTATATTTAATTGGCCAATTCTCCTTTTTTATGGGCTAATTAATAATTGAAAAATTATTGATTATTCCTCCCCTAATTTATCCACTAATTTGTCTCCCCTTTTTTCTCAAATCATGAGGCTATCTTTGTGCTCAAATTTGTCATAATTTGTGAGCTATAATTGCTCCATTTTGTCACAAACCATGAAGCCCATTTTTATCCCCAATTTGTCATAATTGAGAAGCATAATTTCCTCCTCAATTTGTCATAGAAATTTGTCATAATCATGTCATTCAATTTACCAATTTTGAATCAATTTACCTCTTTCAATTGCTCATGCCAATTTGGAGACATTTTCCTCTATGAATTGGGTTCTTTTCTCAATAATTTAAAAACCACATTTTGAGTATCTTTATCTGTCAAATTCACTTCATTTCACTATCATTTTTCCAAAAAATTGCTTGCAATACACTTGTGATTTTATGTGAGAGCCACATACATTTGAAGGAGAAACAACAACAATGGAAGGGAATGGAAGAAGTGCTTGTGTCGGTTTGCATTTGTGTTAAGAATTTTATTTTCATGCTTTCATTCATTGTATTAGGGTTATATTTCATGGTATTTTATGCCTTGCGGTTGGATTTTATATGTTATGATTCTTTACCTAATTCCTTATCTATATTTTTTGGTGAACCCGCTGTGAAGATGCATAATTTGTGTTTATTTGAGTGTTTTTGAGTGATTGTAGGTTCAAAATTGCATCAAAGAGGCTTTCTCAGACCTTTATCGGGACTTCTATGCAATTGTACCTAGGAATTTGCAGACTTGTAGCCCAGAATTACATAATTTCTTGAGTTTTTTTAGCACTTGCAACTTAGAATTGCGCAGTTGCACATCCTATTCAGTGCAGTTGCTTTAGTTTGTTCTAAGTTTAAAATTGTCATATAATCTTGTCTTGCAGGGTTAGAATAGGCTTTTGAGATTTTGATCAAGGCTTAAAATGAATTCACATAGCTTTCATTAAACCTTGGGGTAAAGAACAAAAAAATCTTCATCTTTCCTTTCATGCAAATTACTAAAATGAACAACAAATTTCACTAGGGTGGGTGGGAGGAGAGAGTGGGAAAGTGACTTCATCTATAGAGACTTAAGTATATAAGAAAGCAAGCCCACCCAAGAGCTGCCGAGATCCTGAGTAATGCCAAAGAGCAATTTGATGGCTGATAGTTTGAGTAAGGAGAAACACCCTTACTCTACTTCCTGCAAGCCTTACTTGGCAATTATAGAATGTTGGGTGGAGTTGGGCTTCAAAGTATTGGCCTAAAATGAATACAATTCATGCAAAATTAATTTAATTTGGTCATATTTAGTGTAAAATTAGGGTTTTTAAAGGTCAAATGAACACATAGCCTAATTAGGGGTGAAAATAGACAACAAATACACATGCTAGCCTAATTAGGGTTTTTAGAGAGGGAAGTTCTACATTTGGTTTAAGGACAATCAAAACTTTTCAATTTCTCAAATTAATGTTCAAAATCACTTTCATAGGAATAAATTGGCCTTGTAATGTTTAGAAATTGAATCATGCATTATAATAATGTTAAATTCTGAGGTCAATTAGTGGTTTTTTGCATCAATATTAGGGGTTTCATGCTTGCAAAGTTGGTCTATTTTCTAACTCTGAGTGTTTGATTTGTAGGCAGTGTCTAAAATAGTACAATTTCTAGCCCTTTCTATGCAATTACAAGGAGAAAGTGTGTAACTATACCCTCTAAATTGCATAGTTGTACCCCCTGTTATGTGTAGTTACAACCAAAACCTGCATAGTTGCAAGGGTAAAATATAAAGTAAAAGTTCTCAATTCAATTTTGAATGAATGTAGAATCATTTTATTATCAGGTATTAGGATTTTGTGTTACTGATGACATGTGCAAAAATTTGGTGCTCGTTGGGAGATGACATATTTTAAAAACTACTCATAATTTCTTGCAGGAAGCTGTCAAAGATTGAAAAACCTTTAAACGAAGTATCTTTGTTTTAGTAGTTAAATCACATTTCAATTTGGGATTTAAAATTAAAATGTGTTTTCTTTGTTTGGCACACTTGTGCATGTGAGCGGACCTACTGCTAACACACACTATCATCTCCCCAAGCTTTCATGGTCTTGGGTGCAAGAGAATAGTGTTAACAATGCTCAACGTTTCTTTTTATTAGAGGGCCTACCTCTCGAGAAGCCATTGAGGCCAATGTGAGGGAACGACCCAAGTGGTACTTCTTCAACCCGCTATACAAATTAATAAGTTAGGTGAAAATACTCCTTCTTAGTGAAATTGATCTACACTGATGGTTCCCTCAATATCCACATTGGTGCGAGATACGTAGAAATCCTTTAACAAGGATTGGGACATGTTCTTAAGTAAGTCACTTCTACATGGGTAGACACTAGGTTCCATTGAAGTTTCTTCACTAAGAGCCAAACTTGTTTTAGAAGTCCAAAATCCTTCTATTTGTTAGTGTAGGAGGGCAGACCTCTAAATCCATCCCACATTCTCGCAGTTCACAATTGAGATAGAAAATTCCCCTAGATCTTTGAATCTTTGGGAATTCAAAGTTTGGTGCACTCAAGAAGTTTGTGTCATGGCTGGGGAGATAGCATCACCATTGAACTTCTATGCTATATATTCTGAATAAGTGCGATTCAAAGTTATCCGTAGTGGGAATCCAACAAATATTTTCCTTGAGAAACCCTGGGATTGTAATTGAATGTGCTTTTATTTCATGAAACATGTCAAATAGCCATTCTATCTTTTGTGTTTGTTGACATATTAAAACATCATTTCAAAGCAAGAAAAAACATTAAAACAAAGGTTCTCATCAAAGCAAGTCAAAACAAACTTGGTCGCCAAAGTTCAAACAAAGATTTTCAAAGTCAAAACTTGTCTCAAGAAAATCAAATTCAACATCCAAAGTTATAAAAGGTCTTTGACAATGTGGTTTATCAAACTATTAGACACCTTGGTTTCAAAATTCATGTCATTTTAGACTAGGTTTTCATTGTCCAACCTTAGGTCTTAGGACATATTCATTGCCTTCCTTGATAGTCCATTGCATTATCATTGTCCCTTTTGCATTTAGATTTAAAAGTCCTTTTCCTAGGTCTTGATCATTTTAATTCCCTTACATTCTCCTCGCTTTAGGGATCAAAAAGAAGGTTTATAATACCTGTTTCAAGTGACTCAAACTTATTTACAGGAGGATAACAATATTTATTCAAATTCAAATCTTATATGTATATAAATGTGTGTACCACAAGGTTAAGAGCCTTGCACACTACCAACTGAGGTAGACGGGATAGAGATTGTTTTGTCAAGTAAACATTAAATTCTCAGAAGCCATGTGCCAAATAAACATTCAATCTTCTCATAATGTAACACTATGCTCTATCCATACTTACATCCAAAAAATGCTTTCCTAAACAATCCATTTTTTTCATGATTGTCGAGTACTCTAAATTTAATAGTATATGATTACATCTTTTTAGGGGATTTTTCAAGTTCCCCTCTCAATGTTGTAGTTCTTTTTGGTGTTTTTGATGCACTATAATTTTTAAATCAAATTTTATTTTTTAAGTGGGGAAAAGTCTCAGCTTTCTCCATTTTCATTAGAATTTCTTAATATAACATTGTGTTTCCAACTTTAATTCGAAATTATCAATTTCAAATTATAGATGTCACAATTATAGATATTTTTTAAAACATTGTGTTTCCCCCAACGGTATATGTCACAATTATATATATTTTTTAAAACTCTATTATACAATTTTTCATTGAACCATGCTAGAGAAAAGTTGAATATTTGAAGTAAACTTTAGGACCCTTCCAATCAAACCTATCAATTAATAGTATATAAAATTCACAATAAGGGTCCCTAGATCTTTGAATTTGAGTAATTAGACTATGGTACCACCAATCATGTATAGTACCCTCCAAATGCAGGGTGCAAAACTTGATTACTTTAACTTTAGTACTCAATCTAAAACATACCTTTGTGTCTAGCTTTTATACCCAAGCATATAGGGAGAGAGTATCAACCTCTGTAGAGCTTACTACAAATATCTCTAAAATAATCATGACCTAGATTCATGTCTAGTGTTCGTATATCTATTAAGTGACATGTCACTTTATATTTCCTTTAGAAGAGCTTCCTATTCATATTACTATCTATCTTATGAAAAGCGTGCGCGTACTCTATATATATATGTGTACTATTTGTAGACCAACTTTGTTTCGTTATTTCCCTTGGATGGTATCTAGTTTCTATCCATTTTTGCTTGAGAGTGCCACTTTCTTATGAGTTCTTTTATAAAAGCCGGTTATTCCTTGCCCAATTACGGAAGATAGACAATGCGCACTGTGTTCGCCCAGTCAAGAGATGTTATTTAATTCTGAGTAGTTCCGAGTGTGATGTGTAGAACCGCTGAAAATGATTGATTTAATTCCGAGTAATTCTGAATCTAATGTCTAGAACCGCTGAAAATATCATTTTCAGTAATTTGATTCTGTGTCTGATTTGTAGAACCGCTGAAAAGGAGAAAATGATATTTTCAGTGGTTCTACACATCAGACTCGGAATCACTCAGAATTAAAATATTGAAAATGATATTTTAAGCGGTTCTCAACATCAGACTCAGAATTACTTAGAATTAAATCAATGCTGAAAATGATATTTTCAGCGGTTCAACACATCACACTCGGATTTAGTCAGAATTAAATAACATCTCTTGACTTGGCGAACATAACCGCTGATAATATTATGTACATATTTTCAGTGGTTGCGTTCGCCCAGTCAATAGTTAAATTGGTGGTAGTGTTCGCCATACAACGAACGAGACTCTTATTAAATGGGCGTTTAAGAGCTCTTGACTGGGTGAACACACTGCGCATTGTAATTTTTCTAGCTCTTGACTGGGTGAACACACTGCGCATTGTAATTTTTCTATAAAGGGAAGGGCTATGGAAGTCATGGAGATCCAGATAACAGAGTAACACTAACATTTTCTCCTAGTTTTTCAATATTTTCCGCTTTCGACGCCTTGGGTGTTATTTTGTTGGTGGGCAGAATATGGTGTCGGATGAGGATATTCATGCTCCGGTCGCAGACTTCCGACCAAAGTGATTGTGAGTGACTAAATCTGTTATCTAGGTGGCAATGAAGTTGGTGGTAGGATGCCTCTCCTAATCTTCAATTTTTCTTTTGCCAAATTTGACCACATAAACCAGCTTCAATTTTTTCTCAATTTTATCACTTTGTGTTGGTTTATTTAAAGTTGATTATTCTACTTCAAGTCGTTGATTATTCTACTTCAAGTTGTTGATTATTTTATCATGTCCACAACATGTATCTATGCTCACCATGATTTCAACTATAAAGATAATGACACTTTATTTATTGTTAAATTTGGAATTTATTTTACCCAATCAATGAATAATCCATCCAATTATAACTGTTTTGTTGACATTTTTTCTAATTTCATTATATGACTTATAAATTGAATTTGTAGGAAATGGTAGTAAGAAAATTAAGAATAAAAAATAAAATGAACAAATCAACATTTTTTGAATAACTATTATTCTTAAATATTAACAAATTAAGAAAGAAAATCTTGTGATAGAGTGCTTGTTTAAAAGGGAGATTGCCTCAAAATTTAGTTTCATATAGCTATGTAGAAAAATATAAGAAAATTAAACAATTGCCACTACTCATATTTTATCTCCAAAATATATGACTATATTTCCCTTTCATTTTCAAATTTATTATCTATTTAATTTCTAAAAAAATTGAAAATGTACAACAGTAAAGGACAAGCCACCATTCTTGTCTCATCTATTATTTCACTCTTTTAGCAGAATCTACAACCTTTCTCACATGTTGTAAATATAAAATATTTAAATTCACAAGTTGCAAATAAAGGAAAATAAAAAATGGGTGAGGGAAAATATGTCTAGGTGATTAGGTCTCCTTGGAGCTAAAGGATAACTTAGACTTTCTTCTCAATTCATTGCTCACCTCGATGTTTAGCTTATTACAAATGAACATCAAATATAAAAATTGATTCATGATCTCTTTCTTATTACAAAAATGGTTGTATTATATTTAAAATATTTTACAATATTATTAATTACAACAATAAGTTTGTTTTACACTCATACCTATCAACAACAACAAAAAAAGACAAAATACAATGTAATTAAAGTCACAACTAATGAAATTGCAAATGCAACCTCTAAAATGAGACAAAATCTTCACAATCAATAGGGTTTTCCTACCATTATCTCCATATTCCAACACGTGCTCAAATGATTCATGTAAAGGGAATTTTTGGAATGGGTAGATGTTCACTCTTTAATATCTTTCACAAACAATAACAAGTCAACCCAAAGTAAGCTTGCAATCTCAAATTTGAACAATGATTATGGGGGAAAAATATTTTACTTTCAAAAGTTATAGTGTTAAAAATTGAACACTTATCATATTACAACGAATGTGGTGAGGTTGGGAATAGAATGGTAACATAGGTGAGAATAACAAGTATTGGAGGTTAGAGATAGCACATGATTCATACAAGTCCAAGCATTAATAGTTGAGCTATAGTCAAGTTAGGAAGGACAAGTTTAAATTTCCAACAAAATAAAAAAGGAGGGAATAGTGGTAGGATGTAAGGCATCATAGGATAAATAAGTTTGAAACTTCAATAGAAAGAAAGGGAAAAAAGAGTTGGAAGAAGATACATTCAGAATGGAAAAACCTGCAACAAACAAAAATATGAAAGATACAAGAATAGATCTATTATGTATAGAATTGAACTAACTGAAATTGGACTAGAACATTACACTCTAAATATAGATACATGAATTTTTTATATGTTTCAAGCTTGAACTTCTTTTTTAACTATAAATATTACTAATTTTGTCTAAATAAATAAAAATTTATTGATAAATTATTTTAATATTAATTTAAAATATAAAATAAAAAGATATAATATTTGCATCCAAATATCTAAATAGTACAAGGCCTTTTTAAATTCCACGCCCCGAGACTAGACTACAATGAGCATTTGCAAGGATTGCATCTTTTATGAAAACTACGAGGAGAAAAGGGTAGGTCCAAGAAGCATACGTTGACAAACAACAATTCTGCCCCACTTGGTCTGTCAGACTTGAAAATATGTTCAAATCCACTTGAACCCAACATCGGAAAGTTTCATTGAAACCCACAACATCAAAATCACAAAGTTTATTTATGATCATGAAGAATTTCATTGAAACCAACATATCATGAAGAAACATATCACAAAGAAACTTTGCGATGTTGATGTTTTGTAGGTTTCAGTGAAACTTTAGGTTGTTGGGTTCAAGTAGATTAGAGCATATTTTCAAGTCCGGCAGACGAAATTAAAGACCAAGTGGATTTCTCTTTCCTGTCGAGCACAACACGAATTGTAATTTTTTGTGTATGTATACTCCTTAGAAAGCAAAGTAACAGAAAAAGAAAAGGGTTATGGAAGCTCATGGGAACATCCAGGTAACAAAGTTGCACTACCATTTTCTCCTAATTTTTCAATACTATTTGTTTCTGACGCGATGGGTGGCATTGTTTTTCTTTTGGTGGCCAGAATGTTGAGATTGCTGAGACCTCACAAGTAGGATCAAATATGTTATATTTCCAGTGCGAAGAGGTGAGGACGAGGGACATAGGGCTGCCGAGGATATTGAACTTGGTATGAGTCAGGTAAGAATACAATGTTTTCCTAGTCTTCAATATTTGTTTTTGCCAAATTTGACCATGTAAACCAGCTTCAATTTTTTTCCATACTTGACCACTACTATATATATATGATAGACATATCTATGTTTGATATACTGACAACATAGAAACAATCTTTTATATCATATCCTCATATAATAATATTTAGCTAAGATACATTTCTAGTGCATTTGATGGTGAATTCATCAGCCACCATTATATTAAACCCTTCAAAGTCCTCTATTCTGAGACCTTGTACTCACATATAAAAAAATTACAAAAGAGTATGAAAAATTGCCTCCTAAAATATCATTTTCTTCTTTTATCTTTCCTTCTTACAACTAAAATTTTATTTCTTCTTCAATCTATGGTTTGGGTTATTTAGAATTGAATTCATCTTTACATCTTACATCAATGTAGTGCATTTTTCCTTTCCTAATACATTTATGTCTGGGTGATTAGGGATCCAAGTTGTAGCTAAAGAATAACTTCTTTCATCTAAATTTATTCCTTACCTCAATGTTTTGCTTTTGTGGTAAAATATTGGTTTATTGTACATTTTTATGAAAATATTTCTTTGGAATGAAAGCCTTCGATTCAAACTTATTATTTGGCATGGAAGTCTCTGGTTCCAAATTATTGGAAACTTATAGATGTTGAGAGGGATCTTCGAGGGAGAGGATGATGGGGTGCACCTAGTTTTCTTAACACTTCACCTAGTTGGTGTTGCTCAGTTCCACCAACTCACCAGACCTAGTTGCTCTCTAGACCTCCAAGTCCTTCTTAGTCTCCTCTAGGGCTTGAGTCTTGACCATTCCAAAGTATTTTCTTCAAGTGTTTTGGCTAGGAACCCTACCAATTCACAGTGGTTCCCATGTGTTCAATTATGGCTTCTTGGCTTCATCTTGTCAAATTGACCTCCTACTATCATGAGTTGATGCAAAGGTGTGGAGGTGTCTTCTAACATGTTTCAAATGCATTTAGGGTCCATTTGAGTTTAGCAATCATTAGGTTTCTTACCGATTTCAAAATCTTGCCTACAAAAGGGCTACAAGGAATGAACCCCAATTAGGCCTCCAAAATCTGGTTTTTTTTAGGGCTTGAGTGAAAACGGTCTAAAAGACCCCCTAAAAAGTTTGGATTTCCTTCAATGGTTAATCTAATCTCAAGATATTTTTGTGGTTTTGGCTTCTTGTTTCACCGTACAACATACTAACCCCAAAATGAGGGTTTTGAAGGGGTTTCAGGCCTTCTAGCCGACAGTGACTGGTCAAGTTGGGGTTTGGGAAATAAATGACTTAGTCAAGGCTTGTCCTTGCATTGGAAACTCTTCCCCAACTCCATGGACCACTCCAAAATCTTAGATGGTGGTTTGGCATTAACCCCTGCACTTAACACTTCAATTTCAGCTTATTTCCTCTAGTTGGGTTGCTCTTGGATTCGCCTAGAATAGGGTGACAGTCATATTGAAACTCAACTCTAGCATCTGCCCCTGCATATGTACACTTTACAGGAGGTTTCCCTTTATGTACCAACAAGCCATGATGACAACATGTGTGGAGTTCATGGGGCAACCATATTTCCATAAAACTGCTATATACAAGACAAAACTGGCTGTGTACAAACCAAAGAAAGAAAACACTAATGAAAACTATCTACAAAACTTGAAATGGAACCAAAAATCCTATAACACATTGGAGAAACTCAATCCATTTCTGGATCAATGGATTCAATCCATTTTCAATTACAAAATGAGTAAAATCAAGCCAAAATATTGCCAACTAGTTTGAAAATGGGTAGTTTTAGATTGTTGAACTTACATAACACATTCTCCAACCTTGGTAACCATGCAAGAGAGGGTACTTATATTTTTCCCATGTGTGGAGTCTTCCTAGGGCGTTGGACAATTCCTAACTCCATCGCTAACCAATTCAAGACAAAAGTTGTCATGACAACTTTTTGCAACTTTGCATTTTTGCACTTTTTGGTCTTCTCAACCTATAAGACCTATTCTAAGTCATCACACATGACTTCTAAGACATTTTTAAGACTAATTTAACCCTCCCTAATGCCTATACCAAGTTTTGACACTTTTGACCATCAAGAAGGTCAACTACCTACTCAAACCCACTATTGACTCAAACAACCTAGGCCTAAATTGACTCCAAACACTAAGTCTTGGACCCTCCTAGAGTCCTTATTCACTCTTGACTTGGATAGGGTCAGTACAAGCCAAAATTGCGAAAACTAGATAGCTTAAGTCCTAGGTGCTACCACACCATTCTCCCAAACAAAAGAAAATCATGTCACCTCCTTGGGAATCAGATTCTGATCAATTCCAAGCTTCTTAAAGTCTGTCTCAAGTATCCATGTAGCTTTAGCATCATCCATACACTTCCATTTGATTAGGTGCTCCAAATAGGTTTGATGCCTTGTCTTCTTGGCGATCCTTGAACTCAACACCTTCTTGGCCTTTGGATTTGGTTTGGCTGGTAACTGAAGGTTGTTCACATCATCAAATACCTCCGAGTGACTACAATCTAAACCTTGAATTGGTCCCTTGTAGGCAACTAAGTCTTCTATGTTAAAAACCAGTGACAATCCTATGTCACTAGGTAGATCCACCTTGTATGCATTTTCTCCATACTTGGCTAGAATGGCACATGGACTTATCCTTCTCATTTGCAACTTGTTAGGCACTCCTTGCTATAGTCTTGCTTTGTTTAGGTGCACCATGACAAGATCTCCCACTTGAAATTGTAGGTTTTTCCTCTTTTCATCAACTTTTTGGTTGAGTTTGTTTGTGTTCTCCATCAAGGCTTGCTTGACTGATTCATGTACCTCCTTCATTGATTGAGCAAAGTATTCTGCATATCCACTTCTTTCTACTACACTTCCTAAGTCTCTCAACTCCAAAATACCTCTTTGGTGCACACCATAGATCACTTCAAAAGGGCTCTTGCCGGTAGTCCTATTTATGGTGTCATTATATGTATATTCAGCTTGTGAGAGTACTTGATCCCATGTCTGACCATATTCCTTAGTAAGGCACCTCAATAATTTTCCCAAGCTTCTATTCACCACTTTGGTCTACCCATCTGTTTGAGGATTTTAGGCTGATCCAAAAGAGAGGTTGGTGCCAAGCTTTTGCCAAAGTGTCTTCCAAAAATGACTCATGAACTTTGAGTCCCTATTTGAAATAATGCTCATGGGTAAACCATGTATCCTCACTACCTCTTTGAAGAACACTTGAGCTATTTGGCATGCATTATGAGTAGTCTTGCAAGGCACAAAGTGAACCATTTTGCTAAATCTATCCACAATGACATAAATGCTATCATAACCCTACTTTGTCTTTGGTAAACCTACTACAAAGTCCATACTAATGCATTCCCAAGGTCTACTTGGTATGGGAAGAGGTTGATATAAACCAGCATTTGTAGAAGTACCTTTGGCCTTTTAGCAAACTATGCAAGTATCCACATACTTCTTCACATCTTGATTCATCCATGGCCAATAGTAGTACCTCTGAACCAACTCTTGAGTCTTATTGACTCCAAAATGTCCACTAAGGCTGCCATTATGCTTCTCGTGTATAAGGTTTTCCCTCATTGATCCTCTAGGCACACAAAGCTTCCCACCTCTAAACAATAGTCCATTTTGCAAAGTAAAATCAAAATACTCACTATGGAAGTGATTTTGATACTCCTTACACACCTTGTAGGCATTTGAGAAGTCTTCATCCTTTGAGTATAAGCCTTTAAAACTATCAACACCTATGCTTCTCAATTGGATTTCTTGGACTATCAAAAGTCTCCTACTTAGTGCATCAACTACCCAGTTTAACTACCCTTTCTTGTGTTTAATGATGAATGTATAGGCCTGAATATACTCCACCCATTTCATATGTTTATGACTGATTTTTTCTTATGAGTTTAGGAAACTCAATGCTTGGTTGTCCGTATAGACTACAAATTCTTTAGGGAGGAGATAGTGTCTCCACTTCCTCAAAGCCTGCACTAAAGCATATAACTCAAGATCATAAGAGGAGTATTTCCTCTTGGAATCACTTAGCTTCTCACTATGGAAAGCTACTGGTCTTTCTTCTTGGCTTAGGACAACATCTACTATAATATTGCTTGCATCACATTCCACTATGAAAAGTTTCTCAAAACTAGGCAATGCTAGCACTAGTTGAGTAGCTATCTTCTCCTTCAAGGTTTCAAAACCTTTGTTCACTTCTTCACCCCATTGGAACTTTTCCTTTATTCCACCTCTAATGGTATCTAACATTGGTGCACATATAGCATTGAATTTCCTTATGAACTTCCTATAGTACTAAGCTAGTCCATGGAAGCTTCTCACCTCTATTGCTGACTTAGGAGTGGGACAATTTACAATGGCTTCAACCTTGCTAGGATCCATCTTGAGGTTTCCTTGAGACAACACAAACCCAAGGTAAACCAATTCCTGCTTAACAAACTCACACTTATCCAAGTTCATGGTTATCTTTTCATCATACAACCTTTGTAACACATCTTGGAAATGATTAATATGATATGCCCTATCCTTACTGAAAATGAGAATATCATCTAGATATACCACCACAAATTTACCTATGAAGTCCTTCATCACCTCATTCATGAGTCTCATGAAGGTGCTTGGAGCATTGGATAAGCCAAATGGCATTACAATCCATTGATAAAGACCCTTTGTTGTCTTAAAGGCAATTTTCCATTCATCACCCTCCTTAATCCTAATTTGGTGATATCCACTTTTAAGGTCAATCCATGAGGTCTTCTATTCTAGGAATAGGGAACCTATATCTGATGGTGATCCTATTTATAGCTCTAGAATCAGTACACAATCTCCAAGTACCACCTTTCTTTAGGGCTAACACGGTAGGGATAACACAAGGGCTAATGCTTTTCCTAATTAGGTCTTGGTCTAAGAGCTCTTGGATTTGTTTGGAAATCTCAACATTTTGTTGGGGAGTCATTTTATAAGCTTCCTTGTTGGGTAAGGATGCTCCAGGAATGAAGTCTATTTGATGGCTTATGGTTCTTTTAGGAGGTAAGGTGGCTGGTTGTCCATCACTTACTATGCCTTTGAATTTCTTCAACAAATCTTGTACCTCTATTGGCAAATCTGGCTACTCTTTCTTCTTTTCCTCTTTAGGCTTCATTACTAGTGCAAACCCTATACCATCACCTTCCTCAAGTGTCTTCAAGAATTTCTTTTCGCTAGCCAAGAGTACATTAGGACCCATTGCCCTCTTTTCACCTTCCTCAAGGATAGACTGAATCTTGAATGTGACTCCATCTTTCTCGAATGAGTATGCATTCTTGGCTCCATCATGAGTAGCTTGTCTATAAAATTGCCATGGTCTTCCTAATATAACATGACATGCATCCATGGGTACGACATCACATAACACTTTGTCCTTATACCTCCCAATGGTAAAATCCACCCATGCTTGCTCATTGACTAGGACATGTTGGCCTTTGTTCAGCCAAGTGACTCTATAAGCATTGTTGTGAGGTATCCTTTGCAATTTGAGCTTACTCATTGCCTCTTCTGACACAATGTTGTCTGTAGACCCCGAATCAATGATCACTTTACAAAATTTGTCCATGATCTTGCATTTGATCCTAAATAAGGACCTTCTTTGGCTTGGCTCTTCTCTAACCGGTTCTTTGATCAATGTTCTCCTTATCATCAAGTTGTCACCTACCTCTAACTCTAAGGTAACCTCTGAAGTCTTGCTTCTTGAAGACTCTTCTTGAAGATAGCTCACTCTTCTTTCACTACCATGTGATGATGATCCCTTCTCTGGACACCTATATACTAGATGACCAAGTTGGTTACAATGGTAACACTTCATTGTTGCAAAGTATGAGGAACCTCTACCTTGGCCACTAGATCTTCCTTTGAAACCACTATTTGATCCTCTCCCTCTATTGAATCCTCCTCTATTAGTGCCACTATCTTGCTGCTCAGTGATTTTAGACTCTCTTTGTGTTCTTTGTTAAGAACTTCTTCCAAAGCCTCCCCTATGGCCTCTATTGTCTTTTCCTCTACCTCTGCCCCTATTACTACTTGAGTCATGTCTTTTTTTTAGTTTTTCCTCCACCTTAAAGACAAGTTGATAAGTTTGATGGACTATTTTTGGGCTCATTAAACTGATTTCTTCTTAGATGTTCCACCATAGACCATTTAGGTACCTAGCCACCTTGAGACTCTCTTCTTCCACCGCATGAGATCTAAGGCTAAGTTTGTGAAACTCCTCTGTATAGATACTGACATCAAGGTCTTTTTGTCTTAAGTTTTGCCTCTTCTTGTGAATTTGCACTTCATAGTGATCAAGGAGATAGACTTCTTTGATTTTGACTAACATCCCCTTCCAAGAAGAGATTAGTGCTTTGCCCATTTTCTTCCTCTCATCTTGCACAAATTGCCACCATGTGAGAGTAGCTCCTCTCATCCTAGACTTGGCTACCCTGACTCTTTGGGCCTCAGTTATGCCTTCACTTTCAAAATGGTTCTCCATTCCTTCTATCCATTCTAAGACCACTTATGCCTCCATCTTACCAATGAACAATGGCAACCCTTCTAGTGATTTACCACTCAAGGCTTTCAATGCCTTCAGGAAAGGTTCTTGCTCAAGGACAGGATCAGGTTTAGGCACTTTGTCTATATCTAACACTTCTTTACCCTTCCCTTCTACTCCTTCAACCTTTACCGACACTTCATTTGCCTTGGTTTCAATTGCACCAAGCTTACTCTCCAATTCAACCAACTTTTCTTTCAGGAGTCTATTCTCTTCCTCCTAATCATCCACTTTCCTTACCAACTATGCATTGGTCACCATGTTGTTGTCTCCTACAGATGCCACTAAGGACATCAAATTTTATAGCCCAAATCTTATAGGCTCTAATACCAATTTGATGGGGTTCACCTAGTTTGCTTAACACTTCACCTAGTTGGTGTTGCTCAGTTCCACCAACTCACCAGACTTAGTTGTTGTCTAGACCTCCATGTCCTTCTCAGTCTCTTCTAGGGCTTTACTCTTGACTATTACAAGGTGTTTTCTTCAAGTGTTCTGGCTAGGAACCCTACCAATTCACAGTGCTTCCCATGTGTTCAATTATGGCCTCTTGGCTTCATCTTGTCAAATTGACCTCCTACTATCATGAGTTGATGCAGAGGTGTGGAGGTGTCTTCTAACATGTTTTGAATTCATTTAGGGTCCATTTGAGGTTAGCAATCATTAGGTTTCTTACCGATTTCAAAATCTTTCCTAGAAAAGGGCTACAAGGAATGAGCCCAAATTAGGCCTCCAAAATCCATTTTTTTAGGGATTGAGTGAAAACGATCTAAAAGACCCCCTAACAAGTTTGGATTTCCTTGAATGGTTCATCTAAAATCAAGATATTTTTTTGTTTTTGGCTTCTTGTTTCACCATACAACATACTAACCCCAAAATGAGGGTTTTGAAGGGTTTTTAGGCCTTCTAGCCGGCAGTGACTGGTCAAGTTGGGGTTTTGGAAATAAATGACTTATTCAAGGCTCATCCTTTCATTGGAAACTCTGTCCCAACTACATGGACCCCTCCAAAATCTTATATGGTGGTTGGCATTCACCCCTGCACTTAACACTTCAACTTCACCTTATTTCCTCTAGCCGGGTTGCTCGTGGACTCGCCTAGAACAAGGTGACACTCATATTGAAACTCATCTCCAACATATTCCCCTGCATATGTACACTATATACAAGGTTTACCTTTATGTCCCAACAATCCGTGATGGAAGCACATGTGGAGTTCATGGGGCAACCATATTTACATAAAATTGCTATATACAAGCCAAAACTGGCTGTTTACAAACTAAAGAAAGAAAATAATAATGAAAACTATCTACAAAAATTTAAATGGAACCAAAAATCCTATAACACACTGGAAAAACTCTAGCCATTTCTGGATCAATGAATTCAATCCATTTTTAATTATAAAATGAGTCAAATCAAGCCAAAATGCTGCCAACTAGTCTGAAAATGGGTAGTTTTAGATTGTTGAACTTACATAACACATTCTACAACCTTGGTAACCATGAAAGAGAGGGTAATTATAGTTTTCCCACATGTGGAGTCTTCCTAGGGCTTTGGAAAATCCCTAACTCCATCGCTAACCAATTCAGGACAAAAGTTGTCATGACAACTTTTTGCAACTTTGCATTTTTGCACTTTTTTGGCCTTCTCAACCTATGAGACCTATTCTAAGTCATCACACATTACTTTTAAGACATTCCTAAGACTAATTTAACCCTCCCTAATTCCTATACCAAGTTTTGACACTTTTGACCATTAAGAAGGTTAACTACCTACTCAAAGCCACTATTTACAAAAAAATGAAAACCTAAGAAGAATGGACTCAACCTAGGCCTACATTGACTCCAAAAACTAACTCTTGGACCCTATTGGAGTCCTTATTCACTCCTGACTTGGCTAGGGTCAGTACAAGCCAAAATTGTGAAAACTAGATAGCCTAAGTCCTAGGTGCTCCTGCACCAGAGGAGAGGGGTAAATTAGCAATATTAAAATTTAATTAGTTATCATTCATTCCATTTACCATGTGTAGAAGTAGACTACTAAAAAACACAATAGAAATCACATATGAACACTAAGATTTTATGTAGAAAACCCAATGAGGAAAAACCCACAGTGAGAATTATTACACTATAGGGAAATAGGTTGCAATGTTTTAGGCTCAAGGCCAAGGAAGCTCATTGCTCTTAATATGGACTTGCAAGACTGAGGCACACAACCTCAAGGAAAGATATATGGGACTTGCATTATTGAGATGGATAGTTTTAGAGAAATATACAATGAAGACTTATGGACAATGGAGATCACTTCTTTATGGCAAGATACAAAGAATCTAAGAATAATGTATCAATGTGATTGAACTGCTAAGAACCACATCCTCTAATATGTTGATCACATTCCACTGTTAGTATACATCTGAAAAATACCTTCATTATTGCCTAACTGGACTTGTGCACCTTTGCACTTACACAATATTAATCAATCAATCCACATACAATTTCTTAATCATCCAGAATGATTTCATCCTCTGTATACCATTCACAATCAAAATAACATCAATTAGGTCAGCCTAATTTGATGTGACATGTAGATATAAGCAATCAAGCGAAAAAAAAGACTATCTTCAAGGTAATGCAGAAAGTAGAATGAGGTGTGTGAAGCATCACACCATGTCAACATACCTTCCTATCCATCTGAAATCAATGCCTATAGTTCTGTACACTACCACATAGACTAGAGTGTCATAGGTTATGTCAAAGAGATAAACTATTAATATCCACTAACCATACTAACTCAAAGCATGATGTGGACCACCAAAAACACTTGTCAATGTACAACATAGCATCATCAAACACCAACCTAACAAAATGATCAAACTAAACCACTAAAACTATTGAGGGCAAAGGAATGCAATGTATTCCTCCAAACTATCACTTTGTCACTACACAAGTCGACACACAAACCAACATAACTTCAATTGTAGATCAAATGAAAACATAGAAGCTAAGATATATGGAAAATTTACATCCAACATAAGTGCTCAAAATGATTCATTTAAAAAAAAATTATGTAAAGAGTAGATGATCATCATGAATGAACATGTTCTTTCTTTAATATCATTCACAAATAGTAATAAGTTAACCCAAAGTAAAATCATAACTTCAAATTTGAACAATGAATATAGGTGGGAAAGATTTTACTTTTGATAGTTATGTTGCTATAAATGGGCCATTGATCAAGTTACAATATGTGCTATTAAGTTGTGAAGAGACTGGTAAAAAATGTGATAATATCAAGGATTGGGGGCTAGAGCTAAAACAAGACTCATTCTACAAGTAGCTTTAGGAAAAGCACAATAATAGATTTATGTATTAGATCTAAATTGATTGAAAATGAGATGTGACAATTATATTTAGATACACAATTTCTTCAGGTCTTCCAAATTTAAACTCTTATTCAAATACATAATTTTTTAAATGATTAGCCATAATACTCGTTAAACTTATCTAAATTTAACATACTTTCAAAATTCATCACCTTAATGATTGACTTTGGTTGGAAAATCATGGTCTATTGTGAATTTTTATAAAAATACTTGTTTGTAAGGAACGTCTTGGACTGAAACTTGTTCTTTAGTATGGAAGTCTCTAGTACCAAATCCTACTTGTTTGCCTCTTCTATGGTAGGTTGTTTGAAAGCTTTGACTAATCCCTTCAAAGATTCAGGTAACCCTTTGATGAGTAGCATAGTCAATTTTCTCTAGAAGATACATGTCACCATTATAGATATTTTTAAATTTATTACATAATTCTTCAAGAAACCACACTACTTGAGGGAAGTTAAATATTGGAAGTAAAATTTAAGATCCTTTCGATAAAATGTATCAACTAGTAATTTAGATAATTTATTATGAGGTTCAATATATGTGAACTTGAGTGATTAGACCATGGTACCACCACTCAATTCTACTACCCTCTAAATGCAAGTGTAGTGTCATAAATTGTATCCCTATATAATTTTACAATCATTTTGGTGGTTGTTTCTCATACCTTGATTCTTGTCTGATTATGCTTAGAGCACGATCATTTTTAGAATCCCAAAACAATCCTAAGCTCATTGATCTTGATTTTAGCTCAAAAAGATAGGACTACATTTCCTTACATCATAGACCTCCTAGACTGTGGCACCTAGCACCCTAGTCCAACCATTTTAGGCCCAAATATAAAATCATAACTATTGAGGTTTTGACTAGTGGGAAAGTCTTCCCTAATGTTGACCTTCTTAAAATTTTAAACCCTGTGTATAGATACAACTCCCTCCCTTATTTGAGCATCTATCTCTAAGCAATCACTATCCTATCATTCCAATTGAGAATTTCAATCAAGCATCTTCAAGGCAATTGTGGAGAAATTTGAAGTCAAACATTCAAGAATTCAAGTTCAACAAACATGACCAAGAATGTGTTCCCCATGAATAAGGCATGCATTAAAACATATCTAGCAACATCAAGCTTTGTGTAATGCTTCAAGTCAAGGAGTCTCATATCAAGGTATCAATTGTCAATTGAAGTACTTCCTTTCAAGTTTTCAACTTCTGCCCTAGTAGGGGTAAGATCTCTTTCATCCAACATTGTTGTAGTGGAAGTGGAAACACCTACCCAAGGTTTGACTTAGGATAACCCCTACACAAAATAAAATCTCTCTCTCTCTCTCTCTCATACACTCTCTCTCTCTCTCTCTCTCTCTCTCATGTGTAGGTTATAGAGTTAATGACAAAATTATGGAATTTCATAGAGTAGACAAGGACATAGGTTTCCAAACTTTAAATAAATGAAATCCTAGGTCTATGATGATTTGCACACATGATCAACACTTTTTGGTTGAATTTTGGAGGGAATTATCTATAGAGAATCCTGATCCAAGATCCATTTTTTTTAGCTAACATAAGCACCTTTGCATTGGTTTTTTATTCTATATCTATTTGTTTATGTTGAATCTTGTTAAGTTTTATATCATTTTGACTAGTTCTTACATCTTTAATTAAAATTATATGTAATCAGATCCAATCAACTTCAAAAGGGAACTCTTGATCCAAGTGATTAGCTCTCATATATGAGTGATGTTGAGCCTAATTGATTGTTCCCCAATGAAATATTATAAATGGTGAATGAATAAGTTGTTAGATAGTTCAAATAACCAGAAGATAACTGAGAGGGGGGGGGGGTGAATCAGTTGTCACAGATTACCAGAACATTTAGCAATTAAAACTTTAATACCAAAACTCAAAAAATTAATACCAGAATGCTTAAACAAAATACCGAAATAGCTATTAAACCAATTAAGCATAAACAATAATCAGAGAATACATACCATCCACATGACACCAAGATTTATACGTGGAAAACCTGGTAAAGGGAAAAACCATGGTGGGAAGCCTACCCATAGTCAAATAATACTTTTGTAGTAAGTATGTGAATTACAATTGAGGGGCCTACACTTGCAGGAAGGAAAATAGCCTAGAGCACACTACTCATCACAAAAGGAGTCTCACTGACTACATAGAAATCTAGGCTACAATCCGGAAGAATGAATGAACTCTAAAGATAGTATCTCCTATGCCTAAGTACAGTTCTGGTTAAGCTCAATACCAGAGAACTAAATCCTCTTACATAAACCCAATTCGATCTCCAATGATCGACCAAATACTCTTCTTGAATGATATTACATTATTTTCACATAACATATCCATATCACATACCATGACCATGATCTACAATGAGATCTTACATCACATATATACAAACCTCGACCATAAACACTAAAGTCAGCCACCAGACCATAAACCAATTACATAATTACAAAACATGTCAGCCTCAGAACAAACAAATAATATCCAACTCATAAGACATCCCAAAAACACATTAAGAGGTCCAATCCACATGTTACATTAAGTTGGTCCATAACCTAGATCAACTGAGATCCAATATAGGTCCACATGCTAAAGAAATGATCCCAATCTACCAAGTCTCGAACATGATCACCATCAGCATCTTGAATCCATACCACAAGCTACACCAACACCACTTATGCATATCATCAAAGATCTTCATCAAAAGCTCTACCGGTGAAACCCTCGACGAAACCTCAAACCAAGCTTCCAAGTAAACAGGATAGCATCCGATCACCAGACCAAATCCAACTGACTGAACATGAACATGAGTAAGCCAATTCCATAACCAAGTCATACTGAAGCATATAGGATCATGTTGGATCCAAACCAAGAAGAAACCACTCAACCTATTGGGACTAGAAGGTTGGCGGTAAAGCATCCAAAACAACTAGTGTTGACATCAATGACAAAACATCAATGCAACACATAATCAATTCCTCCTAATGGCCAACAATCTCCCCCTTTGGCATTGATGGCAACACAGGATGTGAAAATATCTAAGTACCAAGAAATGCTAAACAAGTCTCTCCCAATGGAAGACAACCAACAATCTCCCACTCAAAGATATAGCAATGAAGTTCTAAAACAAAGATAAAAATTCCCTTGTAAATGATGTCTCTATAAAGCTCTGAATTACACATATATCTCTTCCCCTATTGTATACAGCTCCTTAAGTTTTTCACATCAATATCTCTCCCCGTTTGACATCAATGCCATAAATCTAACATAAATATCAAAGCAAAAACATAAACCACTGAAACACAAGGATAAGTACTCACCTTGAGAAGTAGCATCCCCATATCAGTGCTAGAATGAATAATAACTTTGATAATACATACCAAACTAATGCCAAAAAGCATCAATTAGTTATCTGCCGAAGGGGCAAAAACCCCTAACCTATCTCTCAGGTACTCAAATGGTTCTTTCGGCAAAGGTTTAGTGAAAATATCTACAATCTTCTCTTTAGTGTTCACATAAACCAGTCTAACTTCATTTTCTTCCACCTTCTCCTTCAAAAAATTATACTTGATAGATATGTGCTTTGTCTTAGAGTGAAATACCAGATTCTTTGATATGTCAATAGCAGTAGAGTTATCACAATGGATAACTACTGGTCCAATGCAATGCACTTTGATATCCTTCAACATTTGCTTCATCCATAAAACCTGTGTACAGTTAGTAGTAGCAACATTTGCTTCATCCATAAAACCTGTGTACAGTTAGTAGTAGCAACAACATACTCAACTTTAGTAGTAGATAAAGAAGTACATGACTGTTCCTTGCTGATCCATGAAACCAAATTCTTTCCAAGAAAGAAAGCTCCAACGGAAGTACTTTTTCAGTCATCAACATCTCCAGCCTAGTTAGCATCTGTATATGCACATAAAGTAAAGTCATCATCCTTAGGGTACCACAAACCATATTTAGATGTACCTTGCAAGTATCTAAAAATTATTTTCACCGCACTCTCATTATTTTCTCTAGGATCACTCTGAAATCTAGATACAATACAAACAACATTCATTATGTCAGGCCTAGTCTGAGTCAAATAAAGAAGACCTCCAATCATAGATTTGTATCTTGTAGGATTTACCGATGCAGAAACATCTTTCCTTGTCAATTTCTCACTTGTAATTGTATGCACCTAAAAATGGTCTAAACATAATTAATTAAATAAGCAATTATTTAATTAATCCCCCTTCCTAATTTAATTGAATTCATTAGTCAATTTGATTAAATTCTCCCTTTCATCTACTTATTAATAAACCTAAGAATTTATTTAATAGGTTCATTTCAATAGTCCCCTTTGATTAATTAATTCAAATTAATTAATCTTTCCCCCATTTCAATCAATTCTTCTAATCTCCTAATTAATTAAAACAAATCAATTTATGAGTTGTTGAGAATTAATTAGTCTTTTCCTATTATTTGGATTTTTAAATTCAAATTACCCACATGCCTCCTAACTTCTAACCACCTAACCTAACCTTGGGTTTTCCTAACCCTATCCTATCTTGCATATTCTAACCTCCTTATCCTAACCTCTTATGGTGTGGATATTTTCTTCTTGAGACACATGGCATTTTGGCCACATGTCTCCTCTCCGGGACACTTTCCCTTTTATGAGCAAGACTCCTTGACACTTGTCACCATAGAGATGACAAGTGTCTCTTCCTCCAACCTCTTCTCCAACCTCCTCCAATCTCACCCTTGATATCTTCAGACTCAATCTTGACCATTGATTCTTGCCACCTCACCCCTAGCCTTGGAAATCCTATAAATATCCCCCATTTTGGAGCATAAAGGATGCAATCTCATTATCAATTTAGGCATTGTTACTATAGGCATATCATCTAAGCATTATTGTTATAAGCAATTGCATTAGCTTAATTTGATCATTTTCTAGCATAATTGTTGAATCATGTAGCTTTATCAATCTCTTTTCTAGCTTAATTGTATCATCATCATAGCTTAATCATGCATATAATTGGCTTAATTAGTCTCTTAGATCAATATAGCATAATCAATCTCACCTTTGCATATCATTATCATCTCGAATTCTCCACCTAGGTGTAGTCAAGTCACTGGGATTGCTTATCCAGATCTGAAAGAAAATCCATACTCGCATCTCTTAGGAGGTGATAGGTCGCTTTGTCATGGTTCATCTTTATTTGCTTATTATTTGCTAACCATGCTTGTAATGATCTATTGAGTGTTTGTGTTGCAGCAACAGGTATCACACTTCACAGGCATGACAGTAACGATAGTAGTACTTACCAGTTTAGAATCTCCCATACCAAATTTATTCAACAATTCCCTAGCATACTTAGTTTGATAGATAAAAATACCTTTGTCAGTCTGAGTAATCTGCAAACCTAAGAAAAATTTCATTTCCCCAATCATAGACATTTCAAATTCTTTCTCCATATTTTTAGAAAATTCCATGCACAACTTATCTTCACCTCCAAAAATGACGTCATCAAAAAATACTTCAATAATCAGTATATCATCATCAGTGACCTTATAATATAAATTACTATCAGCATTACCCTTAGTAAAACCAACGTTCAAAAGATATTTATCCAACCTTGCATACCCAGATCTAGGTGCCTGTTTCAATCCTTATAAAGATTTCCTTAACCTGCAAACCATGTTTGTATCATCTGAAAGTGAAAACCCATTAGGTTACTCAATATAAACTTCTTCATCAAGACCCCCATTAAAAAATGCACACTTAACATCCATCTAATAAACCTTGTGGTTTTTATGGGCAGCATAGGCAAGAAATAATCTTATAGCTTCAATCCTAGCTACAGGTGCAAAAGTCTCTTCATAATCAATTCCTTCCTTTTGAGAATATCTTTTACAAACCAATCTACCCTTATTCCTTACAACTTGACAATCCTCATTCAATTTATTCCTAAAAACCCATTTAGTTCCAATAACATTCTTATTTTTAGGTTGGGGAACTAAAACCCATGTGTTATTCTTCTCAATCTGATCTAATTCTTCTTCCATAACTTTTAACCAACATTTATCTTTACATTCTTCAATTATTGATACCAATTCAACTTGAGAAATTAAACATACCTCATTAGTTACCAGTCTTCTTCTTGTCATCACTCCATTGTTCTTATCCCCAATGATGTGATCTTCTGAATGATTCAATCTCACATACCTAGGAGTCTTCTGACTCTCTGTCCCTCTTCCCATTTCTTTAGTTACTGTTGAATTTTCTGATACTCCCATAGTAACTAGTTCACCACTCTCTTCTGGTATAGATGCTACCGGTCCAGATATAATCATTTCCACTGCCGTTTCTTGCTCATAATCTCTGATTTGACTTCTATTCAGCTCATCCACCTTGACATTAGCACTCTCCACAATTCTTTGCAATCTCTTGTTATAACATCTATATGCCTTGCTTTCATTATAATAACCAATAAATATGCCTTCATCACATCTAGGATCAAATTTGCCAATGATATAATCTCTCCTGATATAACATTTACTACCAAATATTCTGAAATATTTAATTGTAGGTGTATTGCCAAACCATAATTCATAAGGTGTCTTACTGATTTCTCCTCT
Source organism: Cryptomeria japonica (assembly GCF_030272615.1). Lineage (NCBI taxonomy): Eukaryota > Viridiplantae > Streptophyta > Pinopsida > Cupressales > Cupressaceae > Cryptomeria > Cryptomeria japonica. Next base: position 733,436,251 of record NC_081409.1, read on the forward strand.
GATATGTACTATGTTGAATGTATGCACTGTTGTTCTCACTACTTCTCTCCAGTAGATATGAGGTAGACTAGCTTCCATCATCATTGTTCTAGCGGCATCCAAGATAGTTCTATTCTTCCTTTCCACAACTCCATTCCACTGAGGTGTTCGGTGAGCAGAAAATTGTCTTCTTATACCATGCTTCTTACAAAAGTTATTAAACTCACCGGATGTGAATTCTCCACCATGATTTGACCTCAAACATTTAATCTTCAATCTTGTCTCTATCTCAAATTTAAATTTAAAGATTTAAATTTGTTCAAAAGCCTCATATTTCTCCCTTAGAAAAGTAATCCACATCATTCTAGAATAATCATTGAAATGATTAGCATAAAATATCTAACACCTTGAAAACTTTTAACTTTAGTAGGGCCACACAAATACATATGAATAAGATCAAGAACATCACTAGATTTATCTTGTATACTCCTAAAAGAGTTTCTAACCTATTTACCCATTTGACATTCTTTACATACTGGATTATAGGGCTTCACAATCTTAGGTATATCTCTAATTGCCTTAGTTGAAATGATCTTCACAATGCAATCAAAACTCACATGACACAACCTTTTATGCCATAGCCAACTCTCATCAATTTGTGCAATCAAACATGTCTTCTCACTAGAATTCAAATGAAATATATTACCTTTTGTCTCTGTACCAATTGCAATCTCCAAACCAGATCTATTAATGATTTTGCATTTTCCATCCTTGAATTGTAATTGAAATCCCCTATCTACCAATTGTCCTACACTCAAAAGATTATGCCCTAAACCTTCAACATAATAAACATTATCAGTCTTATTATTACCATCCAATGATATAGTTCATTTTCCTTTGATCATACATGCTTTGTCATCTCCAAATCTAACCAGACTGCCATCAAATTCTTGCAAAGATAGAAACTTCCCTTTATCTCCAGTCATATGATGTGAACAACTAGTGTCAATTACCCATTAATCCTTCTCTTCAATTTTTGAAGCAAGTGCCTTCTCTTCATGTACATTCTCTTCCAGTGCCAGAACATCTTTCTTGATAGCCAAGAACACCCATTCCTTCCCATTGCTAGAACCACTAGCAGAGTCTTCTGCCAGTTCATCATCAGAATCAGTAACACCTTCCTCATCCACTATGTAGCATGATTTGTCTCTATTTTTCCTATACTTATACTTGTTCTGATATCCAAGGTTAGGCTTAGAAGATCTTATAACTCTTTCTTCAAATCTTGAATTTCTTTCAGGACATCTAGATGCAAAATGACCAATCTTATTACATACAAAATATTTAAAATGTGCTTTTCATTCATACTTACTTCCTACCGGTTCTTTAGGTACTCTTCTAGCAAATAGTGCTTCAAGTTTCTCAAACTCATCATCTTCTCTCTTCATATCATCCAAATCCTTTGCATATAAATCTTTCCAATATTGCTTACCGATTGATGATGTAGATGCATGAAAAGTAGGTTCAAACTTCACAGCTCCAGAAGGTCCAAATTCTTCAAGCTCAAAAGAAGATAATTTTTGAACCAAGGTATCTCTATTGACAAAAGTATTAGCCATTGTTCTCAATTCATTAATTGTATTAGCCTTCATCTTGTAAGCCGATGGTAGGGCTCTCAGAACTTTAGAAACAATTTCATGTTCATCCAGAGTTCCACCACAACATTGAATTCCCAAAACAATCTCATTTACCCTTTCCATGAATGTAGTAATCCTTTCATCTTCTTCCATCTTTAGGTTTTCATATCTCACTTGGTAACCATAAATTTTAGCAATATTCACTGTAGGGTCACCTTCATTAAGAGTCACCAACTTATCCCATATAGCCTTTCCAGACGATTTGTTAGTTAATCCCATTATTTTGAGATCAGAAAGTGCACACAAGAGGGCTTCTCTTGCTCTACAATCATTCTCAAGCTCCTTATCCAAGTTTGTTGGAGGAGGATTGCTAGATGCTGGATTATGATGTGTTACACCATTCTATGTGGTCTCCTAAATATCCTTGCCAAGACATCTCAGATGAGTCTCCATCTAAATCTTCCATACAATGTAATTTGTTCCATCAAGCCTAGGGATATCTCTCCAAAAGATAGCTCCAGATAAACTAGATGAACTTGAACTATTAGTCTCCATAGGATCTTTCATAATCTGTTAAGCTTTCTATAGAGAGGACCAACACTTTGATACCAATTGTTAGACAGTTCAAATAATCGGAAGACAACTGAGAGGGGGGGGGGGTGAATTAGTTGTCATAGATTACTAGAACATTTAGCAATTAAAACTTTAATACGGCAACCCAAAACATCAATACCAAAATGCTTAAACCAAATACCAGAATAGTAGTTAAACCAATTAAGCATAAACAATAATCAAAGAATAAATACCATCCACAAGACACCAAGATTTATACATGGAAAACCCGGTAAAGGGAAAAAATATGGTAGGAAGCCTACGCACAGTTAGATAATACTTCTGCAGTAAGTATGCGAATTAAAATTGAGGGGCTAGGACTTGTAGGATGGACAACGACCTAGAGCGCACTGCTCATCACAAAAGGAGTCTCACTAACTACATAGAAATCCAGACTACAATTTAGAAGAATGAATGAACTGCAAAGATAGCATCTCCTATGCCTGAGTACAACTCTAGTTAAGCTCAATACCAGATGACTAAATCCTCTTACATAAACCCAATTTGACCTCCAATGATTGATCAAGTCCTCTGCTTGAATGATATTACATTATTCGCACATTACATATCCATATCCCATACCATGACCATGATCTACAATGAGATCTTACATCATATATATACAAACCATCAACCATAAACAACCAAGTCGGCCACCAGACAATTAACTAATTGTAATAATTACAAATATGTTAGCCTTAGACCAAACAAATAATATCCAACTCATAAGACATCCCAAAAACACATTGAGAGGTCCAATCCACACGTTACATTAAGCCGGTCCATAAACTAGATCAATTGGGACCCAATATAGGTTAACATGCTAAAGCAATGATCCCAATCTGCCAAGTCTCGAACATGATCACCATTAGCATCCTAAATTGACTTTTATTAATATTTTTGTCTGTTTATATATATATATATATAGCTTATTTTGTTTCTCATTGGTTTTTATTTTTAATTCAGTCTTTTTTTTTGGTTAGTTTCTTGCCTTCTTTTTTGTTTTATTTTGTGATTGTTTCTTTTGTGCTTTTTGTCTTATATTATTTTGGTCCTTAGTTGTTTTTTAGTCTTTTTATTTATTTCTCTTCTTTAACTTTTTGTTTGAGGTTTACTATTGTAGCATATTTTTGTCCTTGAGTTTTTAAAATTGTTTTCCCCCCTTGGTCTGTGTACTTTCTTATTTTTTCCTCTCTCCTTTCCCACATTTTATGTTTTCTCTTGGTCTGCAACCTATCATTTTTTTCTTCTTATGCTCTCATTCATCTTGATGATGGATCACAGAGTATGATCCAAAATGTTGATCTAAAAAATCGCACACAATCTTATCCAAAAATCCAAGTTACAAAGAATGTTTATGATATTATTATATTAATTTTATTAACGTCATTAGGTATTCTACAATGGCAGAAAAGAGTGGATTATAATTGTTAGAGTTTCTAAACTTTAAAAATAAAAATAAAATTACATTTATCTTAAATTTGACAATCATTTACATGTCAAAATATTAATATTGATTATAAACATAATATTGATGATAAAAAAATACTTACACAATCGAATCCAAAAAAAAAAGAGAATACAACATGGATTGTGGAAATCTCATAGCATTAAACATAATATTTTCAAAAAAAGCACCACATAAAAACAAAATAGCCATCATCAAAATTGTAAGTTTTAGATTGTTTGTATAGATATAAAATGATAAAATAAAAGCAATATTTAATTCAAAAATGTAGTTTTTTATTTCCAAGTTAATGCTATAAAATTTAGAGTAAACCCTAGATAGGCAAAGTTTGCTTGAAACCTTACAAAATGACTTATTTCTCTTCTCAAAATAAATTTCTAATTAATTATATTAAACTTCCATAGTCCATGACAGTAAGGAAACTAGTTTCTAGACATTGTGTGCATAATTTTTAAACATCAATGTTTAAACTCTTGATGTTTAAAAATCTTACACACAATCAAATCTAGAAACTAGTTTCCTTAAATTTCTAATTTTTCGAGCAAATTCTCATTGCTATTGAAAAATTATGAATATAACCTATGGTAGAAAATAGTTTGAAACCCTTAAAAAAATAATTTATTTTATTTTCAAAAATTAAGAACCATTTATAATGCCATAATGCAATTTTATGAATTTTACAAAAGTACCACTCACTGTAGTATCCATGCAATTGTACAACTAGGTTTTTTATTACTATTGTAAAAATGGTTGTAAATTCTCCATTGTTGTACGATCATTGGAAAAATATAAATATTCTTCAATACTCTTTTGGTACTTACAAACTTCATTGATATATAGAAAAACCAGTGTTAAATTTTGCAATATTTGGACAAAGAAAACTTAAAATGACAAGGCCTATTCTACCATTTTAAGCAATTTAAGGTTTATAAAAGAAAACAAAATAAAATTCCTCATAAAGATAAAAAAATTAAACTTTGAAAACCTAACAAAGCTTTCAAACCACCAAAATTGAAGCCAGAGATGACTAAAAACATCATACTATAGAGCCACACTATTTCTATAAATGCACAAATAGGTTTCCAACCCAATGAGTTCACATTTACTAGAATGATCCCATTCTGTGCCCAAATGGGATCTTTGGAACAAGGTATGGGTATTCATCAAAGCATAATGGAAGGAGGGTTTTAGTTAGATATTGTAGTTGGGAATTGTTCGATACACATGTATATAAAATATGGAAGAATGGATAAGGCACAAGAACTATTTGATAGAACGAATCAAAGAGATTCATCTCATGGATTACACTCAATGTTGGATACACACAAAATGGGTAAGTTGATAAACACTTAAATTTTTTTAATCAAATGAAATTGGCAAGTGTAAAGCGAAATCCCACAACCTTTGACAACATCCTCCTTTTTTTTGCTAAATTACAAGCTTTATAATAGGGCATGGACATCCATCAAAGGATAAGGGAAGGGGTGTTTTTATCAAACATTACAATTGAGGTTTCCTTCATAGACATGTATGCAAAATGTGGAAGCATAGATAAGGCATGTGAACTATTTGAGAGAATTCCTTAAAGAGATGTTGTCTAATGGAATGTAATGATTACAGGATATGCACAAAATGAATTTGCTGATAAGGCTTTAGAAACTTTAAAGAAAATGCAATTGGTAGGTATAAAACTAAACTCCAAAAACTTTGCTAGAATCCTCCCTGCCTATGCCAAAATCGAAGCTTTGGACTAGAGTATGGATATTCATAACATCATAATGGAAGGAGGATTTTGGCTAGATATCATAGTTTAAAATGCTTTGGTAGAAATGTATGCAAAATGTGGATGCATATACAATGCCCATGAAGTGTTTGACAAAATGCCTCGAAGAAATGTGGTTTGATGGACTCCATTGATGCAGGAAATGAACAAAATAGATATGTAGACAAAGTCAACTTAAAAATTAATCACTTAAACATGTTATAAAAGTTTTATCCAATGATTTATAGACGTAAGTATTTATATCTTTGTGGATCAAAACTATACATTTGTAATTTGTAAAAGCCAATTTATACTAGCATATCTATGTTTAGAGGAATATATGTAAAGTAGTAGAAAGATATCATATTTGTTCATTATTCCAATTAAAAATTTATTATATTATAATTAATATTAAATTATTATTATATTATGATATTATAATTAATATTAATTTATTATTAAGATATGATTATATTATTATGTTTTAATATATTATTGTTTTTATAATTTTATGTTTCCACTAAACTCTTTACAAATGTAAAAAATCTTTTAACACAAAATTATTATATGTTTTTATTTTATATTCCTTCTTATTCTTATCCTCAAAGGCATAATTTTTAAAATAATCTAATTCAACTTGTTTACCTTCCACCTGACATGTGTTATCAATAGGCTTCTGCCAAGTTGCTCTGCGCTTCTTCTTCTTCTTTGGTATTGTAGACACGTAAAATTCTCGAGCTTAATTAAATAAATATTTAATTTATTTAATTATTTTATCCTAACTCTTCTATTAATTAAATAAATTTTTATTTATTTAATTAATTCATTTATCCTTTTTCTAGCTTTTCCTTATTTAATAAATATTTTTATTTATTTAAATTACCTTTTCCTTAAATTAAATAAATATTTTATTTATGTAATTGGTCCCACTTCATTTATTAATTAAATAAATATTTATTTAATTAATTAATTCATTAGCTTTTTCACTCTATGACATATTTCATTTATCTCTTAATTTTCTTGTACCTACCCCTTCATTATTTTATTATTTTTCCCTAACTACCCTCTTATTATTTTATCATTTTCTTATACCTACCCTTTAATCCTAGCCGATCATTTATTTATTTCACCTCTTAATCTTATCCCTCCATTTTATAAGGTCTTCTTTATAAAAGAGGATTTTTTGGCAACATAAAAACTTTCATAGTCGAATCCAGAAGAATTACAAATATTTTGTGATTGCTAATAAGCAATCTAGCAATTTGGCAATCTAGCATTGGAGCATACTTTTTGCATTCTAGCATTCTTATTTTGCATTCATCATATTTCAAATCTTCATTCACCATAGCTTCTTGTGTGTGTTCTTTTAAGAGCATCATTTTTTAACATAAGATCTTGACTGATAGAAGTGCAATGTAGTAGTTTTATAGCATGCATGTGTGTTTTTTAGTTTAGATTTTGGTTTGCATTGCGTGTGTTTTACAGTCACTCTATTGAGGATATTGAAATAAATATGAATCTTGTCCCATAAGATTTCAGATATATTTTTCTCCATCCACAGGTATTTCATCAGTTAATACCTTGACTACCCCATCTTCATTTACATATTCATTTTTCTATTTCTTAGATTCTATTGCATGCTCCTGACCATCATTTTCCTTTCTATCTTCTATTGTCATTTCTTTTTCCTGGTGTGACAATTTTTCTTCTCCTTTCTTAGATTGTTCTTCATAAGTTTTAGCTTGTTGACTACACTACTACAACATCATCTTTTATTGAATCCAACTTGACCCTTTGCTCAATGGTCTTTTCCATTTCTTCTCATCTTTTATTCTCATTAATTGTTTCCTCTTCATAATACCTTGCAACACCACATTTATTTTTTTATTGTCCCACACTTAACCATCCACACTTTATTGTCCATAACTTTAGGTTGATATCATTTTATTTTTGTACTTTTTCTCCATAATTCATGATTTGATTTCTATCTTAAAACAACTTTTTTAGGCTTCCTTCCTCGCCAAATTGCCCTATCATCTTGTCTTCTCTTGAATTCAGTCATGTCTTGGATGCTTAGTATTTGTTTGCTATCATAAACTCCATTAGAACAATCTTCTTGTTTCCACTTTATCTGATGCCCCATATTAATCGATTTATTTAGCTAATTTGGTATTATCTATCCATGATCCTTCAAAATACTCTTCTTTCCTTTATTAGCTTGCATAACTACATTCTTCTTTCCACATTTATGATCAAAATAGGTTTTACCTTTACTTTTCAATGTGTTGTTGTCTCAACGTGCTTCCATCCTTGACTTTGTTGTTTGTCAATTTTTCATTTTTGTAGGTTTTTGTCCCTTCTTCTAGAACATCTGCTAAGGCATTATGATACTCTAGGGCATCTTCAAAGTCTTCTTTATCATGCTGGAATACTTTGACATCATCCTCATCTTTATTTTTAGAATCTTTTTAATGACCCTCTGCTAAAAACTATTGCTTTGTATCTTCTTGACTTATTGCTGTAACTACCTCCTCTCCTTGTCATCTTCATCTCTATTTGTAGGTGCTCTTCTAGCCCCTTCTCTTCCCATATTTAAGGTCTTTTTCTTGACCCCCCTTAATAAATTTCTCATTACTACATACACATACTCACACACAACATTAGATAATAAAATTAGAGGCCAAAATGTCTCCATGAGCAACTCCTACTTGGAAACTTTCCTTTCTTCTTTACTTCTTCGTTTAAGTGCTTATTTTTACACTTTATCTTTCCTCCATTCTTTCTTATCTTCCATCAAATCTGCTACAATAAGAACCTCTTTCACCTCTTTCACTGCATATTTCTCATAGGCTAACTTCCTACTATTCCAATCTCTTTCAGCTTCTCTCCTCAAGGCACCCTTATTTTGCATTCTTCATTTCTTCACAATTATCTTTATAGGCCACTTCACCTTCTTACTCATTGTCCAACACCAAACATATTCCTAGATTATTTCTACAAGCCACTATTCTATTGTGATCTTACACCTCTCTAAATCTCTTCTTAGGTTTACCATCTCTCTATCAAAATTTGCATCTTGCTTGCTTTTACTTGTATTCATTCTATCTTTCTTCTTGGAACTTTATTTCTGAACACTCTATTGCATCGTTCAACTTTTCACTTTTAGACTTCTTGATAACTCACCTAGGACATTTTTTATTTTCCTCCTGCCCAGTCTTTTGACACCTAGGTTCCTTTTATTAATCTGTCACTCTACAACACACATATCTTTACAAAAATCTATGAAAATAACTAACTTCTTTACATAAACCCTTTTAGGTTGTCAAATTTCTCCTTTCTTCTCCCTAACCTTTTAGGCTTTGATTGCAATTTATGGGAACAACCTCCCATACATTAATCTAATACCAAACTGATGCGATTCAAACTCCAAACAACAAAACAATGGAAAACTATATTTGTCTACAAAACGATAGGAACTGAAATTGTATAAGACAACAATAGAACAACTCCCAGAATAGTTCAGGGTTCATAAAGAATTAGTTTGAAATACATAAAAATGAAATTTGATGGTAATTACTTCTATTCAAAATGGGGAAATACAAGCTACAGTCAATCCTTACAAGGATCGAGGTTTACTTTCTTGATAGGCCTGATTCGATGTTACTCATTGGTCTATTTTACAATGACTACAAACTACCACTCTTTCACAATAGACTGTCTCTAAACCTGCAACACCATTCTTTAATTACCTCATGCATTCACCTTTTGTTTCCACACTGCCTTCTTTGACTTCTATCACGCATTTTCCACACACATCTCTTCTCCCATAGTCCCCAACCCCACATGCCAAATCTTTCTCTTACATTGGGCCGATGTCTTATTTCTTCACATTGCTCATAATGTGGCCATCAATACTCTTATTGAGTCAATGAAAATTATTATACCACACTCACTAGTCGGTTGTGTTTCCTTTTTTGTTCCAGCTTCACACCATGATCCGTGCTCTACAACCACTTCCATTTCTTCTTTATTTGTAGACTGTATCTGGACACCAATCTCAAATGTTCATAACCGACTATTTTATCCATTCCTTTACCTCTAAACTATTCTACTTCATCTATTCTAACCGTTAATCTTCCAACCATCCTCAAATGTTCACTTCCTCCTACCGAAGGCAACTGTTTCGACTATCTAATTTCCTGCCCAATGGCGACATGATCTGCCTTTACCCAAATTGATTCGTGTCAATAAGACACAAACAAAATAAAAGAAGAAAATTAAAGAGAATAACCCATGCCCCTGCATCACATTAGAAGAAACTTTCTTCTAGTTTTATTATTAGGGCTATTGTCCATATATTTTCTAATCTTTCTTTATCCGATAATATTATTATTTGGAACATATTATATAGGGTAAGACTTTATCGTTAAACTCATCGTAAACCATCTTTATTTACTTATTTTCCTTGGATCATATCTAGGTTCTCTATCACTACACTACACAAAAATCATACATGCAAAGTTTAACGCTTACAACACAAGTTGGCAAGATAACAAACTCTAATACCATTGTAATGTTCTAGTCAAAATACTAATGTAAAACTTGACTCTTAACTTTCTACAAACACTTATTATCTATAACAGTAATACCATATTGTTATATTTCAATTAGATCTTAAGTAAGATTCAATTCATTATTTTATATTATCAATTTCATTACTTTCCAAATAGTAAATTACATACACAAATATCAATCTCCTTACAAGTAAACATCAGATAAAAAATATGATTCATGATGCTTTTCTTATTATAACAATAGTTGAATTAAATTTAAAACATTTTGCATCACTAATTACAACAAAAAAAATTATACTCATACCAATAGCAATTATGAATTAGGAAAATATAATGCAAGTGAACATGTAAATAATGAAACTCTAAAGAAAATTCTGATATGAGATTTTTTATCACAATCAATAGGTCTTTGATTCAATGATTTACATACTACAACACAAACTGTGCTCAAAATAATTCATGTAAAGGGATTTTGTGTAAGGGATAGATGATCACAATGAATGAACATGTTATTTGCAGTGTTATTCACTTTGACTTTCCATGTTGGAGCATATGTGGTGGTGCTCCCCAACCAACAGTGGGTTGTGTTGTGCTTTGGTTGTGCAGCTACCATAGAGTTTGCACTGCTCCTATTATATCACTTTTCGACCATGTTTACTTGATGAGTAGGATAGATAATAAAGAGGTGTGTTCTTGAATAATCAACTCAGTCACTTGGGCTTTACCTTTATTTCCATCAAATATTTCATAAGTTCTATTATTTCCATTGAAGATGTCTTATGATATGTACTCTAAGTTGGATAAGAAGTGTAATTTCTTTTAAGACTATTTTATGTCTTCTAGATGTTTTTTCTTATACTTTTAAATACAAGAGATTTTACTTTTGCAAGTCATAAATTTTGATTTGGGAGGCCATTAGAACCTTATTTTTAATTGTATAGGTTGAAGATATCTATAGACCAAGTGCCCCTAGAAATAATGTCAAAGAATCATAAATATTTATTTTGATAAAAATAAACTTTAAAATAGTCCCAAAATCATTTTTTTTATCATCAATCTTTAAAATCATATTATTTGTAATTTAAACATTAAGAGAAAGGTTGAGAGACCTTTCCTAATAGTCATGTATGCTTGAAATTTTTGGCTTAGAAATCTTGAAAAATTGTATTTGATTAATTTCATTTAGTATACTCTAGTACAATAGGGTTGTTAAATGACATAGGAAAGTTGTGACTATTGAAATTATATAAATGGAGTGCAAAATCAAATGTTCTCAAGGTACAATAGCATATCACATTTAGGCTATTAGATTAGATATTTTTTAGGGTTTCTAGGATGTTTAAGAAACTTTCCTGTTTGCTACTATGAGAATACCTAAGAACATGTCACATGTCCTTGGTCAAGCAATGAATTAACTCAAAGGGGGCTCACCAATAGTGATATATTGCACCTTTTATTTATAGTATTATTCACTCTACCACATGTTGTAACACCAAGGTTTTACATAATTTTTCTTTAAAAGGTTTTGCGCACCTTTAGGTTTTATCTATCCTAGAGTATTGGAAAATATGCAATTGTTAGAGCTCAACCTCTATCAAAAGTCTAATAAAACTCAAAATATGGTTGAAACCAGATCAAAAGTGAGACATGCTATGCATGGTGGAAGACATTTGTATTGATCCAATAAAAAAATGAATACATCCTCCACCTATAATAAAAAATTAACTTCAATTACTATAATTATTTAAAAATATATATTTTAGTTCTCTTCAATTAAATAATATATAAATTTGAAACTTCTCGAAAGAATGGACTCAAACATACCAAAGTATTCTAACCTTATGTAGAAATTTAAAATCTCTACAATTGACACAAATAATGCATATTATTTTCACCTCATATTTATTTAATGCACTTAATTATTTTCTGTCCATTTATAGTGTCCATTGATGTTAAACTTTATACAGCTAACATCTAACGTTACATAGTTTTCAAAGTGGAAAAAGATGTTAAAATACCATCTTTTCCAAAACAACATTTTCAACAATCACACTCTCTACTTCACTTCTCATTATAGCCATTCCTCATTTCCACACAACAATTTATTAATTTAATTACAATTTGTATTTGAATAAAAACATTTCAATATTAAGTGTGACTTGAAAATATAAGATTTAATTTAGAAATATATTAAATTATCAATCTGTATTTAGATAAATATATGTCGAATATGAGATATCATTTTAGAGGTATCCATTTGTTTAAGAAATTAAAAATAAAAAAATTAAATAGAAGACATTATGATTAAATAGATGAAAATGGAAGCTTCAAACTATATAGTTTAGATATACTAACATATATCAATTGTCATTTCAAAATAATGAAATCATAGGTTGAAAGTTCAGAATAACTTTTTAGACATTGAAAAAGTAAATAATTTATAGATTGTTTAAAAAACATTGAAAGGGAGAAACAAAACATTTCAAATTTATAAATACAACCATGGAATTATAATACATCATGAATCAGGGAAATTTTTGTTGTTGACATTGCTTTCCATACATCTTGACATAGACATATGTGTATATCTAAAGATGAGTTGTTTATAGTGAGTTATACACTAGTATAAGAAATATAGAACAAAGACTCAAAGTTATGGAACTATGTTGAAATATGATTACAAATAATTCTTATCAACAAACCATTGACACTTTCTATTGACAAATACATTACATAACTAGGTTGATGTGATTTAAAGAATTGATACATGAAGAAAACTTTAAAAAATTACACAATTGAGTGTAATATAACTAAAAATCATAAAATGTTATCTCCAAACTTATTTTTAGTTCATTATTCTTTCTATCAATCCTTGTATTTCAATCTTTCTCCCTCTCTTTTCATAGACCTCTATATTTATATCTATATTTGTGCCTCTATCTCTTTTCGAGGTATGTCTATATCTTTCCATTTCTCCTTCTATCTCTCCATCTATTTATCTCCTCATCTGTCTTCACCCTTATATATCTCCTTATTTGTATCTTTATCTTTATAAATCTTTATCTCTCCCTCTTGCCTCTCTATGTACTTATCTCTTCTACCTCTCTTTATCCCTCTCATGTCTCTTTATATATATATATATATCCATCTCCCTCTCTATCTCTATTTTCATCTATATATATCTCATTCCCTATTCGTAATGGAGCTTTATTATCTCCGTAATTTTGATGTTTTTGTGTTAATTATATTTGGATCTTAGTTCTTGATGAAGTGTGTGGAGTATGTTGGCAATTGACACTCATTTGGTGACTTTCGATGCTTGATTTATAGTTTAGGGTTGTCATTGATAGAAAATCTTCTTGGAGATTTGATCTAGTAGTCATAATTCTTCTTATCTGAAAGTAGGAGTTAACCAGTAAAAAGGGCTATCTCGGTGATGTTTTGGTCCGATAATATTTTTTATGATTGCGGTGATTTTGGTGGGTTTATTTTGTGTTCTCAGTGAATGGTAAGATCCTTCAGAAGCATGTGATCATACTCTTTTGGTCTGGTGCTATGTTTTGCTAAGAGATTGAAGCTGACTTGAAGCTACACGTTACACTTCTTGAAGTTGACTTGGAGGAAATCATTTTTGATAAGACTGGATATATAAGATTGAATTGGGGATTAGTTCTTGGTGTAATACTATTGTGGTGATCATTTTTGGTGTGATTGGGTGTAGTTTCATGTGCGCATTTTCCTTATAGATAATCTGGTAGCTGACTGAGACAAAATAGAGTATTTGCAAAGCGAGTACAGCCAGAGACTTAGTGCCTAACCAAAACTCATTCATGTATTATTAGATGCTACTTCAGAGTTTATTTCATTGTATTTCCTCATTATAATTGAATTTTAAGTCAGTGAAAATTCCTTGTGGGTTGTAGCCTTCCAGGTTATTGTATTTGAGCAGTGAGCTCTAGGTAGTGAGCCTAAATGCAAGTGCATTCCCCATCTATGTAATATTTATGTACTACTAGCCATAGTATATGAATATTGTGGGTTCCAATACCATCATTATTTTTCCCTTTCTAGGTTTCCACGTAAAAATTCTGGTGTTGTGGATCTGTGGTTTATTTATTGCTTGTTTATGTTCTTTTCTGTTATACATTGCTAACCAATGGATAAAGAATAAGTTTGTGGATTTGATTTCTGGAAGATCACTGATTCACCCCCCCTCTCAGTGTTCCCTGATTCTAACAACTATTATTAGAGCCTAGTTCCTCTGAAGAAGCTTAACTGCTTGAGCAAGATTCGGGAGATTGATTCAATGGATTCCGGTTCAAGCAAATGTCTCTAGAGAGAAGAGGAAAGAATTGATGGACAAGTTGAAGGAGAAAGAAGATCAAATCATGGAATACCAAGATAAAGCTGATGAATTTAACAAGCTTGAGAGAGAGAATGTTACTTTGAAGAATGATATGCAATCCATTACGATGAGGCTGACTAAGGAGATTGAGGACCGGAAGAAGAATGAAGAGAATCTGGCACAATCATTGAAGGAAAGAGTTGATGAATGCTTCAGGCTTACCTATGAAAATGATCAGTTGAAGCTTGAGTTGACACAATCAATGAATAATGGTCAAGAACTTGAAAGATAGATTGCTACCTTGAGAGATTAATTTTCTACTACTAATGAGTATAAAGACAAATTCAAAGCTATCTTAGCAAGGCTTGATGAGATGTTGGAAAGTCAGAGACATGGAAAGGACATGCGAGGTTTAGGATTTGAGAAAGGTGAATCCTCTAGATTTGGACAAGGAAACGCAAAACCTGATTAGAAGAAGAGAAAGAATCCTCCGGTAAGACAACCTAATGCTCATAAATTCAGTGGTAGATGTTTTACTTGCAACAAATTTGGTCATATGGCAAGTTAGTGCAGAAGTAGGATGAATAATGGAATGATGAACAACATGAAAAATGTTTCTACCTTTACTGGTTAGTGTTTCATATACAATAATTTTGGATACAAGTCAAATATGTGTAGAGCAATAAAGAATAACTTTCAAAACAAGAGATACTAGATGCTTGTGGGATGTTTGGACATATTTCTAATCAATGTAGGGCAAGACCAAATCAAATTAACTTCATACCTATGAAAAATATTGTAGTTTGCAGAGCATGCAACAAAATCGATCATATTGCAAAGTACTGTAGAAGTAAGAACAATGTTCTGATAGAAAAAAATAAATTAGATGAAAAGGGAAAGAAAAAGGCAAAGGTTGATGAAATCAGAGATCAACATAAGAAGATGTGGGTAAAGAAGGATGAATCTAAGGTAGATGGTGGATCTGTACCTGAATCTGGTGCAAAACCCTCATCCGGTAACTAAGGCTTTTGGCCTTAGGGGGAGGCGAATTCATGCAAATATTGCAGTATGTACCCCTTATGAGATCTATAGTCAATGGATTGTAGATGGCAGGAATTGAATTTCATTTGATATCCGATATTTGTGCAAGACATCCAGTTAGATATCTGAAGTGCATTTATTTCAAAGTAAAATTAGGGTTTGCAAAGTTAAAAAGGGAAAATAAAAGAGATACTCTTTAATTTGTGAATAGTGTTTCTGAGTTGTAGAACAAGGCAACCAAGAATTCCAGAGCGATTAGAGAGATAGAAGCAATCCGGCAAGTGATCTAGGGCTTTTGATAGTCAATTGAGGTATTTATTGAAGAGCATATCTGAGCTTGAATTTCTAAAATTTTGAAATGGCATCCTCTTCTTCCATTGGTACACCACTGGTTGTTGAGGTCAAGCATATAACCCATCATGTGTTTAAGAAGCACCCTTACAAATCCATGGACGACAACCCGGTTAGAGCTTTCTCTTCCATTCTGCACGGAGTCTTGCATGTTGACGATATAAGGGCATATATTCACTATGAGATCGAGGAAATTGACATTGAAGAGATTTTGGATCTTTACACCAACAACATTATGGACAAAATCAACAACCCTAAGATGGAATTTGTGCAGTTGGAGAGAAAGGGTTTCACCTAGTTCATGAGCTTTTTGGCATTCGATGAAAATAAATGGGTGAGGTATGTGTTGACTAGAATTCATGCAAAGTTTATATGGATTGACAAACCCTATAAGATCACTTTAGAGGAAATTAGGGTGGTAACTTGTTTAAATCAAACCGGTGACAAGCTAAAGCTTCAGAAGGTCACAAACCCTACTGTCAACAAGTTAACTAGTGTAAAATTTCATGGGCATTCGATGAAGATTGCCACAATCAAGGATGATGATGTCAAGTTTGCTGTGGTGGTCATTGGTTATAAGGTATATTAGTATAACCGATTGAATTCAGTATCCGACACAACCATGCATGCAGCTTATCAGATGGTTAAAGAAGATGCTCATTATGATCTATGTAGTGTTCTGCCGGAGGAATTGATGATAAATTTGAAGAAAATAAGCAAGACAAAAAGAATGTCTTTAAATTTGGTTCCTTAGTTATTTGTCTGGCACTTTACTTCTAGAATTAGATTCCCAGAACTGGTAGAGTACAGTGGGCTTTTGATAGACTAGTGGCCCAATAGATAAAGTAGGATCTTGATAATCTTGAGAATAGGGACAATCAAAATGCTACATTGTGGGCATTCTTCAAGAATTTTTAGGACAAGATGAAGCAAAGGGTCAGAATCCCCAAGAAAATTGTCAAGAAATATGAGGGGACAATTTGTTTTATGGTGAATAAAGATTAATGTCTCATGGAGGCAGTTGAGCCCCAGATAGTGTGGATCATGCCTATGGGCTATGAGGTTGATGCAGGAACTTTAGATTCCTATGTACATTACATGTTGAATGCTCCAGTAGAATCCAAAGAAGAAAGGTTCAAAACTTGCAAACAAATATCAATGGAATTGCACACCAAGTTCACTTAACCGACAAGGAAAAGGAAGGTGACTAAGATAGTGGAGTAAATCCTCGTTGAGGAAGGTCACCCTCAGGAGGAAGTCAGAGCTACAAGAGTTGTGAGAGATGTAGTTGAAAAGGAAAAGAAACAAAAGACTGCACCAGCTCTAGTCAAAGCAAAGGTGACAAGGTCTTTTCCCACTCCTGTGAAGACACCTTCCGATAAATCAGAACCCTTCACTTCATCTGCTAAGGGAAAAGGTGTTCTGAGGAAGAAGCAAAAACCCCAGATAGAGTATGTTGTAGTTTCCCTAGTGGTATCTGAAACTGAGTCAGATGTAGACATTCCAAAGGCCTCAAAGAATGGAGAGTTTACAAGGGTGATCCAGAAACCTCAATCTAGTACTGAGAAGAAAGAGCTAAAGGAGGAGAAGGCAAAGTCTGATCCTGTTTTGGTAAGCATGCCTAAGCGAGGAAGAAAGATAAAATCTAACTTGGATGAGGCAATCAAATCTGGTAAGATGAAGACCACCCAAACTAAGTATCATATTATTCCTCCTTTGTCTACTCAAGAGTTAATAGATGAAAATATTAAAGATGAAAATTTTAAGAATATTTTTATATATTATGAAAATATGGATGATAAGTATAAAAGGCAGATTGAGGAAGCTGTAGTTTTGTATATGAATTTATTTAGTAAAGCTTTAATTGAATTAGAAAAATATCTTCCAAAAGATCTGTACTGTATGATTGATGCTAGAAGAAAATCTGCAAGTTAGATGGATAGAGAAATAAAGGAAAGTGAACTGGTCAGTTAGTGCACCAGTATCGCTATTGAAGAAATTGATAGATTAATTTTGCTAGCAAATAAAAGGGATTTCAAGAGAAAACATAGAGCCAACAACTTGATGGTTGGTAGAGTAGAGGAAATAAGGAGGGAAACCAATGAAATTTGGAAGAAATTTCTCATTAAGAATCGGCTAGTAGAATTCAATTCATATCACATAGCCACTCAGTTAGAGAATCCTCCAGTGCAAGATGAAAATAAGGTGGAGGACACAAAGGATGTTGCAAAGTAACAAATTTTGGATTCTATAGAGGTTGAGGAAAATAAGGGAAATAAAAAATCAGCTAAGGCAAAGGATGGTGCACCAAGTGGTGATACTGGTGCACATGAGGCACCCTTAGAGGATAAAGGTAAAGCAGGGCAGGAGGTTGAGCAAAAGGAAGAGGAAAAATAAGAGGAACAGATCAAAGGGAAAGCCAAAATACCAAAAAATCCAATCCTTATGGTAGTTGACACTTAAAAAATTCAAAGCGAAGAGAGTTTTCCTTAGTTTAACATTAGTTTTGACAAGCTCTTCAATAAAATGTCTCGGATAGAAAGGATGATTGTTGTTGCTTCTCTCCAAGCTCAAGCTAGTTAGGAGTTAGCACAATCTGAATTAGAGGATAAGAGACTCATTGAGAGAATAGTTTCATTTTTGGAACAGGTAGTACCAGAACTACAACTCAATGCTAATACCAGTTCATCCGATAAGCTTCAGAACCTAATAGATCACATATCCTCTCAGTTTGATTCTTTGACCAAGGCATCAACTAGGTAGGCTATGGAAAAATTCAAAGATGACAAAGTACAAATATTTTTGCAAATGATAAGTAATGATAAGGCCTAGCTTGATAAAGAATAAAAACTAATTCATGAGGCCTTAATGGAAGGCACTAAGATTTATAAGTCTTGTCTAGTTTTGACAAATTTTTCCACTGAAATAGACAAGCAAATAGATAATTGCGGAGGTCAGTTAGCTCAGATTTCTTAGGCTTATATGGCTAACTTAACCAGTAGTATTGAAGGCCAAATTTGGACTATTATGGCACAGATTAGGAATTTTGAGAAGGAGAAGGGGAAAATGGTTAGGCAGACAAGTGAAATCTAGAACCTAATTGGTTCCTAGTTAGACACCTTAGTGTACCATAATATGGACTGTATTCAAAATATGTCTTAGGAGACTTCAAATGAGATTGCGGCAATAGAATTCCATGCTTATGTTTTGAATGGTTTTGTTTCAATTTTGGAGAAATTGTGGGTAGGGTAAATAGGGGTTCCTTAAGGTTGCTTATGTAGATGTACTTAAGTATGTATAGATTGGATCATCCAGTGTGTATACATGTATAGGAAATTTTGTTGCACACCCTATCTTTGGCATTGCTGTCAAAGGGGGAGAGATAAGGTGAAAAATGTACAAATTGGTTGTGTATGGAGTGTACAGATTGGTAATGTAGATTTTTGGGTTGTTGATATAAGGAGGAGCCTTATAATTCTTTCATTCTTGATCTAGTATACAAGTTTCACAGGTTTCAACACTTAGCCATTATTTATAGGTGTTGCCATCAATACCAAAGGGGGAGATTGTTGGCGATTGACACTCATCCGGTGACTTCTGATGCTTGATTTATGGTTTAGGGTTGTCATTGATGGCAACTCTTCTTGGAGATTTGATTTGATAGTCATGATTCTTCTTATCCGAAATCAGGAGTTAACCGGTAAAATAGAGCTATCTCGGTGATATTTTGGTCTGGTAATATTTTTGATGACGTAGTGATTTTGGTGGATTGATTTCATGTTCTCAATGAATGTGAAGATCCTTAGGAAGCATTTGATCATACTCTTTTGGTCCGATGCTATGTTTTGCTAAGAGATTGAAGTCGACTTGGAGGAGATCATTTTTTTATAAGACTGGATATATAAGATTGAATTGGCGATTAGTTCTCAGTGTAATACTATTGTGGCAATGAGTTTTGGTGCGATTGGGTGCATTTTCATGTGCGTATTTGGTTCACAAATAATCTGGTAGATGATTGAGATGGATACAGAGTATTTGTGGAGTGAGTATAGTCAGAGACTTAGTGCGTAACTGGAACTCCTTCATGCATTATCAGATGCTACTTCAGAGTTCATTTGATTGTATTTCCTTATTATAATTGAAGTGTAAGTCAGTGAGACTTCCCTGAAGGTTGTAGGCTTTTGGGATATTGTATTTGAGTAGTGAGCTCTAGGCAGTGAGCCTGAATGCAAGTGCATTCCCCATCTATGTAATATTTATGTACTTCTAGCGATAGTATATGAATATTGTGGGTTCCAGTTCCACCATGGTTTTTCCCTTTCCGGGTTTCCACGTAAAATTTTTGATGTTGTGGATCTGTTGTTTATTTATTGCTTGTTTATGTTCTTTTCTATTATACATTTCTAACTGATGGATAAAGAATAATTTTATGAATTTGATTTCTAGCATATCACTGATTCACCCCCCCTCTCAGTGATCCTTGAGTCTAGCATAGTATCTTTCCCCTCTAAATTTTGTTGCTAGGGAGGGAGGGGGAGAGGGGGAGAGAGGTGTGAGAGAGAGGGTAATTAGGGGGAAGAGAGAATGAGAGAGAGATAGAAGGTAATTAGGGGGAAGATATAATGTGTGTGTGAGAGAGACAGAGAGAGAGGTAATTAGCGGGTAGGAGGAGAGGTGGAGATGTGGAGAGAGAGAGAGAGAGAGAAAGAGAGGGATAGACATGGAGAAAGAGAAAGGGTAAATAAGAGGAGGGGATAGGGGGAAGAGGGAAGTATCAACAAAGTGAGAGGGAAAGAGAGGTTAGAGAAAGAGAGTGTAATTGGGTAGAAGAGAGAATGAGAAAGATAGGGACTTGGAGGTAATTAGGGCGTGAGATGAGAGGGGAGATGGGGAAGTATCAACAAAATTAGAAAGGGAGACATTTAGAGAGATGTGAAGAGAGAGAGAGACAAAGATAAATTAGGGGGAGGGGGAGAGGGGAGAGAGGTTTGAGAGAGAGGATGATTAGGGGGAGGGGTAGAGGGGGGAGAGGGAAGTATCAACAAAGGGAGAGGGGAAGAGAGGTTGGAGAGAGAGAGGGTAATTAAGGGGGAGAGGGAAGTATCAACAAAGGGAGAGGGGGATAAAGATTAGAGAGAGAATTGGGGTAATTAGGGATTAGGAGGAGAGGGGGAGAGGGGAAAGCATAAACAAAGGGAGAGAATAAGAGATGTGGAGAGAAGTGAAGAGAGATATAGAGAAAGGGTAATTAGGGGTGAAGAGAGAGAGAGAGAGAGAGAGAGAGAGAGAGAGAGAGAGAGAGAGAGAGAGGTAATTATGGGGAATAGAGAATGAGAGAGAGTCAGGGTAAAGTGAGAGATGGAGAGAGGTGTGTGAGAGAGATGGTAGTTGGAGGAAGAGAGAATGAAAGAAAGAGAGAGAGTTGGGGATAATTAGGGAGTAGGAGGAGAGGGGGTAGAAGGAGACGGGTAGAGAGACAAGTCTAGATCATAGAAGAGAGAGAGTGAGATAGAGGAGGAAGTGAAGAAGAGGTAGAAATATAAGCATAGAGCTTGAGAGAGAAAGAAGGAATGAGGGATTCAACGAGAGTTAGAAAGATATATATAGAGAGAGATGTATAAATATGGACAAAAATAGAGGGAGGGAGCAACAAACAAGTGGAGTGATAGCTTTATATCTTAGGAGAGAGGTAAATAAATAAAAAAAGATAGATAACATAGTATACAAAAAATTATTACACTCCTTAGTAAAATTCCTAAATTTTTTATTATTAATTACTAATTCTAGTTTTCAAGTATTTTAAGATGATTGTTACAAAAGAAATCATGAAAGAGGGAATTCATATGCAAACGTTGTGAACTTTTAATGTTTCAAAAATGAAGCATAAATTAAAATTAATTAAAATTATTTTTTAATACATAATATAAAAGTACTACCTACTTCATAGCATAAAGCACCGAATCACATTTCCAAAGCCTATAAAAAAATAATTTTTTTATAAGAAATGTATATGTTTTCCCATTTTACTAAAATGTGTTTTTCTAAAACTTTCGAAACAGATAATCCATTTTGGTTTCCATAATGAATATCTGTTCTGGAAAACATGACATCACAACAATGTTGTCAGGAAATGGATATCCATTAATAACATATATTCATTTTTTTTTACATAATCTTTGTCCTCCATTTTTCCCTCAGGTTTTGATTTGGGATTTTGCTTGGATGTGACAAACCTAGAAAGTCAACACAATAAATGTGTTTACAATTTTTCCTTAGTTTTCTAGATTTTGCCAATGTTGTTGATGACTTCTTTTTACCCAAAATTGATGAAACAAAAAATGTTTTTTTAAGGAAATTGTCAAATTTCTAGCAAAGAAAAGTTTGCCTTATTTTGATTTTAATAAATAATTATTATTGATTTTTTACTTACATTATGTCTAAAGTCCTGATTGGTAAGCTGATTGAAAAACATCTATAGCTTTAACATGGTTAAACATTTTTCAAATCTAAAAAATGTTGCACATCCTATGCTTCTTCTACTATAGGAATTAAAAAAAAATGAATTTCAAGGATTTTTGACCAAGTTATGGTATTCAGAAAAATAGTTTTTTTTAAAAAGTTTTAATTAAAAAATCATAATTATTTATTTACTTGCAAAAAAAATTAAAACTTTTTTTTGACATGTTTGGACATGTGTCCTCTACTTATATGGAAAATTTCAAAAAAACATATCATGTTTTGTCTATACTTATGTTCCATAGACATACACTTGCTTTTTATTTTTTCGTTGAAATTTTAGTACTATTGCATTGAAATTTTAATTTTTAACCAAATAGATTTATTTTTCTGAAAAACAACTAGTAGGTTAGAAACTAGATTCAATTTTCTACAAATTTAATTTTTACATATTATTCAAATTATGTTAGCAGCCTATTCAACTTTTTATGTCAAGTTGCCTAACTCTGATTTTCTAAATTTTCATTGCCACTTAAGGGCCTAGTTTGAACTCCCATGATCCTGCACACACCTAGTTTACATCATTTTGAAAATCAAAACAAAAATTCCACTCTTATGCCGTAAAATTTGAATAGTTTTAATTGTGTTTGTAATTTCCTTTACAATAGTGTGGCATAGGTTTATACTCTTACCCCACTATTGATGATTTCTTGCATGTTGAAGCTTTGTGATTGCCTTTCTATTTCTTCTAGCAATTAAGACATATCCACATGTTTGATTTTTGTGTCTTTAATATTGGTGACATTGAAGTCAGTGAGATTTTTGGAAACACACTCTAATACTTGAACTTCATTTTCTTAATTGGAGTCTGACATTTTAGAGAAAAACTACAAATTTATTTGACTAAACAGCCCAGCATTAGAAAAATCAAGTGTTTTAGTAAAATGTTGCAAATTTGGGTTTTAAACTTGATTTACACAAAGGGTAAATAAAAACTTGTAACTCGCATTTTAAAACCTAATTTGCAAGTAGGAATGGTGTAGTGTGCAAAACAAGCAATCAGGTTTCAAAACTTGATTTGCAACTTGAATTGACTTTTCATGCTAATCAGGGTTTGAAACTTGATTTATATGTTTGGGAGTGTAATTGAAAACACATCAATTGATATTCAAAACCCAATTGACATTTGGGGAAAAACTTACTCATGTCAATTGGGTTTTGAAACCCGATTGACATGAACTATCAAAATAATATTGACATGAACTGTCAAAATAATATAATGTAGGTCAAAGTTTGTATTTCGACCTACACCCAAGGAAACACATCTCAAATGTGGGTTGGGATGCAAACCCCTACCTAAACTTGAAAGTGTGTAAGAGCGTGGGAAGGGTAGGTGTTGGTTGGAGTTTAGAATTCAGTCAACACATAGACCTACATGTAGATCATGACAAACAAGAAATTGGGAAGAGTGTTAATCGGGTTTTGTAGACCAACATGATGCATCACGTGTTGGGCCTAAAACAAGAAATGTTTTAATTATGTTGCACAAAAAAATCATGAATGAGATCTGGGCTTAGAAATCTAGACTACATCCTAACAAGGTGTAATTCAAGTATCTCAATCTGAACCTTTGCCCATGAACGATTCGAGTAAAACGGAAGGGTAGGGTTTGGATTGAAAAATTTGCCCCTTCCAAAAGGAACAAAAATGAAATAAAACCTAAGAAAAAACTAAGACTAAAATAGGAAAGCGAAATGCAAAGGACAAATGCAACATAGCAAAGCTCAAAAAATTACCTACAAGAATGATGGAAAAAAACAAAGAAAAGTCCTTCACAATCCAACCACAAGGATAGTTGATGTAGGCGACAGGGCAAAGGGAGACAAAAATGCATTCAAATGAGTTAAAGATGGGAGGAAAATTGAATAGAAAGAGTTTAAATCAAATTGCAAAACCTAACTCAAACTTCATTGATTGCCATACATGTGACACATGGACTACGCTTTAGGTTTTGAAACCCGAAATGTAGTTAGGTGCATTTTGGGTTTTAAAACTTGAAGTGCAATGATAGGGAAATGACCTACAAACACATGTATTTCAAATTTTGAAACCTGATTTACATGTCTATTTCAGATTTCAAAACCTAGAATACATGTAATTGAAACTAAAAGATGCAATTTTGGGATTAAATCCTGAAATTACACAAAGTACAAAAATGACAAACTTTCAAACTAAAATTGACCAAAATGAAAGACTTGCATTTTATTTGATCAAAGCGACTTTTGAGGGGATCAAATCACATGTGAGGAAGACTAAATCACCTCTTAAATCATGCTTATAGTTCGTGGGATACAAAACGAACAAGTTTCATAGGGGTTATACCAATGTTTGAGTCAACTGCAAATTGAAGATAACACACTAATGAGGAGAGGAAGGATAGACTAAAAACGTACAAGTTGATCTATAAGAAAATACTCCACATCTCCTCTTGGTAGGCCCTTCGCTTATACGTTTTAAACTTAAGAAATCACTACGCCCTACCCCTACTATTTTATCGTCTGCCCTACCTATATAGCTTGCCTTCTCAATGGAACCAGACATATATATATCGAACAGAAATGCTTGTCGGGCCTTTGCATACTTAAAAGAAGAAAACGAAAGACAGACAATGGAAGTGAGATTCTGTGGATTCGTGGCCCCCTACGGAAGAAAGAAATTAGACATCTTTGATTCATATGGCTACACCTAGGAATCACGTTTTTGTTCCATTTAATAGAGGTAGCCCATTAAACCTTAACCAGCTTAATGCATTCTCATCATTTCCCTCAAAAGTATTCCAATTTTCAATGGAGTATATATATATATATATATATATATATATATATATATATATATATATATATATATATATATATATATATATATATATATATATATAGGATTTTCATCCTATGATCTCCATGCTTAAATATAAATGCTCATAATAAATCGTGTAGAAGAAATCAGTTGAAAGGAAAGATGATCTTCATCAATGGACATGGTTGCTCTTTAATATCTTTCACAAGCAATAACAAATCAACCCAATGTAGCCCGCAAACTGAAATGTGAACAACGATTCTAGATGGGGAAAACATAACATTTGAAATTTATGGTGTTGAAAGTAGGCCACTGATTATGAGACCACACGTGCGATTAAGTTGGAAAGAGAATGGCTACGAAGGTGAAAATATCTGGAAGGTGAGAGTCAATAGTTTGACTCTCATTTTCTAATGCATTTGAATCTTCAAAGTTTGACTCTCGTTTGCTAATGCTTTTGAATTTTCAAAGTTTCTTTTGCTAATGTGTTTGAATTAAGCTTCAAAGTTTCTTTTGCAGACAAGAGTCATTTTACATACTCCTGGAGAAACGAGACGTGTCGTCCTACAATTGGCTGCTGGGTGAACACCCTTGCGCATTGTATTTTATCTATAAATTCTCTCTCACAAGCAAACGGTCACAGAGAACGGATCCACTGAGGAACCTGAAGGGGAGGGCTATGGACGTTGTAGAGATCCAGGTAACAGAGTAACACTACCATTTTCTCTCTTTTGTTTTTCCTATATTTTTCGTTTCTGACGCATTGGGTGCTTCTCTTTTGGTGGACAGAATATGGCGTCGGATGAGGATAGTGCTCGGCAAGAAGAAGCAGAACTCCGAGTAAAAATTTGTTGGGTCATAAGTAAGATCAAAGCTGTTGTCCAGATGGTGGTAGGACGCTTCACTTGCATGTTGTCGGTGTGGAGAGGTGAGGACGAAACACGGAGAGCTATCGGGGATATTGAACTTGGTATGGATCAGGTAAGACTAAATATGTTCTCCAATTTTTTGTTGAAAACTAATTACGTTAATCACTAAATCGGTCGATCTTTATACATTCTTTTTGATGATGTTATTTTGCGGGCAGACTGTGGTCTCCAATGAGGAAGATCCAGATTCTAATGAGGTTGATCGATCGACAGCACCAGACCCCCAACTAAACCAATCTACGGTCACAAACAACAGTAAATCTGCTATTCAGGTGACAGTGGCGTTGGTGTTTCTAGGAGGAAGATTTGCCGTGATGCACCGAGTGGCAGAAGGTGTGAACGCGCTAGGGAGGGCCACCATTGGTTTGAAAGTATTCGTGGTCGCAGACACGATAACGTTTTTTGCTTCATTGGTAGTTGCTATGATTGTGGCCACTGTGACGCATAATATGTCGGGAAAGATGAGCTACTTCATCCCCATCACTCTGTGGGCAGCGGCAGTGTGTTTCGTTTTGACGTACCTTGCTGCAGCATATGCGGTGGTGTTCCCCTACCATAAGTAGATTGTGCTGCGTTTCACCATAGCGTTGGCATTTCTGGTATATTATATCGGCTTTCCACTGTGGTCTACCAAGTATCTGGGACGATCTGGGCTGGCTTTTTAAGCAGCATTCTGTTCAAACAAAAGCAGGGGAGGAATATAATAATTTAATTTATTTGTTAATAAAGTAGTTTATCAAGAACATATGATAACTTTTGAGACATATCCAGCTTATTGAATATTTCATCTTCATTTATATCCTTCCTATTTTACTTCATAACTATTGATTATTTTCTAAAACTTGCACCATGTATTTATGTTGATTATGATTTCAACTATAAAGTAATGCCACTTTACGTCTTGGTTGTCTCTTCCATTTAACATCAAATTTGTCAAAGAGTATTTTTCCTTTAGTTTACCTAGTCAATGAATAATTCATATAATTTTTGCTATTTTGTTAACATTCCTTCTAATTTCATCATAGGATTTGTAAAGTGAAATCATAGAGAAGGGTATTAAGATAATTAAGAATAAAAAGTGAAATGAGCAAATCAACATTGTATGATATCTATTTTATTATTTTTTTCAAATTATAAAATAAGCAAGCATTTGATAGAGTGCTTGCTTAAAAGTGAGAATAATTAAAAAGTAAAACTTTATATAGTTGTGTGTAAAATATAAGAAAATTGAACATTTTCCACTAATCACAATCACATTTTTTCTCTGAAAAATGAAATTATGGTGTCTCCATCTCATGCCTATATTTGATACTTTTAATTTCTAAAAAGGTTAAAGCTGATTGAAAATGTACAAAAAAAGAAATCAAGGACAAGCCACCATTTCTCATCTCATCTATTATTTCACTCTTCTAGGGAAATCTACAACCTTTTAGCCAATTTTGGCAAACCTAAAATATTCAAACTCACAAAGTGCAATGAAAGAAAAATAAAGTGAAAACTTGAAGTAGTGACTATTCACATTCCTTACAACATGCAAAATGAAACAATTTTTACAAAGAAAGTTTATAATTGTACTTCAAATAAATATTCCTATAGCATTTTTTCATGTACATATTATTTCAATGTAAAGAACCAAAACATTCATTCAATCAAAAAACCCAAAGTTACAAAACCTTTAGATTAACCAAAATTATCAAAGAGGATAGTCCAAATCTTTAATAATATCTTGAAATATTGTACTCCTTTATGTAACTATTTCAATTACTAAGAAATGTAGTTTGCAAAATTTGAAGTAATTTCTAGTGCAAATTTATAGATCCATTAGAGACATTTAGTATACATATGGCTTTGAATGTGAAGCTAACTAGTAGAAATTATCATTGCTATGATGGTTTGAATCAAGTGGTTTCCTTTGAAATAAGAAAATACAAATCAATAATAATTAAATCATCTTATTATTATACTTGCTTTAAATACATTGAAAAATTCTCATACACCATATCATTCATAAGAATTTACAATATAAATTGCACATAAAATACATTATCCTAATATAGTCCTAAGGTCATGGATCATATAGCTTATTCATATCAGGTTGGGATCTAGATAGCACTTTGCAAGTAAACAATACAATCAGCATAGTGTAAAACAAAAAGAAACACCTACAATAAAAATAGATTAAATAAGGTTATTATTATAATAGACATATGGATTAGTAAGGAGAAAGTAGAGAATATTGCTCTTAGACATAGTTCATAATTATGATTCCAATTAAAGTAGTTGTTGAGCATGTTGACTCATCAAATCAAATTAGAATATTTTTTTCTCAATCATTTTATTATTAGATTAGGAAATAAAAGGACGTATAATAACTTTTGAGACATATCCAACTTATTGAATCTTTCATCTTCATTTCTATGCTTCCTATTCTACATCAAACTATTGATTATTTTCTATATCTTGCGTAGTACATTTATGTTGATTGTAACCTTAAATATTAAGTTTATGCCACTTTATTTCTTGCTTTTCTTTCCATTTAACATCAATTTGTAAGATGAATATTTTTTCTTTCATTTACCTAGTCAATGAGTAATCCATAAATTCTCACTATTTGTTGGCATTTTTTCTAATTCCATTACACGAGTTATAAAGTGAAATAATAGAGAAGCATATTAAGATAATAAAGAATAAAAAGTGAAATGAACAAATCAAAATTCTAGGACACCCTTTTTTAATTTTTCTTCAAATCAAAAAGAATAAATAATTTGATAGAATGTTTGTTTAAAAGTGAGAATGTTTAAAATATATGATTTTAGATAGCTATGTAGGAAAATTCAAACAAATTTAACACTTTCCACTATTCACATTATATCTCCAAAAAAAGTTATTATGATGTTTCCCTCTCATGTCTATATTTGATGCCAATTTAATTTCTAAAACCCTTGAAATTGATTGAAAATGTAAAAAAAATGAAGGACAAGCCACCATTGCTTCTCTCATTTGTTATTTCACTCTTCTAGTGCAATTTACTAATTTTTAAGAATTTTGCAGAGCTAAAATATTCAAATTCAAAAATTGCAATGAAAGGAAAATAAAGTGAAAACTTGAGGAACTAACCATTCACATTCCTTCCATCATGCAAAACTAAACAATTTTTATAAAAAATGTTTATAACTATTCTTCTAATAACTCTTTGAGTAGCCTTTTTCATGCACATATTATTCTTTTGAGAGATCTCAAGCTCCTTAATCAACAATGAAATCAGTCTCAACAATAAATAAAATCTATAATCGTTGATAAAATTTATAATAAATGATTAAAAAATATATGTATCAAAGTTCGAAACAAATAATTCGATCAATTTTGCATTAAGAAACAATCAAGTTTGGTCCTATAATAAAAAAACATGGTACACAATACTTTTGAAATAATTTGAAACATAAGATGATTAAATCTTATCACACAAGAAGATATCTTGAATTCAAATTTAAACAACATATAAACAAATTCATAATACCAAAATATTGATTTTTTTTATTTTATCTTTTTAAAAAAGAAAAAACTTATTCAATTTGAAATTCAATATAAAGAACATTGAATGCAAAACAAAAACTTACAAAAACCTTTAGATTAGTAAAAATATATTTCAAAGAGGATAGTTGAAGTAATACCTTTATATATTGTACCGTCTCTGTCTAACCATTACAATTAGAAGAAAAAAAAAGAAGAGAGAGAGAGCTATAGTTTGTAAAAGCCAAAGTAATTTCTAGTTTCAAATATAAAGATCCATCAAAGGTGTTTGGTAGACCTTGAAGATGGTGAAATCTTGATATGTTATTCAGATCAGAGAAAAAATGTTTATATCTAGTCAAATGAGTAGTTGTATTAACTGTAATGCTAACTACATAGGAACCAGTACTAACCAAACCGTCCTCAATGCAATAGTAATGCTAATATAATCACCCTTCCCTGCAACATTCGATTTAATAACTCAAAATAATTGATTCTGTCATTAAATGAACATATAAACTGCAACAATGAAACAAATATAGATTTCAATAGCTCTGCAACACACAATTACCTCTTACATTCATCGTTCATTAGGCACTCAACTCTGCAAGTTATCTTCTTCCCACAACCCACAGCTCTCTTCTAGGGTCGATTTTGCTTCAAATTTCCCTCTTTCCTTTAAACGTCCTTGCACAGCTAGGAAGTCATTAGTTTCTTTTTAAAACCATACAACCTTTCATTCTTTTGCGCAGCAAATCCTTTCTCACCCTCACGTACACTCCCTTTGTGCACTTAACCATACATCTCTCCTCACTCTTTATGCAGAAAACCCACACACTAAATTGCTTGGGGTGATGCCTCTTTCCTTCAAAATCCTTATCGGTTCCCATTTCTTACTATGTAGCTCTTTTTAATTAATCGGTGGCTATGGTCAGCTTTAAATCTCATATATTAAGTAATATATTAAGTCTAGAAAATGTCAATTAATTTTAAATATTTAACGCTTTTAAATCTAAAAATAAAAAATTAACGTGTATGATTTAAGCCATCCCATTACTACCTATCAATAGCCCAATTTCCTTTTTCAGAATTTTTTTAATTTATATTTCAATCCCATGGAAGGTAGACATTTTAATAAATCTCTTCGGTGTTCTTTTACCAGCTGGCAATTGCATCGATTCGAAGTTTCTAAAGCCTTTTAACTGTTTCTTGGTTACGTTTCTTGTTGCCTTCCTTTTCACGAAATTTACAGTGGCAATTCTTTGTGCCTCATTAAGTTGTTCATGTAGTAATAAAAGCTTTTCTACAAAACCAATTTGCGTGTATCCTGCGGTCAATGAAGTCCAAGGGACAACGCCTCTTTGAGGCATTCTGTCAGACAGTTCGCATGCCACGTCTATGCTTCCACATCTTGCATTCATGTTTACCGGGGCAGTCACAAGCCAACATCTAGTTTTTGCTAAATTCTTGAGTTCTCGGTCTTTGAATTTTTGAATTATAGATACTGAATTATTAGGAACCAATTCATATTAAGCACTATATATATAGGGTTTCATCAAAATATCGAGCTTGATTTTCATAAGAGTATAATTAAATTGATCATTCTTATAAAATCTCTAAGAAAAAATTCGTATTGAGTTCAATATCAAATCTCTTACCTATATTCAAAGATCAACAATCACAATATATGCATTCTTCAATTCTATTAACATAAAAAAAGAAGAAGTTAAAAGTAAAACAAGAAAATAAAGCACAAAAAAGGTTCTCATGCAAAACACCATTTCAAAGCGAAAAGCTAACTTGAGATGATGGAATTACAAAAAGAGGCCCACTGTCGGAGGGCTCACTACTCGAAGGCCTCATTGCCTAGATTACAATGGCTTACTGCCAAAAAGAAAGTAAACTGAGAAATTTTCATCTAGATGTGCATGGCATTATTTCCAATTAAGATTAGACAACACACCAATTGCTTGTAGTAGATCTAGTTTAGAAACTCTGCAAAAACCTCCACAATTTGCCTGCTCCAAAGCACTATCACACAAGATCAACTTCTTTGCTTTGTCACTTACCACCTTTCTCTTTACTTCATCATAATACCTTCATTCCACATTGTCTCATACAATTCCTCACAAACCTCTCATAGCTCTCACTCTTCTCATACTTCTCTTACCTCAAGCATAATATGATCATGCATATATATAAGCATAATAATAAAAATATTCATCAAGTCGACCTTAACAATATTTTCCCAAGTGATATTTTCAATGGTCAAATCACATGCTACAATAATTGGAGCTAACAATTAACATAATCTCTCAAGGTTGGCCTAACTAGGAATAAGCATGTCCTTGAATTTCTCAATAACACGTTACTAGAGGAGCATGATCATGATCCAACATACATAGCATTATGAGGTTAAAGACATAAAAACTAATCATCAATAGCTTATCATTAGAAATCAAGAAATAAGAGGAAAATGAATATACTTAAGGAGTACAACATCCAAGGCATGATTTTTGAAGCACAAAAAACAAGAATACAACAATCTTAATTGATAACATCAATCACATCAAAAATTGTATTACTATATCAACATCAAGACCCAAATGCAAAGGACTGCACTTCTGATATACATCACTGCATTAATGACTAAAGCACAAAACTTGATTGCCACAACCAACACCAAATCTTTCTTATCAAGCTAAAAGTATCCTCATACTAACAATATATTTTTCTAGAGTAATAAACATTTCTACGACATATCAACAACTAAAATCTGTCATTTGCAACATACATACATATCTTCTATTATTCTGCACCACATCATACATACCTATGTTTCACTATTCTACAACACATCATACATACCTATCTTCCACTATTCTACAACACATCTGAAGCAATCCAGATTACCGAGTTTGACATCAATGACAACTAATGACAAGTATTGCTAACACCTACTTGCATTTTTTTCCCTTGTGAGACAAACTTTTGGTTGTCTGTTTTGCAATGGGCTTACTCTTTGTTTCTATCACCCCCCTTCTCAAACTATTTCTAGCACATTATAAATTATATCCATGTCTATTTCAACACAAATATTTACCACATCCCCTATTTTACCCTTCAATAAATCTTCATCAACACCTAAAAAAGAACTTAGTGCATCTCCAATCTTAATCAATGCTTCTCCACTCCAATATTCTTTTGGTAGCCCCACCAAACTTAGCCACTTGACCAGTTTGTTTATTTTGTATTTGATTGGGTCAAAGTTTGGATTCCATTTTAGTCTACTAAAACTAGTTCCTTTAAATAAACTCGGGTTCCCATATAAAATTTCATGTTTTAAATTCACATCTATGCATTCTATAAGAAAAAATTCATTTTGTAAAGGGAAAATGCTTACCTTATCTGGGTATGTTCTTTTCCACTAGTCTACGATCTCTTCTTCATTCCCCCCTTCTCCACTCCATTTAACAATCA
Organism: Cryptomeria japonica; assembly: GCF_030272615.1. Lineage (NCBI taxonomy): Eukaryota > Viridiplantae > Streptophyta > Pinopsida > Cupressales > Cupressaceae > Cryptomeria > Cryptomeria japonica. Next base: position 733,469,251 of record NC_081409.1, read on the forward strand.
ATGCTAGTTATTTCAATCTTTTTACTATTGAGGCCATTAGTTCTGTTGGCATTACAGACAATTTGATACCCAGATTTTTCTTCCTCCAAACTTCCTTCTTATTTTGATCTGAGTTTTCATTTGAATGTTTCTAGCTTCTAAAAATCCTTTCATTTCCTTTTTGGAAAGCCTTGGTTGGCTCTCTTTGCTAGAAATATTTGAGGAATGATAATTCTACATTCCTCCCCCTTAGGGTTTTCTAGTAATCTAGGATTGAAACTTTTATTCTTTGGGATGCAATTGCCAAAACTATTTGAGTGCATCTAAAAGCTCCTTTTTCCACTCCATTTCAACTTACTAATCAATATTTTTATCTTCCCTCGTAGTTGGAGAAGCCCATGTCCCATTCTTTTTATTTCTCAGATAAAGAACTCCATGGGCCTCTCCATTTTGCTTCCTTTTGAGTCCTCTAACCATTTATTCCTATAAGATACATTATGCAATCTCCCCTTGGATTGAGCTTCCAAACAAATCCTTCTCGAGTTTGACCAGTTATGGTTACACCAACCCCAAAAGAAGAAAGGCCCCTTGTTTCTATGATAGTTTTCCCACCAATGTCTTAAAGAAAATTTCTACCCAAACAGATTTTGTCGATTCCTCTGATACAATCAAAACTCATGATCTCTAGACCCTGGGTTAAGAGATGATGATTGCAGAGCTGAACCCATTAATTTTGTCATAGAGGAATCAAATTTTACAATGATCAATATTTCTAGTTTTTCCTTCTTAGTAAATATCATTGAATGATTATGGTGAGGTCGATATGATGTAATTTATATTTTACAGCTTATTTTTATATGATAATATATATATATATATATATATATATATATATATATATATGTATATATATATGTATATATATATATGTATATATATATATGTATATATATATATGTATATATATATATATATATATATGTATATATATATATATATATATAGTTTATTTTGGAAAATTGATGAATGTCACTTGTTGGAAGAACTGTAGATGATCACTAAAACTTTTCCCCATTTTTCTCTATTTATTTTTTATTTTTATCTCATGAATATATTTTTTATTTCTAATAATTTATTAAATAATGTAGATTGTGGTAGAAAAATGAGATAAACAAGAGATAATAAATTATGGTTCATCCTCCATATTCATGTATTTTCAAACTTTGCAGAAATTATATAGATAGGTAAATGAGGCACCTTAAGGTTACAACATAGTCACATTTCTAGAGATAAAATGATTGGTAGTGGCATGTGGTCAGTTTTCATATATAATACTTGTTAGCACCCCCACAATTTTTCATTTTAAATGTCCAAGCTTGTGGGTTGCCTTTTGGTGTCTCTATTCTTTCGAGTCTTTTGCATCTCTTCATTTTGAACCTAAGCTATTGAACTCTAAAAATAGTTCACTTGGCTCAAGGTTCAAGGCACGTTTTAGGTAAATGTCTTTAGCGGCCTTTATCTCCACCAAGGCAAACGCATTACTGTTATGCATTTTGAACTTTGAACTTGTGAACCTTTTTTGGTTCAAGGTTCAAAATGTCTTTGTGTGAGTCGCGGCTATGTAATGTTATTTAATGAGTAGGTGTCAATGTGTTTTAAGTAGGTTTTGAACTTGAAACTTGAACCAATTGTCTTTTTGGTTCAAAAGTTCAATGGTTCAAGGTTCAAATTCCTTTGCTTGTTAGTCATGGTTATTTCTCGTTCCCGATATTGTTTTGAGCCGCTAGTTCACCGTTGTTCTTCTTGGATGAACTTGAACCATTGAACTCTTTGTGAGATGGTTCAAGGTTCAAAAGGTTCACTTCAAGTTGATTCTAAAGACTTTGTTAACATTGGAGGCAACGTGGCAAGAAAGAATATTCTCGACATCTAACAGTTTAAATTCTAAATTTAAAAAGTAATCATGAGGACATTAACTATTTGTGTAGAAGTGATGGGCAATTAAGAAAGTGTCAGGTTTTCAGTCATTTCACTGTTACTTCACACATTTAAATGAATCATTATGAAGCATGTGTGGTTTTCTCATTTTTTTTTCCTGTCTGTTCAAAAAGGATATATGAATTCATCTCCATAATTTGTAAGGGTTGCAACTGCTATAATTGAGTGAATTGGAGTCGCCAAAGGTAAATTCAACTCTACTTTCCTGAGAGGGTTTCATAGATTTGTGGTGGTAATAGGTGAGTTCAAGCGATTCCCCTATGTTGCATTTCTTTAGTTCTGAAGATTTATTAGTTGTAGGAAGAAAGTCTTTAGTTTGTTGGAGTAAAATTCTACCCTATTTTAGAATTGCTTGATTAAAAGTATAGGTAGGCAGTATGAGGCAGGTATTGCCGAAGCTTGGTCAGATGTCATGTTTAGTGAGAATATTACTAGAGCTAGATGATACTTCCTTAGCTCATGCCAACCTAGGGGATTTATTAGAAAGAACCAAGAACCCTCAAGCTAGTTCAATAATGGAGAAAATAGTAAGAATTGGTCTCATTGAAGCCACTACATTTCCACTCCCTGCACCATGTCTAGATTTGCTAGTAGCTTGTATGAATATGTATGATGCTGAGAATAGATGCATAAGAACTAGTAATGGTGAGTTGTTAATTGGTATCAATAGGGAAATAGTAATAGCGGCGATGGGAATCCCACACAAGGAATCATATGAGGATTGGTCAATTGGGACCTCATACGCCTTCTTCTCTAAGAAGAAGAGTGTGTATAGAAGTGTAATTGCAAGGAATTGGCTCCTTAAAGTTCAAAAGGGAGAGTCATGGCTGCCGAAGCCCCTTACCAGAGAGTACTTCATCACAGAAGTGCGAGACATTGTTATACTACTAAATAGGCTAAAAGGGAATTCACACTCCTTTTACTAGGAAGATTGGATGTATTTTTACATTTAGGTGCTATTATCAGGTGGCAAATATCTTGACTAGGCGCAGTTAATTGTAGAGAGACTCCATGAAGGTTTAAGTAACTTTGTGGGTATGTCTAGTTTTTATATGTCCTCTTATCTTTTCTACATATTAGCTTGTACCAGAGATTGGCCTGGCTTTCTCAATGAACCATGGGTGGATGGTATGAAGGTTTATGATTACTATCCTTGGTTACAGCAACAGAAACATGTAGAACATATTGTCAGATGGAATGGTGTCTTCGCAGGGAGACTTTCTTTTGAACTACAAGATGATGTGAACAAGAGAATGTCAGTTGAATCAATGGAGTTGATAAGTATGTATGATAGCTTCTTCATCCAATTTCCCAGGTTCACCTATCTTTGGGTAGGTGGTTTCGAAGGTGAACCATTTAGGCTACCTAGGTATGCCTTTGATAGCTATGTACTAAAAAAAAAAAGCAGGAAACTAGCTCATAGTGATAAAAGGTTAGGGGCAAAAGGCGAATCTAGAGTTGCCTTTCCTGTTGAATGTGGACACTACAACTGTAAGTCTGTGTTCGATGCTTTAAATTTAAAATTGGAATTTAAGAAGATGAACCTGCAACCCTATGTTGCTAGACGTAGGTTTGAAAGATGAGGTTATGTCATGGAAAACCTAAATGTGGACGACCACTTCTGTCATGAACCCCAGTTGGAAGATTACTAGGAGAATTGCAATGATGAATATGAGGTAAGGAGGAGACTATGGTCAAGATTAACTCTATAGTAGATAATCACCATGAAGGTTCCTATCAATGTATCCGGAGTACAGGACGAAATAGGGGAAGATATTTTGGATCCTGAATTCAACAAGGAAGTTCAAGGAAAGCCAATCCCTGAGATTGACTGGAATAAAAAGGAAGATAATAATATTCAAGCTAAAAATTTTAATGTTGCAAGGAGAACTGAGAAGTGGTTGAGAGACTAGAAATTTAAGAAAGGATCACTCATATCCTCCCATGAACTAAGAGTTGATTCACATGTTATGACTCAACTTCCTATTTCTTCCACTAATGAAATTGTTGATGTTGCAGGTGGTTCAAAGTCAATTGTTGAAAAAATCCAACCCAGAAGATCAAAAAGGTCACTGTTGGGTTCTACAGTAGCCCGAGTAACTCGGTCAAGGAGCAAGAAAAAGAGCAAAATGCCAGCATTGAGCCAGATTGTTGTAGAATTGGATCCAAGTGAAGAGGTTGAAGTAATGATGGATCAACAAGATTTGGGTGAACCTACGGTACAAGAAATGGACATAGGTAAAGAAATAGAGGGTGAATTGAATCCAATGAATAGTCTTGTTATTGTTAATTCACCAAGTACCAAGACAAATACTCCATGCAAAGAACCTGTAAAAACTCGACGATCTAGTTAGAGGCTGCTGTTGGGAAGAAACGCAGTGTGGTACTGATCACAATCCCTATGGAAGATATGGTCAGCAAGTGTCTCGAAAAAGTGTCCAAGCTAAAAAGACTCAAAACACAGACAATGCTTGAGGTAGATGAAGTAACTGGTCATTGGAAAATCGAGATGGCTAAGCCTATTCAAGGTAGAGACTCGGACAAAGTCACTAAAGATGACTTCACAGTAGAAAAGATTGATCTTGGGGTTCCTTCGCGAGCTGTTGATGTTAAACACTTGGAGTCTTCCACAAAGAGAATGATTTCTAGGTCATGGAAAGATGAAAAGGATAAAAAAGAGCTGAAGCAAATCATCACTAAAATGGCTGAGTACATTAATTTCATTCACCATCCAAATCCTCAACCCTTGTGACAAGTGGCAGTATCATTTGATCCCAAATCTCTAGCAAATCAAAAGATGTTCTGATCAAGTTCAAAGAAACAGAATGGTCACGGAGATGTTCAATAAATGACTTGATCTCATAATACAACAAGGTTCAGACTATATTGTTAGTCTAGTGAAAGTATATGAGGATGTTGTGTCTGTGAGCGGGAATTGGAATTAGAGGTTGTTGCCTGGGAGAACGATAGGACCAAATGGGTGGCAGTTCTTGTGCAGATGAATGATATACAAAAATTTGGTGTGATGAAGTTCTTGGATGAAAAACCTATGGAGAGCTTGGATGACAATATAATGTATGTATTGAAGAAAAATGTGGGGTGGCGAAATTCAATTATCAAATAGATCCGCGAGGAGTCCACCAAAATGCTAAAAGGATTGACAGATCTGATTGATACGATGCAAAAATATCTTAAATGCATTGACATCCAACTTATGAAAGATGATGCTCAGAAAATCAAAGTTGCCATAGATATGATGAAAATCTTCCAAGAAAGGATACAGTTCATTCGGAAGACAAAATCCTTGACTACGGATGATTTCTCAAAAGTAGCCAGGATTGAGTCAATGCTCACAGTTTGTTCTGATCATCTAGAAGAGCACAAGGTAAGGGTGAGACAAGTAAATATGGATAAGGAGGCCTGGAAGCAATGAATTAAGCATATTGGACTCCCCTATTTTCAAGTCATCCTGAACTTCTCGATGACACATTTAGAGTGGCATGGCATGCGCAACTCTGCGGCAAAGCAGGATAATCCAGTGGCTTCCTCTGCCATGGTGGAGTCATGATCAATTAGAGGATGAGCTGTCAAGCTTTATGTGGCTGTTATTTTAGTTTCTTTTATTTTAAGCAAATGGTTTCTTTAACCTTTGGTTGAAGTGAAGTTTTAATTATTATGTAACAAACTATGAGCCTGGAGGCTATTTAAGCTAGGAAGTAAGTTTATGTGAGGGTCTAGAAAGACTGTGATTTTTGAAGGAACAAACAAAAAATCTGTTTTATGTGAATTTTTTAAAACTAGAATGATTGGTTTATCAGTGAAATGTTATGGTGTGTAGTCTTTAAATCTGTGTGTTTGAGGAATTGGCGATCTTTATTGAGAAATTTGCTAATGTGCATAATATCATTTTGTTATCAGTTATTCTTATGTTTTCTGAATTCATTGTTACCATTATTTACAAGTAAATTCATTGTGGATTGAGTTGTGTTGATCCCCCTTGTCCTGTGAGACATGAGAGAGAATCGATCAGTGTTCACACTACTATGCATTTTCTTTGCTTTGAATTTATAAAATGAACATGTGTGGAAATAGGAGTCTGTGAGCTCTTATTTGTAGTTGATCTTCAGAATATTCTTTCAGTTTTATTTTAAAAGCATTCCTTTGTGTTGATAGATGAATGTTGAAGCCTTTTCACGCTTTCTGGTTAAAAGTGTATTCATTTCAAATTTTTTTGCATAAAATTCATTGCAAATCATACAATGAGCTTCCCTCTAATGTAGAGGATGGATTTGTAATTGGTTCATCCAACTGTTAGTTTATTTGTTTTCTTTCATAAAGGGGTTTACAAGAGTCATATTATTATTCAAAGAAAGAAAACATTATAATTTGAAGAAAGGGGCAAATCTGTTAACCAACAATACTATATAGCTATCCAAAAATTAAGATAAAATATATGGATCACAATTTTCTCAAAATATGCATTGGAGGTGGGTATTTATTTTATATTTGACAACTTAGATGTAATGATCAAGGAATACCTCATAAATATTATGAATATAGTAAACAATTCAATGTTTCTAATTTCCTTAAACAATCTTCAATAAATCTATAGAGAAATATCTTGATACTTACCCTCTTTACAAAACAAAGTCTATGTTTAATTTGGGTTTTAATTTGCATCTATAAAGTTTTGATTATTTTTCTTTGACAATTCTTATTTTAAAATGTGAATAATTTTAAATTATTATTGTCAATGCACAAAGTTTTAACTATTTTTTTCTCTGAAGGATAAAATGAGTGATTTTATATTCTCTTCTTTAGTTTTCCTTTTATTTCTTAAACCTTCTATCTTGGTTTCACACTTAGATCTTCATAGTTTTTATTTGTAAATTTTATTTTTGAAATAAGAATTAAAGAATTATAGGTGTTTATTGTACTCAACATATTATTTTATCATTAATTAGCAACCATGCATTTAATTTAATCTATGAGTGCCTTGGACTCTAAGTGAAAAAATCAGGGGGATGACCCTTTGGTGAAATAGTGGGGCTTCTTGCCTATAGTGCCTACAACCTAGGTTCAAACCCCCATGGGTTCGTCTCTACCATGTTAAAAATGGAGTACCCTTACCCTCGGGAGAACCTTGGAGAAATAGTGGGGCTTCTTGCCTATAGTGCTTACATCCTTGGTTCAAACCATTATTTACCTCAATTTTTGGAACTCTAGGAGCGAAATGGTAGCGTTGGAAGGCAGCTGGATTGGCAGTGGCGATAGGAGCTGGTCTACCAATGTGCAAAGTTCTAGCGCTCAGGCTGTGAAGGTTGGTTCATGGAGTGATGAAGCGGATGTTGCCTTTCCCATCAAAATAGGTAGATTGCAATCAGCCCATAAACTAGTTAATGCTGGGAAAACAGACATGTTCCAGGGTAACAAATATTCTAGACCACGGATGAACTATGGAAATCCATATTCAAGTTGTAACCAGTGCCCTATTGACCCACATAAATGGAAGGAAAATGGTTTTATTTGGAATAACAAAGGCTTGTTTCGCAAAGCTAAACATCCTGCTTCCGAAGCCCCCCAAAACTAGTATCCACCGCCTGAATCTAGCATCCCTGGTGCCGGAATTGAGAGAGGAAATCCTCATTCTGAACCTATTCTAGTCCCTTCGAAAGCTCATGGTAATTTCCAAATGCGGAATGGGCGCTTCGGGCAAGATAACTCAAGGGCGGACCATGCGAGGTCTTGGAGATCCAACTTCCGTTCTAAATTTCAGAACCCTTGGTCAAACTGCAAGAGCTACCCTGACTTCTGAAGATGGACCTTCCTCCCTCAGTGACCCCGTCATCCTAAACCGATAAGAAAAACCTCAAGAGCTACCATCCTTTTGGATGAAAATAAAATTAATTCTGCTAGGTTGAGTTTGCTTGAGTTTTGCCTTTTCATCAAGTGGGGTGGTGGAAAATGGGTTAAGGACAACTTTGAATCCTGGTGTAGAGCACAATGGGGAAAGGATATTAACATTAATATTCTCCCAAATAATTTCTATATGATTGAATTTATGAGCAATGAGGAAAAATGGCAAGCTAAAAACAAAGGTCCATATATCTTGGATGGCATTGAAGTTCACATCATTGATTGGCAGCCCAATTTCAATCCCTGAATGCATGTATTACCGGACAACAAGGAATGGATAAGATGTACAACTGTCCCTTGGATTATTGGCATATTGATGTTATTAAGGATATATGAAAAAACCTTGGCACCTTTGTATCAATTGATGATAGTTTGGAGGATAAATTATGGGGAAGCTTCCTCAGAATTTGCATAATTAGCACAGATCAAATCACCAAGATCCCCGATGAAGTCAAAATTATTGGTGCTGGGAAGATTTGGATCCAAAAGATTGATAGAGAAGATCAGTTGCATATTTTTCCTAAATTCTTTTCCTTGGATCACACCGGCATTAGTTGTGATGTTTTGGCTTCGATACAACATAGTTATTCCTGTATGCAATTTCTTATTGAAGAAAAGCTAAAACCGGAACCTCCTAGTTCCATTGATACCGGGGAAGATTTTTGCAATGAAACTCATGATAATGAGAATGTTTCATTGATAGAGGAAAATCCTTTGAACATAGCTCCTACCTCTCTAGACAAAGAGAGAGCCAACAAGATCTTCTCATGCTTCTAGAAAAGACAAAAACCTTACAGGTGAATATTGAATCCAAATTAGTGGATTCACTTCCACCCTCTCGTCTTGTGCCTAGGAGTCAAATGGTAATTGAAGATTGCAATTTTCACACTCAAGGTATGGAGGCTAGTACTTTGGGGGAGTTGGGAGGGAATATTTTCTCCTCGATGGGTATAGAATTGGAAGATGGTGAAATTGAGTCTTCCTCCTCAGAGGGTGATGAAGACTTTGAACTTGAATCTAAGCTTATATTGGAGGTTACTAAAAAAGGTTTTGGGAAGTCAGATTCAACTATTGATAAACCAAATTTTAAGCCAAAAGGTGTACGGGGACGCAAATAAAAAAAAAAATGCTAGCAGTGGCTGGTGCTGCCAGTGGTCAAACCAAACTTAATTTAGGGAAGGGAAATGCCCTTCCCGAGGAGCTATGAAATTCTTATCTTGGAATGTCAGGGGCATCAATGCCCCTAACTAATGGCACTTTATTAAGCACCAGATTGATGACACCAAAGGATATATTTGGCTACTTCAAGAAACTAAGTGGAGTAAGGTTGAGACAGTTGCTAAAATGAGAGTTTGGAAATAGTGGAATGGGTTGTTTAGGCAATTGGATGGAGTCTCTGGTGGCTTGGGAATCATTTGGAATCCCATGATGGTTAGGATCTCTCTTGTTGGGGAAGATAAGTATTGGCAACACTGCCTAGTAACTATTCTTGGTCGGAATGAGAATTTCAATCTCTTCGATGTGTACAGACCATCTTCTGCTGGTGATAAACGTGCTCTCTGGGATCTCTTAACCATTAGACTGAATAGTATTATAGATGGTAGTTGTGTGGTAGCCTGGGACTTCAATGCGATCCTTTCTGGTATTGAGAAAAGTGGGGGTATTCAGAGGACTAGTACGTCCCAGAAGGACTTTTTGGAATTTGTTGAGAAGAATCACCTTTTAGACATTATTCCTAAAAATTGAGTTTTCACATGGACGAACAAGAGATTGGGTTTACTAATATTGTTGAACAGCTTGACTGGTTTCTTGTTATTGGTGAGTGGCTAGGACAAAATCTAGCTTTAGAGTCATCGATTCTCCCACTTATCAGATCAAATCATTACCCGATCTGTTTGGAGGTCGCTATGGGACAAGAAGAGGGAGGTACTCCTTTCTGGTTTGAGAAAGTGTGGTTCAGAGTGCCTGAGCTATATGATCTTTTATCTATTTGGTGGAATGAACCGGTTCTTGGGAACCACTCGAGATGATTCATAAACAATAAGAAGCTCAAGTATATTAAGGTTAAGATCAAAGAATGGAATAAGAGCCAGTTCAAGAATATTCATATGGAGAAATTAAGAATTAAGGCTGAGCAGGAAGATATAACCAACTCTATTATTACTTCAGGAATGAATGAGGATTTATTTATCAAAGAAAATACTCTCAAATTTGATCTAAATGAAATCCTTTGGTGTGAGGAAATCCATTGGCATAAAAAATCAAGGGAGTTATGGCTAAAGGAAGGTGACAAAAACACCAAATTCTTCCACCGGTTGGCCACTACCATTCGAAATAGAAATAGAATATCGGAGATTATGAGACCGGATGGAGTCACTATCAGGAACTATGAGGACATTGTGCAAGAAGCTGCAAGATTCTTTGATTCCTTGTTGAATGGTGATCACCAGACCGATCATGAAGCAAGAGCCAGAATTCTTAACTCAATCCCATCTGTAATATCTAATAGTCAAAATACAGCTCTCTGTACTCCTATTTCAATTGATGAAGTAAGGAAAACTACCTTTCAGCTGAAACTTGGTAAGACTCCTGGCCCTGATGGCTTCCCTGTTGCTTTTTTTCTATCATTTCTAGGATACCATCGCTTGAGATGTACATCTTGCTGTAGAAGAATCAAGAAATAAAATGACTATGTTAGGTGCTATTAAACACACCTTTTTAACTCTAATCCCGAAGAAGCAAAACCCTCAACAGATGAGTGATTTTAGGGCCATTTCTCTATGCAACATGATATATAAGAATGTAACAAAGATCATAGCCAATAGATTGAAGCCCCTCCTTAAACACATCATATCAGATGAACAAAGTGGTTTTGCCCCTAGAAGATCCATTGTGGAAGGCATTATCATTTCTCATGAAACGCTTCACACGGCCAGGAAAACCAAGGATTCTTGTATGATTTTAAAACTGGATATTTTGAAAGCTTATGATATGGTGGACAGAGATTTCTTATTTGATGTTCTTAATAAATTTGGATTTTGCAAGGAATGGATCACATGGGTCATGAGTTTTCTATCCTCCCCCAAATTCTCTATTTTGGTTAATAGCTCATCTCATGGCTTCTTTTCCTCAACAAGAGAAATTCGACAAGGTGATCCAATATCACCATTTATGTTTATCATAATGGCTAAAGCCTTAGGTCAATCAATAAGATCTCTTTGGCTTGATGATCGTTGGATTGGAGTCAATGTGGTAACAAGGGTTGAAAAAATGACTCATTTGCAGTTTGCCGATGATACCAATCTATTTGGTTTGGCTTCCATGAAGGAGGCAAGAACAATTAAATCATGCCTCGATGATTACTGTATGGCTTCTAGGCAGAATTTCAATTGGCACAAATCTGAAGTGTTTTTGTCAATACTCCGATTAACTTGCAAGCTGTATTATCAAGGATTCTTAATCTCAGAGTTGCAAAATTCCCAGGGAAATTTCATGGAACCCCCCTCTTCATTGGCAGTAACAGAACTCACTATTGGAAACATCTTATTGATAAGTGCAAATCCAAGCTTGCAATTTGGAAAGGCAATTGGTTATCCTCTGCTAGTAAACTCACTATGATAAAATCGGTCCTTTCTGCACTACCGGTTTTTTCCATGGCTTGCCTGAGATTACCAATGGCAATTAAAGATGAATTGATCTCTCTAATGAGAAAGTTCCTTTGGAATGGTTCAGATGACAAAGGGAAGTTTCTTTTGGTAGCTTGGAAAAAGATTTTCCGACCAAAAAAGGTAGGGGGTGCTGGCATTCGCCAAATCTCGGTTATGAATTTAGCTATGGGTGCAAAATTGGTTTGGGAAATTTGTAGTGGTGGGAAGCAAAAATGGGCAAGGCTTATGAAACATAAATATCTGGACTCCCTGGAGCCAAAAAGGATTTTCACTATAAACAACCCCCCTAGAGGCTCGGCCATTTGGAATTTTATTGTGGATAGCAAGGAAATAATAAGTGATCAAGTTACCTGGGATGTTAGGAATGGTAGGGATGCCTCCTTTTGGATTGACTCTTGGGTTGGTGAAGATGCCTTATGTCTCAATCCCTCACTGCAGCCTATTATGGTAGAAACCTATCGCCTTTGGGGGCATAATATCTATGATTATGGTTATCCTATCCAAGAAAATAGTATTGCTAGGTGGAAATGGAACTCCTTGGATCCCCTGGACTTAGATCAACATCAGAAAGACTTGTTTGCTGACATTCTCAAAAAAAGGATTATTTTCCCTTCCCTTGAAAAGGATATTATTAGGTGGTGCGGTTCCTCTGATGGTAAATACAAAGTATTTTTTGGTTACAAATTGAAAGAAGCAGCAATAGACAAAAAAGATTGGCATGTTAATCTTTTTTGGCATCGACACCTCCTTCCTAAAGCAGGCTCTTTTGCCTGGTTGGCTTGTCAAAAAAAGATCTTAACTAAAGAGAGGCTCTATTCATTGGGTATCAATGGACCCAGCAGATGCACTCCATGTCTAGAGCATGAAGAGACTGCGGATCATTTACTTCTCCACTGCAAATTCTCCAGCCACTGTTGGTGGCATTTCATGGGAAAATTGAGAATCTTCGACCCCTTCCCATCAAGGTTGGATAAGTGGTTTTTGCAATGGCCTAAACTGGCAGGAAAGGCTATTTTTTCTTATTGCCTTAATATCCTACCATCACTTCTGATTTGAGAAATTTGGAAAGAATAGAATCGTAGAATCTTCCAAGGTAAAGAAATGAGCTTAATGTCTCTTTGTGTGATGTGCCTGAGCCTAGGTGGAGCAAGGTAAACTTTGATGGTGCTTCTGCAAGAAATCTGGGTCAAAGAAGTATTGGTTGTATTTTGAGGGACTCCGATGGTTTCTGTATAAAAGAAATCTCTGAAAAGATTGGAGTTGCTACTAATAATGAAGCTAAATTCAGAGCGACATTAAGAGGTCTTCAGTTAGGGAAGGAGCTTGGGCTGCAGTGAATTCATCTAGAGGGAGACTCATTAAATGTGGTTAATGCAATCTGTTGTAATAACATCCCTAGTTGGCGCCTTAACCAGTGGCTTCAACTAGTTCTGGTGCTGTTAGCCACCTTTGATGAATTTTGGGTTAGCCACATCTATAGGGAAGGTAATGGAGAGGCTGATAGACTCTCTAAATTGGCGATAGTCATTGGTGACTCCCCTGGTCTTCCACTGGTGTTATGGCATGCTTATCTTGCCAAGCAATGATGGTTTTTGGTTGAGTTTGTCGGCAGTGGCTTCTATAAATTGTTTGCTCCTTACAGATGATGGTTCTCTATTGGGCCGGTTGGTGACGTTGTATTTGCCTCCACTAGTTGACATGGTATCCTCACTATCTTATTGAGGGAGGTTCTCTCCGGTTGGGTCTCTTGCCAGTTAAGCTCCTCTCTCTTTTTTCGATTAAGTTTCTCTGCATATTAATCACCAGTTGTGGTGCAAATTGGTGCATTGCTCCCCGGTTGCTGCTTTACTCCTTCTCGACCTAATGGTCGTGGTTTCTAGTGGATAGGCCGACTGACTGACTTGATATCCGGGTAAGGTTTCTTCTTGTCACCGAGATGTGACACATTGCCGTCATCATTGATCTATGCCAGCTTGGGCCCTGTGGCGATTGGAAAAAAGTGTACTTTAATTAATATCTAGTTATGACTAGATCCTTTCAAGATTTGCTCATAATCATCTGATGTTTAAAGTTGGTCGACATTAAGTTGACGAGCTTTGGCTCAGATGTTGTTTGGACACTGGCATTTCACATGTGTGTGTATTCATTTGGCATGAACTACTTGCAGGGTGCTTTATTCTTTGGTTTGATGTCTTTCTATTTAACAATGGAATGCCCTCTTTTTTCCATCAAACAATTGCTTTCTTTTCTCGGTGACTGGCTATGGAGACCCCAATTCTCCTTGAAGCTACTTGTCGCCAGATGGCTTTCCTGGGTGAAAATACAGACAAACCTCTCAAGGAGGTCCTCTTCTCTCGACATCCTCTTATTCTCCACAACCTTAAGACGATTCTAGGAAAGGAACTCCTTATGGATTATCACAGATACAGAGCCAATGCCGATAACTCGACGTTTTTCCTTGTAATGATATTATACATGTGTACTAGAAAGCAGAGAGCAAAATTATTAACTCAAATGATGTTTAAACATCACCTTTGGGGGAGATTGATGTTGTATTAGATAATATTGATGCCAATCTGCGTATTCCACTTCCCCAAAATTACTGTATGACCTTAGGCAATGGGGCAAAGGTGAGGAAGCTTGTGATTGTTAACTCCCTGGACTTTGATACTCTTCAAGCAACCTGGCCTATCATTACCAGGAACATTGAATTCCTGCTTAAAGCGGCTGACATCCAAGATGGCTTCACGTCAGAATGGAGGGCAAAATTTCTTCATGATGAAGAGCTAGCGGGTGCTGATGATTTTGGGATTTTGGAGAATGGAGACTTGGTGGTTGGTAATGACTGGGGGTTTGGGCTTGGTGAGGAGTGGTTCCCAAATGACTATTGACTCCTTGGGGAGAAGGCAGAATTGGCAGCTCACTCGAACTATGGCACTAAATGCCCTATTGTCCTGGATGCGGCTCATGCTCCTGTGGATAGTGCTTTTCAAGTCTCCCTTTGACTCTGGTTGTCACTGTTCTCTCTGGTTTCTCTGAATTTTCTATTGTCTATTTTGTTTTAAAGCCTTCATTATCCACCTTTAAGAGGTTGGTATCTGATGTCTTGTACTCCTCTAGCCTTCATTGCTGGTTTTTCTCTATTTAAGGAATAGAGCTAAGGTAGGGGGTTTTCTTCCTAGTTCTTTCCCCCAATGGCTCTCACTGAATCAGGCCTTGTATTCTCTTTTTTGATTAATACAAGGATGTTGCCCCTCTGCAGCTATTTACTTATTAAAAAAAAAGTGAAAAAATTCAAAAAATAACGAAAAAAATAATTATGAATATAAATTTTAAAATTTATTTTTATATTTTTATGTTATTATAAATTATTTTTTCAAAAATAGCATGCAAAAAAAGATTCTTTTAACAAGTTTATTATTATTTTTTATTATATAAGCAGGGAGATGGCCTTGAACCGAGAACAACAAATAGTTACAAAGTTAAATATTCAGGAAAAGAATAGCCATCCAGAGGCCAAACAAAAAACAAAGTCCACCCTTCAAAAATAATAAAAAACTTTCATAGTTCTATAGCTATTTCTGCACATCCTAACTAACCTCTAGCTTCTACACTTATCATCCCAGTTATAAACATCATCAGTGATCCTACTACTTAAAGTCTTAATAAAAACACCAACAAAGAGCATATTGCTAAGATTTTTATTAGTCCTATGATAGTAAGGGTTAACATTAAAGGGTATGTGGACCCAAAATAACATCCTTAATATGATCATCAACAAAAAGGAATAGAAAACCAGAACCCAGAGAGTAGCTAATCCTTCTTAACAAGATTCCAGTCAAGCTAGAGTCTCCCAAGATTGTATTCCCAAGTGTCCATCTTCTCATCAACATCATCCATGACTTGCTCCATTTGGTCTTGCTTCATCAAATTCTTCTTGTTCTTTTTAATCCCTCCCTGACCATAAACCGTGCCAAGAACAACCTTCTTCATAACCCCAACCATAATGCAACAAAGGGACCTTAAGGCATCACACAGGTTTTGAATCTTCAAATTTTGTTCCTCATTCTTTGTCTCAAGGGTAGCAACTCTCTCCTTTATCTCTTGTAAATTCTTTTCCAGATTCTTGTTACCATCAGTCTTAATAGGAGAAACCTGAGAACAAGGGACCATCTCCTCGTCACCCAACAAATTAGGGACCTCAGGGATTTGTTTGATAGTATCCGAGTTCGCCTCAGTCCCACTGATCTCATCCCCATCTTCCTCTTCTTCCATTTCCTCTTTGAAATTCTCTTCTGGGTCGTCCTCCTCCTCTTGGAAATCCTCATCCTTAGGATTGTCAGAAAAATTATCATCCTCTCTCCAGATCATAAACTTTCTCTAAATTTTTAACATTGGCCTGGTTATCAGCTTTTTTGATTTCCTCTTTTCTTTCCTTAGCCCGAAGCCTAGCCGACCTCCTTTTCCCATAGCTGCATTCAATTTTATCCTCCTCCGAAGTTTTTTCCTCCTCATCATCCTAATAGTGCATGTCTATCTTTATGGTGATACTTTTACTCGCTGACTCTTTGTCAGTTTTTTAGCTTTAACAGGGGAATTCTTGGGGGTTTCTATTTCTCTTATCTGGGTTCACATTTAGTAGGGCAAGTTCCATGGATTCTTTATCCAGGATAGAAAGGGTATGTTTTCCTCTATTCTCAGTAGTGGAGGTGGAGCCAAGAAAACACTAAGACATAGGGTTAGAAAGCATAAGGTTGGAGGACTTACCAATATTTTTTTGAGGGATTTCCTCATTCTGAATCATAGGGGACAAACTACATAGGCTGGGAGAGTGGTCCACAACAAACTTGTAAAGCAGATAGATAAGGCACTGGTAGAGTGGTGGGTTGGCACTATTTTGAATGTAAGACTCTAAGGAGGAAAACATAAAGAAAGGAAAATTGATTTTCTCCCCATGCCTAATATGATTAATAATAAGAAAATGCTAACCGTGCATAGTAGTGTATTGACCTTCAAGACTAAAATACTTCATAACATAATAGCTAACAATAGGGAATGGTTTAGGTAGAGCCAAGTGACCATACCCATTCTGAATTGCCTTTGGTTTCTCTCCTTTCTCAAAGAATTTTTTCATTAAAACCCTTTGTAGTCTCCACTTCTGCGTCTTTCCACCTATTCAGCATCATTCGGCAAACCAGTGACCTCCGCGATGTAATCCAGTGTAACAGTGAAGGAAATCCTCCCTATAGTCACAACAACATTCTGCCAAGAGTTGTAGAATCGCACTGTCAGTGCTTTA
This sequence comes from Cryptomeria japonica, assembly GCF_030272615.1. NCBI lineage: Eukaryota > Viridiplantae > Streptophyta > Pinopsida > Cupressales > Cupressaceae > Cryptomeria > Cryptomeria japonica. The sequence continues at coordinate 733,486,111 of NC_081409.1, forward strand.
TTGTAGCCCTTCATAGCCAAAAAGAAGGGGGTAAAACCAACATTCTAAAACAACTCCCAAATTTCCTCATTGTTAGGAAGCCCATCACAATTTTTAGGCTCAGTTCTCTTAAGAGGGCCCCCCATGTTGGAAGAAGGACAAACAAAGTGCAGATTATCTATTTGAAAGTGACCCAAGAAACAACTCAGGTTCTTCACAATCATAGGCAAACATAAAGAAATATTTCTGGAAAGGTCATTTTTAAACTCTTTCACACCATTGTCATCACATGTGTGATTTCCTTACAAATCATTAAACTTTAAGGCTTTGCAAAAATCAAAATCGCTACCTTTACTTCTAATAAAAACCCTATCTAAAAAGATCCATTTGAAATCATGAGCCTTAGTTCCCGCACCTATCTCTAGACTCTTTGGGTCCATGTCATCTCTGTCATACATATTCAAACTAGAAAAAGAACACGTATGCATAAAGATCGAAATCACCCAAACCCTACTTGTCATACTGTAGGGGCCCACATAATTTTTGAAAATTCAAAAAAAGGCGATTATGTAAACAAAAACATAAAACTCGACTGTTAAAACCCTTATTGATATCTTCCCTTCTACTCTTGTTTTCACTTAAGCCTTTCACGAGCAAGAATCTCTTTAAGCTCCTTAGAGCTTTCACTAAAGTTAAAAAATCTCCAATCCATAACAGTCAAACCCTGGTTGGCAATAAGATCGGCAGCCATATTTTCCTCCCTATAGGTATGTTGAACAATAATGTTCTCAATAAGATTAAGGAGACATTTACACTTGTTTATAATCCCTTTGATCTTCTAGGGGGAAGAAACAAAGTTATTAAGATAGTCAATAATCATCTTTGAATCTCCTTCCAAGATTACTTTCCCCATTGAATTATGTTGAAGCCTAGAGAGGCCCATCCAGACCATCATAACTTCAGCTCTGTTATTTGTACAAATCCTCAAATTGGTGCCAAATACTTCAATCCACCTTCCCCCCTAATCTTTGATTAAGCCGCCCACCCCAGGCAAACTAGGGTTATGTTTAGAGCAACCATCAAAATTACACTTGAACGAACCTGAATTCTCAGTAACAAGTTATTCCAATCGAGCTTCAAGAAGTTATGTTGAATGTCCCATTTTTTTCTTAAGTGTAGGTCCAACAGAGTAGGTAAGACCATAGAGATACCTTGGGAGCTTGCATTGACATTCTCTCTCACCTGTTGTTTTATGATATAGGTGAGAACATTGCTATTTTTCATTTCTTCTTTAAAAACTCTGCTATTCCATTCCTTCTAGATGTTCTAGGCTCTAGTTGGGGGAATTTGAAGCCACAGATTCTTAGCAACATGGTGAGAGTAGGGGTTCATAGTCCAAGAATCCATGAAATTTCTCATGGTTTTAGGAATGCTACTTCTCTACATGTGTTGGGGGCTTTATCTAGCACTAGAGCTTCTAGTCCCTTGACCTCTATCATCCTCGCAGGAGATTTGGGAGGCAACCTAGTGGGCGTTGATATTTCCTCCCACCCTTCTGATAGTTTTTTGTAGGGTTTGTTGCTGAACGCAAATTTATCTGGTGGTCAGGGTGACACCTAGAGGTCATGGCTTGGGAGACAGATGTATGAGGGGTTTATTCCTATTGCTCAATCCATCTCCATTAATCTGAAAGTGATACGATAGAGGAAATTTCTTATAATGTTTCTATTCTCTCGTCACATGGAGTGATCTGCCAGTTTAGAGGTTTTGACCAATGGGAGCCTCTAATTTCTGGTAAAGTTCATATTTTTACCATTTCTAAGGGGTTTTTTGTTGGTAAGTTTGATAATGCTCAGAATAGAAACAAAATCTTCCATGATCATTTTTTGGCTGGGAGGACAGATTTGTGTTAATGATTAATCATTGGCACTCTGATTTCAACCCTTCTATCAAAATTTTTAACAAGATTCCGATCTAGGTTAGGCTCCCTAATCTCCCCCTTCATTTATGGAATGATTTCCTTTTAGAGGAAGTGGGTAACGCCCTTGGAGATTTTTTGATGATGGATGATGAATCTTTTGATATTTTCCATTCCACCTTTGCCGCACATTAGTTGATTTAGATGTTTCTAAAGGGTTGCCTGCTGAGATTTTACTTAAATCTTCTAAGGGTTCTTGGGTCCAATTTTTGGACTATGAAGGGGTTCACATTTGATGTAGAAGATGTTTTAAAACTGGTCATGTGGTGGAACAATGTGGTTTTGAGAAAAAGACAAAGATGACCACATGGTGGAAAGGTGCTTCCAATCAACATTATCCGGTTAATTAAAAATCTGAATAACCAAGTAGTTTTTCTGAGGTGGTTGCTAAGGAATCTTAGGATCTTGGGGTACCTTCTCCAGATATCACAAAGGGTGGGGTTTCTGAAACTATTCATGAGTCTCCTATTGAAACCCCTAATGTGAGAAAAAATATGCCTCGGGATGCCATTTCTGGCGATAGGGCTTCATATACTAAATCTGGTGGCCTTTTGGATAAGACCAAGCTAGCAGGGAGGTATAGAGATGAAATTTCTGAGACTATGGTTGCTGGCTTTCATTCATAGGATAATGGTGCGCTAGTTTGGCAGGATAAGGCAACGCTAGTGGAGGAAGACTGGATTTCTGTCAAGGACAAGAAGGTTGAGTTTTCCAAGCCTTCTTTTGATATGAATCTCCGCTCCCACAAGAGTAACTCAAAATATAAATCTTGATGGATCTTGTTCGGGGGCTGGCTTTATGCTGGTTGCATGCTATTCTTTTTGCAGCATTGTTTTGGGGTGGTTGGCTGTATGTCGCCCTTTTTGTTGTCTTCTTTTCCATGGTTTTCCATTTATGTTTGGGCAAATTTATAGTTGTGAGTTCAAGACCCTTTCAAAATCTGCTTGTAAAGGGTTTCAGGTCCCTTCAAAACCTGCTTTTTCTTTAATAAAAAACATACTTCCATTGTTCTTTTATGTTACAACTTAAATTTAATAGTCTAGAGCTATTAAATGGTTTCATAAATGCAATATTCAACCCATCAAAATTTGCAATCTTCATTTGTCTTATCTTCACACTTGGATCACACATTATTATGTGTAAGCAACTTTGAGCCTTTGGAGAATGATCTATCTCTTTGGCATTCTCTTCATCACAACAAAATTTTTGTGATCACATAGAGAGTGAATAGCTGTAATGATCAACACAAAAATCAAACCATTTATCATATTTGTTGATAGTAACTCCATAGCTATCCCAAATCACTTGTGGCTCTTGAGAAATATGCTCAACAATCATTTGTCCCTCTTGATGAAGATTCTCAAGAATATGACATTGATCATCACTCACATGAAGCCCTTCCTCAAAATCAACTCCTAGCATTGCCAAATTAAATTTTATTTTGGAATGATCATCAAAATCATCAATATCATCCTTCATGCATGCATTCATTATGCTCAAAATTCAAAACATCATCATAAATACTCCTTTTATCTAAAAATACACAAGTAACACCATGGGATTTATCAATCTTAGAAACATCACTTTGATTATATTGAAATTAATCCCAAAGCTAATGTTTGGTCCTTTTCTTAATGCACAACCTGAGCCTCATGGTTTAGTTTTGTGCGGTTTTGTGAACTAACCTTCACTTTCACCTATTCTTCATTAGTTTCGGTGATTTCAGCCTTGTTCATGATGTCTCATGTTTCAAAATTCGATTGTTCATTCTTTGGTTCATGCTCAGTGAATTGTTGTAATTTTGATGTGCATTTTTTATGAAAATTTTCAAGTCTCAATTTTAATTCTTCTTCCATATCTTGATCTTGTTGATGTATCCATCATCCTTTCTGGTTCCACCATCTCATTTGAAACAAGTTTCTCCCTTAACTTCTTTATTGTTTGAGCATCTACGACTTGCTTCCCCATGTTCCTTGCATGTAAAACAAAGCCTCTTTTTTTTGAGTTCAATTGTAGTGTCTTTTGTTATCTATGTAATAATTCTGCTTGTATTCCTTTGCATAGGTACAGTTGTACGATAATGCCTTTTCATTTGTTCTCTTCTCTTTGGATCCTTTTCATAAATTTCAATAATTTTCTCAAATCATGGCAACCCAAATCCTCCTTCAGATCAATAAGGCTACAACGCAAATAATATCTTATAGTCCAAAGAAATATTTGTAAATCAAAGCCACATTATGACCTGCACGGTCAAATTAAATTGCAAATCTCTTAAATTGAAATATATCAAAAAGCTTTCAAATGAACTGTGCATATTCATAATTTTATTATTTGAACATTTATATTTGTAAATATTAGACCAAATAGGTCCGATTTAATAATTTTTCAGCAAATCAATTTAAATGAAATACCAATATTAATTAATTTTGATAAAAAAATTATTGTTTTTACAAATTTCCTTAAAATTTATATTAAACTTATAAACATTTATTATCATTTAAAAATAATTCACAAATATATAATTTTTTTATATAGAATTATAAATCATATTATTATTTATAATCTTTAAAAACCACAAATGTTACACGAATTTATAAAGGTTTTGCAATCTTTAAAAGAAACCACAGACAAAATAATATAGAAAACATTTGTCAAGACGAAGATTTAAATAAAATATTTCTGGAATCACTTAACCCGGCCGCCCATACAGCCAATCGAAAGCTCAAAGCCATTGGTACCGGAAATTTTGAGTCTTTACGCTGTCAAAATGTTCTGTAACCGTAGCCGCATTTTTTGTAGCCGTTGTGGTCACAGTATTTTCTGTGCCCACAGTATTTTCAGATGTGGCCACAGCAATTGCAGAAAATGCGGCTACGGGTGTAGAACATTGTGGCCGCAGTATTTTCTGTAGCTGTTGTGGGTACAGTATTTTGTGTAATCATTGTGGGTACAGTATTTTCTGATATGAATCTCCGCTCCCACAGTATTTTCTGTAATCATTGTGGGTACAGTATTTTGTGTCGTTGCAGCATAATTCATTTTCATATAATCGATTTGAACAATGTTTTCAATTTGAAATTCTGAAGTAATAGAAGAATAATTTTAGGCCTATTTATGATAGTATTTATTTTTGTTTCTAATTTTTGTGTAAAGAAAAAACAATAAAGAAGAAGATAACAGAGTATGTTTCTATTTAGAATATAGACAATAGAGAATATTTCTATTTAGAACATTTAGTTTTATACTGGATTGATTTGTTTATGATTTTGATTGGATTTGAAATTTTATTCCTAATTTCTACATGGATATGTTTCCACTTTGTTATTTAAAATTATTTTTTAGATAGTTTTTAATATGAATTTAGAGGTTTAGTTAATTTAGTTTTTAAAATACTTTTAACACGAATGTTTAAATGTTTTCTTATATAAGAGGTACACTATGAACGAACTTATAGTTATCATCATTTAATATCAATATATATATATATATATATATGATTTTATGATGTTTATATAATAATATTAAGCATAGAATTTGATGGTCTAAATGACCCTAACATGTTATATTCTCATAAAATTGTATATAATCTTTTATAAATTAGTATTAAATAAAATTATTATAGTATAATATTATAATTTAAATATTAATATATATCATTTCATAATATTATTATAAAATATAAATTGATTTATAATATTTTTAAAGATTGAAGTTTCTAATTTTTAAATAGTTTATAATATGAATTTACAAATTTCTATGCAAATTCACAAACAAAGTTATAAGAGGTACACTTTAAAAAGTTATAAGAGGTACACTTTAAAGGTCATTTAATTTGATTACCCAAGAGGTAACACTAAGTGGCACCCACCTTTTTAGTGATTAGAATTTAAAAAAAAAAAATTAAATAGTAAAATTTAAATTAAAAAGAAACTTTCTATTATTATTATTTATAATAATAAGTAATATAGCAAATCTAAATTAAAAAGAAACTTTTTATTATTATTTATTAAATATGAAAAAAAATTCTAGATTTAAAAGAATCAAATCTAAATTTAAAAGCAACTTTCTATTATTATTTATTAAATATGAAAAAAAAATCTAGATTTAAAAGAAACAAATCTAAACCAATCTAGATTTTTTAGGTTTTTTTGGATTTTTTGTATTTCAAAAATTGAAATGTCTATTTTAAATATTTTTTTCATTTTTTATCATTTATAATATTATAAATAAAATATTGTTTTCCAAATAAACATATAATTTTTAATAATTATTTTTTATCTCAAAATATTGATAATAAAACTAATTATAAGGATTTCATTTGGTTTAAATGAAATTAAATTAAAAATTAAATACAAATATTTCTATTAAAAAATAAACCTAATTATTAAATGTCTTCTTTGTAATAATATTTAATATATTTTTTGAAATCATTTTATTTTTAAATACTTTTTGAAAATCATAAATTTTTTAATCATTTGAATATATAAAAAATAGTTTAATAATAGTCATAAATTTAAATATTTCTCATTAATTTATTTTAAAAATATCTATTTTCACTTTTATAATGATTAATAGTTATTTTTATTAAAACTAATTATAATTAATATTGCATAAATATATATTAAAATATAATAATATACTCCAAATTAGTAATTATCTTTGAAATTAATTTAATTGTTATAATTATAATTATATAATTTTAATAAATTAAATTAGGATTATTCTTTTAAGAAAAATATATATTTTCACTATAATTTTTTTATTATATTATAATTATTATTCCAAATCATTCCCTATATGAAGTGAATGACCTACTTATTGAAATCAATGGTTTTAAAATTGGGGAGAAGAATGAAGACTATAAAATTAATCGCTTAAATTATATTAAGTTTAAAAAAGAGATATTTAATAATAAAAAATAAAAAATATACATTTTAATATTATTAATTAGGAATTAATTTTTCATTAATTTTAAAATTTATTTTAATTTTAAAATGTCCTTTTTATAATATTTAGAAATTATTATAATTTAATCTATAATTATTTATCTTATTAAAATTTTTATTATGATAAAATCATTATTCTTTGAATTAAATTTTTTGTTTTCTTACTATTTTATTTTAATATTATCTTTTTTATTAGATATTGTATGATTTATTTATTTATTCTAATTCTTCCACTTCTTTTAAGTGCTGATTTGTAATTAATATTAAATCTTATTCTAATTATTTGTGTTTTTTAATGGAATTACAAATAATAATTAATATATTAAAATTTATACATTTTATCTTATTTAAATTATATTTATTATAGAATAGTTATATTTGAATTTATATAATAAAATAAATTTCAACTTAACACCTAAATTAAATGTTTAGAGTGAGAGAGAAAGAAAGAGTAACTATCTTTTGTCTACTCATTTCATGCCAATAATTTAAGGATATCATGTCTCTGGGGAGTTATGATGATGTAGCATGTCATTTGATTATTATCTCCATCTCCATCTCTGTCCTTTATCTATATCTCATTACCTCTCCCTATATCTCTCTCTTTACCCCTTCTATCCTTCCTCTTCTATCTAGCTCTCTATCTCTCCCTCTCTATATCCATCTCTCTATCTCTCTCCTTCTCACTCCCTTTATCTCTCTACTTCTATATCATCTCTAGATCCCTCTCCCCCTCTCTCTAATTTTTTTTATATCTTTCTTCCTCTTTATATCTATCTCTATATATATTTTACATCCACACATTTTGTCTTACTCCCTCCTTATCTTTATATCTATATCTCTCACTCACACAAACACACACTCCAACCTATTTCTCCCTGCCTATCTCTATTCTACCTCACTATTTCTAGATATTATACACTCCTCTTCATCTCTCTCACTCCCTCCATATCCATCCCTAACTCTCCATTTATCACTTCCTCTATATTTATCTTTCTATCTCTCTATCTCCCCCTCTCTAGTTATCACCATTTTTCTATCTCTATTTCTTCCTCTTCCCCTTTTTCTCTCCTTCTATCTCTCCCTCTTGCTCACCCCCTCTATATTTTGTAGGTTATATTTATTCTCTAGATCCTTTCTATCCCTATATCTATCTCTTTATATCCTTATCTATCGTTTCTCTCCCTCTTTCTATCTTATCTCTCCCTATCTCCCCATCACTCCCTCTTTTTATATTTCTCTACTTCTACTCTCTAATGTATATACACACACTCCATATTTCTCCCTCACTCTATATCTTTCTATCTCTATATTTTCCCCTCTTTATCTCTCTCCCTCTCTCTAAAGTCTAAACCTTTCTCTCTCTATTACCTGTCTTTGTTAGCTCCTTTCTTTGACTGTTGCACCCCCCTCTCTCTCATTTTATCCACATCTCTTGCACAATATATATTTTTCTATATTTTTGTCCATCTCTTTTCAGCTCGTCTATCTATCACTTTCTATACATATATCTCTTTATCTCTCTCTATCCCTCTCTATCTATCTATATTTTCTTCTATCTATATCAATTTCCCCCCTCTCTCTAGGCCATCCCTCTTTTTATCTTACCCTTCTCTCTATTACTTTCCATCTCTCCCTCCCCCATTCGCTCCCTATCCCGCTATTTCTCTACCTCTATATTCATCTCTCTATCTCTGTCTCTCTCATATATCTCTCCTTCTCTCCATCTTCCACTCCCCATTCTCCATCTCTATCTTCGACTCCAACTATATCTTCATATTCTTCTCTATCTCTATGTCTATCTCTACCTCACTCTTACCCCTCTATATATCCCTCTTTCTAGCCCTATCTCAACATCATTCTTGTGTGCACACTATTGCAAAGATAATATGAACTTGTTGCTAATAAAACTTGAATATCTTCTCAATTAAGAGGTTTCATTTCAATTAGGATTAAATCCTTGTAAGTGGATGCATAGCTGATTTTAAGCTATCACCTCTCAATTAAGTCCTTTGTTGTACAAACAACATCATGGCCACAAATTGACATCATGTAGTACCCAAATTTATCCAAAAAAATAGACCATTTTTTCCCCAATTGACCTTCCACACGTCTTTGGCATACCCATTACACACCAAAGTGCAATTACTATTATATATTATTTTATTTAAATAAGAGTTATAGTTAATATTACATAAATATAATTATTTTAATATAATTTAAAGTAACAATGAAAAAAACTATAATAATAAAAAATTCAAATATTTTTATTAAAAGTCAAAATTATAATAATTAAAAATCAGAACAAATATTTTTATTACAATAATATCATGGAAAGTACTCGCCATTACGTGGCACTTGTTATCATAGAATTTATTTGGAACTAATCCAAACACAAGAGATAAAGGACATAGTCGTAAATAAGATCTGAACTATACAGATGAAACAATTGTAGAAATGAACACTAATATTCTCAATCGATTTGTATTCTTCAAATTACTATCACATTTGGCCGCTTGTCTATTCTCTAGTTATCCAATGCACAAGAAATGCATGTATCATGCACATGTGGTTAACCTAATGCATAAGAGGAAAGGAGTTGCACCAATGTGAAAGGTCTCATGTCAAAGGAAAAACCTCATGCTTAGATAGAGACTCACACCACACTAAAAATTCATAGCATAGATAATATTATCAACAAACTCACGCCATGGGCAACCAAAATCCTCCTTTAGATCAAGAGAATCGATTCAACATACCACATGAAACCTATAAAGAGTGAATGGGAGTTCTTTATGGATTTAATAGCTAAAATGTATAGCCAGATTGGAAGATATAGCCTATATAGGTATTACAATCAACAACATAACACTAATAATTCAAACTAATATAACTACTTATGAATCAAATAACGATGACTTTAGTTTTTAAAATAAAATGCATGAATTTTATTTCATATAAAATGCATTTATTATAAAATACAAATAGATTTTTCTGATTAGATAAAGTGAGATAGGCCGGAACCTTTACATATGCACTAAAGAGAAACTACCTAGGGCATAGGAGGAGTGCACACCTAGCCAAAAAACTTAGAAGACCAAAAAATACTAAAACCCAATAGATGACCAGGACAAAACCACTAAACACCAAACCAAATAAGATAACAACATCCAACCACCCACCAAAGACATGAAGGGATGGTCTATTGAGTGGGGGCATTGTCTGTGAGAGTTGAGAAATACAACACCACAGGAGCCCAAATGATCTCTGCAAGCTAAAATAAACTTGTTACAAGGAGGAGCAAGGAAGCAACAAAGAAAAACCAAATACATAGAAGAATGCTCAAAATGATGAGAGCTCAATATTCACCAAAATGTGTAATGTGATAATGATACAAAGAAAAGAAAATTAACCTCTAATAGGTCAAGAAACCCTAAAAGGGAAAACCTAGGCTTGCATATAATTTTTAATAAAAGAATTAATTATTATGCACCTAATGTTAGCTTAAGTGTAAAAGAGATAAAGCGAACTTAAATAATTAAACAAATGTTGTTTAATTAATCAAGTAAAGACTTGATTACTCTAATACGCCCCCTTAAGCTAGACTTAGGGAGAAGCTAAAACCTAGAACAACTACTGAAAGTAGGAAAGATGGGTCCCGACAACAAGGCCTGATCAGGTACCCAAATACAATGAAATCTCTATGAAATGGAGAAAACCTAGTGGGAAAAACTCCTCTCCAAAAAGAGATAAAAGAACATGTTGAAAGAAATAAGAAGGAAGGAAGGCCTCATAAAGACCCCCCAAGGACAACTTCCTTCACCCCAAGCATAGAGCACAACTGAAGATAGTGTGGCGATGCAAAAGGTTTCGTGAAGATGTCTGCAACCTGCTCGACAGTGGGAATGTACTCCAGAATGAGAGAACCATCCTAAATCAACTGGCAGATGAAATGCATGTGAATCTCAATGTTCTTCATCTGCTAATGCTCTACCAAGTTGCGAGAAATATGAATAGCACTCTAATTGTCACACCAAAGAATAGTGGGACTATCAGGAGGAAAACCAAACTCACTCATCAACTATCAAAGCCATAAGATCTGCTAACTGGTGAGCATAGCAGTTCCGTACTCAGCCTCTGTAGATGATAATGCATGAGCAGTCTACTTCTTGTAAGACCATGTGATAGGACCAAAGCCGAGATAGAAAACAAAGCTAGAAGTAGACTTTCGATCATGACATCACCAGCCCACTGAGTCAGTGTAGCCAACAATGTGAGGTTCCCCTAATGTGTAGTGAATGCCATGAGAAATAGTGCCCTGAATGTACCACAAAATAAGTTTGGCAACTTGTCAATGACTCTCATGAGGATCATGGGAGAATCGAGAGACAAGGCCAACTGCAAAGGAAAGATCAGGATGAGTGTGCATCAGGTACAACAAATTGCCAACCAACTGCCTGTAAAGTGTAGAATCTACTAAAGGAGTAGAGAAAGTAGTAATCAAAACAACCCCTAACTGAAAAGGAGTGGGAGCAGGCTTGAAATCAAGCATGCCAAAGTGATGAAGCATGTCAAGAACATACTTTTGTTGGTAAATGTAGATTGCATTAGAAGACCGAATCACCTGAAGACTAAGAAAATAGTGCAGAAGACCAAGATCTGTCATCTCAAACTAGTCCATCAAAGCTTGCTGAACATGCTGAAACATAGAGGATGAGCTACCTATGATGAGGAGATCATCAACATATAGCACAAGAATCAGGATCTCACCCTCAAGAAGCTGAATGTACACTATGTGATTGGAATGATAGTAGGTGAAACTAGTGGAGAGCAAGAAAGAGTCTGTCTTCTCATACCAAGCCCGAGGGGCCTGTTTGAGACCATACAATGAACGCCAAAGGTGGAAAACCAAAGAACTATCCTGCACAAATCCTTGAGGCTGCTCCATATAGATTTCCTCCTGTAGGTCTCCATGTAAGAAGGCACTCTTCACATCCATCTGAAAAATGGGCCATCCCCTAGATGACGCAAGGGAGAGTACAAAGCGAATAGAATTCATCTTGGCAAAGGGGCAAATGTCTCAGAGTAATCAATACCCTCAACCTATGAGAAACCCTTCATAAAAGAATGTTCTTTGTACTTATCAATTGAACCATCTGCAACATATTGAGTGCGATACAACTAGTGACACCAAACCATCTTTTTGCCCTTAGGAAGAGGACAAAGATCCCAAGTATTGTTCATCATCAAAGAAGAATACTCCTCCTCCATAGCACAATCCCACTCAGGGTGTCCTATAGCCTCTAAAAAATTCTAAGGATCATCAAAAATGGCATCACTCAAAAGATGAGAACCCACAGTATGAGAACGAGTGCAATGAGTATCTGAAGGATCACCGACCATAGATCCTGCCGCCTCAATAGTGAAGCGAGCCCACTTGGGCATTTGAGGTGGAGCAGGTGGAGGTGGGAATGGTGGCTCATCAAAAACATCATCATAATCATCCTCAAAATAATCTTGAAGAGATGTAGTGGGAGGAGTAGGAAGAGGAGTAGACACTAGAGATAGGGTATCCACTGTGGGAAGGTGCTCATCAAAGTGAACATCCCATCAAAATAGGACCTCTCTAGAATCATGATCAAACAACTTGTACACCTTAGCATCCTCATAGTAGCCAACAAAAATGAGGGGTTGGCTCTTCCACTCCATTGCTTTCCTCTGAGCATCAGGAATAAATTCCCATGCCTCACTACCAAATACTCGAAAAAAAGAAACATCAAGCTTGTCATAAACCAAGCCTCCTCAGGAGTCATATATCGAATCACCTTGTGAGGCATCCAATTTTGAATGTAGTTGGCACAATCGACTGCCTCAGCCCAAAAAGACAAATCCATGAACCTATACTGAATCATATAATTCACCATCTCCTGTAAAGTTATGTTCTTTCGCTAAGCGACACCATTCTATTGAGGGGTGTAGGGAACAGTAAACTAATGCTGCAAACCATGCTTAGTGCAAAAATCTCTGAAAGCCTGATTCACATGCTCCCCCCAATTATCTATATGTATCCATCGAAAAGAACAACAAGACTACTTCTCTACAAATGTCTTGAAGATTTGAAATTAATCAAAGACATTGGACTTATACTTAAGAAAGTACACCCAGAAAAAGCCATCAATAAAAGTGAGTACATACTTAGCCCCAGAAAAAGAAGGAGTAGGGACTAACATGAGGTCACTGTGAATCAACTCCAAAGGTGCCAAAGCACGAGGGCCTCTTCCCTTCAAAAAGGGATCCTTGTGATTCTTTCCAAGCATACAAGCATGACAAACACCATCAGTGCAGGAAATCTGTGGAAGCCCAAGAACAAGTGCCTGTGTACTCATCTACTGAAGATATCTGTAAATGACATGGCCCACGCACTCATGCCAAAGCTGATGAATAATGATGAACAATAAATACCCAATAGATATTGAGAGGAGAGGTTGAATCAGTATAGACAAAAACATCTTAAACAACTTAAACTTCAAAGACTGCACTAACTGGTAAACAATATCACCGATCTAAATCAAGGCACTACCAGTAAAACACAGTATGACTGTAAAAGACATAAACCAGTAACATCTAGATCTTCTCAAAACCTAATATCTTATCTCAACTTCACCCATATGCTTAAGAAAGTAAAAAATTAGAAATACAATGACCATTGGATAAGATTGCATTACCGCTTAACAGAAAGCACTAAAACATCACATGAAAAAGCATCACACATAACACACTATTTTTTTACATGGAAACCCAACTGGGAAAAACCATGGCGGGGATGAATACCCACAAGTTGTTCTTGAACTCTTCTGAAGTCCACTCTATTAGCAGCCTAGTCCGGTTAAAGATTTTACAACAGGTTCTGCTAGGAACCGATCCTGCTAGGGATCACCTGGTTAAGGGATGCCTAAAAACCCGGTTAGAGGTTAAAACCCTGTTAAAGGTTACCTTATTAGAGGATTTGAAGAACTCAATGATTTTGAGTCACCCTGTTAAAGGATTTACAAAAAGGCTATTAAATCTACCCGATAAAGGGATTTTCCAACTACTGAAATGGTTAGAAGTCAACAGGTAATACATTGATCTAATAACAACACTCAATGCCAAGACAGATCCACTTCAGTTCCTTTACATCTGCAATCACACTCTAGAGATCTCTACTCACTCCTCCAGTTTGGCAAGAATCACTTCACATACATTCATTTGCCAACAACTTCAAATGAAAATCATCATTGACCTTATAGACAACAATTAGGTTGGTGGCCAAAACCTAAAACCCTAAGCATCTAGGTTAACAATACAGTCGGTCCAATCCTAGCCATTTAAACACATTACATATGGTAAAACAATCTTGAACAAATCTCAAGACATTCTCCATCGTCTGTTCTTCACCGCTTTTGGAAGCTTGATAACCCATCATGCGCTCTCCAGCATTTAATAAGATTTTGCACATTCCCGAGGTAGATAGAATCAATATTCTTCATGCAAGATCCTCAAGGAAATTCTTCACGTGCACAAGGCTCATGTGGCAACATGATCTAATCTTCATTTCAATGCTAACTCATGAGAGGATGTCGTCGATTGAATCACACAGACTTGGAATGCATCAACCAGAATCCCTGAAGCAGAGACTACCAACTGGTAGTCATATCAAATGAAACCCCGATACAAAATTTGCATATACCGGTTAACACTCCAACATACTGGTTCACTTTTTGCATATATCGGTTCATACCATCATACCAGTTCACTTGCATTTTTCTTACTTCGATATACCGGTTCATACTTTAGCATATTGACATCAATGACAAGATACAATCCCATCAATGACAATATACCACTTCTCTCCAAAAAGTGTGAGCAACCTTCCCTTGAATCAGCATCGTTCTGGCTGCTTCAACTATTGTCTGATTGTTCCTTTCTGCTAGACCATTCTACTATGGAGTTCGGGGGTAGACAATTGCCTCTTGATGCCATTCTCTTCACAATACTTATTGGATTCACCAGAAGTGAACTCACCTCCTTGGTCGGTTCTAACGCATTTGATTCTCTTACTACTTTCCTTTTCAAATAGTGCTCTGAAGGCTTTAAACTTTCCAAAAGCTTCAGACTTGTCTTTCAAGAATGTGACCCAAATCATTCTTAAGCAATCATCAGTGAGAATCATAAAGTACCTATCTCCCTAAACACTCCTAGTTTTCATTGGACCACACAAATTAGTATGCACAAGATCAAGTAAATTATCTGTTGTGAAAGATTTACCTTTGAAGGTTGAGGAAGACATTTTCCCTAGTTGACATTCTCTGCACAAAGGATTCTCCAGTTTGTTCAACACAGGCAATCCTCTAACTACCTTGATCTTACTGGCCTTCACAATAATATCATAATTTACATGGCAAAGCCTCCTATGCCATATCCAACTGTCATCAAACTTAGCCATTAGACATTGACTGATATTTGTATTTAACTGAAATAACTTACCTTTGGTTTGCATATCAGTGGCCATCACTTCACCACTCTTTCCTTTTATTTTGCACACTCCACCTTTGAATTCCAAAGTGAGTCCTTTATCATTCAGCTGGGCGACACTCAAAAGGTTATGCCCAAGACCTTCTACCCAATACACATTATCAGCACTTCTTTTTCCATTTAGAGAGATGGACCCTTTCCTTTTATCATACATGGTGCACCATTACCAAATCGAACTACACCTCTATCATACTCTTCCAATGATAGAAACTTTTTTCGGTCACCAGTCATGTGGTGAGAACATTCACTATCAATAATCTAGTCATTAGAATTATCAAAGTGGTAGACAAGAGCCTTCTTTTCTGACACATCTTCCTTAACAACTACAAACACTATGTCTTTGCTTTCTTCATCTTCTGATTCATCATTAGTGACACCTTCATCGAATGCAACAAGACAATTTCTCCTATTTCCTCCTTTGAACTTTTTAAACTTCTTCATTTTGTCCTTATTATCACTATTAGGACAATTGACAGCAATGTGTCCTATCCTATTGCAAGAAAAACATTTCAAAGGGAGCTTACCTCTATATTTTCTAGTTCCCTTAGGAAGTCTCTTGGAAAGAAGAGCTTCAAACTCCATCAGGATCTCCTCAGCATCCACATCTCTACTTTGTCTAGGTTTACAACTAGTACCAACCTCTTTTCTCTTTATAGATAGTGCAACAGATGCTCTAAAGGTTGATTCAGTCTTCTGAACACTGCCATCATAACTATTAGCTTATATGCGGTCAACTTAGCAATGATGGAATCAAGGGATACCTTTGTCTTGTCAATAGATCTCAACTCCTGAATAATGACAACCCTTATTGCATAGACTAGTAATAAGGATCTCAAAACTTTGCTAACAATGGTGGGATTTTTTTTGGGTTTGTCTAAAGGAAATGTTTGATTCTCTTATAGTAATTTCCCCAATGTTAACTCCATTCATTTCTTGGGAAAACTCCTAAAATTTATTCATTTCCCTATCAATTAGCCACACACTACTAGAATTACATTAAAAAAAATGGATAAATAAATTGTATTTGTGTTAGACTTGGTTCATACCTTGATCCTTCTTATACCTGTTCCAATCTTGTTGCACTAATTATCTATAAACTCTAATTTAAAATTAAGAAATCACATAACATACTTAATACCTTTCCTACTTGCTTTCGTAAATAATTTTTTTATACTATTAAGAAAAATAATTACTCTTTATTAAGCTTAGTCAATCAATAAACAACTTACAATATGCAGATTTTATCCTTTAAAATCTCCAATATGAAGGATAAACAATTTATGGTAGTGGTAAAATATTTTACTACCCTTATTTTCTTGTTTCCAAAGAGAATTATAGTAACTAGGAAATCTTACCTTCTACATATTTCTCTTACAAGAACATAACATACAACAATCCCTACTTTTCATCTATTTTTTTTTTTATATTAAATATCAAGAAGTCACAATACAAAATATATCACTAGGAGTTCATATTTGATCTATGCACATAGTTATTCTAAACTACCACAATAGTAAAATAAACCTATCCAATTGTCCAAGTCTTTATACACCATATAACACCTAATATGTTGTAAAGTATTACATCTGAAAGTCAGCCCCAAGCCCATATATAAATGCTACGTATTACAAATATATCAGATTAATTACAAAATATGAACAACTCATCAAGAGGGAGATTAAACAAGTTGAAAGACCCCATCAATAGGGGTGTTGCTTCCACTAATCACATGCCAAGCAGTCCAACCTATAGGGCCATCCATCCAAATAATCTCATCTCCATTTTGGATGTGTTCCAGGTATGGGTGTACAAAGAGCTTAGCTACTGGGATCTCCATTTCCTACTGCTATTGTTGTTCTTTGTTCTTGATCTCATTTAGTTCCCTCGTGAAGTTATGAAGGGAAGCTTCAAAGGGAGCATTATCTCCATCTTTTTTTGTCCAAGAGAAGCCATGAGAGACTTCCCACTTGAATCCTCTAGTAGTGCCATCAGTCATAAGGTTCTTAAGTTTCTTCTTGGAGAGCTTCATAACCACTATGACCCCCCAAGAAACATTATACATAATGAATTTCCTTGGAGACTCAGTAAGTGTCCCGCATCAACCATTAAACACATTATCATTCCTATTTTTTCGAATAGCCCAAAGAATATTTGTTGAATGAGTAGACCAAAAGTAGTTGAGATCTTTCTTGAGGTTGGCAATAAAACCACATAAGATATCAGAGATATTAATATTACTTCTTTATTTTCTTGAGGTTGGCAATAAAACATGGTCTATTAGGAAATTATGGGAACCCAATGAGGTTTTAAAGATGTGTCACCTTTTTTCCCATTTTGTTGAGCATGTTTAGAAATTGGGGTCGTAGGGATATTATGGGAATCTAAGGGGTATTGGAATATGTCAAGTATCAATTGAAATTTATATAGGTCTAGGATGAGTAAGGCTTCAATAGAGGTTTTAATTACATAAGAACTTAGCAAGGGTCAATGAATCATAAGACATCAAGAAGATGCACAAATCTAATACTAGAAAAAGTTTTGCATTTGCATAAATTTCTCAATGTGGATCAAAACTTCATCAAATGTGAACTATTATTAACCCTTTCTCCCTTCACCAAGATGAAGTTTTTACTTGGTCATGAACCGATTGGAATTCTATAGAAATAGATCATGAACTCCTACAACCAAAATAAGGAAGAAAAATAAACAACATAACATGGAAACATATTTTGGTTGATGTAGGATTACATGTGAACTTGGGTGCTCTTGTTTCACTTTCAATACTTCAAGGGGGGCTTGTAAAGGTTGTAGATAGTCCAAAAACAACTTACAAGCTATTTCCAGGAATTTTTAATAGTTTCATAAAAGTTTAAAGGGGTCAATCTCATGGTGAACTATTAGATAGTTTTATAATGTATTATCAATAGTAACATAGCATGGAAATTCTCCTTAAAACTCAAATCAAGTATTTTACATAGCTAAAAAATTATAAAGATCTAGTAACTTTGAAACTAGCTATGAAATAAAATATAGACACAAGGTGCATCTAAGAACCCAAATCACATCTTGATGCCATAAAAATAATAGCTTATATTCAAAAAATTCTAACTAGCTCAACTATTTAGATCTTACAATCTAATCAACTCATCATGAACCAAGAAAAACTAGAACACTTAAAACTAGGAGAATATAATAAACTTGAAAATAAATAAATGGATTTATCATTTAGTATGGGGAAAATGAGGTGTGTATGAAAGGTGAAAAATGATTCTAGCAAGTTTTGTAGGTTATTAAGGAGGAACAATAATAACATAATCATACATTAATAGGATGTCCATGCTATTTTCCAAGTAGGCATAGATACACATTTTAGGTGTAGCATATGATGAGTTTCAAAAGTGAATAGGATCAAATGTTTGTTTCAACAAATTTCATAAGAAAAATAATAGTTAGAGTAATTGCATACCAAAGAACAAGATTCAATGAATTCTATCAAATTACTTCCAATTCTTCTAATATGTTAGATCAAGAACTTGAATGAATCATTAACTAGGAAAGTGACAATATAAATATGGTTTGCGAATAATACTTGAAAGTAAAAGCATGTTAATTATATAAATGTCCCTCAATGTCTTGGAATAGGAGAGTGGTTGATGTTATGGTGGCTTCTCTTGGCACTTTCCCTTTCTTTTGAGCTTGAGTAATTCATATTTTTAACTTTTTTATGATTTTTATTTCTTTTTTGCATAGCCTCCATTGCCTTTTTTGCTCCAAATTCAGTTTTTAATGTCCAATTTTAAAATTTTAATCATTATTAAAAGATAAATAAATGTACATAGTTCAATATTGTAAAAAAATTATGAATGTAAAACTAAAACATTTAAAATACATAGACAAACTATGAAAAACTATGATTCAATCACATGACTCCAAAAATTTTAAAATACCAATGAAAAAGAATATAAAACCTTTTTTAAACACATTCTTATCTAATAATCTTTTAAGTTCTTTTTGTCATTTATTTAAATTTGCATATTTTTTGCTTTAAATGTATTTTTCGGTTATTTTAAGGTACTATAGTACTATATGTATATATTTAGTGCACATGCACATGAGTGTGTGCATGCATGCACTCGTACACACACACACAAGGTTGGGCCATAGGAAGGGGCCAGAATGTGGATTTTAAATCCAATAGCAGTGAGTGGGATCAAGTGGGAGACATTTCTAAAGATATTTTTAGGATGGATAAATGTTGAATGTTCCACTAGACTACTAATTTGAGACTCAGGATAAGTTCTTCATATTTTTCAATACTACTAATATAAGGAAAAAAAATTCTAAATTCTTTTAGGATGATATCACCTTATGGAATAAGAAAAATAATCCTTCCCTCAAACAATTAGTAGTGAAGTAACAATCAAAATACATGTTTGGTCATAAAAATAACACCAAGAGACAGAATGGGATCATTTTAGAAATCCATATTTAAAGGTTGAATATCTTGTAGTGGTACTTTTTCAATTTGGTCTCTAAAGATTGCTCATTTTATAGCCTTTTTATTTACATATACTCATTGTCAAATTCAATGAGAAACACAACTCATGTTTCTTTTCTACTTGTAAGAGGTAGCTTTACTAGAAGATACTTTATAGGATGAGCATTGGCAATAAGATTAGTTTTACTATTGATCATATACCATTGAAATTATTTAGAACATAAAATAATCACTAGACATGTATTCTTAATTTGGTTGTATTTGAGCTCATGTGATACCAAAGTCTAGAATAGATGACAAACAACTCTTTATGTCTCTTAAGAATCATCTTAAGTCAAAATGGCCCCCAAGAAACAATGTGTCACTAAGACTAGAGGATTTTGAAGCATACTATTTAAGATCCTCAAAATACCCACTGACATTCAATGTTCATTGTAATTTTGTTTGGAGGGTGCATAAATGATTGACATTTATCTACAAGTTGTGAAATGAATCTTCTAATGACTTGAATTTTTCCTTAGAAACTACATAGTTGTTTGATATTTTTGGAGTGGGAATTTGTATGGTGGCTTTGATTTTATTTTGATCACCTTCATTATACCTATTTTTGCACGAGAAATCCAAAAAATATCTAACATAACACCAAAGACACTTATTTTTATCAATACAAGTTTCTAAAAAGGTTGAGTTTCTTTTATAGTATTTCCTCAAAGATATTTTTACCAATAGACACATTTATTTATTTATTGTCTAATAGTGTCTTAAAGATGTTTCAATAGGGGACTTCACTTTTATTAACACTTTGTTTATGATTTCCTAATGAGATGCCATCTTGAGGCCTCATAAATTCTACAAAATTTTCATCATTCCAAAATTAATCCTTTGGTATGTGATCTTCTCGATTCCATTCGATAAGTTTTGGGTATCGAAGGTCAAGACTGATGATAAGAACATGGTAGTATTATTAAACAAGTTGGAGTGCACCACGGTCTTTATAAATGTTATAAGAGAAGCTAGTTTTGATTGAAAATAAAGCTTCCTTATAAATCATGCAAGTATCACTAAGATCCTTAAATTTATCATCAAGAGACATGTGTCTTAAGCCTTGTGATCCTCAATTTTCTTAAAACTATATAGGTCCATAATCCATTATTCATGAAGGCATATATCCTTATCTTTATAATTTTAAATGACTTGAAATATCTTACTTTCCATATTAGGATATCCATTACATTGAAAGTAATATTCTAATCATGATTACATAACCAAGAGGAATTGGATCTTTCAATTTAATCATCGAAATGATAACTTTATTTGACATAAGTGGCAAACTAATGAGATGCCTAAGTTATCTTCTTATTCAGGGTTGACCTACCATAGATCTTAGCTTAAAGGGGAAGTTTAATCACATAAAAACTATATTGGATTTTTTCGCTCTCCATCTCTTTTCTCAATGATAATAGAAAATGGAACTTAGAAGGCGAGTTTTCAGATGTAAATTAAAGGCCATCTAGGTGTATGTAGCATGAAGACCCATTTGGTTTGGGATTTATGGATTTGTTAATTTTATTATCATTCTTTAATTGACTAATTCTATTATCTTCATCATCATGTCATATTGCAGACTTATCAATTTTGCCATGTTAATTCACCTTGTCCATTAATTGATTACATTATATCAATTAATTAATTTCATTTACCCATATATCAGCCCATCACTAATCTAATTCAATAAACACAATTAATTAATTAATCAGTTCTCTTCTAATTAATCAATGCACATATATCCAATTAAAACAAACAAATAATCCTAATTATCCTCATCCATATTTAACTTGTGTCAATTTAGTTAATACCACCTTTCACTCACATTAAATAAATTTTTGCTTGAATACAATCAAGCTATTTTACTATTAATCAAGTTAGCTTTAGATTAGTTGACTAGTTTGAACACCAAATTTTTTAATAATTTTTAGTCATGTTATTGTTATACTATTAAAAAAATTCAACTAAAATTGAGTATCCATAATCTCTTGTTGAAGTGTAGCCAAATCTAGTTATTGATCCATTGAAGATTTGCATTTTTTAAAAATTTGAATTTGAATTTCTAATTTTAATCCAAATTCACTATATAGAACTTGAAATTTTATATTAAAATAGTATCAGGAATTTGTGTAAGAGTTAAAAGTTATAAAATTATTGAAAAAGTAAGCACAATCATGTGATACACATTTTATTTATTTTTATTTTTAAATTTATTTCAAAAAACTAATAATTATTGTAGGCACTAAAAAATGGTCAACGCTTGCGATGTCATCTTTAACATGTTCATGTTACCTTCTTTTAGGTTTTCGCATTTTACTAACACTTCCTCTGTATTGCACATTTGGTCTTTATCATTTGTCAACATCATGCAATTCTTCTGCTTTCTCTTCCTATTCGATCCTATTCAGTTGTTTCAATTTAGGTCTTACCGATGTCATTCTCAATTGTTGTTTCATGATCATGATCAATTTTTAATGTTAATTAGACACCATTCATCATTTTCAATCATTATCAATTTCTATCAATCTTGATTTATTTATCATCAATCCCTATCAATTATCAATCATCATTTATCATCATCATTTTTTGTCAATTTTCATCAATCTTTGTCAATCTTGATCGATTTATCAATCATCCTTGATCAAATCAATCTTGTCAATTTTGATCAATTTGTCATTGGTCTCTGTCATTATACGTGCTCTCCACCATTAAATAGCAGCATCAACTAGAAAGGAAGGCACAAACAAATGGGATATATATGCCTGCATTCTTTGTACCTTATTTTTAAAGCTTCGTCATACACCTTTCGCGATTAAAATGCTTCCAGGTTTATTTCGCCTGTTCTAAAATCACACGTTAGAAAATTATCAACATATAAATTGCAATTGCCCACTACAAACAACCAGACTTCAACAACTATTGATCGAATCAAACTGCCATGGATTTTCTCTTCTGCAAAATGTGACAGAGATGACATATGTAGATACAAAAATGGGAAACAGAGTGAGAAATGAATGGAAAGGTAATGCTTACGGTGATCATAAAGCACAACATAAAAATGCAAACCTGGAATACTTGAGTGGAATTAAGCTTATTCAAAATTAAGTGCACATGGAGAGATTAAAGAAAGATGTGAGAAAAGAAGGATAAAGAGATGTAAAGAGATGTAGAAATTCAATTAGTGTAAATTTGAATTTATTTTGGCATACATTTGTGCAATAGTGAGGTCAATTGGTGGGCCATTTACCAAATGATATTTATGTAGTATAAGTTTGAATAGATAGCTAAGAACTTCAAGTCAAGCATGTATCAAATTAGAAAGATCCAAACACAATTGAAATAAAACCATTAAATTGGGAAGGTAATTTAGCTAAACGAGTGAGAGGGTTAAAAGATAGAGAGACAGAGGGGATAAAACTGAGAAAGATAGGGGTAATGAATTATGATCTAGGAGATATAGAGATGAAGGTAGAGATAGAGTTGGATAGATACAAAGATAGAGAGATAGGAAGTGATACACATAAACAGGTAGACAAAGGGAGAAATATATGAGTAGATAGATATTGAATGAAATGGAAGAAGAAATATAAAAAGATAGAGATAAAGAGTCAAATAGATATAGATAGAGATCTAGGAACAGAGAGAGGGAGGGGGAGAAAGAGGGATAAATAAGAGATAGAGATAGATAGAGGACATGAGAGGCAGAGGTAATAAAAATTAGATAGAATGGGGGAGGGAGAGATAGAGGTATTTAAAATATAATAAATATTCTATAAAGATAGAGATAGAGATAATATTGGTGCCAAGTTGTTAGCGAATATAGAAGAGCACAGGGGCAGAGAAAA
This sequence comes from Cryptomeria japonica, assembly GCF_030272615.1. Lineage (NCBI taxonomy): Eukaryota > Viridiplantae > Streptophyta > Pinopsida > Cupressales > Cupressaceae > Cryptomeria > Cryptomeria japonica. The sequence goes on from NC_081409.1 coordinate 733,509,976, forward strand.
TAGTACGCGATAAAATAGTGTCGTGTTGTTCACGATGGCAATAAAATTAGTACGCACTAAAACGCTGCTGACGAAGACCGGCGAAAAGATCAACAAACGAAACGGTTTAAATGGTCTTGCATAGGTTTTCGTAAACGTCCAACTATTCATGAAAGCATTAAAGGAGGTGAATATTCGAAAAAGAAAAAACAGACGATTCTTCTTAAATGGCCAGACAAGCGAACATCTACGACGTTCACAAATTCAATAGAAATGTGTGTAGAAAGCATTAATATCCTGCAATACGTTTGCAATATTGCAAAATGAAAAATAGATTGGTTGGCATGCTGAGAACTTTCTACGAAGGTGTTTATTTTTTAATTTTCTTTTGTTGTACGTTTTCCACAATGGTTATTGTTTGGGAGGTGATGCCCTCCAAAGTGCCTGGATTGAATCTGTACCTTTCACGTTTGGGAATTTGCTCAACAGTAATGAACGCGTGAATTATTGTCGTGTGGGTCCCAAAAGTACAGCAATTAGAAAGCTTTCTGCGGTAATTCAAGGTTCTCGATTTTGCAGAGGGTCCATGAAATTGACTTGTTTCCACCCCTCCATTCACGAAGTTTCGTTGGACTTGCTCAAACTAGAGCCATGGGATTTTCTACTTCAAACTTGTACAACACGGTCGACCACATACAACATTCTCTATCTTGTGACGCACTTGTACCATCATATCAATCATCGATTGAAACTTTCTTCTAATTTGACTATCAAGGCTATTGTCCACATCTATTTTCCTCTCTCTTTAGGTCATGCTATTATTCTTCGTAACATATTGTATAGGGTAGGATTTCATCTCTAAATTCCTTATAGACCACTTTTATTTCTTTATTTCCATTGGATGATATCTAGTTGTTCCATCACTACACTACATAAAACTCTCACCTTTAGGTGCTTCAATTGCGGTATAGGTAGAAGTGTAGGCAGGTGCAGTTGAAGCATTCAGTGGTCACGGGGTCGGCTAATGCACGGGCCCTTAGATGAAGAGTCTGATTTGGGATCGACGTTTTGATTTAGGGTTGGTAATAGGTATGGTTCTCAATGTCTAAGCTAAGAATCTATTTGACTTAGTTCCGAATTTTTGTTTTGAATTAAAACTTCATTCTTAGCGTTCTACAAATACTTATTAGCTAGAACAATAATAGCATATTCTTATATTTCAATAATATTTTGAACAATTAAGATTACACTCACTATTTTATATTCTCAATATCATTACTTTCCAAATAGAAAATTACATATACAAAGCTATCAAACTCGTTACAAGTAAACATCAAATAGAAAATATGATTCATAATCTTTTTCTTATTGCAACAATGGTTGTATTGTATCCAAAATACTTTGTAACATCACTAATTACAACAAAAGAAAAAAATACACTCATACCAATAGAAATAGCAAATTAGAAAAATATATGCAAGTTAAATTTAAATAATGAAACTCCAATTCAACCACTATAATGAGATTATTTTTCACAATTAATAGGGTTTTCATCCAATGATTTGATTTGCATGATCCAACAAAAGTGCTCAAAATGATTCATGTAAAGTTATTTTTTGTAAAGGATAGATAATCTTAATGAATGAACATGTTTTCTCTTTAATATCCTTCACAAACAATAACAGGTCAACCCATAGTAAACTAGTAACTTCAAATTTGAACAATGAACTTAGGTGGTAAAGATTTTACTTTTCAAATTTATGATGTAAAAAATAGACCATTAATCATATTACAACATGTGCTATGAAGTTGGGAAGAGAATGGTAACAATGGTGAGAATATCAGGGATTAGAGGTTAGAGATACAACAAAGACTCCTACTTTAAGTCAAAACATTAAGAGTTGAGCATTGGACATGTTCATAAGGACAAGTTAAACATTCCAACAAAATACAATAGGGGAATGGGAGTCGGGTGGAAGGAATGACAGGGTGGAGAAGTCCACAACTTCAACAAAAAAATGGAAAAGAGGAGTTGGAAGGAAAGACACACTAAAAAGCAAAAAACATGTAAAAACTAGAAATAGGAAAGAAACAAGAATAGATCTATTATGTATATAATTAAATTGATTGAGAAGCTAAATATGACACTTATATTTAAATAAATGATTTGTTTAGATGTTTGAAACTTGTTAATACATATTTTTTGAATGATTGATAATAAATACTTGTTAAATTTATCTAATTTTAAGATACTTTCAAAATTAAAATTTACATTTTAAATTTTTTTAATGATTAAATATTTAAATATTAATTTCAAATATCTTATAATATTCAAATCCAAATATCTAATCAGATAAAGCCTTTTAAATTCCACACTCCGAGACTAAACTACAATGTGCTTTTGCAAGGATTATATCTTTCACGAAATCTAATATGCGCAAAGTAGGCACGAGAAGCATAATTACAATATAGTGTAATGTGGATGTGGCACCTTTCATCATTTTATTCCCTGCAAGACGGGGAAGATAAAGGAATCTTATTATAAACTACAATGCGCAGTGTGTTTGCCCAGTCTTGCTCTTACGTAATGCTGTCAAATCCAAGAAAGAGCAGCCAAAAGTCCTTTTGGCCGGTCTTGCTGTAAAGCACATAAGTCCAAATCCAAGAAAGACCGGCCAAAAGGACTTTTGGACGGTCTTAATTGGATTTGGACTTAGATGCTTTACGGGTCCACAAGATTACGTAAGAGAAAGACTGGGCAAACACAAGAGAAAGACTGGGCAAACACACCGCGCATTTTACTTTTGGCCCGTCTTGCTTGGATTTGGACTTACGGGTCCACAAGATTACGTAAGAGAAAGACTGGGCAAACACACCGCGCATTTTAGTTTTTCTATAAATGAAAGGGCTGTAGACCTCGGACCAAGGCAATTGCCAAAGATTAACTCTGTTATCCAGGCGGCAACGAAGTTAGTGGTAGGATACCAAAAGGGCTGCAGAGCTCGGACCAAGGCAATTGCCAATGATTAACTCTGTTACCCAGGCGGCAATGAAGTTAGTGGTAGGATGCCTCACCGTTATGTTGGCAGTGATTAAATTTGGTATCCAGGCAGCAGTGAAGCTAGTTCGGACAAGTAACGACGACGGACAGGGGGCTGTTGAGGATATTGAACTTGGTATGAATCAGGTGAGACTACATATCTTCTCAAAATCTTCAATTTTTCTTTTCCAAAATTTGACCACGTAAACAAGCTTCGATTTTTTCCCTAATTGGTCAATTTTATTTTGCCAAATTTGTCCAGGTAAAGTAGTTTAGATATTTTCCCTATTTGATCACTTACAAGCCCACTCCAATTACTTTGTGTTCGTTTTTGTAAATTTCTATTGAAAAATACTTGTTTTAAACGCTAAGTCGGTCGATCTTTAAAAATTGTTTTTGATGTTGTTCTTTTGAGGGCAGACTGTGGTATCGAATGAGGTCGAACGATCGACGGTACCAGAGCCCAGAATAGAGCAATGTGCAGTGACAAGTAATAATGGTACTCTCACAGTGGCATTGGCGATCGCGGCAGCAAGCTTCGCCGCCGTGTTTGTAGTGCCCGGAAGTGTCAACGAGGTAGGGAGAGCTGTTAAGGGCGACACCGACGCTTTCATCATGTTCGTGGTCACAGACATGCTCGCTTTTCATGCTTCCTTGGCGGCTGTTATGATTGAGGCCACTGTCTTGGATTTATTTGTAAAGATCTCTTTGTGGGCAGCAGTAGTGTTCTTCGCTTTGACATTCCATGCCGCAGCATATGTGGTGGTGCTCCCCAACCAGGAGTGGATTGTGTTGTGTTTTGGTGGTGCAGCTACCATAGAGTTGGCACTGTTCCTATTATATTGCCTTTCCACCGTGTTCTATTAAGTTTCTGAGACTATCCGGGATGGATGGCTCTATTTACTTTGTGGTGTTTCAAGAGAGAGTATGTTGGAGTATGTCGGTATCTCATAGATCCTCCAGTTCTAACTGAGATATGCTGGCACTTCAATTTCCAATTTGTTTGTATTTAGAAATTTCCAGAAGACTCTGGAATAGGAAAAACATTTTATTCCAGTTTACAACAAATGCATTATATATTAAAGAGAGTTATGAATAAAGAAAAAAAAAAGTGTATCAATGTTATGTTATAATCTAAAAGTGAACAATCCATCTTTTAGTGTAAAAAATTCATAAATCTTATATAATCCATTACAATGGACAATAATTATTTCATCCAGATAAATTTCTTTCAAATGTGATTTCTGAAAATCAATTTTCAATATATTGCAATCCATAGTATATTAATTTTTTATATTTTAATTTTTTGTTTCATTTTCTCACTTTTCTCTTAATATTCAAGGCACATTTGTTCAAATCAAGCCCATTACTAATAATAGATGGTTGAGAAATGAGATGACTACAAAATGCGAATATTATTTTTAAATACATTTTTAAAAAATTTTCAACTCAAAATATGAAACCTATGAATATAGATCTACATCTAAATAAAATAAAATAGATTCAAGAAATAAAAAAGACAACAACAAAAGAAATTGAAAATTATTCACATTTTGTTAAATAATCCTCTAGAAAAAAATATAATTGTTGACTCACCTACCCAAAAAAATTAATTTAAAATTGTAAACATTTTCAACATTAAAACTGTAAACATTTTCAACATTAAAATTGTTAAAGAGCAAAAGTTAAAAATATTCAAAGATCAAAATTAAGACACAAATTCAAATTAAGATTAGCTTCTTAAAGAGGGTAAGCATCAAGAGATGCTTTAATAGATTTATTAAGAGATTTTTAAGGAGATTAGGGAAATTCAATTATTGACCACTTTCAAGCTATGTTAGTATTCTTTGAGGAATTTATTGACCATAAACTAAGTAATGAAATATGAAATGAACGCCCATCTCAAATGCATATTCATAAACTTGTAATACTACCATTGAAGTCCTAAAAACATTAAGAAAAAATTTAAAACAACATACTATACTTCAAGCAATCGATCAAACTAGCCAAGTTTGTCATTCAAGAATAATTTAAAATTGCATAAACCATATGTAAAAACACAATGGAAACAACAAGAAAGATATTTATTTCTCCAAATCAAATAAGAAATCCACATATCATTAATGCAACCAATTTAATTGGCCGTGACGTTTGTTCAAATTCCACAAATCATTATTTCTAGTCAATTTAATGTGCTTAACCCCAATTTCATTCACCTTTCAGCATTCTAGTGTAAGAAACAATGTATGATATCAAGAAGGAGCAGATGATTATGAGAAGACACAACCATATTGTTCTAATTATTCTCCACAATATATTTCCATTTTTTTTGAAGATATGTTTAGTTATATTCTTTATGCCTATGACTATCAATATGGGTTCATTATTTTTCCTCAATTTCTAAGTATTTTAATTGTCATTCAACATTGAAAGTGCTAAGTAATTGTTGCAAACACAATGTAATGGTCTACCCATTTTTTTGTATATTATTTATGCATAATGCAATTTCTAATATATATCAATGTTATTTTATGTTATATCTATGGGGTTCTGAATTATACTTTCAACAATGTTTCAAGTTCGCATTGGCATCCACTATCCCTTACTTGAAAAAAAGGCTTTTCTCATGGTTATATTTTTAATAATGTAAGTATCATATAAGTTCTATATTTTTCATGTAGCCACATTTATGTCCAACTACTTTACCAAGTAGGCAAACTAGTTGCATACCTGAAAAAGATCCTTCTCATCCTTTGTTTATGCATAGAAATGTATTTATTGTTCTATGAGATTCTAAGTTATATTATTAATAGGGTTTTAAGTCACTATTGTTATCCACTATATCAAACTTGGTCAAAAGCCCCTTCCCATAGCTTCATATTTAATATTTTAAGTGTAGTTTGAGTCCTATAGATGTCATTTAAGCTATGTAAATATCATTTGAGTCGTGTACTTATTGTTACAATCTTGTAAGTATCATTTTGATGCATAGGGGTAACAAATAAAATGTGACTCAGGAAAATAGAAGCAAATGATTGGGCAATCTTACTAGTTTTAAATTTTGGTGGGATAGGAATAATAAGTTTTTAGGAGATTTAAGAGATTTAAAGTTGGGTAAGGAAAAAAGTAATCAAGTGAAAATTCTCCATGATGAGATAAAAGTTTATATCCATTGTGGAAAATACTAAATACTTCACCTTCAACTAAAAAATTTAAACACTCATGGATTATATAGGGGACCATTCTCATGGGGGTAAGCCAAGAATGACCCAAATTCAAACTAAATTGATTTGAGGTAGAAATTATAGCAAAGGATAATTCAAGGTGTTTTGGTCCATCTTGGACATGAAGGGTTATGGAAACAATTGTAGGATGGGTGGAACCATCATGCATGCTAACCAAGACTTGTTATTGTTCATATGTGTCTTTATGCAACTTGTACATATAGAGAAACCCTTTTGTAATATCATTCACCAAACAAATATAATCAATGAGTACTCCCCATGTGGGTTTATTATTAATTATGGTAGTAATGTACAAAGGTCCATTAGGTTGATTTTTAAAGGCATCAATGTTGGTAAAGGTAATCTGAGGTTTGCATTTATGTTAGCAAAGATGTGCATCTATCATAGTGACCATTGTTACAAGCTGCTCACCTCCATGTTCAGGATTAGAATGTGCTACTTCTATCAAGGATCTACAAGGTTAATTAAATGATATAATAAAGGATTGATAAATTTTATAAATTTAAGTTAAGAGGATCTATAGATTTATTCTCTTTTTCTTTGACACAAACCACTAAAGTATGACATTAGAATCAATAACACATTAAATTTCATTCTTATGACACAACATCACTCATTATCATGTCCAAAAGTATGGTGATATTGATAAAAAGGTTTTAGAATTAAATGAAGGAGCTAAATTCAATGAGGTATCTACAAGGTGAAAAGGGGGAAGATAGTTGGTTTATGAGGGGATTACTAGGTGAATCAATAGAATGTGATGGATTGGAACTAATTATAGGGTGATTAGTGTTGTGGAATGTAAAAGTGGGCGCAATTAGCTAACAACATGTTGTTAAACTAACATATGGGTATTTTTGAGAGGTAAATGAAATATTAGAGGAGGGTGGGATAACACTATATTATTATATAAGATTATCACTTGTAAACAAAAAGATAGTTTGAGCACTATTATCAAATTGTGTAGTATTGGTGATGACAATACAAGTGAAAGTTGGAGTAGAACATCTTAATATGAGTTTTGGCACTTGTGTCCTCATTTTTCTTAGGAGACACATTGTTAATAATTTATATGCAACTAGTTCTCGATATAACACTATTACATACAATGTGAGACATGTTGCATAAAAATTCCACACCATACAAAACATTGAACAAAAAAATCCTTAAATTATCTATAAGATGGTCCACATCCTTATCCATGGGTTTTGAGCTCAACAAATCTTAAAAATTGGCCAACTCATTGTCTAGCTTTTTTATATGAGCTTTAAGAATCTGTAGGTTAAAGTGGTCCATCTATAAGGAATTATAAAGTGAGTCTTCAATTCAAACATTTTTGGTAAGATAGGATTAGCATCAACTACAAAATTTCATTCTTGAAGCCCTTTAAGAAAAGAAATTAACAAACTCCATTTCATCTCTAAGACCGTTCATAGCAAGGGAGACCATTATTTGATAGCTTCTACTAATATGAATTTCAAATTCAAACTGCAAGGTCATAAAACTCATAATAAATTATAAGTTTCACCACACATACGTTCATAGAAAGTAGTAGAAATAAAAGAAAGTAATTACAAGATAGACATCTCAAAAAAAAGTAATTTAAAGTTTTACATTCTAAACTAAACACAATGCTCATATTAACCAAGATACACAAAGCAAGCAACCAAGGAATTATCTAAAAAAATTAATTATTAAAAAAATAATGTAGTGCAACAATGTAAGCAATATACATCAAATTTTATGCTATAGAAAATAGAAGAATTGCAAGGGAAAGATCTAATAGGTTTGTCAAAATGTAATGGTAAAATTGGGATCCTAGGCTAGAGCTATGTATCAAATTGGGATCAATCTCTTTTTCACCATAAATAATTTAGAATAGATGTGAATGATTTTGACTTTATCCCTAAGAGGAGAGAAAAAAATACCTAGATTTACATCTAAAATATTATATGATGGGTTGAGTGTGATGTGATGTGAAGGTATGCAACAAACTAGTTTTAAAAAACAAATTATGAACTAGAATGGTAGAAAGCATGAAACAAGAAATATAAATGCAAAACAAATGCACAAATTTAGAAATGAGACATAGATGGGAACTTGTGACAAAAAGTGAGAGAAAGTGGATATGATAGGGACATTGAGTGCTAGAGACTTGAGCTACTTCTATGTAGAAGGTAGTCACAAGAATGATCTCAAGAGGTTCCTAGAATGTCATCATGCAAATCTCAACCAAAATTGGTAGGACACTGGTGCTAGGATCTTAGGTCCTTTGGTTTCATCCTTAACATCATTTGTTGAACACTACATTCCTTAGTTTGCCTATTTATTTGTAACTTTCGACAGTCAAATCTAGACCCAAACACATGAATAGAGGAGAAAAATGGTTATGCTATATAGGGTCTTGCCTAAGTTAAACCCAATGTTGGTTTTCTCATCAAGACACAAAATCAATGGTGATTGATAAAGAGTACATACCTTCGAGCGAGAAGAGACAAATAAATGGAAAAAATGATAATTATTACCTCATACGTGCAAAACCCTAGCTTTGATATTATGATGAAGATGAGTGTATCTTTGGAAGTCCTTAATACAACATGATGTCCTCACAAATCAGGACTGTTAATATTTTTATTTAAATTTTCTACCTTATTATGTCTATAAACTTGCAGTAAATGATTTGGAATTCCCATATAAGATTGCTCATTGAGGCATTTTTTTCCTAAATTTCTAGCATTATAAAGTTAGGAAGCTTGGGATTTGAAATAGGAGAGGGATTCACCTTTAAATGTGCATTTTACCTTTGAATTTTCAACTTTATGAGAGATTCTATCAAAGGGGTACAACTGTTAAGGGCCTGGCACCAACTTTCATATATTTAGATTTGGGGCCAAATTGAGAGGACTCTAGTACGAGGCATAAGCGTCCATCCCAATTAGACTACACAAATGTTAAGGAACTAGATTATGTAATCCAAATTATAGTTTTGGTCTTGTGGTAGGTATAATTAAACAAATTCAATCAGAATCATTGAGACATATGCTATACCTAACAGGAAATTATCAAGGTACAATTTATTTTACAATAGGCATAACGACTGTATAACCTTAGAATGTGTATAAAACTGTGTCTATGTTGACATAAGATCTAAATAAATATATAGGGATGTATATAAAAGGATAGGAAAATTCTATCATAATGAGCCTAACATTGCATAAGATTGTGCTATTCAATGACACTTAAATGTATTAAGATAATCTCTCAAAATAGGTACCAAAGTAGACTAGAAATGCTTTTTATATCTAAATTCACCACTATATTTACAGGTGTACCCAAACACACACACACACACAGATGTATGTATTTATATACATGCATATATCTATCTTTGTGTTAGTGTCATAGAATTTTATTGGAAATTTCTTATCAAATATTGAATATTTCAAATTAGGGGATCAATTTCTAAAATATATGAAAATGTGTAAGGATCAATAAATTCCCACATTTTTACCAAAATTTAGTTTAATATTAGTTTTGATCACTTTATAATTTTATTTTTTCATAAATCGAACTACTACACCAAAGTAAAAGATGTGTGATTTGGATATCATCAACTAAAATCTATAATGAACATTACAAGCATAAATCATATCCACTATTACTATTTAATTTACGCTTCTTTTCTTTAGGACCATATTTATTTTGAAATTGAAATATTGCAATATTTTAAAATTATAATTTATATTAGTGTATATGACTAGGTTTCTAAGAGGTGCATTATGGACCACTACTATAAGCTAATATATAAAGGAATCTCATAGTCTTGTTGAAATAGGTTTTGACACACGAAGGTACTTACAAGTCATGAATACTACAGGGTGGAATAAAAAAGGTCCCCTTACTTAGAAGGTGGCTATTCTATAGGATCTTCATGAAATAAATTAGGTATTTATAAAAAATCCTCAACCAAAGGGTTCTTTGGCTAATCTATTCAAGAAGATCTAAGAAACAGTTAAGTTTGGTTAGTCCAAAACATGGGTTCACCTAGTGAATTTCATCAATAACTAGTCACATGAACTTCTATTTCATTTTGAGTATTTTAGGATTTATGACTATAGTTGTGTTCAACTTTCTTAAATTGGTTTCCAACTTTTATTTAATTTAAATTGATTGAAAGTTGTAAGACAACATTTTTCTTATGATTTTTCAATGGTTGGCCGTGAAGTACAATTTTTTCTTTATAGGAAATTTAGATGGGATGGAAACATCCTTTCCCTTTTAATTGTAACAAAATGGTAAAAAAGAAATATTTTAAAAATGAAATTTCTCAAGATGGGCCTTCTATATTTAGATTCTTCTCTCCAAGTACTCTCCTTTTCAAATATTTTCATCTTTATATTCCCCACCAAACTAGTAATTTTAAGTAGTCTTCCAATTTTACTTCAACTTATACACAATTCAATAGATCACCATTAATCTTTTCAAAATTCCTTTACATCCTCTAATTGCAATATATTTATGTGATTCACTATAAACTCAAACATACTCTTTTCTAAATCATTGTTACATAATAAATTTATACTATAATGTTCATTTTAACATTCCTTAAATTGCAACAAACTTATTCTTAAGAAAATGTATATCTACAAACAAATAATCTATCATTTTATCCTTTTTGAATTAGGATATCCATGGGTTCTTTATTGATATGTAAGATCAAATATTTAACTATATTAGTAGACCTAATTCACAACCAATATCCCCTAGTCATCATGAAAACCAATGATTTATCTGAATATTATATGCATAGGGAAGACTTTCCTAAATACAAATTCATTACCCTAATCCCTTGAACTTATTTTGTAGCAAATTTTCCCTCCTTGGTTACTCTTGGAGTTTTGTCATCTAAATCCTTGGGAGTTTTCTCATCTTTATCATTAGAATTGTCATCTTTCCTCACATATTTCTTCCACTTTAGTGTTGGAATTAATGAACACTAAGAGGGGGGTGAATCAGTTTTCTGCAATTAACAAATTTATTAAATTGATTCTTAAACAACCGAATACATAAGAATGAAAGTAAAGTGCAGAAACATAAAGCAATCAACCACAAAACCATAACATTAGAATTTTACGTGGAAATCCAAAAAGAGAAAAACCACGGTGGGATTGAGACCCATAATATTATTCTACTTTGATCAAGAGTATGATAATACTACAAAAGGGGAATGCACTTGCATTCACGCACACTACCTAGAGCTTACTGCTCAAATACAAAGAGGGCTACTACCCCAAAGGACTTATTGTCCTACAAATGAGTTAAATAAAAATAACAATATTTGAACTGATATAAAACATATACAAATTCCAAAAAGCAGTTCTAGTTAAGAATAATCTAATTGTCTTTCTCTATTCTATTATAGAGTCAAATATTGGAGCATGAAATATACTCACCGATGCTCATATTCTCTTCATGCATCATTATTCACACATCTACCAAACCAAAATTATCAAACAAGTCAATCTTATATATCTGCACTACCTAATTAATTCACCAATAATTCGGCTTCACATTATTGCAAAATATGAAACGTGTAGCAACAAGTCAGCTCAATCTGACCACAACTCCATATGTGGACCTTAAAGAATTGATAAAAAGCTTCATACATGTTGGTTTCACCATCTTGTACTCAACACCAACCACCAAAATCATCCCAAGGATTTTGGATCATACATTACACCATCAAACATTAAAATGACTCTATTATTCCTGAATTACTAGATATTGGATCATCAATCTCACACATGAATCAACATCAGAGGCCAGTATTGTGAAATAAACTACCTCAAACCTTGAATCAACTACCTCTATCACCGCAACCAAAATTATGGAACCAAAAATGACTAATGCTCAATGCACTTATATTCTATTGGATATTGTATCCCAGCTTCCAGACTTAAGCATAAATGAATAACACAACTTCTTAAACTTTTGGTAAAATAATTCTATATATACCGGATAGGATTTATGAGTTGAGTTGCCATCAATGACCACCCCTAAGTATATCTCATGTATGAATCTTCACCAGGGTAGTTTCTCTTGGCAACAATCTCCTCCTTTGGTGTCGATGGCAACACATGTGAAAAAGGACACTATAAACTCAAAACCACAAAGATTTCAAAATTGCACATTCTCAATAATTCTACAAGCTCCCCCTAAGAATATGAAATTTTTTTCACCTCTCTTTCCTCCTTTTGAAATCAATGGCAGAGGTAGGAATCTAACAAAATTTATATGAAAGGATATACACAGTTACTTACAAAAATTGGAAGATATTTGCAAAATTTCTCTTCACTGAATTTAGGTGCACATCCCAACCTTTGTTCAAATTCTCCAAACTATTAATAAGAGCAATAAATAGATAGGCACACATCTCTTCTCTTTTAAGGTCTGAAGGAACACTCTTACTTAGAGAATTCATTACATCCTGCTGACTACTAAGAAATGTATCTAACCGCGGAGTGATAAGGCTGCTTAACTCTACCACTCTTCTTATTATTCTATCCTCCTTATTTAAGATCTTGATTTTATCAATTATACCCATAAATTGAGCTTCAAAATTGCTAGCGAAAACTAATTGGGAGTCATAGGATTGAGATATGTTGGCTAAGTGACCTTCATACTCTTTTATATTCTTATCAATATCAATTGTGAACTTAGGATTGAAATAAGGCACAACTTATATATAGTACTTCCTTCATCTAATGCATCTTGTATATCCTTTGTAGTGGCTATTAGACTATCCCTATCTCCTTCAACCATTATCAAAATTGTTCTGAATCTCATTGCATTGAATTGACTAAAAATATTTGTATCAGCGGATTTCTCCAAAGATACAAAATAAGAATCTATTGCATTAAGAATGCTTCTAAGCTTACCAGAGGGAGTATCACTTCTATCTTGCTTAAAAGATGGTAGAATTTTCTGCAACACATTTGTTGTCATTGATATCAACTCCTTGTCTTCAGTGTGATACTTGAGTAAGTCCTCACTTGATTTGGCTTGTGCAAGAGCTGCAAGTTTCAATGCTTGTTTCTGGAGATAATGTACTGAGATCAATTGGTCCTTGAGTGAGATCATCTATATCAGTGATGATTTTCTTTCCTTTGTCTGCTGCAGTGTCTCTTGCCATCACCACTAGAACCTGTTCAATTTCCTCTTCACTTTTCTCCTTCTCTACCACCTTTTCATTTGCTTCTTTCACTACATCCTCTTCCTTTTCATCAACCACTCCCTTCTCACTACCAATATCCTTAGCTACCTTCATTTATTTTGTTGAACATATACTTGTTAACCTTGTGTTTTCTCCTAAATTTACTCCTAGAAATCCTCAAAATTATGTCTACTTCACTTGTTGATACCGATTGAACACAAGTTTACCAAAACATATTATTTCATCCTCTCATCCTCTAAGTTTGTTGTATGCCTCCTTACATCCAAAATATCATATAAACTCTTAGGAATCATAGATAAAAGTTATATAAAGGATTTGTTGTATATGTTTATTTATTCTACAAGAACCTCTTCTAAAACCCTTTTGTCATTGTCACTACAATTATCATACTATTCCAACACATGTTTCAAGTTGCCTTCTTCAATAACTAAGTCAACAATTTGTCTAAATGTGATAGGATGAACAATTTTGTATTTACCTTCTAGCTTCTCGAACCTCAAGGCTTCATTGACCTCAGACTTAGGATTCCAACTTGATTTGGATTTACCAGATTCCTCAGTTTCAGTTCTTCGTTTCTTTCTCAGTGGGACTTCACTAGATTGTGGCTTCTTCACTACCGTAGCATAGGTAGCTATCTTTTTCACCTCTCTCACTACTTCATCAAATTTTGTATCTTCCTCAATAGTGGCTGCCACATATTCTCTCTCAAGCTCCCCTTTCTTTCTCTTCTTAGCTCCATTGGTTGATTTGGTTTGTGGCTTAGGTGGAGGGATAGGCTTCTAAGCACTGGAGGGAGGTGTTGAATTGGTTTCCCTTGGCTTACTTTTATTAGGAGGAGTGGAGACCATTTTTGTCTTTGGCTTCACCATGTCCTCCTCTTTCAAGATATGTTCTATTCTTTAGCCCTACAAACAGCTTCCTTAGTTATAGCCATTTTTTCTGCAAGCTCTTCCACTTGTTTCTTGATCTTCCTCTATCTTCCAGGCTCACTGAATTTAATATGAAAGTTTAGCCTTTTCTCTTTGTAAGTACTAAACCTCTCTTCTTTCTCATCTACCATCTTGCTCAAAAGATATCGAGCATATGCATCAAGAGTGTTTGCATCTAATTCATACCCCATGGGCATGATCCATATTGTTCTTGTCTCAACTGCCTCCATAAGGAATTGGTCTTTATCTACCATAAAACACATGGTGTCCTCATATTTTATTACATTCTCCCTTGGAATAATTTCTCGGCTTTGCATCATTCCTTGGAAAGTCTTAAAGTATCCCCACAGAATATATTTTTGTTCTTGTCCATCTCTAAGACCATGTAGACCTTCTTTGATCTAAACCACCACCAATTTATCATATGCCCACTTAACCTTGCCAACACTGGGGATCTCCTTCATGAAGTAGAAGGCCAAACAAACAATCAAATTTCCAAACTTGAAAACATGTTTCTTATCTTGCTTAATCTTGTTCAAGTTTCTCATAAGCTGACTGAGAAGCACTCCAAACGAGTCATGTAAGTTATCTTCCTTAAGTATCTGATAATCGACTTATATTGCAGTACTAGATGCTAAAATAGCTCTGCTAGACTAATATACCTTATACCTGTTGGCATTATGGATGAATTGATTATGTGTTGCATTGATGTTTTTTCATTGATGTCAACACTAGTTGTTATGGTTGGTTACTGACACTAGCTGTCATGGATGGTTACCGACACTAGATGCAAAGGATCAGGTTGACCATAGGTGATTGAATTTGGATAAAGGAAGAGGTCAAAGGCCTTTGGTATTGAGTTTAATAGAGACTATAATCAGGCATGGTAGATGCTATCTTTGGCAGTTCAGTCTATTGGATTATTGTCTATTTATCTTGAGGTGGTTTTAACCTCTGTAGTCAATGAGACTCTTTTGTAATGAGAAGTATGCTCTAGGTAGTGTGCCTTCCTACATGTGCAGGCCCCTCATTGTAACACATACTTTTTGCAAAAGTATCATTTGAATGTGGGTAGGCTTCCAACCATGGTTTTTCCCTTTCTGAGTTTTCCATGTACAAATCATGGTGTTATGTGGTATGGTTTCTTTGCATTGATTATCTATTTAATTGTTGAGTTACATTGTTTATCGATATCTGTGTCTACCAACATCTGTTTCCGCTTTACTAGTATTTAAATAGTTATGTGCTTCGATTTAAGGTTGTATTGTGGATTAAACATTATAAGTTGTTAACAACTATTTCCCCCCCCTCTTAGTTGTTCACCAGTTATCCTTACAATTGGTATCAAAGCTTTGGTCCTCTTTTACAAAAGCTTAATCTCTTGAGGTAGATCCTATGGCAGCTAAAACTTCTAATCCACTGGCAACTATTTTTCAAAAGAGAAATCTATAAGCTTGATGGAACAAATTATGAGATATGGAAAATTTGAATGGAGACTCATCTTAGATGTCTTGGCAAGGATATTTGGGATATTACTAAGAATGGATACACACCTTATGATTCGACATCTAGCAATCATGCTCCTATAGACTTGGATAAAAATATTGAAAATGATTGCGGAGCTAGAGAAGCCCTCTTGTGTGCACTTACTAATCAACAGATCATGGGATTGATTGATAAATCATCAACAAAGGTTATGTGGGACAAATTCAAAACTTTGAATGAAGGTGACCCTATTGTCAAAATTACTAAACTTGATGGTTATTGGGTAAGATATGAAAACTTGAAAATGGAAGATAATGAAAGAATTGTTGTATTTATGGAAAGAATAAATGAGATTGTTATGGGAATTCAATGTTGTGGAGGATTTGTAAGTGAAGATGAAATAGTTTCCAAAGTACTGAGAGCCCTTCGATCGGCTTACAAGATGAAGGCAATTGCAATTAATGAGTGAAGAACAATGGCAAACACTTTAGTTAACAGAGACATTCTGATTGGGAAATTATCTGCTTTTGAGCTTGAAGAATTTGGATCTTCTGGAGCTGTAATGTCTGAACCTGCTTTTCATGCATCATCATCATCATCTACTAGAAAAAGTGATTGGAAATTCCTATATGAAAAAGAATTGGAGGACACGAGGAAAGAAGATGAATAAGTTGATCAACTTGAAGCCTTATTTTATAGAAGAGTACCTAAAGGACCAATAGGAAGTAAGTATGAAGGAAAAACACCTTTTAAATGTTTTACATGTAATAAGATTGGTCATTATGCACCTGGATGTCCTAAAATGAATGCAAGGTTTGATGAAAGAGTTAAGAAATCTTTTAAGCCTAACCAAAATAGATATAGATTAAAGAAAAGTAAACAATGCTACATAACAGAACTGATGACTCTGGGGATGAACCGACAGAAGACTCTGCTAGTGGAT
This sequence comes from Cryptomeria japonica, assembly GCF_030272615.1. Lineage (NCBI taxonomy): Eukaryota > Viridiplantae > Streptophyta > Pinopsida > Cupressales > Cupressaceae > Cryptomeria > Cryptomeria japonica. The sequence continues at coordinate 733,526,831 of NC_081409.1, forward strand.
CTGGAAATGGAAAGGAATGGGTGTTTTATGCTTTGAAAGAAAATGAACTGAAACTGGATATCAAAAATAAAGAAAAGGCCCTGGCAGAAAAATTTGAGGATAAGGATGAATGGGTAATTGATAGTGGATGCTCACATCATATGACTAGAGATAAAGGGACATTTTTGTCCCTTCAAGAATATAATAGCAGTCAAGTCAAATTTGGAGATGACAAAGCATGTATGATCAAAGGTAGAGGTATTATTTCTTTGAATGGCAAGCATAATATGTATAATGTCTATTATGTAAAAGGTTTAAAGAATAATCTTTTGAGTGTTGGTCAATTGGTGGACAAAGGTTTTCAACTTCAGTTTAAAGATAGAAAATGCAAAATCATTAACAAGACTAGTTTGGAGATTGCAACCGGTATTTAGACTAGAAGTAATATCTTTCACTTGAACACTGGTAATAAGACATGCTTAATTTCTCATATTGATGAGAGTTGGTTATGGCATAAGAGGTTGTTCATGTTAATTTTGAATGTATTGTTAAGATTAGTTCAACCAAGGGAGTTAGAGATATACCTAAGATTATGAAGCCTCATAATCCGATATGTAAGGAATGTCAATTGGGTAAGCAAGTTAGAAGTTATTTTAAGAGAATAGATGATAAATCTAATGATGTACTTGATTTGATTCACACTGACTTATGTAGTCCAGCAAGGACTAGAAGCTTTCAAGGTGATAGGTATTTCATGTTGATTATTGATGATTATTCTAGAATGATGTGAGTGACTTTTCTAAGGGAGAAGTCAGAAGCTTTTGAGAAATTCAAGAGCTTTAAAGAAAAGGTTGAAACTGAAACTGGATTGAAAATCAAATGTCTAAGATTAGGTCAAGGAGGAAAATTCACTTCTCATGAATTTAACATTTATTGTGAGACAAATGGAATCAGGAGACAACTATCTGTGCACCTAGGACTTCTCAACAAAATGGAGTAGTGGAAAGAAAGAACAAAACCATTTTGGATGCAACAAGATCTATGATGATGGAAGCCAAATTTCCTTATATCTACTAGAGAGAAGTAGTAAGTAAAATAGTCTACACATTCAATAGAGTTCACATCAAAGGTGAAGCCGATAAGACCCCTTATGAACTATGGTTTGGACATATACCTACTGTTAAATATTTCAGAATTTTTGGAAGTAAATGCTATATCAAAAGAGATGATTCAATTGGAAAGTTTGATCCTAGATGTGATGAAGGGATATTTCTTGGATACTCAATTCAGAGAAAAGCATATAGATGTTATAACAAAAGATTACATAAAATTGTTGAGAGTGCTAATGTGAAAGTGGATGAGTAGTACATAAATCATTCTATATCATATGACAGGGAACCGACAGTGGAAATGATCATAACTAAACTAGCAATGCCTCAACTGGTACAAAAAGCTGAGATAGTTACACCGGCATGATAAAAAAACTCAACTGTGACTGATGATCAGAGCAGTGAACCTAAAGTTCAGAAGACACCAAGGTATGTAAGATTAAATCATTCTGAAGATCAAATCATTGGAGATAAGAACAAGGGAGCTATGACTAGAAGGCGACTAGATAATGAAGAGGTATGTCTTATTTGTTAAATGGAACCCGCAACTATTATTGAAGCTTGTACGGATAAACACCTTTTAAAGGCTATGGAAGATGAATTAGATCCAATAGAGAAGAATGAAACTTGGACTTTAGTTCCCTGGCCTAAAAACAAGAATGTTATTGGAAATAAATGGGTTTTTAGAAATAAACTTAATGTGGATGATAAAGTTGTAAGAAACAAGGCGAGATTGTTTTGTAAAGGATATTCTCAATTGGAAGGAAATGATTATGGTGAGACATTTGCACCTGTAGCTAGAATTGAAGTTGTTAGACTATTTCTTGCCTATACAGCTTATAAGAATTATAAGGTTTATCAAATGGACATGAAATGTGCATTTTTGAATGGTGAACTTGAGGAAGAAGTATACATTGAGCAACTTGATGGATTCTCACTAACAAATGATAAAGATATGGTTTGCAGATTGAAGAAAGCTTTATATGGTTTGAAACAAGCTCCTGGAGCTTGGTATGCAAGGTTGGATATATATTTTTTGAATCTTGGTTTTACTAAAGGTAGTGCTGATAGTAATTTATACTATAAGATCACTGATAATGATATTTTGATTATTGAAGTATTTGTTGATGATATCATTTTTGGAGGAGAAGATAAATTATGCATGGAATTTGCTAACAATATGAAGAATGAATTTGAAATGTCCATGATTGGTGAGATGAAATTTTTCTTAGGTTTGCAGATTACTCAAACTGACAAAGGCATTTTTATCTATCAAACTAAGTATCTGAGATTATTGTTGAGGAAGTTGGGTATGGATAATTCCAAACTGGTAAGTACTCCTATGGTGACAAATGAGAAATTATCTATCAAGAATACTTCTACACTGGTAAATCCGACAAGATACAAGTCTATGATTGGTGGTGTATTATATCTAACACATACTAGACTTGATATTATGAATGCAGTAAGTATTGTTTCAAGATATCAAAGTAATCCTAAATAAAATTATGAATGTGCAGTAAAGAGGATATTCCGGTATTTGCAAGGAACAACAAAATATGGCTTATGGTATTATAAAAATGATGATTTCACTTTATGTGCATATACTGACTCAAATTGGGCAGGTGATACTGACAATAGGAAGAGCACTTCTGGTGGAGCTTTCTTTCTTGGAAAGAAATTGGTTTCATGGTTTAGCAAAAAACAATCATGCATTTCTTTATCTACCATAGAAGTTGAGTATGTTGAAACATCAACTAATTGCACTCAAGTATTGTGGATGAAGCAAATGTTGAAGGATATTAGGGTAAATTATAGTGAACTGGTAGTTATCTACTGTGATAACTCTGCAACTATTAACATGTCTAAGAATCTGGTATTTCACTCTAAGACTAAGCATATATCAATAAAGTATATTTTTCTGAAGGACAAGGTAGAAGAAAAGGAAGTCAAACTAGTTTATGTGAACACTAAAGAACATATTGCAAACATATTCACTAAACTGATGTCTAAGGAATCATATGAGTATTTGAGAGATAGGTTAGGGGTTTCTACCCCTCTGGTAGAGAATTAATTGATGTAGTTTTGTCATCACTCTAGCATGCATTATCAGAGATATTATTCATTCTGACACTAATCAGTGGTGCTACTACTCAGGGAGAGTAGTCAGCTTTGTGACTTCAAGGTTTACACTATTGCTTTGATATTTTTGTTAGATTTCTAGCGTTGATGTCAAAGGGGGAGAGATATTGATGTGAAAATAAAGTAAAAGGAGTTGTATACATTAGGGGGGGACTTGTTTGGAACTTCTTGGTACTTAGATATTTTTCACATCTATTTTTAACATTGATGGTCTCGAAAAGCACTGAGAGGGGGGGGGGGCTGAATAAGTGACACAAAAAATAAAACTACTTTAAACACTGACCCATAGATATATTTAACAAGTTTGTTAAACACTATGCATGCAATCCAAAATGATATAAAAGCATCGACAACAAGTAAGACATTCACCATAACACAAGTTTTTATATGTTGAAAACCCAAATGAGAAAAACCATGGTGAGATGGGATTCATGAGTTAACTATCTGCAGAAATAGATAACTGACTGGTTAGGGTCTACAAAGTGCTCTGCTAGGAGTGAAAAATATTAAAGATCCTAAAGATTATTTAAAGCTATACCCTATAAAAGGTAGTTCCCTGTTAGGAGTAACCTCAGTAGAGGATTTGAGAATCCAAACTAATGGATCACCTTGTTAGAGGATTTAAACAGTAAATCTTGTTAGAGCTTACCCGGTTAGGGGATTTGATTGTTGCAGTGATTAGAAAATAACAGTGTGTGTGATCTAGTAATAGCAAAAATTTCTTGTATAGATCCTCTTCTGCGCACTCAACACTTCTTTACCAACATACTCTACAATTCAACACTTCTTCCTTCGCACACAACATATCTCCTTCGCTTCTCTTTTTTATACATAAAACAATTTATTGTGATGTCAATATAGAGACATTTAGATTTCATGTCGGCCTCCAGAAATCATAACACAATTTCCTAGGTGTAGTGTATCTAGTCAAACAATCATAATTCATCACAAAAATATCGCCAAAAATTGTTGGTGAGGATAACTCATCACAACTAGTGATAACTCATCACATAATCAATGAATACTAGTTGGAGTTAAACATATAAACCATTTAACCTTTGCTGCTCTTGTGAAAGTCTCCACTGGATTCTTTCAGGTTGATGTCGATTTATGAATCTCCACTAGTTGTCTTCATGCATATACCAGTTGTCGTCGTGTACTAGTTAGATACAATCTTCTAGTGTATCGGTTTTAGTATAAACAACTTTGAATTCACACAACAATAGACAATAGGAACATATGTGTGTGTATGTGTTCCATCAATGATAACATATGATGAAGTTAATAATTACAATCATCATCAAGCCAACAATATCCCCCTTTGGCATTGATGACAACACTTAGAAAAGTTTACAACAATACCACTAAGTGTGCTTATAAAAAAAATATATACATAGACTCCCCCTTACTACATACAACATAAAAATTTTTCAAAACACACATACATATTTCTACTCCCCCTTTGACAACATTGCCAAATTGAAAAATAAATAAATAAATAAATATATATATATATATATATATATATATATATATATATATATATATATATAGAAAATTTGTATCAATGTGTTGTTCATATACAAAAACTTAAAAACTAAATCGAGATGCATACATTGCAATCCTTAGAAAAATTGCATTAAAATTCCTCTTCAACTGAGATAAAGCATCTTCCCATGTCTCCAACAAGGTCTTAGTGAACTCAAGTGTAGACATAATCTGAGTATGGAACTCTTCTATGGAATCAACTGAATAGGTTTTTGGAGTTGCAAAAATAGCTTCTGCATTCGTGTAGTCTCTTTGTAGTATGTCCACTTGGGATGTGATTTGACTCTTCAATTCCTTCAATGAATGAAGTATTTTTGCTATCTCAAGATCATAAGTATCTAACCTATTGTGCAAATCATCCGCATATTTGCTAGAAGAAAAAATAAAGTCTTCAGGTGGTACATATGCATTGCATATCTTTTATAGCTCTTGGTCAGTTTCAGTTCGCTTATTATTGATATTAGCAAAAATAAATAAAACATTAGAAGTAGATGCAAGATATTTCCCTCCTGTTTCAATAGCTTGTCTTAATAAATCCTTATTAAGAGATAGAGCCAGTTTTCCTTTATCAATCTCTTTCATAAGCTTCTCTCCATGCTTCTTCCAATAACTCTTTTCAGCATAAATTTGTGTTGCTTCTTCAAGGGACTTAATTTGGTCAGATGCATTAGTAACCAGTTTACCAAGTTTGCTAATAGGTGTTGTTAGATGCCCTGTAGCTATTTCTGGTAGTAGACTCATTAGAATATCTACAACATTCTGAATGGTTTCTTCTTTCATTCTTTGTTCTTTAAGTCTCTTTTTGTGTGCCCTAGATTGCATGACAGTTACAATCTTCATAATTTCAGATGCACTCATATTATCAATAATTATAGGCCCTGAGATGCCTAGTGAGTCATCATCATCATCATCAATCTATTGTACGACTAATGATATTACTGGTTTAGAGGTTGTTACCTTAACAATCTCTCCTTTCTCTTGTTCCTTCTCCGTTTCCTGCTCATAAATTTGTGTATCAAATTTTGCATCAGATGTCCTTCTGAATGTCCTATGAAACTGGTGTCTGAAGTAACCTATAAGTCAGCGATTTTAGGTGGCTGCATATCAGGTGCTATTATGTTACCAAATAAATCAACTGAATCATGAGTATTATCATCAAGTATGACTCGTTGGATAATAGTGCCATCCTTCTCTTTGACAGGATAGACAACATCTGCTTGCACATTCTCATCTATTTTAGGTCTATTAACAATCTCTTGCTCATTTTTGGAAGAATTAATAATTTCTTCCATCCATTGGATGTTACAAGCAATCTAATGAGTCTCGGTCTCAACAGTTTGCACCTTTCCACTTAGTAACTTCAATCTTGTTTCCTTGTAAGCAAATTGAGCTTTGTACTTTTCAACCAATACATTTAGTTCATCCTTAGAAAAATTAGGAAAATATTGTACAAATATATCATCTACAATTCATTTTTCCTTCTTTACAACTTCCTCCCATTTATTCAAAATAATATTATACAAGGAATTAGAGATATGTTTTACAAGATAATGAGGTAACCTATTGTAATGGCACAAATAATTGATTACCTATTGTATAATTTGTTCCTTTTCATCTTCATTGAATGAATCAAAATGTTCTTTGACATTATCAAATTTGTTTCTTCCTAAGGTCTTCCTTGTTCTCTCAAATATAGTCTAAGACTTGTAAGATGAGACATTGATAGGCACAGTTACCTTTGGCACATTCTTCATTGGTTTAGCTGGTTTACCAACTACTTCCATGTCTTCTTGGGTTCCTCTTTTGTATCAGTACCTTTAGATTTTTCTTAGAGAATTAGTTTCTGACCTCTCTTCTTCGATGTTGTCTCCTTTTTCATGTAGACCTTAGGTTTCGAATCCGTTTTGGTCTAGACACTTCGTGTCACTCTTGTACTTTTTTTCACTGGAGGTGCTTGCTCAACCTTCTTCTTCTTACCTTTACCACTTATGGTAGAAAAACTATTGGTTTCAGCTTGTGCACTCTGAACTTCAACTGTATCCAATTTTGCCTTATTTTTATCCCCTGGAGATGCCAACAGGTTATTGGCATAACTGATCAATGAATCATAGTTGAGTTCATAGCTCATATCCTCCATTTATTCTTTTCTATGCTCAAATAGCCCCCATTAAACAAAAATTAGTGGTAACTGTGAAAATGATGTCCTTAGCAATGTTTTTTACCACATCCTTAGGCAATATTACTCTCATACTTATTTTCTTCTAAAATTCATTGAAGTATTTGTTCATTGCAACAGAGAAGGTATTCCTCACAGTCTTGCTACTATTCCTAATCTGACCAGATATCGATAGATCCTTAAACCATTCAATATCATTGATTCCTGGTAGGAAATTCTAGAAATAAAAGAATAGACTGATCAACAACTATCCAAATTTAAACTTTTGATTGTTATCCTTCTTGATAGACTGAAGAGTCAACAATAATTGGCTCCTTATGGCCTCACATAGGTCATAATTAGTATTTTCAGCTATCATTTTGTAAGTAGTATGCATCACTGTAGATGGAACACTATTCATCCCACTCGAATGAAATATTTGGTAGCCTATAACTATACCTGCTAACTTTACCACTAGGTCCTTGATGTTATTAACAGAAAAAGCACACCCATCATAGTTTGAACGAGTTAGAGTGTTCATTGTCTCTTTTGAAATATGCCTTAGCTTGGGTACTTCACTAGTTGAGTAAAAACCAGTTACAGCTTGAATAGCTTCCTTGGTTATAGTATGAGTCCTTTCCAAATACATGTTTTCTCCATGAACATGACTCAAGATTATTCGGATATGATCCTCTTCAAAATATTCAAGAAGGTAAGCTGCGTTATGGAAACCTTTCTCATAAACCCTAATATATTTTGTTTGAATCTTTCTGTTTTTATCACAAAGGGATATTAACTGAGAATATATTGACAATGATCCTAAATCCTCAAACTTGCAATCAATTTAGTTGGACAAATATCCTTTCACTATGACACCACTAGGAACTTATGATAAAGCATTATAAGACACAATATTTTCTACCTTTACAACTTCCATAGGTTCAGATGTAATCATCAATTTCTCTACTGACTTAGAAGACGACACCATTTTAGATAAACTAGATTTCGAAGCAAGATTTTCCAAAGAAATACCTTATTTCACACGCGTTGCCTCGTTTCCCGATTGAATGCTCAAGTGCACACCAGCTTGATCTTCACCAAACTTCAAATCAGCTTGATCAAACAAATCACAATATGACTTCGACTGAAATCAGCTAACAATCTTTTCTTAGCCTTGCAAGCGCTCAAAAGTTCTTTCTCAAAAGCGTTAGGGTAAAATTGAAGTGAAAACTCACTTTTAGCCTTTTTTCCTACTGCAATAAATGCTCGCCCATTAGGGTTACAAACCCTAATTATACTTCTCAAAGATAAATAGATGCAAAACCGGTTGATAACTAATTGATAGAAAGTTACCAAAATTCCATGCATTCAAATTCTCTTGTCACTCATTCATTTCAAGGGGTTCGGAGATAGATTTACCATTATGCTCCCCATAGCCTTATTTAAAAGATTTAATTCACCGGTGCAGGATTCTCCACACTTGGTGAAGGAATAGTTTCTTCTCTAGATGAATCATCACTCTTTTTTTTCCATATTCAATTCATTTCTTCTCTAGTTTCTTCAATATTGACCTTCTGGATGCCTTTATGATCTTTAGAAGGGTTAACCAATTTGCTCTTTCTGGGTCTACAAAATTTTGCCATGTGTCCCAGTTTATGACAATGATAGTAGGCCATACTAGATGATATCCAAGGTCATGCATTATCTCTCCTAGTTCTTCTTCTGCAATTCATAGCCACATGACCAAAGTTGTTACAGATGGTGCAAATGAAATTTTTTACCTTTTCCCATCTCAAATGGACTAAACTGGTTGTCATAGGGTATTTTCTAGTTCATGTTACCTCGATTATTATAATTTCTCATCCAGTTGCCATTTGGTCTTGGATGCATGTGCGGTACAAGATTATTTGCTCTATATCTACATTCAACTAATCTATGTGCATATATTTTGTATGTGAAGCAATGAAATTCAAATTTCTTGGACACATACCTAGCATTAGTATTGTAGCTTGCATTTCCATTGGGTTTGTCTTTACAAACATTTGTAGTGTGACTAGGTTTAACACAAACAAAGCAAACATGTTTGAAAACCTTCTTACCAGTGGGATTTTTGGCCTTATGAATGTTTCTCTTTGTACCAGAAGATTCTCCTTTCTCAGATGTGTGAAAACCAAGTCCAGAGGTATCACCTTTCATCCTTTGTGATTGGATTTGTTATCCTAGGAAGGTAGAACTTTTGTTGAACTTTTCCAATTTCTCATTAGCTTTGGTGAGCTGCTTGGTAAGATCTTCATTATGTTTTGATAGGTTCTATCTAAGAGATGACGCTAATTCAAGTTCTACCTATAGATTCCCTTTTTCTTCTCTTTCTGCATTCAAATGCTCATGCACAGTGACATTTTCTCACTTGATCTTGGCAATCTCATGATCTCTTTCCTTGATAAGGTCTTCAGTTGTCCTTTTGGCTTCTACTTCCTGACTCATGCGTATAGTTAAAATTTCTAGTTCTCTCCTTAGATTTAGCTTTTCACCATTTAACTTTTCAACTTCCTCAGCTAAGGCATCAATATTGGCCTCATCTGAAGAACTATTATCAGATATTTCCAATAGTTGTTCAGTTAGCTCTCTCCTTTTCACTTGTGAAGCTTTCAGTTTGATCCTTAGGGTTTCAAGCTCATTTCTACTAGCTTCAAGCTCTTTATCCATCTCATAGTAGCTCATGTCCCCCATAGTGGCTTCAAGGCTTCCTTCCATGCGATTAGGATTTAAAGAAGTTAGGCTCTGATACCAATTGATGGACTTGAAAAGAACTAAGAGGGGGGCATGAATCAGTGACACCAAAATAAAACTACTTTAAACACTGACCGATAGATATATTTAACAAGTTTGTTGAACACCATGCATGAAATAAAAAATGATATAAAAGCATCCACAACAAGTAAGACATCCGCCATAACATAATTGTTTATACATGGAAAACCCAAATGGGAAAAACCACGATGAGATGGGACTTACAAGTAAGCTATCTAGAGAAATAGATAACTGACTGGTTAGGGTCTACAAAGTGCTCTACTAGGAGAAAATCCTATTAAAGATACCAAAGCTTAGTTAAAAGCCATACCTTGTAAAAGGTAGTACCCTGTTAGGAGTAACCTCAGTAGAGGATTTAAACAATAAAGCTTGTTAGAGATTACCCGGTTAGGGGTTTTGACTATTGCAGTGATTAGAAAACAATAGGTAGTGTTATCTAGTAATAGCACAACTTTCTTGTATAGATCCTCTTTTGTGCACTCAACACTTCTTTACCAACATACTCTACAATTCAACACTTCTTCCTTCGCACATAACATATCTCCTTCGCTTCTCTTTTTTCTACATAAAATAATTTATTGTGATGTCAATATATAGACATTTAAATTTCATGTCGGCCTCTAGAAATCATAACACAATTTCCTAGGTGCAATGTATCTTGTCAAACAATCATAACTCATCACAATTATATCACCAAAAGTTGTTGGTTGAGGATAACTCATCATGACTAGTGATAACTCATCACATAATCAATGAATACTGATTGGAACAACAATACCGATTGGAACAACAATACCGGTTGGAGTTAAACATATAAACCATTTAACATTTGATGCTCTTGTGAAAGTTTGCACTAGATTCTTTTAGGTCGATGTCGAGTTATGAATATCCACTAGTTGTCTCCATGCATATACTAGTTGTCTCCATGCATATACCAGTTGTCATCGTGTATCGGTTAGATATAAGCTTCTAGTGTACCGGTTGTAGTATAAACAACTTTGAAGTCACACACCGTTAGACAATATGAACATATGTGTGTGTGTGTTTCATCGATGACAACATACGATGAAGTTAATCATTACAATCATCATCAAAGCCAACATAAATTAGGGGGAGACTTGTTTGGCACTTCTTGGTACTTAGATGTTTTTCACATCTAGTGTTGCCATCAATGCCAAAGGGGGAAATTATTGCCATTATGGATGAATTGATTATGTGTTGCATTGATGTTTTATCATTGATGTCAGAACTAGCTGTTAAGGTTTGTTACCAGCACTAGGTGTCATGGATGGTTACCGGCAGACAGGTTTTGGTTACTGGTAGAAGGTCTAGTGTTACCAGCAAAAGATTATCTGTTGGACACTTCCAACATGTTTGGCTCTATGGAGTATGTTCGGTTACATGTAGTACATGCTTTGGAGCATGATTTGGTCAGTTTGGATTGACTTGGTAATCAGATGCTATCATCCACTCTTGTAAACCGTTACTATTATTGGTTTAAGGTTTTACCGCCAGAGATTTCAATGAGGAATCATGACAGGATGCATAAGTGGTGTTGGTGCAGCTTCTAGATGGATCTCAGGTTGCTGAAGATGTTCTTTGATCGTGCTTCAATTGCTCGAAGACATTTATATAGCATGGTGGACTCAAAATAGGTCCAGCGCTTGTCTAGGTTATGGACTGATATCATGTTAATGTGTACTCTACACGTTACCAGGATGTTTCGAGATGATTTATGAATTTGTAATTATTGTTTTTATTCTTAAGATGACATGGCATATCATTGGATAATGGATTTATGTAATGATCTTATTGTAATATATTTTAGGTGGGCAACCTAGGTTGTTTAGGTCTTAGGGTTGGTATAAATGATTGGAAGATCTCATTGTAGATCGGGTATCATGGTCATGAATTGTAATATCATATGCGAAGGATCAGGTCAATCATAGGTGATCAAATTGGGATTAAGGAAGAGGTCAAAGGCCTCTGGTATTGAGCTTAACCGATACTATAATCAGGCATGGTAGATGCTATCTTTGGTAGTTCACTCTATTGGATTGTTGTCCATTTATCTTGAGGTGGTTTTAACCTCTATAGTCAGTGAGACTCTTTTGTATTGAGCAGTACACTCTAGGCAGTGTGCTTTCCTGCATGTGCAGGTTCCTCATTATAACACATACTTTCTACAGAAGTATCATCTGACTATGGGTAGGCTTCCCACTGTGGTTTTTTTCTTTCCCGGTTTTCCATGTACAAGTCATGATGTTATGTGGTATGGTTATTTTGCATTGATTATTAGTTTAATTGCTGAGTTACATTGTTTACCAATATCTGTGTCTACTCGCTTCTGTTTCTGCTTTATCGATATTTAAATAATTATGTGCTCTAGTTTAAGGTTGTATTGTGGATTAAAAGTTATAATCTCTTAACAACTGATTCACCCCCCCTCTCAGTTTTTCACTAGTTATCCTAACAATACCCTATTACCCTATTACGGTTGTCAAGATGGCATCTAGTTACCTTTGTCATAGTGGTATTCTTTACATTCCTTAGATCAGGTATCCAACCCATTACATTCAAACATGTCACCACCTAAATTGCTTTCTTGGTAATCTTATGTGGTATATCAAGCCATAGAAATTAATTGTGCACCCTTCTCAAGATGTATCTAACCCATTTGGGTTCATCGAATACTGAAAAGTGTACAAACTGAATGAAACCCTTATCTTGCAAAGATTTGAAATTGGGTTTGACATTAACCATTTCATCCATCATATGCTTGGTATACATTGACAACATATCTGCATTTCTAAGTTCTTCAATATTGCAATGAATATATGTGCTAACGTCCTCGACGTGAAACACACCAAATGCCATAGAAGAAAATGCTTCATTCAAATCATCTTCCACCAATTTGAACGGGTGTTTCTTCAATAATAGCCTTACCCTATTAGTGATCTCAACAACTAATGGAGTTTCCACACCAACTGATGATGCCATTTTGAAATATGTTATGAATAAACAACGTGAACACAGATAAATATATTTTTCACTTCAACAAGATGCTAGGAATCTTTGTCAGATCTCTTCAAGATCTATTTTCCCTTCACAATATCTTTTGTCTCTCTCCTCTACTCTTTCTCTTCACTCACAATGTGAAGAATGAATGATAAAATGCCTTTTTATCCACTGAAAACCTAAATTTAAGTTGTAATAAATTCTCAACCCTAAAGGTTTCCCTGATAATTTGTTTGTAAAGAATTCATAACTTGATTCTTAGAAAATCATGAAGTCTTTTCAATATCATCCAACATCATCTGCACAACCAATTAGAATCTTTGCAAACTTCCACAACTAGTTACAAATCTAAGAGAGGGGGTTTTAAGGATTTGCATGAAAAGCTTCCCCCTAAGGAAAAAAATACTTAGTCATCGGATGAGATTCCAACACCAGAATTAGGTGTGGAGCCATTATGTGCATTCGAATCTTCCTTCTTAACTCACATCTTCTTATGCTACTCTCTAACCTCTTCAACATTTTCTTTTCCCTTTTCATCTAATTTATTCTTGTCCACCATAATATTCTTGCTCATGTTCTTACTTTTAAAATATTTTGCAATGTGATCAGATTTGTTGCATGTATAGAATACAAAATTTTCTTGCATAGGCCTAAAGTTCATCTAATTTGGTCTCATCCTATATTGGTTAGCAATGTGTCCAAACATTCCACAAGAATAGCATCTCTTATTTTGAAAACTATTCATTACTACTTTTCACATATTGGAGTTATGACAAAAAATGTTGCATTTGAAACATTGACTGGTAAAGGTAGGACCATTATTGATCATCCTATTTATGCATTGATTTTCCATATGTCAAAGTTTATTGCAAACAAAACATGTACCGTTGAATTTATAAGAATTAGGATGTCTTACCGATTGTCTCTTGCTTTCCTGGTTGTTCTACCAAGATCTGGAACTTTCTCCTTTTTCAAATCCAAGTCCTCGCATGTCTTTTCCACTTCTCTAACTTTTCAGCATCTCATCTAGCCTTGCTAGGCTAGCTTTGAATTTTTCTTTGTACTCATTAGTAGTAGTAAGTTCATCTCTCAACATTATGATCTGCCTTTCAAGTTCTTTCCCATCAATCTTGGATTGCACCAACTCAAGCATCAACTAATTATTCTCATAGTTCGGTCTTAAATATTCTTCAGATCTGTACTTCAACGACCTAGTCAGACTTTCCTCATTCTTCTTCCCATCTTCAATCTCCTTGCTCAACTTCATCAGAATGAATTTCATTTCATTCTTTAGGACTACATTATCTCTAGCAATCAAGTCTCACATTCATCTATCTTGTCTTGTAGGACTTGATTGTCAATTCTTTGCTCTTCCTTCTCCTTGATTTTATCCATCAGTTCCTTTCTCTTATCTCTTAATGTGTTCACTTGTTCTTTCAATGATTCAATGAAATTTTCAACTGCACTCAGATTTCTCCTCATGCTACTTGTTTCTTTCATTGTTGCATCTAGGTCTTCAAGTGCCATAGTAATTTGCTTCTGCAAATTGGAGTCCATTGATTCAATCTTTCAGATCTTCTCAAGTTGTTAGGCTTCCTCTAAGGAACTAGGCTCTGATACCAATTGTTAGAATCAATGAACACTGAGAGGGGGGGGACGAATCAGTGTTTTGCAATTAAAAAATTTATTAAACCGATTCTTAAACCACCAAATGCATAAGAATGGAAGTAAAGTTGAGAAACATAAAGAAATCAACCACAAAACCATAACACCAGAATTTTTACATGGAAACCCGGAAAGGGAAAACCACAGTGAGATTGAGACCCACAATATTATTATACTTTAATCAGGAGTATGGTAATATTACAAAGGGGAATGCACTTGCATTCAGACACATTGTTTAGAGCTCACTACTCAAATACAAAAGAGGGCTACAACCTAGAAGGACTCACTATCCTACAAATGAGTTATAATAACAATAACAATAACAATCTTTGAACTGATATATAGCATCTACAAATGCCAAAAAGTAGTTTCGGTTCAACACAATCTGACTGTCTTCCTCTATTATTCTTTTTTGCTCCGTTCTGTCACACAATCAAATACCAAAGCACAAATCTACTCACCGATGCTCATATTCTCTCCATACATCATTATTCGCACATCTACCATACCAAACTGATCAAACAAGTTGATGTAATATATCCACATGACCTAATTAAGTCACCAATAAGTCGACTTCACAATATTGCAAAATATGAAATGTGTAGCAACAAGTCAACTCAATCCGACCACAACTCCATATGTGAACCTAAAAGAATTGATAACAAGCTTCATACATGTCGACTTGACCACCTAAACTCGACACCAACCACCGAAATCATCCCAAGGATTCTGAATCACATGTTACACCATCAAACATCAAATTGACTCTATTCTTCTTGAATTACCAGATACTGGATCATCAATCTAGCACATGAATCAACACCAAAGACCAAGATTGCAAAATAAGATGCCTCAAACCTTGAATTAACTACCTCTATCACTACAACTAAAATTATGGAACCAAAAATGAGTAATGCTCAATGCACTCATATTCTGTTGGATATTGTATTCCACCTTCCAAACTTAAGCACAAATGAATAACACAAATTCTCAAACTTTTGGTAAATTAAATCTACATATACTAGATAGGATTTCTAAGCTGAGTTTCCATGAATGACAACCCCTAAGCATTTCTCATGTATGAATCTTCACCAAAACAGTGTCTCTTGTCAACACTCACAACAATTCTATAATAGCTACACACAAATAGACTTGCATACAGAGACAAATGAGGTATTCAATTTTATTTTATTAAACATCAAATTTAGTCCAATGTGATGACACTTTCAATAACTTGCAAGGTGTTTCAAAAGGTTTTACAACATATTATATCAGATGTTCAAAGTTCAAACATGATTCTAAGTTCAACTAATTTCAAGTTTGATTATAGTCTCAATTGGTTCAAAAGTACAACATTGCATTTATTCAAAGATTTATCAAAACATGACGAAGTTGTCATGTGATACATATGCTTTCCAAAAAAATTGGTTAAACAAGACCATAAAACTTAAATACATTATGCAATTCATGTTTCACAAATCATGTTTTGTACTTTATAATCTATATATGATCAGAAATTAATTTTCAAATGTAGATTTATTAAATTAAAAAAAAAATTGATTATACAATTAATTAAAGATTCAAACTATGAAATTGTAATGTTTCTTTAAATCTACAATGGTGTTTGAAAAGATGTTTGGGCAAAGCCATCAACAAAAATCTAGAAATTGAAAGATGCATTTGTAGTCAAAAAGTATTAGATGATAAAAATCTTATTCAAGGCATAAGTCTAAAGAGTATTCTCATTGATCCTCATTGATGAGAAGTTAAAACTTCAATATAACATCTAACTCTCACTACCATAATGCATCCTCATAACTAGATTGCCATTGCCATGTTCCCAATGCATAAAAGCAAAAGGTCACATGTTCCCAATAGAAGAAGATTCTTCTTAAGTGGGCAGATAAGCGAAAGTCTATGACATGTTCACAAAACAATATAAATGCATGTAGTTTCAAATTCCTGCAATATGTCTGCAATGTTGCAAAATATAAAATAGACTTACGTGCTAGGTACAAGGAACCTTCCACGAAGGTGTCTTTTTTAAATGTTTATTGCATGTCACCCACAATGGTTATTATTTAGGAAGTGACACATTCCAAGGTCCCTAGACTGAATCTACACCTTTCGCGTTTGGAAATTTGCTCAATAGTAATGAACGCCTGATTCTAGTAGTGTGCATTATTGTCATGTAGGTTCTCGCTTTTGCAGAGGGCCCATGAAATTGACTCATTTTCCCCTCCATCGACTAAGTTTCATGAGATGTACTACTAGATAGACTTGTTCAAACTAGAGCCATGGGATTTTCTACTTGTGCAACATGGTCAATCACATAGAAATAATGAGGCATTCGCATTATCAGAATTTGGGCAGAATTTGAGCATCTTTTATTAATTGTTAGATTTGTACAATTTGTTGGTTTAATGTTAATTATGTTTAATAATATAAAAGTAATTATGAATGGTTTACTTTCTTGTATTATTTTACAGTAGTTTTCTTTAGTTCAAGTCTTGAAAGAGGAAATCAAATTCAATGTCTAGCTCAAGATACATATGTATCAAGTTCAATTCCTGTTAAGAGTAGCTACTAAAGAATAGAATCACTCCTTAATCAGAGCTACGAAGATCATTACGGAAGTCCTCTTGGAGAAAGATGACAAGTCTCTTATTGTAATCTAAAAGTTGTACTTGTATTGTTCCCCTTGAGGGGTTTGTTCAACTTTGTAAGGTTTTATTGTAGCTATAGACAACTTATCATATCTTCTTAAAGTGTTGCAGCTAATTGTAATCCTTTCTTCTTCTTTTTTTTAATATAAATGAATTTTTACAATAAAAAATAAATTATGTTTAGTAATATTGTATAATAGTAGCACCAATAAAATATAAATTAATGTATAACTATGGGTCTCGTTTTGTTTTTTGAGTCTTATTGGACACCTCAACATGTGGCCTTGAAACCTTAGTTATATGTATGAGGCTTGCCAAATAAGTTGCTACAAAAAATTGGAGTCATTTGAAGTTTCTCAAGGTTAGTGTAGGAAGTTGTTTTGATACTTAACTTCCTCACAAGTGGTAGGAGAGCCTGATTAGTTTTGGTTTCAGTTGTGGGTTGTTGGGTTTTTTGAGCTAATCTAGATTTTAGTAGGAGCTTGTGCAAAAGATACTTTTTGATCTTGTTGCAAGATTTTTTAAATGTCAAGTTTGTCAGGGAGAATAGAGGTGTAGAAATTTAATGAAAGTAGTTTTGATATGTGGAAGCTAAAGATGAAATATTTGCTAATAGATCGAGATCTATGGGATGTTGTTAATGTGAATGTCTCAAGACCTTTAGATCTTAATACAGTTGATCAATATGATGTTATGGACCATAAAGACAACTTGGGTCTAATAAGACTATGCTTGGCAGACTTTATTCTAATCAATTTCCACAAAGAGAAATTTGCATAGAAGCTATGGACTAAGTCTGGTGAGATGTATCAAGTGAAATCATTATTAAATCAAATTTTCTTGAGGAAGAAATTGTATTCCTTGAAGATGGAAGATGATGGATGAATTGCAGACCACCTAGAAGGATTTAATATTTTGGTGGCTCAATTGGTATTTGTTGGTGTAAAGATGGACGAAGAGGAGAAATGCCAGATCTTGCTTTGTTCTTTTCCTGATTTGTGTTACTCTTGTTATGGCCATCGACGGTACTTCTGTTGTTTTGAAGTTTGAAGATGTGGTGGATGCCCTACTTGATGAAGAGATGTGAATGAGTGTATCCATTAGTTCAAAGGAAGCCCTAATTTTTTGTGGAAGACCTCAGGAAAAAGGAAAGAGGAATGAGAAGTGTAATAAATCCAAGTCCAAAGGTTGGTCAAAATCTCCTAGAAAGTTCAAATTCTTTGATTGAAATTGTCATAAACCAAGACACATTCGTAAGGATTGCAAAGAAGAAAACTAGAATAAAAGAAGTACGATTCTGATTTTGAGTCTGAGAAGGAAGATGGTGATGTATTCATTGTGGCTTTGGCTACTCATGTAGGTAATGATGCACAGTTAATTGACTCAAGTGTATATTTTCATATGACTTCCAACTTCTAATAGAGAATGGTTTTCTGAATATGAAGAATTTAATGAAAGTAAGATATACTTGGGTGATGATTCACATTTAGATATTGTTGGCTGTGGTAATTTAGGATCGGGTTTCTTGATGGTAGAATAAAAGGGATTGGCAGTCTGTTGCATTCCCTAGATTAAAATGAAATTTATTATCTGTGAGCAAACTGATAGATGCAGGTGTGCAAGTAGTCTTTTCTAATGTAGGATGCAAGATGATTAAGGGTTATATGGTAATTTATAGAGGTGTTAAGTTCAACACTTTGTACAAGCTAGAGGCATACACTATTGAGTGTAATAGCACTTCTATGAAAAGTAAATTCGTGGATACTTTGTCGAAATATTTTAGGGTTTCACCTTCAATGGATGGACATGGATTTTGGGTACCTAAGGGTGATCTTTCTTCTAAAGCAAAGTTACCTGTAGAGAAGACTATGTTATAGCACTAGAGACTAAGCCACATTGGAGAAAATGGTCTAAGGACCTTGAAAAATAAAAAACCTTGTTGAAGGTTTGAATGAATGTAATCTTGACTTTGATTTTTGTGAGCATTGCATTTATGAAAAACAAAACCATGTTTAGTTTTACTCTAGTTCTCATAAATATTGTGGTGTTTTGGATCTTATTCATTCTAGTGTGTTTGGTCCTATAGATGTTCCTTCGATTGGAAAATCCACATATTATGTTTCATTTATTGATTATTTTAGTAGAAGGGCATGGGTAATTTTTTAAAGAATAAATCTAAAGTTTTCAGTCAATTTAAAGAATTTAAAGCAATGGTTGAGTTGTAGATTGGAAATAAAATTAAATGTTTGAGGATTGATAAGGGTAGTGAATTTTTCTCTAATTATTTTGATAGATTTTGTAAAGACTATGGCATTAATAGATAGAAGACAACTCTGTATTATCCACAATAGAATGGAGTTACAAAAAGAATGATCAAAATACTGATGGAGAAGGCTAGGTGTATGCTAAGTGGTGCCGGTCTATGACAAAAGTTTTGGGTTGAAGCTATTGCCACTGCTTGCTACCTGGTTATCAAGTCTCTTACATCAACTCTTTTTGATAAAACACTTATGAAAGAATGGTCAGGTCATAAAGCTGAGATGTCTTAGAGTTTTTGGTTGCAATGCATATGCACATGTGCCAAACTAGAAGTGAGCAAAGTTGGAGAAAAAGGTTATGAAATGTATCTTCATCGGATATAGTTATGATGTGAAAGGATACAAGCTTTGGGACCTTGTTGCATAAAGATAATATGTAGTAGGAGTGTTATTTTTGGAGAAATTAAGTCTCCTTCTATTATTTTGGAGCTAAAATAGACTAATTAGGAAGATGCAATTCAATTTCCTTCTATGCATGAATGTGTTGAATAGAGACGAGCCCTAGATAGGCAAGAAGTTAAGGAGAGGTCATCTAGCTCTAAATCTTGAGAAGAGGAGGAGGAACCTCCAATTTAGCTTGTTTGAAGGTCTAGACATAGAAACCAACCTGAAAGATATTCACTCGATGATTGGAGATGTATTTTTTCTTTGAATACCAATGTGGATGAACCTAGACTTGTATAAGAGGCATTAGGTATGAATGATGCAGAATCCTGGAAGATTGCTATCGAAGAAGAAATTGTAGCTTTGAAAAAAAATGATACATGGGATCTTGTACCATTTCCTAAAGAATGGAAACCTATTGATTGTAAATGGAGTTCAAGAAAAATATTAGTTCAGATGGAGGCACTGAGAATTATACAACAAGGTTGGTTGCAAAAGGGTGCTCTCAAGTTGAGGGTGTTGATTATGGTGAGATATATTCTCTTGTTGCAAAAATGGCATCCATTAGATTTTTTCTTTCTATTGTTGATGCTTATGATTTAGAGGTTGAGCAAATGGATATAAAAACTATTTTCCTTCATGTTCATTTGGACTTGAGGATATTTATATGATAGAACCAGTGCACTATGTGGTGAAAAGTAAAATTAATTTGGTCTCTAAATTAAAAAATTATTTGTATGGCCTCAAACAAATGTGGTAACAAAAATTTTATACATATGTGTTGATTTTGGGATTTGATCATTCTAAATCAGATCACTATGTTTATTATAAATCTACTGGTGATCATTCCATGTATATTGTATTGTATGTTGATGATATGTTATTCATTGGTAAAGGGAAAGGTATGCTTTTAGAAATAAAGTCTCAAATCACTGCTAAATTTGAAATGAAAGATCTTGGTGCAAAAAAGAATATTCTTGGGATGGAAATTAGAAGAGATAGAGTGAACAGAAAGCTATGGCTAGGCCAAAGTAAGTATGTGAAATCATTGTTACAAAGGTTCAACATGCAAGATTGTAGACCATTGTGTGTTCCTTTTACAGTTGGAACAAAATTATCTGTTGCAAATTGTTCTACATCCCTATCGGAGATGGAAGACATCAACAGAGTGCCTTAGCAAAGTGCAGTTGGAATTTTGATGTATGCTATGGTCTGTACTAGACTAAATATCGCCCAAATAGTGCGAGTTCTTTTCAGATATATGTCTAATCCTAGTAGAGTTCATTGGGACGAAGTCAAAAGAGTCTTCAAATATTTGAAGGGTACCTTGGATTATTATTTGTGTTATCATGGTAATTTGGTTGGAAACATGATTTTCTTTGACATTCATGGTTATGTGGATTCAAACTAGGTAGGTGATATTGATAGAAAAAGATCCACCGGTGCTTATATGTTTACTTTATTTGGTGGTGCAATTAGGTAGATGGGTAAGTGATAGGATGTGGTTGCTTTGTCCACAACTCAATAATATTATATGGAGATTAATCATGCTTGTAATGAATCAATTTGTCTTAAGAGACTGTGTTCAGATATTGGAATAAAACAAGGAGAAGTGATAGTCATAGTGCAATTTTCCTTGCTAAGAACCCAACATTTCATACCCGGACCAAACACATTGATGTTTAGTATCATTTTGTTAGAGATATGGTTGAAGATGGAAAGCCAAAGCTAGTTAAGGTATAAAATTTGATTAATGTTGTAGATTACTTAACTAAGGTTGTGAGCACAAAGAAGTTGAGATGGTGTTCCAAGTCTATGGGCCTCATGGCCCATAGCAATTAATTTATTGTGTTGATACTCCCTTTTCTCTTGCGAGGTGTTCAACAAGTGGGAGAATGTTTGGAAAATGGTGTCTCAACCTTGCAATTACATGAGGTTACTATTTATAGTAAGTTTTTATTTGAGCATGAAATGGTGCAAAATTCTCCCAAAAGCTTTTGGCTGGCTAGATAAGCATATCGGTCAAGTTTCATCGTAAGATCATAACTAGTTTTTAAGGTATTAAAGTTTCTATTTTGGAGGAATGCACTGAAAGGTTTAAATTTAGTTTTCATGACTTTAGACTCTCTAAAATTCCTTTAAAAGTGGGTGTAAATGGCATAGCAGTTTATGAGGTGATAGAGCACTTCACGAGCTTTTCAGTGCTTCAAATGGTTTATCAATTAGACACATGGTTCACATGTTATGACCTCCAGTAGTTTAGACTCTTGAAATAGGAAATATATAATGCATTAGACAAATAAATGAGATATAAAAGGAAGGGACACATGTTGATGTGTGTTTTGACATGTCATAAGGCATCTAGATTGGAGATAAGGCCGACTATACTTTACTGGGTGGTTTTAGCCCATGGTTTTGTAATATCATTTGATGGTTTCTTGTATTGTATCTCCTACATATGAGGTACATGAGATAGAGGTTGTTTATAAGAGTCTTATGGATATTGAGATACCTCTAAATATCTGATTAGTGGTACTCCCGTGAAGAGATTACTCTGCAAGTATATTGTAGTTATTGATTGCTGAATAATATATTGAGCTGCTTTTGAAGTGTGGGGTTTTTCTCCCGAAAGGGTTTTCCCACATAAATCATTGTGTTTTGGC
Source organism: Cryptomeria japonica (assembly GCF_030272615.1). Classification (NCBI taxonomy): domain Eukaryota; kingdom Viridiplantae; phylum Streptophyta; class Pinopsida; order Cupressales; family Cupressaceae; genus Cryptomeria; species Cryptomeria japonica. The sequence goes on from NC_081409.1 coordinate 733,549,289, forward strand.
ATCAATGTTATTATGTTTATTTTTGTTAAGTTTTCGTAATGGTTGTAACATCTATAAAAGTTTTTTCATTGTTCTCTTCTCAAGGTTAGTGTAGTAAGTTGTTCCACTACTTAACTTCCTTACAAGAGCTATTTTGATTGTAATAATGGATCTACCTCTAGATAATTATTCATCATAAGAAGAAGTATCTGACTAACACCTCTTCCAAGGGTAGAATGTTAAATAAAGCTCTAATTTAAAATATTATTATTATTATCTATTTATAGTATTTAGATATATATTATGATAAGTACTAATACATTATAGTTAATTTTTAATTGCAAATCTTTTTAAATTCATACACTAAGTGACATACATAATGATATTATAAGTATTCCCTTTCCATAAACATAATTTTATTTATTTGAACTAAATTTATTCTTTTTCTAGGTATTTGTTTTGAATGAGTATAAAAAATAAAAATAAAATTGAATTAGTAGATCAAAACATCAAATAATTTGTTTTGTCAAAATATGTTTATAGTACAATTATAGCTATTCCATATTAATTCATTTATAACTATAATTATCATTTCTACCAAATGATTATAGCATTAAGCTTGAAATTTATTAGATGCAACAAGTACTTCATCAAGTTGATTATGGTAAGTAAAGTGACTCAACTTGAGGATTTGATGATCATGTTTGCTTCCACAACCAAGGACCTAATATAATGCTCCACTACCTCAATGGTTATTCTAGAATAGGACTATAGGAGTGTTTGAAAATATTACATTATAGGTTAGATTAGATATTGCATTAGAATTTTAGTTAATGATTAATTGTGGGAATAATCTATAGGAGAATAAAACTATGAAAGCATGTATTAGACAATGATTTGTTTATTGTAGATAAAGTCACTAGATGTGTTGCAAAGAATGGTTTAATGATTCATTCTAGTAGCAATAGGATTTTTTTTTTTTAAATATTGAAATTAATCATTTGTAGTGATAAAGAGAACAATGTCTAATAGAGACATATTATCCAAACAATTAGCACTATTAAGAAAAGAAAGGTATCAGGTTAGAGGAAAAATAAATAAACACAAGTCTATAGACTTTAAAATTACAACATTGATTTAGTACATGAAATAAATTGGTGCTAAAAAAACTTACAAATTTCTTTATAGAGATTGTAATATTTGAGTACTTCTCTATTTAGACTAACTTCTATTATTGATCTCTACTATCATTTGAATGTAAAATTTTATTTTGATTTCATTTGGATGCAAACAACTTGGATGTGGATTGATTCTTCAGATAGACTACATTGAAAATTAATGAGAGGAAAATAAGGATCTATACCAAATTAGATGGGATTCTTTGTTGATAGGGTGGATTCATATAGTATTCTATTTCGAAAAAGTATCTTGCTCAGATTTTTTTCTGAACAAATTTAAGGGTGGTGGTATAATGATATAAGAACTAATAGATATTTTTTAAATACTATAAAATTATTCATTAATAAGATCATTCAAAGAGGTGGTTAATATGATAGGTGAAGGAAAATTATTGTGATCTATAGTGTGAAACCTTTTCATAGTTCATTATTATGTGAATTCATAAGATTAGAAAATAAATTTTGAATTTGGTGGGTTTACAAAGTAATAACTTTGGGGTTTATAAGGAAATTTTACAATCTTGGAAAAAAAATAGAGGAATAAGGTGTTATAAGGATGATCTAGATCGTATTTTGAAAAGTGCACTGTCTATTGTGTCTAACACCTATTATTTATATGGATAAATATTGTTCTCTTTTCATGTATGTTACACTCAAGTGGACTTTTAGTGTTTTAATTCTACTAATGACAATTAGAGTTTAACAAGATCTTATCAAATTTCAGAGGAAATGGAAGCATAAGAACATCTATCATCTAGAGATATCTTTTTGCTAATTAGAGTTTAACAAGATCTTATCAAATTTTGGAGGAAATGGAAGCATAATAACATCTATCATCTAGAGATAGCTTGTTGCTTAGGGGTGATTTATTCCATGAGAATCATATTTTACAATTATGTCCTCCAATAAAAGTGGGAGCTTGGTGTCATTGTTGTCCCTAAAGAAAAGCATTGGACTGGCATAATTTGTATTCATGAAGAAAAAAGGGGGCAAAGTTCCATCTTGAGATTGCTTATGAGTGTTCCTAATGAAAACAAGGGTCCTAGCATCTTTAGATTATTGTGATTGTATCTATTATATTAAAATTTAGTTGGAGTGTTATATAATAGAGGAGTGATTTTTTTCATAGAACTAGATGAGAGACATGACATAGTTAGAAGATATGTGGACTCTTGGATGAAAGTTTTGATCTCATATCTAGCACTAGAGGAGGCATTTTGACACACTCAAAGGAGATGTGGACTTTTAGAAAAAAGTTATTATCTCTTTATGCAAGGAGGTTGGGTATAATTTATCTTCTCTCATGTTGTGCATATAATTTTTAGTTGTACAATCAAATTATCTACTAATGGTCTCATTCTAGTGTTTCTTGGGTGAAGGAGGAGGACTGGTGAATGCATTTCATCAAAGTCTCTAGAAGAGTTGCACCCAACTCTTGAAATGTTTAACTCATTTTTAGATTGATGTAAGAAGGGGAAAATGTTGGTAAATCTTACATCATAGGTTAGACTAAATAATAAATTATAATTTTAGTTAAGGATAAATTGTAAGAATTTATTCCCATAGATTATTTATATATGGTAGAATAAGGCTATAAAAGATGCCATATTTGAAATGTATTATCAAATTTAAAGAATAAATTTTGAATATCAATATATGATTTTTATATTTGTACAATTTTGTACTAATCATGTAAATTTAAAATCTTCACAAACCTAAGGAATGCATATCATTCTTTCACAAGGACATTAAATACTCTTTTTTGTATATAATATTAGTTCCTGAATGTTGAAACTTCTATTACACCTACTGTCTGGAAACACCTCACACTTAACACCATCACAAGACCACACAACAACATCTAAACATTCACTTATGGACCATCTACAATATATTCACTACTTAAAGTGACATCAATGACAACACCAGGTAGATTGACATCAATAACTACACAAATCAACTTAACTCAAGTTTCCAACATCTACTCCTTACGTTTCTCTTAATAGGGTTTATAAATTTTCCCAACTATCATGACTTTCCTCCAGCCCTATGGGTATGTGTGCGATCATGGTGGGCCAAACAAGCCCTTAAGTGGCAATGAAAATAAAAAACTAGAGCTAGGCAACTTGGTATAAATTTTTTGAAAAGTTACCAACAATATTTCAAAAATATATAAGAATAGAATCTATAGAAAAATTGAATCTAGTTGCTAAATACTATTTGTTTTCTTAAAAAATAAATATATTTGAGAAAAAAATAAAATTTCAATGCAGTAGTACTAAAATTTTAGGAAAAAGATAAGAAGCAGGTGTTTGTCTGACCCCCTTGACCACAATCGAATCATAATAATTTTTATAAGATTTTAGATATAAGTAGAAGACTCTTGTCTAGATGTGACACATATTTTCTTGTATATTTGTTTGAAATAAATAATTAATTATCATTTTTTTTTGCTATAAGTTTTAAAAAATACAAAAACTTGTATGTCTGACAACCATAACTTGGTCAAAACTATGAAATTGATTTATTTTTAATCCTATAGCATATGAAGCATAGAATGTGACACATGTTTTGGATTCAAAAAATGTCATACCGTTTGAAAGTTATAGATATTTTTCAATCAGCCTATCAATCAGGACTTTAGTTAGAATATCGCCACTTTTTGGCTCCTCATGATCCTACACATACCCCTATTTTTCTCTTACTATTATCTACTCATTCAACTTACCCATCATGACATAGCTTTCATCCATCTCCTACCTTTCTCCTTTATTCTTTTTAGAATTTCATACTTCTTCCTACTTGCAAGCCTTATAGTGATTCCCCAACACCATGACTCCCAACTTATTCTATGAATTTATTAGCATCCCCAAATATTGAACTCTAATATTCCCACTAGTTTCTATGTTTCATTCCTAAGTCTACTCTAACATAATCTAAAATACCATTAATGGTGTGTTTTGAATTAGTAACTACTGTAGAAGGTATTTTCCTATCTAGGGAAAGTATTCTATATTATTTTATTACTATTCCAAGTGCAATTCTTTTTTTTCTTCTTTTAATTCAAATTGGAAGTTGAAGACACTTGTGCTTTATTTATTCCAATGGTTAAACCCCTCTCCCCTTGGTCCTCACCAATCTTAGTCCTAATTTTGAGTAGGAACCTAGTTTTGACCAAGGATATTCATGTTAGCAAAAGTTGGCTATATTATAGTAAGATTCAATCTACTCTTTAGTCACTAAAATTGAAGAAATACTCAAAGCACGTGTTGTTTAGATCTTTATATCTAAGGATGAAAACCTTTAGATTTGTCGAGAACTAGGGGATGATTTATAGAACTAGAGGATGGAATCCCTTTGATGCATAAGAACAAGGATGAAAACCCTTTGACCTAGTAAGACAACTTTTTTTGGATGTTGATCTAGAGGAATTTATTGTTGAAAGTCTGATATACATCATGCTAAGTATGTTGGTAGACTATTATAGGAAAGCTATTTTTTAAATTTTATTCCAAGTATTGTAACCATTGTGCTAGTCATTGTAGCTACTATTTAAAGGATGAATATGGTATTTTCATTTAATTTTAAACTAAATAAGATGAAAACCATTATCTGATAAATAAGAAAATGACCAATATTTGAGTGTCATGAATTTTTCTTTTATGTGATTCATGTTATAGTAAAACAAGTTTTTCTTGTGATAAGATAGAGTCATTTTATGCTAAAATATATTTGAAAATTAATATGTAACATTATTTTCATTACATGACCTAATTTAGTTTTTTTTAAGGCCAAATTAGTCAAATTCTTTGATTATTTCAAAAATTATTACATACACATTTTTTTTTGAGTTGTTTATTAGAATTAATTCAATATTTGCAAATTTTAATGTTTCACCCTTTCATTAAACAACTTGAACTTTGTAAAATAGAGAAATATGTCCATGTGAAAATGTTACTCAAAATATTAGATTTTTCTTTTTAATCTTGCATTGTAAATATCAATGAATTTCACATGTTCATATGAATGCAAATGATCATTCCTTCAAATATTCTCACTCTATTTTTACTCTCATTTGTTTGCAACAAATGAAGTTAAATTTTTAAGATTATACTAGAAAAGAGATAATAATTGAGAGAAGTCTTGTTGTTCATTTTTGTACATTTATTTATTATTTAACTATAAATTATATTATTTTAAATAGATTTGGCATACAAAATATTACAAAAAGTTAGAATATATTAAGTACAATTTTATTATAATCATTTTATATAATGAGGATTTTTTTCTACCATCGCTTATCCTTTTAATCAAACACTATATCAAATAACTTGTAAAAAATTAAATATATAATACTATACTCACAAGAGTGTATGTATACAACAAAAAGAAATGAAATTTAATTTATTTATTTATCATACTTTAATATGAAATCTCAATCTAACTTTAATGGTGTATAATAATATTTTATAGTATATAATAAATGCTTCAGTGTATATATATATATATATATATATATATATATATATATATATATATATATATATATATATATATATATATATATATATATATATATATATATATATATATATATATATATATATATATATATATATGATTTTTCATTCACTTGCCACTGCCTGCTATCTTTTGAAAAATGGCCTCCTTAAAAAGACATCCTAGATCAGGCCAAAAAATTCATAGAATATGGTGGAAAAGCAATATAACAACAGCCATACCAACGCTATGGTAACCTCAATGCCAGAGCATAGCACAATCCACTTCTGGTTGGGGAGCACCACCATATACCAAATTGAAGCACACTATTGCCACCCATAGATTCATGCTAATCAAAAGCTCCATCTTTGGAGATAAATGCGACACAGTGGCCACAATCATACTAACCACCAAAGAAGCATGAAAAGTTACCATGTTTGCACCCAAAAATAGGTTGAAACCAATGGTGTTACCCAAAACGGCCATTCCCAGCTCGCTCACACCTCCAGGGACTTAGGACATGACGATGAAACTTCCTCCTGAGACCACCAAATCCAGTGTTGCCTGAATAAAATATTTACTATTATTTGTAACAAGAGATTGATTTAGTTAGACATCTGGTGCCATCGACTGTTTAACTTATCGGTTGTATCTGGGTTTATCTCATCAGACACCACAACATGCTCTCAAAAGAACAACATCAAATAGAATTTTTTTAAAGATCGGTCAATTTAGTTTTCAAAGGAATATTTGAAAAAAAACATGTAACAGAGGGGGAGAATGATGAACATTGCTACTTGAAAGCAACAAAAACTTGCAATTGGCTGATCTATAAGTAGTCAAATTTAGCAAAAAATTTTGATGATTAAGAAAACATGTGTAGTCTCAAATCAATATTACGAGAAAAAAATGAAGATTACCTGAACATGGGTAGGTTCATTAGGACCAACAACCCTCCCTCTCTATATGCCATTCTTAGTACAAAATAAGCAAAATCTTTCCTTTTATTTGTTTTGAGTATCTTGATAGGATACCCATTCTTAGTATCTTGTTTTGAGTATCTTGATAGGCTACAAAACTTTTCAACCAAAATTTTAGCAATAAGACATTGATTGAGCAATGCCAACTCTTTGTTCAATTGCTAAAGATGATAAAGATGAGACCATTGCTAAACAAATTGAAGATTCGTATGAACAAGAAAATGGAGAGAAATTCTATTATGGCAAAAAATCTATTTGACGCTCTCAATTCTATTGGAAAGAATACCAAAGAAAGAGATAAGAGAGCCACTCGAAGAGTGATTACAACCTCCTTAGTAAGCCATCAATTGAGGAAGGCTCGTCAAATGAGACAAACTTGTGTTGATTTTAACATAAACTGTAAAAATTTGGATAGAGCACTTGCACAAAGACAAAGCCTTGATGATCCACTTCAACAAGATACATGGGCATTTGGTGGGAGGCTTCCACGTGTTGATAGAAAGTCGATTGAAAATGTGAACGAAGATATTCAACAATTTTGGCACTCTAATTCTAGAGTGTCACCCAATGTAAAGGATGTTTTGAAATTAAGAATTGGCAACCGAGACCGCACACCGCATCCCGAACATTTCTTGGAATCAAGCCAAACAATGTTGTACAAATTTTTTTGTGAATTACATCCAACTTTGCAAATATCACAAAGAGCCTTTGAATCTTTGAAACCATTTTATTGTGTTCCTCTTAAGATTCGCAATACCTGTTGTTGCAAGTACCATGTGGAGTTTTCAATGTACCATGAGCTTTTATGTCATATTCTTTCTACGATGCATACTAATGAGATGTTGCAGGAGTGTGGTGCAATGTTTTTTCCGAGATCATCAAGAGACTTGCAAGATCTATTTTTATGCCCTAGAGATGACGGCTCCTATTTCTATAGAAATTATTGTTTGAATGAGAAGTGCTCAGAATGCAGTGGGTTGTCATTTGAAGTTTGTTTCATGTTTTCATGAGGGCAATGAACACGAATTTGAAAATAATTATGTTGAGAAAGAAAGATACGAGACAGTGAAATATACTGTGAAGAGTGGAGGTGAAGGTTCTAGATGTGAATTAGTCTCAAGAGAAGTGAGTATTGCTGATTTTATTTTGGATTTTAAGGAAAATCTTTTCTACAAGTATGCAAGGCACACCCATAGGTCTCAGTGGTTGGATCAACAGTTCAGGATGTGTAAGAACTCTTTCTTGATTGGCAGTATTGTATCAGTGGTTGATTTTGCAGAGAACTATACATTGCAACCATAGAATGAGGTACAGTCTTAGTACTACAATTCAGTCCAGATTGCTATTTTTGTTCACATTACATATAGACATTCTCTTGATACTACAGAAGAGGACATGAAGATAATCAGGGAGTATCATTTTTATATGAGCGATGATAGATCACACTCCTTCGAGTATGTGCAACATTCTTTCGAGAATTTTTTTGAGTTCTTGCATGAGAAAGATATTGCAATTGACCGACATATAATATGGTCAGATAACTGTACGAGTCAATTCAAGAATGCGCGTATGTTTTATTGGTTGAGTAGAATGCATGGGGAGAGGCGTATACCTCATATTTGGTGTTTTTTTGAGGCGGGGGATGGGAAGGGAGAGCATGATGGAGCAGGTGCATGTTTGAAGAGAGCTCTAGTTAAGGAGCAATTGAGGATTTCAAGTGCAAATTTCTCTGATGCACGTTCTATTGTTGATTGGTGTAGTTTAGCATTGTCACATGGAGGTACTCTTGATTCAGCAATGAGCAGATTCTTTTGGTTGGCTGAGGAGGGAACAGTGGGAGATAGATTGGATTGTCAAACAATTAAAGATTCTTCAAAGATGCATTCATTTCTTAGCTCAGATGCAAGTACATGGACCATTTAGACACAAGCGTTGGCTTGTTTTTGTCAGAGTTGTCTTTGGTGTGATTGGAATTAGTGTGAGTCAAGTGAGTGGGTTGATACGTGGGTTCCCCACTATCTAACTCCTTTATCTCAAACAATATCCTTGTCAAATGATGACATGGAAAGTTCACTTGAGTATGATCGTCTATCAGATCGTGTACAACTAGGACATGTTTTTGCAGTTGTTGCACCGCAAGGGAATGAAGAGAGATCAGAATATTGGTTGGAACGATGTGTACAGGGAAAACAAAAGCTAACACAACCAGTGACAGATGATGATGTGTTCACATATCCTACAGGTTCAGTTGTTGTTATGGGAACTTGGTTGCGCACATACATGATTAGAAAGAATGGCATACCTGAATTTGAAGACTATGAGAGACACAAAACCATTATAATGTATTCACACCTTATTATAGCTACAAATGTCAAGTTGTTGAAGCATCAAGCAAAACCGAAGACCAAAGAGCTATGGACAGTGACTACTGCTGATCATGAAGCAATACTGGATACTTTTAAACAAAGAGATGACCCTTCAGGCCCACTTGAGTAGTAGGTCTTTAATGGTGCCTTATTTTTTTATCATGCATTTCATTTCAAACAATGATCATTAAACCTTAATGTTCAAGTTTGTTACGTTTATATTAAGGATGTGTTCAAAATGCAGGTCTATTGATGAACATTTTTTTTTGGCAACACGGTTTTTGCATGCACATAGCGAGTACACTCGATATAATTGGAAGGGACGTATTTTTGCAACACGACTTATTATCATGCATTTGATGAGCTTTACAATTTTTGTTATTAGAGAACACTATTTGATATTTTTTTATGATATAATTATCACATAACCTTTATGCTCATGAAGGTATTTTTTGATGATATACAACAGTATCACATTATGATTTTTGCATCAACATAGTGGGTTCTGTTGATATAATTCGAAGGGACGTATTTTTATGGTATATGATCCCACCTTTTCATTTATTTTCATCCATTTCAGTTGAAGTGATTATCATAAATCTGTTATGTTCATCCATGCATTTTATGTGTAGACAGGTTCATGCTAGATCATTCGTTGTTGACGAGACCCTCTCTTGGTGATGGTACATATTCCTTTGTGCATTAATGAGATTAAATTGTGGGTCTTGTTGTATTTATTATCATGAAGATGATTCAAATGCATGTGGCCAAGACACATCTGCAGTGGATCAAATAGTCATGACAGATGATCTATTGAATCAAACATTTGACATTGATAGTCAGGTAAATAGGTTAATGTTGGGCCTTCAACATCAACACCTACTAGTCAAAGTGGTCATCAAACTTTCACTCAAGTAACCTTTTCTATTTTTATTCATTAATGGTTTATAAAATAAAGTCAGTTAGATTTTGGCAATTGAATAACATTGTTTCATTTTCAGATGCTAACATCAGATGCACCTAATATTCTCTCCACAATAGAGCCTGGTGTTCTCTAGCAGTAGCATCTTTGATGCTTTTGATAGTAGTATGAGTCAGATTAATAAATTTCTAATTTGATGCTTCCCACAGGGCTTTGCAACTTCAGATTGTGAGTGTGCCCCTGTTACAAATGAATTGTACTCTAATCGACATAGATGGTCTATGATGGCTTTTTTGTAAGACTATATGGTTTTATTACATATATTGTACTTTAATCGACATATAACAATATCCAAGTGGTGGTTGGCATGAACTTGAATATGGTAAGTTGTATGCATCTTGAAGTTGAATATCATATGTTGTATACATCTTGAAGTTGAACTTTGATTAGACTTTGTCAGCATTTGATGAATCATAAATGTCATTTTATTATTAATCTTGTGAGTGTGAGGTGTAGGAGTAAATATCAATTACTTTGAAAGTCATGGATGGTTGTCCTCATATGATAACCACCAGATGGTTGTGCCTTATGAAGAAAAGCTAAACAGATAATAACTAATTGAGAACATCAATTCAAATCCATAATCTAGAGGATACTAATAACATATCTTTCTATATTTATTTTTTCTAATAATGAAACAGGTAAAACTGTATTGAGATAAAATGAAGCCTTTCTCTCATATGAAGATGTCACATTGGCAAATTGGTCTTTATTATAATACACAAGACATAAGTAAAATCAAAATGCTCTCAGGGTACAGTTTTGGACTTGAACCATATTGCATAAATCTCAAGGCTTCAACTTGATTATCATTAAAGGTTTCTGATTGTTTACAAAATATCCCTTCATGGATGTCACATGCGTAGGGTATGACCCCGAGCGTTGGATTGAGTGGGGGGGGAGGGGGCAAAGCAGGAGCATGCGTAGGGTAATTATGCCTAACTGGACATGTCGGAGCCGATGGTTCATCATTGCGATGAGCTGAACGAGAAATCGACCAGGCGACAACATTCCATTGAGTGAGACTGACGATTTTTTCGCTAATCAAAAAATTGCTTCCCTAATAAAACCGTAGGGAAACTTGAAATATCGAGATAGGATTTTGTAGGGACCCCTCTCGTGGCCCCGTAGCCTCAAACGGATCATTCGCAGGTGCCATAGATTTTGAGTTAGGGCTTGTCAAAGTTTGACAATTTTGAGCACTTAGGGCGCTCAAGAGACGACGCCAGTAGGGTATGACCCCGAGCGTTCGATCGAGTGGGGGGGCAAAATAGGAGCATGCATAGGGTAATTATGCCTAAATGGACATGTCAAAGTTGACAGTTCATCATCACGATGAGCTGAACGAGAAATCAAACAGGCTACAACATTCCATTGAGTGAGACTGACGATTTTTTCGCCAACCGAAAAATTGCTGCCCTAATAGAACCGTAGGGAAACTTGAAATACCGAGATAGGCTTTTGTAGGGACCCCTCTCATGGCCCCGTAGGTTCAAATGGATCATTCGCAGGTGCCACAGATTTTGAGTTAGGGCCCATCAAAGTTTGATAATTTTGAGCACTTAGGGCGCTCAAGGGACGACGCTAGTAAGGTATGATCCCGATCATTCAATCGAGTGGGGGGGGAAAACAGGAGCATTTGTACGGTAATTATGCCTAACTGGACATGTTGGAGCCGATGATTTGTCTTTACGACGAGCTGAATGAGAAATCGACTAGGCCACAACATTCCATTGAGTGAGACTGACGATTTTTTTGCCAACCAAAAAATTGCTGCCTTAATAAAACCGTAGGGCAACTTGAAATACCGAGATAGATTTTTGTAGGGACCCCTCTCATGGCCTCATAGGTTCAAATGGATCATTTGCAAGTGCCACAGATTTCGAGTTAGGGCTTGTCAAAGTTTGACAATTTTGAGCACTTAGGGCGCTCAAGGAACGACGTTGGTAGGGTATGACCCCGAGCGTTCGATCGAGTGGGGGGGCAAAATAGGAGCATGTGTATGGTAATTATTCCTAACTGGACATGTTGGAGCTGACGGTTCATCATCGCAATGAGCTAAATGAGAAATCGACCAGGCGACAACATTCCATTGAGTGAGACTGACGAATTTTTCGCCAACTGAAAAATTGCTGCCCTAATAAAACCGTAGGGCAACTTGAAATACTAAGATAGGCTTTTGTAGGGACCCCTCTCATGGCCCCGTAGGTTCAAATGGATCATTCACAGGTGCCACAAATTCTAAGTTAAGGCTCGTCAAAGTTTGACAATTTTGAGCACTTAGGGTGCTCAAGGGACGATACCGGTAGGGTATGACCCCGAGCGTTCGATCGAGTGGGGGGGAAAAATAGGAGCATGCGTAGGGTAATTATGCCTAACTAGACATGTCGGAGCCGATGGTTCATCATCACGATGAGCTGAACGAGAAATCAACTAGGCGACAACATTCCATTGAGGGAGACTGACGATTTTTTCGCCAACCAAAAAATTGCTGCCCTAATAAAATTGTAGGGAAACTTGAAATACCGAGATAGGGTTTTGTAGGGAGCCCTCTCGTGGCCCCGTAGGTTCAAACGGATTAGTCGCAGGTGCCACAGATTCTGAGTTAGGGCCCGTCAAAGTTTGACAATTTGTAGCACTTAGGGCGCTCAAGGGACGACATCAGTAGGGTATGACCCTGAGCGTTTGATCGAGTGGGGGGGCAAAACAAGAGCATGCATAGGGTAATTATTCCTAAATAGACATGTTGGAGCTGACGGTTCGTCATCGTGATGAGCTGAATGAGAAATTGGCCATGCGACAACATTCCATTGAGTGAGACTGACGATTTTTTGCCAACCAAAAAATTGCTGCCCTAATAAAACCGTAGGGAAACTTGAAAAACCAAGATAGGCTTTTGTAGGCACCCCTCTTGTGGCCCCGTAGGTTCAAATGGACTGTTTGCAGGTGCCACAGATTCCGAGTTAGGGCCTGTCAAATTTTGACAATTTTGAGCACTTTTGGTGCTCAAGGGATGATGCCGATAGGGTATGACCTCGAGCATTCGATCGAGTGGGGGGGCAAAAGTGGAGCATGCGTAGGGTATTGTTCATTAAATGAATTGTATTGTTTATGAATTGTATTGTTCATTGAATGAATTTTATTGTATTGTTGATTAAATGAATTGTATTGTTCATTAAATAAATTGTATTGTATTGTTCATTAAATGAATTATATTGTTCATTATAAAAACAACACTTACGATGAAATGAAATGAATTGTATTGTTCATTAAATAGCCATTATTAACCATTGTTAATTATTGGAATGAAGATTAAAGATTTCCATGATAACAGCACAAACAGATGAGCAACAATTTATATGATCGAATATCAACTTCTGTATATATAAAAATGTCGAATGATTACAAATGTATGTCCATACACAAATATGGCATAAACACCAACTGAAACAAAATGTATGTCTAAATATGTGAATGTATGTCCATATAAAAAATACACATGCCAACTAGACATGTAAGCATCCCAAAACTATCTATAACATCCTAAGCTGCTGATGGATCATCAAAATCGATCCTCTTCGCCACACTGCTTGGCTCTGAAGGATCCTGCACAAGAAAAAAAAACCACGATTAATATCAGTTATATTATATAATTCACATTCAAAAAGTTAACATAAAAATGAACTATTTAATTGAACTATTCATGTTTACCTCATCTCCACATTTTCTCTTCATCTTTGCAGGACTCTTGATGTATGTCTTCGGTAGAGGAGGTATGTTTTGAATATTTTCATAAACAACCTACATATGTTTAGAAACATGACATTGATACAAGTTAGCATATAATTGTCACTGATAATAACAAATTATATCTACTAATCAAAAAATAAAATAAACACACATCTACTCGAGGCATCTCTTCTTCTTCTTCAGGTATACTGGGTGTAGTCATCAAGGATGTGAAGCCAAGGATTCTCTGTATATATACACAACAAGTATATGAAACTATCAATCTATGTCTAGACATGTATAATCACTATAAGTTATTTAAACTATTCATTCAGTCATATTTGCATTCAATTACCTTTCCCTTGTCTCCAATTGCACTACCAGATCCTAGATCACACTACACCGCACTCGTGCTGCTTGTGCCCTACAAGAGTAAAATATTATATACATGCAAGTTACTACATAATCTAATTAATACAAATATAAATGATGAGCATGTATGTACAATAAAATACAAATGACTAGGTGCAATAATATATGTACCGTCAAGCTATCGAGGCCAAATGAAATGGCCGACAAGGTGCCCTCCTGAAGCTGTCTCAACTCATCCTCGGTCATCAATTGTTAAATAGACCATGTAAATAAAAATTAGTACTTAATATTATCTAATTTATAAATATTTTATTAAAATATAACATGAACTGTGAAAACACAAATTTTACCAATACATCATCAATGTATGATGATGGTGCCTCCTCGCCTCTAGCATGTGAGGACTCCCCAGGGTATCCTCCAGTCTGTGTAATAACCTCTAGTGCATCATGCATCTCATGCACCTCATAATTTGCATTGTCCACAGCAGGATCAACGGGCTGCCCAACTGGACCCAAGCATACGTGCCCACACATGACACAACTATGTGGCACACATATGTGTGGAGCCGAGGATGACATGTCAGCACCACCCGATGCACCGCTACCATAAAAAGTAGGCTGAGCTACTGACGTAGCCTGAGAAACCAAAAGGCTACTCAAAGAGTGAATAGCCGATATGGTCCGTGAAGCCACCTCACAAATGATATCAGGATGCTGAACTGTAGGTGGGGGATCAACAGGAGGAGGGGGGACATATGGGCCCTGGACTACTCTGATTGCCCTAGGTCTATTTTGGGGCATACCTAAACCTACACCTTGGAAAGGTTGGATGTCAAAGTAGTTCACATGTTTCTATAAAACAAGCTCAGCATACAATTTTTTTATGAAATAGAAGGGGATATCAAGATTATTTTTGGGTGGTTTGTCGAAAACCATCCACCAATGATCCCAAAATTTTTTCACAATCCCATCATTTGTGCACCATTTGATAGAAAGTTTTGTTTTTTTGGGATCTACAAGCTGACCAGTACGGGGATTGACAAACAATGAGGCAATTTCAGCTTTGGATATCTCAAGATCCTTGATATCCTTATACGACAAGCCATCTGCATATTTTTCCTTCATAGAATATCACCACAAAAGGGCGGCATCGTGCTCCTCAGTCATGGTTTCCATACCTTTTACGATCGACGTGAGAGGATCAAACAATGGGTTTAAACGAGGGATCCTACGATATACTTCTGCAATCCCCCTCAATTCATTCAAATTTTGTGCAATCAAATCTTGAATTGAGGGGGGGTTTGGCAAATGAGGCTTTGGTTGTTGCAGTTGTGGTTGGTCAGTGTTTTCATTGTTATCTCCCATTTTTAACCTAATTGAATATAAACAATTAAATTTAGTTAACAAATTTAAACAATTAGGTATTTGATTTTAAAAAAACCTAGTTTTCATGAAAAAAAACCATATTTTCAATGAAAATCAAATAAACATTCACAAAAAATACAAAAAATGAATGAAAATGATTCAAAACGACAAAATTCTTACCTCTAAATCAATTTTTTAGCAATTTTTTTGGTCAAAAAACTGGATATCGGATTTTGACAAATTCGTGCGACCCGTGAGTTAAAAATGACTCATGGGACTGTCGCTGTCTAAATATAAAAGTCTTAGAAAATCGGATATCTGATTTCAACACTAAAATTATTTTTAAATAACATATATAATATAATAATATATTATATAATATAATAATATATTATATAATACGTATTGTATTATATTATATATATTATAATATAATATAATATTATATTATATTATATTATATTATATTATATATTATATTATATTATATTATATATAACATAATATAATATTATATTATATATAATATAATACAATATTATATAATATATAATATAATATAATATTATATTATATAATATAATATTATGTTATATAATATAATATTATGTTATATTATATTATAATATAATATAATATAATATTATGTTATATTATATTATAATATAATATAATATAATATTATATTATATTATAATATATAATATAATACAATATTATATAATATATAATATAATTTAATATTATATTATATAATATAATATTATATTATATTATATATAATATAATACGTATTATATAATACGTAACATATAATATATATTTTAAATTAAAATTACAAATAAAAATCAGATATCCGATTTTATCCGATATCTGATTTGCATAGGTAATTACCAAGCCAAGGTGTACTAACACCTAGGCCAAGCAAAAAGTCAACACGAATTTTTGCGTTTTTAGGCGAGTGAGGAAGGCTATTGTTTTCACATCACCACTTTTTGGCCCCCCTTGATTCTGCACTAACCCGACTATTAGTGCTATTATCCATATCTATGGTCATCTCTCTTTATGCTGCACTATTATTATTTGAAAGATATTGAATAGGGTAAGACTTTATCTCTAAACTCGATGTAAACCATCTTTGTTTCATTATTTCCCTTGGATGCTATCTAGTTTCTCTATGAATACACTACTTAAAACTCAAATATGAAAAGTTTAACCCTTACAACAGAAACTAACAAGATTAAAAACTCTAATACCATTATAATATCCTAATCAAAATACTAATGTAAAAATTGATTCTTAACCTTATACAAACACTTATTATTTGGAACATTAATACCATATTCTTATATTTCAATCAAATCTTAAAATTGAGTAAGATACAATTCATTATTTTATACTAGCAATGTCATTGTACTTTGCAAATAGAAAATTACATATACAAATATCAAACAACTTACTATTAAACATCAACAAAGAAATATGATTAATGATATCTCTTATCATAATAATGGTTGTATTAAATTCAAAATATTTTGCAACATCGCTAATTACAACCAAAAAAAATATACTCATACCAATAGAAATAGCAAAAGAAAACTAGTGAACTAGCAAATAATTAAATTGTAATACAACCTCTAATATAAGATTGTTCTTCACAATCAATAGGGTTTTGATCCAATGATTTCCATTCTCAAATACAATTGCTCAAAATGATTCATGTAAAGTTATTTTGTGTAAGTGGTAGATGATAATAATGAATAAACATGTTTGCTCTTTAATATCCTTCACAAACAATAACAAGTCAAACCAAAGTGAAATTGTAACTTCAAATTTGAACAATGAACTTAGGTGGGAAAAATTTTACTTTTGAAAATTTAAGATTCTAAAAATAGGCCATTGATTATATTACATGTGCCATAAAGTGGGAAATAGAATGGTAACAAAGGTGAGAATATAAGGGATTAGAAGTTAGAGATACATCACTTGACTTGAACACTTCAATTCAAAATATTAAGAGTTTAGAAATGGGTATGTCAATAAGGACATGTTAAACATTCCAACCTATAGCGTCATAAAATTGCGACCTTGCAATTTTGAACCACATTTGGGTCTTCGCATTGATGGATGAATCCCTAAGACCAATTGGAGACCCGAAACATGCTCATGCCACCTGAAACTTGCATTTTCTTGCACCCTGCACTGTGTGCTCTCACTTCTTATCCTGAATTAGGGTGGATAGGGGCATGACACCTTTGTCCCCCCTAGGACAGGGACATGGTACCCCTATCCTTGCCCTATTTTGGGCCCCCTTCATTCATATTGTGCATTGGGCTTGTCAATCATGAGCCAATGGCGGCCTAAGATGGAAAATCAGTTAAAAACCTCTAATTGGCAAGTATATAAGGAGCATTTCCCCTCCTATTTGCATAAGTTCAATAAGCGAAATCGAGCATATGAGATCATAAGGCAAAATTACAAAGCAACATTGTCATCAAGCCTTCAAGCACCCCTTCAAGTATTGAGCATTTCAAGTCTCCTTTCAAGGATAGGTGTTGCATTCAAGTCAATGATTCAACCATTGAAGAGCAGATCTCTTTCAACATTCAAACATTTAGTTTCACATATCCTTTCCAAAACCTCTATCAACATTTTAATTGCATCCTCTTTTGAGGTTAATTCTACTTCAATTATTTCCTTTCATTTACTTGCAAGTATTTTTCATCATTTGGTTAATTCTGAATTGGGGTTTGACCTGA
Organism: Cryptomeria japonica; assembly: GCF_030272615.1. Taxonomy (NCBI): domain Eukaryota; kingdom Viridiplantae; phylum Streptophyta; class Pinopsida; order Cupressales; family Cupressaceae; genus Cryptomeria; species Cryptomeria japonica. The sequence goes on from NC_081409.1 coordinate 733,567,501, forward strand.
AGGAAAACCCCCAGTCCCAACAATATTTCCTCTCTTTTCTGTGTGTAGGTTGCAGGTGCGTAGTTGTAATTGCAAGGTTAGGCTTCATTTTTGGAAATGGAAAAACCCTTTCGGTGTGCGGATTTTTTGGAAGACCAAGTACACTTTCAACCCGGTCCTAGAAACTTTCGCTCAAATTTGCATGGGAGCTTCGTCTCAACATTTTATTGCTAATTCTGGTAGACAGCTTCATCCCGCATCTCTATCTCAAGATATAATCATTTCTTTGTCATCTTCATACTTAGTCTCAAATTGCTTAATTCAACTTGTCCATTTTAAAAGAAGGTTACTTTAGTTTTTAAATTCATTGTCAATTCATTTAGCATTCAATCTCTTTCCATTGAGATAGGGTCTAGTGAATTCAACACCCCCTCTTTTAAATGTAATGTGCATGAGAAGTTGAAGGGAATCCTTTGTGAAACTTTGACTCCTTTCTTGAGGAGGGTAAAACTTTCTACCTGATCTCCTCTCATCCTTTTTCACCCCATTACATTTTGGTGAACCCCGACATCTTACATGCTTGACATTAAAAACTATTGCATATTTTTCATTTACAAGTTTAATTTTCTTGCAATTTGCAAAACTTAGTGGTTAATTCAATCAAACCCTAGTTGGTAAAATTGAAATTGAACTTGTGTTTTGCAAAAATTCCTATCTATTGTTTTAGATATGAAAACTACATTGCTTGTCAAATTCAATTTCTTCATTGTCTTGTTCAATTTGCAAATCAATTTTACAAAATTAAGTGGTTAGTTGTCAAAACCCTAATTTTCAAAAATCAACTTGAACTTGTACAAAAATTGGATTTACATTTAAGTTTCAGATTTGGAACTATTTTCAGATTTGTCTTCTTGCCTAAAATTCAAAATTTCAATTTCCCTCCTTTTTCCAAAATTCAAAATTTCAATTTCCCTCCTTTTTCCAAAATTCAAAATTTTAAAATTCAGTGGTTAGGTCCTAAAGCCCTAATTTTTAAATTTAATTGGATTTTGTGTAAATTTGAATCAATTTCAACCAATTTCAGTTTTCTAAATATTATTCAAGATGGCCCTATCCATTAGGTTTGACCTTTTTCAAATTTGTCTTATTTCAACCAATTTCAGTTTTCTAAATATTATTCAAGATGGCCCTATCCATGGGTCTTATTTTGACATTCAAACCTTAATTTCTCCTATCTAAACTTCTTAAAAGCAATCATTTTTTTGGGGTTAGCTCTAAAATCACCTTAACTTTCATCCCTGAAAATTTTCAAAAAAGTTGGGTGGACCAAGTGCACTTTTCGACTTGGTCCTCGACTTTTTTCTCGAAAATTTGGGAAACTGTTATGTCTGTATTTAATTGCTTAAATCTAGAAAATTGGTTGATTTTGTCAAATTTTGATCCTTCTAAAATAAAAAATACTTCCCAATTTCAACATCACAACTTTCAAGGAAACCATTTAAAATTAAGTGTTCAATTATAATCTGCCCTGATTTTGAAAATCTTAATTTTTTCAATTTTAATTTTGAAATTAAGTGATATCCCATTGGCCCTAATTTTAAAATTTCAATATTTTTTTTTTATCATAAATACCCTTGTCCTAGGGAGACAGAGGCCCCACGCCCCTGTCCTTGCCTAATTCAGGACAAGAAGTGTGAGCATGAAGTGCGAGGTGCAAGAAAATGCAAGGTTCAAGTGGCATGAGCATGTCTCAGGTCTCCAATCAGGATTAGGGATTCATCCACCAATGTGAAGACCCAAATGCAGTCGAAAATTGCAAGCTCACAATTTTATGATGCTATACAACCAAATACAAAAAGGGGAATGGGAGTAGCATGGAAGGAATGATAATATGGAAAAGTCCACAATTTCAATAAAAGGAAAGGAAGAGAGGACTTGGAAGGAAAGACATACTAGAAAAGGTTATCCTTGAACCACACACACTAAGAAACATATTAAGCCTAGAGAATGTCAGTCAAGTTTGAGTGTTTAACACTTTTAAGACTAGAAGTCAAATCTTAGTGTGTGTGATTTAAGTCGTTCGAATAAAAAATGGAAAACATGTAACAAATAGAAATAAGAAAGACACATGATTACATTTAAAATGTATACAATTGGAGTAGTATTAGGATGGGTGACCTCCTGGGAAGGCCCAATGCTTCACCTCTGTGAGCATCACCTAGACGCAATGAATGTTGAGTGTACCATTCATTCTCATGAGAGATGGGTTCTTTTGAACCAACACTCATGAATCATGGTTCAATTAGTTTTTACTCGAAAACTACACAATTGAATCTTGATAGCAGTATCATAATTTGACTTGCTATGAAAAATATATCCCACTTATCGTTTGATGAGCTAAAGGGCTTTGTACTGAATGGTTCATAAGGCACAACACTTAGTAAAGGTTTTGTGAATGGGGTTGCAAGCTGAGTGTGCTTAACCTTGGAGGAAACTCCAAGGTTAAGTGTTCTCAAGTTGGAGTAGTATTGGGATGGGTGACCTCCTAAGAAGGCCCAAAGCTTCATCTCTATGGGCGTCATGTAGATGCAATGAGTTCTAAGTGTACCATTCATTCTCATGAGTGATATGTTCTTGTGAACCACTACTCATGAATCTTGGGTCAATCAGTTTGACTTGAAAACTACACAATTGAATCCTCATAGAAATATCATAATAAGACATGATGATTTATGTTTAGATACATGCTTTCTTTACTCATTTCAAATTTGAACTTTTTTGAATATATAATTTTTTTATTGAATGACCATAAATGCTCATTAAATTAGTCTACATTTAAGATATTTTTAAAATAAAAATTTACATTTTAAAAAGTTTTTGATTAAATATGTTTTATATTAATTTGAGATATATTATAATATAAAAAGACTATAATATTCAAATCCAAATATCTAAACAAGATAACGCCTTTTAAACTCGAGACTCTAAGACTAAACTACCATGTGCATTTGATATGTTAGTAAAACAAAACCCAAGTGGGTGGAGAAGCATAATTAAAATGTGGATGTGGCAATGTTCTTTATTTTATTTCCTCCACGGTGGGGACGATAAAAGAATCTTTTATAAATTAGAATGCGCACTCTAAGCAAATCCTAGACACCTTTCGTACGAACTACTTCAATCCGACTGCTTCAGTAAAGGATGTAAATATAAGAAGTCGGACTAAAGTAGTCCCTACGAAAGGTGTCTACCAAAGGTAAGGATTTACTTAGGAGCTAATTTGCACTTTTTTCTATAAGTGGAGAACTATAAGTGGAGAACTATGGAAGCTAGTGAGACGTAGGTAATAGATTTACACTACCGTTTTCTCCTAGTTTTTCAATATTTTTCCTTTCTAACGTGTTGGGTGTTTTTCTTTTACTGTGCTAACACTCCAAATGGGCTAGAAAGAGGTTAGGATTAGGAGGTTACGAAAGGATAAGGTTAGTTAAACCTAGGATTGAATAAGAAGAATGAGTTCCTGATCTGAATGATCAATTGACGGCTGCAGACGTCCGACCAAGACAATTTGATCGAATTTAGTTGCCCAATTTGACTACGTAAAGTAGCTTCGATTTTTTCCCTATTCGATCACTTAAAGAGCCCACTCCAGTTACTTTGTGTTCATTTCTTTAAATTTTTTGTTGAAAAATACGTGCTAGGAGGATGAGGGGCGGAGGGTTGTTGAGCCTATATAACGTGCTATGAGACAGGTGAGGTTACATAACTTGGCGTAACCTTCGACCATTGGTTTTTTGTGCTAATTTTTACCCCGTAAATCCCCTTCGATTCCATCCCCTACATTTGATCACTCAAGGACCAGCCGGTTGTAATTTTTGTTGCTTTCAAGTAGCGGTGTTTGTTAATTCCTCACTCAAGTTACTTGTTTCATTAAAATTTTCATGAAAAATACTTGGTTTAAACACTAAATCGGTCGATCTTGAAAAAATGTTTTTGATGTTGTTCTTTTGAGAGCAGACTATGGTGTCCAATGATCTCGAACGATCGATGGTATTAAAACCCCAAGAGAGCAATCTGGAGTCGCAAGTAATAATAGTACGCTCACTGTGGCGTCGGTGATCACGGCAGCAAGCTTCGCAGCCATGTACGCAGTGCCCGGAAGTGTCAACAAGGTAGGGAGAGCTTTTAAGGACGACAACATTTCTTTCATCGTGTTCGTGGTCGCAGACATGTTACATGTTTCGTTGGTTATTGTTATGATTGAGGCCACTGTCTTGCATTTATTTGCAATCATCTCTCTCTGGGAAAGAACAGTGTTATTCGCTTTGACTTTCTATATTGGAGCCTTTGGGGTGGTGCTCGTCATTGAAAATGTGAAGCTCAACGGTCATATGACCATTCACCTTCTCTCAGTTATTCATTTCATAATATTGAATACAATTATATAAATGGTTGTGTGTAGCCCATGTATGATGTAGATTGGATATTGATTAAAACAAGTTATCCCTGCTTGAGAGTGGACATAGCCTTTATGGCGAACCACTATAAATCTCTTGTTTCTCGTGTTCTTGTTGTGTGTGTTTTTCTTTCTGCTGTGTTTTGTATTGATTATATATGTTTTCTCCACTCGTTTTAATTTAACAATTGGTATCAAATCGTAGGTGAAGTTATTGAGAAGAGATGGAAAAAGATGAAGCTGATTATGTCATTCACAAATTTATCGGTAATTTAGACTCGGAAGGAAGTGAAGTTGTATCAGCATAAGCTGAAACAATCCGCCATGTACATTGGTGGGATGGGTGGAAAAAAGAGGAGGTTTCAGCTGAAGAGGAGGAGGATGCTGGATATGTTTCCTTCTCGACTCTTGAGGCATATATCAATAGTTTTGACTGAAAAATTGATGATGTCCCTGTGGTGAAGGGGGATTTCGGTGGCTCACAATTAGAAGCAGAAATTGTTGAAGAAGTAGAAGAGTTTGAACAAGTTTAGGCAAGTAAAGATGAAATTGAGGAAGATGAGACCAAGAGTTGGGAGGATTATCAAAGAACCAAATTTTGAGGCTAGAGGAAAATTTATGGCTCATGGAGCAAATATATTTTCTGGAAGATGAAATGGAATATTTGCACTATCATTGAGAGGTGCCTTGCCTTGGCTTCATATGATGGTGCCTTGGCACGAAGAGGGTTAGGTTTTACCTGGAATGAGCTCACCGCTTGGAGGTGTGGAGATTTCTTGCCTTGCGGTTGAGGATGTTTAACTTGCAGTGTTCTGGATTCTCTGTAAATAATTTTCACTGGGGTTGATATGGATAGTGCATAGGTAACTCCCAAAATTATAGTAGGAGGGAAAGAGGCTAGGATTCAAAACCTCAATGTAACACCACATGAGGAAATTGAGAAGAAGATGGGGCCTTTGGATGATTCTTTGGAGCAGAGCAAAGACATGCTTGCGATAGAGTCACAACAGATAAAAAGAGCTGATATTGATAATCTATTTTGTAAATAGAGCAAATTAAATGAACGAGTAAGTGAAACACAAAAAAAGAAAGTGAATCCTCAACAACACTCCGTTGCCTCCATTGGATTCATGAAACATGCCATGACCATGACAAAAAAGATCTTGGAAATAGCCACGAAGAAGTCTACATTGAGCCCTAGGGAAATTGTGTGCGTGAATGTGGATACTCTAATGAATTTTGTTAGATCTGATGGATTTAAGATATCTTGATCATAGCTTTTCATCTGCAGGCAAAGGGATTGTGGATGAGAAGTTAGGATCAGGCTCACTCATAATGTTGAACCACAAGGAGAAGGAAATTACCAATGCGCTTGAGGTGTTTTTGGGGAGGGATGTGAGGCATGGCGAGGATAACAAGAAGTTGCATCTATTTAATACGTCGTCAATTTCTTTGGCTATGGGGCTTAGAAGCCTAGGAAAAAGGATGAAGCTTCCCTGGAAGGGTGCAATCGGCATGAATTGTGCTAGTTTACCTAAAGAAAAGAGCAAGGGTTTGAATGAAGAAGATTATGCAAATTCTTCTTTCGCTATTTGCAAGGAGCTTCTAAAGTGGGTTCTACATCTTTATATTAATTATTACTTGTTCACCTTAGGGGAGACCACAAGGCTTGCGACGATGGATTCGAGAGGGACCATTCTAGCCAGATCAACGTTTGGGAGAGGTTGGGGGATGAGGTGAATCAAGTGCTCCTCAATTTCTTAGAGATGGCTAGACAGATTATGGCGGTGGAGGCTAAATCATATGGTCATGCAGACTATTTTGGAAGGGATCATTATTAAAGTTTCTATGATGATCATTATAGATGTGTTTTTTAATTATAAGTTTGAACCTGTAGAAAATGCTATTCCTCATTGTGGATTAATGTACAAGTTTGTGCCTGAAAGAGTAGTAGGTGAGGATATTTTGAACTTTGATTTGAGTTGGAGAAGGTTTATCTAAAGTGTTCGTGAACAAAAAATTGCAGAGTTAAAATCTTGTAGGTTGGGTGTTATGTGAGTTTAGAAATGGAAGCAGGGATGCCATGCTGCATGGCTATATCAGTTGGCCTTCACGAGGGAGATTGTTGGGAATGTGAAGCCCAACAGTCACATGAGCATTCGCCTTCTTACAACTATTTGTTTCATAGCTGAATAGAATTATATATATGGTTGTGTGCAACCCATGTATGATGTAGATTGAATATTGATTAATACAAGTTATCCCTGCTTGAGAGTGGACATAGCCTTTATGGTGAACCACTATAAATCTATTGTGTCTTGTGTCCTTGTTATGTGTGATTTTCTTTCTATTATGTTTTGTATTGATTATATATGTTTTCTTTGCTCGTTTTCTCTACTCATTTTAATTTAACACTCCCCAACCACCACCACTAATGACCAACTTCATTAACAATTTTCAAAGTGGAGAGAAACATTCAACTCAACAAAGGGAATATGTTATCACTTCAAGATAAACATCATTATGAATACATTAAAAAAATGACATGTCATTATAAGGGATATTTATTGGTACTAGTGGGCCCTTATATACCTCAACCACCAAATTTCTAAGATGCATGCATTGACATTGTGACATCACTATAGGAAACTCAAAATGATTTAATGATAATGAAGGTCGAGGGGTGGTTAGATTCCCCATTGATGACCAAAGAAGTGGGATATGAATAATGGAAAAAGTTGTTAAAAGACCATATTTTTCAAACCAACATATTTATTTTAAAAATAAATATTAAAAAACTAAATAGAAGACACTACGATTAAATAAATTTAGATATATCAGCATACTTCAATGGTCATTTCACATTAATGAAATCATAAATAAGAAGCTCAAAATACTTTTTTAGACATTGAATAAGTAAATAATTTGTAAACTAAGTAAATAATTTCATAAATACAACCATAGAATTATAATATATCATGAATTAGGGAAAGTTGTATTGTTAACATTGATTTCCATACATCTTGACATAGACACGTGTATATCTAAATATGATCTCGTTATAGTGAGTTATACGATAGTATAAGCAATATATAAAAAAGACTCAAAGATATGGAACTACATTGAAGTGTGGTTACAAATAATGCCTATCAAAAAACCATTGGCATTAGCTATTATCAAATACAGTACACAATTAGTTTAGTGTTCTTTAAAGCATTGATACAAGAAGACAACTTTAAAAAAATTACACAATTGGATTTAAGATTACTTAAAATCATAAAATATTATCTCCAAACTTATTTTGGTTCCTTGTTCTTTAACTTAATTTTGTAACAATTTTTGTGACAAAATTATTTTTTTTTAGATTAATTTTTTGGTAGAAATATTTATTGTTAATGTTGTATATGCAATGGTTGCTTGAGCTATCTTCATGTATAGAAAATAGTAGAGGTCATACCATCTTCATATGTTAAACTTATTACATTCTCCTTGACAAAATTTATACATTGTGCGTCATATTTCTACATAGTTGTTTACCATTATATTGGCTTTTGTATGTTAAAGACCATGATGTGGCTTAGACAACGTGTGCAAAATATTTTGCAGAATATCTCAAAGAAGAGTGGTCACATGGAATGAGATAATTGCACAATATGCACAACATATATTCTTTACATAGAGAGAAATATAGGATGTGATAATTAGAATTTAATGAAAATATGGTGTAGGGTGAAAATTTGTTTTTCACCAAAATGTAGTAAAACCACTAATTTTTCTTAATTGACCATTACATTAAGGAGGAAGATAATCTAATAGATGTAATCTCTCTAAGATTAAGATTCTGATCAGAATCTTGGCTCCTTTTAAATGGGGAGTTTTCCTCCTTAGAATTGAATAGATTTGAATTTGTTAAAGTTGTTAAAATTAGGGTAAATTTGTGGATATTGAAGAGATCGGTCATAAATAGTGAGCTGAAATTATCACTTGGAGCCACAAACCTAGATCTAAGCAATAGATGAAGTTTCAGATCCATTCCTAGAAGTTCGGCCTAAATTGTCAGGACAATGGTGGTGGTCGCCCTAGTCCTCCAAACTTTTCATCATCCAAAAGGAAACCTATTCGCTTAAGTGAATAATGTCGATCCTCCAAAACACAACTCTGTACCTATTTCTTGAACACAAAAAAAGGGGAAATTGTTGGGAATACGGGTTTGCCTAAGTCAAAACCTAATTTATGAGTTAATCTTAAATTAATAAATGAAAATACTGAAATAAATACTAGAAATATATACCTTAGATCTGCAATTGTTGATAATGATGCTTTTCTTCTTGAATGTAATTGTATAAAATGACATGAACATGAGAAAACCCAAATCACACACACATGCTTGCATATGAATGATGTATTTTTTCTCCACAATGGTTGAATGAAGAATATGCACCTTGAATATCTCTGAAAATGCTTGATAATGAACACTTTAGGGATGCAAGAATGCTAGGATATGTCAACTTATGATGCTTGGATGAAATTATGTTGGTCAAATGTCTTTATATAGGGGTATATTGGTAATTTATCGATTAGGCCAACCTTCAAAAGTCTTGCGTAGCCATAGAGATGAATTCCTGCCTAAGAGATAAGACTCATGCCCTAATTCAAAATTGGGCCCCACTAAGAGGGAACATGGTGCTGGGCGCCATGGTTCTTCTTAGAAAGAGACCAAAATAAAGCCTCAAGGAGAAGGGTACTCCACTAAGGAATCCATCAGTGGGTTTTCGTGGCATCAAAACTGAAGAATAGGCATAAAACGGACCTAGATAGGTGATGAGGGTAGGACATGCTAAAGTGGAGGCACAAACATGAGGTGTAAATTGGATCGGTGACAATTTAGAATGGTACATAGGGTAAATTAGTTTATGTGATATTTAGATTCCAACTTTAAATTTTTCACATATAGAGAAAGAGAAGTTTTCTAAATGCAATGGTTATTGGAGTTATCTTCACATATAGTGAATAGTGAATAGCTATCTTAAACTTATTTCATTCTTCTTCACAAACTTTATACTTGTACATCATATTTCTTCATAGTTTTGTACTATTGTACTGCATCTTGTACAAACTAAAAACGAAGATGTGGAGGAATGGACAAGGTAAATGAATGGTTTGATAGAATGCCTCAAATAAAAGTGGTCTCATGGAACGCAATACTTAAATCAGAAAATGGCACATGAACTCACCATTTTTTAGAAGTTCGGAAGTTATTTCAAAAAGATTGTCAATTGAGGGAGCGAAATGGCAGTGTTGGAAGGTAGTAGGATTGATAGTGGCGATAGTAGTAGGCCTACCGATGTGCGAAATTTTGGCGCTCAGGCCACAGAGGTTGGATCTTAGAGTGATGAAGCAGATTTTGCCTTTCCCATTGAGACAGGTAGATTGCAATCTACTCAGAAACCGGTTAATGCTAGGAAAGTAGACATGTTCCAGGGTAACAGATATTCCAGACCGCAGATAAACTATGGAAATCCATATTCAAGTGGTAACCAGTGCCCTATTGACCCACATAAATGGAAGGAAAATGGTTTCATTTGGAATAGCAAAGGTTGGTTTTGCAAGGCTAAGCATCCTGCTTCCGAGGCCCCCCGAAACTGGTATCCATCGCCTGAATTTGGCATCTCCGGCATGGCAATTGAGAGAGGCAATCCTAATTCTGATCCTTTTCTAGTTCCTCTGAAAGCTCATGGTAATTTCCAAATGTGGAATGGGCGCTTTGGGCAAGATAACTCAAGGGCGGACCATGCCAGGTTTTGGAGATCCAACTTCCATCCTAAAAATTGGAACCCTTGGTCGAACTGAGAGAGTTACCTTGACTTTCGAAGATGGACCTTCATCCCTCAGTGACCCCGTCATCCTAAACCGGTAAGAAAAATCTCAAGACCTACCATCTTTTTGGATGAAAATAAAATCAATTCTGCTAGGTCAAGTTTGCTTGAGTTTTGCCTTTTCATCAAGTGGGGTGGTGGAAAACGGGTTAAGGACAACTTTGAATCCTGGTGTAGAGCACATTGGGGAAAGGATATTAACATTAATATTTTCCCAAATGATTTCTATATGATTGATTTTATGAGCAATGAGGAGAAATGGCAAGCCAAAAATAAAGGTCCATATATCTTGGATGGCATTGAAGTTCACATCATTGATTGGTAGCCCAATTTCAACCACCAAACACATGTATTATTGGACAACAAGGTATGGATAAGATTGTACAATTGTCCCTCAGATTACTAGCACATTGATGTCATTAAGGATACATGCAAAAGCCTTGGCACCTTTGTATCGGCTGATGACATTTTGGAGGATAAATTATGGGGAAGCTTCCTCAGAATTTGCATTAGCATAGATCAAATCACCAAGATCCCCGATGAAGTTAAAATTATTGGTGCTGGGAAGATCTAGATCTAGAAGATTGATAGAGAAGATCAGTTGCATATTTGTCCTAAATGCTTCTCCTTGGACCACACCGGCATTAGTTGTGATGTTTTGGCTGCGATACAATGAAGTTATTCCTGTATGCAATTTCCTATTGAAGAAAAGCTGCAATCAGAACCTCCTATCTCCACTGATACTGGGGAAGATTTTTGCAATGAAACTCATGATAATGAGAATGTTCCATTGATGGAGGCAACTCCTTTTAACATATTTCCTCCCTACTCTAGTCAAAGCGAGAGCCATCAAGATCTTCTCATGGTTCTGGAAAAGACTAAAACCTTATAGGCGGATATTGAATCCAAGTTAGTGGATTCACTTCCACCCTACCCTCTTGTGCCTAGGAATCAACTGGTAATTGAAGATGGCAATTTCCACACTCAGGGTATGGAGGCTAGCACTCTAGGGGAGATGTGAGGGAAGATCTACTCATCGATAGGCATTGAATTTGAAGATGGTGAAATTGAATCCTCCTCCTCGAAGGGGGATGAAGAATTTGAACCTGACTCTGATCTTATATTGGAGGTTACTACAAAAGGTTTTGGGAAGTTAGATTCAACTATTGACAAACCAAATTTTAAGTCAAAAGGCGTGCGGGGGTGCAAATAAAAAAAATTATGCTAGCAGTGGCTGGTGCTGCCAGTGGTCAAACCAAACTTAATTTAGGGAAGGGAAATGCCCCTCCCCAAGAGCAATGAAACTCTTATCTTGGAATAATGGTGCTTGATTAAGCGCTAAATTGATGAAACCAAAGGAGATATTTGGCTACTACAATAAACTAAATGGAGTAAGGCTAAGACTGATGCTAAAATGAGAGTTTGGAAATAATGGAATGGGCTATTTAGGCAATCAGATGGAGCCTCTGGTGGCTTGGGAATCATTTGGAATCCCATGAATGTTAGGATCTGTCTTGTTGGGGAAGATAAGTATTGGCAACATTGCCTGGTTACTGTTATTGGACGGAATGAGAATTTTAATCTTTTCAATGTGTGTGGACCATCTTCTGTTGGTGATAAATGTGCTCTCTGGGATCTCTTATCCATCAAACTGAATAGTATTACCGATGGCAGTTGTGTGGTAGCCAGGGACTTCAATGTGATCCTTTCTGGCACTGAGAAAAGTGGGGGTATTCAGAGGATAGGTACGTCCCAGAAGGACTTTTTGGAATTTGTTGAGAAGAATCACCTTCTAGACATTGTTCCTAAAAATGGAGTTTTCACATGGACGAACCAGAGAGTGAGTTTTACTAATATTGCTGAACGGCTTGATCGGTTTCTTGTTACTGGTGAGTGGCTAGGAAAAAATATAGCTTTAGAGTCGTCGATTCTCCTACTTATCGGATCAAATCACTACTCAATTTGTCTGGAGGTCACTATGGGTCAAGCGGACAGATGTACTCCTTTCCAGTTTGATAAAATGTGGTTTAGAGTGCCTGAGCTATATGATCTTATATCTGTTTGGTGGAATGAACCAGTTTTTGGGAACCATTCGAGATTATTCATACTCTATAAGAAGCTCAAGTATATTAAGGTTAAGATCAAAGAATGGAATAAGAGCCAATTCAAGAATATTCATATGGAGAAATTAAGAATTAAGGCTGAACTGGAAGAAATAACCAACTCTGTTATTACTTCAAGAATGAATGAAGATTTATTTATCAAAGAAAATAAGTTCTCAAATTTGATCTTAATGAAATCCTTCGGTGTGAGGAAATCCATTGGCGTCAAAAATCAAGGGAGTTATGGCTAAAGGAAGGTGACAAAAATACCAAATTCTTCCACTGGTCGGACATTGCCATTCGAAATAGAAACAAAATATCAGAGATTATGAGACCGGATGGAGTCACTATCAGGAACTATGAGGACATTGCGCAAGAAGTTGTAAGATTCTTTGATTCTTTGTTGAATGGTGATCACCAGATCGATCATGAAGCAAGAGCCATAATTCTTTACTCAATCCCATTCATAATATCTAATAGTCAAAATTCAGATCTCTATACTCCTATTTTAATTGATCAAGGAAAACTACCTTCCAATTGAAACCTGATAAGACTCCTAGCCCTGATGGCTTCCCTACTACTTTCTTCGATCATTTTTGGGATATCATCGCTTGAGATCTACATCTTGAAGAATCAAGAATGAAAATGACTATGCTAGGTGCTATTAATCACACCTTTTTGACTCTAATCCCGAAGAAGTAAAACTCGCAACAGATGAGTGATTTTAGGCCCATTGCTCTATGCAACACGGTCTATAAGATTGTAACAAAGATCATAGCCAACAGATTGAAGTCCCTCCTTAAACACATCATATTAGATGAACAAAGTGGTTTTTCCCTTGGAAGATCCATTGTGGAAAGCATTATCATTGCTCATGAAACACTTCACACGACCAGGAAAACCAAGGATTGTTGTATGATTTTAAAATTGGAAATTATGAAAGCTTATGATATGGTGGATAGGGATTTCTTATTTGATGTTCTTAATAAATTTGGCTTTTACAAGGAATGGATCACATGGGTTACGAGTTGTCTATCCTCCCCCAAATTCTCTGTTTTGGTTAATGGCTCATCTCATGGCTTCTTTTACTTGACAAGAGGAACTCAACAAGGTGATCCAATATCACTATTTCTGTTTATCATAATGGCTGAAGTGTTAGGTCGATCAATAAGAGCTCTTCAGCAAGATGATTGTTGGATTGGAGTCAATGTGGCAATAGGGGTTGAAAAAATGACTCATTTGCAGTTTGCCGATGATACCATTCTATTTGGTTCAGCTTATAGGAGGGAGGAAAGAACAATTAAATCATGACTCGATGATTACTATATGGCTTCTGGGAAGAAAATCAATTGGCACAAATCTGAAGTGTTTTTGGTCAACACTCCAATTAACTTGCAAGGTGTATTATCAAGGATTCTTAATCTTAGAGTTGCGAATTTCCCAAGGAAATTTCTTGGAACCCCCCTCTTCATTGGCAGTAATAGAACTCACTATTGGAAGCATCTTATTGATAAGTGAAAATCCAAGCTTGCAATTTGGAAAGGCAAGTGGTTATTCTTTGCTGGGAAGCTCACTATGACAAAATTGGTCCTTTTTGCGCTGCTGTTTTTTTCCATGGCTTGCCTAAGATTACCAGTGGCAATTGAAGATGAATTGATCTCTCTAATGAGAAAGTTCCTTTGGAATGGTTCAGATGACAAAGGGAAATTTCCTTTGGTAGCTTGGAAAAAGATCTGCCAAAAAAAAAAGGCAGGGGGTGCTAGCATTCACCAAATCTTGATTATGAATTTAGCTATGGGTGCAAAACTGGTTTGGGAAATTTGTAGTGGTGGGAGGCAAAATAGGGCAAGGCTTCTGAAACATAAATATCTGGACTCCTTGGAGCCAAAAAGGATTCTCACTTTAAACAACCCCCATAGAGGCTCGACTATCTGGAATTTTATTGTGGATAGCAGGAAAATCATAAGTGATCAGGTTACCTGGGATGTTAGGAATGGTAGGGATGCCTCCTTTTGGATTGACTCTTGGGTTGGTGAAGATGCCCTATGTCTCAATCCCTCTCTGCGACCTATTATGGCAGAAACTTGTCACCTTTGGGGGTACAATATCTGTGATTATGGTTATCATATCCAAGGAAACGGTATTGCTAAATGGAAATGGAACTCCTTGGATCCCTTGGACTTGGATCGACATCAAAAAGACTTGTTTGCCAACATTCTCAGCAAGAGGTTTATTTTCCCTTCCCCTAAAAAGGACATTATTAGGTGGTGCAGTTCCTCTGATGGTAAATACAAAGTATTTACAAATTGAAAGAAATGACCATAGACAAAACAGATTGTCGTGTTAATCTATTTTGGCATCGACACCTCCTTCCCAAAGCATGCTCTTTTGCCTAGTTGGTTTGTCAGAAAAAAATCTTAAATAAAGAAAGACTCCATTCATTGGGTATCAATGGACCCAGCAGATGCACTTTATGTCTAGAGCAAGAAGAGACTGCGGATCATCTACTTCTCCATTGGAAATTCTCCAGCCACTGTTGGTGGCATTTCATGGGAAAATTGACAATCTTCGACCCATTCCCATCAGGGCTGGATAAGTGGTTCTCGCAATGGCCTAAACTGGTAGGTAAGGCTATTTTTGCTGACTTGCTTTATATCTTTCCATCACTTCTGATTTGAGAAATTTGGGAAGAAAGGAATCATAGAATCTTCAAGGGTAAAGTGATGAGCTTAATGTCTCTTTGTGGGAAAATTGAGAACCACCTCACTGACCTCCTGAATGAGGCTTCTCAATCCAAATCATTAAAGAAAAATTTATACATGGACTGGGATTGTAAGATTAAGATGGCTCTTCCAAATCTACTCATTCCACCACTTTTTGGCTTGGGAAGCCTGGTGGATCAAGTCAATCCAATAGTGGGGGTGAAATGAGATGCGCTAGAGGCTGGGTGGAGCAAGGTAAACTTGTATGGTGCTTCTACAAGAAATCTGGGTCAAAGTGGTATTGGTTGTATTTTGAGGGACTCTGATGGTTTCTGTATACAAGAAATCTTTGAAAAGATTGGATTTTCTACTAATAATGAAGTTGAATTCAGAGCGGCTTTAAGAGGTCTTTAGTAATAACATCCCTAGTTGGTGCCTTAACCAGTGGCTTCAACCGATTCTGGTGCTTTTAGCCACCTTTGATGAATTTCCAGTTAGCCACATCTATAGGGAAGGTAATGGTGAGGTTGATAGACTCTAAATTGGCAGTAGCCGTTGGTGACTCCCCCTTATGGCATGCTTATCCTGCCAAGCAATTTGGTTTCTAGTTGAGCTTATCAGTAGTGGCTTCTATTGATTGTCTGCTCCTCCTAGATGATGGTTCTTTGTTGGGCCGGTTGGTGTCATAGTATTGCCTCCACCGGTTCTCATGGTATCCTCACTATTTCATTGAGGGTGGTGCTCTTTGGTTGGGTCTCTTGATGATGCACTCTTCTCTCTCCTTCCAATTGAGTTTCTCTCTGTATTAATCACCGGTTGTGGTGCAAACTGGTGTATTGCTCCCCGGTTGCCGCTTTACTCCCTCTCAACCTAATGGTCGTGGTTTCTGGTGGATAGACTAACCGACTGACTTTATATCCTATTAAGGTTTCTTCTTGTCATCGAGATGTGACGCATTGCCGCCATCATTGATATGTGCTGGTTTGGGCCCCATGGCAATTGGATATAAGTGTACTTTAATTAATATCTAGTTACTACTAGATCCTTTCAAGATTTGTTTATGATCACTTGATGGTTAAAGTCAGTCGACATTAAGTTAACGAGCTTTGGCTCAGATGTTGTTTGGACACTGGCATTTCACGCATGTGTGTATTCAATTGGCATGAACTACTTGCAGGGTTTTGTATTCTGTGGTTTGATGTATTTCTATTTAACAATGGAATGCCCTTATTTTTCTAGCAAACAATTGCTTTCCTTTCTCGGTGACTTGCTATGGAGAGCCCAATTCTCCTTGAAGCTACTTATCGCCAGATGGCCTTCCTGAGCGAAATCACAGACAAACGTATGCAAGAGGTCCTCTTCTCTCGATATCCTCTTATTCTTCACAGCCTTAAGAGGATTTTGGGAAAGGAATTCCTTATGGCTTATCATAGGTACAGAGCCAATGCCGATATCCTGACATTTTTTCTTGCAATGATAATATACATGGGTACTAGCAAGTAGAGAGCAAAACTGTTAACTCAAATGATGTTTAAACATTGGCTGTTGGGGGAAATTGATGCTGTATTGGACAATATTGATGCCAATCTAAGAATTCCGCTTCCCCAAAATTAATATATGTCCTTAGGCAATGGGGCAGAGGTGAGGAAGATTGTGATTGTTAACTCCCTAGATTTTAATACTCTTCAAGAAACCCGACCTGTCATTTCCAGGAACATTGAATTCCTACTTAAAGCAACTGGCATACAAAATGGCTTCACATCGGAATGGAGGGAAAAATTTCTTCGTGATGAAGAACTAGTGGGTGCTGATGATTTTGGGATTTTGGAGAATGGAGACTTGCTGGTTGGTATTGACTAGGGGTCTGGGTTGGGTGAGGAGTGGTTCCCAAACAACTATCTACTCCCTAGGGAGAAGGCAGAATCGACAGCTCACTCGAACTATGGTACTGAATGCCCTATTGTCCTGGATGTGGCTCATGCTCTTGTGGATGGTGCTTCTGAAGACTCCCTTTGACTCCGGTTGTCATTATGCTCTTCGGCTTCTCTAATTTTGTTATTGTCTGTTTTTGTTTTAAAACCTCTGCTATCTACTTCTAAGAGGTTAGTATCTGTTGTCTTGTACTCATCCAGCCTTCAGTGCTGGTTTTTCTTTGTTTAAGGAATAAAGCTAAGGTAGGGGGTTTTCTTCCTGGTTCTTTCCCCCTACCGCTCTCACTAAATCAGGTCTTGTATTCTCTTTTTTTATTAATACAAGGGTGCTGCCCCTCTGCAGCTATTTAATTATTAAAAAAAAAAAATTAAATCACAAAATATATTCATTAATAAGGACTTAGAAATTTTCAAGCAAATACCAATGATTGATGAAAAGTTGAATCCCACAGCCTTTCCTAGCTATACTCATACCTATTGGGAGATTTCAAATAAGGGATGTGCATCTATCATAGCATAAAGGATTAAAATGAAAATTGAAGAACATGAATTAATATAACTTTTTTTTAAGAATGTAATAATTGCAAGGTCACTATGAATTACATCATCATTTCTTGCTCAAAAAACTACTCTTGGAGTTTTGTGTAATAACTATGTCCTCATGGAGTTCTCTCTTGCGGTGGAAAGCCTAGACCTATAATTGATCCTCTACATGTCATATAGTAGCATTATTTGCCTTTCACATATATGTACTGAAATTCTAAGGAAATTGAGCAATTGTCATGATTCACATTTTATCTCAAAAAATGTGACTTTGGAGTTTCCCTTTCATGTTTAAATTCGGTACCAATTTAATTTCTAAAAAGATTGAAATTGTTCAAAAATGAATAATCTAAAATCTTCAACACAATATTGCAAACCTAAAATATTCAAATCATAAATTAAATGTAAAGGAATAATAAAGGAGAGAGGTAAAACTTGAAGAAGTGACCATTTACATTCATTCTAACATGTGGAATTCAAACAAATTTATGATATTTTTTATAATTGTTCTTCTAATAACAATTTGATTAGCCTTTTTGCAAGCACATATTATTCATTTGAGAAACTCCAAGTGGTTTAATCATCAACAAAATTATAGTCTTGATAATAAATAAAATCTATAATTTAAAAAAAAAAATTATTATATAAGAAGGTAGATAGTCCTAAACCAAGAAAAACAAAAAGTTACAAAGTTAAATCTTCAGGCAAAGAACAACCCCCCATAGGCCAAACGAAAAATAGAGTCCACCCTTTAAAAATAATAAAAAACTTTGATCATTTTGTAGCTATTTTGGCACATCCTAACTAACTTCCAACTTCTATACTAATCATCCCATTTAAAAACATCATCAATAATCCTACTACTTAAAGTATTACTAAAAACACCAGTAGTGAGCATATTGATAAGATTTTTATTAGTCCTATAATAGTAAGAGTTAACATTAAAGGGTACACATACCCAACATAACATCCTTAAAATTATCATCAACCAAAAAGAACAAAAAAATGAGAATCAAAGAGAAGCTAATCTTTCTTGAGAAGGTTCCAGTCATGTTGGAGTCCCCCAAGATTGCATTCCCAAGTGTCATCTTCTCCTCTTCGTCGTCCACAACGTGCTCCATCTGACCCAGCTTCTTCTTGTTCTTTTTAATCCTCCCATGGACCAAAACCGTGCCCAACATAGCACTCTTCATAACCCCATCCGTAATGCAGCGAAGGAAGCTTAAGGAATCACACAGGTTTTGAATCTTCAAATTTTGTTTCTCATTCTTCGTCTCAAGGGTAGAAACTCTCTACTTCAGCTCTTGTAAATTCTCTTCTCTTGTTGTCGTCCATCTTAGCAAGGGAGTACTAGGAACAAGGGACCATCTCCTCATCACCCGACAAATTAGGGACCTCAGGGCTATGTTCCAGAGTATCCGATTCCGCCTCAGTCTTGTTGATCTCATCCCCATCTTCCTCTTCTTCCATTTCCTCTTTTAAATTCTCTTCAAGATCATCCTCCTCCTCTTGGAAATCCTCATCCTCAGTATTGTCAACAAAGTTATCCTCCTCCTCTAGATTATAAATTTCCTCTAGAATTTTAACATTGGCCTTGCTATCAACATTTTTAATTTACTCTTTTATTTCCTTAGTTTGGATCCTAGCCGACCTCCTTTCCCCAAAGTAATCAAATTTTTCCTCTTCATCTTCCTGATAGTGCAAGTCTAGGTCTATGGTGATACTTTTACTAGTTGACACTTTGTCAGTTTTTTTAGCTTTAACCGGGGAACTCTTGGGGGTTTCTATCTTTCCCTTATCAAGGTTCACATTTAGCAGGGCAAGTTTGATTCTTTATCCAGGATAGCAATGGTATGTTTTCCTCTATTCTCAGCCGAGGATGTGGAGTTGAGTGAACACTGAGACATGGGGTTAGCTAGAACAAGCTTGGATGACTTACCATGATTTTTATGATAGTTTTCCTCATTTCCAAGAATAGGAGATAAAATATTAAGACTGGGGGAGTGGTCCACAAAAAACTTGTAAAGGAGATAGATAAGGCCCTTGTGTAATGGGGGCTTGACACCATTTTATATGCACAATAGTATATCTTCCTTCAAGCATAAAATACTTCATAATATAATAGCTAACAATAGGGAACAATTTAGGTAGATCCAAGCGACCATACCCATTCTAAATTGCCTCTCCCTTTCTCGAAGAATTTTTTCATAAACCCTTTGTAGTCTCCAATGTTTCGTCTTTCCACCTGTTCACCATCATTTGGAAAACTAGTGACCTTCGTGATGTAATCTGGCATAACAGTGAAGGAAATCCTCCCAATAGTCAGAACACCATTCTGCCAAGAGTTGCAAAATCTCACCATCAGAGATTTATTGTAACCCTTCATTGCCAGAAAGAAGGGGGTAAAACCAGCATTCTGAAACAACTCCCAAATCTCCTCATTGTCACAAAGCCCATCACAATTTTTAGGCTCATTTTTCTTAAGAGGGCCCCTCATGTCGGAAGGACAAATAGAGAAAATATTATCTCTATGAAAGTGACCGAAGAGACAACTTAGGTTTTTCACAATTGTAGGAAAACATAAAGAAATATTTCTAGAAAGGTCATTTTTTAACCTTTTCACACCGTTGTCATCACATGTGTGATTTCCTTTCAAATCATTAAACTTTAAGTATCCACAAAAAAAAAATGCTGCCTTTACTTATAATAAAAAACCAATCTAAAAAGATACATTCAGAATCATGAGCCTTAGTTCCCCTACCTACCTCTAGACTCTTCAGGCCCATGTCATCACTGTAATACATAGTCCAGCTGCAAAAAGAGCACGTAAGCATAAAGATTTAGCTCACCCAAACCCTACCCATCATACTAAAGCTCTAGTCTCTTTCATGTTCACTCAAAAGACACCCTCTCTTCCCTTTCTTCTAAGGTAGTGTCCTTCTTTGGGGAATGAAGATTATTATATGCATATACATACATGATATACATGAGATATCATACAACATACTGACCCTGAGGAAAGTGACACTACCTCATGTTTTGTGTTCATTATCCTTGGGTTCATACCTCGATTAGGGGCTAAATCCTTGTGATAATGTGTTCCCTCATTATCTCTCTCTTGGGTGTATCCTACCTTAAAGCAATTGCTCTTGATAAGGTGCATGCGATCACTTTAATGTGGGGGAATACACTCCGCTCATATTTTCCATGTGATTCTTAGAATTACTTAGCAAAATTTGTTTTTCTTTGTAATCTTTTTATCCTTTCTTTCATTGCATATTGTGAAGGGAACTTTGCTACTTGCAGTCATGGTTCTCCCCTTCTCGATCTTCCCTTTTACTTTGTCAATCGAAGTCATAAGATCCTAAGTCCATTGGGGGCTTGGCACATCTTTCCTCCTTGACATGGTGAAAGTCTTTCAATATTGTTTCCTTGTATTTTATCGGTAGTATTGGCGTATGCTTATACTTTCACTAAAGTGGGGGATAAATGTAGTGTCATAAATTGTGACCCTAGCAATTTTCGACTGAATTAGGGTCCTCACCCATGTGAGTTTGAACCCTCTAGCCTGATTGAAGATCAGAGATTGTGTAGCTTGTAGAAACAATTTCTTCCTTGGCCTCTGCATCACCCCGTCCGCACTCTACCCTAGACAAAGGGGTCGGAAAGGGGGATGGGATCCCTATCCTCCTAGGACAGGGGCGTGGTGCTCCTATCCCTGCCCTATTTTTGGGGTAGGACCCTTCCTAGGGTTGCATCGTTGGTTGTGACTTAAGCGGGAAACTCCCCTGATGTCAGCCTATGATGAAATTCAAATCCACCAAACATGCATTTAAGGGGGCATTCGCTCTCTCATCTGGATGAGTTCAATAGGTGGAAGTTGGATAAGATTGGAGTATGCATAGGCGATCAAGCATTCTTTTCTAGCATTGAGCATTCTCAAGTCTCCCTTCAAGGCTAGGTGTGGCATTCAAGTCAAGGATTTAACCATTCAAGAGGAGATTGATTTCAACATTCAATTCCACAAAAGCACTTCTATCAAAATTTCTACTACAACCTCCCTTGAAGTGATTTACAATTTAGTCTTTCATTTACATCTACTTGCAAGTACTTTCTTTCATTACTTGGTTAATTCTGAAATTGGGGTTTGACCTAAAGGAAAAAAACACCAATCCCAACCCATTTTCCTCTCTTTTTTGTGTGTAGGTTGCAGGTGTGCAACTGTACTTTTGGATTCAGGATTCATTTGTAGAGGCAAAAAAACCCTTTTCCTTTCACGGATTTTACAGAGGACTATGTACATTCCCGCCATGGTCTGGACAACTTTTCCTCAAATTCGCAGGGCGACTTCATCTTGACATTTTATTGCCAGATCCAGGTGCACAACTTCATCCCATAGTCCGATCTCAACTTATAATCGATTCTTTGTCACTTTTGCGCTGCATAATTCAATCAATTCCTTTCCATTTCAAACAAGGAAGAGGGGATCAACTTAGCATACCCAATTCATTCAAAATTCAATCTACCATCTTTGTGTGGAGAGATTGAATCTAGTGAATTATCCTCTCCTTCCTAATGTAATGGTGAAAAGTACTTGATGGGTAATCAATAGCG
This sequence comes from Cryptomeria japonica, assembly GCF_030272615.1. Classification (NCBI taxonomy): domain Eukaryota; kingdom Viridiplantae; phylum Streptophyta; class Pinopsida; order Cupressales; family Cupressaceae; genus Cryptomeria; species Cryptomeria japonica. Next base: position 733,589,704 of record NC_081409.1, read on the forward strand.
AAACTCTCATCTCTCTTTGAGGGAAAGGGTAGTTTCCTGCTTGATCTATCATTCACCATTTTCCCACCATTACACTTATGATGATATCGATTTTCTCTTACAATTCGATCTGCTCTTGCAATAATGATAATTTGATCTACTCTGCTCTTTTTAATTCTTCCTTAATTCGATACATGGTATGAATGAGATCATCCTCCTTATATACGCATAAGATACCTCTTCACTGAGGTCGACCTCTTAAGAATTTGGTTTTATTTAAAATATAAACTATTTTATTGAGGTGAATGAGGCAAATCATCCCATGAATTGGCCTCACCCACTTATTTATTTATTTTATTAAATTCAACCATGAATAATTAAGTGAGAAAGATATCTCACACAGATATCACATCAATAGTTTTGAGAAACCAAATTTGATGAGGACTTGGTACAAGAATTGCCAATTAACCCTGTCATATGCCTTCATCATGTCTAATTTGATCATCATTGCCTCCTTATACGACATGATTGAATGAATTATATCATGTACAATCAAGGCTCCCTCATCCATTTCCCTTTCGGGGACAAAGCCATCTTGCTAGACATACACAATTTTTTGAATCAAGACAACCAATCTAATAGAAATAGCTTTAGTAATGATCTTGTAAATTATGTTACATAGAGAAATTGGTCTAAAACCTATAAAGGATGTGGGATTAGGCATATTTAGAATTAACACAATTAAGGTGGTATTGAATTGTTTCAATACATTTCTATTTTTTCTTGATTCCTCCACAACCTTCCACACATCCGACCCCAAAAAAATCCAACATTTCTGAAAAAACAACAACCAGAATACCGTTTGGCTCCAAAGCCTTGTCTGGATGCATGGAGAACACTGCATTTTTCACTTCCTCCAATGAGAAATGTTTCATCAAATGTAAATTATCTTGATTTCTAATTAGATGGGAGATATGGTTTAAAATTTCTTGAGTTGTCATTTCTAATTGATCATCCTCTTCGTCAGATTTTGACGAAAGAGAAGAAAACAATTTCATAGCTTCATCTTGAATTTTGTCAATATCCACAATAGTCTCACCATCTCCATTTTTAATTTGTGTTATAGTATTATTAACTCTCTTCATTTTCACTAAAGCATGAAAAAAATTCGTGTTTCAATCTCCTTCTCGAAGCCATTACTCCCGAGACTTTTGTTTCCAAAATATCTCTTCTCTCAAGAGGAATTATTGAAGCTGTGAATTTAGGGATATTTGTTGTTTATATGTCTCCTCATTAATGTCATTCTGAATAATATTTTCATGCAAAACTTTTAAAGATTCTTCTAGCTGAGAATTGATACATCCTTAAACCTTGAACAAATGGAGCTGAAAACCACCATTCTTGAATCTTTGGGATGAAAGAAATGTACCTAAACCACATATGCTAAAACCTAAATGAAGAAGCATAATTGTTGACAATAGGCTTAAAGGGAATATCCAGTTGAAGTGCAAAGTGGTCAGAACCTGATAATGGTAAGATTTGGGTATTTGCAATCCCAAAAGAAAAACACCACGATGGATTCACAAAGAATCTATCCAATCTTATGACAATATGGTGAAATCCTTGCCTCCTATTCATCCAAGTAACTATCCCATACATGGTACACAATCCTTAAGGCCATTATTGGAAACAAAGTCATTAAAATATTGCATAGACTTAGGAGGGGGAATTATGCCTCCTTTCTTGTCTATTAAAGACAAAACTGCATTAAAATCACCCCCCAAAATGAATGGATCATCCGAAAACTATAGAAGAGAGTGAGACAAAGAGTCCCAAACAACCTTCTTACCTGCTGAAGAGTTTGGTCCATAAACCAAAATCAAATGAAATCCACCCCTAGCAGTTGTAACTTGAACATGAATAAAATTTGATTTCACTTTAAACTAGCTGTAATCTAACTTTAATGTCTCTCCAAAGAATCGCCAATCCTCTTGAAGCACCAATGGTCTGAGATGCAACATATTTCCAACCTTTCCAAGATTTTAAAGGGTTGTGACTCTTGATTTTCTGAGAACTTAGTTTCTTGAAGTAGAAATAAATCAGCCCCACAAGACTCCATTTGAGACTTGATGAGACGTCTCTTGTTAGTGGCATTAATTCCTCTAACATTCCATGTTACAATCCTCATTGATGATCAAGAGAGCCAAGGGATCTTCCAAAACATAATTTATCATTTAGAGTAGATTGTACCCCCAATTGGACTTCCTCTGTGGTTTTTTTAAACAATCTATTCTTTTTTGGTGGCTTGCCTCTCCCTTTAGGTTTGGTCACAGTAATTGCCTTCTTAGACCATGTTTGATAAACAAAAGAGACCACTAGCTTAGTGTCTTTACGTTTATCTTCCATTTGCTGCTCCACAGGAATAATCCTTTTCTCTACCAAGGCATCCAAGCAAGGACCCTTCCCAACACCTTTAACTTCTTGTTGCTGCACTAGCAGAGCCAACCTTTGCTTTCCCATACCAACAGGGTATGTTATCTCCCCAGGTGGCTCTATGGGATGCTGATTTTTTTTTTTTTGATAGGTAATGGGCTGAAGCCAATAAGGTGTACATACCATATCCCCTTGTGGGACTTGAACTCATGACCTCTCTTTCAAGAGCACAAGTTCTCCACCACTAGGCCCAACTCAGGTTGTACGGGATGCAAAATTATTGCATCCTGTTGATGCTTATGCAAAAAAGACCTTTGATCCTCAGCTATATTCAAAACAATTAGATTAAAAAAGGGATTTTTGATCTTTATCATATCCAAGTTAGAACCTGAATTCTTTAATTAAATTGGGGGCCATTGCTCCTAACCATCAGACTCTCGTTGAAGGCATTGAGATCTACGTTTCTAAGCATAACACCTTGTTGTTGTAACAAGTCATCTAAAAATAGGGAGCAAGTTTTGTTAATCTGCTCCACAACCAGATTATCATACTCATTCTCCATAAATGGTTCTTTGAACTGCATCAAAAACTCCTTATTCTTTCTCAAATGTGATTTGAGAGGATTCAGAGAATTTGTAATATTACCCACAACCGGCATAGAGATCTGAAGAGGAATAGATTTAGACAGACTTGCGTTCATCCACCATTGTATTAATATGTGAGATAAAACATTTTCTTTTTCCATAGGATTGATCTTATTAATTACTCCTGGAGATAAAATAACTTGAAGCTGACTCTGTCCTCCAGTTGTACAAAAAAGACTATTCATCTGAGGAATGAAAACCTCCTCCCTATCTTACTCATTATGAGGAAAAAAACCCTTATGACAATTCACCACCGTATGAGTAAAAAATAAATAGAGATTTGGGTCAGAAGAATGATCGTTGCAAACTTTAAGTACTTAGCAGTCGATACCTTAACATTGAGAGTTGAATGGCCCAAGTAATCTGAATGATCCTCTAGTGTTTTGGGGTCTTGAACAATAATAACTTGCTCCCATGAACCATATTTGGAAACAATTGACAAGCTCTTAGGAAAGGGTTTTGAGAGATCTAAAAGCAAACACACTCTAATTGGGAGGCGAGTCATTTCAAAAGGAATAAGATCATGTTTGACAAAAAAGCTTTTTTGGTTTGGAAATATTTCAATCAACTCCAGATCTCTATACTCTAGCGGTAAACGCGGAAAAGAAATCCAAAAGGGAGCGAACTTACAAATTTCATAGTTAGACTTAAAATTGGGAATCCATATCTGAGTAAAGAGTCCAAACCCATTGCAAAATCACCCCTTAAACCTATGAATTAAATCTCTATTCTCTTTCGAGTCAAATATAGCAATGAAAAACTGAGTATCATTATCTATAAAAAATATTTCCTTAACCCCTCTCTAGACCACCTTTGCCTATGAAAGTAGCTCAGATGGGTAAGGAGAGAAATTCTGGAACTTACCAATAAGTGCTCTACCTTGAAGATCAGAAATCTAAGGCATAAGAAGATTCTCTGGCAAAACAACCCTAAACAAGTCGCCTTCTTGATCTCTGCCATCTTTAGGAGGAGCGTCTTTACTTTGCAAGGAGCTCTTAGATACTAGATTCTTCCTCCTCTAGATTTTTTAAGTATGAGACAAACCTCGATTCATGATTTCAACACCTGAAACTTTTGATAAGATATTCTGCTTAGCCGAATGGTGCTCCTTAATATTCTTTGGATTGAATGGTGCTCTGGTAGAGGAGGGTGAAGGACGCTTCCTTACTTGAAGCGGGATATTGTTTGGCTCTGATAGAAACCTAGGGGTTTGCAACGAAATAGTGTTTGGCCACGATATGAAAGATGGAAGATCATGAGATTGGCCTTCTTCATTCTTAGAGCTCTTAAACTTTAGATCTGCCTGAACCTCCTTATTAAATTTATTCTGAAAGCCTCTATCTTCTTCTGGTTTTCCTCAGATGTCAAATACTCCTTGCCTTCCTCTGCTAAAAGTGCCTCGATGATGCAAAAAAGATTGATTTTTTGACATGTGGACATCTGCCTAACCCCCTGATAATCCTTGTATCTTCCTTCAACACCATCTCAAAGCTTGTGCCACCCACTGGCTCTGGTTTGGTTCGAATTTTCAAAAACTTTTTCCGCTCAATGCCGTATTCCGCTTGCGGACGCCATTTTGAACCCAAATAAATAAACTTAAGGTTTAATAGAGGTATATCAATATCATGTATGTAGCTTTTGGTAGATAAATGTTAATAATAAAAAGAGGGTCTCAAGATTATTCAAGGAATTCCTTGGCCAATAAGTAGCTCAACAACATGAGCGAATTTAGGGTCCAAAGAAATTTTTTTTTATAAGAACATGGACTTGTTATTTCCTACATATCTTTGAGCCTCAATCATGCTTTGTATAAATGTTACATGAAACTAAGGAATCAAATTATTGCCTTGTGCAAATATCAACAAAAATTTGGCTAAGAGATGATGAATCATTAGGAAAATAGTATCGATGATTAAAGATGGAGGCAAGGACATTCCAAGTGGAGAAATAGTGGTACAAAATATAACATCCGTTAAAGATGGAGGCAAGGACATTCCAAGTGGAGAAATAGTGGTACAAAATATAACATCCGTTTGCTAGCTAGACAACATAAGAACTTGGGAGAGTACCTCATCCATATCTCCTGAAACTACTTCAATGTGATAACTACCTCCTAAGCCAAGGCATCTGACCAAAAATATCTCACGGTATGATTGCAATCCTATTATTTACCCGAGAGCGATCTAATGTTTGATACATATGTCTATTGAAAATGATAGGAGGCTAAAAGAAATCATTGATATACTTAGTTTTCTTCAGCTTTGCTTCTAAGATAAAATTTTTCCTTATTTATATCTCTATTCTAATTGTGTACAGCTTGGATTTTAAATCATATTGTGAGAAGAAAATATTTTATGTATGTTACATTATCAAGTATTCAATTCTTCATCAATAGAGTTTCCACATTCAAAGAGGAAAATAAATTATTCTTTTCAAGTTTGACTCTTTAAAATCAATAAGTTCTCAACTTATAGCCAAAGTAATTTTCTTTTTGAATTATTAATCTTAAGTAGAATAACTATTTCTTTTTGGTTCCTTTTCCCACAACCACCTCAATCCTAAGATAACTTACCGCCAATGTCTAAATCCAGGGAAATATATGGACAATGAGGAAACAATCCATTTTTAGATTAAGCGAGAGAAAAAGGCAACATAATAGAAGGGAAAACAAGGCTTTCTCTTGTTTGAGCGCTACTAATATTGAGAGGGTATTTTCCAAGACCAAAAATAAATGGAGAAAATATCTCTAATTTAGGTTGTTAGGCTACATGACGTGACTATTCTGAATAATATAATTATTCAAATCTATTTATGTATGCAATAAATTTTCACAACAATCGTTTACCTCATAAACACCATCACACACAAATTATCTATGGATACAACATCAGCAATTTTTGTAAAGCTTAATAGATTACTAGCATTAAATTCTTGAGTGATAGGAGAACATCTAATCTACTATATACAACATTATAATTTAGATTTTATATTTTTGAAAAATAGGTAGATGGCCAAAATTTTACAATCAAACTAATTTATAATCCTACATCAAAAGTTAAATTTGAATGAAACCCTAATGATAAATGAAATAACAATATTCAACTGAGTTTGACATACTTGGGTCTGGTTTGTAGAATAGAAACCCTCAAATTATTTTTTATCCTAGTGATGAATCTCTACTAAGTAATCCATAAATAGTCCAAAGGCCCCACTATCCTTCTAGAAAGGCTTCCTAACTTGGCACAAATTACACAACATTGCAAGATAATTTTACAATATCTGATAGATATGGATTATAGATAAATTAGATAATTAATTAAAATATGAACTTGTGGGTTCCTTTAATCTCTTAAAACTCTTGAGAATCCATGAAGATAAAATACAAATCATAAGATGTCTTATATTGATTTATTGAATAAGACCACCATAGGTCATATAGATTTATAACATTGTATTACATTCATGGACACTTGTATAATATTTAGTCTTTCACATATCCTAAATGAGCTTTCTTATATGTTTGAAGATCCTCTAAAAATGTTGAATAGTAGGATGTTTTGTTTCTTTAGATATGCATGTAGGACAAAAAAAATTGGTTGACATAGTGTGTAGGGAGAAACCATGTTGCAGATGTCATAGATAGATCTTTGAGCCTTGAAAATATTATACTACAATAAAAGTACATGCAAAATATCACAAAAATCTTGTCATAAAGATTTTTTATAGAGATATTCATTAATCATGCTTATATCCATGTGAAGAATGATGGAAAAAATTCATATCAATAGTTGAAGAATCATTCCAAAAGACATGGAAAATTGAATGTTGTTTAAAAAATGAATATTTTTTATAACGCCATCCTAGCCAGGACATCTCCAATTGTTTTCGATTAAAATAAGCAGCAACACAAGGGTGCTTATATCACCAAAAGTATATGCAAAATATCACCAGAATTTTACAATAAAGATTCTTTATAGAAATATTCATTAATCATGCTTATATCCATGTGAAGAATGATGGAAAAAATTTACAAAAAGAGTTGACGAATCATTCCAAAAGACATAGAAAATTTGAATGTTGTTACAAAAATGAATATTTTTAATAATTCTATCCTAGCCATGACATCTCCGCTTGTTAAATCCATGCCTCTTTAAGTATAAAAAATGACTTTATATATCTTTATCTATTAGGTGTAGGACCAAATTGAGCCAGAAATGAAACCCTAACCACTTACAACTACTTGCTAGTGAAAAATACTCAAATCAAATGCCAAAGCTATGTGTAATCTTTCTGAAAAATTAAATTATAGTACAATCAATTATTGGTACTATTGTTATTATGTCAGGTCCTTTCTCAATGATTATATATGGCATTCTAGGCTATTTTAATGAATTGTAGATAAAACTCAGAAAAAATTCAAAGTTTAGGAGGAACTCTTGCCAAAACCTATGGTCAGTCCTGTTACTTAGAGTTGGTCTCGAAGTGAGCCAAGTAGGGTACTAAGTTTGATGCTTGATAATAAGAAAACATAAGGAAAAAATAGATTTAAGAGCTTGGATGATTGTCATGACAATCTTGAAAAGTCCAAAAAAAAAAGGTTTGTTATTTAGAATTTTTTTTAAAGGTTTAGAATAAGATTGTTTACATTAGGTGGACAAAAGGGTAGTGTAGATGGAACAAGTATCACACAAAATTTTACTTGTGGATTATGAAAAATATTAACATGGAAGGGGTGTTGCAAGGTGTGCACCCTTGGTCTCCTTGTGTTGTGCAGTGGAGCGCTCGAGTTTGTGACATGGCCCAACCATCTCCTGTGGATTCTATAAGTCTAGTGGTTGTATCAAGTATTAACAGGGTGATCTTTTGGTGGAATGGCAACTGCATTTGTAACAAGTGGTATCAAAACTTGGTCACAGGATCAAACCCCCGATTGCATTGGAGGTTTGTTGCAAATTTTCTCCTATTTTTTCCAATAGTTTTTCATCTTGGACGCATTGGGTGTCTTCGTTTCGTTGGATACATGATTTATCTAAGCATTTTAGATTCGAACTCTTTCTTTAATACATGTTTTGGTTGACAGAATATGGTGTCGAATGTGGATCGTGCTTCGCAAGAAGAAAGCGATTCCGTTATGGTTGAACCTGCTCATGTTCAGGTAATCTTCAATTTTTTCCTCGTAATATTGAGGTGAGACTACACATGTTCTCCTAATCTTCAAAATTTTGTGCTAAATTTGACCTTGAACATCAGCCGATTGTATTCTTTTTGGTTGGTTGTCACTTTCCCCCTCCATTAATTGTATTTTTTAAAATTGTGTTGAAAAATATTCCTTTCAACACTAAATTGGTAGATCCTTAAAAAAATCCATTTGATGTTGTTTTTTTATGGCAGGCTGTGGTGTTCGATGAGATAACTCCAGATTCAACTGAAGTTAAACAGTCGACGGCACCAGATCTCCGACTAGATCAATCTCCTGTCACTAATAATAGTAAATATGCTACTCAGGTGACAATGGCGGTGGCGTTCGCGGGAGGAAGCTTCGCTGTCATGTCCCAAATCCCTGGACGTGTGAACAACGTGGGGAGAGCTGTTATGGATAACATGGTAGCTCTTCACGCTTCGCTGGCAGTTGGTATGATTGTGGCCACTGTGTCGCATATATCTGCAGAGATGGAGTACTTGATCAGCATGAGTCTGTGGGCAGCAGCAGTGTGCTTCGATTTGACATTCCATGCTGCATTGTATGTGGTGTTGCTCCCCAAACACAGGTGGATTGTGCTGTGCTCTGGTGCTGCAGTTACAATAGCGTTGGCATGCCTTCTATTACATCGCTTTTACACCACGCTCTACCAAGTTTCTGCGATCTGGGATGGCTTTTTAAGGAGGCCATTTTTCAAAAGACAGCAGGGGATGGCAAGTCAAAGAAAAATTATACAGTTAAATATATGAAAAAAAATTAATAACGCATTTACTATACATTATAATTTTTTTTATATAACATTATTGCTGTATTGAGATAAATTATTTATTGGTGGATTGAGATAAATTATTGCTGGATTGAGATAAGTATGATGAATGATTAAAAAAACTTCATTAGTTTTCGTTAAACTCTTGTGAATGTAGTATTGCATTTTTAATTTTTGTTGAATCATTTGATATAGTGTTTGATTAAATAGGGCATGGGTGATTACATAAACATGTCTTATTTTTTATTTAAGTAGGTCATATAATTAATTTATAATTCTCTTAATTATAAAAAGTAATCATAAAGAATTTGTATCTTTTTTATTTATGTTTGTTGCATATTTTCTTCTTCTGAGTATGTCTTTCCTTCTAAATTTTCTTTTTCATTTCTTTTTGTTGAAGTTTTGGACTTCTCCATCTTTTAATGTCTTCCATCCAAATCTCATTCACCCTTTGTATTTTGTTGAAATTTTCAACTTGTCCTTTCTAACATGTCTATTGCTCAACTACTGGCACTTTGACTTGTAGTATGAATCTTGTGCCATCTCTACCCTCCAATCCTAGGTGTATATTTTAACCTTGTTACCATTCTCTTCCCAATTTCACAACATGTGTTGTAACATGATTAGTGGCTTGTTTTCAACACTATAAATTTTAAAAATAAAATCTTTACCACCTACAATCATTGTTCAAATTTGAAGTTATGAGTCTACTTTGTGTTGACTTGTTATTGCTTGTGAAGGATATTAAAGAGTGAGCATGTCCATCCATGAGAATCATCTACCCTTTTCACAAAATCCCTGCACATGAATCATTTGAGCACTTGTGTTGGATCATGGACATAATAGGATGAAAATCCTATTAATTGTGGAGAGTAGTCTCATTTCAGAGGTTGCATTGGAGTTTCATTAGTGGTAAGTTGTATTATATGTGTATAAATTTTTTGTTGTAATTGGGGTCAGTATTAAAAAAAATGTTGTTGTACAATGATTTTGTAAAACATTTTGAATGCAATACAACCATTGTAATAAGACAACGATCATGAATCATATTTTCTATTTGATGTTCATTTGTAAGGAATTTGATAAATATATATGTCATTTTCTATTTGGAAAGTAATGATAGTGCTAATATTAAATAATGAATTGAATCTTACTTCTTTAAGATTTGATTGGAATATAAGAATGCGATATTATTGTTCCACAGAACAAGTTTTTATAGAAGATTCATAATCAATTTTTGCACTATAATGTTTACTAGGGATTACAATTGCTCATCTTGCTAACTTGTGTTTTAAGTGTTAGAACCTTGCATATGTGAGTTTTATGTAGTGTATTTGTAGAGTAACTAGATATCATCCAGGGGAAATACAGAAATAGAGATAGCCTACAAGGAGTTCAAAGATGAAATATTCCCCTATAGAATATGTTGCAAAACATAATAGTGTTTCATAAAGAGAGAGCACAACAAATGTAGACAACATCCCTAATCATTGGGTTATAGAAGAAAGTTTTATCTAGTCAATTGATACAGAGACACAAGTGCTTCACAAGATAGATAGTAATATGAATATGCCTAGATAGTTCATGACTAAATAAGTTAGTTTTTAAGGTAATAATCTTGATGCCACTCAAAGAAAAACATAAAATACTATTTCTTCTTTCATCAACAAGACCTACCATTTTTAATAAGAATGTAGAGATTCTAGAGTGCAAAGGCCAAAAATTGTTATTTGATGGCATTAGCACTTGTCATGTACAATAGAAAGCTCTTCTAGAAGAGATAAAATAATTATATGCCATTTAATAGATATATAAACATGTTCTTCGAGAATGGTTATAGACTTGAACCTAGGTCACAATCCTTTTAGAGAAATTCAAAGCAAGCTCTAGGGAAGTTGATACTCTCATCCTATAATAGATCTAATAGATGTACAACTCATGTTTGGTATAAAATCTATACACATATGTATGTTTGAGATTGATGATTAAAGATAAAGTATTTGAGATTTGAACCTTGAATTTGGAGGGTACTACACATGAGTTGTGGTAGCATGGTCTAATCACCGAAGTTCAAATATCTAGAACCTCTTATGGAGAATTATATCAACTACCAATTGAGAGGTTTGATCAAAAGAATTATAAAGTTTATGCCAAACATTTAACTTTTATCAAGTAGAGTCATTTAGTCAAGAACTATACAATAATTTAAAAAAAAATATCTATAATGGTAACATATCCACCATTGAGAGAAGATTGACTATGCTACTCATTAAAGGGTTAACTATAAATTTGAAGGGACTGGTCAAAGATTTCAAACCAGCTACCTTAGAAGAGGTAATCAAGTAGGCTTTGGCACTAGAGACTTCCATACTAAAGAGAAAGTTTCAATCCAACACCTTTATTAAAAGAAATTTATGATTGTAGTAAATACTTTATACTATATCCTTAGAAGTTGTGAACTGGGTCCACTAGTGAGAGAAATCAGGCTCGCCAATAATGATGCCCTTATTAATGCCCAATTTGCAGATGATACAACCCTCTTTATTGAGCTCTTGATGGCAAATTTTGATTATATTCTGGCGAGGTTTCAAATCTTCTATTCTACTTTAGGCTCAAAAATTGCCCCGCATAAATCCTCAATGATTGGTTGGAATGAAACTCCTCCTAGGTAGCTTAATGGTATGGGGTGGATATGGTCTAGCCTGTCTAAAATTGTTAGATACCTGGGAATTCCTTTTTCCATTTCCCCTTCCACAAAATATATGTGGGAATGGAACTATGAAAAGATAGAAAAGAAACACAAGAAGTGGCAAACTCACCTTCTTTCTATTGTAGGCAGAATTCAGGTTGTTCAGAAGGTTCTAGCTTCACATGCTATTTACTACTCCTCTACCTGGCTATCCTCTAATTATCAGGTGAATAAGTTGGACAAAATCTTGAGAGAATTCTTATGGTTAGATGGTAAAGGTGAAAAAAAGAGGTCGTGTCTCTTGGGAGTGGTTCTATACCCCAAAGAAATATGGGGGCCTTGGTTTTTGAGACTTAAAATCTCATGGGATTGCTCTAGCTTCAAAGTGGAATTTTAATGCCCTATGAGGGGATGAACCATGGAAAGAATTGATGAGGAATAATATTATATTATCCAAACACCCAAAAGGGAAAAGATGGAATGATTTGAGCATTTGTGATATTTTGATGGGAGACTTTGCAGTGAAAACATTTGGTTATGCTATTTTCTCTTCTCTATGGAAAGCCTGGACTTATGTCAAAGGTTTTCTTGTGCTCAAGAGGGGTTGCTGGGGGTATCCTTGCATATTCAGTTTTGGATATATCTATATGATGGAGGCTACAATTTAACAATAAACCTTTGGCCACAATTTAAAAATAGTCTTCTCTAATGCAAACTACATGAACTTAGCCGTCCTTCCAACAAAGTTCAACAATATTTTCTTTGTAGCTACATGAAGTGGTTTACTTTGAAACACAATATAAAATATGTTTGTTACATGGATTTCTATTTTGGTGTTGATGATCAACAAACATGTTTGATAACTTGTGATTGTATAGTTTTATGGTTGCCATGTTTTACTAAGTGTTTTCTTTTATATCACTTTCACCTTGTTGCTGTTATCATCTATGGGTTTTACGTTTATATGGTTTTGATATTTTAATAAAGGTTTCTTCAATACTTCTCTCACATCATTGTCCAAACACATGTAATAGCTAGTTCCACATTAAATTCTTTTCATGTTTTGTTTTGATGCCTAGACATATTTTAGCAATTTCACTTTGTTTGTTGCACATAAATACATTTCACTACCTATATTTGCACCTTGCAGACATAATGAAATTTATTTGCTACTTCCATCTATTCTTGCACTGATTTAACTTGTGAAACTACACACTACTCTTATCCCTCATCAAAACACATGTAATTATTGGTTCCTATTTGCATGGTTCTCATATTTTAAGCAAAAAAAGGTTTCATTATTAACCCCTTTATGTCATTTTTCTATTCAGTTTTGTAGGTCTTAATTTTATATGATTTTCATAGGTTGTTGAGGGCTCTTTAAATTTATCTCTCATTTGCTCATTTTCAGAATATAGCTCAGACTAATAACCAAGTTTGATAAGATGTTTGTGTCTACTTGCATACATGTTTCTATATGTATGTATATATTTATGTGTCTGTAGGCATCTAAAAATAGTTAACTCTTGCGGTGTCATACTCTAACATGTCCGCATTACCTTCTTTTAGGGTTTTACATATAGTGACAATTCCTCTATGTTTCACATTTGATCTTTTATTTGTCGACATTGTGTCATTCTTCTGCATTCTTTTCCTATTTGATTTTGTCTTCTTGAATTTGAGTTAGGTATTGTCAATGTCAATCCTAAAGCTCAATCAGTGGTTGTGATCAACCTTTTATATCAATTGGACATCATTTTAACCCCAACTAGTGTTAATTAGTGTTTTATCCTAAACCTTTGTCATTTGCAATATGAAATCATTTATCAATCAGTTTCGCTTAATTTGTATTATTTTCAATATTATCAATTTCTATAAATCTTGATTGATTCGTCGTTGATCCGTATCAATTATCAATCAAATCAATCTTTATCAATCCTTATCAAATCAACTGTTGTCAATCCTTGATTAATTTGTCATCGATCCCTGTCATTTATCAATCATTAATCCCCATCAATATTGATTGATTTGGCATTGGTCGCTTACCAATCATCATTCATCAAATCAAGCTTCTTTTTAATTTTTGATCTATTTGTTGTTGCTCTATCATTATCAGTTCAATCAATGTTAGGTCCTGATCAATTATCTCCTCGATCATGATCATCATCATTCATTAATCACATCATAGCATAATTATGACCTAATTCATCTCTTCTCTTTATCCTCTTGTTTTGTAATTATTTAATCATTTAATCCTTCTAACATCCCTTTAGTTTAAATGAATTTATTTCATTTATGCAATATCTCATGTCACAATTAAATTTTATATTTAATTGGCCAATTCTCCTTTTTTATGGGCTAATTAATAATTGAAAAATTATTGATTATTCCTCCCCTAATTTGTCCACTAATTTGTCTCCCCTTTTTTCTCAAATCATGAGGCTGTCTTTGTGCTCAAATTTGTCATAATTTGTGAGCTATAATTGCTCCATTTTGTCATAAACCATGAAGCCCATTTTTATCCCCAATTTGTCATAATTGAGAAGCATAATTTCCTCCTCAATTTGTCATAGAAATTTGTCATAATCATGTCATTCAATCTACCAATTTTGAATCAATTTACCTCTTTCAATTGCTCATGCCAATTTGGAGACATTTTCCTCTATGAATTGGGTTCTTTTCTCAATAATTTAAAAACCACATTTTGAGTATCTTTATCTGTCCAATTCACTTCATTTCACTATCATTTTGCCAAAAATTTGCTTGCAATACACTTGTGATTTTATGTGAGAGCCACATACATTTGAAGGAGAAACAACAAAAATGGAAGGGAATGGAAGAAGTGCTTGTGTCAGTTTGCATTTGTGTTAAGGATTTTATTTTCATGCTTTCATTGATTGTATTAGGGTTATATTTCATGGTATTTTATGCCTTGCGGTTGGATTTTATATGTTATGATTCTTTTACCTAATTCCTTATCTATATTTTTTGGTGAACCCGCTGTGAAGATGCATAATTTGTGTTTATTTGAGTGTTTTTGAGTGATTGTAGGTTCAAAATTGCATCAAAGAGGCTTTCTCAGACCTTTATCGGGACTTCTATGCAATTGTACCTAGGAATTTGCAGACTTGCAGCCTAGAATTACATAATTTCTTGAGGTTTTTGAGCACTTGCAGCTTAGAATTGCGCAGTTGCACATCCTATTCAGTGTAGTTGCTTTAGTTTGTTCTAAGTTTAAAATTGTCATATAATCTTGTCTTGCAGGGTTAGAATAGGCTTTTGAGATTTTGATCAAGGCTTAAAATGAATTCACATAGCTTTCATTAAACCTTGGGGTAAAGAACAAAAAAACTTTCATCTTTCCTTTCATGCAAATTACTAAAATGAACAACAAATTTCACTAGGGTGGGTGGAAGGAGAGAGTGGGAAAGTGACTTCATCTATAGAGACTTAAGTATATAAGAAAGCAAGCCCACCCAAGAGCTGCCGAGATCCTGAGTAATGCCAAAGAGCAATTTGATGGTTGATAGTTTGAGTAAGGAGAAACACCCTTACTCTACTTCCTGCAAGCCTTACTTGGCAATTATAGAATGTTGGGTGGAGTTGGGCTTCAAAGTATTGGCCTAAAATGAATACAATTCATGGAAAATTAATTTAATTTGGTCATATTTAGTGTAAAATTAGGGTTTTTAAAGGTCAAATGAACACATAGCCTAATTAGGGGTGAAAATAGACAACAAATACACATGCTAGGCTAATTAGGGTTTTTAGAGAGGGAAGTTCTACATTTGGTTTAAGGACAATCAAAACTTTTCAATTTCTCAAATTAATGTTCAAAATCACTTTCATAGGCATAAATTGGCCTTGTAATGTTTA
This sequence comes from Cryptomeria japonica, assembly GCF_030272615.1. Taxonomy (NCBI): domain Eukaryota; kingdom Viridiplantae; phylum Streptophyta; class Pinopsida; order Cupressales; family Cupressaceae; genus Cryptomeria; species Cryptomeria japonica. Next base: position 733,605,291 of record NC_081409.1, read on the forward strand.
GAAATTGAATCATGCATTATAATAATGTTAAATTCTGAGGTCAATTAGTGGTTTTTTGCATCAATATTAGGGGTTTCATGCTTGCAAAGTTGGTCTATTTTCTAACTCTGAGTGTCTGATTTGTAGGTAGTGTCTAAAATAGTACAATTTCTAGCCCTTTCTATGCAATTACAAGGAGAAAGTGTGTAACTATACCCTCTAAATTGCATAGTTGTACCCCCTGTTATGTGTAGTTACAACCAAAACCTGCATAGTTGCAAGGGTAAAATATAAAGTAAAAGTTCTCAATTCAATTTTGAATGAATGTAGAATCATTTTATTATCAGGTATTAGGATTTTGTGTTACTGATGACATGTGCAAAAATTTGGTGCTCGTTGGGAGATGACATATTTTAAAAACTACTAATAATTTCTTGCAGGAAGCTGTCAAAGATTGAAAAACCTTTAAACGAAGTATCTTTGTTTTAGTAGTTAAATCACATTTCAATTTGGGATTTAAAATTAACATGTGTTTTCTTTGTTTGGCACACTTGTGTATGTGAGCGGACCTACTGCAAACACACACTATCATCTCCACAGGCTTTCGTGGTCTTGGGTGCAAGAGAATAGTGTTAACAATGCTCAAGGTTTCTTTTTATTAGAGGGCCTGCCTCTCGAGAAGCCATTAAGGCCAACGTGAGGGAACGACCCAAGTGGTACTTCTCCAAACCGCTATACAAATTAATAAGTTAGGTGAAAATACTCCTTCTTAGTGAAATTGATCTACACTGATGGTTCCCTCAATACCCACATTGGTGTGAGATACGTAGAAATCCTTTAACAAGGACTGGGACATGTTCTTAAGTAAGTCACTTCTACATGGGTAGACACCAGGTTCCATTGAAGTTTCTTCACTAAGAGCCAAACTTGTTTTAGAAGTCCAAAATCCTTCTATTTGTTAGTGTAGGAGGGCGGACCTCTAAATCCATCCCACATTCTCGCAGTTCACAATTGAGATAGAAAATTCCCCTAGATCTTTGATACTTTGGGAATTCAAAGTTTGGTGCACTCAAGAAGTTTGTGTCATGGCTGGGGAGATAGCATCACCATTGAACTTCTATGCTATATATTCTGAATAAGTGCGATTCAAAGTTATCCGTAGTGGGAATCCAACAAATATTTTCCTTGCAAAACACTGGGATTGTAATTGAATGTGCTTTTATTTCTTGAAACATGTCAAATAGCCATTCTATCTTTTGTGTTTGTTGACATATTAAAACATCATTTCAAAGCAAGAAAAAACATTAAAAGAAAGGTTCTCATCAAAGCAAGTCAAAACAAACTTGGTCGCCAAAGTTCAAACAAAGATTTTCAAAGTCAAAACTTGTCTCAAGAAAATCAAATTCAACATCCAAAGTTATAAAAGGTCTGAGACAATGTGGTTTATCAAACTATTAGACACCTTGGTTTCAAAATTCATGTCATTTTAGACTAGGTTTTCATTGTCCAACCTTAGGTCTTAGGACATATTCATTGCCTTCCTTGATAGTCCATTGCATTATCATTATCCCTTTTGCATTTAGATTTAAAAGTCCTTTTCCTAGGTCTTGATCATTTTAATTCCCTTACATTCTCCTCGCTTTAGGGATCAAAAAGAAGGTTTATAATACCTGTTTCAAGTGACTCAAACTTATTTACAGTAGGATAACAATATTTATTCAAATTCAAATCTTATATGTATATAAATGTGTGTACCGCAAGGTTAAGAGCCTTGCGCACTACCAACTGAGGTAGACGGGATAGAGATTGTTTTGTCAAGTAAACATTAAATTCTCAGAAGCCATGTGCCAAATAAACATTCAATCTTCTCATAATGTAACACTATGCTCTATCCATACTTACATCCAAAAAATGCTTTCCTAAACAATCCATTTTTGTCATGATTGTCGAGTACTCTAAATTTAATAGTATATGATTACATCTTTTTAGGGGATTTTTCAAGTTCCCCTCTCAATGTTGTAGTTCTTTTTGGTGTTTTTGATGTACTATAATTTTTAAATCAAATTTTATTTTTTAAGTGGGGAAAAGTCTCAGCTTTCTCCATTTTCATTAGAATTTCTTAATATAACATTGTGTTTCCAACTTTAATTCAAAATTATCAATTTCAAATTATAGATGTCACAATTATAGATATTTTTTAAAACATTGTGTTTCCCCCAACGGTATATGTCACAATTATATATATTTTTTAAAACTCTATTATACAATTTTTCATTGAACCATGCTAGAGAAAAGTTGAATATTTGAAGTAAACTTTAAGACCCTTCCAATCAAACCTATCAATTAATAGTATATAAAATTCACAAAAAGGGTCCCTAGATCTTTGAATTTGAATAATTAGACTATGGTACCACCAATCATGTATAGTACCCTCCAAATGGAGGGTGCAAAACTTGATTACTTTAACTTTAGTACTCAATCTAAAACATACCTTTGTGTCTAGCTTTTATACCCAAGCATATAGGGAGAGAGTATCAACCTCTGTAGAGCTTACTACAAATATCTCTAAAATAATCATGACCTAGATTCATGTCTAGTGTTCGTATATCTATTAAGTGACATGTCACTTTATATTTCCTTTAGAAGAGCTTCCTATTCATATTACTATCTATCTTATGAAAAGCGTGCGCGTACTCTATATATATATGTGTACTATTTGTAGACCAACTTTGTTTTGTTATTTCCCTTGGATGGTATCTAGTTTCTATCCATTTTTGCTTGAGAGTGCCACTTTCTTATGAGTTCTTTTATAAAAGCCGGTTATTCCTTGCCCAATTATGGAAGATAGACAATGCGCACTGTGTTCGCCCAGTCAAGAGATGTTATTTAATTCTGAGTAGTTCTGAGTGTGATGTGTAGAACCGCTGAAAATGATTGATTTAATTCCGAGTAATTCTGAATCTAATGTCTAGAACCGCTGAAAATATCATTTTCAGTAATTTGATTCTGTGTCTGATTTGTAGAACTGCTGAAAAGGAGAAAATGATATTTTCAGCGGTTCTACACATCAGACTCGGAATCACTCAGAATTAAAATACTGAAAATGATATTTTAAGCGGTTCTCAACATCAGACTCAGAATTACTTAGAATTAAATCAATGCTGAAAATGATATTTTCAGCGGTTCTACACATCACACTCGGATTTAGTCAGAATTAAATAACATCTCTTGACTTGGCGAACATAACCGCTGATAATATTATGTACATATTTTCAGTGGTTGCGTTCGCCCAGTCAATAGTTAAATTGGTGGTAGTGTTCACCATACAACGAACGAGACTCTTATTAAATGGGCGTTTAAGAGCTCTTGACTAGGTGAACACAGTGCGCATTGTAATTTTTCTAGCTCTTGACTGGGTGAACACACTGCGCATTGTAATTTTTCTATAAAGGGAAGGGCTATGGAAGTCATGGAGATCCAGATAACAGAGTAACACTAACATTTTCTCCTAGTTTTTCAATATTTTCCGCTTTCGATGCCTTGGGTGTTATTCTGTTGGTGGACAGAATATGGTGTCGGATGAGGATATTCATGCTCCAGTCGCAGACTTCCGACCAAAGCGATTGCGAGTGACTAAATCTGTTATCTAGGTGGCAATGAAGTTGGTGGTAGGATGCCTCTCCTAATCTTCAATTTTTCTTTTGCCAAATTTGACCACATAAACCAGCTTCAATTTTTTCTCAATTTTATCACTTTGTGTTGGTTTATTTAAAGTTGATTATTCTACTTCAAGTCGTTGATTATTCTACTTCAAGTTGTTGATTATTTTATCATGTCCACAACATGTATCTATGCTCATCATGATTTCAACTATAAAGATAATGACACTTTATTTATTGTTAAATTTGGAATTTATTTTACCCAATCAATGAATAATCCATTCAATTATAACTGTTTTGTTGACATTTTTTCTAATTTCATTATATGACTTATAAATTGAATTTGTAGGAAATGGTAGTAAGAAAATTAAGAATAAAAAATAAAATGAACAAATCAACATTTTTTGAATAACTATTATTCTTAAATATTAACAAATTATGAAAGAAAATCTTGTGATAGAGTGCTTGTTTAAAACGGAGATTGCCTCAAAATTTAGTTTCATATAGCTATGTAGAAAAATATAAGAAAATTAAACAATTGCCACTACTCATATTTTATCTCCAAAATATATGACTATATTTCCCTTTCATTTTCAAATTTATTATCAATTTAATTTCTAAAAAAATTGAAAATGTACAATAGTAAAGGACAAGCCACCATTCTTGTCTCATCTATTATTTCACTCTTTTAGCAGAATCTACAACCTTTCTCACATGTTGTAAATATAAAATATTTAAATTCACAAGTTGCAAATAAAGGAAAACAAAAAATGGGTGAGGGAAAATATGTCTAGGTGATTAGGTCTCCTTGGAGCTAAAGGATAACTTAGACTTTCTTCTCAATTCATTGCTCACCTCGATGTTTAGCTTATTACAAATGAACATCAAATATAAAAATTGATTCATGATCTCTTTCTTATTACAAAAATGGTTGTATTATATTTAAAATATTTTACAATATTATTAATTACAACAATAAGTTTGTTTTACACTCATACCTATCAACAACAAAAAAAATAGACAAAATACAATGTAATTAAAGTCACAACTAATGAAATTGCAATGCAACCTCTAAAATGAGACAAAATCTTCACAATCAATAGGGTTTTCCTACCATTATCTCCATATTCCAACACGTGCTCAAATGATTCATGTAAAGGGAATTTTTGGAATGGGTATATGTTCACTCTTTAATATCTTTCACAAACAATAACAAGTCAACCCAAAGTAAATTTGCAATCTCAAATTTGAACAATGATTATGGGGGAAAAATATTTTACTTTCAAAAGTTATAGTGTTAAAAATTGAACACTTATCATATTACAACGAATGTGGTGAGGTTGGGAATAGAATGGTAACATAGGTGAGAATAACAAGTATTGGAGGTTAGAGATAGCACATGATTCATACAAGTCCAAGCATTAATAGTTGAGCTATAGTCAAGTTAGGAAGGACAAGTTTAAATTTCCAACAAAATAAAAAAGGAGGGAATAGTGGTAGGATGTAAGGCATCATAGGATAAATAAGTTTGAAACTTCAATAGAAAGAAAGGGAAAAAAGAGTTGGAAGAAGATACATTCAGAATGGAAAAACCTGCAACAAACAAAAATATGAAAGATACAAGAATAGATCTATTATGTATAGAATTGAACTAACTGAAATTGGACTAGAACATTACACTCTAAATATAGATACATGAATTTTTTATATGTTTCAAGCTTGAACTTCTTTTTTAACTATAAATATTACTAATTTTGTCTAAATAAATAAAAATTTATTGATAAATTATTTTAATATTAATTAAAAATATAAAATAAAAAGATATAATATTTGCATCCAAATATCTAAATAGAACAAGGCCTTTTTAAATTCCACGCCCCGAGACTAGACTACAATGAGCGTTTGCAAGGATTGCATCTTTTATGAAAACTACAAGGAGAAAAGTGTAGGTCCAAGAAGCATACGTTGACAAACAACAATTCTGCCCCACTTGATCTGTCAGACTTGAAAATATGTTCAAATCTACTTGAACCCAACGTCGGAAAGTTTCATTGAAACCCACAACATCAAAATCACAAAGTTTATTTATGATCATGAAGAATTTCATTGAAACCAACATATCATGAAGAAACATATCACAAAGAAACTTTGCGATGTTGATGTTTTGTAGGTTTCAGTGAAACTTTCGGTTGCTGGGTTCAAGTAGATTAGAGCATATTTTCAAGTCCGGCAGACGAAATTAAAGACCAAGTGGATTTCTCTTTCCTGGCGAGCAAAGTAACAGAAAAAGCAGAGGGCTATGGAAGCTCATGGGAACATCCAGGTAACAAAGTTGCACTGCCATTTTCTCCTAATTTTTCAATACTATTTGTTTCTGACGCGATGGGTGGCATTGTTTTTCTTTTGGTAGCCAGAATGTTGAGATTGCTGAGACCTCACAAGTAGGATCAAATATGTTATATTGCCAGTGCGAAGAGGTGAGGACGAGGGACATAGGGCTACTGAGGATATTGAACTTGGTATGAGTCAGGTAAGAATACAATGTTTTCCTAGTCTTCAATATTTGTTTTTGCCAAATTTGACCACGTAAACCAGCTTCAATTTTTTTCCATACTTGACCACTACTATATATCTATGACAGACATATCTATGTTTGATATACTGACAACATAGAAACAATCTTTTATATCATATCCTCATATAATAATATTTAGCTAAGATACATTTCTAGTGCATTTGATGGTGAATTCATCAACCACCATTATATTAAACCCTTCAAAGTCCTCTATTCTGAGACCTTGTACTCACATATAAAAAAATTACAAAAGAGTATGAAAAAATTGCCTCCTAAAATATCATTTTTTTCTTTTATCTTTCCTTCTTACAACTAAAATTTTATTTCTTCTTCAATCTATGGTTTGGGTTATTTAGAATTGAATTCATCTTTACATCTTACATCAATGTAGTGCATTTTTCCTTTCCTAATACATTTATGTTTGGGTGATTAGGGATCCAAGTTGTAGCTAAAGAATAACTTCTTTCATCTAAATTTATTCCTTACCTCAATGTTTTGCTTTTGTGGTAAAATATTGGTTTATTGTACATTTTTATGAAAATATTTCTTTGGAATGAAAGCCTTCGATTCAAACTTATTCTTTGGCATGGAAGTCTCTGGGTCCAAATTATTGGAAACTTATAGATGTTGAGAGGGATCTTCAAGGGAGAGGATGATGGGGTGCACCTAGTTTTCTTAACACTTCACCTAGTTGGTGTTGCTCAATTCCACCAACTCACCAGACCTAGTTGCTCTCTAGACCTCCAAGTCCTTCTTAGTCTCCTCTAGGGCTTGAGTCTTGACTGTTCCAAAGTATTTGCTTCAAGTGTTTTGGCTAGGAACCCTACCAATTCACAGTGCTTCCCATGTGTTCAATTATGGCTTCTTGGCTTCATCTTGTCAAATTGACCTCCTACTATCATGAGTTGATGCAAAGGTGTGGAGGTGTCTTCTAACATGTTTCAAATGCATTTAGGGTCCATTTGGGTTTAGCAATCATTAGGTTTCTTACCGATTTCAAAATCTTGCCTACAAAAGGGCTACAAGGAATAAACCCCAATTAGGCCTCCAAAATCTGGTTTTTTTTAGGGCTTGAGTGAAAACGGTCTAAAAGACCCCCTAAAAAGTTTGGATTTCCTTCAATGGTTAATCTAATCTCAAGATATTTTTGTGGTTTTGGCTTCTTGTTTCATCGTACAACATACTAACCCCAAAATGAGGGTTTTGAAGGGGTTTTAGGCCTTCTAGCCGACAGTGACTGGTCAAGTTGGGGTTTGGGAAATAAATGACTTAGTCAAGGCTTGTCCTTGCATTGGAAACTCCTCCCCAACTCCATGGACCACTCCAAAATCTTATATGGTGGTTTGGCATTAACCCCTGCACTTAACACTTCAATTTCACCTTATTTCCTCTAGTCGGGTTGCTCTTGGACTTGCCTAGAATAGGGTGATAGTCATATTGAAACTCATCTCTAGCATCTACCCCTGCATATGTACACTTTAAAGGAGGTTTCCCTTTATGTACCAACAAGCCATGATGACAACATGTGTGGAGTTCATGGGGCAACCATATTTCCATAAAACTTCTATATACAAGCCAAAACTGGCTGTTTACAAACCAAAGCAAGAAAACACTAATGAAAACTATCTACAAAACTTTAAATGGAACCAAAAATCCTATAACACATTGGAGAAACTCAATCCATTTCTGGATCAATGGATTCAATCCATTTTCAATTACGAAATGAGTAAAATCAAGCCAAAATATTGCCAACTAGTTTGAAATTGGGTAGTTTTAGATTGTTGAACTTACATAACACATTCTCCAACCTTGGTAACCATGCAAGAGAGGGTACTTATATTTTTCCCATGTGTGGAGTCTTCCTAGGGTGTTGGACAATTCCTAACTCCATCGCTAACCAATTCAAGACAAAAGTTGTCATGACAACTTTTTGCAACTTTGCATTTTTGCACTTTTTGGTCTTCTCAACCTATAAGACCTATTCTAAGTCATCACACATGACTTCTAAGACATTTTTAAGACTAATTTAACCCTCCCTAATGCCTATACCAAGTTTTGACACTTTTGACCATCAAGAAGGTCAACTACCTACTCAAACCCACTATTGACTCAAACAACCTAGGCCTAAATTGACTCCAAACACTAAGTCTTGGACCCTCCTAGAGTCCTTATTCACTCCTGACTTGGATAGGGTCAGTACAAGCCAAAATTGCGAAAACTAGATAGCCTAAGTCCTAGGTGCTACCACACCATTCTCCCAAACAAAAGAAAATCATGTCACCTCCTTGGGAATCAGATTCTGATCAATTCCAAGCTTCTTAAAGTCTGTCTCAAGTATCCATGTTTCTTTAGCATCATCCATACACTTCCATTTTATTAGGTGCTCCAAATAGGTTTGATGCCTTGTCTTCTTGGCGATCCTTGAACTCAACACCTTCTTGGCCTTTGGATTTGGTTTGGCTGGTAACTGAAGGTTGTTCACATCATCTAATACCTCTGAGTGACTACAATCTGAACCTTGAATTGGTCCCTTGTAGGCAACTAAGTCTTCTATGTTAAAAACCAGTGACAATCCTATGTCACTAGGTAGATCCAACTTGTATGCATTTTCTCCATACTTGGCTAGAATGGCACATGGACTTATCCTTCTCATTTGCAACTTGTTAGGCACTCCTTGCTATAGTGTTGCTTTGTTTAGGTGCACCATGACAAGATCTCCCACTTGAAATTGTAGGTTTTTCCTCTTTTCATCAACTTTTTGGTTGAGTTTGTTTGTGTTCTCCATCAAGGCTTGCTTGACTGATTCATGTACCTCCTTCATTGATTGAGCAAAGTATTCTGCATATCCACTTCTTTCTACTACACTTCCTAAGTCTCTCAACTCCAAAATACCTCTTTGGTGCACACCATAGACCACTTCAAAAGGGATCTTGCCAGTAGTCCTATTTATGGTGTCATTATATGTATATTCAGCTTGTGAGATTACTTGATCCCATGTCTGACCATATTCCTTAGTAAGGCACCTCAATAATTTTCCCAAGCTTCTATTCACCACTTTGGTCTGCCCATCTGTTTGAGGATTTTAGGCTGATCCAAAAGAGAGGTTGGTGCCAAGCTTTTGCCAAAGTGTCTTCCAAAAATGACTCATGAACTTTGAGTCCCTATTTGAAATAATGCTCATGGGTAAACCATGTATCCTCACTACCTCTTTGAAGAACAATTGGGCTATTTGGCATGCATTATGAGTAGTCTTGCAAGGCACAAAGTGAGCCATTTTGCTAAATCTATCCACAATGACATAAATGCTATCATAACCTTGCTTTGTCTTTGGTAACCTACTACAAAGTCCATACTAATGCATTCCCAAGGTCTACTTGGTATGGGAAGAGGTTGATATAAACCAGCATTTGTAGAAGTACCTTTGGCCTTTTAGCAAACTATGCAAGTCTCCACATACTTCTTCACATCTTGATTCATCCATGGCCAATAGTGGTACCTCTGAACCAACTCTTGAGTCTTATTGACTCCAAAATTTCCACTAAGGCTGCCATTATGCTTCTCTTGTATAAGGTTTTCCCTCATTGATCCTCTAGGCACACAAAGCTTCCCACCTCTAAACAATAGTCCATTTTGCAAAGTAAAATCAAAATACTCACTATGGAAGTGATTTTGATACTCCTTACACACCTTGTAGGCATTTGAGAAGTCTTCATCCTTTGAGTATAAGCCTTTAAAACTATCAACACCTATGCTTCTCAATTGGATTTCTTGGACTATCAAAAGTCTCCTACTTAGTGCATCAACTACCCAGTTTAACTACCCTTTCTTGTGTTTAATGATGAATGTATAGGCCTGAATAGTTTAACTATGAAAAGTTTCTCAAAACTAGGCAATGCTAGCACTAGTTGAGTAGCTATCTTCTCCTTCAAGGTTTCAAAACCTTTGTTCACTTCTTCACCCCATTGGAACTTTTCCTTTATTCCACCTCTAATGGTATCTAACATTGGTGCACATATAGCATTGAATTTCCTTATGAACTTCCTATAGTACTAAGCTAGTCCATGGAAGCTTCTCACCTCTATTGCTGACTTAGGAGTGGGACAATTTACAATGGCTTCAACCTTGCTAGGATCCATCTTGAGGTTTCCTTGAGACAACACAAACCCAAGGGAAACCAATTCCTGCTTAACAAACTCACACTTATCCAAGTTCATGGTTATCTTTTCATCATACAACCTTTGTAACACATCTTGCAAATGATTAATATGATATGCCCTATCCTTACTAAAAATGAGAATATCATCTAGATATACCACCACAAATTTACCTATGAAGTCCTTCATCACCTCATTCATGAGTCTCATGAAGGTGCTTGGAGCATTGGATAAGCCAAATGGCATTACAATCCATTGATAAAGACCCTTTGTTGTCTTAAAGGCAATTTTCCATTCATCACCCTCCTTAATCCTAATTTGGTGATATCCACTTTTAAGGTCAATCTTGGTAAAGTACTTGGCTGCTCCTAAACAATCCATGAGGTCTTCTATTCTAGGAATAGGGAACCTATATCTGATGGTGATCCTATTTATAGCTCTAGAATCAGTACACAATCTCCAAGTACCACCTTTCTTTAGGGCTAACATGGTAGGGATAACACAAGGGCTAATGCTTTTCCTAATTAGGTCTGGGTCTAAGAGCTCTTGGATTTGTTTGGAAATCTCAACATTTTGTTGGGGAGTCATTTTATAAGCTTCCTTTATGGGTAAGGATGCTCTAGGAATGAAGTCTATTTGATGGCTTATGGTTCTTTTAGGAGGTAAGGTGGCTGGTTGTCCATCACTTACTATGCCTTTGAATTTCTTCAACAAATCTTGTACCTCTATTGGAAAATCTGGCTACTCTTTCTTCTTTTCCTCTTTAGGATTCATTACTAGTGCAAACCCTATACCATCACCTTCCTCAAGTGTCTTCAAGAATTTCTTTTCGCTAACCAAGAGTACATTAGGACCCGTTGCCCTCTTTTCACCTTCCTCAAGGATAGACTGAATCTTGAATGTGACTCCATCTTTCTCGAATGAGTATGCATTCTTGGCTCCATCATGAGTAGCTTGTCTATCAAATTGCCATGGTCTTCCTAATATAACATGACATGCATCCATGGGTAGGACATCACATAACACTTTGTCCTTATACCTCCCAATGGTAAAATCCACCCATGCTTGCTCATTGACTAGGACATGTTGGCCTTTGTTCAACCAAGTGACTCTATAAGCATTGTTGTGAGGTATCCTTTGCAATTTGAGCTTACTCATTGCCTCTTCTGACACAATGTTGTCTGTAGACCCCGAATCAATGATCACTTTACAAAATTTGTCCATAATCTTGCATTTGATCCTAAATAAGGACCTTCTTTGGCTTGGCTCTTCTCTAACCGGTTCTTTGATCAATGTTCTCCTTATCATCAAGTTGTCACCTACCTCTGACTCTAAGGTAACCTCTGAAGTCTTGCTTCTTGAAGACTCTTCTTGAAGATAGCTCACTCTTCTTTCACTACCATGTGATGATGATCCCTTCTCTGGACACCTATATACTAGATGACCAAGCTAGTTACAATGGTAACACTTCATTGTTACAAAGTATGAGGAACCTATACCTTGGCCACTAGATCTTCCTTTGAAACCACTATTTAATCATCTCCCTCTATTAAATCCTCCTCTATTAGTGCCACTATCTTGCTGCTCAGCGATTTTAGACTCTCTTTGTGTTCTTTGTTCAGAACTTCTTCTTCCAAAGCCTCCCCTATGGCCTCTATTGTCTTTTCCTCTACCTTTGCCCCTATTACTACTTGAGTCATGTCTTTTTTTCAGTTTTTCCTCCACCTTAAAGACAAGTTGATAAGTTTGATGGACTATTTTTGGGCTCATTAAACTGATTTCTTCTTAGATGTTCCACCATAGACCATTTAGGTACCTAGCCACCTTGAGACTCTCTTCTTCCACCGCATGAGATCTAAGGCTAAGTTTGTGAAACTCCTCTGTATAGATACTGACATCAAGGTCTTTTTGTCTTAAGTTTTGCCTCTTCCTATGAATTTGCACTTCATAGTGATCAAGGAGATAGACTTCTTTGATTTTGACTAACATCCCCTTCCAAGAAGAGATGGGTGCTTTGCCCATTTTCTTCCTCTCATCTTGCACAAATTGCCACCATGTGAGAGTAGCTCCTCTCATCCTAGACTTGGCTACCCTGACTCTTTGGGCCTCAGTTATGCCGTCACTTTCAAAATGGTTCTCCATTCCTTCTATCCATTCTAAGACCACTTATGCCTCCATCTTACCAATGAACAATGGCAACCCTTCTAGTGATTTACCACTCAAGGCTTTCAATGCCTTCAGGAAAGGTTCTTGCTCAAGGACAGGATCAGGTTTAGGCACTTTGTCTATATCTAACACTTCTTTACCCTTCCCTTCTACTCCTTCAACCTTTATCGACACTTCATTTGCCTTGGTTTCAATTGCACCGAGCTTACTCTCTAATTCAACCAACTTTTCTTTCAGGAGTCTATTCTCTTCCTCCTAATCATCCACTTTCCTTACCAACTATGCATTGGTCACCATGTTTTTGTCTCCTACAGATGCCACTAAGGACATCAAATTTTATAGCCCAAATCTTATAGGCTCTAATACCAATTTGATGGGGTTCACCTAGTTTGCTTAACACTTCACCTAGTTGGTGTTGCTCAGTTCCACCAACTCACCAGACTTAGTTGTTGTCTAGACCTCCATGTCCTTCTCAGTCTCTTCTAGGGCTTTACTCTTGACTATTACAAGGTGTTTTATTCAAGTGTTTTGGCTAGGAACCCTACCAATTCACAGTGCTTCCCATGTGTTCAATTATGGCCTCTTGGCTTCATCTTGTCAAATTGACCTCCTACTATCATGAGTTGATGCAGAGGTGTGGAGGTGTCTTCTAACATGTTTTTAATTCATTTAGGGTCCATTTGAGGTTAGCAATCATTAGGTTTCTTACCGATTTCAAAATCTTGCCTAGAAAAGGGCTACAAGGAATGAGCCCAAATTAGCCCTCCAAAATCCATTTTTTAAGGGATTGAGTGAAAACGGTCTAAAAGAACCCCTAACAAGTTTGGATTTCCTTGAATGGTTCATCTAAAATCAAGATATTTTTTTGGTTTTGGCTTCTTGTTTCACCGTACAACATACTAACCCCAAAATGAGGGTTTTGAAGAGTTTTTAGGCCTTCTAGCCGGCAGTGACTAGTCAAGTTGGGGTTTTGGAAATAAATGACTTATTCAAGGCTCATCCTTTCATTGGAAACTCTATCCCAACTACATGGACCCCTCCAAAATCTTAGATGGTGGTTTGGCATTCACCCCTATACTTAACACTTCAATTTCACCTTATTTCCTCTAGTCGGGTTGCTCATGGACTCGCCTAGAACAAGGTGACACTCATATTGAAACTCATCTCCAACATCTTCCCCTGCATATGTACACTATATAGGAGGTTTACCTTTATGTCCCAACAATCTGTGATGGAAGCACATGTGGAGTTCATGGGGCAACCATATTTAAATAAAACTACTATATACAAGCCAAAACTGGCTGTTTACAAACTAAAGCAAGAAAATAATAATGAAAACTATCTACAAAAATTTAAATGGAACCAAAAATCCTATAACACACTGGAGAAACTCTAGCCAATTCTGGATCAATGAATTCAATCCATTTTTAATTATAAAATGAGTAAAATCAAGCCAAAATGCTGCCAACTAGTCTGAAAATGGGTAGTTTCAGATTGTTGAACTTACATAACACATTCTTCAACCTTGGTAACCATGAAATAGAGGGTAATTATACTTTTCCCATGTGTGGAGTCTTCCTAGGGCTTTGGAAAATCCCTAACACCATCGCTAACCAATTCAGGACAAAAGTTGTCATGACAACTTTTTGCAACTTTGCATTTTTGCACTTTTTGGTCTTCTCAACCTATGAGACCTATTCTAATTCATCACACATTACTTTTAAGACATTCCTAAGGCTAATTTAACCCTCCCTAATTCCTATACCAAGTTTTGACACTTTTGACCATTAAGAAGGTTAACTACCTACTCAAAGCCACTATTTACAAAAAAATGAAAACCTAAGAAGAATGGACTCAACCTAGGCCTACATTGACTCCAAAAACTAACTCTTGGACCCTATTGGAGTCCTTATTCACTCCTGACTTGGCTAGGGTCAGTACAAGCCAAAATTGTGAAAACTAGATAGCCTAAGTCCTAGGTGCTCCTGCACCAGAGGAGAGGGGTAAATTAGCAATATTAAAATTTAATTAGTTATCATTCATTCCATTTACCATGTGTAGAAGTAGAGAACTAAAAAACACAATAGAATTCACATATGAACACTAAGATTTTATGTAGAAAACCCAATGAGGAAAAAACCACAGTGAGAAATATTACACTATAGGGAAATAGGTTGCAATGTTTTAGGCTCAAGGCCAAGGAAGCTCATTGCTCTTAATATGGACTTGCAAGACTGAGGCACACAACCTCAAGGAAAGATATATGGGACTTGCATTATTGAGATGGATAATTTTAGAGAAATATACAATGAAGACTTACGGACAATGGAGATCACTTCTTTATGGCAAGATACAAAGAATCTAAGAATAATGTATCAATATGATTGAACTGCTAAGAACCACATCCTCTAATATGTTGATCACAGTCCACTATTAGTATACATCTGAAAAATACCTTCATTATTGCCTAACTGGACTTGTGCACCTTTGCACTTACACAATATTAATCAATCAATCCACATACAATTTCTTAATCATCCAGAATGATTTCATCCTCTGTATACCATTCACAATCAAAATAACATCAATTAGGTCAGCATGATTTGATGTGACATGTAGATATAAGCAATCAAGCAAAAAAAAAGACTATCTTCAAGGTAATGCAGAAAGTAGAATGAGGTGTGTGAAGCATCACACCATGTCAGCATACCTTCCTATCCATCTGAAATCAATGCCTATAGTTCTGTACACTACCACATAGACTAGAGTGTCATTGGTTATCTCAAAGAGATAAACTATTAATATCCACTAACCATACTAACTCAAAGCATGATGTGGACCACCAAAAAAACTTGTCAATGTACAACATAGCATCATCAAACACCAACCTAACAAAATGATCAAACTAAACCACTAAAACTATTGAAGGCAAAGGAATGCAATGCATTCCTCCAAACTATCACTTTGTCACTACACAAGTCGACACACAAACCAACATAACTTCAATTGTAGATCAAATGAAAACATAGAAGCTAAGATATATGGAAAATTTACATCCAACATAAGTGCTCAAAATGATTCATGTAAAAAAAAATTATGTAAAGAGTAGATGATCATCATGAATGAACATGTTCTTTCTTTAATATCATTCACAAATAGTAATAAGTTAACCCAAAGTAAAATCGTAACTTAAAATTTGAACAATGAATATAGGTGGGAAAGATTTTTCTTTTGATAGTTATGTTGCTATAAATGGGCCATTGATCAAGTTACAATATGTGCTATTAAGTTGTGAAGAGACTAGTTAAAAATGTGATAATATCAAGGATTGGGGGCTAGAGCTAAAACAAGACTCATTCTACAAGTAGCTTTAGGAAAAGAACAATAATAGATTTATGTATTAGATCTAAATTGATTGAAAATGAGATATGACAATTATATTTAGATACACAATTTCTTCAGGTCTTCCAAATTTAAACTCTTATTCGAATACATAATTTTTTAAATGATTAGCCATAATACTCATTAAACTTATCTAAATTTAACATACTTTCAAAATTCGTCACCTTAATGATTGACTTTGGTTGGAAAATCATGGTCTATTGTGAATTTTTATAAAAATACTTGTTTGTAAGGAACGTCTTGGACTGAAACTTATTCTTTAGTATGGAAGTCTCGAGTACCAAATCCTACTTGTTTTCCTCTTCTATGGTAGGTTGTTTGAAAGCTTTGACTAATCCCTTCAAAGATTCAGGTAACCCTTTGATGAGTAGCATAGTCAATTTTCTCTAGAAGATACATGTCACCATTATAGATATTTTTAAATTTATTACATAATTCTTCAAGAAACCACACTACTTGAGGGAAGTTAAATATTGGAAGTAAAATTTAAGATCCTTTTGATAAAATGTATCAACTAGTAATTTATATAATTTATTATGAGGTTCAATATATGTGAACTTGAGTGATTAGACCATGGTACCACCACTACATTCTACTACCCTCTAAATGCAAGTGTAGTGTCATAAATTGTATCCCTATATAATTTTACAATCATTTTGGTGGTTGTTCCTCATACCTTAATTCTTGTCTGATTATGCTTAGAGCACAATCATTTTTAGAATCCCAAAACAATCCTAAGCTCATTGATCTTGATTTTAGCTCAAAAAGATAGGACTACATTTCCTTACATCATAGACCTCCTAGACTGTGGCACCTAGCACCCTAGTCCAACCATTTTAGGCCCAAATATAAAATCATAACTATTGAGGTTTTGACTAGTGGGAAAGTCTTCCCTAATGTTGACCTTCTTAAAATTTTAAACCCTGTGTATAAATACAACTCCCTCCCTTATCTGAGCATCTATCTCTAAGCAATCACTATCCTATCATTCCAATTGAGAATTTCAATCAAGCATCTTCAAGGCAATTGTGGAGAAATTTGAAGTCAAACATTCAAGAATTCAAGTTCCACAAACATGACCAAGAATGTGTTCCTCCATGAATAAGGCATGCATTAAAACATATCTAGCAACATCAAGCTTTGTGTAATGCTTCAATTCAAGGAGTCTCATATCAAGGTATCAATTGTCAATTGAAGTACTTCCTTTCAAATTTTCAACTTCTGCCCTAGTAGGGGTAAGATCTCTTTCATCCAACATTATTGTAGTGGAAGTAGAAACACCTACCCAAGGTTTGACTTAGGAAAACCCCTACACAAAATAAAATCTCTCTCTCTCTCTCTCTCTCTCTCTCTCTCTCTCTCATACACACACACACTCTCTCTCTCTCTTATGTGTAGGTTATAGAGTTAATGACAAAATTATGGAATTTCATAGAGTAGACAAGGACATAGGTTTCCAAACTTTAAATAAATGAAATCCTAGGTCTATGATGATTTGCACACATGATCAACACTTTTTGGTTGAATTTTGGAGGGAATTATCGATAGAGAATCCTGATCCAAGATCCATTTTTTTTAGCTAACATAAGCACCTTTGCATTGGTTTTTTATTCTATATCTATTTGTTTATGTTGAATCTTGTTAAGTTTTATATCATTTTGACTAGTTCTTACATCTTTAATTAAAATTATATGTAATCATATCCAATCAACATCAAAAGGGAACTCTTGATCCAAGTGATTAGCTCTCATATATGAGTGATGTTGAGCCTAATTGATTGTTCCCCAATGAAATATTATAAATAACCAGAAGACAATTGAGAGGGGGGGGGGTGAATCAATTGTCACAGATTACCAGAACATTTAGCAATTAAAACTTTAATACCAAAACTCAAAAAATTAATACTAGAATGCTTAAACCAAATACCGAAATAGCTATTAAACCAATTAAGCATAAACAATAATCAGAGAATACATACCATCCACATGACACCAAGATTTATACGTGGAAAACCCGGTAAAGGGAAAAACCATGGTGGGAAGCCTACCCATAGTCAAATAATACTTTTGCAGTAAGTATGTGTATTACAATTGAGGGGCCTACACTTGCAGGAAGGAAAATAGCCTAGAGCACACTGCTCATCACAAAAGGAGTCTCACTGACTACATAGAAATCTAGGCTACAATCCGGAAGAATGAATGAACTGTAAAGATAGTATCTCCTATGCCTAAGTACAGTTCTGGTTAAGCTCATTACTAGAGAACAAAATCCTCTTACATAAACCCAATTCGATCTCCAATGATCGACCAAATACTCTTCTTGAATGATATTACATTATTTTCACATAACATATCCATATCACATACCATGACCATGATCTACAATGAGATCTTACATCACATATATACAAACCTCGACTATAAACACTAAAGTCGGCCACCAGACCATAAACCAATTACATAATTACAAAACATTTCAGCCTCAGAACAAACAAATAATATCCAACTCATAAGACATCCCAAAAACACATTAAGAGGTCCAATCCACATGTTACATTAAGTCGGTCCATAACCTAGATCAACCGGGATCCAATATAGGTCCACATGCTAAAGGAATGATCCCAATCTACCAAGTCTCGAACATGATCACCATCAGCATCTTGAATCCATACCACAAGCTACACCAACACCACTTATGCATATCATCAAAGATCTTCATCAAAAGCTCTACCGGTGAAACCCTCGACGAAACCTCAAACCAAGCTTCCAAGTAAACAGGATAGCATCCGATCACCAGACCAAATCCAACTGACTGAACATGAACATGAGTAAGCCAATTCCATAACCAAGTCATACTGAAGCATATAGGATCATGTCGGATCCAAACCAAGCATAAACCACTCAACCTATTGGGACCAGAAGGTTGGCGGTAAAGCATCCAAAACAACTAGTGTTGACATCAATGACAAAACATCAATGCAACACATAATCAATTCCTCCAAATGGCCAACAATCTCCCCCTTTGGCATTGATGGCAACACAAGATGTGAAAATATCTAAGTACCAAGAAATGCTAAACAAGTCTCTCCCAATGGAAGACAACCAACAATCTCCCACTCAAAGATATAGCAATGAAGTTCTAAAACAAAGATAAAAATTCCCTTGTAAATGATGTCTCTATAAAGCTCTAAATTACACATATATCTCTTCCCCTATTGTATACAACTCCTTAAGTTTTTCACATCAATATCTCTCCCCGTTTGACATCAATGCCATAAATCTAACATAAATATCAAAGCAAAAACATAAACCACTGAAACACAAGGCTAAGTACTCACCTTGAGAAGTAGCATCCCCATATCAGTGCTAGAATGAATAATAACTTTGATAATACATACCAAACTAATGCCAAAAAGCATCAATTAGTTATCTGTCGAAGGGGCAAAAACCCCTAACCTATCTCTCAGGTACTCAAATGGTTCTTTAGGCAAAGGTTTAGTGAAAATATCTACAATCTTCTCTTTAGTGTTCACATAAACCAGTCTAACTTCATTTTCTTCCACCTTCTCCTTCAAAAAATTATACTTGATAGATATGTGCTTTGTCTTAGAGTGAAATACCAGATTCTTTGATATGTCAATAGCAGTAGAGTTATCACAATGGATAACTACTGGTCCAATGCAATGCACTTTGATATCCTTCAACATTTGCTTCATCCATAAAACCTGTGTACAGTTAGTAGTAGCAACAACATACTCAACTTTAGTAGTAGATAAAGAAGTACATGACTGTTCCTTGCTGATCCATGAAACCAAATTCTTTCCAAGAAAGAAAGCTCCAACGGAAGTACTTTTTCAGTCATCAACATCTCCAGCCTAGTTAGCATCTGTATATGCACATAAAGTAAAGTCATCATCCTTAGGGTACCACAAACCATATTTAGATGTACCTTGCAAGTATCTAAAAATTATTTTCACCGCACTCTCATTATTTTCTCTAGGATCACTCTGAAATCTAGATGCAATACAAACAACATTCATTATGTCAGGCCTAGTCTGAGTCAAATAAAGAAGACCTCCAATCATAGATTTGTATCTTGTAGGATTTACCGATGCAGAAACATCTTTCCTTGTCAATATCTCACTTGTAATTGTATGCACCTAAAAATGGTCTAAACATAATTAATTAAATAAGAAATTATTTAATTAATCCCCCTTCCTAAGTTAATTGAATTCATTAGTCAATTTGATTAAATTCTCCCTTTCATCTACTTATTAATAAACCTAAGGATTTATTTAATAGGTTCATTTCAATAGTCCCCTTTGATTAATTAATTCAAATTAATTAATCTTTCCCCCATTTCAATCAATTCTTCTAATCTCCTAATTAATTAAAACAAATCAATTTATGAGTTGTTGAGAATTAATTAGTCTTTTCCTATTATTTGGATTTTTAAATTCAAATTACCCACATGCCTCCTAACTTCTAACCACCTAACCTAACCTTGGGTTTTCCTAACCCTATCCTATCTTGCATATTTTAACCTCCTTATCCTAACCTCTTATGGTGTGGATATTTTCTTCTTGAGACACATGGCATTTTGGCCACATGTCTCCTCTTCGGGACACTTGCCCTTTTATGAGCAAGACTCCTTGACACTTGTCACCATAGAGATGACAAGTGTCTCTTCCTCCAACCTCTTCTCCAACCTCCTCCAATCTCACCCTTGATATCTTCAGACTCAATCTTGACCATTGATTCTTGCCACCTCTCCCCTAGCCTTGGAAATCCTATAAATATCCCCCATTTGGGAGCACAAAGGATGCAATCTCATTATCAATTTAGGCATTGTTACTATAGGCATATCATCTGAGCATTATTGTTATAAGCAATTGCATTAGCTTAATTTGATCATTTTCTAGCATAATTGTTGAATCATGTAGCTTTATCAATCTCTTTTCTAGCTTAATTGTATCATCATCATAGCTTCATCATGCATATAATTGGCTTAATTAGTCTCTTGGATCAATATAGCCTAATCAATCTCACCTTTGCATATCATTATCATCTCGAATCCTCCATCTAGGTGTAGTCAAGTCACTGGGATTGCTTATCCAGATCTGAAAGAAAATCAATACTCGCATCTCTTAGGAGGCGATAGGTCGCTTTGTCATGGTTCATCTTTATTTGCTTATTATTTTCTAACCATGCTTGTAATGATCTATTGAGTGTTTGTGTTGCAGCTGCAGGTATCACACTTCACATGCATGACAGTAATGATAGTAGTACTTACCAGTTTAGAATCTCCCATACCAAATTTATTCAACAATTCCCTAGCATACTTAGTTTGACAGATAAAAATACCTTTGTCAGTCTGAGTAATCTGCAAACCTAAGAAAAATTTCATTTCCCAATCATAGACATTTCAAATTCTTTCTCCATATTTTTAGAAAATTCCATGCACAACTTATCTTCACCTCCAAAAATGATGTCATCAAAAAATTCTTCAATAATCAGTATATCATCATCAGTGACCTTATAAAATAAATTACTATCAGCATTACCCTTAGTAAAACCAACCTTCAAAAGATATTTATCCAACCTTGCATACCCAGATCTAGGTGCCTGTTTCAATCCATATAAAGATTTCCTTAACCTGCAAACCATGTTTGTATCATCTGAAAGTGAAAACCCATTAGGTTACTCAATATAAACTTCTTTATCAAGACCCCCATTAAAAAATGCACACTTAACATCCATCTAATAAACCTTGTGGTTTTTATTTGCAGCATAGGCAAGAAATAATCTTATAGCTTCAATCCTAGCTACAAGTGCAAAAGTCTCTTCATAATCAATTCCTTCCTTTTGAGAATATCTTTTACAAACCAATCTACCCTTATTCCTTACAACTTGACAATCCTCATTCAATTTATTCCTAAAAACCCATTTAGTTCCAATAACATTCTTATTTTTAGGTTGGGGAACTAAAGTCCATGTGTTATTCTTCTCAATCTGATCTAATTCTTCTTCCATAACTTTTAACCAACATTTATCTTTACATTCTTCAATTAATGATACCGGTTCAACTTGAGAAATTAAACATACCTCATTAGTTACCAGTCTTCTTCTTGTCATCACTCCATTGTGCTTATCCCCAATGATGTGATCTTCTGAATGATTCAATCTCACATACCTAGGAGTCTTCTGACTCTCTGTCCCTCTTCCCATTTCTTTAGTTACTGTTGAATTTTCTGATACTCCCATAGTAACTAGTTCACCACTCTCTTCTGGTATAGATGCTACCGGTCCAGATATAATCATTTCCACTGCCGTTTCTTGCTCATAATCTCTGATTTGACTTCTATTCAGCTCATCCACCTTGACATTAGCACTCTCCACAATTCTTTGCAATCTCTTGTTATAACATCTATATGCCTTGCTTTCATTATAATAACCAAGAAATATGCCTTCATCACATCTAGGATCAAATTTGCCAACGATATAATCTCTCCTGATATAACATTTACTACCAAATATTCTGAAATACTTAATTGTAGGTGTATTGCCAAACCATAATTCATAAGATGTCTTACTGATTTCTCCTTTGATATGTACTATGTTGAATGTATGCACCGTTGTTCTCACTAGTTCTCTGCAGTAGATATGACGTAGACTAGCTTCCATCATCATTGTTCTAGCAGCATCCAAGATAGTTCTATTCTTCCTTTCCACAACTCCATTCCACTGAGGTTTTCGGTGAGAAGAAAATTGTCTTCTTATACCATGCTTCTCACAAAAGTTATTAAACTCACCGGATGTGAATTCTCCACCATGATTTGACCTCAAACATTTAATCTTCAATCTTGTCTCTATCTCAAATTTAAATTTAAAGATTTAAATTTGTTTAAAAGCCTCATATTTCTCCCTTAGAAAAGTAATCCACATCATTCTAGAATAATCATTGAAATGATTAGCATAAAATATCTAACACCTTGAAAACTTTTAACTTTAGTAGGGCCACACAAATACATATGAATAAGATCAAGAACATCACTAGATTTATCTTGTATACTCCTAAAAGAGTTTCTGACCTATTTACCCATTTGACATTCTTTACATACTGGATTATAGGGCTTCCCAATCTTAGGTATATCTCTAATTGCCTTAGTTGAAATGATCTTCACAATGCAATCAAAACTCACATGACACAACCTTTTATGCCATAGCCAACTCTCATCAATTTGTGCAGTCAAACATGTCTTCTCACTAGAATTCAAATGAAATATATTACCTTTTGTCTGTGTACCAATTGCAATCTCCAAACCAGATCTATTAATGATTTTGCATTTTCCATCCTTGAATTGTAATTGAAATCCCCTATCTACCAATTGTCCTACACTCAAAAGATTATGCCCTAAACCTTCAACATAATAAACATTATCAGTCTTATTATTACCATCCAATGATATAGTTCCTTTTCCTTTGATCATACATGCTTTGTCATCTCCAAATCTAACCAGACTGCCATCAAATTCTTGTAAAGATAGAAACTTCCCTTTATCTCCAGTCATATGATGTGAACAACTAGTGTCAATTACCCATTAATCCTTCTCTTCAATTTTTGAAGCAAGTGCCTTCTCTTCATGTACATTCTCTTCTAGAGCCAGAACATCTTTCTTGATAGCCAAGAACACCCATTCCTTCCCATTGCCAGAACCACTTTCAGAGTCTTCTGCTGGTTCATCATCAGAATCAGTAACACCTTCCTCATCCACTATGTAGCATGATTTGTCTCTATTTTTCCTATACTTATACTTGTTCTCATATCCAAGGTTAGGCTTAGAAGATCTTCTAACTCTTTCTTCAAATCTTGAATTCCTTTCAGGACATCTAGATGCAAAATGACCAATCTTATTACATGCAAAATATTTAAAATGTGCTTTTCATTCATACTTACTTCCTACCGGTTCTTTAGGTACTCTTCTAGCAAATAGTACTTTAAGTTTCTCAAACTCATCATCTTCTCTCTTCATATCATCCAAATCCTTTGCATATAAACCTTTCCAATATTGCTTACCGATTGATGATGCAGATGCATGAAAAGTAGGTTCAAACTTCACAACTCCAGAAGGTCCAAATTCTTCAAGCTCAAAAGAAGATAATTTCTAAACCAAGGTATCTCTATTGACAAAAGTATTAGCCATTGTTCTCAATTCATTAATTGTATTAGCCTTCATCTTGTAAGCCGGTGGTAGGGCTCTCAGAACTTTAGAAACAATTTCATGTTCATCTAGAGTTCCACCACAACATTGAATTCCCAAAACAATCTCATTTACCCTTTCCATGATGTAGTAATCCTTTCATCTTCTTCCATCTTTAGGTTTTCATATCTCACCTGGTAACCATCAAGTTTAGCAATATTCACTGTAGGGTCACCTTCATTAAGAGTCACCAACTTATCCCATATAGCCTTTCCAGACGATTTGTCAGTTAATCCCATTATTTTGAGATCAGAAAGTGCACACAAGAGGGCTTCTCTTGCTCTACAATCATTCTCAAGCTCCTTATCCAAGTTTGTTGGAGGAGGATTGCTAGATGCTGGATTATGATGTGTTACACCATTCTATGTGGTCTCCTAAATATCCTTGCCAAGACATCTCAGATGAGTCTCCATCTAAATCTTCCATACAATGTAATTTGTTCCATCAAGCCTAGGGTTATCTCTCCGAAAGATAGCTCTGGATAAACTAGATGAAATTGAACTATTTGTCTCCATAGGATCTTTCATAATCTATTAAGCTTTCTTTAGAGAGGACCAACACTATGATACCAATTGTTAGACAGTTCAAATAATCAGAAGACAACTGAGAGGGGGGGGGGGGGTGAATCAGTTGTCATAGATTACTAGAACATTTAGCAATTAAAAATTTAATACGGCAACCCAAAACATCAATACCAAAATGCTTAAACCAAATACCAGAATAGTAGTTAAACCAATTAAGCATAAACAATAATCAAAGAATAAATACCATCCACAAGACACCAAGATTTATACATGGAAAACCCGGTAAAGGGAAAAACTATGGTGGGAAGCCTACGCATAGTCAGATAATACTTCTACAGTAAGTATGCGAATTAAAATTGAGGGGCTAGGACTTGTAGGATGGACAACAACCTAGAGCACACTGCTCATCACAAAAGGAGTCTCACTAACTACATAGAAATCCAGACTACAATTTAGAAGAATGAATGAACTGCAAAGATAGCATCTCCTATGCCTGAGTACAACTCTGGTTAAGCTCAATACCAGACGACTAAATCCTCTTACATAAACCCAATTTTATCTCCAATGATTGATCAAATCCTCTGCCTGAATGATATTACATTATTCGCACATTACACATCCATATCCCATACCATGACCATGATCTACAATGAGATCTTACATCATATATATACAAACCATCGACCATAAACAACCAAGTCGGCCACCAGACAATTAACCAATTACATAATTACAAATATGTTAGCCTTAGGCCAAACAAATAATATCCAGCTCATAAGACATCCTGAAAACACATCGAGAGGTCCAATCCACATGTTACATTAAGCCGGTCCATAACCTAGATCAATTGGGACCCAATATAGGTTGACACGCTAAAGCAATGATCTCAATCTGCCAAGTCTCGAACATGATCACCATCAGCATCCTAAATTGACTTTTATTAATATTTTTATCTGTTT
Source organism: Cryptomeria japonica (assembly GCF_030272615.1). Classification (NCBI taxonomy): domain Eukaryota; kingdom Viridiplantae; phylum Streptophyta; class Pinopsida; order Cupressales; family Cupressaceae; genus Cryptomeria; species Cryptomeria japonica. The sequence continues at coordinate 733,630,969 of NC_081409.1, forward strand.
ATATATATATATAGCTTATTTTGTTTCTCATTGGTTTTTATTTTTAATTCAGTCTTTTTTTTTGGTTAGTTTCTTGCCTTCTTTTTTGTTTTATTTTGTGATTGTTTCTTTTGTGTTTTTTGTCTTATATTATTTTGGTCCTTAGTTGTTTTTTAGTCTTTTTATTTATTTCTCTTCTTTAACTTTTTGTTTGAGGTTTACTATTGTAGCATATTTTTGTCCTTGAGTTTTTTAAATTGTTTTCCCCCCTTGGTCTGTGTACTTTCTTATTTTTTCCTCTCTCCTTTCCCACATTTTATGTTTTCTCTTGGTCTGCAACCTATCATTTTTTTCTTCTTATGCTCTCACTCATCTTGATGATGGATCACAGAGTATGATCCAAAATGTTGATCTAAAAAATCGCACACAATCTTATCCAAAAATCCAAGTTACAAAGAATGTTTATGATATTATTATATTAATTTTATTAATGTCATTAGGTATTCTACAATGGCAGAAAAGAGTGGATTATAATTGTTAGAGTTTCTAAACTTTAAAAATAAAAATAAAATTACATTTATCTTAAATTTGACAATCATTTACATGTCAAAATATTAATATTGATTATAAACATAATATTGATGATAAAAAAATACTTACACAATCAAATCCAAAAAAAAAAGAGAATACAACATGGATTGTGGAAATCTCATAGCATTAAACATAATATTTTCAAAAAAAGCACCACATAAAAACAAAATAGCCATCATCAAAATTATAAGTTTTAGATTGTTTGTATAGATATAAAATGATAAAATACAAGCAATATTTAATTCAAAAATGTAATTTTTTATTTCCAAGTTAATGCTATAAAATTTAGAGTAAACCCTAGATAGGCAAAATTTGCTTGAAACCTTGCAAAATGACTTATTTCTCTTCTCAAAATAAATTTCTAATTAATTATATTAAACTTCCATAGTCCATGACAGTAAGGAAACTAGTTTCTAGACATTGTGTGCATAATTTTTAAACACCAATGTTTAAACTCTTGATGTTTAAAAATCTTACACACAATCAAATCTAGAAACTAGTTTCCTTAAATTTCTAATTTTTCGAGCAAATTCTCATTGTTATTGAAAAATTATGAATATAACCTATGGTAGAAAAGTAGAAAATAGTTTGAAACCCTTAAAAAAATAATTTATTTTATTTTCAAAAATTAAGAACCATTTATAATGCCATAATGCAATTTTATGAATTTTACAAAAGTACCACTCACTGTAGTATCCATGCAATTGTACAACTAGGTTTTTTATTACTATTGTAAAAATGGTTGTAAATTCTCCATTGTTGTACGATCATTGGAAAAATATAAATATTCTTCAATACTCTTTTGGTACTTACAAACTTCATTGATATATAGAAAAACCAGTGTTAAATTTTGCAATATTTGGACAAAGAAAACTTAAAATGACAAGGCCTATTCTACCATTTTAAGCAATTTAAGGTTTATAAAAGAAAACAAAATAAAATTCCTCATAAAGATAAAAAAATTAAACTTTGAAAACCTAACAAAGCTTTCAAACCACCAAAATTGAAGCCAGAGATGACTAAAAACATCATACTATAGAGCCACACTATTTCTATAAATGCACAAATAGGTTTCCAACCCAATGAGTTCACATTTACTAGAATGATCCCATTCTATGCCCAAATGGGATCTTTGGAACAAGGTATGGGTATTCATCAAAGCATAATGGAAGGAGGGTTTTAGTTAGATATTGTAGTTGGGAATTGTTTGATACACATGTATATAAAATATGGAAGAATGGATAAGGCATAAGAACTATATGGTAGAATGAATCAAAGAGATTCATCTCATGGATTACACTCAATGTTGGATACACACAAAATGGGTAAGTTGATAAACACTTAAATTTTTTTAATCAAATGAAATTGGCAAGTGTAAAGCGAAATCCCACAACCTTTGACAACATCCTCCTTTTTTTTGCTAAATTACAAGCTTTATAATAGGGCATGGACATCCATCAAAGGATAAGGGAAGGGGTGTTTCTATCAAACATTACAATTGAGGTTTCCTTCATAGACATGTATGCAAAATGTGGAAGCATAGTTAAGGCATGTGAACTATTTGAGAGAATTCCTTAAAGAGATGTTGTCTAATGGAATGTAATGATTACAGGATATGCACAAAATGAATTTGTTGATAAGGCTTTAGAAACTTTAAAGAAAATGCAATTGGTAGGTATAAAACTAAACTCCAAAAACTTTGCTAGAATCCTCCTTGCCTATGCCAAAATCGAAGCTTTGGACTAGAGTATGGATATTCATAACATCATAATGAAAGGAGGATTTTGGCTAGATATCATGGTTTAAAATGCTTTGGTAGAAATGTATGCAAAATGTTGATGCATATACAATGCCCATGAAGTGTTTGACAAAATGCCTCGAAGAAATGTGGTTTGATGGACTCCATTGATGCAGGTAATGAACAAAATAGATATGTAGACAAAGTCAACTTAAAAATTAATCACTTAAACATGTTATAAAAGTTTTATCCAGTGATTTATAGACATAAGTATTTATATCTTTGTGGATCAAAACTATACATTTGTAATTTGTAAAAGCCAATTTATACTAGCATATCTATGTTTAAAGGAATATACGTAAAGTAGTAGAAAGATATCATATTTTTTCATTATTCCAATTAAAAATTTATTATATTATAATTAATATTAAATTATTATTATATTATGATATTATAATTAATATTAATTTATTATTAAGATATGATTATATTATTATGTTTTAATATATTATTGTTTTTATAATTTTATGTTTCCACTAAACTCTTTACAAATGTAAAAAATCTTTTAACACAAAATTATTATATGTTTTTATTTTATATTCCTTCTTATTCTTATCCTCAAAGGCATAATTTTTAAAATAATCTAATTCAACTTGTTTACCTTCCACCTAACATGTGTTATCAATAGGCTTCTGCCAAGCTGCTCTGCGCTTCTTCTTCTTCTTTGGTATTGTAGACACGTAAAATTCTCGAGCTTAATTAAATAAATATTTAATTTATTTAATTATTTTATCCTAACTCTTCTATTAATTAAATAAATTTTTATTTATTTAATTAATTCATTTATCCTTTTTCTAGCTTTTCCTTATTTAAATAAATATTTTTATTTATTTAAATTACCTTTTCCTTAAATTAAATAAATATTTTATTTATTTAATTGGTCCCACTTCATTTATTTAATTGGTCCCACTTCATTTATTTAATTGGTCCCACTTCATATATTAATTAAATAAATATTTATTTATTTAATTAATTCATTAGCTTTTTCACTATATGACATATTTCATTTATCTATTAATTTTCTTGTACCTACCCCTTCATTATTTTATTATTTTTCCCTAACTACCCTCTTATTATTTTATCATTTTCTTATACCTACCCTTTAATCCTAGCCGATCATTTATTTATTTCACCTCTTAATCTTATCCCTCCATTTTATAAGGTCTTCTTTATAAAAGAGGATTTTTTGGCAACATAAAAACTTTCAGAGTCGAATCTAGAAGAATTACAAATATTTTGTGATTGCTAATAAGCAATCTAGCAATTTGGTAATCTAGCATTGGAGCGTACTTTTTGCATTCTAGCATTCTTATTTTGCATCCATCATATTTCAAATCTTCATTCACCATAGCTTCTTGTGTGTGTTCTTTTAAGAGCATCATTTTTTAACATAAGATCTTGACTGATAGAAGTGCAATGTAGTAGTTTTATAGTATGCATGTGTGTTTTTAGTTTAGATTTTGGTTTGCATTGCGTGTGTTTTACAGTTACTCTATTGAGGATATTGAAATAAATATGAATCTTGTCGCATAAGATTTCAGATATATTTTTCTCCATCCATAGGTATTTCATCAGTTAATACCTTGACTACCCCATCTTCATTTACATATTCATTTTTCTATTTCTTAGATTCTATTGCATGCTCCTGACCATCATTTTCCTTTCTATCTTCTATTGTCATTTCTTTTTCCTGGTGTGACAATTTTTCTTCTCCTTTCTTAGATTGTTCTTCATAAGTTTCAGCTTGTTGACTACACTACTACAACATCATCTTTTATTGAATCCAACTTGACCCTTTGCTCAATGGTCTTTTCCATTTCTTCTCATCTTTTATTCTCATTAATTGTTTCCTCTTCACAATACCTTGCAACACCACATTTATTTTTTTATTGTCCCACACTTAACCATCCACACTTTATTGTCCATAACTTTAGGTTGATATCATTTTATTTTTGTACTTTTTCTCCATAATTCATGATTTGATTTCTATCTTAAAACAACTTTTTTAGGCTTCCTTCCTCGCCAACTTGCCCTATCATCTTGTCTTCTCTTGAATTCAGTCATGTCTTGGATGCTTAGTATTTGTTTCCTATCATAAGCTCCATTAGAACAATCTTCTTGTTTCCACTTTATCTGATGCCCCATATTAATCGATTTATTTAGCTAATTTGGTATTATCTATCCATGATCCTTCAAAATACTCTTCTTTCCTTTATTAGCTTGCATAACTACATTCTTCTTTCCACATTTATGATCAAAATAGGTTTTACCTTTACTTTTCAATGTGTTGTTGTCTCAACGTGCTTCCATCCTTGACTTTGTTGTTTGTCAATTTTTCATTTTTGTAGGTTTTTGTCCCTTCTTCTAGAACATCTGCTAAGGCATTATGATACTCTAGGGCATCTTCAAAGTCTTCTTTATCATGCTGGAATACTTTGACATCATCCTCATCTTTATTTTTAGAATCTTTTTAATGACCCTCTGCTAAAAACTATTGCTTTGTATCTTCTTGACTTATTGCTGTAACTACCTCCTCTCCTTGTCATCTTCATCTCTATTTGTAGGTGCTCTTCTAGCCCCTTCTCTTCCCATATTTAAGGTCTTTTTCTTGACCCCCCTTAATAAATTTCTCATTACTACATACACATACTCACACACAACATTAGATAATAAAATTAGAGGCCAAAATGTCTCCATGAGCAACTCCTACTTGGAAACTTTCCTTTCTTCTTTACTTCTTCTTTTAAGTGCTTATTTTTACACTTTATCTTTCCTCCATTCTTTCTTATCTTCCATCAAGTCTGCTACAATAAGAACCTCTTTCACCTCTTTCACTGCATATTTCTCATAGGCTAACTTCCTACTATTCCAATCTCTTTCATCTTCTCTCCTCAAGGCACCCTTATTTTGCATTCTTCATTTCTTCACAATTATCTTTATAGGCCACTTCACCTTCTTACTCATTGTCCAAAACCCACACATATTCCTAGATTATTTCTACAAGCCACTATTCTATTGTGATCTTACACCTCTCTAAATCTCTTCTTAGGTTTACCATCTCTCTATGAAAATTTGCATCTTGCTTGCTTTTACTTGTATTCATTCTATATTTCTTCTTGGAACTTTATTTATGAACACTCTATTGCATCGTTCAACTTTTCACTTTTAGACTTCTTGATAACTCACCTAGGACATTTTTTATTTTCCTCCTGCCTAGTCTTTTGACACCTAGATTCCTTTTATTAATCTGTCACTCTACAACACACATATCTTTACAAAAATCTATGAAAATAACTAACTTCTTTACATAAACCCTTTTAGGTTGTCAAATTTCTCCTTTCTTCTCCCTAACCTTTTAGGCTGTCAAATTTCTCCTTTCTTCTCCCTAACCTTATAGGCTTTGATTGCAATTTATGGGAACAACCTCCCATACATTAATCTAATACCAAACTGATGCGATTCAAACTCCAAACAACAAAACAATGCAAAACTATATTTGTCTACAAAACGATAGGAACTGAAATTGTATAAGACAACAATAGAACAACTCCCAGAATAGTTCAGGGTTCATAAAGAATTAGTTTGAAATACATAAAAATGAAATTTGATGGTAATTACTTCTATTCAAAATGGGGAAATACAAGCTACAGTCAATCCTTACAAGGATCGAGGTTTACTTTCTTGATAGGCCTGATTCGATGTTACTCATTGGTCTATTTTACAATGACTACAAACTACCACTCTTTCACAATAGACTGTCTCTAAACCTGCAACACCATTCTTCAATTACCTCATGCATTCACCTTTTGTTTCCACACTGCCTTCTTTGACTTCTATCACGCATTTTCCACACACATCTCTTCTCCCATAGTCCCCAACCCCACATGCCAAATCTTTCTCTTACATTGGGCCGATGTCTTATTTCTTCACATTGCTCATAATGTGGCCATCAATACTCTTATTGAGTCAATGAAAATTATTATACCACACTCACTAGTCGGTTGTGTTTCCTTTTTTGTTCCAGCTTCACACCATGATCCGTGCTCTACAACCTCTTCCATTTCTTCTTTATTTGTAGACTGTATCTGGACACCAATCTCAAATGTTCATAACCTACTATTTTATCCATTCCTTTACCTCTAAACTATTCTACTTCATCTATTCTAACCGTTAATCTTCCAACCATCCTCAAATGTTCACTTCCTCCTACCGAAGGCAACTGTTTCGACTATCTAATTTCCTGCCCAATGGCGACATGATCTGCCTTTACCCAAATTGATTCGTGTCAATAAGACACAAAAAAAATAAAAGAAGAAAATTAAAGAGAATAACCCATGCCCCTGCATCACATTAGAAGAAACTTTCTTCTAATTTTATTATTAGGGCTATTGTCCATATATGTTCTAATCTTTCTTTATCCGATAATATTATTATTTGGAACATATTATATAGGGTAAGACTTTATCGTTAAACTCATCGTAAACCATCTTTATTTACTTATTTTCCTTGAATCATATCTAGGTTCTCTATCACTACACTACACAAAAATCATACATGCAAAGTTTAACGCTTACAACACAAGTTGGCAAGATAACAAACTCTAATACCATTGTAATGTTCTAGTCAAAATACTAATGTAAAACTTGACTCTTAACCTTCTACAAACACTTATTATCTATAACAGTAATACTATATTGTTATATTTCAATTAGATCTTAAGTAAGATTCAATTCACTATTTTATATTATCAATTTCATTACTTTCCAAATAGCAAATTACATACACAAATATCAATCTCCTTACAAGTAAACATCAGATAAAAAATATGATTCATGATGCTTTTCTTATTATAACAATAGTTGAATTAAATTTAAAATATTTTGCATCACTAATTACAACAAAAAAAATTATACTCATACCAATAGCAATTATGAATTAGAAAAATATAATGCAAGTGAACATGTAAATAATGAAACTCTAAAGAAAATTCTGATATGAGATTTTTTATCACAATCAATAGGTCTTTGATTCAATGATTTACATACTACAACACAAACTGTGCTCAAAATAATTCATGTAAAGGGATTTTGTGTAAGGGATAGATGATCACAATGAATGAACATGTTATTTGCAGTGTTATTCACTTTGACTTTCCATGTTGGAGCATATGTGGTGGTGCTCCCCAACCAACAGTGGTTTGTGTTGTGCTTTGGTTGTGCAGCTACCATAGAGTTTGCACTGCTCCTATTATATCACTTTTCGACCATGTTTCCTTGACGAGTAGGATAGATAATAAAGAGGTGTGTTCTTGAATAATCCACTCAGTCACTTGGGCTTTACCTTTATTTCCATTAAATATTTCATAAGTTCTATTATTTCCATTGAAGATGTCTTATGATATGTACTCTAAGTTGGATAAGAAGTGTAATTTCTTTTAAGACTATTTTATGTCTTCTAAATGTTTTTTCTTATACTTTCAAATACAAGAGATTTTACTTTTGCAAGTCATAAATTTTGATTTGGGAGGCCATTAGAACCTTATTTTTAATTGTATAGGTTGAAGAGATCTATAGACCAAGTGCCCCTAGAAATAATGTCAAAGAATCATAAATATTTACTTTGATAAAAATAAACTTTAAAATAGTCCCAAAATCATTTTTTTTATCATCAATCTTTAAAATCATATTATTTGTAATTTAAACATTAAGAGAAAGGTTGAGACACCTTTCCTAATAGTCATGTATGCTTGAAATTTTTGTCTTAGAAATCTTGAAAAATTGTATTTGATTAATTTCACTTAGTATACTCTAGTACAATAGGGTTGTTAAATGACATAGGAAAGTTGTGACTATTGAAATTATATAAATGGAGTGCAAAATCAAATGTTCTCAAGGTACAATAGCATATCACATTTAGGCTATTAGATTAGATATTTTTTAGGGTTTCTAGGATGTTTAAGAAACTTTCCTGTTTGCTACTATGAGAATACCTAAGAACATGTCACATGTCCTTGGTCAAGCAATGAATTAACTCAAAGGGGGCTCACCAATAGTGATATATTGCACCTTTTATTTATAGTATTATTCACTCTACCACATGTTGTAACACCAAGGTTTTACATAATTTTTCTTTAAAAGGTTTTGCACACCTTTAGGTTTTATCTATCCTAGAGTATTGGAAAATATACAATTGTTAGAGCTCAACCTCTATCAAAAGTCTAACAAAACTCAAAATATGGTCGAAACTAGATCAAAAGTGAGACATGCTATGCATGGTGGAAGACATTTGTATTGATCCAATAAAAAAATGAATACATCCTCCACCTAAAATAAAAAATTAACTTCAATTACTATAATTATTTAAAAAAATATATTTTAGTTCTCTTCAATTAAATAATATATAAATTTGAAACTTCTCGAAAGAATGGACTCAAACATACCAAAGTATTCTAACCTTATGTAGACATTTAAAATCTCTACAATTGACACAAATAATGCATATTATTTTCACCTCATATTTATTTAATGCACTTAATTATTTTATGTCCATTTATAGTGTCCATTGATGTTAAACTTTATACAGCTAACATCTAACGTTACATAGTTTTCAAAGTGGAAAAAGATGTTAAAACACCATCTTTTCCAAAACAACATTTTCAACAGTCACACTCTCTACTTCACTTCTCATTATAGCCATTCCTCATTTCCACACAACTATTTATTAATTTAATTACAATTTGTATTTGAATAAAAACATTTCAATATTAAGTGTGACTTGAAAATATAAGATTTAATTTAGAAATATATTAAATTATCAATCTGTATTTAGATAAATATATGTCGAATATGAGATATCATTTTAGAGGTATCCATTTGTTTAAGAAATTAAAAATAAAAAAATTAAATAGAAGACATTATGATTAAATAGATGAAAATGGAAGCTTCAAACTATATAGTTTAGATATACTAACATATATCAATTGTCATTTCAAAATAATGAAATCATAGGTCGAAAGTTCAGAATAACTTTTTAGACATTGACAAAGTAAATAATTTATAGATTGTTTAAAAAACATTGAAAGGGAGAAACAAAACATTTCAAATTTATAAATACAACCATGGAATTATAATACATCATGAATTAGGGAAATTTTTGTTGTTGACATTGCTTTCCATACATCTTGACATAGACATATGTGTATATCTAAAGATGAGTTGTTTATAGTGAGTTATACACTAGTATAAGCAATATAGAACAAAGACTCAAAGTTATGGAACTATGTTGAAATATGATTACAAATAATTCTTATCAAAAAACCATTGACACTTTCTATTGACAAATACATTACATAACTAGGTTGATGTGATTTAAAGAATTGATACATGAAGAAAACTTTAAAAAATTACACAATTGAGTGTAATATAACTAAAAATCATAAAATATTATCTCCAAACTCATTTTTAGTTCATTATTCTTTCTATCAATCCTTGTATTTCAATCTTTCTCCCTCTCTCTTCATAGACCTCTATATTTATATCTATATTTGTGCCTCTATCTCTTTTCGAGGTATGTCTATATCTTTCCATTTCTCCTTCTATCTCTCCATCTATTTATCTCCTCATTTGTCTTCACCCTTATATATCTCCTTATTTGTATCTTTATCTTTATACATCTTTATCTCTCCCTCTTGCCTCTCTATGTATTTATCTCTTCTACCTCTCTTTATCCCTCTCCTATCTCTTTATATATATATATATATATCCATCTCCCTCTCTATCTCTATTTTCATCTATATATATCTCATTCCCTATTCATAATGGAGCTTTATTATCTCCGTAATTTTGATGTTTTTGTGTTAATTATATTTGGATCTTAGTTCTTGATGAAGTGTGTGGAGTATGTTGGCAATTGACACTCATTTGGTGACTTTCGATGCTTGATTTATAGTTTAGGGTTGTCATTGATAGAAAATCTTCATGGAGATTCGATATAGTAGTCATAATTCTTCTTATCCGAAAGTAGGAGTTAACCAGTAAAAAGGGCTATCTCGGTGATGTTTTGGTCCGATAATATTTTTGATGATTGCGGTGATTTTGGTGGGTTTATTTTGTGTTCTCAGTGAATGGTAAGATCCTTTAGAAGCATGTGATCATACTCTTTTGGTCTGGTGCTATGTTTTGCTAAGAGATTGAAGCTGACTTGAAGCTACACGTTACACTTCTTGAAGTTGACTTGGAGGAAATCATTTTTGATAAGACTGGATATATAAGATTGAATTGGGGATTAGTTCTTGGTGTAATACTATTGTGGTGATCATTTTTGGTGTGATTGGGTGTAGTTTCGTGTGCGCATTTTCCTTACAGATAATCTGGTAGCTGACTGAGACAAAATAGAGTATTTGCAAAGCGAGTACAGCCAGAGACTTAGTGCCTAACCAAAACTCATTCATGTATTATGAGATGCTACTTCAGAGTTTATTTCATTGTATTTCCTCATTATAATTGAATTGTAAGTCAGTGAAAATTCCTTGTGGGTTGTAGCCTTCCAAGTTATTGTATTTGAGTAGTGAGCTCTAGGTAGTGAGCCTAAATGCAAGTGCATTCCCCATCTATGTAATATTTATGTACTACTAGCCATAGTATATGAATATTGTGGGTTCCAATACCACCATTGTTTTTCCCTTTCTAGGTTTCCACGTAAAAATTCTAGTGTTGTGGATCTATGGTTTATTTATTGCTTGTTTATGTTCTTTTCTGTTATACATTGCTAACCAATGGATAAAGAATAAGTTTGTGGATTTGATTTTTGGAAGATCACTGATTCACCCCCCCTCTCAGTGTTCCCTAATTCTAACAATTATTATTAGAGCCTAGTTCCTCTGAAGAAGCTTAACTGCTTGAGCAAGATTAGGGAGATTGATTCAATGGATTCCAGTTCAAGCAAATGTCTCTAGAGAGAAGAGGAAAGAATTGATGGACAAGTTGAAGGAGAAAGAAGATCAAATCATGGAATACTAGGATAAAGTTGATGAATTTAACAAGCTTGAGAGAGAGAATGTTGCTTTGAAGAATGATATGCAATCCATTACGATGAGGCTGACTAAGGAGATTGAGGACCGGAAGAAGAATGAAGAGAATCTGGCACAATCATTGAAGGAAAGAGTTGATGAATGCTTCAGGCTTACCTATGAAAATGATCAGTTGAAGCTTGAGTTGACACAATCAATGAATAATGGTCAAGAACTTGAAAGATAGATTGCTACCTTGAGAGATTAATTTTCTACTACTAATGAGTATAAAGACAAATTCAAAGCTAGCTCAGCAAGGCTTGATGAGATGTTGGAAAGTCAGAGACATGGAAAGGACATGCGAGGTTTAGGATTTGAGAAAGGTGAATCCTCTAGATTTGGACAAGGAAACGCAAAACCTGATCAGAAGAAGAGCAAGAATCCTCCGATAAGACAACCTAATGCTCATAAATTCAGTGGTAGATGTTTTACTTGCAACAAATTTGGTCATATGGCAAGTTAGTGCAGAAGTAGGATGAATAATGGAATGATGAACAACATGAAAAATGTTTCTACCTTTACTGGTTAGTGTTTCATAAATAATTTTGGATACAAGTCAAATATGTGTAGAGCAATAAAGAATAACTTTCAAAAGAAGAGATACTAGATGCTTGTGGAATGTTTGGACATATTTCTAATCAGTGTAGGGCAAGACCAAATCAAATTAACTTCATACCTATGAAAAATATTCTAGTTTGCAGAGCATGCAACAAAATCGGTCATATTGCAAAGTACTGTAGAAGTAAGAACAATGTTCTGATAGAAAAAAATAAATTAGATGAAAAGGGAAAGGAAAAGGCAAAGGTTGATGAAATTATAGATCAACATAAGAAGATGTGGGTAAAGAAGGATGAATCTAAGGTAGATGGTGGATCTGTACCTGAATCTGGTGCAAAACCCTCATCCTGTAACTAAGGCTTTTGGCCTTAGGGAGAGGCAAATTCATGCAAATATTGTAGTATGTACCGCTTATGAGATCTATAGTCAATGGATTGTAGATGGAAGGAATTGAATTTCATTTGATATCCGATATTTGTGCAAGGCATCCAGTTAGATATCTGAAGTGCATTTATTTCAAAGTAAAATTGGGTTTGCAAAGTTAAAAAGGGAAAATAAAAGAGATACTCTTTAATTTGTGAATAGTGTTTTTGAGTTGTAGAACAAGGCGACCAAGAATTCCAGAGCGATTAGAGAGATAGAAGCAATCCGGCAAGTGATCTAGGGCTTTTGACAGTCAATTGAGGTATTTATTGAAGAGCATTTCTAAGCTTGAATTTCTAAAATTTTGAAATGGCATCCTCTTCTTCCATTGGTACACCACTGGTTGTTGAGGTCAAGCCTATAACCCATCATGTGTTTAAGAAGCACCCTTACAAATCCATGGATGACAACACGGTTGGAGCTTTCTCTTCCATTCTGCACGGAGTCTTGCATGTTGACGATATAAGGGCATATATTCACTATGAGATCGAGGAAATTGACATTGAAGAGATTTTGTATCTTTACACTGACAACATTATGGACGAAATCAACAACCCTAAGATGGAATTCATGCAGTTGGAGAGAAAGGGTTTCACCTAGTTCATGAGCTTTCTGTCATTTGATGAAAATAAATGGGTGAGGTATGTGTTGACCAGAATTCATGCAAAGTCTATATGGATTGAAAAACCCTATAAGATCACTTTAGAGGAAATTAGGGTGGTAACTTGTTTAAATCAAACCGGTGACAAGCTAAAGCTTCAGAAGGTCACAAACCCTACTGTCAACAAGTTAACTGGTGTAAAATTTCATGGGCATTCGATGAAGATTGACACAATCAAGGATGATGATGTCAAGTTTGCTGTGATGGTCGTTGGTTATAAGGTATATCAGTATAACCGATTGAATTCAGTATCTGACACAACCATGCATGCAGCTTATCAGATGGTTAAAGAAGATGCTCATTATGATCTATGTAGTGTTCTACTAGAGGAATTGATGATAAATTTGAAGAAAATAAGCAAGACAAAAAGAATGTCTTTAAATTTGGTTCCTTAGTTATTTGTCTGGCACTTTACTTCTTGAATTAGATTCCCGGAACTAGTAGAGTACAGTGGGCTTTTGATAGACTAGTGGACCAATAGATAAAGCAGGATCTTGATAATCTTGAGAATAGGGACAATCAAAATGGTGCATTGTGGGCATTCTTCAAGAATTTTTAGGACAAGATGAAGCAAAGGGTCAGAATCCCCAAGAAAATTGTCAAGAAATATGAGGGGACAATTTGTTTTATGGTGAATAAAGATTAATGTCTCATGGAGGCAGTTGAGCCCCAGATAGTGTGGATCATGCCTATGGGCTATGAGGTTGATACAGGAACTTTATATTCCTACGTACATTACATGTTGAACGCTCCAGTAGAATCCAAAGAAGAAAGGTTCAAAACTTGCAAACAAATATCAATGGAATTGCACACCAAGTTCACTTAACCGACAAGGAAAAGGAAGGTGACTAAGATAGTGGAGTAAATCCTCATTGAGGAAGGTCACCCTCAGGAGCAAGTCAGAGCTACAAGAGTTGTGAGAGATGTAGTTGAAAAGGAAAAGAAACAAAAGACTGCACTAGCTCTAGTCAAAGCAAAGGTGACAAGGTCTTTTCCCACTCCTGTGAAGACACCTTCCGATAAATCAGAACCCTTCACTTCATCTGCTAAGGGAAAAGGTGTTCTGAGGAAGAAGCAAAAACCCCAGATAGAGTATGTTGTAGTTTCCCTTGTGGCATCTGAAACTGAGTCAGATGTAGACATTCCAAAGGCCTCAAATAATGGAGAGTTTACAAGGGTGATCCAAAAAACCTCAATCTAGTACTGAGAAGAAAGGGCTAAAGGAGGAGAAGGCAAAGTCTGATCCTGTTTTGGTAAGTACACCTAAGCGAGGAAGAAAGATAAAATCTAACTTGGATGAGGCAATCAAATCTGGTAAGATGAAGACCACCCAAACTAAGTATCATATTATTCCTCCTTTGTCTACTCAAGAGTTAATAGATGAAATTATTAAAGATGAAAATTTTAAGAATATTTTTATATATTATGAAAATATGGATGATAAGTATAAAAGGCAGATTGAGGAAGCTGTAGTTTTGTATATGAATTTATTTAGTAAAGCTTTAATTGAATTAGAAAAATATCTTCCAAAAGATCTGTACTGTATGATTGATGCTAGAAGAAAATCTACAAGTTAGATGGATAGAGAAATAAAGGAAAGTGAACTTGTCAATCAGTGCACCAGTATCGCTATTGAAGAAATTGATAGATTAATTTTGCTAGCAAATAAAAGGGATTTCAAGAGAAAAAATAGAGCCAACAACTTGATGGTTGGTAGAGTAGAGGAAATAAGGAGGGAAACCAATGAAATTTGGAAGAAATTTCTCATTAAGAATCGGCTAGTAGAATTCGATTCATATCACATAGCCACTCAGTTAGAGAATCCTCCAGTGCAAGATGAAAATAAGGTGGAGGACACAGAGGATGTTGCAAAGCAACAAATTTTGGATTCTATAGAGGTTGAGGAAAATAAGGGAAATAAAAAATCAGCTAAGGCAAAGGATGGTGCACCAAGTGGTGATACTGGTGCACTTGAGGTACCCTTAGAGGATAAAGGTAAAGCAGGGCAGGAGGTTGAGCAAAAGGAAGAGGAAAAATAAGAGGAATAGATCAAAGGGAAAGCCAAAATAACAAAAAATCCAATCCTTATGGTAATTGACACTTAAAAAATTCAAAGCGAAGAGAGTTTTCCTTAGTTTAACATTAGTTTTGACAAGCTCTTCAATAAAATGTCTCCGATAGAAAGGATGATTGTTGTTGCTGCTCTCCAAGCTCAAGCTAGTCAGGAGTTAGCACAATCTGAATCAGAAGATAAGAGACTCATTGAGAGAATAGTTTCAGTTTTGGAACAGGTAGTACCAGAACTACAACTCAATGCTAATACCAGTTCATCCGGTAAGCTTCAGAACCTAATAGATCACATATCCTCTCAATTTGATTCTTTGACCAAGTCATCAACTAGGCAGGCTATGGAAAAATTCAAAGATGACAAAGTACAAATATTTTTGCAAATGATAAGTAATGATAAGGCCTAGCTTGATAAAGAATAAAAACTAATTCATGAGGCCTTAATGGAAGGCAGTAAGATTTATAAGTCTTGTCTAGTTTTGACAAATTTTTCCACTGAAATAGACAAGCAAATAGATAATTGCAGAGGTCAGTTATCTCAGATTTCTTAGGCTTATATGGCTAACTTAACCAGTAGTATTGAAGGCCAAATTTGGACTATTATGGTGCAGATTAGGAATTTTGAGAAGGAGAAGGGGAAAATGGTTAGGCAGACAAGTGAAATCTAGAACCTAATTGGTTCCCAGTTAGACACCTTAGTGTACCATAATATGGACTGTATTCAAAATATGTCTTAGGAGACTTCAAATGAGATTGCGGCAATAGAATTCCATGCTTATGTTTTGAATGGTTTTGTTTCAATTTTGGAGAAATTGTGAGTAGGGTGAATAGGGGTTCCTTAAGGTTGCTTATGTAGATGTACTTAAGTATGTATAGATTGGATCATCCAGTGTGTATACATGTATAGGAAATTTTGTTGCACACCCTATCTTTGGCATTGCTGTCAAAGGGGGTCTTTGGCATTGCTGTCAAAGGGGGAGAGATAAGGTGAAAAATATACAAATTGGTTGTGTATGGAGTGTACAGATTGGTAATGTAGATTTTTGGGTTGTTGATATAAGGAGGAGCCTTATAATTCTTTCATTCTTGATCTAGTATACAGGTTTCACAGGTTTCAACACTTAGCCATTATTTATAGGTGTTGCCATCAATACCAAAGGGGGAGATTGTTGGCGATTGACACTCATCTGGTGACTTCTGATGCTTGATTTATGGTTTAGGGTTGTCATTGATGGCAACTCTTCTTGGAGATTTGATTTGATAGTCATGATTCTTCTTATCCGAAATTAGGAGTTAACCGGTAAAATAGAGCTATCTCGGTGATATTTTGGTCTGGTAAGATTTTTGATGACTACAGTGATTTTGGTGGATTTATTTCATGTTCTCAATGAATGTGAAGATCCTTAGGAAGCATTTGATCATACTCTTTTGGTCTGATGCTATGTTTTGCTAAGAAATTGAAGTCGACTTGGAGGAGATCATTTTTTTATAAGACTGGATATATAAGATTGAATTGGCGATTAGTTCTCAGTGTAATATTATTGTGGCAATCAGTTTTGGTGCGATTGGGTGCATTTTCATGTGCGTATTTGGTTCACAAATAATCTGGTAGATGACTGAGATGGATACAGAGTATTTGTGGAGTGAGTATAGTCAGAGACTTAGTGCGTAACTGGAACTCATTCATGCATTATCAGATGCTACTTCAGAGTTCATTTGATTGTATTTCCTTATTATAATTGAAGTGTAAGTCAGTGAGACTTCCCTGAAGGTTGTAGGCTTCTGGGATATTGTATTTGAGTAGTGAGCTCTAGGCAGTGAGCCTGAATGCAAGTGCATTCCCCATCTATGTAATATTTATGTACTTCTAGCGATAGTATATGAATATTGTGGGTTCCAGTCCCACCATGGTTTTTCCCTTTCCGGGTTTCCACGTAAAATTTTTGATGTTGTAGATCTGTTGTTTATTTATTGCTTGTTTATGTTCTTTTCTATTATATATTTCTAACCGATGGATAAAGAATAAGTTTATGAATTTGATTTCTAGCATATCACTGATTCACCCCCCCTCTCAGTGATCCTTGAGTCTAGCATAGTATCTTTCCCCTCTAACTTTTGTTGCTAGGGAGGGAGGGGGAGAGGGGGAGAGAGGTGTGAGAGAGAGGGTAATTAGGGGGAAGAGAGAATGAGAGAGAGATAGAAGGTAATTAGGGGGAAGATATAATGTGTGTGTGAGAGAGACAGAGAGAGAGGTAACTAGGGGGTAGGAGGAGAGGTGGAGATGTGGAGAGAGAGAGAGAGAAAGAGAGGGATAGACATGGAGAAAGAGAAAGGGTAAATAAGAGGAGGGGATAGGGGGAAGAGAGAAGTATCAACAAAGTGAGAGGAAAAGAGAGGTTAGAGAAAGAGAGCATAATTGGGTAGAAGAGAGAATGAGAAAGATAGGGACTTGGAGGTAATTAGGGCACGAGATGAGAGGGGAGATGGGGAAGTATCAACAAAATTAGAAAGGGAGACATTTAGAGAGATGTGAAGAGAGAGAGAGACAAAGAGAAATTAGGGGGAGGGGGAGAGTGGAGAGAGGTTTGAGTGAGAGGATGATTAGGGGGAGGGGTAGAGAGGGGAGAGGGAAGTATCAACAAAGGGAGAGGGGAAGAGAGGTTGGAGAGAGAGAGGCTAATTAAGGGGGAGAGGGAAGTATCAACAAAGGGAGAGGGGGATAAAGATTAGAGAGAGAATTGGGGTAATTAGGGATTAGGAGGAGAGGGGGAGAGGGGAAAGCATAAACAAAGGGAGAGAATAAGAGATGTGGAGAGAAGTGAAGAGAGATATAGAGAAAGGGTAATTAGGGGTGGAGAGAGAGAGAGAGAGAGAGAGAGAGAGAGAGAGAGAGAGAGAGAGAGAGAGAGGGGGTAATTATGGGGAATAGAGAATGAGAGAGAGTTAGGGTAAAGTGAGAGATGGAGAGAGGTGTGTGAGAGAGATGGTAGTTGGAGGAAGAGAGAATGAAAGAAAGAGAGAGAGTTGGGGATAATTAGGGAGTAGGAGGAGAGGGGGTAGAAGGAGATGGGTAGAGAGACAAGTCTAGATCATAGAAGAGAGAGAGTGAGATAGAGGAGGAAGTGAAGAAGAGGTAGAAATATAAGCATAGAGCTTGAGAGAGAAAGAAGGAATGAGGGATTCAACGAGAGTTAGAAAGATATATATTGAGAGAGATGTATAAATATCGACAAAAATAGAGGGAGTGAGCAACAAACAAGTGGAGTGATAGCTTTATATCTTAGGAGAGAGGTAAATAAATAAAAAAAGATAGATAACATAGTATACAAAAAATTATTACACTCCTTAGTAAAATTCCTAAATTTTTTATTATTAATTACTAATTCTAGTTTTCAAGTATTTTAAGATGATTGTTACAAAAGAAATCATGAAAGAGGGAATTCATATGCAAACGTTGTGAACTTTTAATGTTTCAAAAATGAAGCATAAATTAAAATTAATTAAAATTATTTTTTAATACATAATATAAAAGTACTACCTACTTCATAGCATAGAGCACCGAATCACATTTCCAAAGCCTATAAAAAAATAATTTTTTTATAAGAAATGTATATGTTTTCCCATTTTACTAAAATGTGTTTTTCTAAAAATTTTGAAATAGATAATCCATTTTGGTTTCCATAATGAATATCTGTTTTGGAAAACATGACATCACAACAATGTTGTCAGGAAATGGATATCCATTAATAACATATATTCATTTTTTTTTTACATAATCTTTGTCCTCCATTTTTCCCTCAGGTTTTGATTTGGGATTTTGCTTGGATGTGACAAACCTAGAAAGTCAACACAATAAATGTGTTTACAATTTTTCCTTAGTTTTCTAGATTTTGCCCATGTTGTTGATGACTTCTTTTTACCCAAAATTGACGAAACAAAAAATGTTTTTTTAAGGAAATTGTCAAATTTCTAGCAAAGAAAAGTTTGCCTTATTTTGATTTTAATAAATAATTATTATTGATTTTTTACTTACATTATGTCTAAAGTCCTGATTGGTAAGCTGATTGAAAAACATCTATAGCTTTAACATGGTTAAACATTTTTCAAATCTAAAAAATGTTGCACATCCTATGCTTCTTCTACTATAGGAATTAAAAAAAAATGAATTTCAAGGATTTTTGACCAAGTTATGGTATTCAGAAAAATAGTTTTTTTTTTTAAGTTCTAATAAAAAAATCATAATTATTTATTTACTTGCAAAAAAAATTAAAACTTTTTTTTGACATGTTTGGACATGTGTCCTCTACTTATATGGAAAATTTCAAAAAAACATATCATGTTTTGTCTGTACTTATGTTCCATAGACATACACTTGCTTTTTATTTTTTTGTTGAAATTTTAGTACCATTGCATTGAAATTTTAATTTTTAACCAAATAGATTTATTTTTCTGAAAAACAACAAGTAGGTTAGAAACTAGATTCAATTTTCTACAAATTTAATTTTTACATATTATTCAAATTATGTTAGCAACCTATTCAACTTTTTATGTCAAGTTGCCTAGCTCTGATTTTCTAAATTTTCATTGCCACTTAAGGGCCTAGTTTGAATTCCCATGATCCTGCACACACCTAGTTTACATCATTTTGAAAATCAAAACAAAAATTCCACTCTTATGCCGTAAAATTTGAATAGTTTTAATTGTGTTTGTATCTTCCTTTACAAAAGTGTGGCATAGGTTTATACTCTTACCCCACTATTGATGATTTCTTACATGTTGAAGCTTTGTGATTGCCTTTCCTATTTCTTCTAGCAATTAAGACATATCCACATGTTTGATTTTTGTGTCTTTAATATTGGTGACATTGAAGTCATCGAGATTTTTGGAAACACACTCTAATACTTGAACTTCATTTTCTTAATTGGAGTCTGACATTTTAGAGAAAAACTACAAATTTATTTGACTAAACAGCCCAGCGTTAGAAAAATCAAGTGTTTTGGTAAAATGTTGCAAATTTGGGTTTTAAACTTGATTTACACAAAGGGTAAATAAAAACTTGTAACTCGCATTTTAAAACCTAATTTGCAAGTAGGAATGGTGTAGTGTGCAAAACAAGCAATCAGGTTTCAAAACTTGATTTGCAACTTCAATTGACTTTTCATGCTAATCAGGTTTTGAAACTTGATTTATATGTTTGGGAGTGTAATTGAAAACACATCAATTAATATTCAAAACCCAATTGACATTTCGGGAAAAACTTACTCATGTCAATTGGGTTTTGAAACCCAATTGACATGAACTATCAAAATAATATTGACATGAACTGTCAAAATAATATAATGTAGGTCAAAGTTTGTATTTTGACCTACACCCAAGGAAACACATCTCAAATGTGGGTTGGGATGCAAACCCCTACCTAAACTTGAAAGTGTGTAAGAGCGTGGGAAGGGTAGGTGTTGGTTGGAGTTTAGAATTCAGTCAACACATAGACCTACATGTAGATCATGACAAACAAGAAATTGGGAAGAGTGTTAATCGGGTTTTGTAGACCAACATGATGCATCACATGTTGGGCCTAAAACAAGAAATGTTTTAATTATGTTGCACAAAAAAATCATGAATGAGATCTGGGCTTAGAAATCCAGACTACATCCTAACAAGGTGTAATTCAAGTATCTCAATCTGAACCTTCACCCATGAACGATTCGAGTAAAACGGAATGGTAGGGTTTGGATTGAAAAATTTGCCCCTTCCAAAAGGAACAAAAATGAAATAAAACCTAAGAAAAAACTAAGACTAAAATAGGAAAGCGAAATGCAAAGGACAAATGCAACATAGCAAAGATAAAAAAATTACCTACAAGAATGATGGAAAAAAACAAAGAAAAGTCCTTCACAATCCAACCACAAGGATAGTTGATGTAGGCGACAGGGCAAAGGGAGACAAAAATGCATTCAAATGAGTTAAAGATGGGAGGAAAATTGAATAGAAAGAGTTTAAATCAAATTGCGAAGCCTAACTCAAACTTCATTGATTGCCATACATGTGACACATGGACTACGCTTTAGGTTTTGAAACCCGAAATGCAGTTAGGTGCATTTTGGGTTTTAAAACTTGAAGTGCAATGATAGGAAAATGACCTACAAACACATGTATTTCAAATTTTGAAACCTGATTTACATGTCTATTTCAGATTTCAAAACCTAGAATACATGTAATTGAAACTAAAAGATGCAATTTTGGGATTAAATCCTGAAATTACACAAAGTACAAAAATGACAAACTTTCAAACTAAAATTGACCAAAATGAAAGACTTACATTTTATTTGATCAAAGCGACTTTTGAGGGGATCAAATCACATGTGAGGAAGACTAAATCACCTCTTAAATCATGCTTATAGTTCGTGGGATACAAAACGAACAAGTTTCATAGGGGTTATACCAATGTTTGAGTCAACTGCAAATTGAAGATAACACACTAATGAGGAGAGGAAGGATAGACTAAAAACGTACAAGTTGATCTATAAGAAAATACTCCACATCTCCTCTTGGTAGGCCCTTCATCAATGGACATGGTTGCTCTTTATATATCTTTCACAAGCAATAACAAATCAACCCAATGTAGCCCGCAAATTGAAATGTGAACAACGATTCTAGATGGGGAAAACATAACATTTGAAATTTATGGTGTTGAAAGTAGGCCACTGATTATGAGACCACGCGTGCGATTAAGTTGGAAAATATCTGGACGGTGAGAGTCAATAGTTTGACTCTCATTTTCTAATGCATTTGAATCTTCAAAGTTTGACTCTCGTTTGCTAATGCTTTTGAATTTTCAAAGTTTCTTTTGCTAATGTGTTTGAATTAAGCTTCAAAGTTTCTTTTGCAGACAAGAGTCATTTTACATACTCCTGGAGAAACGAGACGTGTCGTCCTACAATTGGCTGCTGGGTGAACACCCTTGCGCATTGTATTTTATCTATAAATTCTCTCTCACAAGCAAACGGTCACAGAGAACGGATCCACTGAGGAACCTGAAGGGGAGGGCTATGGACGTTGTAGAGATCCAGGTAACAGAGTAACACTACCATTTTCTCTCTTTTGTTTTTTCTATATTTTTCGTTTCTGACGCATTGGGTGCTTCTCTTTTGGTGGACAGAATATGGCGTCGGATGAGGATAGTGCTCGGCAAGAAGAAGCAGAACTCCGAGTAAAAATTTGTTGGGTCATAAGTAAGATCAAAGCTGTTGTCCAGATGGTGGTAGGACGCTTCACTTGCATGTTGTCGGTGTGGAGAGGTGAGGACGAAACACGGAGAGCTATCGGGGATATTGAACTTGGTATGGATCAGGTAAGACTAAATATGTTCTCCAATTTTTTGTTGAAAACTAATTACGTTAATCACTAAATCGGTCGATCTTTATACATTCTTTTTGATGATGTTATTTTGCGGGCAGACTGTGGTCTCCAATGAGGAAGATCCAGATTCTAATGAGGTTGATCGATCGACAGCACCAGACCCCCAACTAAACCAATCTACGGTCACAAACAACAGTAAATCTGCTATTCAGGTGACAGTGGCGTTGGTGTTTCTAGGAGGAAGATTTGCCGTGATGCACCGAGTGGCAGAAGGTGTGAACGCGCTAGGGAGGGCCACCATTGGTTTGAAAGTATTCGTGGTCGCAGACACGATAACGTTTTTTGCTTCATTGGTAGTTGCTATGATTGTGGCCACTGTGACGCATAATATGTCGGGAAAGATGAGCTACTTCATCCCCATCACTCTGTGGGCAGCGGCAGTGTGTTTCGTTTTGACGTACCTTGCTGCAGCATATGCGGTGGTGTTCCCCTACCATAAGTAGATTGTGCTGCGTTTCACCATAGCGTTGGCATTTCTGGTATATTATATCGGCTTTCCACTGTGGTCTACCAAGTATCTGGGACGATCTGGGCTGGCTTTTTAAGCAGCATTCTGTTCAAACAAAAGCAGGGGAGGAATATAATAATTTAATTTATTTGTTAATAAAGTAGTTTATCAAGAAAATATGATAACTTTTGAGACATATCCAGCTTATTGAATATTTCATCTTCATTTATATCCTTCCTATTTTACTTCAGAACTATTGATTATTTTCTAAAACTTGCACCATGTATTTATGTTGATTATGATTTCAACTATAAAGTAATGCCACTTTACGTCTTGGTTGTCTCTTCCATTTAACATCAAATTTGTCAAAGAGTATTTTTCCTTTAGTTTACCTAGTCAATGAATAATTCATATAATTTTTGCTATTTTGTTAACATTCCTTCTAATTTCATCATAGGATTTGTAAAGTGAAATCATAGAGAAGGGTATTAAGATAATTAAGAATAAAAAGTGAAATGAATAAATCAACATTGTATGATACCTATTTTATTATTTTTTTCAAATTATAAAATAAGCAAGCATTTGATAGAGTGCTTGCTTAAAAGTGAGAATAATTAAAAAGTAAAACTTTATATAGTTGTGTGCAAAATATAAGGAAATTGAACATTTTCCACTAATCACAATCACATTTTTTCTCTGAAAAATGAAATTATGGTGTCTCCATCTCATGCTTATATTTGATACTTTTAATTTCTAAAAAGGTTAAAGCTAATTGAAAATGTACAAAAAAAGAAATGAAGGACAAGCCACCATTTCTCATCTCATCTATTATTTCACTCTTCTAGGGAAATCTACAACCTTTTAGCCAATTTTGGCAAACCTAAAATATTCAAACTCACAAAGTGCAATGAAAGAAAATAAAGTGAAAACTTGAAGTAGTGACTATTCACATTCCTTACAACATGCAAAATGAAACAATTTTTACAAAGAAAGTTTATAATTGTACTTCAAATAAATATTCCTATAGCATTTTTTCATGTACATATTATTTCAATGTAAAGAACCAAAACATTCATTCAATCAAAAAACCCAAAGTTACAAAACCTTTAGATTAACCAAAATTATCAAAGAGGATAGTCCAAATCTTTAATAATATCTTGAAATATTGTACTCGTTTATGTAACTATTTCAATTACTAAGAAACTGTAGTTTGCAAAATTTGAAGTAATTTCTAGTGCAAATTTATAGATCCATTAGAGACATTTGGTATACATATGGCTTTGAATGTGAAGCTAACTAGTAGAAATTATCATTGCTATGATGGTTTGAATCAAGTGGTTTCCTTTGAAATAAGAAAATACAAATCAATAATAATTAAATCATCTTATTATTATACTTGCTTTAAATACATTGAAAAATTCTCATACACCATATCGTTCATAAGAATTTACAATATAAATTGCACATAAAATACATTATCCTAATATAGTCCTAAGGTCATGGATCATATAGCTTATTCATATCAAGTTGGGATCTAGATAGCACTTTGCAAGTAAACAATACAATCAGCATAGTGTACAACAAAAAGAAACACCTACAATAAAAATAGATTATAAGGTTATTATTATAATAGACATATGGATTAGTAAGCAGAAAGTAGAGAATATTGCTCTTAGACATAGTTCATAATTATGATTCCAATTAAAGTAGTTGTTGAGCATGTTGACTCATCAAATCAAATTAGAATATTTTTTTTCAATCATTTTATTATTAGATTAGGAAATAAATGGACGTATAATAACTTTTGAGACATATCCAACTTATTGAATCTTTCATCTTGCGTAGTACATTTATGTTGATTGTAACCCTAAATATTAAGTTTATGCCACTTTATTTAATGCTTGTCTTTCCATTTAACATCAATTTGTAAGATGAATATTTTTTCTTTCATTTACCTAGTCAATGAGTAATCCATAAATTCTCACTATTTGTTGGCATTTTTTCTAATTCCATTACACGAGTTATAAAGTGAAATAATAGAGAAGCATATTAAGATAATAAAGAATAAAAAATGAAATGAACAAATCAAAATTCTAGGACACCCTTTTTTAATTTTTCTTCAAATCAAAAAGAATAAATAATTTGATAGAATGTTTGTTTAAAAGTGAGAATGCTTAAAATATATGATTTTAGATAGCTATGTAGGAAAATTCAAACAAATTTAACACTTTCCACTATTCACATTATATCTCCAAAAAAAGTTATTATGATGTTTCCCTCTCATGTCTATATTTGATACCAATTTAATTTCTAAAACCTTTGAAATTGATTGAAAATGTAAAAAAAATGAAGGACAAGCCACCATTGCTTCTCTCATTTGTTATTTCACTCTTCTAGTGCAATTTAGTAATTTTTAAAGAATTTTGCAGAGCTAAAATATTCAAATTCAAAAATTGCAATGAAAGGAAAATAAAGTGAAAACTTGAAGAACTAACCATTCACATTCCTTCCAACATGCAAAACTAAACAATTTTTATAAAAAATGTTTATAACTATTCTTCTAATAACTCTTTGAGTAGCCTTTTTCATGCACATATTATTCTTTTGAGAGATCTCAAGCTCCTTAATCAACAATGAAATCATAGTCTCAACAGTAGATAAAATCTATAATTGTTGATCGAATTTATAATAAATGATTAAAAATTATATGTATTAAAGTTCGAAACAAATAATTCGATCAATTTTGCATTAATAAACAATCAAGTTTGATCCTATAATAAAAAAACATGGTACACAATACTTTTGAAATAATTTGAAACATAAGATGATTAAATCTTATCACACAACAAGATATCTTGAATTCAAATTTAAACAACATATAAACAAATTCATAATACCAAAATATTGATTTTTTTTATTTTATCTTTTTTTTTTTTAAAAAACTTATTCAATTTGAAATTCAATAAAAAGAACATTGAATGCAAAACAAAAACTTACAAAAACCTTTAGATTAGTAAAAATATATTTCAAAGAGGATAGTTGAAGTAATACCTTTATATATTGTACCGTCTCTGTCTAACCATTACAATTAGAAGAAAAAAAAAGAAGAGAGAGAGAGCTATAGTTTGTAAAAGCCAAAGTAATTTCTAGTTTCAAATATAAAGATCCATCAAAGGTGTTTGGTAGACCTTGAAGATGGTGAAATCTTGATATGTTATTCAGATCAGAGAAAAAATGTTTATATCTAGTCAAATGAGTAGTTGTATTAACTGTAATGCTAACTACATAGGAACCAGTACTAACCAAACCGTCCTCAATGCAATAGTAATGCTAATATAATCACCCTTCCCTGCAACATTCGATTTAATAACTCAAAATAACTGATTCTGTCATTAAATGAACATATAAACTGCAACAATGAAACAAATATAGATTTCAATAGCCCTGCAACACACAATTACTTCTTACATTCATCGTTCATTAGGCACTCAACTCTGCAAGTTATCTTCTTCCCACAACCACAGCTCTCTTCTAGGGTCGATTTTGCTTCAAATTTCCCTCTTTCCTTTAAACGTCCTTGCACAGCTAGGAAGTCATTAGTTTCTTTCTAAAACCATACAACCTTTCATTCTTTTGCGCAGCAAATCCTTTCTCACCCTCACGTACACTCCCTTTGTGCACTTAACCATACATCGCTCCTCACTCTTTATGCAGAAAACCCACACACTAAACTGCTTGGGGTGATGCCTCTTTCCTTCAAAATCCTTATCGGTTCCCATTTCTTACTATGTAGCTCTTTTTAATTAATCGGTGGCTATGGTCAGCTTTAAATCTCACATATTAAGTAATATATTAAGTCTAGAAAATGTCAACTAATTTTAAATATTTAACGCTTTTAAATCTAAAAATAAAAAATTAACGTGTATGATTTAAGCCATCCCATTACTACCTATCAATAGCCCAATTTCCCTTTCCAGAATTTTTTTTATTTATATTTCAATCCCATGGAAGGTAGATGTTTTTATAAATCTCTTCGGTGTTCTTTTACCAGCTGGCAATTGCATCGATTCGAAGTTTCTAAAGCCTTTTAACTGTTTCTTGGTTACGTTTCTTGTTGCCTTCCTTTTCACGAAATTTACAGTGGCAATTCTTTGTGCCTCATTAAGTTGTTCATGTAGTAATAAAACCTTTTCTACAAAACCAATTTGCATGTATCCTGCAGTCAATGAAGTCCAAGGGACAACGCCTCTTTGAGGCATTCTGTCAGAAAGTTCGCATGCCACGTCTATGCTTCCACATCTTGCATTCATGTTTACCGGGGCAGTCACAAGCCAACATCTAGTTTTTGCTAAATTCTTGAGTTCTCGGTGTTGAATTTTTGAATTATAGATACTGAATTATTAGGAACCAATTCATATTAAGCACTATATATATAGGGTTTCATCAAAATATCGAGCTTGATTTTCATAAGAGTATAATTAAATTGATCATTCTTATAAAATCTCTAAGAAAAAATCCGTATTGAGTTCAATATCAAATCTCTTACCTATATTCAAAGATCAACAATCACAATATATGCATTCTTCAATTCTATTAACATAAAAAAAGAAGAAGTTAAAAGTAAAACAAGAAAATAAAGCCAAAAAAGGTTCTCATGCAAAACACCATTTCAAAGCGAAAATCTAACTTGAGATGATGGAATTACAAAAAGAGGCCCACTGTCGGAGGGCTCACTACTCGAAGGCCTCATTGCCTAGATTAAAATGGCTTACTGCCAAAAAGAAAGTAAACTGAGAAATTTTCATCTAGATGTGCATGGCATTATTTCCAATTAAGATTAGACAACACACCAATTGTTTGTAGTAGATCTAGTTAAGAAACTCTGCAAAAACCTCCACAATTTGCCTGCTCCAAAGCACTATCACACAAGATCAACTTCTTTGCTTTGTCGCTTACCACCTTTCTCTTTACTTCATCATAATACCTTCATTCCACATTGTCTCATACAATTCCTCACAAACCTCTCATAGCTCTCACTCTTCTCATACTTCTCTTACCTCAAGCATAATATGATCATGCATATATATAAGCATAATAATAAAAATATTCATCAAGTCGACCTTAACAATATTTTCCCAAGTGATATTTTCAATGGTCAAATCACACGCTACAATAATTGGAGCTAACAATTAACATAATCTCTCAAGGTCGGCCTAACTAGGAATAAGCATGTCCTTGAATTTCTCAATAACACGTTACCAGAGGAGCATGATCATGATCCAACATACATAGCATTATGAGGTTAAAGACATAAAAACTAATCATCAATAGCTTATCATTAGAAATCAAGAAATAAGAGGAAAACGAATATACTTAAGGAGTAACACATCCAAGGCATGATTTTTTAAGCACAAAAAACAAGAATACAACAATCTTAATTGATAACATCAATCACATCAAAAATTGTACTACTATATCAACATCAAGACCCAAATGCAAAGGATTGCACTTCTGATATACATCACTGCATTAATGACTAAAGCACAAAACTTGATTGCCACAACCAACACCAAATCTTTCTTATCAAGCTAAAAGTATCCTCATACTAACAATATATTTTTCTAGAGTAATAAACATTTCTACGACATATCAACAACTAAAATTTTTCATTTGCAACATACATACATATCTTCTATTATTCTGCACCACATCATACATACCTATGTTTCACTATTCTACAACACATCATACATACCTATCTTCCACTATTCTACAACACCTCTGAAGCAATCCAGATTACCAAGTTTGACATCAATGACAACTAATGACAAGTATTGCTAACACCTACTTGCATTTTTTTCCCTTGTGAGACAAACTTTTGGTTGTCTGTTTCGCAATGGGCTTACTCTTTGTTTCTATCACCCCCCTTCTCAAACTATTTCTAGCACATTATAAACTATATCCATGTCTATTTCAACACAAATATTTACCACATCCCCTATTTTACCCTTCAATAAATCTTCATCAACACCTAAAAAAGAACTTAGTGCATCTCCAATCTTAATCAATGCTTCTCCACTCCAATATTCTTTTGGTAGCCCCACCAAACTTAGCCACTTGACCAATTTGTTTATTTTGTATTTGATTGGGTCAGAGTTTGGATTCCATTTTAGTCTACTAAAACTAGTTCCTTTAAATAAACTTGGGTTCCCATATAAAATTTCATGTTTTAAATTCACATCTATGCATTCTATAAGAAAAAATTCATTTTGTAAAGGGAAAATGCTTACCTTATCTGGGTATGTTCTTTTCCACTAGTCTACGATCTCTTCTTCATTCCCCGCTTCTCCACTCCATTTAACAATCAATGCTAGTTATTTCAATCTTTTTACTATTGAGGCCATTAGTTCTGTTGGCATTACAAACAATTTGATACCCAGATTTTTCTTCCTCCAAACTTCCTTCTTATTTTGATCTGAGTTTTCATTTGAATGTTTCTAGCTTCTAAAAATCCTTTCATTTCCTTTTTGGAAAGCCTTGGTTGGCTCTCTTTGCTAGAAATATTTGAGGAATGATAATTCTACATTCCTCCCCCTTAGGGTTTTCTAGTACTCTAGGATTGAAACTTTTATTCTTTGGGATGCAATTGCCAAAACTATTTGAGTGCATCTAAAAGCTCGTTTTTCCACTCCATTTCAACTTACTAATCAATATTTTTATCTTCCCTCGTAGTTGGAGAAGCCCATGTCCCATTCTTTTTATTTCTCAGATAAAGAACTCCATGGGCCTCTCCATTTTTCTTCCTTTTGAGTCCTCTAACCATTTATTCCTATAAGATACATTATGCAATCTCCCCTTGGATTGAGCTTCCAAACAAATCCTTCTCGAGTTTGACCAGTTATGGTTACACCAACCCCAAAAGAAGAAAGGCCCCTTGTTTCTATGATAGTTTTCCCACCAATGTCTTAAAGAAAATTAATTTTTCTACCCAAACAGATTTTGTCGATTCCTCTGATACGATCAAAACTCATGATCTCTAGACCCTGGGTTAAGAGATGATGATTGCAGAGCTGAATCCATTAATTTTGTCATAGAGGAATCAAATTTTACAATGATCAATATTTCTAGTTTTTCCTTCATAGTAAATATCATTGAATGATTATGGTGAGGTCGATATGATGTAATTTATATTTTATAGCTTATTTTTATATGATAATATATATATATATATATATATATATATATATATATATATATATATATATATATATATATATATAGTTTATTTTGGAAAATTGATGAATGTCACTTGTTGGAAGAACTGTAGATGATCACTAAAACTTTTCCCCATTTTTCTCTATTTATTTTTTATTTTTATCTCATGAATATATTTTTTATTTCTAATAATTTATTAAATAATGTAGATTGTGGTAGAAAAATGAGATAAACAAGAGATAATAAATTATGGTTCATCCTCCATATTCATGTATTTTCAAACTTTGCAGAAATTATATAGATAGGTAAATGAGGCACCTTAAGGTTACAACATAGTCACATTTCTAGAGATAAAATGATTGGTAGTGGCATGTGGTCAATTTTCATATATAATACTTGTTAGCACCCCCACAATTTTTCATTTAAAATGTCCAAGCTTGTGGGTTGCCTTTTGGTGTCTCTATTCTTTCGGGTCTTTTGCATCTCTTCATTTTGAACCTAAGCCATTGAACTCTAAAAATAGTTCACTTGGCTCAAGGTTCAAGGCACGTTTTAGGTAAATGTCTTTAGAGGCCTTTATCTCCACCAAGGCAAACGCGTTATTGTTATGCATTTTGAACTTTGAACTCGTGAACCTTTTTTGGTTCAAGGTTCAAAATGTCTTTGTGTGAGTCGCGGCTATGTAATGTTATTTAATGAGTAGGTGTCAATGTGTTTTAAGTCGGTTTTGAACTTGAAACTTGAACCAATTGTCTTTTTGGTTCAAAAGTTCAACGGTTCAAGGTTCAAAGTCCTTTGCTTGTTAGTCATGGTTATTTCTCGTTCCCAATATTGTTTTGAGCCGCTAGTTCATCGTTGTTCTTCTTGGATGAACTTGAACCATTGAACTCTTTGTGAGATGGTTCAAGGTTCAAAAGGTTCACTTCAAGTTGATTCTAAAGACTTTGTTAACACTAGAGGCAACGTGGCAAGAAAGAATATTCCCGACATCTAACAATTTAAATTCTAAATTTGAAAAGTAATCATGAGGACATTAACTATTTGTGCAGAAGTGATGGGCAATTAAGAAAGTGTCAGGTTTTCAGTCATTTCACTGTTACTTCACACATTTAAATGAATCATTATGAAGCATGTGTGGTTTTCTCGGTTTTTTTTCCTGTCTGTTCAAAAAGAATATATGAATTCATCTCCATAATTTGTAAGGGTTGCAACTGCTATAATTGAGTTAATTGGAGTCGCCGAAGGTAAATTCAACTCTACTTTCCTGAGAGGGTTTCATAGATTTGTGGTGGTAACAGGTGAGTTCAGGCGATTCCCCTATGCTGCACTTCTTTAGTTCTGAAGATTTATTAGTTGTAGGAAGAAAGTCTTTAGTTTGTTGGAGTAAAATTCTACCCTATTTTAGAATTGCTTGATTAAAAGTATAGGTAGGCAGTATGAGGCAAGTATTGCCGAAGCTTGGTCAGATGTCATGTTTAGTGAGAATATTACCAGAGCTAGATGATACTTCCTTAGCTCATGCCAACCTAGGGGATTTATTAGAAAGAACCAAGAACCCTCAAGTTGGTTCAATAATGGAGAAAATAGTAAGAAGTGGTCTCGTTGAAGCCGCTGCATTTCCACTCCCTGCACCATGTCTAGATTTGCTAGTAGCTTGTATGAATATGTATGATGCTGAGAATAGATGCATAAGAACTAGTAATGGTGAGCTGTTAATTGGTATCAATAGGGAAATAGTAATAGCGGCGATGGGAATCCCACACAAGGAATCATATGAGGATTGGTCAATTGGGACCTCATACGCCTTCTTCTCTAAGAAGAAGAGTGTGTATAGAAGTGTAATTGCAAGGAATTGGCTCCTTAAAGTTCAAAAGGGAGAGTCATGGCTGCCGAAGCCCCTTACTAGAGAGCACTTCATCACAGAAGTGCGAGACATTGTTATACTACTAAATAGGCTAAAAGGGAATTCACACTCCTTTTACTGGGAAGATTGGATGTATTTTTACATTTAGGTGCTATTATCAGGTGGCAAATATCTTGACTAGGCGCAGTTAATTGTAGAGAGACTCCATGAAGGTTTAAGTAACTTTGTGGGTATGTCTAGTTTTTATATGTCCTCTTATCTTTTCTACATATTAGCTTGTACCAGAGATTGGCCTGGCTTTCTCAATGAACCATGGGTGGATGGTATGAAGGTTTATGATTACTATCCTTGGTTACAGCAACAGAAACATGTAGAACATATTGCCAGATGGAATGGTGTCTTCGCAGGGAGACTTTCTTTTGAACTACAAGGTGATGTGAACAAGAGAATGTCAGTTGAATCAATGGAGATGATAAGTATGTATGATAGCTTCTTCATCCAATTTCCCAGGTTCACCTATCTTTGGGTAGGTGGTTTTGAAGGTGAACCATTTAGGCTACCTAGGTATGCCTTTGATAGCTATGTACTAAAAAAAAAAGCAGGAAACTAGCTCATATTGATAAAAGGTTAGGGGCAAAAGGCGAATCTAGAGTTGCCTTTCCTGTTGAACTTGGACACTACAACTGTAAGTCTGTGTTCGATGCTTTAAATTTAAAATTGGAATTTAAGAAGATGAACCTGCAACCCTATGTTGCTAGACGTAGGTTTGAAAGATGAGGTTATGTCGCGGAAAACCTAAATGTGGACAACCACTTCTGTCATGAACCCTAGTTGGAAGATTACTAGGAGAATTGCAATGATGAATATGAGGTAAGGAGGAGACTATGGTTAAGATTAACTCTACAGTAGACAATCACCATGAAGCTTCCTATCAATGTATCCGGAGTACAGGACGAAACAGGGGAAGATATTTTGGATCCTGAATTCAACAAGGAATTTCAAGGAAAGCCAATCCCTAAGATTGACTGGAATAAAAAGGAAGATGATAATATTCAAGCTAAAAAATTTAATGTTGCAAGGAGAACTGAGAAGTGGTTGAGAGACTAGAAATTTAAGAAAGGATCACTCATATCCTCCCATGAACTAAGAGTTGATTCACATGTTATGACTCAACTTCCTATTTCTTCCACTAGTGAAATTGTTGATGTTGCAGGTGGTTCAAAGTCAATTGTTGAAAAAATCCAACCCAGAAGATCAAAAAGGTCACTGTTGGGTTCTACAGTAGCCCGAGTAACTCAGTCAAGGAGCAAGAAAAAGAGCAAAATGCCAGCATTGAGCCAGATTGTTGTAGAATTGGATCCAAGTGAAGAGGTTGAAGTAATGATGGATCAACAAGATTTGGGTGAACCTACGGTACAAGAAATGGACATAGGTAAAGAAACAGAGGATGAATTGAATCCAATGAATAGTCTTGTTATTGTTAATTCACCAAGTACCAAGACAAATACTCCATGCAAAGAACCTGTAAATACTCTGCAATCTAGTTAGAGGCTGCTGTTGGGAAGAAACACAGTGTGGTACTGCTCACAATCTCTATTGATGATATGGTCAGCAAGTGTCTCGAAAAAGTGTCCAAGACAAAAAGACTCAAAACACAGACAATTCTTGAGGTAGATGAAGTAACTGGTCATTGGAAAACCGAGATGGCTAAGCCTATTCAAGGTAGAGACTCGGACAAAGTCACTGAAGATGACTTCACAGTAGAAAAGATTGATCTTGGGGTTCCTTCGCGAGCTGTTGATGTTAAACACTTGGAGTCTGCCATGAAGAGAATGATTTCTAAGTCATGGAAAGATGAAAAGGATAAAAAAGAGCTGAAGCAAATCATCACTAAAATGGCTAAGTACATTAATTTCATTCACCATCCAAATCCTCAACCCTTGTAACAAGTGGCAGTATCATTTGATCCCAAATCTCTAGCAAATCAAAAGATGTTCTGATCAAGTTCAAAGAAACAGAATGGTCGCAGAGATGTTCAATAAATGACTTGATCTCATAATACAACAAGGTTCAGAGCATATTGTTAGTCTAGTGAAAGTATATGAGGATGTTGTGTCTGTGAGTGGGAATTGGAATTAGAGGTCGTTGCCTAGGAGAAAGAAAGGACCAAATGGGTGGCAGTTCTTGTGCAGATGAATGATATACAAAAATTTGGTGTGATGAAGTTCCTGGATGAAAAAACTATGGAGAGCTTGGATGACAATATAATGTATGTATTGAAGAAAAACGTGGAGTGGCGAAATTCAATTATCAAACAGATCCACGAGGAGTCCACCAAAATGCTAAAAGGATTGACAGATCTGATCGATACGATGCAAAAATATCTTAAATGCATTGACATCCAACTTATGAAAGATGATGCTGAAAAAATCAAAGTTGCCATAGATATGATGAAAATCTTCCAAGAAAGGATACAGTTCATTCGGAAGACAAAATCCTTGACTACGGATGATTTCTCAAAAGTAGCCAGGATTGAGTCAATGCTCACGGTTTGTTCTGATCATCTAGAAGAGCACAAGGTAAGGGTGAGACAAGTAAATATGGATAAGGAGGCCTGGAAGCAATGAATTCAGCATATTGGACTCCCCTATTTTCAAGTCATCCTAAACTTCTCGATGACACATTTAGAGTAGCATGGCATGCGCAACTCTGCGGCAAAGCAGGATAATCCAGTGGCTTCCTCTGCCACGGTGGAGTCATGATCAATTAGAGGATGAGTTGTCAAGCTTTATGTGGCTGTTATTTTAGTTTCTTTTATTTTAAGCAAACGGTTTCTTTAACCTTTGGTTGAAGTGAAGTTTTAATTATTATGTAACAAACTATGAGCCTGGAGGCTATTTAAGCTAGGAAGTAAGTTTATGTGAGGGTCTAGAAAGACTGTGATTTTTGAAGGAACAAACAAAAAATCTGTTTTATGTGAATTTTTTAAAACTAGAATGATTGGTTTATCAATGAAATGTTATGGTGTGTAGTCTTTAAATCTGTGTGTTTGAGGAATTGGCGATCTTTATTGAGAAATTTGCTAATGTGCATAATATCATTTTGTTATCAGTTATTCTTATGTTTTCTGAATTCATTATTACCATTATTTACAAGTAAATTCATTGTGGATTGAGTTGTGTTGATCCCCCTTGTCCTGTGAGACATGAGAGAGAATCAATCAGTGTTCACACTACTATGCATTTTCTTTGCTTTGAATTTATAAAATGAACATGTGTGGAAATAGGAGTCTGTGAGCTCTTATTTGTAGTTGATCTTTAGAATATTCTTTCAGTTTTATTTTAAAAGCATTCCTTTGTGTTGATAGATGAATGTTGAAGCCTTTTCACGCTTTCTGGTTAAAAGTTTATTCATTTCAAAGTTTTCTGCATAAAATTCATTGCAAATCATACAATGAGCTTCCCTCTAATGTAGAGGATGGATTTGTAATTGGTTCATCCAACTGTTAGTTTATTTGTTTTCTTTCATAAAGGGGTTTACAAGAGTCATATTATTATTCAAAGAAAGAAAACATTATAATTTGAAGAAAGGGGCAAATCTGTTAACCAACAATACTATATAGCTATCCAAAAATTAAGATAAAATATATGGATCACAATTTTCTCAAAATATGCATTGGAGGTGGGTATTTATTCTATATTTGACAACTTAGATGTAATGATCAAGGAATACCTCATAAATATTATGAATATAGTAAACAATTCAATGTTTCTAATTTCCTTAAACAATATTCAATAAATCTATAGAGAAATATCTTGATACTTACCCTCTTTACAAAACAAAGTCTATGTTTAATTTGGGTTTTAATTTGCATCTATAAAGTTTTGATTATTTTTCTTTGACAATTCTTATTTTAAAATGTGAATAATTTTAAATTATTATTGTCAATGCACAAAGTTTTAACTATTTTTTTCTCTGAAGGATAAAATGAGTGATTTTATATTCTCTTCTTTAGTTTTCCTTTTATTTCTTAAACCTTCTATCTTGGTTTCACACTTAGATCTTCATAGTTTTTATTTGTAAATTTTATTTTCGAAATAAGAATTAAAAAATTATAGGTGTTTATTGTACTCAACATATTATTTTATCATTAATTAGCAACCATGCATTTAATTTAATCTATGAGTGCCTTGGACTCTAAGTGAAAAAATTAGGGGGATGACCCTTTGGTGAAATAGTGGGGCTTCTTGCCTGTAGTGCCTACAACCTAGGTTCAAACCCCCATGGGTTCATCTCTACCATGTTAAAAATGGAGTACCCTTACCCTCGGGAGAACCTTGGAGAAATAGTGGGGCTTCTTGCCTATAGTGCTTACATCCTTGGTTCAAACCATTATTTACCTCAATTTTTTACCTCAATTTTTGGAACTCTAGGAGCGAAATGGTAGCGTTGGAAGGCAGCTGGATTGGCAGTGGCGATAGGAGCTGGTCTACCGATGTGCAAAGTTCTAGCGCTCAGGCCGTGAAGGTTGGTTCATGGAGTGATGAAGCGGATGTTGCCTTTCCCATCGAAATAGGTAGATTGCAATCAGCCCATAAACCAGTTAATGCTGGGAAAACAGACATGTTCTAGGGTAACAAATATTCTAGACTGCGGATGAACTAGGGAAATCCATATTCAAGTTGTAACCAGTGCCCTATTGACCCGCATAAATGGAAGGAAAATGGTTTTATTTGGAATAACAAAGGCTTGTTTCGCAAAGCTAAACATCCTGCTTCCAAGGCCCCCCAAAACTGGTATCCACCGCCTGAATCTAGTATCCCTGGTGCGGGAATTGAGAGAGGCAATCCTCATTCTGAACCTATTCTAGTCCCTTCAAAAGCTCATGGTAATTTCCAAATGTGGAATGGGCGCTTCGGGCAAGATAACTCAAGGGCGGGCCATGCCAGGTCTTGGAGATCCAACTTTCATTCTAAATTTCAGAACCCTTGGTCAAATTGAGAGAGCTACCCTGACTTCTGAAGATGGACCTTCCTCCCTCAGTGACCCCGTCATCCTAAACCGATAAGAAAAACCTCAAGAGCTACCATCCTTTTGGATGAAAATAAAATTAATTTTGCTAGGTCGAGTTTGCTTGAGTTTTGCCTTTTCATCAAGTGGGGTGGTGGAAAACGGGTTAAGGACAACTTTGAATCTTGGTGTAGAGCACAATGGGGAAAGGATATTAACATTAATATTCTCCCAAATAATTTCTATATTGAATTTATGAGCAATGAGGAAAAATGGCAAGCTAAAAACAAAGGTCCATATATCTTGGATGGCATTGAAGTTCACATCATTGATTGGCAGCCCAATTTCAATCCCTGAATGCATGTATTACTGGACAACAAGGAATGGATAAGATGTACAACTGTCCCTTGGATTATTGGCATATTGATGTTATTAAGGATATATGAAAAAACCTTGGCACCTTTGTATCAGTTGATGACAGTTTGGAGGATAAATTATGGGGAAGCTTCCTCAGAATTTGCATAATTAGCACAGATCAAATCACCAAGATCCCCGATGAAGTCAAAATTATTGGTGCTGGGAAGATTTGGATCCAAAAGATTGATAGAGAAGATCAGTTGCATATTTTTCCTAAATTCTTTTCCTTGGATCACACCGGCATTAGTTGTGATGTTTTGGCTTCGATACAACAAAGTTATTCCTGTATGCAATTTCTTATTGAAGAAAAGCTGCAACCAGAACCTCCTAGTTCCACTGATATCGGGGAAGATTTTTGCAATGAAACTCATGATAATGAGAATGTTTCATTGATAGAGGAAAATCCTTTGAACATAGCTCCTACCTCTCTGGACAAAGAGAGAGCCAACAAGATCTTCTCATGCTTCTAGAAAAGACAAAAACCTTACAGGCGAATATTGAATCCAAATTAGCGGATTCACTTCCACCCTCTCGTCTTGTGCCTAGGAGTCAATTGGTAATTGAAGATTGCAATTTTCACACTCAAGGTATGGAGGCTAGTACTCTGGGGGAGTTGGGAGGGAAGATTTTCTCCTCGATAGGTATAGAATTGGAAGATGGTGAAATTGAGTCTTCCTCCTCAGAGGGTGATGAAGACTTTGAACCTGAATCTAAGCTTATATTGGAGGTTACTAAAAAAGGTTTTGGGAAGTCGGATTCAACTATTGATAAACCAAATTTTAAGCCAAAAGGTGTACGGGGACGCAAATAAAAAACAAATATGCTAGCAGTGGCTGGTGCTGCTAGTGGTCAAACCAAACTTAATTTAGGGAAGGGAAATGCCCTTCCCGAGGAGCTATGAAATTCTTATCTTGGAATGTCAGGGACATCAATGCCCCTGACTAATGGCACTTTATTAAGCACCAGATTGATGACACCAAAGGATATATTTGGCTACTTCAAGAAACTAAGTGGAGTAAGGTTGAGACAGATGCTAAAATGAGAGTTTGGAAATAGTGGAATGGGTTGTTTAGGCAATTGGATGGAGCCTCTGGTGGCTTGGGAATTATTTGGAATCCCATGATGGTTAGGATCTCTCTTGTTGGGGAAGATAAGTATTGGCAACACTACCTAGTATCTATTCTTGGTCGGAATGAGAATTTCAATCTCTTCAATGTGTATAGACCATCTTCTACTGGTGATAAACGTGCTCTCTGGGATCTCTTAACCATTAGACTGAACAGTATTACAGATGGTAGTTGTGTGGTAGCTTGGGACTTCAATGCGATCCTTTCTGGTATTGAGAAAAGTGGGGGTATTCAAAGGACTGGTATGTCCCAGAAGGACTTTTTGGAATTTGTTGAGAAGAATCACCTTCTAGACATTATTCCTAAAAATTGGGTTTTCACATGGATGAACAAGAGAGTGGGTTTACTAATATTGTTGAACAGCTTGACCGGTTTCTTGTTATTGGTGAGTGGCTAGGACAAAATCTAGCTTTAGAATCATCAATTCTCCCACTTATCAGATCAAATCATTACCCGATCTGTTTGGAGGTCGCTATGGGACAAGAAGAGGGAGGTACTCCTTTCTAGTTTGAGAAAGTGTGGTTTAGAGTGCTTGAGCTATATGATCTTATATCTATTTGGTGGAATGAACCGGTTCTTGGGAACCACTCGAGATTATTCATAAACAATAAGAAGCTCAAGTATATTAAGGTTAAGATCAAAGAATGGAATAAGAGCCAGTTCAAGAATATTCATATGGAGAAATTAAGAATTAAGGCTGAGCAGGAAGATATAACCAACTCTATTATTACTTCAGGAATGAATGAGGATTTATTTATCAAAGAAAATACTCTCAAATTTGATCTAAATGAAATCCTTCAGTGTGAGGAAATCCATTGGCATAAAAAATCAAGGGAGTTATGGCTAAAGGAAGGTGACAAAAACACCAAATTCTTCCACCGGTTGGCCATTACCATTCGAAATAGAAATAGAATATCGGAGATTATGAGACCGGATGGAGTCACTATCAGGAACTATGAGGACATTGTGCAAGAAGCTGCAAGATTCTTTGATTCCTTGTTGAATGGTGATCACCAGACCGATCATGAAGCAAGAGCCAGAATTCTTAACTCAATCCCATCTATAATATCTGATAGTCAAAATACAGCTCTCTGTACTCCTATTTCAATTGATGAAGTAAGGAAAACTACCTTTCAGCTGAAACTTGATAAGACTCATGGCCCTGATGGCTTCCCTGTTGCTTTTTTTCCATCATTTCTAGGATACCATCGCTCGAGATGTACATCTTTCCATAGAAGAATCAAGAAATAAAATGACTATGTTAGGTGCTATTAAACACACCTTTTTAACTCTAATCCTGAAGAAGCAAAACCCTCAACAGATGAGTGATTTTAGGGCCATTTCTCTATGCAACACGATATATAAGAATGTAACAAAGATCATAGCCAATAGATTGAAGCCCCTCCTTAAACACATCATATCAGATGAACAAAGTGGTTTTGCCCCTAGAAGATCCATTGTGGAAGGCATTATCATTTCTCATGAAACGCTTCACACGGCCAGGAAAACCAAGGATTCTTGTATGATTTTAAAACTGGATATTTTGAAAGCTTATGATATGGTGGACAGAGATTTCTTATTTGATGTTCTTAATAAATTTGGATTTTGCAAGGAATGGATCACATGGGTCACGAGTTTTCTATCCTCCCCCAAATTCTCTATTTTTGTTAATAGCTCATCTCATGGCTTCTTTTCCTCAACAAGAGAAATTTGACAAGGTGATCCAATATCACCATTTATGTTTATCATAATGGCTAAATCCTTAGGTCAATCAATAAGATCTCTTTGGCTTGATGATCGTTGGATTGGAGTCAATGTGGTAACAAGGGTTGAAAAAATGACTCATTTGCAGTTTGCCGATGATACCAATCTATTTGGTTTGGCTTCCATGAAGGAGGCAAGAACAATTAAATCATGCCTCGATGATTACTGTATGGCTTCTAGGCAGAATTTTAATTGGCACAAATCTGAAGTGTTTTTGTCAATACTCTAATTAACTTGCAAGCTGTATTATCAAGGATTCTTAATCTCAAAGTTGCAAAATTCCCAGGGAAATTTCATGGAACCCCCCTCTTCATTGGCAATAATAGAACTCACTATTGGAAACATCTTATTGATAAGTGCAAATCCAAGCTTGCAATTTGGAAAGGCAAGTGGTTATCCTCTGCTAGTAAACTCACTATGATAAAATCGATCCTTTCTGCACTACCGGTTTTTTCCATGGCTTGCCTAAGATTACCAATGGCAATTAAAGATGAATTGATCTCTCTAATGAGAAAGTTCCTTTGGAATGGTTCGGATGACAAAGGGAAGTTTCTTTT
Source organism: Cryptomeria japonica (assembly GCF_030272615.1). Classification (NCBI taxonomy): domain Eukaryota; kingdom Viridiplantae; phylum Streptophyta; class Pinopsida; order Cupressales; family Cupressaceae; genus Cryptomeria; species Cryptomeria japonica. The sequence continues at coordinate 733,671,934 of NC_081409.1, forward strand.
GGTAGCTTGGAAAAAGATCTGCCGACCAAAAAAGGTAGGGGGTGCTGGCATTCACCAAATCTTGGTTATGAATTTAGCTATGGGTGCAAAATTGGTTTGGGAAATTTGTAGTGGTGGGAAGAAAAAATGGGCAAGGCTTATGAAACATAAATATCTGGACTCCCTGGAGCCAAAAAGGATTTTCACTATAAACAACCCCCCTAGAGGCTCGGCCATTTGGAATTTTATTGTGGATAGCAAGGAAATAATAAGTGATCAAGTTACCTGGGATGTTAGGAATGGTAGGGATGCCTCCTTTTGGATTGACTCTTGGGCTGGTGAAGATGCCTTATGTCTCAATCCCTCACTATAGCCTATTATGGTAGAAACCTATCGCCTTTGGGGGCATAATATCTGTGATTATGGTTATCCTATCCAAGAAAATAGTATTGCTAAGTGGAAATGGAACTCCTTGGATCCCTTGGACTTGGATCAACATTAGAAAGACTTGTTTGCTGACATTCTCAGCAAAAGGATTATTTTCCCTTCCCTTGAAAAGGATATTATTAGGTGGTGCGGTTCCTCTGATGGTAAATACAAAGTATTTTTTGGTTACAAATTGAAAGAAGCAGCCATAGACAAAAAAGATTGGCATGTTAATCTTTTTTGGCATCGACACCTCCTTCCTAAAGTAGGCTCTTTTGCCTGGTTGGCTTGTCAGAAAAAGATCTTAACTAAAGAAAGGCTCTATTCATTGGGTACCAATGGACCCAGCAGATGCACTCTATGTCTAGAGCATGAAGAGATTGCGGATCATTTACTTCTCCACTGCAAATTCTCTAGCCACTGTTGGTGGCATTTCATGGGAAAATTGAGAATCTTCGGCCCCTTCCCATCAGGGTTGGATAAGTGGTTTTTGCAATGGCCTAAACTAGTAGGAAAGGCTATTTTTTCTGATTGCCTTAATATCCTACCATCACTTTTGATTTGAGAAATTTGGAAAAAATAGAATCGTAGAATCTTCCAAGGTAAAGAAATTAGCTTAATGTCTCTTTGTGGGATGTGCCTGAGCCTGGGTGGAGCAAGGTAAACTTTGATGGTGCTTCTGCAAGAAATCTAGGTCAAAGTAGTATTGGTTGTATTTTGAGGGACTCCGATGGTTTCTGTATAAAAGAAATCTCTGAAAAGATTGGAGTTGCTACTAATAATGAAGCTGAATTCAGAGTAGCATTAAGAGGTCTTCAGTTAGGGAAGGAGCTTGGGGTGTAGTGAATTCATCTAGAGGGAGACTCATTAAATGTGGTTAATGCGATCCGTTGTAATAACATCCCTAGTTGGCACCTTAACCAGTGGCTTCAACTAATTCTGGTGCTGTTAGCCACCTTTGATGAATTTTAGGTTAGCCACATCTATAGGGAAGGTAATGAGAGGCTGATAGACTCTCTAAATTTGCGATAGTCATTGGTGACCCTCTTGGTCTTCCACTGGTGTTATGGCATGCTTATCTTGCCAAGCAATGATGGTTTTTGGTTGAGTTTGTCGGTAGTGGATTCTATAAATTGTTTGCTCCTTACAGATGATGGTTCTCTGTTGGGCCAGTTGGTGACGTTGTATTTGCCTCCACCGGTTGACATGGTATCCTCACTATCTTATTGAGGGAGGTTCTCTCCAGTTGGGTCTCTTGCCAGTTAAGCTCCTCTCTCTTTTTTTGATTAAGTTTCTCTGCATATTAATCATCGGTTGTGGTGCAAATTGGTGCATTGCTCCCCGGTTGCTGCTTTACTCCTTCTCGACCTAATGGTCGTGGTTTCTAGTGGATAGGCCGACTGACTAACTTGATATCCGGGTAAGGTTTCTTCTTGTCACCGAGATGTGACACATTACCGTCATCATTGATCTATGCCAGCTTGGGCCCTGTGGTGATTGGAAATAAGTGTACTTTAATTAATATCTAGTTATGACTAGATCCTTTCAAGATTTGCTCATAATCATCTGATGTTTAAAGTTGGTCGACATTAAGTTGACGAGCTTTGGCTCAGATGTTGTTTGGACACTAGCATTTCACATGTGTGTGTATTCATTTGGCATGAACTACTTGTAGGGTGCTTTATTCTTTGGTTTGATGTCTTTCTATTTAACAATGGAATGCCCTCTTTTTTCCATCAAACAATTGCTTTCTTTTCTCGGTGACTGGCTATGGAGACCCCAATTCTTCTTGAAGCTACTTGTCGCCAGATGGTTTTCCTGGGTGAAATTACGGACAAACCTCTCAAGGAGGTCCTCTTCTCTCGACATCCTCTTATTCTCCACAACCTTAAGATGATTCTGGGAAAGGAACTCCTTATGGATTATCACAGATACAGAGCCAATGCCGATATCTCGACGTTTTTCCTTGCAATGATATTATACATGTGTACTAGAAAGCAGAGAGCAAAATTATTAACTCAAATGATGTTTAAACATCACCTTTGGGGGAGATTGATGTTGTATTGGATAATATTGATGCCAATCTGCGTATTCCACTTCCCCAAAATTACTGTATGACCTTAGACAATGGGGCAAAGGTGAGGAAGCTTGTGAATGTTAACTCCCTGGACTTTGATACTCTTCAAGCAACCTGGCCTGTCATTACCAGGAACATTGAATTCCTGCTTAAAGCGGTTGGCATCCAAGATGGCTTCATGTCAGAATGGAGGGCAAAATTTCTTCATGATGAAGAGCTAGCGGGTGCTGATGATTTTGGGATTTTGGAGAATGGAGACTTGGTGGTTGGTAATGATTGGGGGTTTGGGCTTGGTGAGGAGTGGTTCCTAAACAACTATTGACTCCCTGGGGAGAAGGCAGAATTGGCAGCTCACTCGAACTGTGGCACTAAATGCCCTATTGTCCTGGATGCGGCTCATGCTCCTGTGGATAGTGCTTTTCAAGACTCCCTTTGACTCCGGTTGTCACTGTTCTCTCTGGTTTCTCTGAATTTTCTATTGTCTGTTTTGTTTTAAAGCCTTTGTTATCCACCTTTAAGAGGTTGGTATCTGATGTCTTGTACTCCTCTAGCCTTCATTGCTGGTTTTTCTCTGTTTAAGGAATAGAGCTAAGGTAGGGGGTTTTCTTCCTGGTTCTTTCCCCCAATGGCTCTCACTGAATCAGGCCTTGTATTCTCTTTTTTGATTAATACAAGGATGTTGCCCCTCTGCAGCTATTTACTTATTAAAAAAAAAGTGAAAAAATTCAAAAAATAACGAAAAAAATAATTATGAATATAAATTTTAAAATTTATTTTTATATTTTTATGTTATTATAAATTATTTTTTCAAAAATAGCATGCAAAAAAAGATTCTTTTAACAAGTTTATTATTATTTTTTATTATATAAGTAGGGAGATGGCCTTGAACCGAGAACAACAAATAGTTACAAAGTTAAATATTCAGGAAAAGAATAGCCATCCAGAGGCCAAACAAAAAACAAAGTCCACCCTTCAAAAATAATAAAAAACTTTCATAGTTCTATAGCTATTTCTGCACATCCTAACTAACCTCTAGCTTCTACACTTATCATCCCAGTTATAAACATCATCAGTGATCCTACTACTTAAAGTCTTAATAAAAACACCAACAAAGAGCATATTGCTAAGATTTTTATTAGTCCTATGATAGTAAGGGTTAACATTAAATGGTATGTGGACCCAAAATAACATCCTTAATATGATCATCAACAAAAAGGAATAGAAAATCAGAACCCAGAGAGTAGCTAATCCGTCTTAACAAGATTCCAGTCAAGCTAGAGTCTCCCAAGATTGTATTCCCAAGTGTCCATCTTCTCATCAACATCATCCATGACTTGCTCCATTTGGTCTTGCTTCATCAAATTCTTCTTGTTCTTTTTAATCCCTCCCTGACCATAAACCGTGCCAAGAACAACATTCTTCATAACCCCAACCATAATGCAACAAAGGGACCTTAAGGCATCACACAGGTTTTGAATCTTCAAATTTTGTTCCTCGTTCTTTGTCTCAAGGGTAGAAACTCTCTCCTTTATCTCTTGTAAATTCTTTTCCAGATTCTTGTTACCATCAGTCTTAATAGGAGAAACCTGGGAACAAGGGACCATCTCCTCGTCACCCAACAAATTAGGGACCTCAGGGATTTGTTCGATAGTATCCGAGTTCGCCTCAGTCCCGCTGATCTCATCCCCATCTTCCTCTTCTTCCATTTCCTCTTTGAAATTCTCTTCTGGGTTGTCCTCCTCCTCCTCTCCTCATCCTTAGGATTGTCAGCAAAATTATCATCCTCTCTCCAGATCATAAACTTTCTCTAAATTTTTAACATTGGCCTAGTTATCAGCTTTTTTGATTTCCTCTTTTCTTTCCTTAGCCCGAAGCCTAGCCGACCTCCTTTTCCCATAGCTGCATTCAATTTTATCCTCCTCCAAAGTTTTTTCCTCATCATCATCCCAATAGTGCATGTCTATCTTTATGGTGATACTTTTACTCGCTGACTCTTTGTCAGTTTTTTAGCTTTAACAGGGGAATTCTTGGGGGTTTCTAGCTTTTTCTTATCTGGGTTCACATTTAGTAGGGCAAGTTCCATGGATTCTTTATCCAGGATAGAAAGGGTATGTTTTCCTCTATTCTCAGTAGTGGAGGTGGAGCCGAGAAAACACTAAGACATAGGGTTAGAAAGCATAAGGCTGGAGGACTTACCAATATTTTTCTAAGGGATTTCCTCATTCTGAATCATAGGGGACAAACTACATAGGCTGGGAGAGTGGTCCACAACAAACTTGTAAAGCAGATAGATAAGGCATTGGTAGAGTGGTGGGTTGGCACTATTTTGAATGCAAGAATCTAAGGAGGAAAACATAAAGAAAGGAAAATTGATTTTCTCCCCATGCCTAATATGATTAATAATAAGAAAATGCTAACCGTGCATAGTAGCGTATCTACCTTCAAGACTAAAATACTTCATAACATAATAGCTAACAATAGGGAATGGTTTAGGTAGAGCCAAGTGACCGTACCCATTTTGAATTGCCTTTGGTTTCTCTCCTTTCTCAGAGAATTTTTTCATTAAAACCCTTTGTAGTCTCCACTTCTGCGTCTTTCCACCTATTCAGCATCATTCGGCAAACCAGTGACCTCTGCGATGTAATCCAGTGTAATAGTGAAGGAAATCCTCCCTATAGTCACAACAACATTCTGCCAAGAGTTGTAGAATCGCACTGTCAGTGCTTTATTGTAGCCCTTCATAGCCAGAAAGAAGGGGGTAAAACCAACATTCTAAAACAACTCCCAAATCTCCTCATTGTTAGGAAGCCCATCACAATTTTTAGGCTCAGTTCTCTTAAGATGGCCCCCCATGTTGGAAGAAGGACAAACAAAGTGCAGATTATCTATTTGAAAGCGACCCAAGAAACAACTCAGGTTCTTCACAATCATAGGCAAACATAAAGAAATATTTCTGGAAAGGTCATTTTTAAACTCTTTCACACCGTTGTCATCACATGTGTGATTTCCTTACAAATCATTAAACTTTAAGGCTTTGCAAAAATCAAAATCGCCACCTTTACTTCTAATAAAAACCCGATCTAAAAAGATCCATTTGAAATCATGAGCCTTAGTTCCCGTACCTGCCTCTAGACTCTTTGGGTCCATGTCATCTCTATCATACATATTCAAACTAGAAAAAGAACACGTATGCATAAAGATCGAAATCACCCAAACCCTACTTGTCATACTGTAGGGGCCCACATAATTTTTGAAAATTCAAAAAAAGGCGATCATGTAAACAAAAACATAAAACTCGACTGTTAAAACCCTTATTGATATCTTCCCTTCTACCCTTGTTTTCACTGAAGCCTTTCACGAGCAAGAATCTCTTTAAGCTCCTTAGAGCTTTCACTAAAGTTAAAAAATCTCCAATCCATAACAGTCAAACCCTGGTTGGCAATAAGGTCGGCAGCCATATTTTCCTCCCTATAGGTATGTTGAACAATAATGTTCGCAATAAGATTAAGGAGACATTTACACTTGTTTATAATCCCTTTGATCTTCTAGGGGGAAGAAACAAAGTTATTAAGATAGTCAATAATCATCTTTGAATCTCCTTCCAAGATTACTTTCTCCATTGAATTATGTTGAAGCCTAGAGAGGCCCATCCAGACCATCATAAATTCAGCTCTGTTATTTGTACGAATCCTCAAATTGGTGCCAAATACTTTAATCCACCTTCCCCCCTAATCTTTGATTAAGCCGCCCACCCCAAGCAAACTAGGGTTATGTTTAGAGCAACCATCAAAATTACACTTGAACGAACCCGAATTCTCAGTAACAAGTTATTCCAATTGAGCTTCAAGAAGTTATGTTGAATGTCCCATTTTTTTCTTAAGTGTAGGTCCAACAGAGTAGGTAAGACCATAGAGATACCTTGGGAGCTTGCATTGACATTCTCTCTCACCTGTTGTTTTATGATATAGGTGAGAACATTGCAATTTTTCCTTTCTTCTTTAAAATCTCTGCTTTTCCATTCCTTCTAGATGTTTTAGGCTCTAGTTGGGGGAATTTGAAGCCACAGATTCTTAGCAACATGGTGAGAGTAGGGGTTCATAGTCCAAGAATCCATGAACTTTCTCATGGTTTTAGGAATGCTACTTCTCTGCATGTGTTGGGGGCTTTATCTAGCACTAGAGCTTCTAGTCCCTTGACCTCTATCATCCTCGCAGGAGATTTGGGAGGCAACCTAGTGGGCGTTGATATTTCCTCCCACCCTTCTGATAGTTTTTCTTAGGGTTTGTTGCCGAACGCAAATTTATCTGGTGGTCAGGGTGACACCCAGAGGTCATGGCTTGGGAGACAGATGTATGAGGGGTTTATTCCTGTTGCTCAATCCATCTCCATTAATTTGAAAGTGATACAATAGAGGAAATTTCTTATAATGTTTCTATTCTCTCGTCACATGGAGTGATCTGCTGGTTTAGAGGTTTTGACCAATGGGAGCCTCTAATTTCTAGTAAAGTTCATATTTTTACCATTTCTAAGGGGTTTTTTGTTGGTAAGTTTGATAATGCTCAGAATAGAAACAAAATCTTCCATGATCATTTTTTGGCTAGGAGGATAGATTTGTGTTAATGATTAATCATTGGCACTCTGATTTCAACCCTTCTATCAAAATTTTTAACAAGATTCCGATCTAGGTTAGGCTCCCTAATCTCCCCCTTCATTTGTGGAATGATTTCCTTTTAGAGGAAGTGGGTAATGCCCTTGGAGATTTTTTGATGATGGATGATGAATCTTTTGATATTTTCCATTCCACCTTTGCCCACATATTAGTTGATTTAGATGTTTCTAAAGGGTTGCCTGCTGAGATTTTACTTAAATCTTCTAAGGGTTCTTGGGTCCAATTTTTGGACTATGAAGGGGTTCACATTTGATGTAGAAGATGTTTTAAACTGGTCATGTGGTGGAACGATGTGGTTTTGAGAAAAAGACAAAGACAACCACAATGTGGAAAGGTGCTTCCAATCAACATTATTTGGTTAATTAAAAATTTGAATAACCAAGTAGTTTTTCTGAGGTGGTTGCTAAGGAATCTTAGGATCTTGGGGCACCTTCTCCAGATATCACAAAGGGTGGGGTTTCTGAAACTATTCATGAGTCTCCTATTGAAACCCCTAATGTGAGAAAAAATATGCCTCGGGATGCCATTTCTGGCGATAGGGCTTCATACACTAAATCTGGTGGCCTTTTAGATAAGACCAAGCTAGCAGGGAGGTACAGAGATGAAATTTCTGAGACTATGGTTGCTGGCTTTCATTCATAGGATAATGGTGCGCTAGTTTGGCAGGATAAGGCAACGCTAGTGGAGGAAGACTGGATTTCTGTCAAGGACAAGAAGGTTGAGTTTTCCAAGCCTTCTTTTGATATGAATCTCCGCTCCCACAAGAGTAACTCAAAATATAAATCTTGATGGATCTTGTTTGGGGGCTGGCTTTATGCTGGTTGCATGCTATTCTTTTTGCAGCATTGTTTTGGGGTGGGTGGCTGTATGTCGCCCTTTTTGTTGTCTTCTTTTCCATGGTTTTCCATTTATGTTTGGGCAAATTTATAGTTGTGAGTTCAAGACCCTTTCAAAATCTGCTTGTAAAGGGTTTCAGGTCCCTTCAAAACCTGCTTTTTCTTTAATAAAAAACATACTTCCATTGTTCTTTTATGTTACAACTTAACTTTAATAGTCTAGAGCTATTAAATGGTTTCATAATTGCAATATTCAACCCATCAAAATTTCCAATCTTCATTTGTCTTATCTTCACACTTGGATCACACATTATTATGTGTAAGCAACTTTGAGCCTTTGGAGAATGATCTATCTCTTTGGCATTCTCTTCATCACAACAAAATTTTTGTGATCACATAGAGAGTGAATAGCTGTAATGATCAACACAAAAATCAAACCATTTATCATACTTGTTGATAGTAACTCCATAGCTATCCCATATCACTTGTGGCTCTTGAGAAATATGCTCAACAATCATTTGTCCCTCTTGATGAAGATGCTCAAGAATATGACATCGATCATCACTCACATGAAGCCCTTCCTCAAAATCAACTCCTAGCATTGCCAAATTAAATTTTATTTTGGAATGATCATCAAAATCATCAATATCATCCTTCATGGATGCATTCATTATGCTCAAAATTCAAAACATCATCATAAATACTCCTTTTATCTAAAAATACACAAGTAACACCATGGGATTTATCAATCTTAGAAACATCACTTGATTATATTGAAATTAATCCCAAAGCTAATGTTTGGTCCTTTTCTTAATGCACAACCTGAGCCTCATGGTTTAGTTTTGTGCGGTTTTGTGAACTAACCTTCAATTTCACCTATTCTTCATTAGTTTCGGTGATTTCAGCCTTGTTCATGATGTCTCATGTTTCAAAATTCGATTGTTCATTCTTTGGTTCATGCTCAGTGAATTGTTGTAATTTTGATGTGCATTTTTTATGAAAATTTTCAAGTTTCAATTTTAATTCTTCTTCCATATCTTGATCTTGTTGATGTATCCATCATCCTTTCTGGTTCCACCATCTCATTTGATACAAGTTTCTCCCTTAACTTCTTTATTGTTTGAGCATCTACGACTTGCTTCCCCATGTTCCTTGCATGTAAAACAAAGCCTCTTTTTTTTGAGTTCAATTGTAGTGTCTTTTGTTATCTTTGTAATAATTCTGCTTGTATTCCTTTGCATAGGTACAGTTGTACGATAATGCCTTTTCATTTGTTCTCTTCTCTTTGGATCCTTTTCATAAATTTCAATAATTTTCTCAAATGGAACAACTGGTTTGAAATCATCAGATTGTGTTATATAATCTTCATACCATTTGGTAGCTACTTCAATCGAGGATCTTTCTATTGAGATGATAGGGGCAACTCCTTGTCCTTCATTATCAGGTAGGAACATGGCCTTCATTGTCTTTGTGTTGAGAACTGACTTCTTCCCTCCAGAGGTACTTCTCATGAAGTAATTGAATATTCCCCCCATTATTAGCAACTCAGAACCATACAAGCTGGCAAGATCTTAGCTTTGATACTACAGTAATAACTCTTGATGCAATTTTATATCATATTTACAAAATTATAATAACCCAACTTAGATATACAATTTGCAACCAAACGGTGAAATTGGCTATGTGGAAGTTGCACCAATGAACTTGTAAACACTTAAAACCCTCATAAAAACATAAGAAAAAGATTCTGCATAAATTTTGGCATTATAACAAAATGCAAAAATATGTTTGGTCTACAAATCTACCATGAAGCATTACAAAATCGACTCAAAAAATGGAGCTCAAAGTTTCACAAATCAACTATAAAATCCAAAATACTCTCCAAAACAACCCACATAAAAGTATCTTTGGACCACAACTACAACCCCTAAATGTGATTGCCACTAGAGACTCGTAAACACACTGCCTGCAAGCCTCTATCCCCCTCGTTTATCATCCTAGAAGATCACTCCTTCAATGGTTTCTCAGCCTTCAATGGTTTCTCAGCCTCTGAATAAGAAAGAAAACCGATGCCAAAGGAGAAAGATGCATTTATTCAGATAAAATGCATAGAAAAACAAGAACTCTTTGGCAGATCTCGTAAAAAACAATGCTAATGGAGGTAATACAAACGGTTTAGAAAAAGTTTGGACAAGAATATATAGAAACAACTCGTTCTTTTAATTTTTTTAAAACACATGGCAGTTCCAACGTCTACAGTTCTAATCATTTCACTTATACATTTAACAGTGCTACAGTTCTAATCATGGCAACCCAAATCCTCCTTCAGATCAATAAGGCTACAACGCAAATAATATCTTATAGTCCAAAGAAATATTTGTAAATCAAAGCCACATTATGACCTGCACGGTCAAATTGAATTGCAAATCTCTTAAATTGAAATATATCAAAAAGCTTTCAAATGAACTGTGCATATTCATAATTTTATTATTTGAACATTTATATTTGTAAATATTAGACCAAATAGGTCCGATTTAATAATTTTTCAGCAAATCAATTTAAATGAAATACCAATATTAATTAATTTTGATAAAAAAATTATTGTTTTTACAAATTTCCTTAAAATTTATATTAAACTTATAAACATTTATTATCATTTAAAAATAATTCACAAATATATAATTTTTTTATATAGAATTATAAATCATATTATTATTTATAATCTTTAAAAATCACAAATGTTACACGAATTTATAAAGGTTTTGGTACCAGAAATTTTGAGTCTTTACGCTGTCAAAATGTTCTGTAACCGTAGCCGCATTTTTTGTAGCCGTTGTGGTCACAGTATTTTCTGTGCCCACAGTATTTTCAGATGTGGCCACAGCAATTGCAGAAAATGCGGCTACGGGTGTAGAACATTGTGGCCGCAGTATTTTCTGTAGCTGTTGTGGGTACAGTATTTTGTGTAATCATTGTGGGTACAGTATTTTCTGATACGAATCTCCGCTACCACAGTATTTTCTGTAATCATTGTGGGTACAGTATTTTGTGTCGTTGCAGCAGAATTCATTTTCATATAATCGATTTGAACAATGTTTTCAATTTGAAATTCTGAAGTAATAGAAGAATAATTTTAGGCCTATTTATGATAGTATTTATTTTTGTTTCTAATTTTTGTGTAAAGAAAAAACAATAAAGAAGAAGATAACAGAGTAATTTTCTATTTAGAATATAGACAATAGAGAATATTTCTATTTAGAACATTTAGTTTTATACTGGATTGATTTGTTTATGATTTTGATTGGATTTGAAATTTTATTCCTAATTTCTACATGGATATGTTTCCACTTTGTTATTTAAAATTATTTTTTAGATAGTTTTTAATATGAATTTAGAGGTTTAGTTAATTTAGTTTTTAAAATACTTTTAACACGAATGTTTAAATGTTTTCTTATATAAGAGGTACACTGTAAACTTACTTATAGTTATCATTATTTAATATATATATATATATGATTTTATGATGTTTATATAATAATATTAAGCATAGAATTTGATGGTCTAAATGACCCTAACATGTTATATTCTCATAAAATTGTATATAATCTTTTATAAATTAGTATTAAATAAAATTATTATAATATAATATTGTAATTTAAATATTAATATATATCATTTCATAATATTATTATAAAATATAAATTGATTTATAGTAGTTTTAAAGATTGAAGTTTCTAATTTTTAAATAGTTTATAATATGAATTTACAAATTTCTATACAAATTCACAAGCAAAGTTATAAGAGGTACACTTTAAAGGTCATTTAATTTGATTACCCAAGAGGTAACACTAAGTGGCACCCACCTTTTTTACTGATTAGAAATTTTGTAAAATTTAAATTAAAAAGAAACTTTCTGTTATTATTATTTATAATAATGAGTAATATAGCAAATCTAAATTAAAAAGAAACTTATTATTATTATTTATTAAATATGAAAAAAAAATCTAGATTTAAAAGAATCAAATCTAAATTTAAAAGCAACTTTCTATTATTATTTATTAAATATGAAAAAAAAATCTAGATTTAAAAGAAACAAATCTAAACCAATCTAGATTTTTTAGGTTTTTTTGGATTTTTTGTATTTCAAAAATTGAAATGTCTATTTTAAATATTTTTTTCATTTTTTATCATTTATAATATTATAAATAAAATATTGTTTTCCAAATAAACATATAATTTTTAATAATTATTTTTTATCTCAAAATATTGATAATAAAACTAATTATAAGGATTTCATTTGGTTTAAATGAAGTTAAATTATAAATTAAATACAAATATTTCTATTAAAAAATAAACCTAATTATTATATGTCTTCTTTGTAATAATATTTTATATATTTTTTGAAATCATTTTATTTTTAAATACTTTTTGAAAATCATAAATTTTTTAATCATTTGAATATATAAAAAATAGTTTAATAATAGTCATAAATTTAAATATTTCTCATTAAGTTATTTAAAAAATATCTATTTTCACTTTTATAATTATTAATAGTTATTTTATTAAAACTAATTATAATTAATATTACACAAATATATATTAAAATATGATAATATACTCCAAATTAGTAATTATCTTTGAAATTAATTTAATTGTTATAATTATAATTATATAATTTTTAAAAATTAAATTAGGATTATTCTTTTAAGAAAAATATATATTTTCACTATAATTTTTTTATTGTTTATAATTATTATTCCAAATCATTCCCTATATGAATTGAATGACCTACTTATTGAAATCAATGGTTTTAAAATTGGGGAGAAGAATGAAGACTATAAAATTAGTCGCTTAAATTATATTAAGTTTAAAAAAGAGATATTTAATAATAATAAAAAAAAAGTATACATTTTAATATTACTAATTAGGAATTAATTTTTCATTAATTTTAAAATTTATTTTAAATTTAAAATGTCCTTTTTATAATAATTAAAAATTATTATAATTTAATCTATAATTATTTATCTTATTAAAAATTTTATTATGATAAAATCATTATTCTTTGAATTAAATTTTTTGTTTTCTTACTATTTTATTTTAATATTATCTTTTTTATTAGATATTCTATGATTTATTTATTTATTCTAATTCTTCCACTTCTTTTGAGTGCTGATTTGTAATTAATATTAAATCTTATTCTAATTATTTGTGTTTTTTAATGGAATTACAAATAATAATTAATATATTAAAATTTATACATTTTGTCTTATTTAAATTATATTTATTATAGAATAGTTATATTTGAATTTTATTTGAATTTATATAATAAAATAAATTTCAACTTAACACCTAAATTAAATGTTTAGAGTGAGAGAGAAAGAAAGAGTAACTAACTTTTGTCTACTCATTTCATGCCAATAATTTAAGGATATCATGTCTCTGGGGAGTTATGATGATGTAGCATGTCATTTGATTATTATCTCCATCTCCATCTCTGTCCTTTATCTATATCTCATTACCTCTCCCTATATCTCTCTCTTTACCCCTTCTATCCTTCCTACTCTATCTAGCTCTCTATCTCTCCCTCTCTATATCCATCTCTCTATCTCTCTCCTTCTCACTCCCTTTATCTCTCTACTTCTATATCATCTCTAGATCCCTCTCCCCCTCTCTCTAATTTTTTTTATATCTTTCTTCCTCTTTATATCTATCTCTATATATATTTTACATGCACACATTTTGTCTTACTCCCTCCTTATCTTTATATCTATATCTCTCACTCACACAAACACACACTCCAACCTATTTCTCCCTGCCTATCTCTATTCTACCTCACTATCTCTAGATATTATACACTCCTCTTCATCTCTCTCACTCTCTCCATATCAATCCCTACCTATCCATTTATCACTTCCTATATATTTATCTTTCTATCTCTCTATCTCCCCCTCTCTAATTATCACCATTTTTCTATCTATATTTCTTCCTCTTCCCCTTTTTCTCTCCTTCTATCTCTCCCTCTTACTCACCCCCTCTATATTTTGTAGGTTATATTTATTCTCTAGATCCTTTCTATCCCTATATCTATCTCTTTATATCCTTATATATAATTTCTCTCCCTATTTCTATCTTATCTCTCCCTATCTCCCCATCACTCCCTCTTTCTATATTTCTCTACTTCTATTCTCTAATGTATATACACACACTCCATATTTCTGCCTCACTCTATATCTTTCTATCTCTATATTTTCCCCTCTTTATCTCTCTCCCTCTCTCTAAAGTCTAAACCATTCTCTCTCTATTACCTGTCTTTGTCAGCTCCTTTCTCTCACTGTTGTACCCCCCTCTCTCTCATTTTATCCACATCTCTTGCACAATATATATTTTTCTATATTTTTGACCATCTCTTTTCAGCTCGTCTATCTATCACTTTCTATACATATATCTCTTTATCTCTCTCTATCCCTCTTTATCTATCTATATCAATTTCCCCCTCTCTCTCTAGGCCATCCCTCTATTTATCTTACCCTCTTCTCTATTACTTTCCATCTCTCCCTCCCCAATTCACTCCCTATCCCCCTATTTATCTCTTTATATCTACCTCTCTCACTTTTTCTTCCTGTATATCTCTATATATATCTCTTTCTCTTCCAATATATATTTGTGTCCCTTATTTCTCTCACCCTCTCTCTAGCTCTATTTGTCCATTTATTTATCTCTATCCCTCTTCCCCTCTCTATATATCTCTAACTCTCTAGTTCTATCTCACTATATATATATCGTCTCTCCCTAGATTCCTTTATATCTCTCTCTCTCTATCTATTCCTCTTTGTCTCCCCATCTCTATCTCCTCTCTTTCTATCTTTATTTCTCCCTCTCCCTTGCTCTATCTTTTTTTCCCTCCTCTCTTGCTCTATCTTCATCTCTACCTCTATATTCATCTCTCTATCTCTGTCTCTCTCATATATCTCTCCTTCTCTCCATCTTCCACTCCCCATTCTCCATCTCTATCTTTGACTCCAACTATATCTTCATATGCTTCTCTATCTCTATGTCTATCTCTTTACCAATCTCTACCTCACTCTTACCCCTCTATATATCCCTCTTTCTAGCCCTATCTTAACATCATTCTTGTGCGCACCCTATTGCAAAGATAATATGAACCTGTTGCTAATTAAACTTGATTATATTCTCAATAAAAAGGTTTCATTTCAATTAGGATTAAATCCTTGTAAGT
This sequence comes from Cryptomeria japonica, assembly GCF_030272615.1. Taxonomy (NCBI): domain Eukaryota; kingdom Viridiplantae; phylum Streptophyta; class Pinopsida; order Cupressales; family Cupressaceae; genus Cryptomeria; species Cryptomeria japonica. The sequence goes on from NC_081409.1 coordinate 733,687,158, forward strand.
GGATGCATAGCTGATTTTAAGCTATCACCTCTCAATTAAGTCCTTTGTTGTACAAACAACATCATGGCCACAAATTGACATCATGCAGTACCCAAATTTATCCAAAAAAATAGACCATTTTTTCCCCAATTAACCTTCCACACGTCTTTGGCATACCCATTACACACCAAAGTGCAATTACTATTATATATTATTTTATTTAAATAAGAGTTATAGTTAATATTACATAAATATAATTATTTTAATATAATTTAAAGTAACAATGAAAAAAACTATAATAATAAAAAATTCAAATATTTTTATTAAAAGTCAAAATTATAATAATTAAAAATCAGAACAAATATTTTTATTACAATACTATCATGGAAAGTACTTGCCACTATGTGGCACTTGTTATCATAGAATTTATTTGCAACTAATCCAAACATAAGACATAAAGGACATCATTGTAAATAAGATCTGAACTATACAGATGCAACAATTGTAGAAATGAACACTAATATTCTCAATCAATTTGTATTCTTCAAATTACTATCACATTTGGCCACTTGTCTATTCTCTAGTTATCCAATGCATAAGAAATGCATGTATCATGCACATGTGGTTAATCTAATACGTAAGAGGAAAGGAGTTGCACCAACATGAAAGGTCTCATGTCAAAGGAAAAGCCTCATTCTTAGATAGAGACTCACACCACACTAAAAATTCATAGCATAGATAATATTATCAACAAACTCACGCCATGGGCAACCAAAATCCTCCTTTAGATCAAGAGAATCGATTCAACATACCACATGAAACCTATAAAGAGTGAATGGGAGTTCTTTATGGATTTAATAGCTAAAATGTATAGCCAGATTTGAAGATATATCCTATATAGGTATTACAATCAACAACATAACACTAATAATTCAAACTAATATAACTGCTTATGAATCAAATAATGATGACTTTAGTTTTTTAAATAAAATGCATGAATTTTATTTCATATAAAATGCATTTATTATAAAATATAAATAGATTTTTTTGATTAGATAAAGTGAGATAGGCTGGAACCTTTACATATGCACTAAAGAGAAACTACCTAGGGCATAGGAGTAGTGCGCACCTAGCCAAAAAAAATTAGAAGACCAAAAAATACTAAAACCCAATAGATGACCAGAACAAAACCGCTAAGCACCAAACCAAATAAGATAACAACATCCAACCACCCATAAAAGACATGAAGGGATGGTCTATTGAGTGTGGGTATTATCTATGAGAGTTGAGAAATACAACACCACAGGAGCCCAAATGATCTCTGCAAGCTGAAATAAACTTGTTACAAGGAGGAGCAAAGAAGCAACAAAGAAAAACCAAATACATAGAAGAATGCTCAAAATGATGAGAGCTCAATATTCACCAAAATGTGTAATGTGATAATGATATAAAGAAAAGAAAATTAACCTCTAATAGGTCAAGAAACCCTAAAAGGGAAAACCTAGGCTTGCACATAATTTTTAATAAAAGAATTAATTATTATGCACCTAATGTTAGCTTAAGTGTAAAAGAGATAAGGTGAACTTAAATAATTAAACAAATGTTGTTTAATTAATCAAGTAAAGACCCAATTACTCTAACACCCCTCCTTAAGCTAGACTTAGGGAGAAGCTAAAACCTAGAACAACTACTGAAAGTAGGAAAGATGGGTCTCGACAACAAGGCCTGATCAGGTACCCAAATACAATGAAATCTTTATGAAATGGAGAAAAAGGAGAAAACCTAGTGGGAAAAAACTCCTCTCCAAAAAGAGATAAAAGAACATGCTGAAAGAAATAAGATGGAAGGAAGGCATCATAAAGACCGCCCAAGGACAACTTCCTTCACCCAAGCATAGAGCACAACTGAAGATAGTGCGGCAATTTAAAAGGTTTCATGAAGATGTCTACAACCTACTCAACAGTGGGAATGTACTCTAGAATGAGAGAACCATCCTGAATCAATTGGTCGATGAAATGCATGCGAATCTCAATGTTCTTCATCTGCTAATGCTCTACTAGGTTGCGGGAAATATGAATAGCACTCTGATTATCACACCAAAGAATAGTGGGACTATCAGAGGAAAACCAAACTCACTCATCAACTGTCGAAGCCATAAGATCTACTGACTAGCAAGCATAGCAGCTCCGTACTCAGCCTTTGTAGATGATAATGCATGAGTAGTCTGCTTCTTGTAAGACCATGTGATAGGACCAAAGCCAAGACAAAAAACAAAGCCAGAAGTAGACTTCTGATCAATGACATCACCAGCCCACTGAGTTAGTGTAGCCAACAATGTGAGGTTCCCCTGATGTGTAGTGAATGCCATGAGAAATAGTGCCCTAAATGTACCGCACAATAAGTTTGGCAGCTTGTCAATGACTCTCATGAGGATCATGGGAGAATCAAGAGACATGGTCAACAACAAAGGAAAGATCAGGATGAGTGTGCGTCAGGTACAACAAATTGCAAACCAACTACTTGTAAAGTGTAGAATCTACTGAAGGAGTAGAGCAAGTAGTAATCAAAACAACCCCTAACTGAAAAGGAGTGGGAGCAGGCTTGAAATCAAGCATGCCAAAGTGCTAAAGCATGTCAAGAGAATACTTTTGTTGGTAAATGTAGATTGCATCAGAAGACTAAATCACCTGAAGACCAAGAAAATAGTGCAGAAGACCGAGATCTATCATCTGAAACTGGTCCATCAAAGCTCGCTAAACATGCTGAAACATAGAGGATGAGCTACTTGTGATGAGGAGATCATCAACATATAGGACAAGAATTAGGATCTCACCCTCAAGAAGTTGAATGTACACTATATGATTGGAATGACAACAGGTGAAACTAGTGGAGAGCAAGAAAGAGTCTGTCTTCTCATACCAAGCCCGAGGGGCCTGTTTGAGACCATACAATGAATGCCAAAGGTGGAAAAGAAAAGAACTATCCTGCACAAATCCCTGAGGCTGCTCCATATAGATTTCCTCCTATAGGTCTCCATGCAAGAAGGCACTCTTCACATCCATCTGAAAAATGGGCCATCCCCTAGATGCTGCAAGGGAGAGTACAAAGCGAATAGAATTCATCTTGGCGAAGGGGTAAATGTCTCAGAGTAATCAATACCCTCAACCTATGAGAAACCCTTCATAAAAGGATGTTCTTTGTACTTATCAATTGAACCATCTACAACATACTGAGTGCAATACAACTAGCGACACCAAACCATCTTTCTGCCCTTAGGAAGAGGACAAAGATCCCAAGTATTATTCATCATCATAGAAGAATACTCCTCCTCCATAGCACAATCCCACTCAAGGTGTCCTATAGCCGCTAAAAAAATTCTAAGGATCATCGAAAATGGCATGACTCAAAAGACGAGAATCCACAGTATGAGAATGAGTGCAATGAGTATCTGAAGGATCACTGACCATAGATCCTGCCGCCTCAATAGTGAAGCGAGCCCACTTGGGCATTTGAGGTGGAGTAGGTGGAGGTGGGGATGGTGGATCATCAACAGCATCATCAGAATCAAAAATAATCCTAAAGAGATGTAGTGGGAGGAGTAGGCAGAGGAGTAGACATTGGAGACAGGGTATCCACTATGGGAAGGCGCTCATCAAACTGAACATCCCATCAAAATAGGACCTCTCTGGAATAATGATCAAACAACCTATATGCCTTAGCATCCTCACAATAGCCAACAAAAATGAGGGGTCGGCTCTTCCACTCCATTGCTTTCCTTTGAGCATCAAGAATAAATTCCCATGCCTCACTACCAAATACTTGGAAAAAAGAAACATCAAGGTTGTCATAGACCAAGCCTCCTCAAGAGTCATATATCGAATCACTTTGTGATGCATCCAATTTTAAATGTAGTTGGCACAATTGATTGCCTCAGCCCAAAAAGACAAATTCATGATACTAGACTGAATCATACAATTCGCCATCTCGCGTAAAGTTATGTTCTTTCACTAAGAGAGACCATTCTGCTGAGGGGTGTAGGGAACAATAAACTGATGATGCAAACCATGCTTAGTGCAAAAATCTCTAAAAGCTTGATTCACATACTCCCCCCCATTATCTGTATGTATCCACCAAATAGAACAACAAGACTACTTCTCTACAAATGTCTTAAAGATTTGAAATGAATCAAAGACATTAGACTTATACTTAAGAAAGTACACCCATGTGCATCTAGAGAAGTCATTAATAAAAGTGAGTACATACTTGGCCCCGAAAAAAGAAGGAGTAGCGATTGACATAAGGTCACTGTAAATCAACTCCAAAAGTGCCAAAGCACGAGGGGCTCTTCCCTTCAAAAAGGGATCCCCGTGATGCTTTCCAAGCATACAACCATGACAAACACCATCAGTGCAGGAAATCTGTGGAAGCCCAAGAACAAGTGCCTGTGTACTCATCTACTGAAGATATCTGTAATTGACATGGCCCACGCACTCATGCCAAAGCTGATGAATAATGATGAACAGTAAATACCCAATAGATACTGAGAGGAGAGGTTGAATCATTATAGATAAAAACATCTTAAACAACTTAAACTATAAAGACTGCACTAACTGGTAAACAATATCACCGATCTAAATCAAGGCACTACAAGTAAAACATAGTATGACTGTAAAAGACATAAACCAGTAACATCTAGATCTTCTCAAAACCTATTATCTTATCTCAACTTCACCCATATGCTTAAGCAAGTAAAAAATTAGAAATACAATGACCATTGGATAAGATTGCATTACCACTTAACAGAAAGCACTAAAACATCACATGAAAAAGCATCACACATAACACACTATTTTTTTACGTGGAAACCCAACTGGGAAAAACCACGGTGGGGATGAATACCCACAAGTTGTTCTTGAACTCTTTTGAAGTCCACTCTATTAGGAGCCTAGTCCGATTAAAGACTTTACAACAAGTTCTACTAGGAACCGATCCTACTAGGGATCACCCGGTTAAGGGATGGCTAAATACCTAGTTAGAGGTTAAAACCCTATTAAAGGTTACCTTATTAGAGGATTTGAAGAACTCAATGATTTTGAGTCACCTTGTTAAAGGATTTACAAAAAGCCTATTAAATCTACCCGGTAAAGGGATTTTCCAACTATTGAAATGGTTAGAAATCAATAGGTAATACACTGATCTAATAACAACACTCAATGCCAAGGCAGATCCACTTTAGTTCCTTTACATTTGCAATCACACTCTATAGATCTCTACTCACTCCTCCAGTTTGGCAAGAATCACTTTAGATACATTCATTTGCCAACAACTTCAAATGAAAATCATCATTGACCTTATAGACAACATATAGGTCAGTGGCCAAAACCTAAAACCCTAAGCATCTAGGTTAACAATATAGTCAGTTCAATCCTAGCCATTTAAACACATTACATAGGGTAAAAAAATCTTGAACAAATCTCAAGACATTCTCCATCATCCATTCTTCACCGCTTTTGGATGCTTGATAACCCATCATGCACTCTCCAACATTTACTAAGATTTTGCAGATTCCCGAGGTAGATAGAATCAATCTTCTTCATGCAAGATCCTCAATGAAATTCTTCACGTGCACAAGGCACATGTGGCAACATGATCTAATCTTCATTTCATTGCTAACTCATTAGAGGATGTCATCGGTCAAATCACACAGACTTGGAATGCATCAATTGAAAACCCTGAAGCTGAGACTACCAATCAGTAGTCATATCAAATGAAACCCCGATACAAAATTTGCATATACCGGTTCACACTCCAACATACTGGTTCACTTTTTGCATATACTAGTTCATACCATCATACTGGCTCACTTGCCATTTTTCTTACTTCGATTTACCGGTTCATACTTTACCATATTGACATCAATGACAACATACAATCCCATCAATGACAATATACCACTTCTCTCCAAAAAGTGTGAGTAACCTTCCCTTGAATCAGCATCATTCTAGCTGGTTCAACTATAGTCTGATTGTTCCTTTCTGCTAGAGCATTCTGCTATGGAGTCCGGGGGGCAAATAGTTGCCTCTTGATGCCATTCTCTTCACAATACTTATTGAATTCACCAGAAGTGAACTCACCTCCTTGGTCAGTTCTAATGCATTTGATTCTCTTACTGCTTTCCTTTTCAACTAGTGCTCTGAAGGCTTTAAACTTTCCAAAAGCTTCAGACTTGTCTTTCAAGAATGTGACCCACATCATTCTTAAGCAATCATCAGTGAGAATCATAAAGTACCTATCTCCCTGAACACTCCTAGTTTTCATAGGACCACACAAATCAGTATGCACAAGATCAAGTAAATTATCTGCTGTGAAAGATTTACCTTTGAAGGTTGAGGAAGACATTTTCCCCAGTTGACATTCTCTGCACAAAGGATTCTCCAGTTTTTTCAACAAAGGCAATCCTCTAACTACCTTGATCTTACTGGCCTTCACAATATTATCATAATTTACATGGCAGAGTCTCCTATGCCATATCCAACTATCATCAAACTTAGCCATTAGACATTGACTGATATTTGTATTTAACTGAAATAAGTTACCTTTGGTCTACATACCGGTGGCCATCACTTCACCACTCTTTCCTTTTATTTTGCACACTCCACCTTTGAATTTTAGAGTGAGTCCTTTATCATTCAGCTGGGCGACACTCAAAAGGTTATGCCTGAGACCTTCTACCCAATACTCATTATTAGCACTTCTTTTTCCATTTAGAGAGATGGACCCTTTCCTTTTACCATACATGGTGCACCATTACCAAATCGAACTACACCTCCATCGTACTCTTCCAGTGAGAGAAACTTTTTCCGGTCACCATTGATGTGGTGAGAACATCCACTATAAATAATCCACTCATTAGAATTACCAAAGTGGTAGACAAGAGCCTTCTTGTCTGACACATCTTCCTTAATGACTACAAACACTATGTCTTCGCTTTCTTCATCTTCTGATTCATCATCAGTGACACCTTCATTGATTGCAACAAGACAGTTTCATCTATTTCCTCCTTTGAACTTTTTAAACTTCTTCAGTTTGTCCTTATTATCACTATTAGGATAGTTGACATCAATGTATCCTATCCTATTGCAAGAAAAACATTTCAAAGGGAGCTTACCTCTATATTTTCTAGTTCCCTTAGGAAGTCTCTTGGAAAGAAGAGCTTCAAACTCGATTAGGATCTCCTCATCATCCATATCTCTGCTTTGTCTAGGTTTACAACTAGTACCAACCTCTTTTCCCTTTCTAGATAGTGCAGCAGATGCTCTAAAGGTTGATTCAGTCTTCTGAACACTGCCATCATAACTATTTATCTTATATGCGGTCAACTTAGCAATGATAAAATCAAGGGATACCTTTGTCTTGTCAATAGATCTCAACTCCTGAATAGCGACAACCTTTATTGCATAGACTAGTAATAAGGATCTCAAAACTTTTCTAACAATGGTGGGATCATCTATTTTGCCTCTTGCACTCTTGATGTCTCCTACAACAGTTTTAATTCTTATCCCATATTATTGAATGGTCTCTCCTTCAACCATTCGCATGTCTTCAAATTTTCCCCTAAGGCTCTCTTCCTTAGCTTGCTTCACATGCTCATCACCACCATAGATAGTATCTAGAGTATCCCATACATCTTTGGGATTGTCTTTATCCTGAACATCTATAAACTCAATATCAAATAGACTGCTGATAAGAGCTTCCATGACTTGCCCATTCTCCTGAATTTATCTTCTTTGATCATCGGTGAGAGTACCGGTAGGGACAACATAAGTATTCTCAACATAGTTCCAATGTTGAGCACCCATGCTTTTAATGTAGATCTTCATTCTATCCTTCCATTTCTTCAAGTTATCTTTGTTGAACTTAGGACCTTCCCTCTTCATCATTAGAATAGGATCTTTTCCTCAAGCAGTTAAGCTTATCGCACAAAGGACCTGGAGGATGCTCTGATACCAATTGATGAATAATGATGAATACTAAATACCCAACAGATACGAGGAGGGGGGGGGGTGTGAATCAGTATAGACAAAAAATTCTTAAACAACTTAAACTGCAAAGACTACACTAATAGGTAAACAATATCACCGATCTAAATCAAGGCACTACCAGTAAAACACAATATGACTGTAAAAGACATAAACTAGTAACATCTAGATCTTCTGAAAACCTAATATCTTATCTCAACTTCACCCATATGCTTAAGCAAGTAAAATATCAGAAATACAATGACCATTGGATCAGTTTGCATTACTGCTTAACAAAAAACAATAAAACATCACTTGAAAAAGCATCACACATAACACACTGATTTTTCATGTGGAAACCCAACTAGGAAAAAAAAATGTGGGGATGAATACCCACAAGTTGTTCATGAACTCATTTGAAGTCTACTCTATTAGGAGCCTAGTCCAGTTAAAGACTTTACAACAGGTTCTGCTAGGAACCGATCCTGCTAGGGATCACCTGGTTAAGGGATGGCTAAATACCCGGTTAGAGGTTAAAACCCTATTAAAGGTTACCTTATTAGAGGATTTGAAGAACTCAATGATTTTGAGTCACCCTATTAAAGGATTTACAAAAAGCCTATTAAAGCTACCCGGTAAAGGGATTTTCCAAGTGCTAAAATGGTTAGAAGTCAATAGGTAATACACTGATCTAATAACAACACTCAATGCCAAGGTAGATCCACTTCAGTTCCTTTACTTCTGCAATCACACTCTGCAGATCTCTACTCACTCCTCCAGTCTAGCAAGAATCACTTCACATACATTCATTTGCCAACAACTTCAAATGAAAATCATCATTGACCTTATAGACAGCAATTAGGTCGGTGGCCAAAACCTAAAACCCTAAGCATCTAGGTTAATAATACAGTTAGTCCAATCCTAGCCATTTAAACACATTACATAGGGTAAAACAATCTTGAACAAATCTCAAGACGTTCTCCATCGTCCATTCTTCACCGCTTCTGGAAGCTTGATAACCCATCATGTGCTCTCCACCATTTACTAAGATTTTGCACATTCCCAAAGTAGATAGAATCAATCTTCTTCATGCAAGATCCTCAAGTAAATTCTTCATGCACACAAGGATGACATGGAAACATGATCTAATCTTCATTTCAATGCTAACTCATCATAGGATGTCATCGGTCGAATCACATAGACTTGGAATGCATCAACCAGAAACCCTAAAGCTGAGACTACCAACCAGTAGTCATATCAAATGAAACCTCGATACAAACTTTGCATATACCGATTCACACTCCAACATATTGGTTCACTTTTTGCATATACCTGTTCATACCATCATATCGGTTCACTTGCCATTTTGCTTACTTCAATATACCGGTTCATACTTCAGCATATTGCCATCAATGACAGCATACAATCCCATCATGTCATCAAACTCTGCACACACTAATACATTTGGGGTCAAATTCTGACGGACAAGGAGCATTGTGTGAAAATTTGATTTTCTTTTTTAAAAATGCCCGTGTTCATCGGAATTTCGACGACCTCGAGCATTTTATTAAAAAAAAAAACACAACGCATTTTCATTTTGAAAGCAAACTGAAGCAAGCGGCGACCGTCTTGCCTCCCTGCCCCCCCCACCAGAGCGATCTCTACACAAGCAAGGTAAGGTTTTTTTTGCAATCAAAGGAACTTTTTGTTTTTCAATGAAGGGAAACTAATTTTTTTTTGCAATCAAGGGCAACTGGTTTTTTTTTGTGAATTAATCCATTTTGTGCATATCCTGCAATCTTAAAATTCCATGAAATGACATCTCTTTGAGGTATTCTGTCATACAGTTCACATGCCATGTGTATGCTACCCCATTTTGTGATTTTTGTTATTGGAGCATTTGCAATTAATTTTTGACAAAAAAACCCCCTTCGATTATGCTTTGATGGATGTCCATACCTTGTTCCAAAGCTCCTATTTTGGCACATGCAGGGAGGATGCTAGCAAACATTGCATTGAGATAAACATGACTGTATTTCATGAGGATTTGAACTCAAAGCATTGGCACTATCACTTATGGCTATATTAGATTTTTAAGACACTTTCATAGTGCACTTCACCTATCCTAATAATGGACTATCATGAGATTCTTAAGAATGGAAATACTCCAAACATTCATGCCCTCTATGTTGTCATTGTGGTTTTCAATCATTGTGACTACATTCTTTTCAAGGACCAAGTAGTGTTCTTTTTTCATTGTTCTACTGTGCTTCTGAAGCTGCACCAACATAGTTTTATTCAATGGCTTTGTTTTGATAGTGATTTCTCCATGGCTTCCACTATCTTTATCTTGGCACATTCAATGCATTGTCATCTATCACTACTATTTATTGTCCTTTTTACCTTTATTGAGGTTGTTCTCATACATGTCATTCACTTTGTCTATGAGTATATCTCAACCAATTCACTGTTGTAAGTAGAAATAAAAGATTAGTCTCATCTCTTTTACTATTTTAGAACTTCATAGTAATCTTTGCAATATATCATTTCCTTCCATTTATATGGAATAATGATTTTCTTTTTATGGAATGTGATGAAGGCTTGAGTGTGTCTTCTTGAACTCACTTATTATCAGCTCCTCTATGATTACCTTAGATCTTTGTGGCTAAGAATTGTTCTTGATGAACTTATACTCTTTATTGATTTCTTTTACTACCATTATATTATCCTAAAAAAGGTTTGTTCAATGCTCCCTTAGCATGCATGTGCTCTCTTTGTATTGATCTAGGGCTACTCATTAATGTATCTATGGATTTCCCTTATTCACTATGTTGTGATAGTCATTTGTAGATTTGGGACTATCATCTTTCATAATTTGATGTCTTTAAGATGTGGGCACATTGCTTGACAAGAAAAGCTCAAGCATTTGTGAAGTTAAAAGAGTTTAAACCCCTTGTTGAATGGTCATCCAGTTGTTCTCTAAATGGAAAATGCTCAAGTAAATGAGAAATTCACTCAAAATGGTTTATCCAAAACTAAAAGAAAACAACTAACCACTACATATATGCATCAACAAAATAGTGTTGTATAGAGACCTAAACATGCCTTCATGGATATGTAGATCAAGTTCCTACATTTTGGACAAAAGCAATTCACACAATAATATATTTGTTGAACACACCCACCACAAAGATTTGGTTATGCAATAATATATTTGTTGTTAACTTTATCATGGAGGATTTGGTTATTCTTGTTACAATCAAGGTTTGACCAAACTAATTCTTAAATATACAAATGAAGAGTGTGGTTGGTTGGTGACTAATTACTCTTTTTAACACCATTTACAAGATCATATCTAAATCAAGTGTCTCAAGAATTAAGCTACTACTAAGAAGATAGTTTTCCTAAAGCAAATGGGTTTCTTGGGTGGCTATTTATTGTAGATAACTTAGTTCCTTCATGAGAATCAATCAATTTGGAACATGTATAACTCACATTTGTGACATGTCACTAATGCAATTCCTTAGTACTTGTTTGAGTACTATCACCTCTATTGTTTTCTATCCACTTTTGTGTCCTTCTTAGAACAAATAATAGATTAATGAGAAGGTGGAAAAGGTGGATTCACCTAAGAGGGAGTGGATTTTCCCAATAATATGTTAGATTCTCCCAAGGATGGATGGACTATACACTTGAAAGGTAGATGACTAAGGATGATGACAAGGTGAATTTTCCTTAGAATGATAGGGTTGATTTTCCTAAGAACAAGTAGATTCATGTAAACTAGAGGATACAAATTTGGACAAAATAATGGAAGGAGACTAAAACTAGATAGATTCACCTAAATGGGAGTGTAGTAATCTAAGGATAGGAAAAATTCACCATTTGCGTAAGAAAGATGGATAAGATAAATGATTTATGTGAAATAGATTCACCTAAGAGAAAGTAGATTCACATAAGGATAGGTGGATTTTCCTAAAGATGAAGGGATAAGACTTAACAAAAAGAGGACTTAGGATGATGACAAGGAGGATTCATTTAAGGATATGGCATATTCACCTAAGGGATAGTGTATTCTCCCAAGAATATGGAAAAATTATTGATTGGTGGAATGACATACTGGATCAAGGAATGATACAAGGGTAGATTCACCTAAATATAGGGTAAATTCAGCTAAAAGGGTACCCATGAGATTGTGGTACTGAGTACCTATCTATGGATGGTGTATTTGGATACAAGTATGATGAAACCATGCTTGTGTATGATGAAACAAAGTCCAGATCTCTATTATAGGTCCAACATAATCTCTATTATTTGAGACATCATTCTATTAACATATCCAATTAGGGTAATTTATGGGTTTAATTATGGATCATGTTGTCTATTTCCATGCACTATTGAACTTATTTGGATGTATTGTGATTATTTTAATTTTGAAGTTATAAATAAATTATGTTTGTACCTTAGAAAGGGTAACTCCAATTGATGTTTGGGCTGTTTATTTGAAAGCTTCTGATGATTATTGCCCTATGTTATGTAATGGAGTTATTTTTACACTAAGTAATTAACTAGAAAAATGAATTTGTATTGTTGTACAAGTATGATGAAACCATGCTTGTGTGTTTACATGTTTGTGCATCCTATTGAGAACCAGCCTTGCTGTTGAGGAACTCAATAAATGTGGTGTTAAGTAGAAGAATGGAAAACTCAAGAAGCTATGGTGACATATTGTGGCATTAGTAGGGATTATCTCTATTGACCACACCTTTCAAAGATAGTATCCCCTAGTTCTCCTCATAGAATGGACCATTGGATGGCTCATAGTGATATCCTATCCTACATTTATCTTGATGGCATTGCTGATAGTTGGTATGTGGTTCTTGGTATGGGTTTCATCTTACCCTATTATCTTATTTATATCTTTGTTCCAACATGTGGAGATTGATTTTTTTCATGCTATGATGATTTTCATGTTTGCATGTGTTTTGACATTATGCAAATAGATATTATGTCACACCATACTTATGTTTTGATATAGGGTAGGTGATGGTTACATGTTGTTGATGGTAGCGATTTGGGTTCAAAGACACAATTCCACACACACACACAAATATTTGAAGATGTATTTTATATTATTCCTTCTTAGTGGTGATTAGTGTTGGAAGATTTGCACACATGTAGAGAGGAACTCATGTTAGATACAATAGGTTGTGTTTGATAACATATGAATGTGCCTCATGATGTATACATATAGCTTTGGTGTGTGACACGCATGCACATTTTTCCATAAGACAGATTGCTATGTGGCATGTGCCCTATGCATGTCTTCTTTGTGAGGCACGTTGCTATGTGCAATGTGGCCCTAAGTGTGTCTTCTCTATGAGGTGTATTGCCATGATATGTTAGGATTTGTAGTGTGTAGGCCACAAATGCATGCATGAGGGACTATTATTATAGTCATGTTTTTTGGGCATGTAGCCTAGGCATGCCTTCTCCATTAGGTACATGGCCATGCCATGTGGGAGTTTTTGTGTTCATGCCACAAATGCACACATGAGGGACTATTATTGGAGTCATGATGAATCTTCACTCTATTTAGCCACAATTTCTAGTTCTTGGTTACTTTGTGAGAGCATGGCATCCTCTTAGACCAATATGTGAGCCTTGTGTTGTTATCCCTGCAATGTGGATGAATAAGTGTATGTTAAAATAAATGCTTTGCATGCCATATAGTTGCATATGAGTTGTTCACATCATCAGATCATGATTTAGAATATGTGAATTCTTTTATCCATGTGAAGTCAAATGATTGATTATGAAAATGTGTTATACATTGAAGCATAATCTGTAAGATGTTCTCTTCAAGAAAAAATATTTATGCTTTCATATTGAAATGTTGACGAAATGGGGTCCCAGTCTAGGAAAGTAAACTACAAACTTATACATTCACCATTTCAAAACATTTTATTGGGGAATAGTCAATTTGGTTTGTTAGTGAATAGATTTGCTCTTTGTTTTTAAATGATTACTCTTAAACTCTGTTACCTTATTCTAAGAACAAATGATTCACTGAATAGTTGGGTAAGTGTTGATCTAATCACTTCCCTCTGAATTTTGAAAGCAGTAATAGATGATGAGAAGTGTCCCCCACAAACCTCTCCATGATAGGCTTCCAGGAGCTTTTGCTATTGAGGTTTATCTACACACCATAGATATGTTCCATCTAAACCCTTTTTGTATAAAACATCTTGCCAAATTACATACTTTGCAGCTTTTAACTTTAAATGCCTTTGTTCTTTAGTTGACAGATGATTTGGGTAGCTACCATAAGTTAAATAGTAGGCCACATCAAAGAACCAAGTATCCTGCAACCCAACAAAAAGAGTTAATGGTAACTCTGCTTCAGTTTCCACCTCATTTTCTGCTATCAACCTGAATAAGCCCTATCCTTTAATCATCTTTGTAGGGTGAATGTCTAAGTCATACTCCTGAAAAAAGTCACCCAAGTTGCTCTCTTATTTAGTCCAACCTCCTACTGAGTCAAAATTCTTTTTACAGCTGAATATGTGACAAAAACTACAAAGTGAGAATGCAGGATATAGTATCAAAACTATTTCATGGCTTTTACAATGACATATGCATGCTTCTCCATAGGTGAATAATTGAGCTTATGCTTCTTGAGCAGAGTACTCATGAATGCTATGGGCAATTCAACCCCATTTTCATCCAACTGTGACAGAATCCTAGATATAGTATGGTCTGATTCATAGCAATACAAAATGAAGTCCTTCGTAAAATCTGGATTAACAAGAGTGGGTGCATTTGCAACCGATCCCTTAATTCTTTCAAAAGCATTTTTGGCCTCTTTGGTCCACTTGAAAGGATGTTTCTCACTTAGCAAGCCGACAATGTGTTTGGTGGTCTCAACAAATTCTGGAACAAATCTTCTTAAGAAATTCACTTGACCAAAGAACGATCTTACTCTAGTCCAACTTGAGGGTAAACTAAGATGTTGAATTGCATTAACTCTCTTGGGATCAATCTTGACTCCCTCTTTTGAGACAGTATGTCCTAACAATTTGCCCTCCATGACACAAAAAACTGATTTCTTAGGATTCAAAGAAATCCCATGCTCACGAAAATGCTGCAATACTGCACTCAAATCTCAAAAATGATTTGTCCTTTTTTTTTTGAACACCGTGAGGTCATCCAGATAAACTACAATTATTCTGTCTCAAAAATCCTTGAAAGAGGAATCCATAGCCATTTGAAAAGTGGCTCCGGCATTTATTAAACCAAAAGGCATGCGGTTGTATGCGAATGTTCCCCATGGAGTGATGAACACCATCTTGTGCTGCTCATGCTCTGCTATAGTAATTTGGTTGTAGCCAGAAAAACCATCCAACATCAACATCATCTTTGACTCAGACACTGTCTACAAAATATGATCCATATTTGGTAAAGCATAGTTGTCCTTCAAGCTTGCTTGATTCAAATTTTGAAAATCAACACAGATATGAATTTCCCCATTTTTCTTTCTTACGGGCACAATGTTAGCTACCTAGGTGGAATAGTTGATTGGATATATGATTTTGGCCTAAAGCATTTTTTCAACCTCCTTAGAAATTGCATCTGCCATGATGGCGTTAAAATTCCTCAATTTTTGCCTAAAAGGAGAGGCGCCTAGCTTCAGTGGAATCTAATGTTGAAAATGTCCATTTCTAAACTCCTTCAGGTTGTCATAAGACCAAGCAAAAACATCAATGTATTCCTTAAGCAGTGTGCCAAGTGCTCTCTTTTCCTCTGCAGAACAACACCTGCCAATTGTCACCTCTTTTGGATCAGCTTCATCTCCCAGATTTATTTTCTCACAATTTCCTTTCCCTTCATCCTTGGGAACTTTGTTAGCTATTGTAAAGCGGAAAATCACAATCGAACCCTAGTTGCACTCCCCTCTTCCAACTCTGAGGAGAGAGAAGGGAGGTTCGCTAGGGTTGATGGTTTTCACTTAAGGGAGAGACTTTACATTCAAAAGAGGGGTTGAAACCCACAAGATCCAATCCCACACAAGGCAAGATTGGATGCTAAATGAGTTTCAAGGGTTAAGACAGCAAGGCTACCCTCTTTTGTAAAGAATGTTGATAGGAAGATTAAGCTAGAAATGCATAGAAAGTGATAAAGATTCGCTTATAAACTAAGTTAGGGATATAGTATGAAGCTGCGGACCTGGAATTAGCAGTAGAATGTCAATACGACGCTGTCCTGCAAATTTGAGCAAAAGTTGTCAGGACGATGGCGGCCAGTGCCACGGTCCTTCGAAAAATCCATGAAACGAAGGGGGATTTGTTCGTCTCTGCACAAGGATTCCAGATCTTCAATTTCAGCCGCGTACCTGCAACCTACACACAGAAAAGCGAAGACGATTGGGGGGTTAGGGATTAGGGGTTTGCCTTTAGGTCAAACCCCGGTTTTGGAATTAACCAAGAAATGAGCAAGTGCTGTAAATGTAAATGACTGTAATGTAAAACAAGTACTAATACCTTGTTCTAAGGATGTTTGTATCCTTATGTGCAAAGGTTTAGATGTTGTATGTTGTAGTATGTAGCATGTAGTAAGTGATCTCCTCTTCAATGGTTGAATCCTTGTCTTGAATGCAACACTTAGCCTTGAATGGAGACTTGGAATGAATGCTTGAATGCTTGAATGTTTGAGTATAGTTTCCACACTTGTACACATATCCTCTTCATTCATGCTAAATGAGAGAGAAAAATGTAGTTTATATACTTGCCAATTAGGGTTAAAAGACTGATTTTCCTGACCTTAGGCCGACCAGGAAAATTAATTTTCCAAATTGCAAACAAAAAGACCCGCAATCTCCTTAGGAGACCAGGCCCAAAATAGGACCCAGGGACCAGGGCACTGGGCGCCATGGTCCTGGGGACCAGGGCGCTGGGCGCTCTGGTCCCACCTCCCAGGACAGCAGGGTGCAAGGAGGTTCATGCCAAGGTGCTTGAAAAATGCAGTTTTTGGTGTCGTGAGCAAGTTTCGGGGTCTCCATTCAGGTTGCGTGTTGCGTCGCCATCGTGAATACCGAAATGCAGTTGAAATTGCAAGTGTCACAATTTTAGGACGCTACATTTAGCCCCCACTTTAGCGGGAGTATGTATGCTCATACTTCTGGTAATGTACAAGGAAACAACATTGAAAGACTTTCACCACGTCAAGGAGGCAAGATACACCAAGCCCCCAGTGGACTAAGGATCTTACGACTTCAATTGACAAAGTAAAAGGAAAGATCACAAGGGAGAACCATGACTATCAGTAGTAAGGTTCCCTCACTATGAGTCATGCAAGAGGAATACCAAAAATTTTCAAGGCAAAGCTAAGTTCGCCAAGAAATTTTCAAGTATCTTAAAGGAATAGACAGGGTGTATGCCCCCCTACGTTAAAGCGCTCGCACACGCCTCAACGGGGGTGATTGTTTTAACGTAGTGATACACATAAGAAATAAGAAGGAAAAGGAGCACGTTATCACAAAGATTTAGCCCCCAAGTGTGAGATAAACCCAAGGATAATAGACACAAAACACAAAGCACGAGGTGAATTTGCTTTCCTCGGGGTCAGTATGCTGTATGATAGTTCATGTATATATATCATATGTATGTATGCATAATTGTTCTTCATTCCCCAATCAAGGAAGGTCACCTAGAAGAAGGGAACACATGTGTCTTTTGAGTCAACATGAGAGAGACCAAAAGAGATCTCAATGTTTTGCATCGTCCTCAAGTAGACAACACTAAGGACAACAAATAGAAGAATGAGAATAGCACATAGAAGAAGTAACACAAGAGAGGAGGAGAGAGTCTGCTATGCTAATGAACTAGTCTAGCACGTCATCTACCCCCCGATCTTGCTGATCAATGTTTCGGGAAGGCAGGGAACATGCTAGAGGAGGAACATCCAACACAGCAGATGGAGCTATCACAAGATCCAAACAAGGGCTATGTTCATGTTCCAAGCCACGTTGTTCTTGTCTAGGAGCTAGGATGAGTGCTTTAGAAAATTCGTTAGATAAATGGTTATCAACATCAACAAGTTCATATTCACTATCAGAAGCAAGAGGAGTAACATTTTCATCATGGATAACATTTTCATCTATATCATCATCAGGATTTATAAAAATAGGATCTTTAACTCGCACAGGATCAGGACCATCATGCATCTTATGTTTAGGAGATTTAGGCTCAATTTCCGGCTGAGGAGAAAATGGAATAATGCTTGTTGAAGGTGTTTTAGGAGATTGTAAAGTTTGAGAAGTAGCTGCTTGAGCCCTAAGACAACGCTTTCATCGGCATTCACGTGCAGAACGATTACGTCTAGTCTTAGTAGGAAGTGGAGAAGATAGAGAAGGAGGAATGTTCTCATCCTTATCACTTGGGTGTTTAGGTTGTGGTCTCTTAGGTTGGATAATAGGAGAAGAAGAAGGTCTCTTCTCTCTATAGAAGGCAGGAGGAGGAACTGCTCCATATAAAGGAGGAATTTTTGGTTTAGGAAGAAGACCAAGTCCATCATGATGAGGAGGTATAGGTCTATTTTTAGAATGTTTATTAGGTATAGACATAGTCACATCCATAGGGACGGGTTGGGAATCTTCTTGAGGAAAGACATTAGTTTTATCTTTCAAAGGAAGAACTTCCTTCTCAAGAACGATAGGAATGTCAAGTTTAGGTGTTCTAGGTTCACTTAGAGATAGAATCATATCTATTTTCCACTTTTGATAAGATTTGAAAAGATGATCACTTCGCGGAGGAAGAGATTGGAATTGTTTAGGCCAAAAGTAATCAATAGGAACACTAGAAGTTCTTTCAGCTGGTTTAAAGAGACTATGATTGACAGTAACAACTTCACCATTATAGGGAAATTTCAAACACTTGTGAATAGGAGAAGCAATAGCTTTCATGGAAGATAGCCAAGGATAGCCAAGCTTCACACGAAATTGTTCGGATGAAGGAATAATAGAAAAGTTCACATCAAGAGATTTGTTATGGACCTCAATAGGCAATGTAATAGAACCAATTGCAGGAGAAGAAAATGCATCAAATAATTTCACAATCACATCTGTTTTATCATAGATCACTTGATTCAATTGCAAAGTAAAAATAAATTCTTTAGTAATAACATTAACCATGCACGAAGGATCAATAAGCACTCCACGGCTAGGTGTATTCTTGACTTTTGCAACTATGTATAAAGGACCATCAGGTGCCCTAATGGTTTCACTAGAATCAAATGTGATGGAAGGTTCTTTAGGGATTTCTTGCTGCTCTACAAAGTTAATCACATTCGGAGTCATAGACACAAGACCATTAGATGAGAGAGAGGAATCATTAGCCTCAATTGCATTAGAAGTATGAGAAGGTAATGGATCAGTGAAAATCTGAAGATTTTGGTTAGGAGGAGCTACAGATGTGTTGCCTTTATCATTCACTCTAGAAACAGAGATAGTATTATTATCAATCAAATCTTGAATTTTACCCTTTAAAGAAAAACATTTTTCAGTATCATGACCAGGCTGACGATGAAAATGACAAAAAGCTTTGTTATCAAAATAAGGTGAAGTAATCTTTGCAGGATCAATTTGTCTTATACGAGGAAGAGTAAGCACATTTTGTTCCAATAACTTATTCATAATACTATGCAATGATTCATTCAAAGGAGTATACTTTCTTTCTTTCTTGAAAAATTTAGAAATAGGAGGCACAGCTGATGCTGCATTCACATTGTTGTTGATGATGTTTTCATTGAATTTGATGGAATCTCTGTTCGGTTTAAACTTTCCAAATGGTTGTTGACTGCTATCACCCTTATCACTCGGAGCCATAGGATGTGATTGTTCCATTTGATTCACAGTCAGTTGATAATTGTGAAGAGTTGCACACAACTGTTGGAAAGAAGTAAACTCATAAAATAGAAGTTTGTCTCGAATATCTTTTTGCAAATTAGAAATAAAGATTCTTTGAATATCATTGTCAGGCACTGGAAAAGAAATTTGAGCATACAAATGCTTATATCTACCAATAAAATTAGTCACTTTTTCTTTAACACCTTGTTTACAATGCATTAAATCAATCAAAGTAACTTTAGGACTTATATTGTTTTGTAATTGTTGAATGAAATCATTTGCAAGTTGTTCGAAAGAAGTAATAGAATAAGACGGCAACGAGCAATACCATTGTAGGGCTTTGTCTCTTAATGTTCTAGTAAACAATTTTGCAAGCAACCTTTGGTCATAAGCAAAATCAGTACAAATTGTTTGAAAAGTCTTAACATGTGTTAGAGGATCACCTTTACCGTTATAAAGCTCCAAATGTGGGATTTCAACATGTTTAGGAGGGATAGATCGAACAATGTCAAGAGAAAGTGGGCTCGCAACATCAAATGTGGGCACACTAAACTTAGATTGATTCATAGAGGCAATTTGTTGCTATAAAGAAGAGACAGTTTGTGCAAGATTGTTAATGGTCACTTCAGTCAAAGAGTTCATATTAGGTGTGTTAGATTGAGATGGAGGTGTTATGTTATTGAAAGAAGGTAGAGAGTAAGGTGGTGGGACCCTATGATAGTCAATCATAGGGGATGATTGGACAAGAGGAACACTACAAGGAGGAATGGAATGGTTAAATGAATTGCCCCCTTGTGTGATGTTCATTTGTGAAGATGTAATAGGAACACTCATTGAAGGAATGAATGAAGAAGTCGGATTGAATGAAGGAAGAGGGTTAATTGAAGAAGAGGGATTGCCCCCATGACTGGTAATCACAGGAGGAATGTCTTGTATAGAAGTAGTCATTATGTTTGATGTAAAGGTAGGTATGCTAGCAATAGGAGTTGTCAAAGGAATAGAATGATTGACTTGTGTAGGAGGTTGTGTATAACCTAAAGATTCGGCACAACTCTTCATAGGCATCACATTCGAATTCACAATGTGTGAAATACCACGCAAAATATCAATTCCATTCTTATCACTTTGAATCATACATTTTAGACCCTCAATTAAAGGAAGAGCTTGATTATCGGGATACTCATGAGACATCCATTGGTGAAAATCGTCAAATTGGTTATCCAATTTGGAAAGTTGTTCTACAGAAACCTCATGGAGAGCTTCTTCATCATTAGGAGGATTAGAGGAATTACCCATGTCCTCGTTAAAAAGGCTACTCAAATTAGGTTCCATCTCCTCGGTAGTTAAACCTCGGAAAGACTTAATTCTACGGCTTCGTCTAACGGGAATAGTGTAAGTAGGGCTTATTATTGTAAAACTCATACACTAGAAAGAGAGAGAAGATTTTGAATTTAGAGGTAGCAATTTTCAGTAAAAGCAGCCAATCTTCTAGATTTAAGCTGTTAAATGCAATCACGACAGTCTCCCAAAATTTCGAAAAAAATGTCCGGGACCTTGGCGCTCGGAGTGCAACACGGTCCTTGCAACTTTTTTCGAAATTTGCAGGGATGAAAGGTATGATGATTTTAAAGCTAATCTGAAAAAAATTGAGGGATTTTACGATCTGTAGATAGGCCAAATTAAAGTTGCAAATTCAAAATTGAACCCTATCAAGATTGTCGAAAAATGCAAAATTTGAATTTTGAAAAAGAGAGGGAAACTGAAATTTTGAATTTTATGATTTTTGAGGGAATGTCAAAAGCAATGCAAATTTTGAAATTTAAAAATTGACTCAATTTCACGCAAAATTCAATTTTGAAAGCGGAAATCAAAGTTGTTGTAATTAAGCACTTAATTTCAAAAGTCACAAATTGCAAGAATTTGAATAAAGCACTGAAATTTCGAATGAATGTAAACACACTTTTCAGATTTAGGACAGTAAGAACACAATTTTGACACAAAATTTCAATTTCAATGATTTTTGAATGATTAGGAGCCCTAAACCAAGCAATCACAAAACCAACTTTGACTGTAATTTTGAAAGTGTTATAATTGATAAAATCAGCCAAAATTCTGGATTTTAGCAAGAAAATACAGTAAGATCTTGCTCCCGAAATTTCAGAAAAAATGTCGGGGACGATGGCGCTCGGAGTGCACACGGTCCTCGCAACTTTTTTCCAAATTTTCAGGGATGAAAGATATTGTGATTTTATTGCGGAATCCAAAGTTACAGCTGATTTGGAGATGTTTTGATCAGTGAAATTGTCGGACAAAGGTTGAATCAAGAGGGTTTCAAAAATTAGGGTTTTGACACTTAACCACTTAATTTT
This sequence comes from Cryptomeria japonica, assembly GCF_030272615.1. Lineage (NCBI taxonomy): Eukaryota > Viridiplantae > Streptophyta > Pinopsida > Cupressales > Cupressaceae > Cryptomeria > Cryptomeria japonica. The sequence goes on from NC_081409.1 coordinate 733,709,426, forward strand.
CAAAATTAAAGCACAGATATGAATTGATAATTTGTAATAGAAGGGCAGATTTGAAACAAACATTAACAATTAAGCATTTCTCAAGTTCAATTTTCAAAAAGAAAATTTAGGGTTTTTATGCAATCACCTCTAAAATTTTGCAAAAGATCAAACATGGAAATGTAATCAAGGAATCAATTTTCAGATCTAATCATGAATAATCAGAAAGGATGTTCACGTCGGGTTCACCAAAATGTAAAGTGGAAAATCGCAATCGAACCCTAGTTGCACTCCCCTCTTCCAACTCCGAGGAGAGAGAAGGGAGGTTCGCTAGGGTTGATGGTTTTCACTTAAGGGAGAGACTTTACATTCAAAAGAGGGGTTGAAACCCACAAGATCCAATCCCACACAAGGCAAGATTGGATGCTAAATGAGTTTCAAGGGTTAAGACAGCAAGGCTACCCTCTTTTGTAAAGAATGTTGATAGGAAGATTAAGCTAGGAATGCATAGAAAGTGATAAAGATTCGCTTATAAACTGAGTTAGGGATATAGTATGAAGCTGCGGACCTGGAATTAGCAGTAGAATGTCAATACGGCGCTGTCTTGCAAATTTGAGCAAAAGTTGTCGGGACGATGGCGCCTAGTGCCACGGTCCTCCGAAAAATCCGCGAAACGAAGGGGGATCTGTTCGTCTCTGCACAAGGATTCCAGATCTTCAATTTCAGCCGTGTACCTACAACCTACACACAGAAAAGTGAAGACGATTGGGGGGTTAGGGATTAGGGGTTTGCCTTTAGGTCAAACCTCAGTTTTGGAATTAACCAAGAAATGAGCAAGTGTTGTAAATGTAAATGACTGTAATGTAAAACAAGTACTAATACCTTGTTCTAAGGATGTTTGTATCCTTATGTGCGAAGGTTTAGATGTTGTATGTTGTAGTATGTAGCATGTAGTAAGTGATCTCCTCTTCAATGGTTGAATCCTTGTCTTGAATGCAACACTTAGCCTTGAATGGAGACTTGGAATGAATGCTTGAATGCTTGAATGTTTGAGTATAGTTTCCACGCTTGTACACATATCCTCTTCATTAATGCTAAATGAGAGAGAAAAATGTAGTTTATATACTTGCCAATTAGGGTTAAAAGACTGATTTTCCTGACCTTAGGCCGACCAGGAAAAGTAATTTTCCAAATTGCAAACAAAAAGACCCACAATCTGCTTAGGAGACCAGGCCCAAAATAGGACCCAGGGACCAGGGCGCTGGGCGCTCTGGTCCCACCTCCCGGGACAGCAGGGTGCAAGGAGGTTCATGCCAGGGTACTTGAAAAATGCAGTTTTTGGTGTCGTGAGCAAGTTTCGGGGTCTCCATTCAGGTTGCGTGTTGCATTGCCATCGTGAAGACCGAAATGCAGTTGAAATTGCAAGTGTCACAATTTTAGGATGCTACACCTATGAATGCATCATCTCTAGTGAAAAATCTCTCCAGTGTCACTAACCCCTTTGTAATTTTGTTACCTTTGAGCTGAATAAAGCTATTGGTAGGATCTACCTCTATGTCTAGACTGAACTCTTTGCAAACATTCTCAAAGCCTTCAAAATATGACTGAGAAAATGATTGAGCACATTCTAGGAAATCTTTGATCTATGCATCCACATCCAAAATCTGCCAATGATCTACATTATCGGGAACACTGGGCCTATAGATCATTTCAATTCTATATGAGTTATCTTTAAAATCTATTTGTGGTAATAAAAGTGAGGCTAACACGGCCAATGAATCTGCCCTACTATTTTGCTCCCTTAGAATTGCTTCAATTGAGAAGGCATCAAAGAATTCTAATTCATCCCAAACTCTATTCCTGTAATGCCTCAAGCTGTCATTCTTAATTGTATAGACATTCCTCACCTACCTAACGATTAACTCTACATCACTTTTGACTTTAAGCAACTTAATTCCTTTACATTTAGCCTCACTTAATCCCAATAATAATGCCTCATATTCAGTAGTATTATTAGTGTTCTTAAAAACCAACTTGAAAGAAAAGGGGAAAATATTACCAGTTGGTGATAGCAAAACCACCCCTGCCCCTGAACCGGAGTTAGCACAGCTTCCATCAAACTCCATCTACCATAGCCTGTCAAGTTCATCAACTACCTCGTCCATTTTCTTTTCACCAAGTGCAAGAACAAGATAGTTTCCAAACTCACACTTCTGAAACAAAATCTGGGCTTTGGGGTTATCTAAGGGAAAAATAGTGTACTTATTTTTGGGCTCAGGTTCAAGCTTAATTTTCTGATTTCTAAGGGGAATGATGGCTTCAGATCAGTCCATTTTGATTTCACGTCCAAGATCTTTGCAAAAAGTCCTACTCAGAAGCATTCCATAACTCGCTGAAATATCAACAACTAGTATAGTTAATCTTACTCTTTTGTTTGGGCACGCTGCCAGCACTGCCTGGACATCCTTTACTTGACCAATAAGAGGAACCTATTTTCCATCCATTGAAAAACATCTCCCAAATATTTTAGTGAGTGTCAAACCTAGAGATTTAGCCATAGGAGAAGGCATTATATTGTCTGAATCCCCTGAATCAATTATGCAATTACTTAACTTTTGGCCATTTAGGAGAAGGGAAATATAGAAAGTCTTAGGTTTTGAAATCTCAACTTCATGCCCAGGATTTGTATCATGAAAAGCACAGGGATCTGCCAGATTAGCTAATGAGCAGGGTATAGATGAAGACCCCTCTGCAGCAGCTAAATCACTATTTTCCATACATCCATGTACTTGGGACTCCAAAAAGGAATCTCCTTTAACGTATTTGACCAGTTTATCCAACTCTTTTGGGTTAAGCTTTAAATACTTAGTGGAAGGAAGTTTAATGGTAGAGGCCTTACAGAACTTGATGATATCAAAGGAGGAAGAAGAGGAAGAGCTCTTATGATCTTCATGGTTCCTTTGCAAAATCTTAACCTCAGGAATCTTTGAAAAACTATTACCTGGGAGATATTTGCCTTTGAAATTGCTTCCAGAAGGGTTCACAAAGGAAGAAAGCTAGGACATTCATTGATTCCTTGTTAGAATCGCACATGAAGAACCTTCAAGAGTTGCCAAAATGTTACTACCTTTTTTTTGAATCTGATTCATATTCGAGGTAGAATGTTCCAGAGTCACTAGGTACCTCTTGAATTCTTTCTGCTTCGGTGAACTCTCCTAATTCATCCTTTGTGTTTTGCATCTGAATGTGTCTTATCATATTAGGACATGAAACCCCATCATGATCAGTGGTAAGATGAAATGAACACATGACACTTTTGTCAGGAGGTGCCTCTATCTATAATCTTTGTGGAACTACAGGAAGTTGCAACGATCATCCATAGCTATATTGATTTGAAGTTCTCCTTCTTATATCCTAATAAGGTTGTGGATAAGAGTTTCCAGGCTTAGGTATCTACCTCTTTAAAGAAATCATATCATTGACAAGCCACTGAACAACCAGATCGGTAGCTTATGTAGAAGCCTGAGATTGTCCCTAGGGAGTTTGTACATCTTTCCTCCATTTGCCAGCTATTATCAGATCATCTTCAAGTTGTATAGCCTCATTTTGTGTAGTCTCTAGGTCTGCCGGCCTACTTCTTCTAAGGTGAAATCCTATGTTAGGTGGCATGGAATTTATGAAGAAACATCGCTGATTATCTGCAGTTGGTCTTTTGGCTTGAGGAATTTTGTGAATAATCTTATTATATCTTGCTACATAATCCCGCATTGGCTCATGAATTTCCTTCTTCATCTGTGTGAGTTGAGCCAGTAACGTGTGTTCATCATCAGCACTTTGGAATCTTTTTTCAAAAGTGGTTTTGATCATTTGCCAGTCAGTTATGGATCCTGCTTGTAGCTGGCTAAACCATTCTACTGCCCCTTTGATGAGAGTTTGGACAAAAAGCCTAACAGCCACATCCTCATATTGGACTGCTAGGATTCTAGTTGCTACATTAAATGAGTTCAAATGCTCTTCAACTAAAACTTTCCTGTCACATTTATATTTGGGTAAAACATCCTTTGCTCCTTTTGGTAGTGGATTATGGGCTACGAGAGCAAGAGGTCCAACAGCCGCACCCCAAGGTTGAGCCATAATGAACACTGGATGAATGGTCACAAGGGGAGGGGCTTGAATTCCAGTAAGTGTTAGTGGCTGCCAAGGGGAAGAAGAAGATATAGGGGTAACTCTGACAGGAGATGAAGGTCTACTTTTGGCCTTCCTTCTAGGAGTAAAACTTGGGGCAAATGATAGATTTTGCAATTCTTCAAAACAGTTATCAACCAGTCCTTCTCTTCTTTGTGCTCTAGTATATGGACGAGAATCCAGGGTCATTACTCATAGGAAAACTAAACTACTTCAAACAAGACTCGATCTCAACAGTCTTCCTGAACTCGGAGCAATTTTGCCAATTTGAGTTCACTTTTGTTACGTCTATGACATACCAATCTACTAAAAAATTGGTTTTCTCTTTGTTTCAATCCCCAGTAGAGTCACCAAAAATCTATTAGTGAACAGATTTGCTCTTTTTTTTTAAATGATTAATCTTAAACTCTGTTACCTTATTCTAAGAACAAATGATTCACTGAACAATTGGGTAAGTGTCGTTCTAATCACTTCCCTCTGAATTTTGAAAGCAGTAATAGATGATGAGAAGTGTCCCCCACAAACCTCTCCGTGATAGGCTTCCAGGAGCTTTTACTATTGAGGTTTATCTACACACCTTAGATATGTTCCATCTAAACCCTTTTTGTATAAAACATCTTACCAAATTACATACTTTGCAGCTTTTAACTTTAAATTCCTTTGTTCTTTAGTTGACAGATGATTTGGGCAGCTACCATAAGTTAAATAGTAGGCCACATCAGAGAACCAAGTATCCTGCAACCCAACAAAAAGAGTTAATGGTAACTCCACTTCAGTTTCCACCTCATTTTCCACTATCAACTTGCATAAGCCCTATCCTTTAATTGTCTTCGTAGGGTGAATGTCTAAGTCATACTCTTGGATTTTTGTCACCCAAGTTGCTCTCTTATTTAGTCCAACCTCCTACTGAGTCAAAATGATTTTTATGGCTGAATCTGGGACAAAAACTATAGAGTGAGAATGCAGGATATAGTATCAAAACTATTTCACGGCTTTTACAATAGCATATGCATCCTTCTCCATAGGTGAATACTTGAGCTCATGCTTCTTGAGTGGAGTACTCATGAATGCTATGGGCAATTCAACCCCATTTTCATCCAACTGTAACAAAATCCTAGACATAGTATGTTCTGATGCATAGCAATACAAAATGAAGTCCTTCATACAATCTAGATTAACAAGAGTGGGTGCATTTGCAACCGATCCCTTAATTCTTTCAAAAGAATTTCTGACCTCTTTGGTCCACTTGAAAGGATGTTGCTGACTTAGCAAGTCGGCAATGTGCTTGGTGGTCTCAGCAAATTCTAGAACAAATCTTCTTAAGAAATTCACTTGACCAAAGAACGATCTTACTCCAGTCTGGCTTGAGGGTAAATAGAGATGTTGAATTGCATTAACTCTCTCTCGATCAATCTTGACTCCCTTTTTTGAGACAATATGTCCTAACAATTTGCCCTCCATGACACAAAAAACTGATTTCTTAGGATTCAAAGAAATCCCATGCTCACGACAACGCTACAATACTGCACTCAAATCCCGAAAATGATTTGTCCTTTTTTTTTAAAACACTGTGAGGTCATCCAGATAAAATACAATTATTTTTCTCGGAAATCCTTGAAAGAGGAATCCATAGCCCTTTGAAAAGTGACTCTGACATTTATTAAACCAAAAGGCATGCAGTTGTATGTGAATGTTCCCCATGGAGTGATGAGCACTGTCTTGTGTTGCTCATGCTTTGCTACAGTAATCTGGTTGTAACCAGAAAAACCATCCAACATCAACATCATCTCTGACCTGGATAGTGTCTGCAAAATGTGAGCCATATTTGGTAAAGCATAGTTGTCCTTCAGGCTTGCTTGATTCAAATTTTGAAAATCAACACAGATAATAATTTCCCCATTTTTCTTTCTTACGGGCACAATGTTAGCTACCCAGGTGGAATGGTGGATTGGATATATGATTCGGGCCTTAAGCATTTTTTCAACCTCCTTAGAAATTGCATCCACCATGATGGGGTTAAAATTCCTCAATTTTTGCCTAAAAGGAGAGGCACCTGGCTTCAGTGGAATCTGATGTTGAAAATGTCCATTTCTAAACTCCTTTAGGTCGTCATAAGACCAGGCAAAAACACTAATGTATTCCTTAAGTAGTGTGCCAAGTGCTCTCTTTTCCTCCGTAGAACAACACCTGCCAGTTGTCACCTCTTTTGGATTAGCTTCATCTCCCAGATTTTTTTCTCACAATTTCCTTTCACTTCATCCTTGGGAACTTTTTTACCTATGAATGCATCATCTATGGTGAAAAATCTCTCCAGCATCACTAACCCCTTTGGAATTTTGTTACCTTTGTGTTGAATAAAGCTATTGGTAGGATCTACCTCTGGGTCTAGACTGAACTATTTGCAAACATTCTCAAAGCCTTCAAAATATGATTCGGAAAATGACTGAGCACATTCTAGGAAATCTTTGATTCGTGCATCTACATAAAAAATCTTCCAATGATCGACATTATCAGGAACACTAGGCCTATAGATCATTTCAATTCTATATGAGTTATCTTTAAAATCTGGATGTGGTAATAAAAGTGAGGCTGACACGGCCAATGAATCTGCCCTACTATTTTGCTCCCTCAAAATTTCTTCAATCGAGAAGGCATCAAAGAATTCTAATTGATCCCAAACTCTATTCTTGTAATACCTCAACCTATCATTCTTAACCATATAGACATTCCTCACATGCCTAACGATTAACTCTACATCACCTTTGACTTTAAGCAACTTAATTCCTTTACATTTAGCCTCACTTAATCCCAATAATAGTGCCTCATATTCAGCAGTATTATTAGTGTTCTTAAAATCCAACTTGAAAGAAAAGGGGAAAATATTACTAGTGTGTGACAGCAAAACCACCCCTACCCCTGAACCAGAGTTAGCACAGCTTCCATGGTTCAAGAACTCACAATTGCTCATGATGCCTGTGAAGACGGAGAAGATGATAATGATGGAATATGACATAATGCATCAATTTAGGACTAGTTTCCTTTATTTTTAAAACATTTTTCATAGTTATGCAAAAACTTCAGGACATCTGTCCCAAAATACTTTTTGTTGGTTTCGTAACTGTTTTATCGGGGAGTGGTCAAGTTTTCAGGGAGACCTCCCTCATTTAGACTATAAATTAAGTAAAATAGCTAGTATAAAGGGAGATTTTAGTAACTAATTTTGTGAACTTCGACAGAAGTTTTTGTTTTGGTATTTTCTATTCTTAATCAAAGGAAGAATCAAATGATTAAGATCTGTGATGGAAAAAGATTGGCAGATGTAGTTTTTTGCCTTTGTTGCATAAGGATATATATATGAAATCTGATCATATTGGCTTTGGGGAGAAGAAAGATTTGTGTATCTATATAGATAACATGTCTTTGCATATGTTCATCTGATCAAGTAATAGTAATTGATCATTTCATTGTAGTATTTCATTATTCCTCTGATGTTCTTTCCTTTGAATGTGTTGTTTACTCTAGAAAAGATTCATGATTGAGGGCGGATTTATTTTCCTTGAATCTGTTCGTCTTTTATTAGTTTAGGTGGAAGAAGTATATTGAACTTTGTTTCAGTTACTATTGTTACATGTATTGAAAATTAAGGAAATAGCTTTCATTGTTTTATGAGACATGAGAAAAGTTGCAGCCTTTCATCCAAGAATGAAATAGGCAGCCTTACATGCTTTCTAGTTAAAAGCTTTCATTCATATATAAATAAAAATAAAACACATTTCATGAAAAACCAAGATAGGGAGCTGTACCTATGCAAAAATTCAGAGGGAAGTGATTGGAACAACACTTACCCAACTGTTCAGTGAATCATTTGTTCTTAGAATAAGGTAATAGAGTTTAAGATTAATCATTTAAAAACAAAGAGCAAATCTATTCACTAACCACAAACTACAAGCTTATACATTCACCATTTCAAAACATTTTATTGGGGAATAGTCAATTTGGTTCAATTTAATTCCTCTAGGAGAGACTAGCAATATGATTAATTGTTCCATTTTGATGTGATTGGATATGATTAGATATAATTTTATTGAAGATGCAAGAAGTAAGTAAAATTATGCAAAATTGACAAGATTAAGCATAAACAGGCAAATAATAAAGCAAAAAGCTAACATAGAGGTACATATTTGGAAATAAGACTCTAAAATGAACCTAATCAGTTACCTATAGGGAAAATGAGGTTATAGATAATCTACCTATATGGAAAGTGGTTAAACTCTACCTCTAAGTGGGCCATCTTGAGCATTGTCGGTATATGGGCATTGATGGCATATTATATCTGGTTCTATCATTTTTGTGGGTGCAAAATTAACAAGGTAAAATAGTATAGGGGGATCATGATCTCATCAAAATGGGTTTGGCTTTGCATTTATGATAGCACATTGATCACACCTTACAAAAGGTTCTAATATCATACATAGCATCCCAAAGTAAGGTCAATAATGATGTAACTTAATGCTTAAACTTGAGTTCTAGGTAGTCATATACCGATCATTTCTAGGATTGATTCTTAAATTAGAGTTCTGGGTAGTCATATACCCATGGCATAGGGTAGGGGTGACCTACAAACAATGCTAGTTCTAGATGCCTGTTTGCTTGGTGTATAACTTGTCAAAATTAGATCAATTGGCTACAAGTCTGCCATAAAGTTTCCAACTTATCACCAGTGAAAATACAAGAACCAAGGCTTAGAATACTCAAAAATGTCTCTCAGAAAGTCTGCAACAGGGAAACTTTTAGTAAGAATTTGCAGACACAATGCTCAGAAATTCACACAATCAGCTACATTAAATACATTCTCTATTAAGTTCAATGTTTTAATATGAAAAAGAAGAGTTAAATGGTTTTGGTTCAATTTGCAATTTTTGTGAAGCTTTTGCACTGAAGTTTCCATAGCCTGATTTGTTTGCCTGTGAAGAAAGACCATGTTAGATAATATCAGTGAAGAACAAAATAAGGAGACAACTGCTAGATTATGGTCTAACTTGAAAAGAAAAGGTGATGGGAAATATTATTGTCCTTGCAAAATTTGTAAGGGCTTAAAGACTAGAAGACTTCTAATCAAAACAACTAAGAAACATTGTAGGCAGCATGGTCACATTGAAGGGGGACATGCTTATCATCCACTAGTAAGTTGTTCATTATATCATTTTAACAATTTATATACATAAGAAATCACTTGATAATGAGATCGTGATCATGGTTTATTTATGTTGATCATTTTTATATAGGTTGAGAACCCCAAGGCACATGACATGGACCAACACAACCTGAAGAATATGGTTTTTGAAGTGGAGGAACATGGAGGTGTGAATATCAAAGCTGAATATAATGATCCCATGGAAGATGACAATCATGCACCCAAAAACACAATTGAAGATGATGGTACAAATACATTGATCCATGACACATTTAGTATTGGCATAGCTGATCATGATGATCAGGATGACCTTGATGTTCATGATTTACCTCTTCTTGAGAAGGCATATGAGCCCCTTTACAAAGGCTCCCAAACAACTCTTCTCTCTGCTGTATTGTTGTTGGTGAACTTGAAGGTTATGAATGGTTTATCCAACATAACAATCTCATGTATGTTAAGGTGTGTCATACATGTCATTACAATTAATAAATGGTGAATAATGTACCATTAATATTCTTTATATTAACACCTCAAACTTTTTTTTTGCTGTAGATTGATAGGTGAGTTTTTCTTACCACGATCAAATATTCTACCTCGCTCATACCGAATATTATCTTCCATTATGAAAGATATTGGAATGGAGTATCAAACAATAGATTCTTGTCCCAATGATCATATTATATATCATAAACAACATGAATTTGGAACATAATACCCTGATTGTCATATTAGTAGATATTGAATAGATCAAATAACAAAAAAGGTGCCTCGTAAGGTTCTTCGTTATATTCCCATTATTCCACGTATGCAACGATTATTTAGGTGCACTAGCTTGGTACAATTTATGGATTACCATGCACGCAATAGAAGTTGAGATGACATTATTTGAATGCCTATGGATGGTTCAACATTTATGGACATAGAGGAAAAGTGGCCACACTTTAAAGAACAACCTCATAATCTCAGGCTTTCATTGGCAGCGAACGGTGTCAATCCATTTGGAGAGTTGAGATCTGTTTACTCGGTGTGGCCTATTTTTGTTATCAACAATAATATTCCTCCATGGATGTCAATAAAGAGGGAGCACATAATGTTGGCAATGATTGTTCCAGGTATTTTATCATTTAATAGTCATCTACATTTAATTATAAATATTGCAGTAAAATGGTCATAATAATTATGTAATGTTTTTGTTCATTCCACTAGGCAAGTACCAAGTTAAAGATATGAATGTATATATTGAGCCTCTTATCAATGAGTTTCTGGAGTTATGGAATGGTGTGACCATGTATGCCATCTCTAGACCAATAGGACAAAGACAATTTCAATTCCATGCAATTCTTGTATGGACAATACATGATGCCCTAGGGCTAACACATTTTTGTGGTATGTTATAGTGTTCAAGTTGCGCATGATAATTATAATTATAAAAATTAATAGATTTAATAGAATTATACATTATCTTGTAGGTCTTCAAACAAAGGGAAAATTTTCATGTCCAGTTTGTGGTGCAAAGATGAAATCCCATCATTCAAAAAGTTTAGGAAAGCAGGTGTTTAATGAGTATAGGCACTTCCTTCACAAAAATCATAAGTACCGGAATACTAAAAAACATCTTTTTAATGGGAAAGAAGAGACTATATCAAAGCCACGAAGAATGACTCCTCACTTATGGAAGTTGGAATATAATATAATTAATCGTCAAGGTAATGTCATTCGATCTAATGGTTTATGTTTGGAATTTGAATTTTTCTATCATGTTTTGTTTACTGATGATGTAATTGATGATATTGAAGGTCATCAAGGCATGGATGACCACCTTCAAAAGGGACTAAAAAGTTATCCTAGACAACTCAATAGGTTGCCTTACTATGAGCAGCTACAAATTGTGCATTTGTTTGATACAATGCATATTGGAAAGAATATAATAGAGACATTATGGAAAATATTGGATGGAAGGCAGGACAAAGAAAAAATTGTCAAAATTTGTAGTGACATTCATGCAATGAAAAATGTCATTCAATCAAATAGCAATGGAGATCAGATTAATATAAGTGCCCTTCCTTGGTTATTACCGGAGCAACAAAACAATTCTATAAAAGAAGTCATACGAAAAATTTGATTTCCCATAGGATTTGCTGCAAACATAAATAATCTCATATCAAAGAAGAGTGAATTTGGGCCAGGGATGAAAACGCATGATTGGCATACCTTCATTAAGGTAATTCGCGTTCTTGTGTATTTACTATATATTTGTATACTACGCATGTACTTTTCATTGTATTATGTCAGAAAACAATGAAAAGATCATTTTATAATTGTTGCAGTATGTTCTACCTCTATCTCTCCAAGACCACTTTGACAATAATATCAAGCAAGTCATATATGATCTTGGAAAATATATGAGGTAAGTAGTGATGTTTGTTCAATTTGTTGCATAGATATTATATTTGCCATTTGTTTTACTTGTTATGCAATATATTGTATATTATTTTGTAAAGTCTCGTTTATATATTTTTGCGTTTTTAATCTCTTTTAGGTGGTTGTCATCTAAAGAAATCCACAAGGAAGATAAAAAATATTAGAAGAGAAAAATCCTTCACCTAATGTGTGAAATACAAAAGTGTCTACCTTCAACTTTTTTCAATGCACAAGAACAGTACCTCATACACCAAGTTGAGGAGATCGAATTGTGTGGACCTATACACACTAGGTCAATGTGGATGGTTGAGAGGCACTTGAAATTTTTGAAGGCTTTGGTTCAACAAAGAGCACATCCTGAGGGTTCTATGGTGGAGGGATATATGGTATACCAAACTATGGTGTACATTATTGAATATCTTCCTAAGTTTGCAGCAAAAATCCACGTAGATCGCATTTGGGATCCCAACCCCATTAATAAATTTGAAGGGGAGCACTTGATGGGGAAAGGTAGACTGAAGAAAGTGAGAGGTAATTATAAGATGTTATTGTAGTAAATTAATTCTTCATCTTCTAAATAAATTAGTTGTAAGTGGTCTATTAATTATTTGTACAGTTGGTCGGGAGTGGGATGCGCTACATTTGTATATTGCAAACAATCTTGATTGGATGACAGTGTGGATTGAAAGATGTCAACATTCTAGTTGCACATTAACATGGGATGGTGTCACTTCATTGGTTAACGAAGCTCAACGTAATGGTGATTCCAATGTTACACAAAGGGAAATTGATTTAGCATATGGTTTAAGAGATCAACAGGTATGTATAATTTTATTAATCACCCGTATGTTTATCAACTCATGATGCAATAATTTTAATATGTTAGACATATTGTAGGGCAAACACCACAAGGCTATGTGCTGCAATGGTCATAAATTTTGCATCAAACACTTGGATGACATGAAGAAAACTTGTGATTCTGGGATAACTGCGGTCTTTGAGGTGACCAATATTTCATCTAGAAACGACATACATCCTCAAGAGCCTCAAAATCGATACTATGGCATTTTGGATGATATACTTGAGTGTGACTTTAATTGCTTCAAATTAGTTTTGTTCGTCATCAAATGGTATAGGCTACGACTAAATAAAACTGATCCTGATAGAACTATTATCAAACATGGTAATGGATTTACAATGGTTAATACAAGGTCATTTGAACGAGTTGGGGATGAGCCCTATGTTCTTCCAAGTCAATGTGAGTAGGTATTTTACTCGGAGGTTCCATATAAACTGGGTTGGTCATTTGTTGTTAGACATGATCCAAGAGGAAGGTCGATAATGTATAATGTGATGGAAGGAAGATACCGAAGAAGTAGAAGATGATATAGATGATGATCATGATCGACAGTTAGTCGGTGATGTTTGTGATGGAAATGTACATGAAGAAGAAGCTGATGATGATGATGATGCTGTTGATGATGATGATGGTGATGGTGATGGTGATGGTAATGGTGATGGTGACGATGATGGTGATGATGATGACGATGACGAACACAATGACGATGATGACGATGATGACGATGATGATGATGATGATAATGATGATGATGATGATGATGATGATGATGATGATGATGATGATGATGATGATGATGATGATGATGGTCATGATGATGAGTTGGATGAAGAAGAAGATCAATGACATGAATGAAATGTATGAGATGCGATTATTATATTATCTATTTAATATTGATATCTTGATAGAAATTGATTTGACTTATATGGTTACATAAATAATTCATATGTTTTGAACTCCAATGCCATTACTTAATTAATTCATGATGCACCTCTAGCTATGTGATAGATGGTGATTTAAAATACATATGTGATGGATTACATGCTTATGATGATACATGTGACATTTTTTGAACTTTGTGTTTATTTATGGAATGTGGACTACTTATTAGCTATGTGATGGATGGTGATTTATGATATGTATGTGATGGATTACATGTTTATGATGATACATATGTGATTCTTATGATGCTCAATTACATATATGATGATACATATGTGATGCTTATGATGCTTACGATATTGCAATATTTATTGTTTATCAAATCACAAATGTAATGCTTATGATGCTCAATTGTTGGTGCAGGAACCTGAACCCCTTTGACGAGGATCTTGCATAGTCTCATGGATCGACAGGTATAAGTCAATACACCTTATAGAAATAATATATTTTAAAAAAATTACAAATTCCTCAGTTTTTCAAACCTCAACATTAGTAGCAGATCTAATACAGTTATCAACACTTGAGGCCCCAGTTGGACTTAAATTTTAATCTCAACATCAACTTTATGACCGACTTCTTCATCAATATTACCCTCATTTGCAAAGTATCTCTCTCATTACCAGCTAACTCTCTCATTTGATGGTGCACAGGTATCACCAAATAGGTATTTGTCAGATGTGTCTTCCTCGAGTGAGGGAAATGCAGGAATAGAAGAGGAAAGTGAGACATGTAGTAGATCTCAAATAGGGAGATCAACTAGAGGTCAAAAGATTAGAAGAAAATTCAATAAACGCATAGAATTTTTTCTTGCTCAAGGGGGGTCATGTTCTTATGATGATGAGACCAAAGGCGACATTGAGGTGCCCTTGAGGTACAAACATCTACTAAAACAATGTGTATCCAAGGAAATTCCTCCAATAAACACTGATTTTTGTGTTAATGAGAGGATATATCACATAGAACCTTCGTCGTTACATGGTTTGGGCCTATTTTCCATGGACAACATAAAAGTCTATTACAACAAAGTTGCTGAATTGATGGAGTTTGTTGGACCTTGTTACAATTATAATGATTGGATGTAGATTGTTAGATATAAAAAAAGTATGCATAGGTATGCATTGTCAGCCAATTATATACAACAAAAAGATAATGATCAAAGTAAATGAGTGGCTGTATACATTGATGGAAGGCCAAAAGCAACAGGGAATATTCCAGATTTTATAAATAGTACATGACCTGGGTCAACTAATAAGCAACCCAATTGCATATTTGAGGCACGTGAGGGAAATTGTGTGTTTGTATGTGCGATAAAATCAATAAGTGTAGGGGAAGAGCTGCTAATCGATTACAATTTGAATCATATAGATACAAACAAAGTTACTATCATGGGGGTGGTACGTACTATATATACCATTTAAGCCAACTTCCAATTAATGAATCCAATAAACCATTGTATTATTAAGTTTTTTTGCTAAGTCTATTGGTTTCATTTCCCTAACCTTTTTATATTTTTTCTTTGTCACAGGGCCACATGGATCCACCACATAGCACAGATAGGGGTGTAGGTCCCGACACTTCTATGGAGCAGGTAAACTTCATTGTAATTGTACAAATTAGATAGAAGAAAACTGTTACATTATGATCTTTTCTTGAGTGTTTTGAAGTAATTTTGATAGTGTTAGTTATATTCTTGTCACAGACAGATGTTCAGGATAAGGGAAAGGAACCTACAGTACCTCAGCACCTCCATAGGGATGTGGGGCACTCAACAGTGTTATGCACTAATGACATCACACTTAGCGCAAACCCTATACAATTGGTACAAATGAATATTAGAAAAATTAGCCAAGAGATTGTTGATTTGGCAACCATAAGCCCTCAGATTGATGAAATAATAGAGAGGGTGCAACTGTTGTTGCGGACAATGGAAAACTTGCAAGTAAGCAGTAATGAAAGCTTTAATCATAACAAAAGTTCAATAATGGTTTATATTTTTTTCTCTTTTATGTCATTAACTAAAATACGTAGCATGCAGACATCATCTGTTGCACCAGCTCATGTTGACCCACCCACTGGTGGTAGATCCCTCTTTTTCTCTCTCTTTCATTATGTGTTTATTACCCTTGAAGTGTTCTTTCTTGGAGGCATTTCATAGTGGATTCATTTACTGTGGTAGGAGATGCACATGAGGATACACTAGAGGTGACTACTGGTGATAACATACCATCATTTCCTGGATCTTCCCGTATTGCTAGTATGGGAACGTTGCAGGCCACATTGGTGGTGAGTGACGAAGAATTGATTCCCTTGAAGATACAAAAGGTTCCAGGTACTTTAAATTTTTTATTATATATAGTCTAATTGTAATTTACTTACTGATCACTCATTTTGGACTAATGATCCCATGTTTTTTTTGCAAGAAATGATATTTTTTATAAAAATCTTAATGACATTACATTGCAGATATTTGGGCCCACCATACGTAAAAGGTGGAACATCATATGTGAAGTAACTCTTATCCACTATTTTGATTTCATATCATTGCTAGAATAGTTTTCCTTTTATCCATTTCTTGAACTATATCAAAGGTAGCTTTAGTTTCTTTCTAAATCTAATAGGTTTGTTTTTTCTTTAAAGGTGGAATGACCAAGAAAAAATGTTAAAAGATGAACTCACAAACCGTATGGTAGGGTTGTTTGGAAATGACACATTCGATAAGACTAAGCTCCTGGAAAAAGCTGGCACATATCTAAAGTATGTGAGGGACCAATATAGGACACATTTAGAGAAGAATGTAAAGTATGTGCGTCTCCCCATGATTCTAGAGAGGGAGTGGAAGGACCTGATTTTGGATGCAAAGGAGAGAATTGAAAGGAAAAAAGGAAATACACCACCAGATGCCAGAAGAAGGTATGTGATACTATTAAGAATGTGAATATGTACTAATTATTCATAATATTTATATAATCTAACATATTTCAAAATTTTCATAGATTGAGTGACACGCCAAAGGCAACCAAGGCAAGAAAAGAAAAGCATGGGCAACACAAACTCGGCTCTGGTGTTTATATGAAACTTGCCACATGAATTGTAAGAATCAGTAAATTAAGTATCACATCAAAATATTTATAAATTGTAAACAATTTTTTTTGATCAAACAATACAAGCAAAATTCACAATACTAAGAAAAAATGTAGGGCTTTGAATTCAATAGAGTGCCCACAGAAGATGACAAGAGAATTGGCTACCAGCAAGGCTATATAGTCGTGGCTAAATGGCTATGAGAATTGAGTGGGCAAACACAAGATTCTGATGCATCTATCACAATGGTAAATAAGCTAAATGAAAATTATTTCAAATTGAATACTTAACCAATAATCTATTTGATGTTAAGTTTCAACATAAAGTGACTATATTTTTTTTAAATAAGTAAGCAATGATAACACTGCGCATGACATTGGAATGTAGCATGATAATCATGGAACAAAACTTGTACATGAAGGTTCAGATGTGCATCCTAGTAGTGGAGGTATTCATTTGCTATTCAAATTTTTTTATGTAATTAATGTAGCCTTAATTGTTAATATTTTAGAGCATGTAGTCGGTGGTGACCAAGTGGAGCATGATTCGGGTAGACAACATCAGGAACGTGATGTTCCCCAATCAGGTAAAGAGGACCACTGTTATTCCTTTAAACAAATTTAATTGCAATTGGTGTATTGATTAATGTAACGTTTCATATTTCAACTCCAGAAGATCTAGAGGGTGTTCAACATGTCAAGGTTGAGGCTAGACAAAATGATGTGGAAGATGATGTGGCCCCATCAGGTAAAGAGTGTAATGGTTGTGTTCTTTAAATTAATGAAATACTTGTAACAATAATAAGAAAGTGTTTTGAATTTAACCCAATTCTTTGTTATTGCAGAGGACCCCACTTTGGTTCAGCATCCTCATCCTTTGTATAGGACTAGGCATACATCAAGAGCACGAGAAGAGGGCAGAACATCCGAAGATGGGGGAAATGATGAAGAAGATGATGCTCCACTTATACTTTACATAGCTTCAAATAAAAAACAAAGAAATAAATGATTGTAATCTACCTTATTTGATAATGACTGATTTTTATGTGTTAATGAATGTAATTATGTGCTAATGAATGTTCATGAATGATATGTGTTGATGATTATTGATGAATGTTGCGTGTTAATGAAAGTTAATGAATTTTATGTGTTAATGAACATTATGTGATAATGAATGAATGTTATATTTTAATAATGGATGAAATAATGAATGTTAGATGTTAATGGGGAATTTAGAGTGATGTTAGGGGGGGAGGGAGGGGCCAAATGAGCTTCCACCTTCATGTGGTTGGCCCTTTTAAGTAGAGAATATTAAACTATTCTCGAAACAAAGAGAAGCTCAATAAGATAACACACTTTTCAATATTTCATTATGTTGCATAGTTAATCTTATTGAATAATGTACGTATATTGAATCTTAATTGCAGGGTCCAACAGAGCCAACATGACCAACACCATGGTGCTACTGCAAAAGTTGTGAATATGCCTCATCATGAATAAAGTTGAATTAGCGCATTCTCTGTAAAATCTCAAATGCTCTATACTTTGGAAGTTTTGAAATTTTTATGATCATATCGGTCCCCTACCTAAAATCTTTTTTCCTTGATTTGTTTGTGATACACATTGAGAGATTTTTGTTTTCCTTTTATTTATGCATGTCTTAACCATTCTCCACATGCTTCCCATTCTTATTTAGATAGTTGTATTTTTACATATGTTGGAATCTGTAGTTCCACATACATGTTTTCTATGTTCTTTGTAACTATATGAAAAGGTGTAAAATGTGGGTATAGTCCCAAATCTTGATTACCAACAAGCTATTGTTGTTTAATAGTTCCAGTGTTTGTATTAATTGAAACAATTTAACCCTTTTAACATGTTTCATAGCAAACCTGCACTTTTTATGCAATCTTATTGTTACAGTTCAATTACTGAGGTGATGTGATTTTCAAAAGTATTCCAACGAAAACAAAATTGGTTTTCATTTATGTATTTTATTAAAATTTTAGAGTTTCCTTGTGAACATTTAAACTTAGAAGGATTTAAAAATTCAATACAAGAGTACTGGACATAATTTCTGGAGATAGAACTGAAACTCTCTCCCATGACTTCAGATTGTTTCCATGCTCTCTAGGCTAGTAGCTTTCAGACACAAAACATAGGTCTTCTAAATTCTATCCCAACATTAATTAGTTCCTTTCTCTTCTTTTTCATCCTTTTTGAAAGAGAATTGGAAATTGTTAGGAATGAACATCTTCCTAGGTGATTTGTTAAAATACAATGGGGAACTCAATCAAATTTTAATTCACTTCGTTTTAAGTTATTATCACAACTCATTGAATTATACTTACAAAAGGCTTATATTTCCAAGGTAAAATATCAGTATCTTTCTTGGGTGATATTAGATAGCAGGGTCTCTTGGCTTAGACAAAATCACCCTCTCATTGTATTCAAAGTAGATGTGTAGCAAAGCTAGATGCATCAATCATTAAATCATAAACAAACATAAGCTCAAAAATTGTGTTGCCAGGTACGCTTGGAACCTAGCCTGTAACTAACTAGTTCATACTAGATATTGTTTGGTTATGGTATTCAATTCTATTAGAATCTACAAAATAAATATTAACCTAGAAATTAATGTAAGTGATAACATTTTTAAAATTGTTAAATATAAATGATAATAAAACCAAAATAGCATAACATAGTTGATTTCATAAGAGAGAAAATGAAAAATTTCACAATATCTTCACTCTATATCCAAGATTTTTAATCCATGAGGATGAGATAGAAAATCAAAAGACAAGGAATTGTTTATCCAAGTTTCCAAATTTTTGAGGATAAGGAAAAAAACATAATCCTATGAAAGAAGGAGAATGTGCAAGTCATTATCTCAAGTTAAAAGAAATTACTTAAGTAAACTAAACAAACAAATGCAATATCATACTTACGATAAAACATATCCACTTGGTGAATAAAATGGTACATTGGGACACCCCCTTAAGTGCAATTGAGGTAAGAAGAAATGGGTCGCAAGGTTAGGTATCCATGTAAAATATGAAATAACCCCAAATTATAAAGAGAGTGTACCCTCTCGAAGTAGAGACTAGAAAATCCATAGGACAAAACTCCATCCCAAGTGACATATGTGAAGGATAATATAGACCCACCCCATCCATAAAGTTGGTGCCTCCACAAAGAAGAGAGAAAAGCAATGAAAAATGTTGAATGGTGAATGTTGTAGTAGGTTCATTTGCAACAAATGATGCACCTTCCTTTCACAATATGGAAATCTTGAGTTGTCAAATTGTTGAATTCCCATTCAAGTGGAATGTAGAAAGGAATTCAGATGTATGGTTTTTGAAGTGACTCATGTGTCTTGATGTAGATGTTAAGTTGTGATTGTTCCATAGAAGATTCAGGGACTACAATCATAGAAGTGTGAGACCTTAATTAATGTGAAATAGAATGTGTCATGTTGCATGATATGGTGGGGATAGAACATGTGAATTTACAATGGGAGATGATGTAACTCGATGGGCATTGTCATCAATGAGAAGACAAATATTCTCAATTGTTTTATCAATATTTGAAAGGTGAGAGTCCACAAATAGATGTGAAATGTTTAAGTAGGCCTCCCAATGAAGTGGATCTCATAGACACGAACAATCCTATATAGAGAATCATTGAGAGCCCTTGAAGAAGCAAATTTGAACTTTGATGAAGCAATAGATGATGGAGGAATATCTTGCAAGAGGAAATCAAAGTCATTATGGTGTCATCTAGATCTGAAATATGGTCTACTTTTCAAAAAAGTAAAGATGCTTGATAGGAATGTGTCCTAGTGGGGTGAATCTAGAAGACATATAATCCTATTGCAAAGAATCATGGAAATTTCTAGAAGAAGCAACTTTTAATTCTGAAGTAGCAACGTGTATAAGAGATGTTCTCATTTGTAGATGGAGTATCTAGAGGATCACTAGTCCATGGACCATGTCATTGTTGTTAAATACCTATGCTTTTGTTCATAGTCACTTGGCGTAGGAATGAATTCAATGAGATAGGGTAGGAGATCCTACATAATGTAATTTTTCACTATCCCTTGTTTCAAGTACAAATGGTTCTCTGAATTTATCTTGACAATAGAATGTCAGAATTTAATACCATAATCCATGATGAAAACTACCAAAAATGGAAATTTATCTTAGTTCGCAATTACAAAATGCTTTTGTATAGGCCTCTCGAAGATTAAGTACATCAAATTGAGACTTTATAAATTGAGTGTATGTATTAGCAATCTCCCAAATTGTTCAATGGTCTCCAAACCTTGTCAATTTTTTATTTTTATTTTAACTCAAATATGTATGGTATAGGCATATCATTGGTTGTGTGATTTTTTTTTCCTTAAATGCTTCTACAACCAATAGAGACAAGTTCTAGATGAAAATGGGGTCTTATGGGCCTTTTTGACACAATGGTAGGTTCTTTAGACCTAAAAATGCCCCCAAAACTAGTCGATTGCCTGAAGTTACAAGCAAATCCTTGTTTGTGAGCATGCTTCTTGATCTCCAATTTTGGTGGAATGAAGGATAATATTGAATTTATCAAGCCTTTTGGATGCTTCAAAACCACCAAAAAAAATCTACTTTGATCATTGAAATGTTGTAGTGACCTGGATAAAAAAAGAAAACTAAGTCTAAACTTTAGAAGTTAGTTTTTTCTTGTCAAATTGTTTTCAATTTTCAAATCATCCAAGGATTCAAGAGGAGTATATTTTGTTATTGTAAGATAAAAAAAAAATTAGAATCTTTCGAAACCATTGAAACATGGGGACCCCTTCCCCCCCTCCAAAATCCCTATTTTTTCAGGATGCAATACTTAGGGGAAACATCCCCTTGCTGCACCACTTAGGGATGTCCTAGGGACTCCAAGGAGTCTCTTGACCATCTTGAGGATGCCTATGAGTCTCCCATGGCCCCCAATTAGAAACTCCAATTCTAAACAAAAATGGTGAAATTATTGTGAAAATGTCATCCATATTAAAGGTTTGGCAATGCCCCCTAACCTTGATGGGGGCTCTGCCCCAAACCCCCCACAAGGGGCACTACCCATTGACCCCAAACCTCTACCCACCATTCTTATTGTTAATGCAGTCATTTCCATTTTTTTTATGTTGACTAGTTTAAACACTTAGTATGCCAAAGTTTCATCTGCAATTCTTATACTTATTCTTAGTTTGTTCCCAAAGTTCCAAAACTCTACCACCATTGTTAATGTTCAAATTTCAATGCAATCATTGACATATTTTTAATGTTTATTGTAAAATTTACATACTGTGGCAAAGTTTTATTTACAATTGTTATACTTATTCTATACACATCCTTTTATAATTAATTTTTTAAGTTGTATATATATTTCCATCCCACCCTGCCCCCTTCGTCATCCCCCTGTCATCCCCAAACTTAAGCCCTTGGTATGTTAAGATATGAAAGCTCACAATAGTTTCATTTGATATGTTAATCGAGGAAAAACCTACAATATATAGCTTCCAAGATTCCAAATCCATGAGGATCATGAAGAGGTAGAAAACCAAAAAAAGAAATTGCTTATCCAAGTTTCCAAATTTGTGACAAGGAAAAAGTAGAATCTCAATCAAAGAAGGAGAATGTGCAACTCATTATCTTATTCTACCTAAGTAAAAATATTACCTAATTAAGCTTTTTAATAGTGGAATATCACACTTAGGATAAAACATATCCAAGGTAAATAAAATATTACATTGATAGGCTTCTTTGGTTGCTCTAAAAATGGTGCCTTATGAATTATGTTCTTGGATACTAAAGTTTCCAAATTTTGGGCACTCTTGATAGCTTCTCGTAGAGATTGTGATTTGAAGGCTTTAACCAAACCTTTCAATGGTTTCTATTGATGTGTTTTTTATGCACTATGCAACACAAAATAAAATACTAAGTATTCTATCCTCTCTTGAACAAAATCCTCCCAAGTGCTAAACTACGTGATCAAATGGGATGACTCCAAGATTCGAATAGTCTGGTCTTGACTTTATATTGTAGATAGACTCAATGATTGTGATGTGATATTTGCTGGAATCACAAGGGGGACTTATGTTGCTTGGGTCAAGACCTATCCATTCTCATGTTTCATGATTGATTTACACTCCATGATTTAGGTCATCCTTGAGCAACATCTTGACTTAGCCAAATTTTGTTTTTTGTACCCTAATTCTTTAATTTTGACCCCTTACTAGCATTGCCTTAGGTTTTATTGGAATTCTTGCTTCTCTAGCATGGGCACAATTCCAGGGTTCATTCGCACAAATTGCTCTTGATGAGAAAGCTAGTATCATGACCATGACTTAAACAAAATTTTAACTTAGTCAAATTATCTCCTCCAAACTTCTATGAGTTCATCGCCTTCATTCCTCATCATTTGGATGTCGTTTGTCATTGGAAGGTAATTCTTGACCACCATACCTCAATCTTGACCTATGCTACCCTGAAACCCTAGAACCTAGTCATGTTTACAATTAAGATCTTGGTGACTTGATCACTTAATACAACTTAATCATGCAGGTCTCATCTAACTCTGACTCCAACACTTAAGCAAATCAACCCTAACAACCAAGTACTTTGGGAAATATATTGCAACTTGACAACATGGGTAATGATGGAGGAATGGAAGGTGATACATATAGAGGTGAGAGAGAGAGAGGGTGAGAGGAAGAGATAATGACCTGGAGAGGGTAGAGAAAGAGAAGTAGAGAGGGAGAGAAGAAGAGAGGGATGGAGAAAGAGACCTAGAGAGGGGAGAGAGAAGAGAGATAGTAGAGAGGGATATAGAAGAGAGATAGAAGACAGATACCAATGTCAATCTTTTTCTATAAATTTTTTTTTTCTGAAAAATCAGCCTATCATCGGAATTCCGACTCCAAAGGGTAAAATTTCGACAAAGGAGTGCCGTCAGATGCATAGAATCCTTGTCAGAACTCTCCTAGAGGCTGTCGTAATTTTACCCTTTGGAGTCAGAATTCTGACGATAGGCCGAGATCGCGACGGTATTCTTTCGGGGTATGAGCATCCACGACGGCCATCAGAAAGGTTGGAGGTGATGTCGGAATTGTGACGACCACAAGGATAGTCAAAACTTCCAACATGAAGTTTTCGACGGATTTTTTTGTCGGTAGTGCGACAAAATTATGTCAGAATCTCGATGATTTGTTGTTGAAATTTTGACCCGAATGTACTAGTGACATATGCCAACAAAAGCTTACTCATTGAATCTGCATGTGCTATAAGAGATGAACCTACACTCACAGAGGGCTCAAATCCATCAAATTTATAAAAATGAGATGCAGTATCAACACTCCCTATAGCCATAACCAAATTAGAGTCATGGAGTTCTCGAATAACCACATCATGTGGTGAGAACTCAACTGTCTTACCAGAGCCAAAGTGGTAAATTTGATAAATGGATAGGAGGTTCATCGAGATGTCAAGAACAACCAGAACATCCTGCTGAGTACCCCCATCCAAAGAGACAAAACCTGAACCCAAGACTGAAAGCTGAACTAAGTCACCCACTGCAATCTGTGAAGTAGCATAAGAGGAAAGAGAAGTAACCAACTACTGAGTGTGATTCATATGGTGAGAAGCACCATAATCTAAATTCCAAGTGGACCCATAGGTCAAAGCTCGAGTAGTGAGAGCATGACCTTTCCATGTGGAAGGAGAAGACGCCTAAGGTGAGGAGATGTGATGTTGCTACATGGCTTCCTCTAAAGCCTCTAATCATTTCCAACACTTGGAAACTAGATGTCCTTTCTTGCCACAAAAACTACAAGTATCACCTAATTTCTTCTTAGTCTTGGAGGAAGACTCACCTGACTGTGAAGATTTCCCATGTTTTGGAGGAAATGGTGCTTTAGAATTAGACGTAGGAGGTGGCTTGGAGGAGTGCTCACTGCTTGCAGAATTTGTCTTTGGCTTCAGTTTTTGCTTTTGCTTCTCCTTAGAGGACTGAGCAACCAATGCTTTATTCTTGGACCCTGAGAGCATGTCTAGTTAAGAAAGGTGAGACTTCTCATGAGACAAATGCTCACAAAACACATCAAAGGTAGGCATGGTGAAACGAGCACCCAAGCCATCCATGGTGGAGTAGAAAGCAGAGGCAAAAAACTAAAAAATGAACCTGAAGCTTCGAAAGGATCAAGTGAATGCACTATGTGTCTATCTTGATCTTTCCACAGCCCTGGAGAATAGATCTAGTAGTCTTGAATTTGTTCAAAAAATCCTCAATGGTGGGAAAGGAATTAGGTGACAAGGAAACCAACTCTGCCTCAATCTGTAATGCCTGGATCTCATTAACCCTCCTGAAGAGAGACTCAAAGTTCAACCACATAGTGCGAGGAGTGAGCAACTCATCAAGGTGAAACATAAGACTGTCATAAACATGTAAAGAGAGAAAACCCATGGCCTCACCCATCTTGTTTTTGTGTTGAAGAAGCTCATAAGGATGCTACAACAGAGGCTAAACCTCATCCAAACAAGACCACAACCCTCATTCCCTGAGAATCCACGTGATGCAAGGCTTCCAGGTGTGATAGTTGTGTGATTTCAACAACTCAACTGAAGGATCTGCCATGAAACTCTGCACCTATACCTACTTGTTGGTTTTCTTTATTATGTGATTTTTCAGAAGAGACAAAAGATGCAGAAGGGTTTGTTTGTTTTGAGAGTTTCAATGTTCTATATTTCTAATATAAATGACAAAAAGCGAGAAAAAAACCCCCCCACAAGAGGTAAACCCAAACCCTAGTACACTGATGAGAAGGAAGTAGAGCATAAGCACAAAAAATTCAAACTAAAATCTCATGTACCCAAGGAAAAATGTGAGAAACAAGATCACATATCTCAATACAGCATGTTGAGAGCTTTCCAATGCCTATTCATTTTCAAAAAATGGACTCTGGTTGCCCATTCTATAGTCCCGGAAGTGTAAAAAAGAGACCCCACTTGGACTGGAAAAAATTATAGTCAAACAAAAAAATTAGTAAAAAATTCTAACACCACGAGATCCATCTAGGAACTAGCTTTCCGATGCCTATTTGTTTTTGAAAAAATGACTTCGTATGCTCAAGATATGATGAAAAAACCAACCCCTCCCACAAAGGCAAGAGGGAGGCGGTCTGGTGGTAGGTCCGAGTGGTGGAGGATGGAAGCAGTGGTTGGTGGGCGGAGTGGCGGTGGCTGGAAGGTAGAGCGGTGGTGGTCGATGGGTGGAGCAGCTGATGGAGGGGAACTGCTGGTGGGCAGGAAGGCACCGACGGGCAGGAACAGGGGCCGACGGGGGCCAGTGGGGGCTAGAGGCTAGTGGGTGGGGACCGCTCTAATAGGGCTAGCGGGGGTTGGACTGTCAGGTCGGTGATAGTTTTGTTAGCCCAATGAGGACCCCTACAAACCCCTAAAAAAACTTTTTTTGGAAATTTTTTTTTTTGCCTTTATGTTGATTTTTTATTTTATTTTGCAAAAAATCAAACTTCAGCTTGCATGCCATAAAAAGGCAAAAAAAATTTGAAAGTTTTTTCTCAAACTGTGTGTCAGGGCCATATGTCTTGGTACTGAAGAAAAAATACCCCCAGAGGCTTAGGAGTAAAAAAAGGTCAAGTTTTATATGACCATAGGGATTTTCGGGCCTTTTGAGCATGATGGTGAGGTCGGTTTAGGCCCAAAGTCCTTAGAAAAAGGCCTATCCCTAGGTGTACAAAACAAACTTCTGAAAAACCTCAAATCTTCTTCCAATGCAAAAAACTCAAAACAAGAATAGGTAGCTGCAGATCTGAACCTCTAATACCATGTGAGAGTTGAGAGAAACAACACCACAAGAGCCCAAATGATCTCTGCAAGCTGAAATAAACCTGTTACAAGGACGAGCAAGGAAGCAACAAAGAAAAACCAAATACATAGAAGAATGCTCAAAAAGATGAGAGCTCAATATTCACCAAAATGTGTAATGTGATAATGATACAAAGAAAAGAAAATCAACCTCTAATAGGTCAAGAAACCCTAAAAGCAAAAATCTAGGCTTGCACATAATAATTAATAAAAGAATTAATTATTATGCACCTAATGTTAAGCTTAAGTGTAAAAGAGATAAAGTGAACTTAAATAATTAAACAAATGTTTAATTAATCAAGTAAAGATTTTATTACTCTAACATTATCATCTTGCTAATCATTGCACATAAGTTTAAATTTATCCAAAAATGGATAGTTTTTTGTTAGAATTTTACCAAAAAGCTAGAATGACTAAATTTGTGATAGCCTTGACAATAGAGGTTGTATTCTTCATGTATCACTATAAAAGGAGACTCTTAAGTGTCTTTTTCTCTTTTCCTTTCTTCATTCCATCTCCTCATGTACGTCATGTAGAAAGGTTGTATTCTTCATTGTAATTTTCTAACTTGGAATAATCATTTCCTCAACCTTCCTTTTCAAAATCTCATTATTTTTCTTCACCTTAGCCACAACTCTCCTCTTGTCCCTTTGAGAAATTTTTTCATTAAGTTCCTTGAGCTTTTCCTCAACAATATCTCATTTTTCCAATATCTTAGCCATATCATTGGTGATGGGATTAAGGTGTCTCAACCTTAGAGTCGAAACATGCTAATTTAATTATTTGTTATATTTTTCATTCCACTTTGGAAGTCATGAAGTTTTGGAAACTAGTGTTATAGGTTGCTATTTTAAGATTATGATAAAATTTCTAATATGACTACGATGGTTTCTAGATTGATGAAAGAGTCATGGACAATTATATTTTGGCAGATTGCATTTATTATTTGAGTTCACTTTTGACAAGTGGTGTGAGGTAAGGAAGGCACCTATTTATTCATGGTAACTTCTATGTTGTACTTACATTGCATTTGGCAAGATGATGGTTATGGAAGAGATGGGCGTTGTTACTTCGAAAGTTGCTATGTGCAACGTGTCATTGGATTAGCAAGGTGTTGCTAATGAAACAACTTATCTCTTGTGCTTTGAAGATGGTTTTGGAAATCATGAGAACATGCCTATTTGTGTTGAGCTCTATTAATATGTTGATGCCTTAGTTTTTTTTGGATGAGACAAGTTGAAGGCATTGTTATGCTGGTAGAATTATTCTCAAAATCTTTGTTATAGACTACTCCTGAAGAGCATTGGCTCTATACACTGTATTGTAATTGTTGTTGTTGATTAATATAATTGAGTCTGGCTTTTGGAGTGTGGATTTTTTCCCAAAAGGGTTTTCCCACATAAATCTGGTGATGTGGTTTCATTTGTTAAATATGTTTTTATATGTGTTTATCTAAGTTGAAATTGTTTAAAAGTTTGTAAGAAATGTTTTCATCACCTCTTCCTTTGAATTAGCGCCCTTCCAAATCTTATCATCCTTATCAACTAGCACTCAATTTTCATCCTGGGCCTCAACCTCAACCACTATCTCAAGCCTATTTATCTTCTTTTCATCCACACTTAATTAAGAGAGGAGCCATCTTGTTACTATATCCTACCATTCAACCACCTTAGCTAGTTTACACACTTTCTCAACTAGAGTAAGGGACTTAGGTTTGGGTGTAGAAACACCATGGACCAATGAAGGACACCATAATAAAGGGAATAAGCAGGATATCTCCTCAGAAGTAGTAGGAGACCAGTTTGAACCAGTGGCTAAGGAGGAATTAGAATATTCTAAATTCATATCCTCTTTAAACTCCACTACCTCAACATCCTTAGAAGGGGGTCAGGAGATTTTTTATTTAGTCGCATGAATAAGGTTGAATCAGGTAGGAAAAAGTTTGGTGCTGGGTGAGGAAGCCAAATTGGGGTCTAATTTTGAAATAGGATCACCAAAATGCTCTAGAACTAGTTTAGAATCTAATGAGGGGCTCGAGGAAATCAAAGGGGTCTCACTAGATTGGTTCAAGGCCAAGTAAAAATTATAGAGCCTTAGGATTAATCCCTAGGGAAGGAGGAGGGAATTCTTAGATTTAGCCATAGAAACTAATTATGATAATGAGGAAGAAACCCATAAAGGAAAAATCATTTTGATACCATACCATAGATGATTCAAAATGAGAAAAAGCTATGTAGGGAATCTTTTGAATCTACCATCCAGCATGAAGTACTTCATAAGCATGAGAATCGTGTCCTTCCAAAACCAAGGAAGGTCTTCTCTATTTTACCCAATCTACAATCTCAAGATCCCTTCTCCAAACTTAAAGAATCTCTTGAACTCATCTTTGTAAGAACCCTTCAACTTTTTTGGATTGGTCACTCCCTCTAGGGATAACCTAGTAACAACAACAATAGTTTTTGCAAAGACCATAAAGGCCACTCCCCCAATTTTTACCTCACCTTTATCCAATGAATCAACAAATTTTTTAGAGAGGGCTAGGTCAAAACCTCCCATCCCAGATTCCCTTAACTAATTTCAACAAAAAGTTAGCATTATTTTTGAAATCATTATAGCTATCTAGCTAAGTTTGAATGAGGTCACCTCCCATAGCCAACACAATAAGACTAGAGGTTAAAAGACAAAGAGAGAATTGTTTGGAAAATATCTAAGAAAAAACCTACTATTGTTGTCCCAATAAAAATTTCATTAGATACCAATAGTATTATTACATTTCCAAGATAACTCTTCAAATATATCCATATTCTCCACTTTCATACATTTTAAAAATTCTCCATGACATGTGATTGTAGCCATGTTCTTGAAATTGTTGACCATTTCGTTTTTATGTATGCAAACTTGTTCACTCTATTTTATGACTATAGAAGATGCATCTCAACATAATAAAAAATTTATAGATTAATTTAGAATTATATCAAAATAAAATAAAATAGTTTTTAATTTTTAATATATTTTAAATAACATTGTCTTGAATATTTTTGAATGTGTAACATCCTAAAATTGCACCCCTCACATTTTTTCACTATATTTGGGTGTTCGCCTGAGTGTTTGCACCCCTCGACCTAATCAGAGACTTGAATATGCTCATGCTTACCAAAAACACCTTGGAATCTACTAATGTACTCAAGGGCCACTTTTGATCCTACCCCAAAATAGGGTAGGACTAGGGCATGGTACCTTGCAACCCCTTAATTGGGGCCTATCCTGATCCCCTCCCTTGGACCTAACTCAAATTTAAAGCAAGAAAATCCCCCCTATGTCAGCTCAAGTCAGAAAATTAGTCAGTTAATCCTACTAGTAAGTATAAAAGAGGTATTTTCTCTCTCATTTTATAGATCATGAAATTACATCAAGCATTTAAGCATTCAAGAGACCAAGCATTCAAGCATTCAAGAGTAATTGAGCATTTCAATCTTCCTTTAAGCTTTGGAGTAGCAATAGATTCAAGGTTTCAAGCATTGAAGAGGAGATCATCATTCTACTTCATGAAATTATAATTCCATGTGGAGAAAAGGAAAACCTCACAAGGAGGTATAAGCATTTCATTTTCAAGCAATGCAACATCCCCTTAAAGAGGAGGATTTCTACTTTCAATCATTTCATTTGCATTATTTCAACCATTTGGTTAATTCCAAAATAGGAGTTTGATCTGAAGGCAAACCCCTATTCGTAAAGCATTTCCCTTTCTTTTTATGCATAGGAAACAAGTGTGCAGTTTTACTTCCGAATTTAAGATTTATTCACAGAGGCAGAAAAACCCTTTTTGATGTGTGGAATGTTTGAAGGACAAATTGGACGGCAACCCTGTCTAGACACATGGTCCCTACAACTTTTTCTAAATTTCATAGAGCTGCTCCAAATCATCTCAAAATTTTTAGATCCAGGGGCATGAT
This sequence comes from Cryptomeria japonica, assembly GCF_030272615.1. Classification (NCBI taxonomy): domain Eukaryota; kingdom Viridiplantae; phylum Streptophyta; class Pinopsida; order Cupressales; family Cupressaceae; genus Cryptomeria; species Cryptomeria japonica. Next base: position 733,739,947 of record NC_081409.1, read on the forward strand.
TGAATACTAAATCTGTAGCTCACTATTTTTGCATACTTTTTCTTCATTTTCAACACTTTGCCTTAATCCAATTAATCAACTTGCAAAATAGGGATTGGATCTAGTAGATTCTATTGGCAATTGACACTCATCCAGTGGCTGTTGATGTTTGATTAATTGTTTAGGGTTGTCATTGATGGAAACTCCTCATGATATTCCTATTTGATAATCAAGGATCTTGATATCAAAAAGAGGATGTGAACCATTAGCCAGTTAATCGGTATTTTAGGTTGAGCAGAGCAGTTTTGGTCCATAAGATTTTTGCTAAGTGCGGTGTTATGAATTTTGTGTAGGATGATTAGGCCAACATAGAGACATTACTTTATCACCTATTTGGTGATCTACATTTATTTTTGGTGATTTGGTCAAGCTGATGTATTTCACTACACATTACATTAGCAGGCCGACTTGGTGAATTGTCTATTTTGTGACTATGGATATATAAGACCGATGCAGAAGATCTTTCGATGTGGTGGTATGATTGATATGCGAGTGAATGATGAATGAGAATTCTTAGTAGTGTAATTTGATGCGTGCATTCTTCATCCAATAACTGTTTAAGATAAGAAATGATGCAGAGTTGTAGAGAAGATACAGTCAAAGATTTGGCACATAATTGTAACTCATCCAGGTATTGTTAGATACTAATTTAGAGTTCTTTCATTGTATTTAATCATTCTAATTGATCAGTAAGGGAGTGATCTTTTTGGGGTTGTAGCCCTTATTGTATTTGAGAAATGAGCTCTAGGTAGTATGCTTGAATGCCTGTGCATTCCCCATATTGTAATATTGTTTTTCTACTATAAAGTGGAAAATTTAACCCTAGTGATTCCCCACCTAGGAGAGAGAAATGAAATCACTAGGATTATTTTCACTTGGGAGATACTTTACATTCAAAACAGAGGCTTGAATCCACTAGATATAAATCAAAGGGAATAAGGATGTGAATACCCAGTGGAATGCAAGGGTTAGAATGCAATTTGTCCTCTTTTGTAAATAGATATGTTGACTTGTTGACTATGTGGAAAATGAAGACAAAATAGATGAAATAAGGAGCTATTGGTTCAGGATTGCATTTTAACTTTAGATCTTAAATATTTAGACTAATACAGATTTACTGTGCAAATTTGGAGAAAATTCATCAAGACCATGATGAAAGTGTACTCGATCCTTTGAAAAATTTGCTCACCGAAAAGGGTTTTTTCATCTCTGCAAATGAAGCCCAAACCTACAATTATAGCTGCATGCCTACAACCTACAGACATAAAACAAGGGAAGAAGGATTTTCGATAGGGGTTTTCCTTAGTAAAACCCTGGTTGAGGAATCAACCTTGACATAGAGTAATTGCAAATACTTAAATGTAAATAATAGAAATGTATACCTTGTAGATCTACAATTTATTGATGATGATTGCTTTTCTTCTTGAATGTAATCACATGTTGCATGAAATGGCATGTAACATGATAAAACCATAACACACACACATGCTTGAGAATGAATGCTATAATATTTCAACAATAGAGTAATGAAGAAGACACATGAAGAATATAACTTGATGGATGCTTGTAGACTTGAATGCTTGATGAAGGCCTTTTTCTTGAGTTTTGCTTCTCAGTATATCTCGTATATGTCCAATGAGGGAATTATGTCTCCTTTAATACATGCCTAAGAGGATAAATTTTTATCCCACTGAAGGATGACAAAGGAGAATTTAAATCCTCAAAGAGCAAATTATGCTTAAGGAATAGATGGACCTATCTCAGGGCCACCCCAAAGGGGAAGGACAAGGGCACCACACCCCTGTCCCAGAAGGACTAGGGTGTCACACCCCTATCTTAAGGGGGATAGGGGTGCCATGCCCTTGTCCTACCCTATTTTGGGGCTCAGATAGGGTCACAAGGGGGCATAAGGGCTAAAACGGGACAAAAGAATAGAGAGGGGTCTTGATCAAGCAGAGAGATGCAGTCCTATAGACGTGAGGACCTAAAATATGGTTGAAAATGCGAGGGTCACAATTTTATGATGCTATATTTAGCCCCCACTTTAGCAAGAGTATGGCTTACACCAATACTACTAGCAAATTAGAAGAAATAGAGGGAGATAGATGAGAAATGTGGAGCAATACCACAAGGAGTATAAGATATCACTAATCTTGAGGAACAAAATCCTCCAATCTTACAAGCTTAACTCACTCAATCATATGCAAGAGCACACAAAACAAAAAGAACAAGATAGAAAAAACAAGACAAAGCACAAAATACACATGACAAAGACAAAGACACACAAGACCATACATCAACTAGCCAAAGAGACCTTGATACTCCAATGTCTCAACAACTAATTCAAACACAAAGACCAACACCATCACATAAACACCAACAATCACATAAAATAGAAAAGCCAACATCATCCATGAACCATCAATAGTAAAACTATGGGTTCATGAGAGGAAGGAGAGAGAGGACATGAATACATGCTTTGGTGATCCATGAGAAGAAAGGCGAATAAGAGGAAACCATGGAGATCTTGCCCCTAGAATTAGGTGATCCATGGAGAAAAATAACATGGAAAACTAACCCCTAGAGTCTATCTAGGTGATCCATGTAAGGGAGGAAAGTGAGAACGTCGTTAGTTCCACTCAACCTCATGCATGTGTGTGCAAGTAAGGTTCGAAGCACCTTATAGGAGTCTATGCCTGAGTATAATACAACCTGTATAAGATGTATAGTACAAATATCAAGAAAGATGTGACATCTTGGTCTAAGAGACTGTGCTCTGGTTTCGAGAATAATCACCCTATATAAGAGAAAAAGTGGTGACATCTCTCTCTAAGAGGCTGCCCTTTGGTTTTGAGAATGACCCATTATATAAGTTAAAAGTGGCGGCATGTTTCTCTAAGAGGCTTCCCTCTAGTTTAGAGAATGACCCACTCTATAAGAGAAAAGTGGCGACATCTCGCTCTAAGAGGCTACCCTCTAGTTTTGAGAATGACCCACTGTACAAGGGAAAAGCAACAACATCTCGCTCTAAGAGGTTGCCCTCTAGTTTCGAGAATGACCCACTATACAAGAGAAAAGTTACGATATCTCGATCTAAGAGGCTTCCCTTTTGTTTTGAGAAGGTTCCAGTATACAAGAGAAACAATGCATGAGAGAAACTAGTACAAAAGGAGTAGTGCAGGTGCCCCCCCCTTAAGATGTCAACATTGTTCAATGTTGGTATCTTAAGGAAAGAAAAAGAAGGATACCTTCCTTCGACACCAAGAATATATCTATTATACAATAATTTTATAAATCCAAGAAAGAGACAGTATACTCTTCAAGCAAGGATAACATAGTTGAAAAGAGATGTCTTGCTATGAGTGTAAAGGAGATCCTTGGAGGGGAAGAGATATTTTCTCAAAAGACATCTACCTCCAAGAGGAGTTGTCTTAGACAAATATAACATCTTCTAGAATGAAGCACAAAAGAGAACAACAATTCAATCCTTCCTCATATTTCTAGGTGAAAGGGATTCTTAGTGAAGGATGACTCATTTTTAACCCAATGGTGATGAGTGAATTATAGATGTACTTTACCAAGTGTGAAAGATGTTGTAGTCAAGGACTTACACCTCTTGTATAAGAGATAATCCTTGAGTAAAAAACAATGATTTCACACAAGGAACCATATCAATTAATGAAACTCACACCACCCACAACATAGGAAAGAGTGGATCCTTTGAGAAAGAGAGATAAATAATTCCCCCCCAAGTGTTGAGACAATGAGAAGAGGTCACACAATCTTCTTAGAGAGATATTAAGCCTAAGCAAATGCACAATGAACTTACATGAAAATATGCAAGAAAAGATATTAGTATATGCAAAATACACATCTCAAGAAGTGGTAATATTCTAAGAGAGAAACGAAAGAAAATCACATATTCCTCAAGAAGGATTAGTCATAAGAACGTAACATTGTAAAAAATGATAATCACATATGAAAAATAAAGCCCCTAAAGGAAATAATGATAAATGAGATAGAAAGAAAGAGAAAGGAGCAAAATTCTTGCCCCCCAAGTGAGAAGAACAAGGAGAACATATCACATCTCCTAATGGGGATCATTTTCGATCGAATAAATCCTAATGGAATAAATCCTCTCAAGGAAGGATCATGTACTTCAAGAGAGATTATTCCATGCTAGGGGCATAACATACTTGTGAATAACTGAAACCATAGGAGAGGTAAGTTTTATTAAGAGAATGAAGGAAAGAGAAGAAGTGTATGACTCATTAAAGATGCTCGTCTTTAAGAAAAGAGGAAAAACCAAAGAACAATTACATGCCCACATAAGAATAACTCTATGCAAGAAAGGAGATCAACAATGAATAATGCATGAAGATAAATTAATAGGAAGAAGAATAAAGAGTGAGCCTCATGTTGCTACCCCAAATTATTTTAAAATTGAAACAATATCACCACAAATGATAAAGAGCCCCCAGTTAAGTTAGCTAGTTATGTCATAGGGTGAAGAGAAACATGAGAAGAAAAGAAGTGCTAAGGCATGATGTTCATGTCAAGGAAGACAACTAGATCTATTGTAAGAGAAAATAGTACACAATCATATTGCGTTTGAATAAATCTCTTAAATGCATGACATTTCCCAAGAGAATGTGAATTTGAATCGTGAAAAATGCAATATTACTCAGTTTTTACTTTCTTAAGGTTCTTGTTTTGGTTTTTAGGAGGAAAGGAAGTATTCTTATCATATTTCAATCTCCAATAGATTCTCGTAGCTAGTCTTTCAGTATGATAAATGTGTTTTAATTCATTTTCTTGACGTGGAGGAGAAGAATTTTTAGAAGAAGGATTATCATCCATGATTCTAATTTTTCCATTATTGATGCCATTTTGAATAGACTTTTGCAAATCAGGACAGTCATCAGCATTATGATCATGGGTTTGATGAAATGAACAAAAAGGATGTTTTGAAGAAGAAGCATTCTTGAGGGCTCTTTTGATTTGTTACCTTTGAAGATAGTTTTTAAAATTTTCAAGCCTACAGAGTTCATCCTTAGAGAGAGGAGTATCGCTTCCTAAGCCTTTTGTAGTAGCTTGCATAGGAGGGTTTATAGGGACACAAATTCCTTGCTCAAATTTCTCAAGTCCTTGTTCTCTAAAACCTTGTTTTGTTATTATATGAAAGGCACGACTATAAGAATTTTGCAAATGGGAAGTTGGGGGAATAGGATCATGAATTTATTTGATATCTAATGTGTAAGGAGAAGAGGGAATATCATGTGAAAGGATATTCTTCTTTCCTTTGTCATTCTTATCCTTTTTGGGAGGTTGGGGATGAACATCTTCATCATCTAAAGGCTCATCTTTACTTATTTCTATGTGAGAGGAAAGATCATGAATAAAATGCATAACATCACCCTCTCTACATATATTTTGGTGTTGAAGATAGGCCATAGGAGAATAAGGATGTTCTAAAGATGTAAGAATTTTAATATTTTGACTTTTCCCCCCTTGCTCAAGGGTATGTGTATAAGAAGAAGATGGGCCAATACTACTTTCCAATGCTTGCTCTTTTTTAGAAGGATCATTGGTTGATATAATAGCTCTCATCTTATCCACAAAAGATATCTTAGGAGAGTTGCAAGAATTAGAATCTCTAGGGTTGGGATCTACAAAAGCCTTAAGGTGAACAAAATATAGTCAAGGGATGAATGGACCTATCTTAGGGCCATCCCAAAGGGGAAGGATAGGGGCACCACACCCCTGTCCGAGAGGGACTAGGACACCATGCCCCTATCCTGAGGGGGAAAAGCATATCATGCCCCTATCCTACCTTATATTGGGGATTGGACAAGGTCACAAGGTGGTAAAGGGCTAAAACAGGACCAAAGAGTAAAGAGGGATCTTGATCAAGTAGGGAGATGCAGTCACATAGGTGAGGACTTAAAATATAGTCTAAATTTCAAGGGTCAAAATTTTATGACACTATAACTACTAGCCATAGTATAATATTATTGTGGGTTTAAATCCCACCATGGTTTTTCCCATTTGGGTTTCCACATAAAATACCTAGTGTTATGATTTTGTGGTTGGTTATTTTGTGTTTCTGCATTTCAGTTTCAAGTTTATATTTTTGGTGGTTTAAAGATAAGTCAAAAAACTCATTAACCGATAGATCATTGATTCACCCCCCTTATCAGTGATCCCTAATTTCAATAATTAGTATTAGAGTCTAGTTCCTCTAAGGAAGCCTAACCACTTGAGGAAGGTCTAGGAGATTGAATCAATGGATTTTGGTTTTTAGCGACAACTTAGTGTGGTACTTGAGGATATTGATACAATAAGAAATAAGATCAGTTCCTTGAAGAGAAACCTGAATGTTGCTAATAACTTCATTAATGACTTGATAGATCAAGTGAACACTTCATGAGACAAGAGGAAGTAATTGATGGACAAGTTGAAGGAGAAATACGATCAATGCATGGAGAATCAGGACAAAGTTGACAAGCTTGAGAGAGAGAATGTTGCATTGAAGATTGAGATACAATCCATTGTAATGAAGCTAACTAAGGAGATTAAGGACTGGAAGAAGAATGAAGAGAGTTTGACACAATCATTGAAGGACAAAGCAAATGAATGCTTTAGGCTTACCTATGAGAATTATTAGTTGAAGCTTGAGCTGACACATTCAAGGAATAATGGTCAAGAACTTGGAATATAGATTGTTTCGCTAAGAGATGAACTTGCTATTGCAAATGAATATAAAGATAAATTCAATGGTACCTTAGCAAGGCTTGATGAGATGCTGGAAAGTCAAAGGCATGGAAAAGACATGCAAGGACTTAGATTTGAGAAAAGATAATCCTCTGGATTGGGACAAAGCAATGCAAAACCTAATTTGAAGAAGAGAAAGAATCCTTTGGTAAGACAACCTAATGCTCATAAATTCAATGGTAAATGCTTTACTTGCAATAATTTTTTTCATATGGCAAATCAATATAGAAGTAGGATGAGTAATATAATGAATAATATAAATAATGGTCCTAGCTTTGCCATTCAATGTTTCATATGTAATAATTTTGGTCACAAGTAAAAAATGTGTAGAGTAGTAATGAATAATTTTGAAAACAAGAGATGCTATGCTTGTGGGATGTTTGTGCATATCTCTGACCAGTGTAGGATGAGACCAGATTAGATCAACTTCAGACCTATGTAGAATGTTGTTTGTCATGCATGCAATAAAACCGGTCACATTGCAAAACACTGCAGAAGGAAGAATAGTGCTTCGGTAGACAGGAACAAATCATATGATAAGGGTAAGCCAAAGGTAGAAGAGATCAAAGACAAGAATGAGAAGATGTGGGTAAGAAAAGATGAATCTAAGGTAGACAATGGATCTGCACCCAAATCAGGTGCAAGATCTTCATCTGGTAACTAGGGCTTTTTGCCTTAGGGGGAACTTTTCATGCAGATTCTAAGAAGCCCCTCCTTGGTGATCTACAATTAATTTTGGAGGGTTGCAGAAGGTTTAAATCATATATGTAGATGTTATCCAAAATATTTAGTGAAGAATTGATGCTCTGGTAAGCGACTCCATGAAAATCAAGGTAATCGATTATAGCATTTATTACAATAAAGAATTAGGTTTTCAAAGGATAAATAGGAGTTTGAAAGCTTTATTTGTCACCATGTGATTAAGACAAAGTGTATAGCAGTAGAGCGAAGTAATTTGTCAATCCAAATAACAATTACAACAATCCTAAAGTGAATTTTTGTCTCCAATTATGAATTGAAGAATTTATCTATTTCAAGCTATCAATTTCTGAAAAACCCTAAATTCTAAAATGGCTTCAGTATCTAGAATTTCTATCTTTCTAGTTGTGGAAATTAAGGATAGGGCTCAACCCATTTTCAAGAAACATCCTTTCAAATCAGTCGAGGATGATGTTGAAGGATCATTTTCCTCTAAACCCTATGATATTCTTCATAATGAGGACATCAGGGCTTATATCCACTGTGATCTTGATGAACTCAACAGTGATGACATTTTGACCCTGTACAACAAGCATCTAGCACACAACTTGGGAATCTCAAGCTAGAATATCAACATTTGTAGGTCAAGGGTTTCTTTCGATTCATACACTTTCCCAAATTTGATGAGAAAGAGTGGATCTAGTTCGTACTCAACAGAATTCATGATTAATTTATGTGGTTGGATAAGCCTTACAAGATCACTAAACAAGAAATCCAAGCCATGACTTATTTGAGCACATATGGTGAAGTTCCTAGCTTGAGGAAAATATCAAACAACACTATGATTACCACTATTGCTTCTCAATTTGATAGTAGAGTGATGACAATCAATGAAATTTTGGAGCATGATGTCAAGTTTGCATCAATGGTAGTTGGATATAAAGTATACCAGTAAGGAAGACAAAACTCTATCTCCGATACAACAATATACTCTACCTATCTGATGTTGAAGGAAGATAAGAGGTATGACTTATGTACAATTATTTTGAATGAGTTGCTAAGCAATTTAAAGAAAATTAAACAAGACAAGAAGCACACCTTTAAGTTTGGCTTCCTCATTATCTGTTTGGCTCTATATTTCAAGAATGAAATCCCAGTGTTCAAGGAAAGGTCCAATGGACCTACGAAAAGTTGTTTGCAATGCAAATCCAGGAAGGGATTATGGGGATTGGTGATGCCACAATGAGGATATCTACTCTATGGGGTTATTTCAAAATTTTACAAGATACAATGAAGAGCAGAGAAATAATCCCAAAAGAGATAGTAGAGAAGTATGAGAAAACAATCTGCTTCATGGCTGATAAGGACCGATGTCTAATGAAAGTTGTTGAGGCAAGGATTATGTGGATTCTTCCAATGGCTTATGAAGTTGATGCTGGTACCCTAGATGCTTATTCTCAACATATGTTGAGTTAGCCAGTTGATGAAAAAGAAAAGAGATTTGGTACATTTAAGGAGAAAGACCTAGAGTTGCACAAGCAATTCACAACTCTTGTTAGAAAGAGGAAACTATCCAAGATGGGCGAGGAAGTGGCATTGCAGATGGTATTTATCTAGGAGGAGGTGAAGATGGCTAGAGAGAAACATCCATAGATGGAGGCTAAGGAGGAAAACAAAAAGCCTAGGGCTGAACTGGTTCCCTCTAAACCTAAACCAAAAGAGACTAAGTCTTCTTGTACTCCAGTAGCAACATCTATAGGACATAGCTCATCTGAAAATAGAATTTTGAAGAAAAAGGACAAGCCTAAGAAAACCTATGCTGTTGTATCTCTGATGGCCTCTAAAATTGAGTTGGATGAGGAATCAATTAAGGCTAAGAAGAAAGGAGAGTTTGTTAGAGTTGTAAGGAAACCACAATTCAGTGGTGTAGAGTAGAGAAAGAAAGCTAAATCTGAACCTATCCTTACTAGAAGGCCCAAGAGGAAGAAATATTACAACTCCACTTAACAAAGATCTTGAGTTTAGTGACCAACAAGGTAAATATACACTCGTTCCTCCATTGACATCAGATCAATTGATTCCTAAGATAATTGTTGATGGAAATCTAAAAAATATTGGAGTATATTATGAAAATTTGGATGAGGTAGATCAGAGGAAGGTTGAAGAAGTTGTTGTTCTGTATTTGCATAAATTTAGTAAGATTTTGATTGAGTTGGAGCACAGTATCCCTAAAGATTTATAAAACTATTGATGCAAGGAGAACTTAATGCTAGAAAAATTGATAAGGAAATGAAAGATAGGGAATTTATTAATGTTTGCATTTGTGTCTCCCAAGATAAAGCCAAAAACCTCATTTATGAAGCTGACAAAAAGGAATTCAAAAGCAAAAACAAGGTGAATAGGTTAATGATTGGAAGGGTTGAAGAGGTAAGGAAGGAGACTAAGGATATCTAGAGAAAAATCATGAAGAAAAACCTCTTTTACCATGATGCAGTTCAAACTTCCCATCCAGAAGTAAAGGAAGGTGTCTCCGATGATCAGAAGGATGTAACCATTAACGCTAAGATCAGTGCTAATCCTATGGTGGTTGAGAGTACTGAAGCAATCCTTGAGATTTAAAATGATCATACTCCACCAAGTGGCAACACCTATGCACAAGTTAAAGGGGATATTGCTGAGGGGAATGAGCCTAAGAAGACTAGAGTGTGAGATACAAAGGTAGATAAAGGGAAGGGATTTGTTGATCTGACAATTGACACTCCTCTAGTAAAAGTCACAACGACCCTACCCCAATTTTATATCAAACTTGATGGTCCTCTAGATCTTGGACAAATGTCTCATGTTGAGAAGTTGATGGTTGTAGGTGTTATTCAAGCTTAGGTTAGTCAGGATTTGGTCAAATCAGAGTCTGAGGACAAAAAACTTATTTTAATGTCTGTTGATGTGTTGCAAAAGGTGGCTCTAGGAGTGCAACATGGCTCTAATTCCAGGCCCTTCGTTCAATTACTATAATTGATTAATAATGTAAATAACAATTTTGATTCTTTGGAGAAGTCTACTAATAAGCGACTATTAGATAGATTCAAGGAGGTAAGAATGCAAACATTCCATAGAATGATAGAAAATGACAAAGTCAGATTGAATGAAAGTTTGCAGACTATTTCTGGTGTATTAATAGAGGGTGGTAAAATATATATGTCTTGTCTAATTTTGCCAAAGTTCACAGTAGACATAGAAAAGAAAATAAGTGTTTGCCAGGGTAAACTTGTTGGTATTTCACAATCCTTTGATCCTAATGTAGCTCTGACCAATAGTGTAGAAGGGTGGATAATGGCTCTCAATGATCAAATCTTGAGCCTCAATGTGGATAAGGACAAAATTTTGAGGAAAGTTGGTGAACTCCATAATTTGATTGCCCCTTGGTTGGACACCATGTTGAGTAATAAGGTTGATTGTATGAAGGTTATGGGACAACCTGTTCCATCTAAATAGAAGGAGGTAGAGATTAATGCATATACTTTTAGTGTATTCATCATAGTTTTGGATAACTTGAAGAGTGTGTGGGACACTCACTTAGGATGTTTGGAAACCATTCTGTTGATGTCTTTAAGCACTTGTAAAGTCTCTAGTAGGTTTCTTTGTATATAAGTTTTGGAGAACACCCCATCTTTGGCATTGCTATCAAAGACGAAGAGTAAAGGTGAAAAATGTATATTAGAACAGTGTAATGTACAAAGCATATTACATGTTTCAAAATTCTTTGTGTAAGGGGAAGCCTTAGCAATTTTGATCTGTTGTACAAGTTTCAACACTTAGTTATTTTTTATGAGTGTTGCCATCAATGCCAAAGGGGTACATTGTTGGCAATTGACACTCGTCAAGTGGTTGTTGATGCTTGAATAATGGTTTAGGGTTGTCATTTATGGAAACTCCTCTTGATATTCCTATCCATTAATCACGGAGCTTGATATCTAGAAGAGGATGTGAACTGGTAGCTAGTTAATTCGTATTTTAGGCGAAGCAGAGCAGTTTTGGTTTGGAAGATTTTTGATAATTGTGCTGCTATGAATCATGTGTAGGATAATTGGGTTGACATATAAACACAATTTTATCACATATTTGGTGATCCACATTTATCATTGGTGATCTGGTCAAGCCAACATATGACTACACAGTACATTAGCTGGCCAACTTGGTGAATGATCTATTTTGTGACTGCAGATATATAAGACTAGTGCAAAAGATATTTTGATGTGGTGGTATGATTGATATGCAAGGCAATGGTGATTGAGAATCCTTAGTAGCATAGTTTCACGTGCACATTCTTGATCTGGTAGCTAACCGAGACAAGAAACAGAGCAGAGATGAAGAGAAGATACAGTCAGAGATTTCTCACATAACTAGAACTCATCCAAGTATTTTTAGATGCCATTTTATAGTTCTTTCATTGTATTCATCATTGCAATTAATCGGTAAGGTAGTGAAACTTCTAGGGTTGTAGCCCTTATTGTTTTTGAGAAGTGAGCTCTATGTAGTGTGCCTAAATGCTTGTGCATTCCCAATATTATAATATTATTTTTCTACTCACTATAGTAGAATAATATTGTGGGTTCAAATCCCACCATGGTTTTTCCCATTTGGGTTTCCACATAAAAATCCTAGTGTTATGGTTTTGTGGTTGGTTATTTTTTGTTTCTGCATTTTAGTTTCATGTTTATGCTTCTGGTGGTTTAAAGATAAGTCAAAAAACTAATTAACCCATAGATCATTGAGTCACCCCCCCCCCCCCTCTCAGTAATCCCTAATTTCAATAGATTCATCCCCCTCTTTTGAATGCAAAGTTTCTTCAAGTGAAAATTGAACTTAGTAAATTCCCAGCCTTCCATGTGGAGAGTTGGCTAAGTTCCCAATTTTCCACTTTATATTTTGGTGAGCCCGACTCCTTACACCCTTAATACTGATTTTTTATTTTCAGATCTGAGTATATGCAATTTAAAATCCAAATTTTCATTTCCATGTTTAATTTCCTGACAATTTTTTTAAAAAATTAGAGGTTGAACTCAGAAAAGACCCTAATTTTTGGTTTCAAAATTGAAGTTGTCATTTGTCTAAATTGGATTGATTATTTCAAATTTGATAAATTTTCAATTTTACAATTCAATTTTTCATTTACAATTTCAATTTTCAATTTTTTTAAAAATTAAGTGGTTAAATCACAAAACCCTAATTTTTTATTTTAAAATTGACCTTGTCGATTGTGTAGATCTTGAATTAATGTTCAGATTTGGGTCTTTGCTACAATTTCAAAATTCGTTTTCCCTCCTTGAAACATTCAAAATTTTAAATATAAATTTTTAAATTAAGCGGTTTATGCAACAAACCCTAATTTTTAAAATTAAATTAATCTTGTGCAAATTCAAAATTTTCTTGAAGAATTTAATCGATTCAATTAAATCTAAAGTCTCTTGTTGTCCCTCTAAACATCATAAAAGTCAGCCCTTAAGTGTGCCCTTTTTATTCTTCTTTCAATTAATCATTTTTATCAAACATACTAAGTGTGTCCTACTTCGACTTTCAAGGCTTATTTTCGCTTATCTCAACATCTCCAATTTCCATATCCTTCTGGAATTCGCATTAAAATCACAATATCTTTCTTCCTCAAAAATTTGGTAAAATGTTGGTCATAATGTGTGTCCGGACCATGTTGCTACCACCTTGGTCCCAACTTTTTCTGCTCAAATTTTGGGAGCCTTTTTTTACTGTATTTTACTGCACAATTTGGGAGATTTGGGAAATTTTATTGATTTTAGGTCTCCCGAAGATCAAAAACAATTATGAATTTCAACATTTTTATTTTCAATTTAAATTTTAAAATTAAGTGGTTAACTACATATACCCTAATTTTTAAAATTAAATTGATTTCCTCAATATTTCAAACTCTCAAAAATTTAATTAAGAGGTTAGATTTGTGAAACCCTAAATTTTAATTTTGATTTTCCCTCCTTTCAAACTTTTAAAATCAAGAGGTCATTTTCAACCCTAATTATAAATTCAAATTTCTATCTTCTAGGGGATAATTTCAAATTTAATTTAAGAGGTTATTTTAACAAAGCCCTAAATTCTAAATTTCAAATTCCTAGAAGATTGCATTTCTCTTTCCCTAGTGCATGAGTTTTACTACTACTAGTCCTACCTATAGTATCCCCATTATAAGTAGTTGTAGAATTAAGGTTTCCCAAGGTTTAATTGTTGAGGAAATGGAGCCTAATTTGGTTAGATTTATCAATGAGGATATTGGTTAGATGCTCATGTTTATCCTCTTGATAATTCTCACAATGAGGAGGATTCACTAACTAGAGAGTCTATTGACCAATTGGCTAAGATGGAAAATCAATTTAACAATCTTCAACAATGGATGAGTCAAGAATACCCAAAAAGTGAAGCTCTCCCATTGATTGAAAGATTCAAAGTGATAAGCATGGCGTTGATATCTTGGATGGTATTATTCATATTGTAGATTCTAATATCATGCCTACGAAGAGTTGTCCTAAGAACCTAGGTTATACACAACCTCCTAGTCATGTTAATCATTCCATTCCTTTAACAACTCCTATGCCTAGTGTTCCTACATTCACATCAAACATCATGGCTACCTCTACACAAAATGTTATATATACAAGTGTTAGTCATGGGGGGAATACCTCTTCTTTCATTTCTCTTACCATGAGCGTTCTCCTTGTTACCCAATCACATTCACCACCTATAAATGTTAGCCAAGGGGGTAACTCTCTCAATCATAATTCCTTCATTTCTCCTATAAGTCTTCCATATGTTACCCAATCTTCTCTATTACCTACTTATCATAGTGTTCCACCTCCTTATTCTCAATCTCTTCCTTAATTCAACAATATTACTCCACCATCTCAATCCGACGTGTCTAATTTCAATCCTTCTACTGAAGCTACAATGAATAGTCTAGCCCAAATAGTGTCTTCCTTACAACAACAAATAGCTTCTATGAGTCAATCCAAGTATAATGTGCTCACATTTGATGTAGTGAGCCCATTATCTAATGACATTGTTATATCCATCCACTCCTAAACATGTAGAATTCCCTCAATTGGAACTTTATAATGGAAAAGGTGATTCCTTAACTCATTTTAAAACATTCTAAACTTTGTGTAGTGACTTTTCTCATGATCAAAGGTTGTGAGCATAATTGTTTACTAGAACATTAAGGGATAGAGCTTTGAAATGGTATTGTTCCTTGCAAAATTATTCTATTACTTCTTTTCAACAACTAGCTAATGTTTTCATTGAAAAAATTTACAATAACATTGGTCCTAAAGTTACTTTGACTGATTTGATGTATTGTATGTTGGAAACCAATAACACTGAGAGGGGGGCATGAATCAGTGTTATACCAGAATAGTAGATTTTAGCCTTAATAAAACATTCATTCACCAACTAGTATACTGGTATAAATAGAATTGAAAGAAGTAATGCAACCAATAAGACAAACATATAAATGAGAATCATAACACACAAATTTATACGTGGAAAACCTCAATGAGGAAAAACCATGGTAGGATTTGTGACCACAATATCAATTCACTTTCCATATGAAGAGATATTACAATATATGATGGGCCTGCACTTCCAGGAAGGCTTATAGCCTAGAGCACATTGCTCAATCAGAATAGGAGCCTCACTGACTACATAACATACCAAAAAAAATCTAGAGAATAGCGAACTACTAGGATAGCATCTTTTATACCAGAATACAGTTCTAGTTTAAGCTTCAAGTTTGTTTCGGTTAAAACCCTAAACCTCTATACCGAAATAACCCTTACAATGAATTAATCACATATATAGTGTGTCAGAATGATTTCACATCATATTACATTTCCATGTCCATTACATTACATTAAGTTCCTATCATATCAAAATGATCTAATCAATCTGCCTTATATACCCTACACAAATTCATGCCTTATGTCAACTTACAAGGATATATACAATATTAGATTACTTGTCGGGCATATAACACAAATGAATAAACATTAAAATAGGTTGTCAATGCTGGATCCAAGATGTGTCATCCTCTAATACTGATGACCTTTACTATACCATGTCAACCTGCATTGTCAGTGACCAAAGAAATCTTCTATCCTGTCGGTGCTGGTGCCGGTGCCAGTGTAGACTCTATGAAGTGCCTGCCGGTACACCATATGAAGTTGGAACCCAAAATCATGTTTCCATCAATGACAACATTGTGAGACCAACCAATAGAGTGTCAATTGCCAAAAATCTTCCCCTTTGTCATTGATGGAAACACTCACGTGAAAAATGGTCATGGTTTCAATTGTCATTTCATCTTGTCCTGCTCCCCCTCAGCTGAATATGCAAAGTACTCCAATACTCCAAAATATTTGTAACTCCCCCTAATGTATGCAAATATTCATTCTTTTTCACATGTATACTACTCTCCCTTTGAAATCATTGCCCCAAAAAAAATTGTAAAAAGAATGTCAAAGAATAAGTACTGTAGACTGAATACCTCCAAAAATGTCTTACTGGAGCTTGACCAGTTTCAAGATTTTTAGATAATCTTTCTCAAGTAACTCCACATAAGTATCTCAGCTGGTTTTGAATGTGTCGAAGATAGATACAAGTCCACTCACTAAATATCCAACTGATTCTTTCTCATTAACTTCTATTGGTGTGCGCTTTCCCAGCATATCCATCCATTCCTTCTTATGTACACAAAGTGAATCCAATCTTGGACACACCAAACCTCTGAGACTTATGGCTCTCTGAATGTTCTTATCTCTTTCCTTTTCAAGAGAAGAAATTTGGTTCTCCAAAGTCAAAATTTATCCATCAATAGATGTTGCTAGTGAAATTAGTCCATCAAAAGAGTTAGCAATACTAGTAATTTTCTCCTGTATCTCATTTATCTTTTTATCTACATTTGTTGTAAGTATCTCAGTATTGCAACATACCCTATATATGTTATTACATTGTTTCAAATAATTTTCTATCAAAATTAGCTTCTCCTCAATCTTTTTCTTTTCTCTCAATGATCTAATCAAAAGAAGCTCTCTTAGCCAAAATGAATTTTTCAAGTGCTTGTTGGTTAGAGATTTATTTTAAGGATTGAAAGTCTTTTGATATGTACTCAATGATTACTTTAAGCTTGCTGAAAGGGCTCGCTTCATTTTAAATCTTACACTCTAGGACCAATCTGTACAAAATAGTTATTGATTAATCTATAATCCCTTTGTCTGTGGTTCCATCCTTCATCAGTTTCTGAGCAGCCATCATCATTAGTTATGTGGGACTCATCTTTGTGATGGTTTTCTTTTCTACTAGAGAAGTGTTAATTGTCAATAATGATGTGCTAGCAACTAGTTCCCTACTGGATTCCCCTGTTTTCTCTAATGATTTTATCCTTTAATACCTCCTCACTTGCACTGGTGGCTTCATGACTTGGTGCAGTCTGTGCAACTATTGATTCCTCTCTAGGAACAGTATACTCAACTTGTACATTAGTATTTGGAGGACAATTCTCCTCAAAGTTAGTATCTTGTATAATGTTCTCAGTATTAACTGGTGTCTCTGTATTTGTCTATACATTTATCAATGGCTTAATTTCCACTATCTTTATATTCTTCAAAATTGAGTGTGGAGTACCCATGATCCCTTTACCTTTCCCTTCAACCGTTGTATATACAGTCTTAGTTTTGGTCACCAGTGAAGTAAAGAATCCTCTGTGTTCTCCCAAAAATTTGATCCAAGCCTTCTATGTTTCTTTTATTACCTCATTAATCCTTCCTAACATCAGTCTAGTTATTTTATGTTTTCTATTGAATACCTTCCTATCTGCAACCTCAATTGTCTTATCCATTTCATCTGGAGTTATGCTAACATAGATAGCTATAATTTATTTCATCTTAATGTTTTTGTCTTCTTGCATTCCTGATAATCTTCTAGCATCCAATAGGTTATATAACTCTATCGGTATTTGATTTTCTATCTCTATTAATGCTTTCTTATAGATATCCAAATACAATAGAATTGCTTCCTCTACCTCTCTTTGTTCATCAACTTCTAATGTATCACAATAAGACTTAACATTTTTCAGCATCCAATCCTTAGTAATTTCATCAACAATTTCAGCACAAGTCATAGGTGGTATAATAATCACATTACCAGTCTCTAGTGCCAGATCAATGTCACTCTTCTTCCTCCTTCTCACAGTACCAGATGCACCTATTGATGTGGCCTTAGTGCCTGCTTTTGTGCCGATAGTTTAATGGTGACCTTCCTAACTAGTTGTTTCTTTTCTTCCACTTTAGGTTCTTTTTCTTTCTTCCTCATAACCCTTTTGAAAGCTAATAGTGTGTTATCTTCAGACTTAGAATCTGTAGCCATAGGTTCAATGTAAACTACTGGATCCTTCCTCTTTCTTCCTTTCTTCGAGACAACATCAATGAGTGCCTTAATGTCCTTTGAAAACTCATGTACAAACTTACTTGCCTTTCCTTCTTGTTTTTCCCTTTTCTTTCAATTGAACTCAGTTTCCACCTCAAGAGTCTTCTGTTGAGCAGTTCCATGGGGCTTCTTTGCCTCATCTATTTCTACATCTAGTAGAATTTTTGCATATGCATCAAGAATTAATGCATCTACATCATAGCCCATTTCTATTATCCAAATCTTTCAAGGCTTGATTGCCTCCATGAGGGTCTCATCTTTCTTAACAATGAAGCATATGTTAGTCAAGTATTTCTATACTATATGCTTTGGTACTCTTATTCTAGACCTCATAGATTTTTGAAAATCTATAAAGTAACCCCATACCTTATCATCTCAGACTTCCCAATGCAGCAATTGATTGCTTTAGCTGTCTTCCTACGAGGATGTCAAAATCCCATTGCTTCCTACCAGAACCAGGAGTATCATTCAAAAAGTATAGCATGAAGCAGACTAATAGGTTTCCATACCAGAAGGTTCCCTTCTTCTCACCTTTAATCTTCCCTAAGTTGATAAAAAATTATTCAAGCATCCAGCCACAAAGATATAACCTAATATTATCCCTCGTCATCCTATATACAGCCAAAATACATGAACTAGAAACTGAATTCAGTTGGTTAGACTGAGTTACTTTGTACCCTATAACCATGCTGCCAAACTTGATGTCAGTGTCAATGATAGTGCTCACCTTCATCGATCTCTTATCTGATGTGGCACCGATGATCTTCCTCATGAAGTCGTTAGATACTTTCTTATATGGATGTAGCCCTATTGGTGACAAGATAGTAATTTCCCAGATGGCTTCCTTAGTAATTTTATAGGGTCTATCCAGCTGTAAAGAGGAAAATCGAACCCTAGTTGTTCCCCCACTCCAAGGAGAGAGAAAGGAGGTCACTAGGATTGACGGTTTTCACTTAGGAGAGACTTTACATTCAAAAGAGGGGTTGAAACTCAAAAGATCCAATCCCACACAATGCAAGATTGAATTCTAAATGAGTTTCAAGGGTTGAGACAGCAAGGATACCCTCTTTTGTAAAGAATGTAGATAGAAGGATTGAACTAGGAGTGTATGTGAAAGTAAGAAAGATTTGCTTGTAGATGGAGATAGAGACACAGGATGAAGCTACGGACCTGAAATTAGTAGTAAAATATTGAGATGATGCTATCCTGCAAGTTTCAGCGAAAGTTGATAGGACGATGGCGCCCGAAGTGCACACGGTCCTCCGAAAAATCCATGAAATGAAGGGGGATCTGTTCATCTTTGCACAAGGATTCCAGATCTTCAATTATAGCCACATACCTGCAACCTACACACAAAAAAGAGAGAATGATTGGGGGGTTAGGGATTAGGGGTTTTCCTTCAGGTCAAACTCCAGTTTTGGAATTAACCAAGAAATGAGAATGCTGTAAATGTACAATGTTTGTAATGTAATCAAGTACTGATACCTTGTTGTAAGAATGTTTGTATTCTTACATGCGAAGGTGTAATGATGTTGTATGTTGTAGGTTGTAGGTTGTAGGTGATCTCCTCTTCAATGGTTGAACCCTTGTCTTGAATGTAACACCTAGCCTTGAATGGAGACCTAGAATGCTAAATTGCTTGAAGGAATGCTTGAATGTTTGAATGTTTGAATGTTTGCCTATCGCTTTCACCTCTTGCACACATATGTTTTTCCTCCTCTTTTTTTGGGAGGGGAAATGTAGTTTATATACTTGTCAATTAGGGTTAGGAGACTGATTTTTTCGACCTTAGGCAGACCTAGGAGTATTATTTTCCAAATTGCAAACTTGAAGACCCGATACCCAACAAGAGACTGCACCCAAAATAGGGCCAGGGAACAAGGCACTGGGCACCATGGTCTTGAGGGACCAGGGCACTAGGCGCCATGGTCCTGAAGGACCAAGGTACTGGGCACCATGGTCCCACCTCCCGAGACAGCAGGGTGCAAGGAGGATCAGGCCAAGGTGCAGAAAGATGTAGTTTTTGATGTCGTAAGCAGGTTTCAGGGTCTCCATTCAGGTTCAACATTGTGCCACCATCGTGAAGACCCAAATGCAGTTGAAATTACAAGTGTCACAATTTTACGATGCTACATTTAGCCCCCACTTTAGCAGGAGTATAAGCGTACGCCCATACTTCCGATAAAGTACAAGAAAACAACATTGAAAGACTTTCACCACGTCAAGGAGGCAAGATACACCAAGCCCCCAGTGGACTAAGGATCTTACGACTTCGATTGACAAAGTAAAAGGGAAGATCATGAGGTAGAACCATGACTGACAATAGTACGGTTCCCTCACTATGAGTCATGCAAGAAAAAATGCCAAAAATTTTCAAGGCAAAGCTAAGTTTGCCAAGAAATTTTTTAAGAATCTTGAATAGATATGAACAGAGTGTATGTTTAGCCCCCACTTTAGCGGGAGTATAAGCATACACCCATACTTCCGGTAAAGTACAAGGAAACAACATTGAAAGACTTTCACCACGTCAAGGAGGCAAGATACACCAAGCCCCCAGTGGACTAAGGATCTTATGACTTCGATTGAAAAAGTAAAAGGGAAGATCACGAGGGAGAACCATGACTGACAGTAGTACGGTTCCCTCACTATGAGTCATGCAAGAAAAAATGCCAAAAATTTTCAAGGCAAAGCTAAGTTCACCAAGAAATTTTTTAAGAATCTTGAAGAGATATGAACAGAGTGTATACCCCCTATGTTAAAGCGATCACACATGCCTCATCGGGGGTGATTTCTTTAAGGTAGTGATACACATAAGAAATGAGAAGGGAAAGGAGCATGTTATCACAAAGATTTAGCCCCCAAATGTGAGATAAACCCAAGGATAATAGACACAAAACACAAATCACAAGGTGACTTCGCTTTCGTTGGGTTCAGTATGCTATATGATAATTCATGTATATCATATGTATGTATGCATAATTGTTCTTCATTCCCCAATCAAGGAAGGTCACCTAGAAGAAGGGAACACGTGTCTTTTGAGTCAACATGAGAGAGACCAAAAGAGATCTCAATGCTTTGCATCATCCTCAAGTAGACAACACTAAGGACAACAAATAGAAGAATGAGAATAACACATAGAAGAAGTAACAAAAGAAATCAAGAGAGGAGGAGAGAGTCTGTTGTGCTAATGAACTAGTCTAGCACGTCATCCACCCCCCAATCTTGCTGATCAATATTTCAGGAAGGCAGGAAACACGCTAGAGGAGGAACATCCAACACAGCAGATGGAGCTATCACAAGATCCAAACAAGGGCTATGTTCATATTCCAAGCCACGTTGTTCTTGTCTAGGAGCTAAGATAAGTGCTTTAGAAAATTCGTTAGATAAATGGTTATCAATATCAACATATTCATATTCACTATCAGAAGCAAGAGAAGTAACATTTTCATCATGAATAACATTTTCATCTATATCATCATCAAGATTTATAAAAATAGGATCTTTAACTTGGACAGGATCAAAACCATCATGCATCTTATGCTTAGGAGAATTTGGCTCAATTTTCGGCTGAGGAGAAAATGGAATAATACTAGCTGAAGGTGTTTTTGGGGATTATAAAGTTTGAGAAGCAGCTACACGAGCTCTAAGACGATGCTTTCATCGGTGTTCACGTGCAGAATGATTTTGTCTAGTCTGAGTATGAAGTTGAGAAGATTGAGGAGGAGGAATGTTCTCATCCTTATCACTTGGGTGTTTAGGTTGTGGTTTCTTAGGTTGGATAATAGGAGGAGAGGAAGGTCTCTTCTCTTTATAAGAGGAAGGAGAAGGAACTACTCCATATAAAGGAGGAATATTTGGTTTAGGAAGGAGACCAAGTCCATCATGATGAGGAGGTATAGGTCTACTTTTAGAATGTTTATTAGACATAGACATAGTCACATCCATAGGAATGGGTTGGGAATCTTCTTGAGGAAAGACATTAGTTTTATCTTTCAAAGGAAGAACTTCCTTCTCAAGAAGGATAGGAATATCAAGTTTGGGTGTTCGAGGTTCACTTAGAGATAGGATCATATCTTTTTTTGACTTTTGATAAGATTTGAAAAGCTGATCACTTCGCGGTGGAAGAGATTGGAATTGTTTAGGCCAAAAATAATCAATAGGAACACTAGAAGTTCTTTCAGCTAGTTTAAAGAGACTATGATTGACAGTAACAACTTCACCATTATGGGGAAATTTCAAACACTTGTGAATAGGAGAAGCAATAGCTTTCATGGAAGATAGCCAAGGATAGCCTAGCTTCACACGAAATTGTTCGGATGATGGAATAATAGAAAAGCTCACATCAAGGGATTTGTTATGGACCTCAATAGGTAATGTAATAGAACCAATTGCAGGAGAATAAAATGCATCAAATAATTTCACAACCACATTTGTTTTGTCATAGATCACTTGATTCAATTGCAAAGTAAAAAGAAATTCTTCAGTAATAACATTAACCATGCAAGAAGGATCAATAAGCACTCCACGACAAGGTGTATTCTTGACTTTTGCAACTATATATAAAGGACCATCAGGTGCCCTGATAGTTTCACTAGAATCAAATGTGATGGAAGGTTCTTCAGGGATTTTTTGCTGCTCTACAAAGTTAATCACATTCAGAGTCATAGACACAAGACCATCAGGTGAGAAAGAGGAATCATTAGTCTCAATCACATTAGAGGTATGAGAAGGTAATGGATCAGTAAAAACCTTAATATTTTGGTTAGGAAGAGCTACAGATGTGTTGCCTTTATCATTCACACCTGAAATAGAGATAGTATTATTATTAGTCAAATCTTGAATTTTACCCTTTAAAGTAAAACATTTTTCAGTATCATGCCCAGGTTGACGATGAAATTGACAAAAAGATTTGTTATCAAAATAGGATGAATTAATCTTATACTATGCAATGATTCATTCAAAGGAGTAAACTCTCTTTCTTTCTTGAAAAACTTAGAAATAGGAGGCACACCTGATGCTGCATTCACATTGTTGTTGGTGATGTTTTCATTGAACTTAATGAACCCTCTGTTTGGTTTAAACTTCCCAAATGGTTGTTGACTACTATCACCCTTATCACTCGGAGCCATAGGATTTGCTTGTTCCATTTGACTCACAGTCAGTTGATAATTGTGAAGAGTTGCACACAACTATTGGAAAGAAGTAAACTCAGAAAACAAAAGTTTTTCTCTAATATCTTTTTGTAAATTAGAAATAAATATTCTTTGAATATCATTGTCAGGTACTGGAAAAGAAATTTGAGCACACAAATGCTTATATCTACCAATGAAATCAGTCACTTTTTCTTTAACACCTTGTTTACAATGCATTAAATCAATCAAAGTAACTTTAGGACTTATATTGTTTTGAAATTGTTGAATAAAAGCATTTGCAAGTTGTTGGAAAGAAGTAATAGAATAGGAAGGCAACGAGAAATACCGTTGTAGAGCCTTATCTCTTAATGTTCTAGTAAACAGTTTTGCAAGCAACCTTTGGTCATGAGCAAAATCGATACATATTGTTTGAAAGGTCTTAACATGTGTTAGAGGATCACCTTTACCATTATAAAGCTCCAATTGCGGGATTTCAACATGCTTAGGGAGGATAGCTCGAACAATGTCAAGAGAAAGTGGGCTCGCAACATCAAATGTGGGCACACTAAACTTAGATTGATTCATAGAGGCAATTTGTTTCTATAAAGAAGAGATAGTTTGTGCAAGATTGTTAATGGTCACTTCAGTCGAAGAGTTCATATTAGACATGTTAGATTGTGGTGGAGGTATTATGTTATTGAAAGAAGGTATTGATTGAGAGTAAGGTGGCGGGACACTATGATAGTTAGTCATAGGAGATGATTGGAAAAAAGGAGCACTACAAGGAGGAATGGAATGGTTGAATGAATTGCCCCCTTGCGTCATGTTCACTTGTGGAGATGTAATAGGGACACTCATTGAAGGAATGAATGAAGAAGTCAGATTGAATGAAGGAAGAGGGTTGATTGAAGAGGAAGGATTGCCCCCATGACTGGTGATCATAGGTGGAATGTTTTGTATTGAAGCAGTCATTATGTTTGATGTAAAAGTAGGTATACTAGCAATAGAAGTTGTCAAAGGGATAGAATGATTGACTTGAGTAGGAGGTTATGTATAACCTAAAGTTTCGGCACAACTCTTCATAGGCATCACATTCAAATCCATGATGTGTGCAATACTACGCAAAATATCAATTCCATTCTTATCACTTTGAACCATACATTTTAGACCCTCAATTAATGAAAGAGCTTGACTATCGGGGTATTCTTGAGACATCCATTGCTGAAAATCATCAAATTGGTTATCCAATTTCAAAAGTTGTTCTACAGAAACCTCATGGAGAGCTTCTTCATCATTAAGAGGATTAGAGGAATTACCCGTGTCCTCATTAAAAAGGCCATTCAAATTAGGTTCCATCTCCTCGGTAATTAAACCTTGGAAAGACTTAATTCTAAGGCTTCGTCTAATGGGAATAGTGTAAGTAGGCCTTATTGTTGTAAAACTCATGCACTAAAGAGAGAGAGAAGATTTTGAATTTTGAAGATAAAGTTGGCAAAATTGAACAATGAGATAATGATTATTGAACTTTGTGAAAGAAGAGGGAAACACAACTTCCAAGAAAGGTAGGCACAATTGAAAAATTAGGGCCAAGGGGGGGTAGCTCTTAATTTTAATTGTTATCTTGAAAATTGAAATCTTGAATTTTGAATTTATTTTCAAATTTAGAGGTAGCGAATTTCAATAAAATCAGCCAATCTCCTAGATTTAAGTTGTTAAATGCAATCATGACAATCTCCAAAAATTTCAAAAAAAAGGTTGGGGACCGTGGCGAACGGAGTGCACACGGTCCTTGCAACTTTTTTTGAAATTTTTAGGGATGAAGGTTATGATGATTTTAAAGCTAATCTGAAAAAATTGAGTGATTTTACGATCTATAGATAGGCCAAATTAAAGTTGCAATCTCAAAATTGAATCCTCCCAAGATTGTTGAAAAATGCAAACTTTGAATTTTGAAAAAGAGAGGAAAACTAAAATTTTGAATTTTATGATTTTAGAGGGAATACTAAAAGCAATGCAAACTTTGAAATTTAAAAGTTGACTCAATTTCATGCAAAATTCAATTTTGAAAGCGGAAATCAAAGTTGTTGCAATTAAACACTTAATTTCAAAAGTCACAAATTGCAAAAATTTGAATAAAGCACTGAAACTTTGAATGAATGCCAACACACTTGTTAGATTTAGGACAGTAAGAAACACAATTTTAACACAAAATTTCAATTTCAACAATTTTTGAATGATTAGAAGCCTTAATCCAAGCAATCACTAGACCAACTTTGACTTTAATTTTGAAAGTGTTAGAATTGATGAAATCAGCCAAGATTCTGGATTCTAGCAGAAAAATACAGTAAGATATAGCTCCCAAAATTTCAAAAAAAATGTCGGGGACAGTGGCGCTTGGGGTGCACACGGTCCTCGCAACTTTTTTCAAAATTTTCAGGGATGAGAGATATTATGATTTTGTTGCAGAATCCAAAGTTACAGCCGATTTGGAGGTGTTTTGATTAGTGAAATCATCGGTCAAAGGTTGAATCAAGAGGGTTTAAAAAATTAGGGTTTTGACACTTAACCACTTAATTTTTAGAATTAAGGCACAAATATGAATTGATAATTTGCAATAGAAGGGTAGATCTGAAACAAGCATTAACAATTAGACATTTCACAAGCTCAATTACTAAAAAGAAAATTTAGGGTTTTTATGCAATTAACCTCTAAAATTTGCAAAAGATCAAACATGGAAATGTAATTAAGGAAGCCAATTCTTTCAGATCTAACCATGAATAATCAGAATTAGGATGTTCGCGTCAGGTTCACCAAAATGTAAAGCGGAAAATCGAACCCTAGGTGTTCCCCCACTCCAAGGAGAGAGAAAGGAGGTCACTAGGATTGACGGTTTTCACTTAGGAGAGACTTTACATTCAAAAGAGGGGTTGAAACTCATAAGATCCAATCCCACACAATGCAAGATTGAGTTCTAAATGAGTTTCAAGGGTTGATACAGCAAGGATACCCTCTTTTGTAAAGAATGTAGATAGAAGGATTGAACTAGAAGTGTATGTGAAAGTAAGAAAGATTCGCTTGTAGACGGAGATAGAGACACGAGATGAAGCTATGGACTTGAAATTAGCTGTAAAATGTTGAGACGATCCTGTCCTACAAGTTTGAGCAAAAGTTGATGGGACGATGGCGCCCGAAGTGCACACGGTCCTCCGAAAAATCCGTGAAATGAAGGGGGATCTGTTCGTCTCTGCACAAGGATTCCAGATCTTCAATTACAGCCACGTACCTACAACCTACACACAAAAAAGAGAGGATGATTGGGGGGTTAGGGATTAGGCATTTGCCTTTAGGTCAAACCCCAGTTTTGGAATTAACCAAGAAATGAGAATGTTGTAAATGTAAATGTTTCTAATGTAATCAAGTACTGATACCTTGTTGTAAGAATGTTTGTATTCTTACATGCGAAGGTGTAATGATGTTGTATGTTGTAGGTTGTAGGTTGTAGGTGATCTCCTCTTCAATGGTTGAACCCTTGTCTTGAATGCAACACCTAGCCTTGAATGGAGACCTAGAATGCTCAATTGCTTGAAGGAATGCTTGAATGTTTGAATGTTTGAATGTTTTCCTATCACTTCCGCCTCTTGCACACATATGTTTTTCCTCCTCTTTTTCTGGGGGGGGAAATGTAGTTTATATACTTGTCAATTAGGGTTAGGAGACTGATTTTTCTGACCTTAGGCCGACCTAGGAGTATTATTTTCCAAATTGCAAACTTGAAGACCCGATGCCCAACAAGAGACCGGGCCCAAAATAGGGCCAGGGGCCAGGGTGCTGGGTGCCATGGTCCCACCTCTCGAGATAGTAAGGTGCAAGGAGGATTAGGCCAAGGTGCAGAAAGATGCAGTTTTTGATGTTGTAAATAGGTTTCGGGGTCTCCATTCAGGTTCAACATTGTGCCACCATCGTGAAGACCCAAATGCAGTTGAAATTACAAGTGTCACAATTTTACGATGCTACACTAGCCATATGAATTCCCCATGTACTCTTCTTAATACATATCTAACTATTTCATCCTCAAAATCCAGAATATCTAGAATATCTATGAACCCTATATCTTTGATGTATTCGTATGCCAGTTTGATCTTACCAGATTCTCCCATGAGTTCATTCATGTACATCCCTTTGATCTCTAAAGGGCTTAAGTTGTCTATATGACAATGGATGTATTCCCTAACATCCTCTACATATACCACTCCCTTCAGAATGCGAAAAATTGGCCTGGGGCATTCCTTAACCTCTACTACAGTTGGATTTGCAATGAAAATAAGAACAAAAGATGATCTCACTTCCATGATTCAAGAAAAATACCTTAAGATCGCTCCCGATGATAACTTTCAACAAATCCTTCCAGACGTCAGTGTGATCACTCAAGAAGAAATCTTATTGCCTCTGAATAGCCTCTGATTGCACTATGTCGCTCTGAATAGCTCCGAAATCGCTCTGAATGCTGGGTAAATAATAATGAAGTGTATTTGACCTTTTATCCATTGAGAGAAAACCCTAATCTATCATTGACATAAATGACTGGCGGTCAAAGATACCGGATCTCACTCTGAACATATCAATGCCAGATAATCCTTTCCAATATCTGGAATGTCTTCTAGAATCTCCTCCAGGGGAATATGCATCTTCTTCCATGAAATTTTTCCTACCCCTAAGGCATCTGCCTTAGTTACTGGATGAGCTCATTATCGGTGCAAGAGTAGCCTCTTCTGTCGGATAGGTAACTAAGACATTCCCATTTGATGATTTCTCTTCAGTCTTCCTCACCCATCTCTGAGTATGCTCTTGTTGAATTTCATTAACCTTCTCTTTTCCTTTTTCATTTGATCCTCCATTGCCAAACAATGGATTTTGGCTTCTGCAGAACTTAGCAATATATCCAACTTCATTGCACGCATAACATGTAATATTGTTCTTCTAAATTGCTTTTCTTAAACCAGTGAAATTACTTGACCTGCATTGATTAGCCATATGTCCAAATTTTCCAAAAGCATATCATTTTACATTCATTCTACATTCTTTTGTCTTATGACCAATTTTATTACATTTAGAACATTTACCAGGAGCAAAATCAAGGTTCTGATTTTCTCTATTTCTACATTGCCTAGCCATGTGACCAAATCTATTACAAACAAAACATCTACCATTGAATTTATAAGCATTGAATTTCCTTACTGGTGCCTTATGGTTTTGATCTTCATTAGTAGTACCAAAACTCTGTCCTTGCTCAAATCCAAGTCCACTAGAATCTCCAATCTGCCTCTGTCTCTTCAGTAACTCATCAAGTTGTGCTGAGCTAATCTTGAATTATTTTTTGTACTCACTTGCACTAGTTAAATCATCTCTTAGTATTATCATTTGTCTCTCAAGCTCTTTCTTATTGTTCTGGGATTGTACCAAATTAGTTCTCAACATATCATTTTCATGAACTAACCTACCACATTCTTCAAATTTGTTCTTTGGGGATACATCAAGATTTCTTCCTTTTTCTTTTTTTCCTCAATCTCTTTAGACATCCTCATAGTAATAGCTTTCATTTCATTCTTCATAACCATGTTATCCTGACTCAATTTCTAACATTGTTCCTTAAGTGCTTTTTTCTCTTCATCATCCTGATTTTGCAAAAGTTCCTTCCTCCTAGCTTGAATAGATGATAGCCTCTCTTTTAGGAAAAGAATTAATTCCTTAGAAGAATTCAACTCATCTTGTAGCTTTAACTTCTTCAATATTTTGACATCATAATCATCAAGTGTCATCTCAAGCTCTTTCTCCAAAGCCATATTCAATTATTTTGGCTTCAGGATCTTCCTCAAGATATTAACTTCCACCAAGGCACAAGGCTCTGATACCAGTTGTTGGAAACCAATAACACTGAGAGGGGGGAGAGGTGAATTAGTGTTTTAATAGAATACTAGATTTTAGCGTTAACAAAACATTCATTCACCAACCAGTATACCGGTATAAATAGAATTGAAAGAAGTAATGCAACCATTAAACCAAACATATAAATTAGAATCATAACACATAAATTTATATGTGGAAAACCTCAATGAGAAAAAACCATAGTGGGATTTGTGGCCCACAATATCAATTCACTGGCCATATGAAGAGATATTACAATATATGATGGGCATGCACTTGTAGGAAGGCTTACAACCTAGAGCACACTTCTCAATCATAATAGGAGCCTCATTGACTACATAACATACCAGACAACAATCCGGAGAATAGTGAATTACTAGGATATCATCTTTTATGCCAGAATACAGTTCCATTTTAAGCTCTGTTTGTTTCAGTTAAAGCCCTAAACCTTTGTACCAGAATAACCCTTACAATGAATTCCTCACATACATAGTCTCTCAGAATGATTTCACATCATATTACATTTCCATGTTTGTTACATTACATTCCTATCATATCAAAATAATCTAATCAATCTGCCCTATATATTGTATATAAATTTATGCCTTATGTCGGCATACAAGGATATATACAATATGAGATTACATGTCGGCCATATAACATAAATGAATAAACATTAAAATAAGTTGCCAATGCTGGA
This sequence comes from Cryptomeria japonica, assembly GCF_030272615.1. Classification (NCBI taxonomy): domain Eukaryota; kingdom Viridiplantae; phylum Streptophyta; class Pinopsida; order Cupressales; family Cupressaceae; genus Cryptomeria; species Cryptomeria japonica. The sequence goes on from NC_081409.1 coordinate 733,769,710, forward strand.
TCCAAGATGTGTCCACCTCCAATACCAATTACCTTTACTATACCATGTCGGTCTGCATTGCTGGTGCTGATGTTGGTGCCAGTGTAGAGTCTATGAATTGCCTACCGGTACACCATATGAAGCTGAAACCCAAAATCATGTTGCCATCATTGACAACATAGTGAAACCAACCAATAGAGTGTTAATTTCCAGCATTGTAAACAAGTTAACGAAAAAGTGACTTATTTTATTGGTAGATATAAGCATTTGTATTCTCAAATTTCTTTTCCTATGCCTGATCAAGATATTCAAAAGATTTTTATTTCTAATTTACAAAAATATATCAAGGGTAAACTTCTCTTAATTGAGTTTACTTCCTTTTTGCAGTTGTGCATGGTACTTCATAATTATCAACTGATTATGAGTCAATTGGAACAATCATCTCCTTCCATGGCTCCAAGTGATAAGGGTGATAGTGCTCAACAACCATTTGTGAAGTTCAAACAAAACAAAGGATTCATCAAATTCAATGACAACATCAACAACAACACTCAAGTAGCAGCCACTATAGGTGTAGCTCCTTTGTCTAATTATTTAAAAGAGAAAAAGATTTTACTCCTTTAAATGAACCTTTTCATAGCATTATGTATCAGTTAATACAAAGGATGTTTTACACATCCCCAAATCAAACCTATCAACCCATCCAAGACAACTTCACCTTACTTTGATGCTAAATCTTTTTGTCAACATCATTGTCAACTTGGTCATGATACTAAGAAGTGTTTTTCATTGAGAAGTAAGATTCAAGAATTGTTTGATAACAATACTATATCTATGGTAGGTGTGAATAATAAAGGATCCAAATTTGTAGTCAAGACCTTCAAATTTTTACTTATCCTTTACCATCCCATTCCACTAATGTGATTGAGATCACTCATCCTGCTTACTCTCCCAATGAAGTTGTCCTTGAATCTAATAATGCGGTTAACCTTGTAGATCAATAAGAACCTCCTAATGATTTATGCATAACATTTGATCCTAGTGAGACCATTAAGGCACCTGATGGCCCATTATACATAAGTGCAAAAATCAAAGGTATACCCGCTAGAGGAGTGCTTACTAATCCTATTTGCATGGTTAATGTGATAACTGGAGAATTTATTTATACTTTGCAATTGCATCCAGTGATATAGATGATACTGATGTGATAGTTAAAGTTTTTTATGGCTTCTCTTCTCCTACTATTGGCTCTATAACACTTCCTATTGATGTTGGCACTAAATGCTTAGATGTTCAATTTTCTGTCATTCCTACATCCGATCAATTTCGTGTGAAGTTGGGACATCCTTGGCTCTCTTCCATGAAAATGATCACTTCGGCTGTTCATAAGTGTTTGAAATTTTCTCATAATGATAAAATCATAACTATTAATCATAGCATATTTCAACCTACAATGAGGCATGGAGATGTTTGTCTTGATTATTTTTGGTCTGAACAATTCAAACCTCTTAAGCCTAGAAGTGATTCTCTCTTTTGATCATATAAAAACTGGAAAAATGAAATGATTTTGTCATTTAGTAAACCTAGAAATCCAACACTTAGTATTCCTCTTGATGATCATATACCCCTTCTTGAAGATAAGATTATTCTTCCTAAAGAGGAACCTATTCCTTCTCCTAAAGAAAAGAGTATCCTTTGTCCTAAGAAAAGAGATATTCCCCTTCCTAAAGAAGAATCTATTCCTTCTCTTGTGGATAAGTCCATTCTTCCTCCCAAAGATTAAAAAACTCTTCCTCTTAAAGATCAAATTATTCCTCCTAAGGCTAGACCTATCCCTCCTCCTCATGATGGACCTAGTATCCTTCCTACACCTCCCATTACTCCTTTATATGGTGTGGTTCCTCCTCCTTCATCTTCTAGAGAGAAGCGTCCGATCTCACCTATTGTCCAACCTAAAATACCTCAACCCATTCATCCTTCCCTAAAAGAAGAGATGAATCCTATATCTGATGAACCTAAAGCTTCTCAACCTTCAACCAAAAATAGACAAAACCATTGTATGAGAGAATGTTGACGGAGATATCGTACTAGAGCTCCTGAAGTTGCTTCCCAAACCATTTCTTCTCCTAAATCACCAACATTTTTCATGATTCCAATTTCTACTAAACAAGATGTTAAACCTAATTCTCCAAGATGAAAAATGCTTAGAACAAATGATGGTTCAAGTTCTATTCCTATTAGAGATCCTATTCTTATTAATCTTGATGAAGAAATAAGTGAAAAATTTATTAATGATGAAAAAGTTGATCTTAATATTTCTAATGATGAATATGTTGATGTTGACAATGATTTATTTGCAAAATTTTCAAATGCATTAATCGTATATCCTAGTAATGAACAAAGTGACTCATCATTAGAGAATGGTCCTTGTTTGGAAATTGTGATAGCTCCATCTATTGTGCTTGTTGTGGCTTCTCTTGCATGTCATCCACCTTATTGAAATAATGATAAACAAGATTGGGGGGACACCATGCTTGATTAGCTTCATTAACACCATAGATTCTCTCTCTCTCTCTCTCTCTCTCTCTTCTCTTTCTTATTTGTGATATTCTTCTATTTTTTGTCCCTAGTGTTGTCTACTTGAGGATGATGCAAAGATTTGAGATCTCTTTTAGTCTCTCCCATGTTTACTCAAAAGACACTTGTGTTCCCTTCTTCCATGGTGGTTTCATTTCTTTGGGATATGGGTACGATTCTATGCATATACATATACATGATATACATGAGTTATCATAAAAAGCATATTGACTCCAAATTTAGGTGAAACCCCCTTGTTCTTTGTATTTTGTGTTTACTATCCTTTGATTTATCCTCTCTTAGGGGCTAAATTATTGCAATAATGTGCTTGTCTCCTTTGGATGTATCCTACCTTAAAGAAATTTCTCCTGATAAGACGTATGCAATCGATTTAACGTGGGGGAATACACTCTGCTCATGGTTCTCTACTTTGATACTTTAAGTTACTTAGTGAATTTTATCTTTGCTTTATAATTTATGACATTCTTTTCATGACTCATAGTAAGAAAACGTTACTAGTTGTAGTCATGGTTCTCTTTCTCTCTCTCTCTCTCATGATCTTCCCTTTTTCCTTATCATTAAACTCGTAAGATCTTAAAGTCCACTAGGGGCTTGGTGAATCTTGGCTCCTTGACGTGGTGAAAGTCTTTCAATCTAAATTCCTTGAACTTTAGTGACAGTATTTGCACAAGCTCATACTCTAGCTAAAGTGGGGGTTAAATGTAACATCCTAAAATTGCACCCCTCGCAATTCTTGACTACATTTGGGTCTTTGCCTTAGTGTTTGTGCCACTTAGCCTAATCGGGGACCTGAATATGCTCATGCACACTAGAAACACCTTGCAATTCAATAATGTACTCAAGGGCCACCTTGATCCTACCCCAAAATAGGGTAGGACCAAGGCGTGGTGCCCTAGGACCCCTTAATTGGGCCCTATCTTAGAAGCTAAATCAATTTTGAAGCAGGATAATCCTCCTATGTCAGCTCAAGTCAAAAAATTAGTCAATTAATCCTATGGTATGTGCATGATCATGAGGAGCCAAAAAGTGGTGACATTCTGAATAAAGTTTTGATTGATAGGTTGATTAAAAAATATCTATAACTTTTTAATGGTATCACATTTTTTGAATTTGAAACATAAGCCACATTCTATGCTTCATATACTATAGGATTAAAAAAAGAAAAATTGAATTATAAAGTTTTGACCAAGTTATGGTGGTCAGACATATGAGTTTTTTATATTTTTAAAAAGCTATAGTTAAAAAATCATAATTAATTATTTATTTAAAAAAAAAATACAAAAAAAGATGTGTCACATTTGGAAATAAGTTTCCTAATTATAACTAAAATTTAATAAAAAAATATTACGATTCTAATGTGATTAGGGTGGTCAGATAGATACTCGATTCTTATCTTTTTCCTAAAATTTTAGTACTACTATATTGAAATTTAAAATTTTAGTCAAATAGGTTTTCTTTTTCAAGAAAAAACTAGTAGCTTAGAAGCAACATTCAATTTTATACAAATTCTATTCTTACATATTTTTGAAATAATGTTGGGAGCTTACTCAAATTTTTATGTCAAGTTTCCTAACTTTGTTTTCAGATTTTCATTGCCACTTAAGGGATTGCTTGGCCCACCATGATCCTACACATAACCCCTATTGGCAAGTATATATTAGGTATTTCACCTCTCATTTGACAGATCATTAAATTACATCAAGTGTTCAAGCATTTAAGAGATCAAGCATTCAAGCATTAAAGAGCAATTGAGCATTTTTCAGTGTTCTTTCAATCTTTGGAGTAGCAATAGAGTTAAGATTTCAAGAATCGAAGAGGAGATCATCATTCTACTTCATTAAATCATAATTCCATGTGGAGGCAAGGAAAAATTTACAAGGAGGTATAAGCATTTCATTTTCAAGCAATCAAACATCCCCTTAAAGAGGAGGATTTCTACTTTCAATCGTTTCATTTACGTTATTTCAAGCACTTGGTTAATTCCAAAATTGGGGTTTGAGTTGAAGGAAAACCCCTATTCCCAACACATTTCCCTTTCACTCCGTTTGCAGGAAATAGGTGCGTAGTTGTACTTCTGGAATTAAGCTTTATTCACAGAAACAAAAAAATCCTTTTTGACATGCGGAAAGTTTGAAGGACAAATTGGAGGGTGCCCTTGTTTGAACACACGGTCCCTACAATTTTTTCCCAATTTCGTAGAGCATCTCTAAATCATCTCAAAATTCTCAAATCTAGGTGCATGACGGAATCTTGAATTTGCAACTCACTTATATTGCATATTTTGTCTTCATTTTCAACACTTTTCCTTAATCCAATTAATCAAATTACAAAAGAGGGCCAATTACATTCCAAATTCAATCAATCTACTTTGTATTCAGTCCTTGTTTCCTTTTGGATTGGATCTAGTAGATTCATCCCTCTCTTTTGAATGTAAATTTTCTCCAAGTGAAAATTGAACCTAGTAAAATCCCACCCTTCCATGGGGAGAGTTGGCTAAGATCCCAATTTTCCAATTTACAATATGAATTTAAAAAATTCCTTGCATTGTAAATCTAAATATGTTTAATATTAATATGTATGATTGATAAAACTAATAAATAAATTTAAATATCATGTATTCTAAACAACATGAGTAGTAGCAAGAGTGAGGAAAGGGGTAGGGTTTTTGGTGGGAACGGTTGTGTAGGGAATGCATTCGATAATGAAGACAACACAGATCCTAATGATGTGAGTGCTCTAGATTGTGCACTTTTGGTTAGGGAGGCATTTTTACATTTCAAAGTCATGAAGTGTGGAGTGGGATATGGCCTTATTTTCCTTACATCCATGTTTACTTATTCGGATATGTTGTGTGCTATATCTATGAAAGAGTATGACAAGGCAAGCATGGGTGACCCTATTTCCTCTTCTGGTTGTGCTAATGGTGATCTCTTGAGTTTCACACCTCTTTTTTTACAAGAGTGAGGGTCTCTATTACTAGGGTTGTAGAGGATCGTGGGGTTAGTGTTGTTGTTCCTTTTTCTATCAGTGTAGGAGGCGGTGCTTCTATGGCTACTTCTTTTTTGGTGGTTTCATTTTCTATTTATCCTATGTCTATAGTAGATATTTTCTTTAACATCCCTTGCTTTGGTGATGTTGTTTGTGCTCTACTACATCATGTTTAAGGATTTTGGGGTTTTAGGGTTTTGAAGGAGGGTGTTGTTCTTGTTTTGACTTTATTTAGGAGAGTGCATTCTCCTCTTGGTGGTTGTTGAAAATGTGCAGGATCTGTCCACTTAGGTGTCTTTGTGGAGTTTTTTGATATTTAAACCTAAGGATGTGAGTAAATAAGGTATGGATGGTGGGCTACGATTTTCTTGGACTGAGGTTTTGAGCGGTGGTAACTTGTTATTTTTCCCTACCATGTTGTGCTAGATAATGGTTACCTTGGAGATTGTTTTTGCCAGATTTTTGGGTGCCCTATTGTTTTTGTTGATAGGGGTATGTTTGTTTCATCTTCTTGCATACCTATTTTGGCTTTGGTTGTTTTCTTTTTCTTAAATTTGAATGACTTGACCTTAAGTTTTTTATGCTTCTGATTAGATTGTGTTCTTTTTTTTATCATCAATATTTTTTAATCATTAACATTTTTTTATGCTTCTTCTCGATGATGAATATTGGAGTGTGATTCAAAATGTTGATGATAAAAAATGCACACAATCTAATCCAAAAACATCAAGAAACTTATAGCATGGATTGTGGAAATCTGATGGCTGCCTTGACCTTGTCTAGGTCAGATTTAGATTTGTGTTTTTGGTTAAGAATCTCTTATGTTTAGGAGGATAAGTTCTATTTTTTAAGAGATAAGAGGGCTCTTTTTATTTGCCTAGATTTTACTAATAAGGCTTGCTATGTTTCCTCCTTGGTTTTTCTTCTCATGTCTCCTTTAGAGGTGGATGCGTTATTTTTGGGAAAGATCGAGAATTTGTCTTAATGCCTGCTTATTTTTGTTGAATAACTGGAAGACTAAGAGGAGAGGGGTGAACCAATACTCCCTTGAACTTATTTAAACTTCTAATTAAGCAATCACCTAACATAAATCAACTGTGATAAACAGAATAGAGACGTAACCCATAACACTAGATTTGGTATGTGGAAAATCCAAAATGTGAAAAAGCCATGGGGAGATGCTTCTCTGAGGAATACTATAATACGCAAGTGGTTACACACTACAGAGGTGGCTCACTGTGGGTTTGGACTCAGTATCCAATATACAAGAGAGGGCTTATAGTTAGATTATGATGTATGAACTATTGTAGTTGCATTTGACATATGCATACATTACAGTTCACTTGAGTACATAAAATCTCTCATAAATTTTCTATACCCAATTTGCATGTAGTACACAACCACAATCTTTTCACATTTAGTACACAAAATAGTTGTTTCTCAACAACCATACCTCTAACACATAATATTCTCAGCAATATATATCCACATCATACTAACTGACAAGTTGGCTCAACCAAAAGTGGTGGGACCAGACTTATCCACATGCTACAACAACCGAAGTGTCATCATGTGATGTTGGTTTTCATCGAGAGCAATAAACAATGAGTAGATAGGTAGACCACGTTTTCTGACATATCAAGATAGGACTAGATCTAATGCATCTTGAGACATGTGCTATCATCATATCCCGATAAGAATGGACCCAAAAATAACTTCTGGTAATGGTGGATACCAGACCTCACAGCTAAGCATACATAATAAAACAATATATATGAATCAAAATTTCTGGACCAAATCACATACATACATGTTGGATAACGTACGATATTCCAAACATCAATGAAAAGAATGACAAATAGGCCAACAATATCCCCTTTTGTCATTGATTGCAAAATAAGTTATATAGAGTAAATTTGCTAAAATAATAATGGAAGTACCAACTATCTTTTTGCATAAAATAAAAGAGGATAATTAACTACTACTCCCTCTTTGAAAATAATGACAAAGAGTAAGTAGTGTAAAAATAAAAATGGAAACTACCCCTAATGAGAACAATCACTATCTTCTGGAGGACTACTTGAGATTATGAGAGTGAGCAGTCCAAGTGTCCTTGTGCATGTCCCAGTGAGAGATAGCTTATGTTAGAAACTCTATATTCTCCAATAGGGATACATGTAACTACTTTACCTGAGGAATGGAACCAAGATCAGAGTATGATAATTAGGAGGCACAAGAGAGGGATTTGTTCATAAATGAAATACTTTCATTGCTCAAATTTATTAGCTTTCCTAAGGGAATAGTTATATTATCTCTTTGCTGCTACAACTCATAATACCTATCATGAAGTTCCTCAATCTTTGACCTTTCGGAGCCAAATAAATCCTTAGATAGCTTGAAATTTTTCTGAGCTTGTCGGATCTTATCCTCAATTATATTTATCTCATCTTTGATACTTTGAGAGGCATCTGACAACTAAAGATTGAAAGAAAATAATATATCACTATTTTCTAAATAAGATTGGCCTTTAGAGATAAGCTAATAGAGGTGAAGATGTGCTAATTCACTTTTAGTCTCAAATTCGTGTAAAAGTTTTTCTCTATCATCATCTTTATCCTTTTCATTTTTCTCTTCTATTTTCTCAGAATGGCTACCTAAAGAACTGATAAACATTTTGCATTTTTCTATGCAGGAAGTGTTTAGATCCAATTGACATTCAAGAACAGTAGCTTGTAGTGCTACCAGAAGATCTTCAATAATCTTATCATTCTTCTAGATATCTTGCCTAGCAGAGGAAATGAATACTTCTCCAATATCAAGTTTTTGCATCAAATCAACTGATTGCATAGAAGATGTAATTGGTGGGAGAATTAAAGGAGCAGAGAATTATTTCTTCCAGATATCTTTAGATGAACCAAGATTGGTATGAATTATCGATAGCTACTTGTTGGACTCTTTTACTAGGTTATTTGCCTTCACTTCTAATAGGGCATTTCATTCAATTTGACTATAATCCTTTCATCCTTACTAGGTACCTAATTATCATAACAACCTTCAATCTATTTGACCTTGTTGAAGTGAAAGTTGACCAGAGGCACTTTAGAGGTTTCGGGAACATCCATAGTGTTTCTCATAACATTATCCATAGTATTCTCCATGGTAGACACATTATTCATTGGATCATTAACAGAACTGTTAGAGGGATTATCTTTGTCTTCATGGATGGTAACATGCACATCATCAGATATGTTGGTAGTGATGCTGAAATCATAAAGGAAAGGAGATAGGTTCTTTGCAATCATCATAACAATACCCATGATTTTTTATAAAGATATTCTTTGGCATTAGGCACACCAAGCATGATACCATCTAGAATATATTTCTTGGTTCTTAACTAAATTTTGCATTCTTCAATCAAGGTGGTCTTATTTTCTTGAGAGAATACTGAATCAACAACCTCAAATACATGATCTTTAATAACTTCTTCCTCCTCTCTATAAATTTGTCTAACTCTCATCAAATCATCATATAATTCATTTGGAACAATGTTCCTAAACTGTTCAATTGCAACTTCATATTTTATACAATACATTATAAAGACTTTAATTATACTATTTTGATCTTCAACATTAGCCTCATTGAACAAATTACCAACCTCGCCTGGACTTGTTCCTTGAGAAAGAGATTCACACAAACTTTCTGAATCGAGTGGCTTTTTGACCTTCTTCTTTTTGGATTTATGAACATATATCCAGTACTTCTCTACTTCTTCCTCTTCCTCAAATTCTAAGACAATGGTTTTCCTTTTGATTTCAATATTCTTCTTTGGAGAGATTGATGAGGGAATCTCTTCTTGAGAAACCTTAGCTATTTCGGAAGCACCAAGCCCTCCGAATCACCTAACTTTAGAGATTTTTTCTTTAGTCATATTTTATTTATCTAGAGATTCTTGAATAACCTTTTTCACTATCTTTTCTCAATCCTTCTTGGTGAGATCCATTTGGACCTACAAAAATTTCTCATCTATAGTCCCAAATCATTCTTGAGACTCATCGTCCAGACTTGCTAGAAGAAATTTGGCTATGCCTTCAAGTATGTCAGAGGATATTTCATACCCAATTGGAGGATCCTAGACTTTTTTGAGCACCATGACTTCCACGTAGCATTTATCAGTTGTAATCACAAATGTAATGTCCTTTTGGTACTTGACAACAATTTCCTTTTGAATTCCATCTCTATTCTGCATATTCATCTAAAAGACAACAAAGAAAGATGTAAACTCTTCTTCTCATGTAAACTCTTCTTCTCTTGTTTTTCCATGGATGAACCCTTGAAGCTTATCCATGATCTGATGGGAAACCAGAGTTTTTGATGACCATAAAACCCTACCATGACTAGGTAAAGCTTGCATGAAATAGAACATGATACATAGGGATAGGGTTTTGAACTTGAATGAGTGTTTCTTCTCTTTGCATTGAACAAAATTCTCTAAGAACTATTGATGCAGGATTTCATAGAGGTTGAAATCCTTATTTAGTTCTGCCATCTCATATGCCATGTGTACTGCAGTGGATAAAATAGAATTTTTTGTTTGTGAAATAGATTTTATTTTCGATCATCATAGACAAGTACTTAACTACCAGATTTTTGACATTATCAATTGCTAAGGAATGTTTATCAAATGTAGCACCAGTCAAATCCATAGCAATCTTATTCTTAGTAGATTTTGGTCTAGGAATCCCACCAGAGTCACATAGACCTGTGATGGCCTTCATTACATCTTTGGTTATCATGTGAGTTTGGCCTAACTAGAGAAACCCATCATGAAACTTTGTCATCACTAGCTTGACCCACTTATCATCATAATAGAAGTTGGGAAAATTATTTCATGTATTAAAAATTTTCTAAACTAGGTTAGTAAATACTGGTTTTACCTAGTTGCTCTCATCAACCAACTTTGCAGTCCAAAGATCTCACATCTTTCCATGATGACCAAATTCTTCTAGCTTGACATGGATGTAAGGCCTAACATCTTCTACTAGAACAACCTGAATCAATATTTTTTAAAATGCTCCAAAAGGATCAGTCTCTATTGTCTTGTACAGTGTCTTCATGATTACGAGTCAGAGCTTGGAAGCAACATCAACAACTGTGGGAGCATCCATGATTACTGATACTACAAATTTCTAACCCTGATCAAATCTTGCCGGAGAAACCCTAGATTCATTGGTCGCCTTAATCCCCTTCACAACTCTTAAATTCTTCTTTAATTTGAGGTAGAGAATAATTAAGCGGGGTGCTATCCTTATATTCTTTCATCTTAAACTTCACATTATATGCAAATGAGATGTCTTCCATATTCTTGATTCTTGCAACAATCTACTAGATGTTATGATGAGTTATGTCATTGACTACTAGATCTCTTTGAACTTTCTCTTGTTGATAATATGACCTCATACAACTTTGGTTGGGGATAAGAATATTCTTTTCCAATCACTCCCCCTTGGCCAAAGCCACAAAATTTCTGATTTCTAGATGAAGTGCCTACACTGGAACTAGATGCTGACATATTTGCGGTTTCCTTCTTTATCCAAATTCTCTTCATTTCAGCTTTGACATCTTCAACATTAACTTTCTTAAATGGTTTGGACTGATTTTGAACCTTATTGCTTGTGCACCGACTTTCCATATGTATGGGTTTATTTCAGTTGTAACACTTAATGTTTCCCATATTTTGTCTTGACCTACACTAGTTAGCTTTATGTCAAAAAATATTGCATGCATAACATCTTCCTCTAAAGTATTTATGTCTATTATGATTTACAACTGGATTCCTACATTGACTAGCTTTGTGACCATATTTATTGCACGTGTAACACCTACCCAAAAATGTATTAAATGTTTGATTTAGACTACATATGCATTGGATCGCCCTATGTCCTACTCTGTTACATTTGTAGCAAGAACCATTAAAAGAGGTGTTTTTTATACTTACCTACTGCTTGATCAGAGACTTACCTTTTTCTTCCTTAGAGATAGCTACCTTTACTGGAAATGAATCTTCTTTAGGTTGTGAACATCCATCAAATTCAACCTTTGCTTCCTTCTTAGTTTCTGGGGCTTCCTTTGTATTGCTGGATTCAATATTGATCTATTGGTTCTTTGTTTTCATGAGATCTACTTTGGGAAATTTTACTTCTTTCTTTAGCCTCTCACATTCTTATATTTTGCATTTCACCATTTTGCTAAGGTATTCTTTAGTTTTCTCATTATCTTCATCTTTGATCCTATGATCTGCAATAGTGATGTTTGCTTGCTTGAGCTCCTCGACTTCCTTATGTCTTATATTGAATTTACAAATTTGTTCTCTTACTTTGTAATGCACTCATTGGCTAGTTCGACATTCTCCTTCAAATATTTGTTTTCAAATTCAGTTGTCTCAAGTTCTTCAAGAGCGTTTCTCAAATCATCATTCAAATCCATAAGTTCAACTTGTTGGATTTCCTTTAAGTGGTTAGACTCTTCTAAAGGACTTGGCTCTAATACCAATTGTTGAATAACAAGAATACTGAGAGGGGAGGGGTGAATCGGTATTACCTTGAACATATTTAAACTTCTAATTAATCAAGCACATAACATAATTTAAATGCAATAAATGGAATAGAGACATAACACATAACACTAGATTTTGTTTGTGGAAAACCCAATATGAAGAAAACCATAGAGAGATAATTCTCTCAGGAATAATGTAATATGTAACCAGTTACACAGTATAGAGGGTAGCTCACTACCAGTTTGGCTCATTGCCAGTTTGGCTCACTGCCGATTTGGCTCACTATCGATTTGGCTCATTGCCAGTTTGGACTCACTGTCCAATATACAAGAGAGGGCTTACAACTAGATTACAATGTTTTGAACATAATACACAACCACAATCTTTTCGCATATAGTACAAAAAATAGTTGGTTTTCAACAACCATACCTCTAACACATAATATTCTCGTAAATATATATCTGCATCATAAGTATGAATGACAAGTCGGCTCAAGCGGAAGGGGTGAGATTAGACTTATTCCCATGCTACAACAACCGAAGTGTCGTCATGTGGTGTCGGCTTCCATTGAGAGAAATAAGCAAAAAGTACATAGGTAGACCATACTTTTGGACAGATCCAGATAGGACTAGATCTAACACATCATTAGACATGTGGTATCATCGTATCCGAATAAGACCAAACCCCAAAACAACTTCTAGTAACGTTGAATACCGGACTTCATAGATAAGCATTCATAATAAAACAATATATATGAAAAAAAATTTCTGAACTGAATCACATACATACATGCTAGATAATATATGATATTCATGACATCAATGACAACAATGACAAGTAGGCCAACACTGTTTTCCCTTTTTTGTTTTGTTGAGGTGGATTCTTCTCTTATTGAGGTGAAAAATGTTAGGGAAGGAGAGGAAGAATTTGCATGTCTTTGTTAATTATTTACAAATTGGGCCTTTAATTGGCCTCTCTCTTGTCTAACCTTCTCTCTCCAATACAGGTCTTTCCTTGCACACCACCTTACTTCTCATGGGTCAATTCTTCATCACACTCGTCTTCTCATGGGACAATTCTTCATCACACTCATCTGTCCACTTATGCAGGTATGTTCTTAGATGCCTCACACACCTCTAAATCCTCAACTCTTATGCAACCTTCTCTACACATAAAGGGTTGATGTCTCTCTATCGGTCACTCCTCTGTCAAGCACACGATCCTATACTCTCCTTTGGGCCAATTCTTACCCTTTTGCAGACCCACCTCAATTTGGTCCTCTCTGTTCTTTTTATATCGCATTTCAATGTTGTTTGCTTTGATTCACAGCCTTGGTCAATGCCTCTTTGTCTACCTTGACACCTGCAACCCTTCAGTTATCCATAAAACATGTGATTTTATGCCTTTTAATCTCCATGTGTCTAATCAAAATCTGTGACAATTCTTTTTCAAACGCTTCATGTTGTCCAAGATGTCCAACCTTATTACATTCATCACATAGGGGAAAGTGAAAGGTTTCCATTCAATTTGCTTGAAATTTCCTAATACCATTACAACACATCGATTTGATGCTCATTTGATGGTATTTTATTGGAGCACATAAGAAGGATAACAGGATGTGGCAAAGGTTGTAGAATTAGGCTTTACACTGCCAATTTTAGTTGCTTAAAAGTTTCTAAATCCTCTTTTTGGCAAATCCATTTTGCACATATCCTGTAATCATTGCAGTCTATGATATCTTGTCCTAACAATCTACGCAACCAGTCTATGCTTCAACATTTGCAAACATGTGTACCAGTGTAGCTGCGATTACAACATCTAACAAATTTCCTTTGTGCTTCCATGGATGTTTGAATAAGATGCAAGGACTTCTCAATAAATTCATTTGTTGCATATGCGATCATGGCAATCCATGAGATATCAACTCATTGAGGCATTTTGTCAAACAGTTCGAGTGTCTTTCTATGCTTCCTTATTTCACACACATGTCTACCAGGGCAATCAAGCTATAAAAAATTATTTATGATTCAACGGAAATTTAAAACCACATGTAACTTGTTTATCATAGCTACCGAACAAAAACAAGAGCTGACAACATGGAGAGAATAAATTCTACAAAACCAATCAGCAAGATACCAAACAAAGGCTAACCAAAACATGAGGAAACACACAATTAAGGGTGTAAATGGCCAATAACCCTCAAGAGAATCACCTCTACTATCTTAGCAGAGACCCTTAAAATCCATCACTGTTTCATCACTCTTATCTGGCAGCTCTAAAATTAGATTGAAGACATTAAAAAGGGGATTGGAATAAATGTAAGAATCTTATGAGGTCCCCTGCAACTGTAAGTCTCCAAATGAACCATGCTCTATTTTCAATTTATGTTAGTTGATTTTGGGTACTTTGTGTAATGATCATCAGAATTATCAAGCATCAACTATTTTATGAAAGCTCATCTTTTATGCACTCATTTTCTGTCAATAGAATTCTCAAGCATCAACTATTTTATCAAAGCTCATCTTTTATGCTCCGATCTACTATTAGTTTAGAGAAAGTATTTATACATTGGCTCACTTTATACCATGATTGTTTGGACTATCCATGAACAACTAGATAATTTTAGGGAATATAAATGTTGTCTTTTACTTCTGAGATCACATTTGCTTATCTGGTATTGTGATAATTAGTCCATACAGGGGTCTATAAAATTGCTTGAAAATACATTTAAGTGAACCTCTTTTAACATGATATATGGATTTGTCATGTTTCCTCATGGATTTTTAAGTATGCTCTATTATGAATATTCTTGATATATGGGTTTGAAATTTTTATTAGTCACAAAGTTATGCTTATGGTTACCATTTGCATACTTTTTCTAAGTTCAAGATTACAGCTATGTTAGAATGTGGACCATGTTTTGATTCTATTGCTTATTGGATCAAAGCACAACTATATAGTGGTCTCCCTTTCTGCCACAATATGTAAATCTTTATTCTATTTTAATATTTTTTCCTTCTCCCCTCTCACATGATTTGGTACTGTTAACCTTGTTTCATCCATTGTGAGTTTAATTTGATTTGCAAACAATTAGAGAGCTATGTGAGAGTAACCCACAAGTTGCATATGTGTATGTTGAGCTCAAGGGATTCGTAAAAGGGGATATAAAATAATTTATTATTTATTATATATAAATACTTGCCATAGTCTGCTAAATGTTTGGTCCCCACAAATTATCTGTGGTTATCATTGGGCATGGCCCGTTGAAGCCTACCCTATACTTTTATATTTATATATGTTCCAGGAGGGCAATAACAAAGCCCCCACCTTAAAATCTGGGTTGATAATTGTAGCACTCTAACAACCCAAATATTTGTGATCATATACATCTTGCCAATAAAGATCTAGAGAAAATTGACCCACCTAAACATGCTTATAATAAAGGTAATACAACTCATAATAGAACCGATTAACATACCTTTCCAATCATATATATATTTATTATCAAACTTAAAATTGTGTAAAAACACATTTGATGGTTTGAGGAAGTTAGATTACAAAATGGAACATCCCATACTTTAAGACATCAGTGTAAGAGCAAGACAAAGGGTAAATTAGCATACTCAATCCATATTAGAACTCTTAAGAGCTTATTGTTAAAAAAAAAAAAGTTTTAGGTATAAGAATAAAAAATAATAAAGAAGTTTGAACATTTCAAGATTTCTGTATTATTAATTTTTATAAAATAAAACAGAAAAAAATCCTTAATGAATTTTTGAATGGTGTCAAGATGAACCCACTAGAGATTTAGAAAATATTGATCCACCTATTACGCATGTTTTTAAAGATAATACATCTCGCAAAATAACCAATCAAAATGTACATTTCCAATCATTTACCTATACTATTAAACTTAAGAATGTGTAAAAACAAATTTGATGATATTGTGCACATATGTTATAAAACATATCCGAAACAATCATGTATGATTTCTTCAGAAGTGATGCCATCCTTAAGCATGTTCAAACCAATAGCCTTTATATCAACAAACAAAAGTAGTCAAACTCAATTATTGCACTGAATGCTAGTGGGCTAGTTGCAACCATCATCATGGGAATAAAATATTTCCAAATCTCGAGACAATTCTTTCGAAATATTTAAGCAGTGTAGGATAGGAAGGAACTCTGTGAAAATTGTCTATAAATTCAGCAATTTGGCAAGCTTTTAGTGAAAACCAGACAATTAATCAATGTGATTGAGAGCACAAGGAAGGATATGCAAGAATGGTAGGAAACAAATGTGTGAATGGGCTTAATCGAGGGGTTTGGCAACCTCATGTGGACCTGATTTTGAAACAATATATTGAAGGCAATGGTGTGGGATGTTGGAGTACTCTTCCTACAAGAGTGGGTAGGAGTAGGTAGGCTTTCTTCACAATTTTGCTTTTCTCTTCATAGATTGTATTTTACAGATGTTTTTGTAATGTTTTATTTGTGCTCTTATATATAAAGACTTGTTTCATTAGTTGAAAATAAATATATTTTTGTTTGAATAATTTTGGATTATATTGTATGAGTATATTTATTCATATTTTGGATCACATTTCATGATTCATATTAGATAAGTAAGAGAAGTGTGATCATGGAATGCCATCTAAAAAGTTGATGAAGCAGATTCCATGATCCATCTTCAGGATTAATAAGTAAAAGGAGTGTGATCTGAAAAGAGATGAACCGCATTCCATGGTTCATCATTAGAATGAGTAGGTAAGAGGAGTGTTATTATGAAGCATGATCTGAAAAGCTGATGAATCATACTCCATATTTAATCATCATGATGAACAAGGAAGAGGATTGTGATAATGTAGTGTGATCTTAAATGTTGATGAAGAAAAATGCTTACATAGACTAATGGAGAAATATTCGTACTAACATTATGAACAATGAAAATTTCAGTTTTTAGATAAATATATTTGTTTGTCTAGTTTTCTCACCTTTTACATGGTTCAGTCTTTTTCTGTATTTTTATTCTGTAAAAGTTTTGTAAGAGATGTTTTTTTCCTTCAAATTGAATTTGAACCTGAAAATTGATTTGAAAACTAAAAATATTATTTATCATATTTTAAATTGAAACACAGATCTAGTTTAAGTTTTAAATTTTTAAAATGTTTAAAGATATAAAATTTCAAAAGTCTAGAATATTAATTTAGAGTTTGTAGATTTTGATTGTATAAGTATTTTTCATCAATATTTTGAATCATACCCCATAATCTATCATCAAAATTTGAAAATGTTGATATACGAATATTTTAATAAACATAATTATAAACTGCTCATTAAATTTACAAAATTTTAATTCAACTTATCCATCGACTACAAATTCTATGGTATTCATGTTTTTATTTCTTCCATAAAATAGTCAATCCTCTATCACCATAATTGTGACACTAAGTTACCAGTGAAGTATATATCTTTACACTAACTGCAAAAGTGAGTGATACTTAAACCCAATATCAACTTTTATATTTCATTCTTTCACATAGTCTATAATACCACCATGTATCAGATTTCAACCCTAATATAAACATTTATCTAACGTGCAGGTTTGAATTGGTGTGGAAAGAGTTGTAGGTTGTGATGACTGAACTACCTCTGCCCAAGTATGAAGCAAACCGATATTTCTCTTCATAAGCTTCTCAAGAATAGGTAAGAATTGCTTAAAGCGCTTTCCAATCCAAAAAGTGATTTGTAGAGCATTTACAAATCTTATTGTCATCAATTATGTTGAACAAGTTATAAGACAAACACCTTGAGAAAATGTGAGTGCACATAATCATATAAATGTGTACTATAAATTAGTTAGGAAGAAATTAAAAAAAATAATATGATAACATTCAATGAGATGTTTAAAACGAGAAAATTCTTATTAAGATTAATGTAATTTTTTAAAAATTTATTTTCACAATCTAGTATAAGATTGGTGCAGGTGGTTCTTGATTGCCGTCAGTTTACATCAAAAATATGTAAAATTCTCTTCTAAATATAAGATAAGATGAAGTAAGATAGAATAAAATAATATGATAATATTTAACAAGATAGGAAAAATGCTCTTTTTAAGATAAGATAAGAAGTGATTTTCTTTATATTGTTTCCATAATCCAACACAAGATTGGTGTAGGTGATCTTTGATTGTCGCTTGTGTACCACAAAATTATATAAACTAATAGATGCAAAGAAATAAAAAAGATAAAACAAAATAACATGATAACATTCAACAAGATAATTTTTTTTTTTTTTTTAAGATAAGATAAGAAGTGATTCGCTTTATGTTGTTTTCACAATCCAACACAAGATTGGTAGAGGTGATCGTTGATTGTTGCTAATGCACCACAAAATCATATAAATTAACAGTATAAAATTATAAATTAGTGGTCTTCCTTTCTGCCACAATATTTAAATCTTTATTCTATTTTAATATATTTGTCTTCTCCCCCGTTGCATGATTTGGTACTGTTAACCTTTTTTCATTCCTTGTGAGTTTAAGTTGATTTGAAAATAATTAAAGAGCTATGTAAGAATAATCCACAAGTTTCATATGTGTATGTTGAGCTCGGGGGATTTATAAGAGGGGATATAAACTGATTTATTATTTGTTGCATATAAATACTTGTAATATTTTGCTAAATGTTTGGTCTCCATAAATTAGTGGTTTGTACTTTGAACAAACCTTCAATGGTTTTACCCTGGACTGATATGATAATTGCACTTTGAAGAACTACCCATGATGCTACTCTTGACTTGATCTTTAATCATTTTTACCAATTATCACTATCATTTTCACTTAATTCATTCAAATTTTTTGGCTTGCTTTTTTCATGCATGTATTGACCTCATTGTGTTCTTTAGTTGGATTTGATTGTTCTAAGGTTAGATATAGGTACTTATGTTAGTGATATTTTTTTTATTAACTCCAAGCTCTCTTTCCATAACTAATTTTTGCTTTGCTTCTCCAAGAACCTTTAGTACTCTATCACAACTCTTCATACTTTGTGTTGTTCACTCATCTATTGCAAACTTTGTCAAATGACTATCTTACCATAAAGATTGGTTTTTCTTTACTACTCATTATCTCTTTGAGAGACCTTGTTTGACTCTTTAAATGTAGTGTCCCTTTTGTTTGCTTATGACAGTGCTTAGGGATTTCTTGGAGGGGTTTTGGATTATCTTATAGGTGTTGGATGGATTCATCTCAATCAATACTATGTATATAATGAAATAAAGTCTCATGTTCATACAAAAATAGTAACGGGTCTACTATATCAACCAACAATGTTGTCTCTAAGCTCAATCTTCATGAGTGGTATGGGGCTACTATCTTTGTTCCTAATTTTCAGTCTTT
Organism: Cryptomeria japonica; assembly: GCF_030272615.1. Classification (NCBI taxonomy): domain Eukaryota; kingdom Viridiplantae; phylum Streptophyta; class Pinopsida; order Cupressales; family Cupressaceae; genus Cryptomeria; species Cryptomeria japonica. The sequence continues at coordinate 733,789,226 of NC_081409.1, forward strand.
GTTATTGTATTATGAGATAGTGGTAAGGGTTTAGATTAGATTTTATTTTCTATACTTGATAGCTTTAAACCCTTTTATATTTGTTGCTTTATCATCCATTGTCCTCTTGTAGTTGTGACAAATCCGTTGTTGATTACTTTTATTTGGTAACTCTCTTTTTTTGAGCCCTAAAATTCCCTTGTGAATGAAACCTTGAATATTGAAAGGATTATCTTGTGATTGTTTTACTTAGTAAAAGATATCAATGTTGCATTTTGGTCTTATGATTGTCAAACATACATGGCCTATCATAGTCATTAAGTCTTTTGTGTATGTCCCTTTTAGAATGAATTCTTGTCTTCTTGTGGAAGTCATATATGAATATTATCATTCATTGGCTTATTTTATTTTACATTCTAATCTTGCTAGAGGTATTATCTTTTGCTCTATACAAGTACATCTCTTTTTCCTTAGTTGTTCTCAAGGAAGTCCTCTACATAAGTTGCTTTATACATCCTCATACTTATTAAACAAGTTCAATGACAAGATCTATTTTGATCACATATGCAGTCCACACTACTGTGTTCTTGGGACTGTATGCTCAATAATTCACTCATCGCTATGATACTTGGATTTTTCATTATGATATCTATTAAAGAATTTCTATTGTATCTCATGAATACCTTTCCTCAATTTACCTTCTTCGTATAAATGATAGTCATTTTTCTTTGATGCCATTATTGAACCTTGTATTGGTTGTCCTTTTGAGTCTATTTGCTAATGAGTCATTAGCATTAGGCTTGGGACTATGATTAACAAACTCTCTTTATCTCTTAATGAATGTCCCTAGCAATGAATTATTCTATGATCAATTCATTTCCTTGATTTTCACAACCGTATCTCAACTTTATCATTGTTGATTCTTCCATCACACCTTATGAATTATTATACCTTATAAATCTGGTTATCTTTGTTAATGTAGATTCACCAATTTCAAAAGGAAGCTTTAGAGGGGGACCTAAAATATGTCTTACTACATGGTTCCCAAGGCCTTTGACAACATATGATATATCGAGGGGAGAAATTAATCATTGGTCATGAATCTAAGGTAAGTTATTTATAATATTTTATGACTGATGCAATAATTTATTTGGAGGTATTATTTATACATAGTAAAAAACATGACAGTGCATTCATATCAATCACTTACATGGACCTATTTTGTACATTAAAATAACACAATACACTATGCTTGTGAATTAAAATTAAATATTTAGATCAATTTTCAAAGCAAAACTCTTTAACAGAGATATGACATTGCGTATATTCCAAAATATGAAAGCAACGTATCACTCAAAGCTCCTTTCAAAGCAAACGTTCCAATATGAAAAACACTTTGCATACTTCTTCAGATAAATATTTAATTTAATAATGCAAAAACATCAAAGCACACGCTCCTAACAACATTTTACACCAAAATTTGGAATTCCTTTGAAACAACAAACAAAACTAAACCTTCTTACTGACAGTCACCTAACTAAATAGAGGAAATAAATTTTATGACAATGGAATAGATTAAATGATCTCAAGCCTTACCCATATGTAGAAAATATACAACTTTGTCAAAGACAAGCAAGTAGAAGTAATATTTATGTCATGCCCAGTCACAAAGGTACAGATGGTAACAGGATGATAACATTATATTCATATTTTTTTCACAGCATAAGCCACATTATATTGACATTATATTAACGCAGTAGCAGAGTTTGTGATAGTCAGACATTATCATAGTTTGTAGAGCCATTGCCAACCAAAAAAGTAATAAGATTCACAAGCTTTAATGGCCGAAGTATTTTTCAAGTTTGCAATAATCATTAACATGGAGAGTGTAAAAACCCAATTACATCAAAATTCCTATTGCTTGACAATATCAATAATGGTGTTGTTCACAGCTAATGTGAAAGTGCCACAGACATGGAGCCTACACAACATAAAGACCATTGGCGAGATGTCTTGTTGGTATTGTTTGTATGTTATATCTGTGATATCTGGGTAAGTTTGTGGAAGTATGTCTCCTTGCAAGGAGCAGTCGATGTTGCCTTCTTGTGTATTCAATGTGCAAAGTATGCTATGGTGGCAAGAGGTTTGTGTGTCGGCATTGCAATACGTGCAATGGACAAAGTCCATGTCAATTGCAACATCAAATGGTAGGGAGTGGTGGCACGTTGAGCAAGATATTTCATAGGGTGGAAAATAGGCATTCTTTGCTTTGAGGACACCGACAACTTGCAATTGCACTGTGTATAGTAAGCAAAGAATTGTAAATACTATGTAGTAGAAAGCTTAGGGCAGAGTTGTAAAGGTACGTGTGATCACCTGGATATTACATTTGGTAAGTGTCTCCAAATGTGCTTTTCTACATTGGTCATTAAGCTCTTGAATGAAAGTAGACTGCGATGGGTGGAATGACCGGGTTCCTTCGGGACCATTACGCACAATATTTTTGAATAGTATAAATGCATATCTACTGTTAAGAAGAGTTGTTGCAAAGTTACGCATAATTCCGTGTAGGTGGTGGAGATGAGAACCTGCAAAATAAAAATGTTAGTGGGAAGGGCAGAAGAGGACATGAGAGGAGGAACAAAAAAAGAAGGTGCACTTCAAAGTGTTCAAGATGTACAGTGGCCATATCTTCCTACAGATCACCATCCTTTATATGTACTTTGAGGTATGTTATGGTCAAATGGTAATTGGTTCCAATTGCTCTGAATGAACCAACAAAATAGTGGCAATCAACTTTGCTTAGTTGTGAGATTGTAAAATTGGGTGCTAGTTTGTGTTCGGTACAAACACATGGGATAGTTTCAAAGGTGCTTTTTGTAGTGAGAGCAATGCAACAATCTGCATCACCTCTTTCATACTATGATTTATTTTTAATTGTAAAGTTGGAAATGCAAATGCCTGATCCAATGGTCAAGCATGGAAAAAAGGTGTCCACCAATGTGTTGCTAATATTCATTGTGACTGTCATCTGGCCTTTACAATCTATTAGGTCCACATGCAATATCTCAGTTTGTTTTTGTGTGTTGGTGTACTTGGCAGGTCCATATACAGCAAGAATGTCACCTTCAACATAACCAACTCGTTGTGTACACAGGTCTAGTATTGTGCTATGTTTTGGTGGTGTTGAAGAAAGGCTGCACAAGGAAGGGTCAATAGAGAATTAATGAAAGAGCATTAGTAAACCAATCCATGTTTATTGGCAGCAATCGATGTTTATTGGAATGAGCTTAAAGCTTATGAAACTCTAATAAGGTGAACACAATGATACATGCAATTTTACTTAAGAGACAATTGCACCCATGATCCAAACTAGAGTTGTGAAATGCATAAACTAAGATGTGGACCACAACAATGGAACCAATAAAAGAATGTGAATACAAAAGCATGAACAGGGCACTTGTAATGTTTGCAAAGATTGCAAAGTAATTGAAAATTAAAGAAATGTGTTCCCATGAAGTGTCAAAGGGCATGCGTATGCATCTATTGGGAAGATTTGGAAACTTAAAGAAGGTCCATTGGTTTATCGACATTTATCATAGGGTAAAGGCGAGGGGTATGTTGTCAGATGTTGTAGTTGCAAAAGGCATGGTGAACATGTTTGTAATGCATGGAAGCCTTGATAAGTGCATGGGCTATAGAGGGAAAACCAAACAAAATAATTACTATTTCTGATTTCAATTTAAAGAAATGAATTGGATACATCAGAAAATGCTTCAAAAGTCGAAGGCAACAAGGAGATTGGAGATTGTTTTACAGTCACTGCAGTGCTGTGGTTGAGAAATGTTGCTTGTGTTTTAGTAACCAAATTGAACTCGAGGGAATAAATGAAAAAGAATGGGATGCTGGACATGAAGAGATCTCAATAAAACAAAACAAAATTGCATCAAGAAAGTGTGGCAGGTAAACAAACAATGAGACAAATTGCAACAATCATGAGACTTGCGCACAAGTTTTTAATATGTGTCTCCAAGTGAAAAGAAAAATTAAAATAGATGGTAGAATTTGAGAGGGATACCTATGGCTTGAATGGCTAGTTTGTGGAGCTTGTCTGGAAGATGGTATTGTTTGTTGTCTTAGAGGTTGGAGTTGGCTACAAGACATGAGAGAAAAATATCAGTAAAGGACTTCAAGAAACATTGTGTAAGTGTAAGTCTTCTTACTACGGTAGGCATTTTTACCATTTGCTTATATGCAGGGCTTCAACACCACTCTCTTGCTAATCACATTCCATGTGGCCAGTGGATTTGCAGGAAAAGTGCAAAAAGTGGTTTAGTGACTTGAGGGGGTTGACAGGGTATGAAGGAATCAAAGTCAGATAATTCAAGTCAAACTCCAATCTAAAAGTGAGTTTCAAAAGGTAGATCTTATTTTGTTATCATGATTGACATATGTTACCTCTTGCTTATATGTGGCTGTGGATTGGGATTTTGTTGTTTGGTGGAATCTGCATTACGATTGTGCTGCTTGAAAGAATCCATCTATTGACTGTAGATAAAGCAAGAAGGCAAGGAAAAATATTAGTGTGATTTCTGTACATAGCTAGTTGTGTCAAAAATGTCTCATCTCACAAAAGGGAAATGAATAGTGAGTAGACTAGTGACCAAGCAGAAATGTAATCTATTGATGGACAAGAAATAGAGTGGAAGTGAAATTGAAGGAGAAAATAAGATGAAAGAAGAATAGTATTAGTAGAAATGAGATAGATGGTTTGGATACCTTTTTTTATGTTCACTTTTGTGTGGCTGCATTTTGACAGGGGCAAAGTTTTGTTCTTCAATGTTGCTAATTTACCTACAAGAAAGCAAAGCAAAAAATGCAACTTAGAGAGTGAATGAAGATATTGTATGAGGATCAATGCATACAAGAGCAACTTATAGAGTGAATGAATGAAAATGTGCTATGAGGATAAATGTATCTGTGGAGGAACACTAGCTTTACCATTTTATTGTGTGTTGTTGTGGAGAGGTGGCATCTGGTGCATTGGCTTCCATGTTGGTGAGGCATCTACAAAGTCAACAGATTGAGATCAATGCAATGGTAGCAGATTTATGGAATGTTGCTGAGAGTAAGGTGATTCATTGATAAAGTGGGGAGTAAAGAGGCATATTTAGCTTCAATGTCATTAGTGTTTGATGACACTAGGAAATCAATGCAATATGGAAGAGGTGTGAAGTTCATTAGCAGAGTCCACATATGTTACTATTTCTATATGTGCTCGTGTGAAGGAGTGCTATTTTTCTTATTGTATTCAACCTTGGTAGAGCTCCTGCAAAGGGAAGAAAGCATACCATAGGATGACAATCAGAGTGCAAAGTCAATTAGGTATGAATTTCTTTTTTAATGTACATGACAATAACTGATTGACATATTGTGCTATGTTGTACACATCATCGACATATAGGCCTGGACTATAACAAATAATAAATTCAAGCTGCAACGGGCACTAGAAAGAGAGAAGTAATGCAATTTGTGAAAGCAAATAATTTGGGTGGGAATGAAGGAATTGAGAGGGGTACCTTTGTTTGGTATGACTTGCTTATGTAGCGAGGGTGCTGCAAGGGTTGTCTTTTCCTTTGAGTTGATCAACATGGCTATAACACAGCAAAGAAAACAAACAACATAATATTTGATGCTAATTTTATTGTTAAATAGCAAAGCAAACAAATGTTGTAAATTATGATGCTAATTTTATTGACATACAAGTTTACATTTATTTAGTATAGTAGGCATGTTTTACCACTTCGTTGTTGGTATTTGTGCATTAGGTGCTAGTTGTTTCAAAGTCTCTTTGTTGTGCACATGTTTACAAAATACAATATTCAGAACCATCCAATGTCAGGGTATTTGTAGAAAATAAAAAATTATTAATCAAGCAATTACTGAAATATTGTTTAAAGTTATCACCATCCAATGTTAGGGCATGTGTAGAAAATGCAAAATTATTTATCAAGCAATTGTTGCAATACTATTTAAAGTTACCATTTTTTCCCAAGGTGCTCTTGTAAGCTATGAGCGTCTGGTTGACTGCAATGGACATGTATGGAAGATCTATAAAAGCAAAGTAGTGAGTCTTAGAGAGACAATAATAGAGCTTGTTCGGTGAAAATGTTTGTGCTAATTCTATGTAGGCAAGCAATTTGTTGAAATTGTCTAAATACTGTACTTTTTTTTGGGCAAATGATGTTCCTTGGAAGACACTAATCCAAATGATGTTGCACAGCTGGGGTCCATGTATTAAGTGACCTGCAAAAGAGTGACGACATTAGACTTTGTGAGGGGAACTTAGGCTATAAATGTAAGAATAAAGCATGTTTTGCAATACTATTAGCACAAGGAATGCTATACATAGATAGTTACATGTTGGCTAAGGGGTATCTTCTATTAATGTTTTCTCATTGCATAGCATATGCCATGGCTAGACAATATTGTCTATGTGTGTGAGAACAATATCATGGCCAGTCCAATATGCTTCCAACCTCTTGGTCCTAGCTATGTGTGCATTATTGTTTGTCCAAATGTGATCAATGTTGCTTCTTGGCAAAGTATCTTTCTATTCATGTAACAAGTGCAAGTTTTGTATTTGCATGTGTCTTTTAAATAGTTGTATTGTTTTTGACTGTATTGATATGTCAATGTTGAAGTCACCTGCAATATAGACAATGGCGCCACTATCTTTGTTCCTAATTTTCAATCTTTGTTATTGTATTATGAGATAGTGGTCAGGGTTTAGATTATATTTTATTTTCTATACTTGATAGCTTTGAACCCTTGTATATTTTTTGCTTTATCATCCATTGTCCTTTTGTAGTTGTGACAAATCCGTTGTTGATTACTTTTATTTGGTGACTGTCTTTTTTTGAGCCCTAAAACTCCCTTGTGAATGAAACCTTGAATATTCAAAGGATTATCTTGTGATTGTTTTACTTAGTCAATGATATCAATCTTGCATTTTGGTCTTATGATTGTCAAACATACATGGCCTATCATATTCATTAAGTTTTTTGTGTATCTCCCTTTTAGAATGAATTCTTGTCTTCTTGTGGAAGTCATCTATGAATATTATCATTCATTGGCTTATTTTATTTTACATTCTAATCTTGCTAGAGGTATTATCTTTTTCTCTATACAAGTACATCTCTTTTTCCTTAGTTGTTCTCAAGGAAGTCCTCTACATAAGTTGCTTTATACATCCTCATACTTATTAAACAAGATCTATGACAAGATCTATTTTGATCACATATGAAGTCCGCACTACTGTGTTCTTGGGACTGTACGCTCAATAATTCACTCATCGCTATGATACTTGGATTTTTCATTAGGATATCTATTAAAGTATTTCTATTGTATCTCTTGAATACCTTTCCTCAATTTACCTTCTTCGTATAAATGATAGTCATTTTTCTTTGATGCCATTATTGAACCTTGTATTGGTTGTCCTTTTGAGTCTATTTGCTAATGAGTCATTAGCATTAGGCTTGGGACTATGATTAACAAACTCTCTTTATCTCTTAATGAATGTCCCTAGCAATGAATTATTCTATGATCAATTCATTTCCTTGATTGTCACAACCGTATCTCAACTTTATCATTGTTGATTCTTCCATCACACCTTATGAATTATTATACCTTATAAATCTGGTTATCTTTGTTAATGTAGATTCACCAATTTCAAAAGGAAGCTTCAGAGGGGGACCTAAAATATGTCTTACTACATGGTTCCCAAGGCCTTTGACAACATATGATATATCAAGGGGAGAAATTAATCATTGGTCATGAATCTAAGGTAATTTATTTATAATATTTTATGACCAATGCAATAATTTAATTGGAGGTATTATGTTGTTTTAACAAGTGAAATTGGTGTGTGTATAGGAAGCCCAAAAATATAACTCATCAAGTGATGCATCCGGTAGTGAGAATGAGGAGGAGATACAATCAGGTGATGAATCATTTGTTGCACACAATGATTCAATTGTCATTTGTCGTGAACCTCGACAGGAAACCATCGTTCAATTTTAGCGAATGGGAGACAAGAATAATGAGAGTGTTCAATGTGATGAGCAATTCACACCCACAATTAGAGTAGTGCCTCTCAGAAAGAGGACATAAAGGAAAAGGATGGATAGAAACAACTTGAAATAACATAAAATTAGATTAAATTTTATGTTATTATATCTTACTGCAGTTATGTGCAACTAGTCTTAGGTCTTAGTTTTCATTTTTTTCCTTCGGTGCATAATAATATGCATGTATGGAAAACTTAACTAGGAGTTATGTCTAGTCATTTGTCTTACTTTCATTTCTCAATCATAGTTTATTTAAGAACTATTACTTATATTGCCTTCTGATTTATTAGTTTTTTATTGAGCAATGAAGATGTTCTTTTAAATAATTATCTGCTTGTAAGACTAAATAGAAATTTTTGAATACAATATAGATTAGTTTGTTTCTTTTGGTCTATGGACAACTTATGAGAAATTTTTATTGAAGTGCTTCATTCTGTAATGAGTAATTGAATGTGATTTTTACTTATCTTTTATCTAATCTCTTCAGGGTGGTATAAGAGATGTTATTTTTTAAATCTTTCTTACATAAGCATTTACATCAAATTACTTGTCATTACATCTATAAAAAAATAGTTCACATGCTCTACATTTCCCTAGAAATATAATTATAAATAAAATGCAACAATACCATTAGAAGCAATGAGGCCTGAGTTTTATTAAAATATGTTTCCACATTGTATATATACATTTACGAGGATGTATTTTATATACAAAAAAGTGAAATTGTCTCTAGAGGGACAATAGTTGGAATCAAAGGCATATAGTCTCTATAGAGACAACATGTCTTCAAGCTCAACTATTGTCTCTAGAGAGACAAATGAAATTGTATCTTAAGAGACAATAACTCTTGTGTTAAATATTGTCTTTATAAAGACAAATTTTTAAGACAATAATCTGAGAAACTCTCTTAAAGACAATATTTAAGACTTGATACATTTTTTTTTTTGTCTCAAGTTAAGACAATTTACTAAAAAATTGTCTTAAATATTGTCTTCAAACCCCCATCTATGTAGCACTGATGTTTTCCTCTTATGATATAAATGATACAATCTTTGTTTCCCTATAGAGTTTGTGGTTAACTTTTGGTCTCTTTTTTTCAATGACATTCAATCCAAAATTGAGGAACACATTAAGGCATGAAGCATTCATGTATAGTAGGCTACATAATACTTTCAAATGTAATTGTTCCAAGATTGTGGATAGCGAAGGCTATTTTGATATGAGAGAGATTTTGGAACATAGGCCTGTGGTATTCATGAGCCATGATAATGTAAGAATTTGGAGATAATTTAAAGGCAATTGTAAAGAATGGTCTCTTGATATGTATTAAAAATATCTTCCAAATTTGTAATTGTCTATTGCAAGAGAGGTTATTAGACCAATTGATCCCTATGTGTAAATGTTTGTATCTTGCAAGTGTGTACATAAGCAACAATAGCCAAAGTGATTCCAATACCTTTTATTTCCTAAATTCAATATTCAACTTACAGATTGTACATTACCCTTCAAAATCATTCATTTTTAAAATTATTTTACACATATTCTAATGTATGGACCAGTGGAGCATAAATATAATTTGAGGATTTAAATATAATAAATACTATATTTTTGTGAATAAACAACAAATCTCAAGCTTTATTTAAATTACTATTGAAGAATTTTAAAATTTTAATAAATATTTAATTAAATAATTTAATGCTTTCATGATTGTCAATATGCTTTCTTTTCTTTGAGAGGGTTTCCTTATTATTTTGATTATTAATAAAAAAGAAAATAATTCTTAACAATCTTTAATTTAAATTTTGAAATGAAAAGATGCAAATTATTTATTTATTAGAATGCATAAAACTGGAAAATACTTTTAAAAATAACAAGAATGGCATTTTTATAAATAATTATTTTTTGATAGTTTTTAATAATGAATTTAATGATTTATTTATTTTTATGAATGTTAAATATTTTGAAAAATTGATATCTCTTAATATGAATTAAATAAATTGAAAATGTATAAATATACAATCGTTTCATTTAAAATTTGAATTCTCCTTATAAATTGAAATTCTCAATCTTAAAAATATATATTTTTAAGATATATTTAAATTTTCAATTTTATAAATACAGCTATCATCTACCATAAAAACGGAAGTTTTCACAAATAGAACATTTGTTAAAAACATACAAATTCTCAGATATCTAGTGACTACACAGAGAAGAAGTCAAGGGCAGAACCACCCACTATCAAGTCGACTGAGCAGCCACAATATTCAAGGGAAGCAGATCGACACTAGAAATGTCAAAATATTAGCAATTCCAGATGTCATAGACAAAAAGCTTTAAAAATGAGGCTACAACGCAAATAATATCTTATAGTCCATAGAAATATTTGTAATTCAAAGCCAAATTATGACCTCCACGGTCAAATTGAAATGCAAATCACTTAAATTGAAATTGAAATACACCAAAACCCTTTTAAATAAGTGCTGCAGGGCAGCGTAGTTCCTGCCTAAGAATGCCAGGGTGGGTTTAGAGTTTTTTTTTTATGATGGTAGAATTGTAAGGAGAAGTGAGCTTGTTATTCTCTTCGCCTGCCGCAAATATTGCAAGTGTCTATGGGTATCAGTGTGGTCTAGTACCTATTTATTACAGTTTGACAGGTGCAGATACAATTCCAGAATCCCCATTCTGATCGCTGGGCATGATATCCAGCACAATCATCATCAACACATTCTCTCTTCTACATTTACTGTTTCAGCTTTTATGTAATTTTGGTGTGATTACTTATGATTGATTTAGCATTCTAGATATTAGACATTGATTTAGCATTAGATTTTAGACCTCCAAATTAATAATAAGGTGTCCTACAATAATTAAATGTAAAGTTTAATACATGTATCTCTTGTTTTACCATTACTAAAAACTTGTAAGAAGTGGTATTTCTGTAATAAATATCCGCTTTGATTAATTTTACTTAGAAACAAAGTTATTTTTTATCATCAGAAGATATAATAGAGAGGAATCATCAGAAATATTTAACCGATGGTCATTCCCCCTTAATTACTATCAAACTCCAATTGGATAAATGACAATATGTTATCTAAGATGCTTGTACAATTAGTTTTGGGCAATAACAAAACTTGAAGTTTTTACCATGACTATTTAAATGTGAGTTGTTTTGGAATCAAAGAGGATTGTAGGAGGACTCTTTAATGTACACATTCACATTGAAGTATTTGTTACAGAAAATCACCATTAAATGAACATAAACTCGGAGATAGAGCAACAAACTATCATTTAACTAAGCATAGAAAACAACACATCTGCAGCAAGCAGACTCACCAAGGGATGGATTATTTTCTTTGAAGGAGGTTGGAAACTTTCAAGCAAATGCAGTTGGCAATATGATCTGTGAAGACATAAAGAAAATAAGTGAAATCTGTTATTCAAGCTAACTATATTTTGTTTCTATCAATGATAGAATCGATGCCTGGACCTCCGAGAAACCAGGGCTGGTCCTCTCACGAAAATGGACCTTTGAGAAACCAGGGCTAGATCTCCTGTGGAATAGGGCCTTTGAGAAACTAGGTTTGGACTTCTCGTGGATACATTTCCCTCCAGCAACACCATAGATTGGGGTATCGAAATCGAAAGCGGTCTCAGAGCCTGGTTAACCGCTATCCTAGGTATCCTTAGAAAAATGCCACTAAGGAATTCCAAAACTTGGACTCCTGGGCAAAAATGGTTGTAATAGGATCAAACTGTATTCCTATTGCAACCCATAAGAAGAGATTTATTACTTCTAAACAATCCCTATACTCCAAGATGCAGCCTAGGCATCAAAGACCACTAAACTGCCCTCCATCAACAACAGGGTGGCCTAACAAGATTTGGAGCACTTTAGGTCCGCCTAACAGAGGTCTGCAAGCCAAGGATTCAAAAAAGCCTTTCCCCTTAGGGCCCAATCAACAGGGATTTGTGAGCAAGGATCAGAAATGGTCAAGGAAATCAATGGGAAGTAAACTCTTTGTGCTTCCCTCGTAACCTCTAAACCCTTCGCTTGTCCACTTCAAGGAGAATGCTTTCTTTGCGAAATGGTGTAGCACTGGCAGGACAAGCAAAGATATCATGGATTGGTGGAAGTCATCTTTTCCAGACCTCATAGCAGTGAGACAAATGCAAAATGACTTCTTGTTTATAGAATGTGTGGATGCAGCACTAAAGCAAATAATCACAAAGGGTAGTCCCTTGTTCTCTCAAGGCTCCACATTCCATTTCCTGGATTGGAAACTAGGGTTCAACCCAACACAGCACAGATTCGAGAAAACTCCTGTCTGGTTATCCCTAGTAGGCCTTCCATCCGAATACTAGTGCCCGGAATCACTCCTTAAGATAGGGGATGCCCTTGGATTTCTGGTAGGGATTGAAGCAGATTTCTTTGAAGGTCAGAATGGGGACATAGCAAATATTTATGTCGAGATTGACTTGTCCAAAGACTTCTATAGTGAGCTCAAGATCATCTTGGAGTTGGGCAAATGGAAGCAAAAAGTGACTAGATTGGGTAAAGTAGTCCTTGGCAAATGCTTATTGAGAAACCAAATAGTCAATAATAGTTCTTTGGCAACATCTATTGGAGTCATCAATATCCCTCTTTAGCACTCAGAAAAATTCGCGAGCTCAACTCCTCAAAAGAGAACCTTGGAGCAGGACACTGCCCTGAAATCAGAAGTCGAGATTCCGATTCAAGCCCTTTCCAAGCCCTTTTGCCAGTCCTTAGGTATGGTCTCTTCTCCTCCCATGGTTCCTTTTGTGGCTCTTGATCCCCTTGTCTTTCTTTCCCCATTCGCTTGTCCATGTTTGAGAACCAAGATTGCAGACTAGGCTTCCCCACCCCCAAGCCTTGTTCCTCTAGCTTCCCCCCCCTCCTCAGGTCCTTGCCCTCATCTCATCTTATCCCCGATTGCCAAACCTCACTCCCAAAAGGCTGTTAGGAGTCTGTTCAAGAAAAAAAAAACTCCAGCTTTAACCAAAGGTGCTTTTAACATCTTTTCCCAACCTCCATCTAAAGCCTCAAGAAAGAAAAATAGCTTTAGGCCCAAGAAGTTAAGGGGATCTTCTCGCTCAGCCAAATTTGCAAAATCCAAAAATATTCACCCTGTGAAAGTATTGCTTGAGGAGGAGGTTATTGAAGAGGATCTTAAAGCAGACTTCGAGGCCAATGAAAACCTTTCCCTTTTAGAGGGTGAAATTTCCCCCTTCTCGGACAACCTTCTCCATAAGCCCCTTCTCAACCTATCTTCGGAAATTCCCTTCCCCTCCCTTCTATCCCTGCCCTTTGAATCAAGCGGCTTGGATTTGCATTTGGACTAGGATGCTTAGAACCTTTTGTAGAACGCCATGATAGAAGTGAAGGACCAGGATGCTATTTTGGACACCCCCTTGGTAGTGCTCTACTCATAGGTCAAGGAGAAAAGAAAGCTAGGGATTCATTAGAATCAGGAGGGCCTGGAGAAGCCGGATTTTGGCTCATCTCCTCCCAAGAAGGGTAGAAAGTCTTCCATAGAGGTCAGATCCCTGGATGGAATGGTGGATAATCAATCCAAACTATTGGACCTTTGGAAAGTAGGGAAGGGAAATCCCCTTCCTGAACAACAATGAAAATTTTATCTTGGAATGTTAGGGGCCTCAACACCCCTAACAAGCAGAGGGTGATCAAAAGATAGATTCTTTTGATCAGTGCAGATATAATCCTACTATAAGAAACTAAACTGGAAAGGAAGCTAGCAGTTGCCTTTGGAAATGGGATTAGCTCCTCATTTCAAGCTTCTTTGGAAACTACAGTAGTATCAGAAGGCACCTCGAGAGGACTAATGATAATTTGGAAGTCATCTCAAATTAAAGCTAAGGGTATTGCATCTAATAAGGACTAGATGCTTGCTTAAATCACTCACCTGCAATCGAATACTTCTTTCTTCATAATCAATGTATACAGCCCAGTGGCCCCTTCCAAAAAGAGACTGACTTGGTCTTCTTTAGATGGAGTATTGACCACTTTATCTAAGGAACAAGTCTTTATTGGGGGTGACTTTAACGCTATCAAGAATGCGTCAGATAAGAGGCGGGGTATCACTCACTTAGGTAGTGCTCAGCAGAATTTTAATAGTTGGATTGAGAGGAATGGCCTCTTGGAAATAGATTCAAGAGACACCTACACATGGGCTAACAGGAGAAAAGGTTTTAGCAATATAGCAGAAAAAATTCACAGATTCTTTTGGCAAGGGGATCTTACTATCTTTCCGTTCACCCCAATCTACAACATCCTCTCTTGCTCAGGCTCGGACCATTATCCCATTCTGCTCACTTTAGAAGGCACCTAGGGATCAACCAGGACCCCCTTCAGATTTGAAAATATGTGGATGAAAGGGCAAAATTTTCTTGTAATGATAGAAAAATGGTGGAAGGAAGAGTCCTTTAAGGGCTCAAAACTCTTCTGTTTTTGCAAAGCTAAAATTAGTCAAATAGAAATTCCTTCAATAGAACTCCTAGCACGTCAAAAACATCTTTTCATCAAAAAGACTCATAGAAGAGCAATTAGAAGCCCTAAATGACAGGATTACCAAGGCGGGCATGGATCAAGAATCATTTTAGAAGGAAAGATCCCTCCTACTGGAATATGAGGATATCCTCTCCAAGGAAGAAATCTTTTGGAAGCAAAAATCAAGGGAGAATTGGCTCAGAATGGGGAACAAAAACACAAAGTATTTTCATAATGTAACAAAAATCAGAAGAAGCAAGAATTGGATATCCAAACTTCAAATCAGAAAAAACCAAACCTCAGAGGACCTGAAGGTTATAAAAGAGGAGATTATCTCCTACTACTCCAATCTCCTGAATAAAATTGAAGGATCCCATCTTCAGGACCAAAAGAAGCTGCTGTCTAGGATTCCCAAGATTATATCATAGGAACAAAATCAAAGTTTAAATGGGAAAATAAAAATGGAAGAAGTTCTTCAAGCTCTAAACCAGCTTCCCTCTGGTAAAGTACTAGGGCCGGATGGCTTCCCTATAGATTTCTATAAGAAATGCTAGCATATGTTAGGGTAGGAACTCTCAGAAGCCTTAGAGTGTTCAAGAAGGTTAGGGAAAATACTCAAGGAGATAAACAATACTTTTATAGCACTCATCCCAAATAAAGAGAAGGTAGAAAACCTTGGAGAATATAGGCCTATTTCTCTATGCAACACAGTCTATAAAATTCTCTCAAAAATCATGACTAACAGATTGAAGCCTCTCATGAACAACATCATTTTAGAAGAATAGACAAGGTTTGTATCGGGCCAATCAATTCTTGATGGAGTGATTGTAGCACAAGAAGCAATCCATACCCTTCAAAGCACAAATAGGCCAGGTATGATAATAAAGCTAGACATCACAAAAGATTATGATAGTGTAGATTGGCGTTTCCTATGTAAAATTTTGCAAGCCTTTGGCTTTGATAAGCAATGGATAAATTGGGTATTTGAGTGCATCCCAATGCCCAAGTTTTCAATACTGATTAATGGAAAGCCAGTTGGTTTGTTCTCTTCCTCAAGGGGCATTAGGCAAGGGGACCCCCTCTCTCCCTTCTTTTACATAATAATGTGGGAGGCTCTGGGAAGAGCCATAAAAGCTAGTCATGCCAATCAAAAGTTAGAGGGAATCAAAATAACTAAAGACTTTGTAGCAACCCATCAGTAGTTTGCAGATGATAATCTCATATTGGGGTCAACAAATTTTAAGGAGGCCAATCACCTAAATCGGATTTTAGAGATGTATGGTAGGGCTTCAGGCCAATTAAGAAACAAGGACAAAACCAAAGTTTTCTTCTTCACAACATCAATTTCACTTCAAACTAGAATTGTTAGAATCTTAAATTGCAAAGAAGGAAGCCTTCCATGCACTTATTTGGGCATCCCAATAGATAGAGGTTTGAGGAACTCCAAACTCTGGGATCCACTAAAAATCAAAGTTGAAAGAAGTGCAAATGCCTAGAAGGGCAAATGGTTGTCTTGGGCAGGTAGATTAGTGATGATTCAAGCAGTGATCTCGAATTTACCAACTTATCTTTTATCTATTTTATCCTTAACATCTAGTGCCAATACCTACATTATCAAGAAGATGAGGGATTTCTTTTGGCAAAACACTGAAGAGAAGCATAAGATTCCGCTAATAGCCTGGGACAAAATTATTAAGCCCAAACCAATGGGTGGCTTAGGCATCAAGGATTTAAGATTACAAAATATAGCCTTGGGGGCTAAACTAGTATGGAAATTCATCAAAAACCCAAATGCATCTTGGGTCAGAATGCTAGCAACAAAGTATCTTGAGATCAGAATCATCTTAACATCCTTAGATCAGGGACATTTCCAAAAGGATCAAGAATATGGAATTTCATCATCTCTTGTAGAAACCTAATCTGAAACTCAATCTCTTGGGATATTCATGATGGTTCAGCAAGCCTATTCTAGGAAGACTCTTGGGGTGGTTATCCACCCCTGGCAAATACAATTCATATCCATGCAACAGAAAACTAGTTCAAACAGAATTGGGGAGTCAGAGTTAGCAACTATCTGGAAATGGTAGATACACCAAACTCACAAAGTTGGAAGTGGAAATCAATGGAGGGCCTGCCGATTCCAAGGGAGGACCTGGAAGAGCTTTTAGGCCAATTATAGGTGAGAAACATCAGCCCTAGAAGAGGGGAAGATTCTCTCATCTGGGAGCCTTCCAAAATAGGACAGTATAACTCAAAGGATGGTTACAGAATATTGGTTAGCCTAGTAGAGCACAAAAACCACAATATCCACCTCAAGATGTTTTGGAGCTCCAAATTCATTCCGAAAGTGGGCATCTTTGCATGGTTGGCAATCCAAAAAAAATCCTAACTACAGATAGGTTCACAAGAGTGGGCTATGAAGGACCTTCTAGATGTATACTTTGCAAAGCCCAATCAGAGTCAGTGGATCACCTCCTCTTGAATTGCCCCTTTGCCTCCAAATGTTGGAGATGGCTCTGTGCAAAATTGGAAATTGATTTTAGTCTTGCCAAATGAAATCAAACCTCTATTTTAGAGCTAGCCTCTGCATACAAAGGAGAGCTCGCTGAGCCAAATTATGGAAATTGCTCCATCATGCTTAATTTGGGAAATATGGAAAGAAAGGAACCACAGACTATTTGAAGGCAAAGCTAGAAATTAGGAATCAATTCTAAATTCAATAGAATCGGCAATAGTGGATTCAATCAATAGCAGAACAACCTTTGCTCTGAATCAGTCTAAAGTTTTCTCTTCATGGGATAAGAAAATTAGTCAAAACTGGCAAGGTATCATTATCCCCACTTTCTCGCCATAATTCCAATAAAAGGAAAGATGCAATCTAGACTCCCCCGAAGCCAGACTGGGTGAAACTGAATTTTGATGGGGCTTCCAAAGGCAACCCAGGCCCCTCTGAAATAGGCTATGTTATCAGAGACCAATCAGGAGCAATCATTGAGAAAATGGAAAAACCAATCCCTCCAGACACTAATAACATAGCAGAGATTACCACTCTACTATTAGGCTTGAAAGACTGCATCAACCATGGTATCAAAATTTTTTCAGTGGAAGGATATTCAGAGATAGCAATTAATGCTATAAGGAAGAAGATTATCCCCAATTGGAGGCTTCAAGCATTATTGGAAAGAATTCTAGAAATCCTGAATAGTTTTGAACACTTTGAGGCAAAACATATTTATAGAGAAGCAAACGTAGAGGTGGATGCATTATCAAAAGTTGTAGCTCAAGGCACCTTTGATCACTGGTGGTCACATGGATCCTAGACATCTGTTAATTCAGTTTGACCAAGATAACAAGACCGATTAAATAAGGTTTGAGATTTTGCTTGCTAATAGATTGGTGGACTGCAAAAATAAAATTCAAATATCTCTTACCTGCCCTCCTTCTGGTGGCTCATACCAATGGTCACTTTCCTTTTCAAACTAATCATTCAGCTAACGTTTGGATACAAGGTGGGTCGGGTTAAGCTGAGTAGACAAACCAGAAACATTAGTATGGGACCTACTAAGGTCCAGCTGGTGAGCACCACCACTTTGTCCTTTCATGAGCTATCTGCAGGATAATATCTCCTTCCACACTTGAGCAGATTTGGCTTGATTTGGGAATTTAATCTCCACAACCTTCATGCGAGACTTTATTGTTCTCTTTTCCCTATTATTGCTTGTTGAGTCGAGCACCCACCTTCCTGCAGAAGAGTTTATTTCTCAGCTCCTCTGGTTTCTTCTCTGGTTCTCCTCTTGCATTCCCCTGCTCTTGGTCACCATGTCTTTAGAGCCCCCATTCAGTTTCATTATGAGTGTGTATCCCAAGCCTATTTCCTGCTATGGTGTAGACACCCCCATATCACTTGGTGCATCTACTTGCCAGGTTTCCTTCAGGAAGATTTCAGATTTGAGACTCAAGCATCTCCTTAACTACTCAAACCCTCCAGTTCTTCTAGCTGTCAAATTGATTCTGGGGAGTGCTCATTTGAGCAGAGATGAATACCCAAGAGACAACACCAGAATCTCATCTAGATTTGTGGTGTCTTTGCTGAACCAGAAGCTATCTAAGCAATTGATTTGGAACCCTACTAGGGAACTCTTCCCAGTCGAAATCCTTCAAGATCTTTAAGAAATTCTAAACAAGGCCCACCATGACTCTGGTGCACGCAGACCTAGTGACCGAATCCTCTTTAATGTTCACGTAGTACTCATCAACTATTATCCATTCCAACTAGACCTAAAGGATAAAGAATTGAATAGGCACAGAAAGTTCGCTAGTGCAAGGTTGAGCTACCTCAAATGGCATTTTTTAGGTGAAGACGCGGTGGCTGAAAGGAAAGAGTAGATTTTGTTCCAATTTGCAAGGATGAATGGATT
This sequence comes from Cryptomeria japonica, assembly GCF_030272615.1. Taxonomy (NCBI): domain Eukaryota; kingdom Viridiplantae; phylum Streptophyta; class Pinopsida; order Cupressales; family Cupressaceae; genus Cryptomeria; species Cryptomeria japonica. The sequence goes on from NC_081409.1 coordinate 733,808,281, forward strand.
CCTACCTATGATTGCTATAGAAACATAACCAAAACTAGAGCAGAGTTGTAGAGGAGGCTCAAGCAGAGGTCGCGGGGGCAGGGGTCATGGTCGGGGCTCTCCAGCAAGTAGAGGCCGAGGTCGTCTCAGGAACCAGCTTCAATAACTGGACATTTCCTCCTCAAGCTAGGCTTTCTATGGATACCTCCTTTAGATTACTGGATATGCAGTTATACATGTATATTTTTATTAAGTTTGAATTTTAAGATTCAAAAACTCTTTATCTAGGATGCTGGAAATCAAACATTATCGTTAATAGTGTTATTTGCTTTCCTAGACTATTAAACCTTAGATGGTTCAGAAAAATGGCTAAACCTTAAGCTTAAAGGCTCTATGGTTTTGGAGGGACCTCTGTGCTCTCTATGGATAGGGTTTTTTTGATTATCTTGGAATTCAGTGACAAACCTATGTATTTACACTAATTAATACAAATATGGCTCTGCCTTTACCGACAAAAAAAAAAAAGAGGATTGTAGGATATTTCAATTTCAAATCTGATTTTTTAAAAAAGTAATGTGAATAAATTGTAAAAGGATATTAGCACGTAATTTATGTTATGGTTATTTAGAGGTGCATTTTAAAAATTCAATTCATAAATATAGTTATTATTTTTTAACAATTTATTTTTTGAAAAAATTTGATTTTTCAAGAAAGCTTACTCTCAAATTAAATTAATATGCAATTTTATTAAGTCCTTTAAAGATTAATGTGAGAAAATTGCAAAAGGATGCTAACATAATTTCTAGCATGGTCATCTAGAGATAGTTGATTTTTAATTCAGGTGTATTCAGTAAATAAGTATGTTCCAGTAAATAAAAAATAGTGCACCGAGCGAAAAAATGCCTCTGTGAACGAAAAATCGATGCATTGCATCAACAACCTTTTTTGAGCATTCTAACCCGCAGCAAGGAATTTATAGAGGACTTGTAAATTAGTTCACTATTTTGGCTAATACCTCTGGGACTGAGGAACCTCGCAAGGTTATATCACGGACCCGCAATCAAGAAGCCTTCTTTGCAAAAACTAAATATTTTCTGGCTCATATAGTTAGGGCTCGCCCTCCTCTTTGCAAGGGCTGGGATTGGGATTGGCATTTGGTGAGCCACAGAAACAACAAAGCATTAGGGAAACCAAACTACCTCAAGCAGAATCCCAATCATTGTCGGGCGGAGGGTTTTGTAAAACCTAACCAGTCAAATATTTCCTCTGCTTGCCATATTTTTCCTCCTCGAAAGTCCTTGGGTAAATTATCAAAGAAAATGGTATCCCCAAGCTGTCACTCTTTCATGAATAATCACAATTTAAAGGAGGCTAAACATCCTAAGCCGAATTCACCTTCAAATCCTCTAGCTAATCCTAATGGGTTGGTCATTGAAATTGATACCCATACTAAGATCAGGTATCAAATGCATTGCAACAACTGAATGATCTTTGCTTAGTGGAAAGGCTAGGGGATCCCGTCTAATCAAATTGCTAATTGGGTGTCGGCTTCTCTCAATAACTAGGTAAAAATTGATATCCTTCCTGATAATTTCTTAGCTATTGAATGCGGTAATTAGAGTTTGAGAAATTCTTTGCTAAACGGGGACATATTAACATTCAAAGTTATAGGGTTTGATTGCCAAGAATGGCAACCCCTCTTTCTTCCATCTCAATTTAATTCTTGCATGGATAACAGAGCAATTTCACTTGATAAATTCCCTGTAGAATTGCAAAATAATGAGTTCTTAAGAATAATAGGTAACAAAATAGGCAAATTTGTAGAAGTTAAAAAATCAGCCCTAAGCTTCTTTAACCAACTTTTGATTGTTAATATGAATATTAAAATTAAATCTTTAGAGCCCATAACAGTGAAATGCGACAATTTATGCTTAACCCTAGAACTGCCCTTTTATAATGGTTCTTTCGAAGAGTCTAGGCTGAGGAAGATCCCCTTTCAGAAACCTTTCTCTGAATTAGTCCTCAAATCTAATGGCACCCCATTTAGATTTGTGGAAGGCGAAGATTTTACCTTTGAAGGCTATAAGTTTAATATCAACTCTAATCATCTCACCATAGAATTATGTCCTCACAGCTCCCCTATTAAGATATCTCGCCCACCTCTTCCTCCATTACCAACTATTAATCCACCTATAGTTGACTCATCACTTTGGGATAGAGACCTGGAAGAAGGTGAAATCAGTGAGGTGCTCCCTCAGAAAGAGTAGCCTGAACTGACTAATTTGCCATCATCTAGCTCCCTCATCCCACCAGAGAGGCTAAGTCCTTTGAGGTCTTCCCCTTTAATGGAACTCACCTCCTCCTCTGAGCAATCAAAGAGGGATAGGCCTCCCCTAAATCCAGGAATGACACCCGTGCAAGGTCAAACAATCTCTCAAGTCCCAAGATTGGAGACCTTTGAGGTGTCAGAGGTCCATCCTCCATCTTTGATGGTTGTTTCAGATTCAATTGCAGAATCTGAGAGTGATCAAGTTGCTAGGGAAGTTAATATCATTTCCAAATTTGTAGGGGAAGAAGTAGTAAATGACCTTATGGATCAATTGGTTGATGAAATTTGTGATGATGAGGAGCTAGAAAGACAAAGGGATCTCTATGTCAAAAATCTAATGGATGTTGCTAGAGTCGACTTAGAAATAGATAAACTTTTTATAGCATTAGATAACTTAGAAAATGATAACCCAAACACTCTAGGCATTCTCAGCTCTGAAAGCAGTAAAGATTCTCCTGACTGCACTAAAATCAGTAAGAAAAGAGGCAAGAGATCCCTTGCTAAACTAAGATCAAAGGATGGAGAAGCAAGGGGTTAGTCTAAAATATCTAATCTTTTTAATGCAGGGGAGGGGAAGTTCCTCCTCACAGAGCCATGAAAATCATAACATGGAATGTTAGGAGTCTGAATGCCCCTAACAAATAACGCATCTTAAAGCGCTGCATCTCTAATTCTAAACTGGATATAATGTTAATCCAAGGAACCAAAATGAACTCCTCTGAGATAGCCCTTTTTGAGAAAAAATTAGGCATTAGACAGCTAAAGCACTCCCCTACTACAGGGGCCTCAGGGGGCTTAGCCATCATTTGGGACTCTAGATTCATCTTGTTTAGTCCTTTAGAGATTAAGAAAAATTGGATGGGAGGAGAAGTAGTAAGTTATAAAAATAACCTAAGATTCAAATTGATTAACGTTTACGGTCCTATCCAAATAGGGACAAGGCTAGGGTGTGGGTGGAACTGGAGTCTTTCCTTAGAAGTTTCCCAAATGATGTATGCATCATTGGGGGAGATTTCAATGCTATCACTATGGTAGCTGACAAAAGAGGAGGTAGCAACAAACTTCCTCCAGTGGCTGTAGATTTCAATCATTGGATCAATAGAAACTCCCTGTTGGAAATCCAAATGACATATAATGCCTTCACCTGGAACAACAGAAGGCTTGGTTTCTGTAACATTATTGAGAAACTAGATAGGTTCTTTATCCATGGAGGGCTTTCGGAGCTTAACTTTACCCTGAATGCAGAACCCCTCCCTTTAGCAGAATCTGACCATTTCCCACTCCAACTAATCTTATTGTCTGACCACTCCCCCAAAAAATGTCCCTTCAAATTTGAGAGCATGTGGTTCAGAGATGATAACTTTTAAAACTTACTTGATAACTAGTGGAGAAGCTCTGTTTTCTCTGGTTCAAAGATGTTTGTTATCACAAGTAAGTTAAAGCTTATCAAAAGGAAGCTCTTAGAATGGAACATGACTAATTTTGGAATTATTTTTGATAAAAAAATCCTAATAGAAAATGATCTTAAGAATGTTAACATTGAGGTTCTTGAGAAGGGGATGGATGAACATCTCTTCCTCAAAGAAAAGGCTCTACTCTTTGAATATGAAAAGACACTCTCAAATGAAGAGATCTTTTGGAAACAAAAATTGAGGGAGACTTGGTTGAGTGATGGGGACCAAAATACTAAGTTATTCCACAATAGTACTAAGCAGAGGCGATGGGTCAATCGAATTTCTAAAATTAAGAATTGCCAAGGTTCCATCCTATCTGTACTGGATGATGTTGCCTCCGAGGCAGCAAGGTTTTTTGATAAAATCTTAAACAATATTGAAGGCTCCAACCTCAGGGGCCAACTCAATATTATCAAGAATCTTCTAAAACTCATTAACGATGACCACAACAAAATCCTGTCAAATAAATTCTCTAAGGAGGAGGTTGAATCTATCCTTATGAAGATGAATCTCGACAAGGCCCCGGGCCTGAATGGCTTCCCCACTAGCTTTTTCCAAAAATGTTGGGGTTTTATGGGGACAGAGATCACAAACTCCTTAGAAGGTATTAGGAACTCTAGTAAGACTCTCAAAGAAATCAACAATACCTTCTTAGCTCTCATCCCAGAAAAAGAGAATCCTGAAAGGTTTAATGACTTCAGACCAATAGCCCTTTGCAACACTCTATACAAACTCTTAACTGAAACCCTAGTAGCCAGACTCTAGAATCTTCTCCCCATTATCATTAGTGAAGAAAAAACTGGCTTCATAGTAGATAGATCAATCTATGATGGGGTTATTATAGCCCAAGAGGCCATTCATTCGGTCCAGCTCAATAGGGCCCCAAGTATGCTAGTCAAATTAGACATAAGCAAAGCTTACGACAAAGTTGATTGGCACTTCCTATGCAAATGCTTGGAGGCCTTTGGATTTTTCAAATCCTAGATCAACCTAATCTTTGAATGTAAATCCACCCCCAAATTCTTAGCCTTGGTTAATGGTTCCCCAGAAAGTTTCTTCAGTAGCTCAAGAGGGCTCAGGCAAGGAGATCCTATGTCCCCCTTACTCTTCATCATCATGGCTGAAGCCCTAGGTAGATCCATCTCTAAGGCCAAAGAGGAAGGTGGGATCCAAGCAATCCCCATTACCAGCGGCCTTCCTCCCTTTACCCACCAGTAATTTGTTGACGACACGATGCTTTTTGGGTAGGGAAGTGTAAGGGAAGCGAGCACCTTGAAAGGAATCCTTAATTCCTATATGCTAGCCTTGGGTCAAGAGGTGAATCTAGCCAAGTCTGTAGTTTTCATGTTCAACATAGACCCCTCCTTAGGAAAAGTGATCAGTAATGTCCTAGAGATTAGTGAAGGAACTCTTCCTTGCAAATACCTAGGCATTCCCCTTGACAAGGGTAGAAGACCCTCAAAATTATTGGTCAACTTGGTGGATAAAATCAAGTCTAGGATTAACACTTGGAAAGGAAAATGACTCTCATCTGTAGGTAGAGAAACCTTGGTTAGATCGGTCTTGTCAGCTATGCCCATTTACCAGCTCTCCTGTCAACATTTATCTTATTCTAAACTTGCAGAGCTCAACAAGCATCTCAGGAATTTCTTTTGGCAAGGTGCTAAGGAAAATCGTAAAATAGCACTCATATCCTGGGACAAGATATGCAAACCTAAAGAAGAAGGAGGAGTTGGCATTAAAAACCTTTGTGATCAAGGCAAACCCTTGGGTGCCAAGTTGGTCAGGAGGACGTTTAGAACCCCCCATCTCAAATGGGCTCACTTGCTGCACCACAAATACCTTAATGGAGGGAATCCTATCCAAATCTTCAGAGAAACCAACCCTCTGAGAGGGTCCTGCCTATGGAATTTTATGTTAGACTGCAGGAGGATTATCTCTGATAGACTTACTTGGAACCTGGGGTCCGGGGATAAAGCTCTTTTCTGGTCAGATTCATGGGGTGGATATAAGGCTATTGATAATATCCATGACTTTGGTGCTACTCATATCCTTCTTGAATCTCAAAGAGGTCCCGTGTTAAACAACTATATCTCCCCCTTAGATGATGGGGCTAGTTGGTAGTGGATTGAGAAGGATGGTGAGGATATCCCGATAAGGGATAAACAAAAACTTATGGTAATTCTTAAATCAAGGAACATTGCCTTAGGTTAGAATAAAGACAAGCTCATCTGGGATGGCTCCCTAAGAGGAGAATACAACTCCAAGGATGGGTACTCTCTCATCTCCAAATTGTTTTTAAGACCTCTGATTGAGCTTCCCTTGAAACTTTGCTAGGATAAATACTGTCTGCCTAAGGCAGGTATCTTCTCCTGGCTTGCAATGTAGAACAAGCTCCTAACTATGGACAAACTTAGAAGAATGGGGTATGAGGGCCTTAGTAGATGTCCTCTTTGCGAGGCAGATGAGGAAGACACCAATCATATCCTCCTTAAATGCCCCTTTGCTCACAAATGTTTGATCTGGTTCACCAACAAACTTGAATGGTCTACGGCCTTCCCCCACACCATCTTTGGAATGCTCAAGGCATGGCCTCTCCTTAGGCGTGGCTATCTCTTTGAAGGTTTATGGACAACTCTTCCTTCTTCCATTATGTGGGAACTATGGAAGGAGAGAAATAGACGTCTCTTTAAGAATGAAAAACTAGAGGTTCCCACAATCATTAACAAGATAGAGTTAGCTATCACTAAGCTCATGAACAACTGACTGTCATCAGGCACATTGAAGAATGCCTCTATCACTTATTGGGATGAAAAAATGATAAAATGTTGGGAAGGCTTATCCTTTCCTCCCTTTGTAGGAGATGGTCCTATTGCAAGTCTTCGATCAAGGGATGCATGTAGATGGCAGCCCCCAAGCGAAGGTTGGGTGAAGCTAAACTTTGATGGGGCATCCCGTGGAAACCCAGGGCAAGCGGGGATAGGTTGTGTTGTTCATAATTGGGAAGGCAAGGAAATAGCAACCCTTGCCTCTCCGGGTGGCACCAACGCCAACAATTGGGCAGAACTTATGGTCCTAGTGGAGGGTCTGCATTTATGTAGGAAACTTGGAGTTAAGAACTTGGAAATTGAAGGAGATTTGACTATAATTGTCAACGCTTTGAGGAAAGGTAGTATGCCTAATTGGAGACTAAATACTTTGCTATCAAAAGCTCTTGAATTATGTAGAGATTTTGATAGGTTCACAGTCAATCATATTTATAAGGAGGGCAATAAAAGAGAGGATGAGTTGGCCAACTTGGGAGTCGATGGCATCAATCTCCTATCGGTGCCACCTTAAGGAAACCCCCTCTTTTGTTTTCATATCCTAAGTGGCCGTTAGCATGTTTCTCCTATCATCTCCTTATGTTTCTCTTGCCCAGACTCTATTTTAACCCCCTTATTTATTCCTCTTCCTACCCCTTGTATTTCTGTATAGATACTCAGACAAACATTCAGTTTAAATATGCCCATATATCTGTTCTCCCAGACTTTAACTCAGGTAGTTAGGCTCAATCCATGGTCGGATTGAGCCTAACTATGGTTGTTTCCTCACCGATACCTATCTGATATCTATTGGGTTTTTTATGTCGAAGAAACCTCGGGCCTCGGTGACCTACTTTATTTTTCCACCGAAACACTTCTTCCATTGAAATCATCATGCCTTGTTGATGAATGGATCTATTGTCTCATCGAAGCCTTTCTTTACCCTCTCTTATCATCTTCCACCGATAAAGTCGCATCAGTGAAACCATGCATATCGAAGGCATGCCTTTTAGCTTCCTCGAAACCTATTTCCTCATCGATATCTTTTATCGATGCAGCTTCCTTTTGTCTGATCAACATTATTCTTTCGATGAGAACATTCCTTTTGGTGGGTTATGTTGCACCGATGGTATTATCTCCTCGAAGACCTTTTCTCGTTGATGAAAACCATCTCCGCTTTCCTCGATATCTTTTGTTGATGGAATTACTATCCTCGATGAGTCTTTTCTGAAGTTCATCAGTGCTTCATTTCTTTGATGGCCTTTCTATATCGATGAGACATCATTGGGTCTCATCGATGTTATTTGAACCTGGATATCTTAATAGGATGCTTGGCTATTTCCTCACCGATACCTATCTGATATCCATTGGGTTTTTATGTCGAAGAAACCTTGGGCTTCGGTGACCTCCTTTATTTTTCCACCGAAACACTTCTTCCATCTAAATCATCATGCCCTGTCGGTGAATGGATCTATTGTCTCACCGAAGCCTTTCTTTATCCTCCCTTATCATCTTCCACTAATAAAGTCACATCAGTGAAACCATGCCTATCAGAGGCATGCCTTTTAGCTTCCTCGAAACCTATTTCCTCATTGATATCTTTTATTGATGTAGCTTGCTTTTGTCTGATCAACATTTTTCTTTCGATGAGATCATTCCTTTCGATGAGTTATGTTGCACTGATGGTATTATCTCCTGGAAGACCTTTTCCTGTCGATGAAAACCATCTCCACTTTCCTCGATATATTTTGTCAATGGAATTACTATCTTTGGTCACTATGGTTGTTTCCTCACCGATACCTATCTGATATCCATTGGGTTTTTATGTCAAAGAAACCTTGGGCTTCGATGACCTCCTTTATTTTTCCACCAAAACACTTCTTCCATTGAAATCATCATGCCCTATCGGTGAATGGATCTATTGTCTCACTGAAGCCTTTCTTTATCCTCCCTTATCATCTTCCACCGATAAAGTCACATCGGTGAAACCATGCGTATCGGTGGCATGCCTTTTAGCTTCCTTGAAACTGATTTCCTCATTGATATCTTTTATCATTGTAGCTTCCTTTTGTTTGATTGACATTATTCTTTTGATGAGAACATTCCTTTCGGTGAGTTATGTTGCACTCATGGTAATATCTCCTCGAAGACCTTTTCCCATTGACGAAAACCATCTCTGCTTTCCTCGATATCTTTCATTGATGAAATTTCTGTATTCGATCACTATGGCTGTTTCCTCACCAATACCTATCTGATATCCATTGGGTTTTTATGGCGAAGAAACCTCGGGCTTCAGTGACCTCCTTTATTTTTTGACCGAAACACTTTTTCCATCAAAATCATCATGCCCTATATGTGAATGGATCTACTATCTCACCAAAGCCTTTCTTTATCCTCCCTTATCATCTTCAACTGATAAAGTCACATCGGTGAAACCATGCATATCAGAGGCATGCCATTTAGCTTCCTCGAAACCTATTTCCTCATCAATATCTTTTATCGATGTAGCTTCCTTTTGTCTAATCGACATTATTCTTTCAATGAGAACATTCCTTACGGTGAGTTATGTTGCACTAATGGTATTATCTCCTCGAAGACCTTTTCTTGTCGATGAAAACCATCTCCACTTTCCTTGATATCTTTTGTCAATGGAATTACTATCTTTGATGAGTCTTTTTTGAAGTTCATTGATGTTTCCTTTCTTCGATCGCCCTTCTATATCGATGAGACATCGTTGGGTCTCATGGATTTTATTTGAACCTGGATATCTTAATAGGATGCTTGGTTGTTTCCTCACCAATGCCTATCTAATGTCCTTTGGGTTTTTATGTCGAAAAAACCTTGGGCTTCGGTGACATCCTTTATTTTTCTGCCGAAACACTTCTTCCATCGAAATCATCATGCCCTGTCGGTGAATGGATCTATTGTCTCACCGAAGCCTTTCTTTATCCTCCCTTATCATCTTCCATTGATAAAGTCACATCGATGAAACCATGTGTATCGGAGGCATGCCCTTTAGCTTCCTCGAAACCTATTTCCTCATCTATATCTTTTATCGATGTACCTTTCTTTTGTCTGATTGAAATTATTCTTTCAATGAGATCATTCCTTTCGATGAGTCCCTTTTATGTTGCGCCGATGGAATTATCTCCTCAAAGACCTTTTCCCGTCGATGAAAACCATCTCCGCTTTCCTCAATATCTTTTGTCAATGGAATTACTATCTTCGATGAGTCTTTTCTAAAGTTCATTGGCTCTTCCTTTCTGTGATGGCCCTTCTATATCAATCAGACATCGTTGGGTCTCATGGATATTATTTGAACCCGGATATCTTAATAAGATGCTATTACACCCACTTGTTGACCTGTGGGCTACCATGGTATGAATGAAAATGATTATTTATTTTAACAATAGGGGGCTTTTATAATTTAATTCCTAGATAATCATTCAAATTTGATGCTCAATAGGTGGCATCACTTATCTTCCTTTAAACTCCTAAATTTAGCTTTTTTAGTCTTGTCGCTCTGTTAGGATAAGCTTTAAGACTAGAAGGAGGCAATACCTTACATTAATGAGCATAGGTATATAAATGTGCTGGCATATCTCACTCCTGGATATATGTGGTCATGGATATATAGGTATTATTATTTATGTAGATATTGCCTTCTTTTAGGACTAACACTTACCTAGCTATCCTCATCTCTATTTTACCTTTTCAGTCCCCTATATTCTTGATGTTTTGTCTCTTGTTTTGTTCTTAAGAAGCTTTCAGGCTTTAATGTCTCTAGGTTGCTTTAACTTAGCTTCATAATTTTGTTAAGCTATGTATATGTTGTGTGTCATCCTCTTCCCTATGTATGATTGGCCCCAACCACCTTTAGGCTTTCTAGGCCCCCCATGGTCACAATATATATATATATATATATATATATATATATATATATATATATATATATATATATATATATATATATTTGTATTTATATTTCTATATATATTTATCATCATTCACATTATATATTAGGATTTTTTTCAAACTCACATCTATATATTCATATTCATATATAGTTTCCTATTTTCCTGCCTGTTCTCTCAGTTTTAAGTTAAATCAGTCTCAGATGCATATGTCAATTTTCCTCTTTCTTCCTAGTAATCTCCAGCATCATATTATTAGATTAAGGGTTGACCTGATAAAATTTTATCTCTCATAAAGCTTTCCCATGACACTCAATTAGGACCTAGAAGGCTCTCAAACCATATTCTTTCAAATGGTAGCTCCCCGTGATCTCTTTGCAAGAATATTTATGGAATTTTCCTCATTAATATTTATTGAGTTTATGCTCTTCAATGGGTAACCACTCTCACATTATGTTTTTGGATATTTTTTGAGACTAATATTTTGAGTTGTGTATCCTAATAGGGTGACCATCCAAGCAGGTATGATATATTGTATAAGTTGACCTATTTGGTTTTGCTTTTCCTAACATTCCAGTGAGAGATTTTCTCAAGATTTTGTGCAGCATAAGGAGCAAAGCAAGCTTAACCTTGTGTTTCAAGAATAGTAAGAACTGTCGCCCACAAATGGCAGAATCACCCCAAGAGATGGGCAATCTACTACTCAACTTTACACAGAGGATTTCTACATACAATCTTCATTATTTTGGACATGTTCCCTTTCTGATCTTGTATCTCCATTTTGTATTGCATTCTTAATTTTTTTTTGATCCTTGAGGGATCTGGGCTAGACCAGAGGTTTTCTTCCCTCCATTCTTTCCTACCAGTGCCCACACGAAATGGAGGTGTAAGTGTAAACCTATCTATTTTAAAATTAATAAAATTCTTTGGCCTTAGCCTTTTATTAATCAAAAAAAAAAAAAAAGTATATTCCAGTAAATTAATAAATAGACTTCATATGCATGTTCTAGTAAATTAATAAGATTAAATATGGTTAAAGATAGACATAATAATATGTGCTCTATTAACAAAAAGGAAATATGGGTTTTATTAAGTGAATAAGAGAAAATATGGTTAAAAAAAGACATAAAGAGAAAATATGATTAAACATGTGTGCCAAAACAAATGAATAAAAGTATATTTATACAAATATAGTTGGATAGACATGTGTAGAAATAAATATAGTGACATAGATGTACAAATGTACATCTATGTAGAAATAAAATAAACAAAGATCCAACACAAATATGTAGAAATAAATGTATGCAACAAATTGAATAAAAATCCAATTAGAGTCAATCACATAGATGTACTATGTGTGTAGAAATAAATGTGTTGAACAAAATGAACAAAGATCCAATTAAAACTAGTCACATAGATGTACAAGTGTATAGAAATAAATGCGTCCAAGAAAATGAACAAAGATCCAAGGATGCAATTATAATTGTATCCATGTGTATGCAGAAATAGATGCTGTAAATAAAAGAATAAACAAGTGCCACATAGTGGCTAGTACTTGCCTTTCTTTTAGTATAGTTTTAATAATAATTATTATTTAATTTATTAACTAGAGTAAAAAGTGCCAGAGTGAGACCAATGAAGTTAAATTAAATTAAAAAATTAAGGTAAAAGAATAAGTAACTCTTGAAATGAAATGTCTTCGGAACAAAAAAGTTTAGGAAGTTTCAGAGTAATATTCAAGTGTAAAGAGATTTTAATTCATGGTGAAATGACATTTTGCATTCAATTATTATTTTATTAGTATTGATATTTGTATATTCAGTATTGTAAAGAACATAAAAGTTTTAGAATCTATAATATTATTTTAAATGTTTTAGAATTTGATTATATTTTTTAATTTTTTTTACAGTTTGTGATATATTTTTATATTTAATTTTTTCTAAAATAGTAATATATAATAATAATAATTTTATACTAATTTTAAAATATTATAATAATAATAAAAAAATGTGATATATTAAAAATAATTTAATATTAATAAAAAAATAATATAAGATGGTATAATAATATTGTAATTTTAATTATTATAATATTTTTTTATTATTATATTATCTTACATAATGTATTTTTGTTATTACTTTGAAATAATTTATAATTTAAATTTTAAAAAAAAGTATTATAATTCAATTTAATATTTTTTTAAGGAATGCTTCAATTTTAATTTTTGGGACAAAGAGGAAAGCATAATATATAAATTAAAATAAAATAAAATTAAAAAATATTTTATTCCTATATATACAACCTTTTTATTTATTAAATATTTATCTTATTTTAGTTTTGAATTTTAAAAATTATTTACGACTTTTATTATAGATGTTTCATTTGCTAAAGAGTTAGTTTAAGTAAATAATATTTTTTAAGAAAATAAAATAAAATAATTTTTAAGTGAGTAAAATAACTATAAATAATAGTAATTTTTGAGTAAACAATGTAAATAAATTAAAATTATTTTTTGAAAATTGTAAAGTAAAAAAATTAAATCCAAGTAAAGAAAAAGATATCTATTCTATAATTAAATGAACTTTCAATGAATAAATAATTATTTGTTAACATGGACAAAGTTGATTTAAAAAACAACTAGGAGTAAAAAAAAAAACAAGACTAAAATTTGGACTACATTTAGAATTAGGGCTAGACTAAAATTTGGATTACATTTAGAATTAGGGTTAGAATTAGGATTAGTGTTAGAATTAGTATTATAATCAGTGTAACAACTTCTTTAGAAAAACAAATAAAGATGCATATTTAAATATGTAATGTATGAATAATTGTAAAAGTGTATGCATAGAAATCAATATGTGAAACAATTGAATAGAAGTACACTTATATTATATACAAAGATCTAATCATAAAATTCAATAAAAAAATAAAAAAACTGAAAAACAAATAAAGATACAGTTAAGAAAATTATATACAGGACAAGGAAAAATGTATAAAGATGGGTCAGTACATAAAAATATTGAGACGGGTCACTACATAAAAATATTGAGATAAATATTGAGATGGATGTTGATGTTAAGTTATTTTCTATGGTAGCAATAAGATTATGATTATATATTAAAATAATGATAATTCTAAAAAAAATAACTTAATACCAAAACAAATTATATTGAGATGCCAATACTGGAACTACCCATTAGACTATAGACTTACAAGAGGACTCCTTGCTCCAAATCCCATCAAATTTTAAAAGAGAGAAAAAACCTAAAAATGCAAGTCAACATAAAAAGTTTTAATTTAATATTTTATCCGTTTAATTTATCCAAATTGCATTACCATGCCAACACCAATTTTAGGCTCAAGCTCATTACTGCATCTTTTTCTACAATCGGTCACCATAGCTCAGTATTTGTGCCTATTGTTTTGCCTACCAATTGTTCTCTATAATCTAAAATCTGCAGCCGCAATGGGAGCCAATCAAAATTGACAAATAATAAACATGATCTCGTTTCACAAGCCAACAATATCGCTGAAATAATTTCATCCAATGATTAGACATAAAATTTCTTTATTAAGGCATTTTGGTTAAGAATTGATTAGTTTAAACAATTTAAACATTGCAAAACATGGAAACTGCACTTCCTGAAATTTTTGGTATTGAATGTGATTGGCTGCACTAGGAAAAACTATTTGGAAGTTAAAGCCTAACCCTCAGTTCCTTGAAAGGCAGGAAATAATAAATTGTACATATTCATAATTTTAGTATCTGAAGAATTAAATATTGCCCTAAATTAGGTCTGATTTAATAATGCTTAACTATATCAATTTAGATCAAATACAAATATCAACTAATACAAAACTTATAAATATTTATGATATTTAAAATAAATCATAAACATATATAATTTTTTTAATATAAAATTACCAATCACATTATTATTTATTATCTTTTCCAAGAAAAAATAAATGTTACACCAATTTGACACGAATTTGTAATGTTGTGCAATCTCAAACTGTCCAAGGAAACCTAAAAGCTATTAAGTCCAATACTTGATAATCGAGGGCCATCCAAGGCCATGCCAGTTTGAGCACCACTCCACTACAAACTTCCATAATAACAATGCAAAATATTGCGACTAAAATAGTCATGGATACTATGCTTATGACAAACCATAAGCTATGTATCTTCAGATATATAGCCATTGTGAAATCTACGGCTAACAATATAGCCATTGTGAAATCTTCGTCCTACAGTTTTCGTGTTTGGGAAATAATTAGTAACTACCGTCACGAAAACACAGATGGACAAAACAATATCTAGAGCATTGATCACGATAAAGGGTTTCAGTAAAGTATTTTTGAAAACTAAATAATCCGACCATCCACACAGCCAATCCAAGGCCAATTACCATCGGTACGAGAAATTTTGAGAGTGTTCTTAAGTTATCAAAATTTTCTGTACCCATAACCTCATTTTCGCAGCATTTTCTGTACCCGTCCCTGCACCCGCGTTTTCTGCATCCGTAGCCGCATCTATGGCCATAGCATTCTGTGTAACCGATACATTTTCTGTATTTTCTGTGTTTGGCACAGAAACAATATACATAAACAGTATTTTCTGTATTTTCTGTATTTTCTGTGTTTGGCACAGAAACAATATACATAAACAGTATTTTCTGTTGTTGCAACAGGATTCATTTTGATATAATCGATTCGGAGTATTTTTCAATCTGAGATTCTGAAGTAACTGAAGAATTAATTTAAGTCTATTTATAATACTATTTGTTTTTATTTTTATTCTCTCTCTAAAAAAAATAGTATTTGTTTTTGTTTCTAATTTTTATGTTAAAAAAATTATAAAGAAGTAGACAATATGAGCATGTTTCTATTTAGAACATATACAATAGAGATATTTCTATTTAGAACATAGACAATAGAACATTTTCTATTTTAAAATATTTAATTTTTTATTAGATTTGATTTGTTTCTAAATTTAATTTACTTTGAAATTTTATTTTTAATTTTCTTTCAAATCATGGACATGTTTCCAATTTATTAATTCACATTAGATTTGATTTCAATTTAGTCTTATAATATTAATATATATTATTTCATAATATTATTATAACATATAAATTGATTTAAAATATTTTTAAAAATGAAGTGTCTAGTCTATGAGTTTAGAAACTTAACTAATATTTAAATGTTTTCTCATGCAAATTTAAAAACTTAATTATAGATAAAATATTATAACTATAAAGTTAATTATATAGATTGACATGCTATATTTTTATAAAATCATTTATAAAACCTAACTCGCGTATTTATATTTTGAAAAATCTAATTAAAATCATTGAAAATAAATATTTAACATTAGATTTACAATGATCTACTTATATATAAATATCAAGCTTAATATATGTGAAATTTATTGAAATCTAACCCTAATCATATATCTAATCCTAACCCTAACCTAAACCCTTATTTAATATTAAATCTAATCCCAATGGAATCTAGACACTAAACCTATTTAAACCCTAATGTAAAATTGATCCTAATGCTAATTCATCTTTCACCCTAATCTTATCTTAAAATATAAATCTAAACCTAACTTTAAACCTAATCTATCATTAAATCTAACCCGCATTAACCCATAATGCATTATAGTTGCTCCTATGTAGCCCGTTTCGACTCATTTTGGTCTTTGATCTACTTGGTTTTCTAGGTTCACTAGTGTTGTTGTGGACGTCGTTCAACTTTGACTAACTGCATTCCCCCCATGGCACTTGGTGCTCTATGTCTTCTGACGATGACATTTTCTCTTGTGCAACTTTGTTGATTTCCTTTTTGTCTTTTTAGTGGATTCCTCCTTGCCTTTGGTTTGGTTGGAGACTCTATTATTTCACCCCATTTGGCATTTCTATCAATCAATAGATGTTGCATGTTGGGTTTCAGGGTGTTCAGTTCTACCTTGTCTTCGATTTGCTTGATGTCTATGTGGATCTCCCACCAAAATCTCTACATTTGGTAGTGTTGGTGTTGATGTTGGCATGTCGCCTGTTAGTAGCAATGAAGAAGGAATATTGAAAGGGGGTGGGTGAATCAGTCTTCACCGAATCAAAGCAAATTAAACTCTAAAGTATAAATTGATAAACCACAGCAATAACAGATAAGAAAATTAACAACACAACACACAACACCAAGATTTTGATGTGGAAAACCTTTTTAAGGGAAAAATGATGAACCCACAATAAGATGATATTGTGCTGTAGTATGTGAAAATATTACAATGGGGAATGGACATGCATTCACGCGCACTGCCTAGAGCTCACTACTCAAAAGATACATGCCTGGAAGGCTACAACCCTCAGGGAAGTCTCACTAACTTATAATATAATTTAGACTACAATTCGGAAGGAATGAACTATAAAAATGCCTAATGACAGTTCTGGTTAAGCACATTTGTCCACTCTGCAACACCAATCTCACTACAACACTTCACTTAATGATATATCCTTGTTTGCACATTTACCTCTTTCTGATAATGCAAACAAAATACCAACACCTAAATTACACAAGTATATCACCTATACATACAAATCATCAACCCTAATAACAAGGTGGGCTAAACCCTCAACCCTCAACAAAATTTACATTACACGATACAAAGATCTATCATCCAAATAATATTATGAATTACATTGCATAGAATGGACCTAATTCAAACTCCCAAATGATTACATACATCTAAAATCCTGTGAAGATCAACCACAACATGCTACACCACCATAAATACTGCATAACACACAAATTATCATCAATTCATAGAAATCACCAAAAACTTGCACAACGATCAATGCAGATTGCCAAGAAAAATAGGGCATGACTAAGAAACACCATAAAACACGTTAGAATCATCTAGAATAGTTACAACAACACCTTTTTTCAAAACTTCATCGGGCAATGTCTCAAAGCTCAAGAACACAACCAATCAGCAACTGTCACAAGGAAAGATAACTTGCGGAGCACCAAATCATGAACCATATGAAATGAAGATACACATAATCATCCCAAAAAATAATCCAAAGTCTCAGCATAGGATCTGATCACATGGGAATATACTAGAGGGAATACCCGATTCTGCAAAATAGTGATCAACAAAACGAAACTACAAAATTGAACCAGAAATCCTTTCCATACTCACTAAAATTACTTAGAGGAATGTGTTGAAATCAATGAAAACAACATACCCTAGCAACAACAATGAAAAAAAAATCCAACAATCTCCCCCTTTGGCATTGATGACAACATATGAATGTGGAAAACAGTCAATGCAAAGAAAGAAGATATCACCAACAAACTCCCCTAAGATCAAGATAGATAAAGCGGTTTTTCACATGATCTCACTCTCACTTTGACAATAATGCCAAAGATCACCAAAATGGAAAATCAAACTCTCTCACAAAATAAAATCATGAATCTCTTTCCTCCTGGGACATACAATAAAATTATCAGACTACTCCAGCAGAGGAGCAACACTTACTCATCAATCTAGATAAAAGAATAAGGTTTTGAATTCCATTGGATCAATGCAACTCAATATATCCAGTTCTTATCAGGAGGGGTGGAGACCCCTAACTTGTCTCTCAGATAGAAAAATGTATTTACAGGCAAAGGCTTAGTGAAAATATCAGTAGTTTGTTCCTTTGTAGATACATATTCCATCTTCACCTTTTGATCACCGACTTTCTCTCTCAAGTAATTATATTTGATTGAAATATGCTTAGTCTTTTAATGTTGCACGGGATTCTTAGACATGTTTATAGCACTAGAATTATCATAGTTTATAATAGTATGGTCATCATAAATAACTCTAATATCTTTCAACATTTGCTTCATCCATACTATCTAAGTACAATTACTAGTAGCAACAATGTACTCAGCTTTAGCAGTAGATAAAGATACTGAATCTTGTTTCTTGTTGGCCCATGAAACCAACCCAACTTCTTACCTAAAAAAAATTCTCCACCGATAATACTCTTTCAGTCATCAACATCATCATCCCAATCTGCATCAGTGTAAGCACACAACATGAAATCATCATTCTTTGGATACCATAAACCATAATCTTCAATTCGCTTTAGATATCTGAATATTCTTTTAACTACAGTAACATGACTCTCCTTTGGATAAGCTTGATGTCTTTCTACCATACACACAACATACATGATGTCAGACCTAGTTCGAGTAAGATATAATAGTCCACCAGCCATAGATCTATACAAACTTTGATTAGATTTAGGCGATTCATCATTTTTAGACAATTTACAACCAATCACCATAGGAATTCCAACTGTTTTGGAATCATCTAATCCAATCTTCTTCAGCATTTCCTTCACATACTTAGTTTGAGATATAAAGATACCTTTTCATGTCTATGCAATCTGCAAACCTAAGAAAATTTTCATCTCATCAATCATAGACATTTCAAATTCTTTTTGCACATCACCGGAAAATTTCATACTCATATCATCATCGCCACCAAAAATATTATCATTTTCAATCTTAAAATATAGATTACCATAAACAACACCTTTGACGAATCCAAATTTTAGCAAGTATTTGTCTAGTCTAGCATATCGGGTTCTAGGATCTTGTTTCAATCCATAAAATTATTTCTTCAACTTACATAGCATGTCTCCATCATCTGATAGTGAAAATCCATTAGGTTGTTCAATGTAAACTTCTTCTTCTAGATCACTATTCAAAAATGCAGATTTGACATCCATTTGATATACCTTGAAATCTTTATAAGAAGCATAAGCAAGCAACAATCTAATAGCTTCAATTCTAGAAACCAGAGCAAAAGTTTCTTCATAATCAATCCCTTCTTGCTATGAATATCCTTTGTAGACCAGTCTAGATTTATTTTTGACTACTTCACCTGCTTCATTCAATTTGTTCCTAAAAACCCATTTAGTACCAATAACATTTTTGTCCTTAGGTCTAGGCACAAGTTCCCAAGTATTGTTCTTTTCAATCTAATCTAGCTCTTCTTCCATTTCTCTAATCCAGTTATCATCTTTATAGGATTCAACAACATCTTTAGGTTCAACTTTAGATATCAAACATATTTGTTTTGCAGCTAACCTTCTTTTAGTCATCACTCCTTTATTCTTATCACCAATAATTTCATTCTCATAATGATTCAATCTTACAAACCTTGGAGTCTTCTGATTGTTCTGATTCTCGGACTCAGAATATTGAAGATCTTCACGACCAGCAGCAATAGTCTCTTTCTCTACCAGATCATTTTGCTAAGGCTCTTCAGGCTGAATAGGAGCTAAATCAACATGTTAACCTTCATCATAAGCTTTGATCTTCTTCCCAAGGTTTTCATCCTCCTTCACTCTTTCACTCTCAACTATCTGTCTCAATATTTTGTTATAGCACCGGTAGGCTTTGCTATTTGTAGAATATCCCAAAAGGCACCTTCATCAATTCTAGCATCAAACTTTCTAATATCTTCGTCTCTCTTGATATAACATTTTCTACCAAAACCTTTGAAATATTTCACAGTATTAACATGACCAAACCAAAGCTCATAAGGTTTTACCGATATCACCTTTAAATGAACTCTATTGAATGTATAAACTGCAATGATAATAGATTCTCTCCATTAGACCTTTGAAACATTTCCTTTAATCAATATGGTTCTTGCAGTATCTAAAACAGTATGGTTCTTCCTTTCAACGATCCCATTTTGTTGTGGACTCCTAGGCGTAGATAGCTGTCTTCTGATTCCATGCATCTCACATAAATAATTGAACTCACTGGAACAAAATTCTCCACCTCTATTAGATCTCAAACACTTCAACTTCAATCCGAACATAGTTTCAACTTAAGCTTTGAATATCTTTAATTTCTCAAATGCTTCTGATTTTTCTTTCAAAAAGATAACCCACATTATTCTGGAATAATCATCAATTAGCAATATAAATTATCTATCACCCTACATAGTTCTAACATTTGTAGGTCCACATAGGTTAGTATGCACAAGATCTAACAATACATTTGATGTGTACCATTTGCTCTTGAAAATCATTCTTGTTTTCTTACCCAACTGACATTCCTTACATACCTCATTAATAGGTTTAACAATCTTAGGAAGATCCCTAACAACTTGTGTAGAACTGATCTTGATGAATGAATCAATGTTTATATGACACATTCTTTTATACCACAACCAACTCTCATCTATCTTAGCAATCAAACAACTTTTCTCACTAGCATTCAAATAAAAAATGTTACCTTCAGTCTTAGTTCTAGATACAATCTCTATATAAGAGGCATTCAAGTTCTTGCTTTTACCATCTTTAAATTGTAGATTGTAACCCTTATCAACCATTTGTCCGACACTCAAAAGATTATGCTTCAAACCTTCAACAGACAAGATATCGTCAGCGTTATGCTTACCATCAAAAGAAATAGAACCTCTCCCATGAATTACACAGGCTATGTCATCTTCAAATCTAACTATTCCACCATCATACCTTTCCATGCTTACAAATTTTCTTTCATCACCGCTCATATGATGTGAACAACCACTGTCAATCACCCATCCACCTTTTTCTTCTACCTTAGCAGCCAAAGCTTTTTCCTCAATAGAGCAACTAGTGGAATCAATAGGAATAGGTCTATCTTCTTTAATAACAATAAACACAACTTCATCTTCTTCTGATTCTTCATCTATAACATCTTCATCTACAACATAATAATAGTTATTCTAGTTCCTAAACTTCCGGTTAGACTTATAGGGCTTATCATAATTTTCATGCTTCTCATATCTGTCATTTTTATTAAACTTATCATGTATGCCATACTTAGCCATTCTTTCTGGACATCTAGAAGCAAAATGTCCTATCTTATTACAAGAAAAACATTTCAAGGGCAACTTTCCATCATACTTACTCACACCTTTAGGAAATCTTTGGGGAATCAATGCTTCAAGCCCATCAAGCTCTCTTTTTTGCTTTTCTATCTCTCTCCTTTCTCTTTCATATTTGGATATCGTGCACTCATTAGGGTCATATTTCTGTTGGTCGGACACAGATACTCATGCTTTGAATGTTGTCTCATAATTTTCATGTGATTCTCCAAATTCTCTCAACTCAAATGCATCGAGTTTTCCAACCAATACATCTCTTGTCACTATAGTTATACTCCAGATCTCATCAATAGCGGCAACCTTATGTTTATAAGCAGGCGGAAAAGATCTTAGCGCCTTAGAAACAATCTCAACTTCTTCAATCTTTCCACTGACAGATCTGATACCAAGGACAAGTTCATTCACCTTAGCCATGTATGAATGTATGTTCTGATCATATCCCATCTTCAATGTCTCATACTTTCCTATTAATCTCGATAACTTAGCAACTTTCACTTGACTATCACCTTCATATAGGATCTCAAGCTTCACCCAGATCTCATGTGCGGTTTGAAGTTCCAAAATATTGGTCATTTCAGTCAGGGCATTGAGTAATTCTTCCTTCACTCTAATGTTATATTTAGATTCCTTAACCTGATCAAGGGTGGATGGTCCATTCTAATGAAAAACATAGGCATTTTTAGTAATCTTCCAATAATCTTATCCAAGACATTTCAAATGCACCTCCATCCATTTCTTCTGTACAATATAGTTGCTTCCATCAAACCTCAGACTGTCCTTCTTGAAAAAAATACCTTGAGTTATCATCTCAAATCTCCTCAAGTGATTAAGCTTCTACCAGAGAATCTAGCTCTGATACCAATTGTTAGCAACAATCAAGAAGGAAGACTAAGAAAGGGGGTGAATCAGTCTTCACCGAATTAGAGAAAATTAAACTCCAAAACATAAACTAATAAACCACAATAATAACAGATAATAAAATTAACAATACAACACACAACACCAAGATTTTAACATGGAAAACCCGGTTAAGGGAAAAACTACGGTGGGAACCTACCCACAATAAGATCAATACTTTGTAGTAGTATATGAATATATTACAATTTGAAATTCACATGCATTCAAGAACACTGCTTAAAAATATATGTCTACAAGGCTACAACCCTTAGGGAAGTCTCAATGACTTACAATATATTTTAGACTACAATCTGGAAGGAATGAACTGCAATAATAGCATCTAAATAAGCCTGATGACAGTTCCGGTTAAGAACAGTCGTCTGCTCTTTAAAACCAATCTCACCACAACACTTCGCTGAATGATATATCCTTCTTCACACATTTACCTCTCTTTGATAATGCAGACACAATACCAACACCTAAATTACATAAGTATATCACCGATATATACAAATCATCAACCTTGATAACAAGGTTAGCTAAACCTTCAACCCTCAACAAAATTTACATTACAAAATATGAAGATCAATCACCAGACCAATATTATGATTTACATTACATAGCATGGACCTAATTCAAACTCCCAAATGATTACATCCACCGAAAATTCCACCAAGATCAATCATAACACGCTACACTACCAGAAATACTTAATAACACACAAATTATTACTGTTTCATAGAAATCACCAAAATATTGCACAACGAACAATGTAGATCACCAGGACAAATAGGAAATGACTAGGAAATACCATCAAGCAGTTTAGAATCATCCAAAATAGTTGCACCAATACCTCTTTTCAAATCTTCATCGGTCAATGTCTCAAAGCTCAAGAACACAACCAATCAACAACTGTCATGAGGAAAGATAACTTACGGAGCACCAAATCATGAACCATATGAAATAAAGATACACAAGACCATTCCAAACAATTATCTAAAGTCTAAGCATAAGATCTAATCACACTGGAATATACCGGAGGGAATACCAGATTCTACAAAATAGTGATCAGCAAAACCAAATTATAAAACCGAACCAGAAATCCTTTCCAAACTCAATGGAATAACTCACAAGAGTGTGTTGAAATAAATGAAAACAACATACCCTAGCAGCAGAAATGAATAACCAAATCCAACAATCTCCCCAATAATCCAACGATCATCACTATGTGGTCTATCGTGGTTATCTTCTTTTGCTTCTAGATGTTGCTCCTATGTATCATGGATTCCTCTACTAAGTTCTTTGATCGTTGTGATGGGGGGATTTTTGCTTGGGATGGTGTTGTTTTTTGGTGCCTAGGGATCCTTTGGAAGGCCTTCATTTTTGTTTGGTAGTTGGGAGAATAGTCTTCAGGGGTTTCAACTTGGTGGTTCTCTTAACATTAGGGGTGGAGACGTGTTGTGATGGTTTGCATCTGTGCCATATTTGTTAGAGTTGTTAACAGATCTCTTTGTCTCTACTTTTGCTAGATTTTAGAGGGTTCTAATTTGTCTGGTTCTCTTTTTCTTTTTATCTCTTAGTGTGTTGTTGTTAGATTCTTCTTCATTTCAGGCAAAAGGTTGCCTACAATTTTCAAGGACTCACTCTGACGTTTGTCAGCTTTCGGTTAAGGTATTTTTTGTCAAGAGTATGTTTATCCTTCTCTCTTCTAGTTGGTCCTATGATGCTCTAAGATAGGTTCCTACTAGGATGGCTTCTATGGAGGTTAAGGTTGTCCCTATTGAGGTGGGGTTTTTGTGATGAACTTATAAGGCACTGAGAGGGGGGGTGAATCAATGATAGTAAAAACAATACAACTCTGATTATTAATTTCACCAACTTAAAACCCAGTAGGAATGTAAAAAATAAAACCAAGTATGCAATCACCACATAAAGCATAAACCACATGACACAAGAGTTTATACGTGGAAAACCCAAATGGGAAAAACCACGGTGGTAGTTAGTACCCACAAGATCCACTGTCTGCAGTATAGAAATCTGACCGGTTAAGGTCTACACCACCCAGTTAGGGGCACACCCTATTAGGAGTGTCTAAGCCTAGTTAAGATCTTTACAAAAAAATCCTTGTGAGGACCAGCCCTTCTAGGAGCTACCCAACCTACTGGGATTTGCAAACATAAGTTATTGTGTCACCTAGTTCGAGGATTTAATGATCAGACCTATTAGGATCCCACTGCACCATATTAGGAGTGACTTTGTAAGAGGATTTTCTTGTTGCAACTGTTAGGGAGACAACAAGTACAAATAATCTAAGTATAACACATTCAGTGTCTGATAAGATCTTCTTCAAAAAATTACACCATATTGAGATCTACTTTGGGAAATTTTACTTCTTTCTTTAGCCTCTCACATTCTTATATTTTGCATTTCACCATTTTGCTAAGGTATTCTTTAGTTTTCTCATTATCTTCATCTTTGATCCTATGATCTGCAATAGTGATGTTTGCTTGCTTGAGCTCCTCGACTTCCTTATGTCTTATATTGAATTTACAAATTTGTTCTCTTACTTCGTAATGCACTCATTGGCTAGTTCGACATTCTCCTTCAAATATTTGTTTTCAAATTCAGTTGTCTCAAGTTCTTCAAGAGCGTTTCTCAAATCATCATTCAAATCCATAAGTTCAACTTGTTGGATTTCCTTTAAGTGGTTAGACTCTTCTAAAGGACTTGGCTCTAATACCAATTGTTGAATAACAAGAATACTGAGAGGGGAGGGGTGAATCGGTATTACCTTGAACATATTTAAACTTCTAATTAATCAAGCACATAACATAATTTAAATGCAATAAATGGAATAGAGACATAACACATAACACTAGATTTTGTTTGTGGAAAACCCAATATGAAGAAAACCATAGAGAGATAATTCTCTCAGGAATAATGTAATATGTAACCAGTTACACAGTATAGAGGGTAGCTCACTACCAGTTTGGCTCATTGCCAGTTTGGCTCACTGCCGATTTGGCTCACTATCGATTTGGCTCATTGCCAGTTTGGACTCACTGTCCAATATACAAGAGAGGGCTTACAACTAGATTACAATGTTTTGAACATAATACACAACCACAATCTTTTCGCATATAGTACAAAAAATAGTTGGTTTTCAACAACCATACCTCTAACACATAATATTCTCGTAAATATATATCTGCATCATAAGTATGAATGACAAGTCGGCTCAAGCGGAAGGGGTGAGATTAGACTTATTCCCATGCTACAACAACCGAAGTGTCGTCATGTGGTGTCGGCTTCCATTGAGAGAAATAAGCAAAAAGTACATAGGTAGACCATACTTTTGGACAGATCCAGATAGGACTAGATCTAACACATCATTAGACATGTGGTATCATCGTATCCGAATAAGACCAAACCCCAAAACAACTTCTAGTAACGTTGAATACCGGACTTCATAGATAAGCATTCATAATAAAACAATATATATGAAAAAAAATTTCTGAACTGAATCACATACATACATGCTAGATAATATATGATATTCATGACATCAATGACAACAATGACAAGTAGGCCAACACTGTTTTCCCTTTTTTGTTTTGTTGAGGTGGATTCTTCTCTTATTGAGGTGAAAAATGTTAGGGAAGGAGAGGAAGAATTTGCATGTCTTTGTTAATTATTTACAAATTGGGCCTTTAATTGGCCTCTCTCTTGTCTAACCTTCTCTCTCCAATACAGGTCTTTCCTTGCACACCACCTTACTTCTCATGGGTCAATTCTTCATCACACTCGTCTTCTCATGGGACAATTCTTCATCACACTCATCTGTCCACTTATGCAGGTATGTTCTTAGATGCCTCACACACCTCTAAATCCTCAACTCTTATGCAACCTTCTCTACACATAAAGGGTTGATGTCTCTCTATCGGTCACTCCTCTGTCAAGCACACGATCCTATACTCTCCTTTGGGCCAATTCTTACCCTTTTGCAGACCCACCTCAATTTGGTCCTCTCTGTTCTTTTTATATCGCATTTCAATGTTGTTTGCTTTGATTCACAGCCTTGGTCAATGCCTCTTTGTCTACCTTGACACCTGCAACCCTTCAGTTATCCATAAAACATGTGATTTTATGCCTTTTAATCTCCATGTGTCTAATCAAAATCTGTGACAATTCTTTTTCAAACGCTTCATGTTGTCCAAGATGTCCAACCTTATTACATTCATCACATAGGGGAAAGTGAAAGGTTTCCATTCAATTTGCTTGAAATTTCCTAATACCATTACAACACATCGATTTGATGCTCATTTGATGGTATTTTATTGGAGCACATAAGAAGGATAACAGGATGTGGCAAAGGTTGTAGAATTAGGCTTTACACTGCCAATTTTAGTTGCTTAAAAGTTTCTAAATCCTCTTTTTGGCAAATCCATTTTGCACATATCCTGTAATCATTGCAGTCTATGATATCTTGTCCTAACAATCTACGCAACCAGTCTATGCTTCAACATTTGCAAACATGTGTACCAGTGTAGCTGCGATTACAACATCTAACAAATTTCCTTTGTGCTTCCATGGATGTTTGAATAAGATGCAAGGACTTCTCAATAAATTCATTTGTTGCATATGCGATCATGGCAATCCATGAGATATCAACTCATTGAGGCATTTTGTCAAACAGTTCGAGTGTCTTTCTATGCTTCCTTATTTCACACACATGTCTACCAGGGCAATCAAGCTATAAAAAATTATTTATGATTCAACGGAAATTTAAAACCACATGTAACTTGTTTATCATAGCTACCGAACAAAAACAAGAGCTGACAACATGGAGAGAATAAATTCTACAAAACCAATCAGCAAGATACCAAACAAAGGCTAACCAAAACATGAGGAAACACACAATTAAGGGTGTAAATGGCCAATAACCCTCAAGAGAATCACCTCTACTATCTTAGCAGAGACCCTTAAAATCCATCACTGTTTCATCACTCTTATCTGGCAGCTCTAAAATTAGATTGAAGACATTAAAAAGGGGATTGGAATAAATGTAAGAATCTTATGAGGTCCCCTGCAACTGTAAGTCTCCAAATGAACCATGCTCTATTTTCAATTTATGTTAGTTGATTTTGGGTACTTTGTGTAATGATCATCAGAATTATCAAGCATCAACTATTTTATGAAAGCTCATCTTTTATGCACTCATTTTCTGTCAATAGAATTCTCAAGCATCAACTATTTTATCAAAGCTCATCTTTTATGCTCCGATCTACTATTAGTTTAGAGAAAGTATTTATACATTGGCTCACTTTATACCATGATTGTTTGGACTATCCATGAACAACTAGATAATTTTAGGGAATATAAATGTTGTCTTTTACTTCTGAGATCACATTTGCTTATCTGGTATTGTGATAATTAGTCCATACAGGGGTCTATAAAATTGCTTGAAAATACATTTAAGTGAACCTCTTTTAACATGATATATGGATTTGTCATGTTTCCTCATGGATTTTTAAGTATGCTCTATTATGAATATTCTTGATATATGGGTTTGAAATTTTTATTAGTCACAAAGTTATGCTTATGGTTACCATTTGCATACTTTTTCTAAGTTCAAGATTACAGCTATGTTAGAATGTGGACCATGTTTTGATTCTATTGCTTATTGGATCAAAGCACAACTATATAGTGGTCTCCCTTTCTGCCACAATATGTAAATCTTTATTCTATTTTAATATTTTTTCCTTCTCCCCTCTCACATGATTTGGTACTGTTAACCTTGTTTCATCCATTGTGAGTTTAATTTGATTTGCAAACAATTAGAGAGCTATGTGAGAGTAACCCACAAGTTGCATATGTGTATGTTGAGCTCAAGGGATTCGTAAAAGGGGATATAAAATAATTTATTATTTATTATATATAAATACTTGCCATAGTCTGCTAAATGTTTGGTCCCCACAAATTATCTGTGGTTATCATTGGGCATGGCCCGTTGAAGCCTACCCTATACTTTTATATTTATATATGTTCCAGGAGGGCAATAACAAAGCCCCCACCTTAAAATCTGGGTTGATAATTGTAGCACTCTAACAACCCAAATATTTGTGATCATATACATCTTGCCAATAAAGATCTAGAGAAAATTGACCCACCTAAACATGCTTATAATAAAGGTAATACAACTCATAATAGAACCGATTAACATACCTTTCCAATCATATATATATTTATTATCAAACTTAAAATTGTGTAAAAACACATTTGATGGTTTGAGGAAGTTAGATTACAAAATGGAACATCCCATACTTTAAGACATCAGTGTAAGAGCAAGACAAAGGGTAAATTAGCATACTCAATCCATATTAGAACTCTTAAGAGCTTATTGTTAAAAAAAAAAAAGTTTTAGGTATAAGAATAAAAAATAATAAAGAAGTTTGAACATTTCAAGATTTCTGTATTATTAATTTTTATAAAATAAAACAGAAAAAAATCCTTAATGAATTTTTGAATGGTGTCAAGATGAACCCACTAGAGATTTAGAAAATATTGATCCACCTATTACGCATGTTTTTAAAGATAATACATCTCGCAAAATAACCAATCAAAATGTACATTTCCAATCATTTACCTATACTATTAAACTTAAGAATGTGTAAAAACAAATTTGATGATATTGTGCACATATGTTATAAAACATATCCGAAACAATCATGTATGATTTCTTCAGAAGTGATGCCATCCTTAAGCATGTTCAAACCAATAGCCTTTATATCAACAAACAAAAGTAGTCAAACTCAATTATTGCACTGAATGCTAGTGGGCTAGTTGCAACCATCATCATGGGAATAAAATATTTCCAAATCTCGAGACAATTCTTTCGAAATATTTAAGCAGTGTAGGATAGGAAGGAACTCTGTGAAAATTGTCTATAAATTCAGCAATTTGGCAAGCTTTTAGTGAAAACCAGACAATTAATCAATGTGATTGAGAGCACAAGGAAGGATATGCAAGAATGGTAGGAAACAAATGTGTGAATGGGCTTAATCGAGGGGTTTGGCAACCTCATGTGGACCTGATTTTGAAACAATATATTGAAGGCAATGGTGTGGGATGTTGGAGTACTCTTCCTACAAGAGTGGGTAGGAGTAGGTAGGCTTTCTTCACAATTTTGCTTTTCTCTTCATAGATTG
Organism: Cryptomeria japonica; assembly: GCF_030272615.1. Classification (NCBI taxonomy): domain Eukaryota; kingdom Viridiplantae; phylum Streptophyta; class Pinopsida; order Cupressales; family Cupressaceae; genus Cryptomeria; species Cryptomeria japonica. Next base: position 733,837,814 of record NC_081409.1, read on the forward strand.
TATTTTACAGATGTTTTTGTAATGTTTTATTTGTGCTCTTATATATAAAGACTTGTTTCATTAGTTGAAAATAAATATATTTTTGTTTGAATAATTTTGGATTATATTGTATGAGTATATTTATTCATATTTTGGATCACATTTCATGATTCATATTAGATAAGTAAGAGAAGTGTGATCATGGAATGCCATCTAAAAAGTTGATGAAGCAGATTCCATGATCCATCTTCAGGATTAATAAGTAAAAGGAGTGTGATCTGAAAAGAGATGAACCGCATTCCATGGTTCATCATTAGAATGAGTAGGTAAGAGGAGTGTTATTATGAAGCATGATCTGAAAAGCTGATGAATCATACTCCATATTTAATCATCATGATGAACAAGGAAGAGGATTGTGATAATGTAGTGTGATCTTAAATGTTGATGAAGAAAAATGCTTACATAGACTAATGGAGAAATATTCGTACTAACATTATGAACAATGAAAATTTCAGTTTTTAGATAAATATATTTGTTTGTCTAGTTTTCTCACCTTTTACATGGTTCAGTCTTTTTCTGTATTTTTATTCTGTAAAAGTTTTGTAAGAGATGTTTTTTTCCTTCAAATTGAATTTGAACCTGAAAATTGATTTGAAAACTAAAAATATTATTTATCATATTTTAAATTGAAACACAGATCTAGTTTAAGTTTTAAATTTTTAAAATGTTTAAAGATATAAAATTTCAAAAGTCTAGAATATTAATTTAGAGTTTGTAGATTTTGATTGTATAAGTATTTTTCATCAATATTTTGAATCATACCCCATAATCTATCATCAAAATTTGAAAATGTTGATATACGAATATTTTAATAAACATAATTATAAACTGCTCATTAAATTTACAAAATTTTAATTCAACTTATCCATCGACTACAAATTCTATGGTATTCATGTTTTTATTTCTTCCATAAAATAGTCAATCCTCTATCACCATAATTGTGACACTAAGTTACCAGTGAAGTATATATCTTTACACTAACTGCAAAAGTGAGTGATACTTAAACCCAATATCAACTTTTATATTTCATTCTTTCACATAGTCTATAATACCACCATGTATCAGATTTCAACCCTAATATAAACATTTATCTAACGTGCAGGTTTGAATTGGTGTGGAAAGAGTTGTAGGTTGTGATGACTGAACTACCTCTGCCCAAGTATGAAGCAAACCGATATTTCTCTTCATAAGCTTCTCAAGAATAGGTAAGAATTGCTTAAAGCGCTTTCCAATCCAAAAAGTGATTTGTAGAGCATTTACAAATCTTATTGTCATCAATTATGTTGAACAAGTTATAAGACAAACACCTTGAGAAAATGTGAGTGCACATAATCATATAAATGTGTACTATAAATTAGTTAGGAAGAAATTAAAAAAAATAATATGATAACATTCAATGAGATGTTTAAAACGAGAAAATTCTTATTAAGATTAATGTAATTTTTTAAAAATTTATTTTCACAATCTAGTATAAGATTGGTGCAGGTGGTTCTTGATTGCCGTCAGTTTACATCAAAAATATGTAAAATTCTCTTCTAAATATAAGATAAGATGAAGTAAGATAGAATAAAATAATATGATAATATTTAACAAGATAGGAAAAATGCTCTTTTTAAGATAAGATAAGAAGTGATTTTCTTTATATTGTTTCCATAATCCAACACAAGATTGGTGTAGGTGATCTTTGATTGTCGCTTGTGTACCACAAAATTATATAAACTAATAGATGCAAAGAAATAAAAAAGATAAAACAAAATAACATGATAACATTCAACAAGATAATTTTTTTTTTTTTTTTAAGATAAGATAAGAAGTGATTCGCTTTATGTTGTTTTCACAATCCAACACAAGATTGGTAGAGGTGATCGTTGATTGTTGCTAATGCACCACAAAATCATATAAATTAACAGTATAAAATTATAAATTAGTGGTCTTCCTTTCTGCCACAATATTTAAATCTTTATTCTATTTTAATATATTTGTCTTCTCCCCCGTTGCATGATTTGGTACTGTTAACCTTTTTTCATTCCTTGTGAGTTTAAGTTGATTTGAAAATAATTAAAGAGCTATGTAAGAATAATCCACAAGTTTCATATGTGTATGTTGAGCTCGGGGGATTTATAAGAGGGGATATAAACTGATTTATTATTTGTTGCATATAAATACTTGTAATATTTTGCTAAATGTTTGGTCTCCATAAATTAGTGGTTTGTACTTTGAACAAACCTTCAATGGTTTTACCCTGGACTGATATGATAATTGCACTTTGAAGAACTACCCATGATGCTACTCTTGACTTGATCTTTAATCATTTTTACCAATTATCACTATCATTTTCACTTAATTCATTCAAATTTTTTGGCTTGCTTTTTTCATGCATGTATTGACCTCATTGTGTTCTTTAGTTGGATTTGATTGTTCTAAGGTTAGATATAGGTACTTATGTTAGTGATATTTTTTTTATTAACTCCAAGCTCTCTTTCCATAACTAATTTTTGCTTTGCTTCTCCAAGAACCTTTAGTACTCTATCACAACTCTTCATACTTTGTGTTGTTCACTCATCTATTGCAAACTTTGTCAAATGACTATCTTACCATAAAGATTGGTTTTTCTTTACTACTCATTATCTCTTTGAGAGACCTTGTTTGACTCTTTAAATGTAGTGTCCCTTTTGTTTGCTTATGACAGTGCTTAGGGATTTCTTGGAGGGGTTTTGGATTATCTTATAGGTGTTGGATGGATTCATCTCAATCAATACTATGTATATAATGAAATAAAGTCTCATGTTCATACAAAAATAGTAACGGGTCTACTATATCAACCAACAATGTTGTCTCTAAGCTCAATCTTCATGAGTGGTATGGGGCTACTATCTTTGTTCCTAATTTTCAGTCTTTGTTATTGTATTATGAGATAGTGGTAAGGGTTTAGATTAGATTTTATTTTCTATACTTGATAGCTTTAAACCCTTTTATATTTGTTGCTTTATCATCCATTGTCCTCTTGTAGTTGTGACAAATCCGTTGTTGATTACTTTTATTTGGTAACTCTCTTTTTTTGAGCCCTAAAATTCCCTTGTGAATGAAACCTTGAATATTGAAAGGATTATCTTGTGATTGTTTTACTTAGTAAAAGATATCAATGTTGCATTTTGGTCTTATGATTGTCAAACATACATGGCCTATCATAGTCATTAAGTCTTTTGTGTATGTCCCTTTTAGAATGAATTCTTGTCTTCTTGTGGAAGTCATATATGAATATTATCATTCATTGGCTTATTTTATTTTACATTCTAATCTTGCTAGAGGTATTATCTTTTGCTCTATACAAGTACATCTCTTTTTCCTTAGTTGTTCTCAAGGAAGTCCTCTACATAAGTTGCTTTATACATCCTCATACTTATTAAACAAGTTCAATGACAAGATCTATTTTGATCACATATGCAGTCCACACTACTGTGTTCTTGGGACTGTATGCTCAATAATTCACTCATCGCTATGATACTTGGATTTTTCATTATGATATCTATTAAAGAATTTCTATTGTATCTCATGAATACCTTTCCTCAATTTACCTTCTTCGTATAAATGATAGTCATTTTTCTTTGATGCCATTATTGAACCTTGTATTGGTTGTCCTTTTGAGTCTATTTGCTAATGAGTCATTAGCATTAGGCTTGGGACTATGATTAACAAACTCTCTTTATCTCTTAATGAATGTCCCTAGCAATGAATTATTCTATGATCAATTCATTTCCTTGATTTTCACAACCGTATCTCAACTTTATCATTGTTGATTCTTCCATCACACCTTATGAATTATTATACCTTATAAATCTGGTTATCTTTGTTAATGTAGATTCACCAATTTCAAAAGGAAGCTTTAGAGGGGGACCTAAAATATGTCTTACTACATGGTTCCCAAGGCCTTTGACAACATATGATATATCGAGGGGAGAAATTAATCATTGGTCATGAATCTAAGGTAAGTTATTTATAATATTTTATGACTGATGCAATAATTTATTTGGAGGTATTATTTATACATAGTAAAAAACATGACAGTGCATTCATATCAATCACTTACATGGACCTATTTTGTACATTAAAATAACACAATACACTATGCTTGTGAATTAAAATTAAATATTTAGATCAATTTTCAAAGCAAAACTCTTTAACAGAGATATGACATTGCGTATATTCCAAAATATGAAAGCAACGTATCACTCAAAGCTCCTTTCAAAGCAAACGTTCCAATATGAAAAACACTTTGCATACTTCTTCAGATAAATATTTAATTTAATAATGCAAAAACATCAAAGCACACGCTCCTAACAACATTTTACACCAAAATTTGGAATTCCTTTGAAACAACAAACAAAACTAAACCTTCTTACTGACAGTCACCTAACTAAATAGAGGAAATAAATTTTATGACAATGGAATAGATTAAATGATCTCAAGCCTTACCCATATGTAGAAAATATACAACTTTGTCAAAGACAAGCAAGTAGAAGTAATATTTATGTCATGCCCAGTCACAAAGGTACAGATGGTAACAGGATGATAACATTATATTCATATTTTTTTCACAGCATAAGCCACATTATATTGACATTATATTAACACAGTAGCAGAGTTTGTGATAGTCAGACATTATCATAGTTTGTAGAGCCATTGCCAACCAAAAAAGTAATAAGATTCACAAGCTTTAATGGCCGAAGTATTTTTCAAGTTTGCAATAATCATTAACATGGAGAGTGTAAAAACCCAATTACATCAAAATTCCTATTGCTTGACAATATCAATAATGGTGTTGTTCACAGCTAATGTGAAAGTGCCACAGACATGGAGCCTACACAACATAAAGACCATTGGCGAGATGTCTTGTTGGTATTGTTTGTATGTTATATCTGTGATATCTGGGTAAGTTTGTGGAAGTATGTCTCCTTGCAAGGAGCAGTCGATGTTGCCTTCTTGTGTATTCAATGTGCAAAGTATGCTATGGTGGCAAGAGGTTTGTGTGTCGGCATTGCAATACGTGCAATGGACAAAGTCCATGTCAATTGCAACATCAAATGGTAGGGAGTGGTGGCACGTTGAGCAAGATATTTCATAGGGTGGAAAATAGGCATTCTTTGCTTTGAGGACACCGACAACTTGCAATTGCACTGTGTATAGTAAGCAAAGAATTGTAAATACTATGTAGTAGAAAGCTTAGGGCAGAGTTGTAAAGGTACGTGTGATCACCTGGATATTACATTTGGTAAGTGTCTCCAAATGTGCTTTTCTACATTGGTCATTAAGCTCTTGAATGAAAGTAGACTGCGATGGGTGGAATGACCGGGTTCCTTCGGGACCATTACGCACAATATTTTTGAATAGTATAAATGCATATCTACTGTTAAGAAGAGTTGTTGCAAAGTTACGCATAATTCCGTGTAGGTGGTGGAGATGAGAACCTGCAAAATAAAAATGTTAGTGGGAAGGGCAGAAGAGGACATGAGAGGAGGAACAAAAAAAGAAGGTGCACTTCAAAGTGTTCAAGATGTACAGTGGCCATATCTTCCTACAGATCACCATCCTTTATATGTACTTTGAGGTATGTTATGGTCAAATGGTAATTGGTTCCAATTGCTCTGAATGAACCAACAAAATAGTGGCAATCAACTTTGCTTAGTTGTGAGATTGTAAAATTGGGTGCTAGTTTGTGTTCGGTACAAACACATGGGATAGTTTCAAAGGTGCTTTTTGTAGTGAGAGCAATGCAACAATCTGCATCACCTCTTTCATACTATGATTTATTTTTAATTGTAAAGTTGGAAATGCAAATGCCTGATCCAATGGTCAAGCATGGAAAAAAGGTGTCCACCAATGTGTTGCTAATATTCATTGTGACTGTCATCTGGCCTTTACAATCTATTAGGTCCACATGCAATATCTCAGTTTGTTTTTGTGTGTTGGTGTACTTGGCAGGTCCATATACAGCAAGAATGTCACCTTCAACATAACCAACTCGTTGTGTACACAGGTCTAGTATTGTGCTATGTTTTGGTGGTGTTGAAGAAAGGCTGCACAAGGAAGGGTCAATAGAGAATTAATGAAAGAGCATTAGTAAACCAATCCATGTTTATTGGCAGCAATCGATGTTTATTGGAATGAGCTTAAAGCTTATGAAACTCTAATAAGGTGAACACAATGATACATGCAATTTTACTTAAGAGACAATTGCACCCATGATCCAAACTAGAGTTGTGAAATGCATAAACTAAGATGTGGACCACAACAATGGAGCCAATAAAAGAATGTGAATACAAAAGCATGAACAGGGCACTTGTAATGTTTGCAAAGATTGCAAAGTAATTGAACATTAAAGAAATGTGTTCCCATGAAGTGTCAAAGGGCATGCGTATGCATCTATTGGGAAGATTTGGAAACTTAAAGAAGGTCCATTGGTTTATCGACATTTATCATAGGGTAAAGGCGAGGGGTATGTTGTCAGATGTTGTAGTTGCAAAAGGCATGGTGAACATGTTTGTAATGCATGGAAGCCTTGATAAGTGCATGGGCTATAGAGGGAAAACCAAACAAAATAATTACTATTTCTGATTTCAATTTAAAGAAATGAATTGGATACATCAGAAAATGCTTCAAAAGTTGAAGGCAACAAGGAGATTGGAGATTGTTTTACAGTCACTGCAGTGCTGTGGTTGAGAAATGTTGCTTGTGTTTTAGTAACCAAATTGAACTCGAGGGAATAAATGAAAAATAATGGGATGCTGGACATGAAGAGATCTCAATAAAACAAAACAAAATTGCATCAAGAAAGTGTGGCAGGTAAACAAACAATGAGACAAATTGCAACAATCATGAGACTTGTGCACAAGTTTTTAATATGTGTCTCCAAGTGAAAAGAAAAATTAAAATAGATGGTAGAATTTGAGAGGGATACCTATGGCTTGAATGGCTAGTTTGTGGAGCTTGTCTGGAAGATGGTATTGTTTGTTGTCTTAGAGGTTGGAGTTGGCTACAAGACATGAGAGAAAAATATCAGTAAAGGACTTCAAGAAACATTGTGTAAGTGTAAGTCTTCTTACTACGGTAGGCATTTTTACCATTTGCTTATATGCAGGGCTTCAGCACCACTCTCTTGCTAATCACATTCCATGTGGCCAGTGGATTTGCAGGAAAAGTGCAAAAAGTGGTTTAGTGACTTGAGGGGGTTGACAGGGTATGAAGGAATCAAAGTCAGATAATTCAAGTCAAACTCCAATCTAAAAGTGAGTTTCAAAAGGTAGATCTTATTTTGTTATCATGATTGACATATGTTACCTCTTGCTTATATGTGGTTGTGGATTGGGATTTTGTTGTTTGGTGGAATCTGCATTACGATTGTGCTGCTTGAAAGAATCCATCTATTGACTGTAGATAAAGCAAGAAGGCAAGGAAAAATATTAGTGTGATTTCTGTACATAGCTAGTTGTGTCAAAAATGTCTCATCTCACAAAAGGGAAATGAATAGTGAGTAGACTAGTGACCAAGCAGAAATGTAATCTATTGATGGACAAGAAATAGAGTGGAAGTGAAATTGAAGGAGAAAATAAGATGAAAGAAGAATAGTATTAGTAGAAATGAGATAGATGGTTTGGATACCTTTTTTTATGTTCACTTTTGTGTGGCTGCATTTTGACAGGGGCAAAGTTTTGTTCTTCAATGTTGCTAATTTACCTACAAGAAAGCAAAGCAAAAAATGCAACTTAGAGAGTGAATGAAGATATTGTATGAGGATCAATGCATGCAAGAGCAACTTATAGAGTGAATGAATGAAAATGTGCTATGAGGATAAATGTATCTGTGGAGGAACACTAGCTTTACCATTTTATTGTGTGTTGTTGTGGAGAGGTGGCATCTGGTGCATTGGCTTCCATGTTGGTGAGGCATCTACAAAGTCAACAGATTGAGATCAATGCAATGGTAGCAGATTTATGGAATGTTGCTGAGAGTAAGGTGATTCATTGATAAAGTGGGGAGTAAAGAGGCATATTTAGCTTCAATGTCATTAGTGTTTGATGACACTAGGAAATCAATGCAATATGGAAGAGGTGTGAAGTTCATTAGCAGAGTCCACATATGTTACTATTTCTATATGTGCTCGTGTGAAGGAGTGCTATTTTTCTTATTGTATTCAACCTTGGTAGAGCTCCTGCAAAGGGAAGAAAGCATACCATAGGATGGCAATCAGAGTGCAAAGTCAATTAGGTATGAATTTCTTTTTTAATGTACATGACAATAACTGATTGACATATTGTGCTATGTTGTACACATCATCGACATATAGGCCTGGACTATAACAAATAATAAATTCAAGCTGCAACGGGCACTAGAAAGAGAGAAGTAATGCAATTTGTGAAAGCAAATAATTTGGGTGGGAATGAAGGAATTGAGAGGGGTACCTTTGTTTGGTATGACTTTCTTATGTAGCGAGGGTGCTGCAAGGGTTGTCTTTTCCTTTGAGTTGATCAACATGGCTATAACACAGCAAAGAAAACAAACAACATAATATTTGATGCTAATTTTATTGTTAAATAGCAAAGCAAACAAATGTTGTAAATTATGATGCTAATTTTATTGACATACAAGTTTACATTTATTTAGTATAGTAGGCATGTTTTACCACTTCGTTGTTGGTATTTGTGCATTAGGTGCTAGTTGTTTCAAAGTCTCTTTGTTGTGCACATGTTTACAAAATACAATATTCAGAACCATCCAATGTCAGGGTATTTGTAGAAAATAAAAAATTATTAATCAAGCAATTACTGAAATATTGTTTAAAGTTATCACCATCCAATGTTAGGGCATGTGTAGAAAATGCAAAATTATTTATCAAGCAATTGTTGCAATACTATTTAAAGTTACCATTTTTTCCCAAGGTGCTCTTGTAAGCTATGAGCGTCTGGTTGACTGCAATGGACATGTATGGAAGATCTATAAAAGCAAAGTAGTGAGTCTTAGAGAGACAATAATAGAGCTTGTTCAATGAAAATGTTTGTGCTAATTCTATGTAGGCAAGCAATTTGTTGAAATTGTCTAAATACTGTACTTTTTTTTGGGCAAATGATGTTCCTTGGAAGACACTAATCCAAATGATGTTGCACAGCTGGGGTCCATGTATTAAGTGACCTGCAAAAGAGTGACGACATTAGACTTTGTGAGGGGAACTTAGGCTATAAATGTAAGAATAAAGCATGTTTTGCAATACTATTAGCACAAGGAATGCTATACGTAGATAGTTACATGTTGGCTAAGGGGTATCTTCTATTAATGTTTTCTCATTGCATAGCATATGCCATGGCTAGACAATATTGTCTATGTGTGTGAGAACAATATCATGGCCAGTCCAATATGCTTCCAACCTCTTGGTCCTAGCTATGTGTGCATTATTGTTTGTCCAAATGTGATCAATGTTGCTTCTTGGCAAAGTATCTTTCTATTCATGTAACAAGTGCAAGTTTTGTATTTGCATGTGTCTTTTAAATAGTTGTATTGTTTTTGACTGTATTGATATGTCAATGTTGAAGTCACCTGCAATATAGACAATGGCGCCACTATCTTTGTTCCTAATTTTCAATCTTTGTTATTGTATTATGAGATAGTGGTCAGGGTTTAGATTATATTTTATTTTCTATACTTGATAGCTTTGAACCCTTGTATATTTTTTGCTTTATCATCCATTGTCCTTTTGTAGTTGTGACAAATCCGTTGTTGATTACTTTTATTTGGTGACTGTCTTTTTTTGAGCCCTAAAACTCCCTTGTGAATGAAACCTTGAATATTCAAAGGATTATCTTGTGATTGTTTTACTTAGTCAATGATATCAATCTTGCATTTTGGTCTTATGATTGTCAAACATACATGGCCTATCATATTCATTAAGTTTTTTGTGTATCTCCCTTTTAGAATGAATTCTTGTCTTCTTGTGGAAGTCATCTATGAATATTATCATTCATTGGCTTATTTTATTTTACATTCTAATCTTGCTAGAGGTATTATCTTTTTCTCTATACAAGTACATCTCTTTTTCCTTAGTTGTTCTCAAGGAAGTCCTCTACATAAGTTGCTTTATACATCCTCATACTTATTAAACAAGATCTATGACAAGATCTATTTTGATCACATATGAAGTCCGCACTACTGTGTTCTTGGGACTGTACGCTCAATAATTCACTCATCGCTATGATACTTGGATTTTTCATTAGGATATCTATTAAAGTATTTCTATTGTATCTCTTGAATACCTTTCCTCAATTTACCTTCTTCGTATAAATGATAGTCATTTTTCTTTGATGCCATTATTGAACCTTGTATTGGTTGTCCTTTTGAGTCTATTTGCTAATGAGTCATTAGCATTAGGCTTGGGACTATGATTAACAAACTCTCTTTATCTCTTAATGAATGTCCCTAGCAATGAATTATTCTATGATCAATTCATTTCCTTGATTGTCACAACCGTATCTCAACTTTATCATTGTTGATTCTTCCATCACACCTTATGAATTATTATACCTTATAAATCTGGTTATCTTTGTTAATGTAGATTCACCAATTTCAAAAGGAAGCTTCAGAGGGGGACCTAAAATATGTCTTACTACATGGTTCCCAAGGCCTTTGACAACATATGATATATCAAGGGGAGAAATTAATCATTGGTCATGAATCTAAGGTAATTTATTTATAATATTTTATGACCAATGCAATAATTTAATTGGAGGTATTATGTTGTTTTAACAAGTGAAATTGGTGTGTGTATAGGAAGCCCAAAAATATAACTCATCAAGTGATGCATCCAGTAGTGAGAATGAGGAGGAGATACAATCAGGTGATGAATCATTTGTTGCACACAATGATTCAATTGTCATTTGTCGTGAACCTCGACAGGAAACCATCGTTCAATTTTAGCGAATGGGAGACAAGAATAATGAGAGTGTTCAATGTGATGAGCAATTCACACCCACAATTAGAGTAGTGCCTCTCAGAAAGAGTACATAAAGGAAAAGGATGGATAGAAACAACTTGAAATAACATAAAATTAGATTAAATTTTATGTTATTATATCTTACTGCAGTTATGTGCAACTAGTCTTAGGTCTTAGTTTTCATTTTTTTCCTTCGGTGCATAATAATATGCATGTATGGAAAACTTAACTAGGAGTTATGTCTAGTCATTTGTCTTACTTTCATTTCTCAATCATAGTTTATTTAAGAACTATTACTTATATTGCCTTCTGATTTATTAGTTTTTTATTGAGCAATGAAGATGTTCTTTTAAATAATTATCTGCTTGTAAGACTAAATAGAAATTTTTGAATACAATATAGATTAGTTTGTTTCTTTTGGTCTATGGACAACTTATGAGAAATTTTTATTGAAGTGCTTCATTCTGTAATGAGTAATTGAATGTGATTTTTACTTATCTTTTATCTAATCTCTTCAGGGTGGTATAAGAGATGTTATTTTTTAAATCTTTCTTACATAAGCATTTACATCAAATTACTTGTCATTACATCTATAAAAAAATAGTTCACATGCTCTACATTTCCCTAGAAATATAATTATAAATAAAATGCAACAATACCATTAGAAGCAATGAGGCCTGAGTTTTATTAAAATATGTTTCCACATTGTATATATACATTTACGAGGATGTATTTTATATACAAAAAAGTGAAATTGTCTCTAGAGGGACAATAGTTGGAATCAAAGGCATATAGTCTCTATAGAGACAACATGTCTTCAAGCTCAACTATTGTCTCTAGAGAGACAAATGAAATTGTATCTTAAGAGACAATAACTCTTGTGTTAAATATTGTCTTTATAAAGACAAATTTTTAAGACAATAATCTGAGAAACTCTCTTAAAGACAATATTTAAGACTTGATACATTTTTTTTTTTGTCTCAAGTTAAGACAATTTACTAAAAAATTGTCTTAAATATTGTCTTCAAACCCCCATCTATGTAGCACTGATGTTTTCCTCTTATGATATAAATGATACAATCTTTGTTTCCCTATAGAGTTTGTGGTTAACTTTTGGTCTCTTTTTTTCAATGACATTCAATCCAAAATTGAGGAACACATTAAGGCATGAAGCATTCATGTATAGTAGGCTACATAATACTTTCAAATGTAATTGTTCCAAGATTGTGGATAGCGAAGGCTATTTTGATATGAGAGAGATTTTGGAACATAGGCCTGTGGTATTCATGAGCCATGATAATGTAAGAATTTGGAGATAATTTAAAGGCAATTGTAAAGAATGGTCTCTTGATATGTATTAAAAATATCTTCCAAATTTGTAATTGTCTATTGCAAGAGAGGTTATTAGACCAATTGATCCCTATGTGTAAATGTTTGTATCTTGCAAGTGTGTACATAAGCAACAATAGCCAAAGTGATTCCAATACCTTTTATTTCCTAAATTCAATATTCAACTTACAGATTGTACATTACCCTTCAAAATCATTCATTTTTAAAATTATTTTACACATATTCTAATGTATGGACCAGTGGAGCATAAATATAATTTGAGGATTTAAATATAATAAATACTATATTTTTGTGAATAAACAACAAATCTCAAGCTTTATTTAAATTACTATTGAAGAATTTTAAAATTTTAATAAATATTTAATTAAATAATTTAATGCTTTCATGATTGTCAATATGCTTTCTTTTCTTTGAGAGGGTTTCCTTATTATTTTGATTATTAATAAAAAAGAAAATAATTCTTAACAATCTTTAATTTAAATTTTGAAATGAAAAGATGCAAATTATTTATTTATTAGAATGCATAAAACTGGAAAATACTTTTAAAAATAACAAGAATGGCATTTTTATAAATAATTATTTTTTGATAGTTTTTAATAATGAATTTAATGATTTATTTATTTTTATGAATGTTAAATATTTTGAAAAATTGATATCTCTTAATATGAATTAAATAAATTGAAAATGTATAAATATACAATCGTTTCATTTAAAATTTGAATTCTCCTTATAAATTGAAATTCTCAATCTTAAAAATATATATTTTTAAGATATATTTAAATTTTCAATTTTATAAATACAGCTATCATCTACCATAAAAACGGAAGTTTTCACAAATAGAACATTTGTTAAAAACATACAAATTCTCAGATATCTAGTGACTACACAGAGAAGAAGTCAAGGGCAGAACCACCCACTATCAAGTCGACTGAGCAGCCACAATATTCAAGGGAAGCAGATCGACACTAGAAATGTCAAAATATTAGCAATTCCAGATGTCATAGACAAAAAGCTTTAAAAATGAGGCTACAACGCAAATAATATCTTATAGTCCATAGAAATATTTGTAATTCAAAGCCAAATTATGACCTCCACGGTCAAATTGAAATGCAAATCACTTAAATTGAAATTGAAATACACCAAAACCCTTTTAAATAAGTGCTGCAGGGCAGCGTAGTTCCTGCCTAAGAATGCCAGGGTGGGTTTAGAGTTTTTTTTTTATGATGGTAGAATTGTAAGGAGAAGTGAGCTTGTTATTCTCTTCGCCTGCCGCAAATATTGCAAGTGTCTATGGGTATCAGTGTGGTCTAGTACCTATTTATTACAGTTTGACAGGTGCAGATACAATTCCAGAATCCCCATTCTGATCGCTGGGCATGATATCCAGCACAATCATCATCAACACATTCTCTCTTCTACATTTACTGTTTCAGCTTTTATGTAATTTTGGTGTGATTACTTATGATTGATTTAGCATTCTAGATATTAGACATTGATTTAGCATTAGATTTTAGACCTCCAAATTAATAATAAGGTGTCCTACAATAATTAAATGTAAAGTTTAATACATGTATCTCTTGTTTTACCATTACTAAAAACTTGTAAGAAGTGGTATTTCTGTAATAAATATCCGCTTTGATTAATTTTACTTAGAAACAAAGTTATTTTTTATCATCAGAAGATATAATAGAGAGGAATCATCAGAAATATTTAACCGATGGTCATTCCCCCTTAATTACTATCAAACTCCAATTGGATAAATGACAATATGTTATCTAAGATGCTTGTACAATTAGTTTTGGGCAATAACAAAACTTGAAGTTTTTACCATGACTATTTAAATGTGAGTTGTTTTGGAATCAAAGAGGATTGTAGGAGGACTCTTTAATGTACACATTCACATTGAAGTATTTGTTACAGAAAATCACCATTAAATGAACATAAACTCGGAGATAGAGCAACAAACTATCATTTAACTAAGCATAGAAAACAACACATCTGCAGCAAGCAGACTCACCAAGGGATGGATTATTTTCTTTGAAGGAGGTTGGAAACTTTCAAGCAAATGCAGTTGGCAATATGATCTGTGAAGACATAAAGAAAATAAGTGAAATCTGTTATTCAAGCTAACTATATTTTGTTTCTATCAATGATAGAATCGATGCCTGGACCTCCGAGAAACCAGGGCTGGTCCTCTCACGAAAATGGACCTTTGAGAAACCAGGGCTAGATCTCCTGTGGAATAGGGCCTTTGAGAAACTAGGTTTGGACTTCTCGTGGATACATTTCCCTCCAGCAACACCATAGATTGGGGTATCGAAATCGAAAGCGGTCTCAGAGCCTGGTTAACCGCTATCCTAGGTATCCTTAGAAAAATGCCACTAAGGAATTCCAAAACTTGGACTCCTGGGCAAAAATGGTTGTAATAGGATCAAACTGTATTCCTATTGCAACCCATAAGAAGAGATTTATTACTTCTAAACAATCCCTATACTCCAAGATGCAGCCTAGGCATCAAAGACCACTAAACTGCCCTCCATCAACAACAGGGTGGCCTAACAAGATTTGGAGCACTTTAGGTCCGCCTAACAGAGGTCTGCAAGCCAAGGATTCAAAAAAGCCTTTCCCCTTAGGGCCCAATCAACAGGGATTTGTGAGCAAGGATCAGAAATGGTCAAGGAAATCAATGGGAAGTAAACTCTTTGTGCTTCCCTCGTAACCTCTAAACCCTTCGCTTGTCCACTTCAAGGAGAATGCTTTCTTTGCGAAATGGTGTAGCACTGGCAGGACAAGCAAAGATATCATGGATTGGTGGAAGTCATCTTTTCCAGACCTCATAGCAGTGAGACAAATGCAAAATGACTTCTTGTTTATAGAATGTGTGGATGCAGCACTAAAGCAAATAATCACAAAGGGTAGTCCCTTGTTCTCTCAAGGCTCCACATTCCATTTCCTGGATTGGAAACTAGGGTTCAACCCAACACAGCACAGATTCGAGAAAACTCCTGTCTGGTTATCCCTAGTAGGCCTTCCATCCAAATACTAGTGCCCGGAATCACTCCTTAAGATAGGGGATGCCCTTGGATTTCTGGTAGGGATTGAAGCAGATTTCTTTGAAGGTCAGAATGGGGACATAGCAAATATTTATGTCGAGATTGACTTGTCCAAAGACTTCTATAGTGAGCTCAAGATCATCTTGGAGTTGGGCAAATGGAAGCAAAAAGTGACTAGATTGGGTAAAGTAGTCCTTGGCAAATGCTTATTGAGAAACCAAATAGTCAATAATAGTTCTTTGGCAACATCTATTGGAGTCATCAATATCCCTCTTTAGCACTCAGAACAATTCGCGAGCTCAACTCCTCAAAAGAGAACCTTGGAGCAGGACACTGCCCTGAAATCAGAAGTCGAGATTCCGATTCAAGCCCTTTCCAAGCCCTTTTGCCAGTCCTTAGGTATGGTCTCTTCTCCTCCCATGGTTCCTTTTGTGGCTCTTGATCCCCTTGTCTTTCTTTCCCCATTCGCTTGTCCATGTTTGAGAACCAAGATTGCAGACTAGGCTTCCCCACCCCCAAGCCTTGTTCCTCTAGCTTCCCCCCCCTCCTCAGGTCCTTGCCCTCATCTCATCTTATCCCCGATTGCCAAACCTCACTCCCAAAAGGCTGTTAGGAGTCTGTTCAAGAAAAAAAAAACTCCAGCTTTAACCAAAGGTGCTTTTAACATCTTTTCCCAACCTCCATCTAAAGCCTCAAGAAAGAAAAATAGCTTTAGGCCCAAGAAGTTAAGGGGATCTTCTCGCTCAGCCAAATTTGCAAAATCCAAAAATATTCACCCTGTGAAAGTATTGCTTGAGGAGGAGGTTATTGAAGAGGATCTTAAAGCAGACTTCGAGGCCAATGAAAACCTTTCCCTTTTAGAGGGTGAAATTTCCCCCTTCTCGGACAACCTTCTCCATAAGCCCCTTCTCAACCTATCTTCGGAAATTCCCTTCCCCTCCCTTCTATCCCTGCCCTTTGAATCAAGCGGCTTGGATTTGCATTTGGACTAGGATGCTTAGAACCTTTTGTAGAACGCCATGATAGAAGTGAAGGACCAGGATGCTATTTTGGACACCCCCTTGGTAGTGCTCTACTCATAGGTCAAGGAGAAAAGAAAGCTAGGGATTCATTAGAATCAGGAGGGCCTGGAGAAGCCGGATTTTGGCTCATCTCCTCCCAAGAAGGGTAGAAAGTCTTCCATAGAGGTCAGATCCCTGGATGGAATGGTGGATAATCAATCCAAACTATTGGACCTTTGGAAAGTAGGGAAGGGAAATCCCCTTCCTGAACAACAATGAAAATTTTATCTTGGAATGTTAGGGGCCTCAACACCCCTAACAAGCAGAGGGTGATCAAAAGATAGATTCTTTTGATCAGTGCAGATATAATCCTACTATAAGAAACTAAACTGGAAAGGAAGCTAGCAGTTGCCTTTGGAAATGGGATTAGCTCCTCATTTCAAGCTTCTTTGGAAACTACAGTAGTATCAGAAGGCACCTCGAGAGGACTAATGATAATTTGGAAGTCATCTCAAATTAAAGCTAAGGGTATTGCATCTAATAAGGACTAGATGCTTGCTTAAATCACTCACCTGCAATCGAATACTTCTTTCTTCATAATCAATGTATACAGCCCAGTGGTCCCTTCCAAAAAGAGACTGACTTGGTCTTCTTTAGATGGAGTATTGACCACTTTATCTAAGGAACAAGTCTTTATTGGGGGTGACTTTAACACTATCAAGAATGCGTCAGATAAGAGGCGGGGTATCACTCACTTAGGTAGTGCTCAGCAGAATTTTAATAGTTGGATTGAGAGGAATGGCCTCTTGGAAATAGATTCAAGAGACACCTACACATGGGCTAACAGGAGAAAAGGTTTTAGCAATATAGCAGAAAAAATAGACAGATTCTTTTGGCAAGGGGATCTTACTATCTTTCCGTTCACCCCAATCTACAACATCCTCTCTTGCTCAGGCTCGGACCATTATCCCATTCTACTCACTTTAGAAGGCACCTAGGGATCAACCAGGACCCCCTTCAGATTTGAAAATATGTGGATGAAAGGGCAAAATTTTCTTGTAATGATAGAAAAATGGTGGAAGGAAGAGTCCTTTAAGGGCTCAAAACTCTTCTGTTTTTGCAAAGCTAAAATTAGTCAAATAGAAATTCCTTCAATAGAACTCCTAGCACGTCAAAAACATCTTTTCATCAAAAAGACTCATAGAAGAGCAATTAGAAGCCCTAAATGACAGGATTACCAAGGCGGGCATGGATCAAGAATCATTTTAGAAGGAAAGATCCCTCCTACTGGAATATGAGGATATCCTCTCCAAGGAAGAAATCTTTTGGAAGCAAAAATCAAGGGAGAATTGGCTCAGAATGGGGAACAAAAACACAAAGTATTTTCATAATGTAACAAAAATCAGAAGAAGCAAGAATTGGATATCCAAACTTCAAATCAGAAAAAACCAAACCTCAGAGGACCTGAAGGTTATAAAAGAGGAGATTATCTCCTACTACTCCAATCTCCTGAATAAAATTGAAGGATCCCATCTTCAGGACCAAAAGAAGCTGCTGTCTAGGATTCCCAAGATTATATCATAGGAACAAAATCAAAGTTTAAATGGGAAAATAAAAATGGAAGAAGTTCTTCAAGCTCTAAACCAGCTTCCCTCTGGTAAAGTACTAGGGCCGGATGGCTTCCCTATAGATTTCTATAAGAAATGCTAGCATATGTTAGGGTAGGAACTCTCAGAAGCCTTAGAGTGTTCAAGAAGGTTAGGGAAAATACTCAAGGAGATAAACAATACTTTTATAGCACTCATCCCAAATAAAGAGAAGGTAGAAAACCTTGGAGAATATAGGCCTATTTCTCTATGCAACACAGTCTATAAAATTCTCTCAAAAATCATGACTAACAGATTGAAGCCTCTCATGAACAACATCATTTTAGAAGAATAGACAAGGTTTGTATCGGGCCAATCAATTCTTGATGGAGTGATTGTAGCACAAGAAGCAATCCATACCCTTCAAAGCACAAATAGGCCAGGTATGATAATAAAGCTAGACATCACAAAAGATTATGATAGTGTAGATTGGCGTTTCCTATGTAAAATTTTGCAAGCCTTTGGCTTTGATAAGCAATGGATAAATTGGGTATTTGAGTGCATCCCAATGCCCAAGTTTTCAATACTGATTAATGGAAAGCCAGTGGGTTTGTTCTCTTCCTCAAGGGGCATTAGGCAAGGGGACCCCCTCTCTCCCTTCTTTTACATAATAATGTGGGAGGCTCTGGGAAGAGCCATAAAAGCTAGTCATGCCAATCAAAAGTTAGAGGGAATCAAAATAACTAAAGACTTTGTAGCAACCCATCAGTAGTTTGCAGATGATAATCTCATATTGGGGTCAACAAATTTTAAGGAGGCCAATCACCTAAATCGGATTTTAGAGATGTATGGTAGGGCTTCAGGCCAATTAAGAAACAAGGACAAAACCAAAGTTTTCTTCTTCACAACATCAATTTCACTTCAAACTAGAATTGTTAGAATCTTAAATTGCAAAGAAGGAAGCCTTCCATGCACTTATTTGGGCATCCCAATAGATAGAGGTTTGAGGAACTCCAAACTCTGGGATCCACTAAAAATCAAAGTTGAAAGAAGTGCAAATGCCTAGAAGGGCAAATGGTTGTCTTGGGCAGGTAGATTAGTGATGATTCAAGCAGTGATCTCGAATTTACCAACTTATCTTTTATCTATTTTATCCTTAACATCTAGTGCCAATACCTACATTATCAAGAAGATGAGGGATTTCTTTTGGCAAAACACTGAAGAGAAGCATAAGATTCCGCTAATAGCCTGGGACAAAATTATTAAGCCCAAACCAATGGGTGGCTTAGGCATCAAGGATTTAAGATTACAAAATATAGCCTTGGGGGCTAAACTAGTATGGAAATTCATCAAAAACCCAAATGCATCTTGGGTCAGAATGCTAGCAACAAAGTATCTTGAGATCAGAATCATCTTAACATCCTTAGATCAGGGACATTTCCAAAAGGATCAAGAATATGGAATTTCATCATCTCTTGTAGAAACCTAATCTGAAACTCAATCTCTTGGGATATTCATGATGGTTCAGCAAGCCTATTCTAGGAAGACTCTTGGGGTGGTTATCCACCCCTGGCAAATACAATTCATATCCATGCAACAGAAAACTAGTTCAAACAGAATTGGGGAGTCAGAGTTAGCAACTATCTGGAAATGGTAGATACACCAAACTCACAAAGTTGGAAGTGGAAATCAATGGAGGGCCTGCCGATTCCAAGGGAGGACCTGGAAGAGCTTTTAGGCCAATTATAGGTGAGAAACATCAGCCCTAGAAGAGGGGAAGATTCTCTCATCTGGGAGCCTTCCAAAATAGGACAGTATAACTCAAAGGATGGTTACAGAATATTGGTTAGCCTAGTAGAGCACAAAAACCACAATATCCACCTCAAGATGTTTTGGAGCTCCAAATTCATTCCGAAAGTGGGCATCTTTGCATGGTTGGCAATCCAAAAAAAATCCTAACTACAGATAGGTTCACAAGAGTGGGCTATGAAGGACCTTCTAGATGTATACTTTGCAAAGCCCAATCAGAGTCAATGGATCACCTCCTCTTGAATTGCCCCTTTGCCTCCAAATGTTGGAGATGGCTCTGTGCAAAATTGGAAATTGATTTTAGTCTTGCCAAATGAAATCAAACCTCTATTTTAGAGCTAGCCTCTGCATACAAAGGAGAGCTCGCTGAGCCAAATTATGGAAATTTCTCCATCATGCTTAATTTGGGAAATATGGAAAGAAAGGAACCACAGACTATTTGAAGGCAAAGCTAGAAATTAGGAATCAATTCTAAATTCAATAGAATCGGCAATAGTGGATTCAATCAATAGCAGAACAACCTTTGCTCTGAATCAGTCTAAAGTTTTCTCTTCATGGGATAAGAAAATTAGTCAAAACTGGCAAGGTATCATTATCCCCACTTTCTCGCCATAATTCCAATAAAAGGAAAGATGCAATCTAGACTCCCCCGAAGCCAGACTGGGTGAAACTGAATTTTGATGTGGCTTCCAAAGGCAACCCAGGCCCCTCTGAAATAGGCTATGTTATCAGAGACCAATCAGGAGCAATCATTGAGAAAATGGAAAAACCAATCCCTCCAGACACTAATAACATAGCAGAGTTTACCACTCTACTATTAGGCTTGAAAGACTGCATCAACCATGGTATCAAAATTTTTTCAGTGGAAGGATATTCAGAGATAGCAATTAATGCTATAAGGAAGAAGATTATCCCCAATTGGAGGCTTCAAGCATTATTGGAAAGAATTCTAGAAATCCTGAATAGTTTTGAACACTTTGAGGCAAAACATATTTATAGAGAAGCAAACGTAGAGGTGGATGCATTATCAAAAGTTGTAGCTCAAGGCACCTTTGATCACTGGTGGTCACATGGATCCTAGACATCTGTTAATTCAGTTTGACCAAGATAACAAGACCGATTAAATAAGGTTTGAGATTTTGCTTGCTAATAGATTGGTGGACTGCAAAAATAAAATTCAAATATCTCTTACCTACCCTCCTTCTAGTGGCTAATACCAATGGTCACTTTCCTTTTCAAACTAATCATTCAGCTAACCTTTGGATACAAGGTGGGTCGGGTTAAGCTGAGTAGACAAACCAGAAACATTAGTATGGGACCTACTAAGGTCCAGCTGGTGAGCACCACCACTTTGTCCTTTCATGAGCTATCTGCAGGATAATATCTCCTTCCACACTTGAGCAGATTTGGCTTGATTTGGGAATTTAATCTCCACAACCTTCATGCGAGACTTTATTGTTCTCTTTTCCCTATTATTGCTTGTTGAGTCGAGCACCCACCTTCCTGCAGAAGAGTTTATTTCTCAGCTCCTCTGGTTTCTTCTCTGGTTCTCCTCTTGCATTCCCCTGCTCTTGGTCACCATGTCTTTAGAGCCCCCATTCAGTTTCATTATGAGTGTGTATCCCAAGCCTATTTCCTGCTATGGTGTAGACACCCCCATATCACTTGGTGCATCTACTTGCCAGGTTTCCTTCAGGAAGATTTCAGATTTGAGACTCAAGCATCTCCTTAACTACTCAAACCCTCCAGTTCTTCTAGCTGTCAAATTGATTCTGGGGAGTGCTCATTTGAGCAGAGATGAATACCCAAGAGACAACACCAGAATCTCATCTAGATTTGTGGTGTCTTTGCTGAACCAGAAGCTATCTAAGCAATTGATTTGGAACCCTACTAGGGAACTCTTCCCAGTCGAAATCCTTCAAGATCTTTAAGAAGTTCTAAACAAGGCCCACCATGACTCTGGTGCACGCAGACCTAGTGACCGAATCCTCTTTAATGTTCACGTAGTACTCATCAACTATTATCCATTCCAACTAGACCTAAAGGATAAAGAATTGAATAGGCACAGAAAGTTCGCTAGTGCAAGGTTGAGCTACCTCAAATGGCATTTTTTAGGTGAAGACGCGGTGGCTGAAAGGAAAGAGTAGATTTTGTTCCAATTTGCAAGGATGAATGGATTCCTACCTATGATTGCTATAGAAACATAACCAAAACTAGAGCAGAGTTGTAGAGGAGGCTCAAGCAGAGGTCGCGGGGGCAGGGGTCATGGTCGGGGCTCTCCAGCAAGTAGAGGCCGAGGTCGTCTCAGGAACCAGCTTCAATAACTGGACATTTCCTCCTCAAGCTAGGCTTTCTATGGATACCTCCTTTAGATTACTGGATATGCAGTTATACATGTATATTTTTATTAAGTTTGAATTTTAAGATTCAAAAACTCTTTATCTAGGATGCTGGAAATCAAACATTATCGTTAATAGTGTTATTTGCTTTCCTAGACTATTAAACCTTAGATGGTTCAGAAAAATGGCTAAACCTTAAGCTTAAAGGCTCTATGGTTTTGGAGGGACCTCTGTGCTCTCTATGGATAGGGTTTTTTTGATTATCTTGGAATTCAGTGACAAACCTATGTATTTACACTAATTAATACAAATATGGCTCTGCCTTTACCGACAAAAAAAAAAAAGAGGATTGTAGGATATTTCAATTTCAAATCTGATTTTTTAAAAAAGTAATGTGAATAAATTGTAAAAGGATATTAGCACGTAATTTATGTTATGGTTATTTAGAGGTGCATTTTAAAAATTCAATTCATAAATATAGTTATTATTTTTTAACAATTTATTTTTTGAAAAAATTTGATTTTTCAAGAAAGCTTACTCTCAAATTAAATTAATATGCAATTTTATTAAGTCCTTTAAAGATTAATGTGAGAAAATTGCAAAAGGATGCTAACATAATTTCTAGCATGGTCATCTAGAGATAGTTGATTTTTAATTCAGGTGTATTCAGTAAATAAGTATGTTCCAGTAAATAAAAAATAGTGCACCGAGCGAAAAAATGCCTCTGTGAACGAAAAATCGATGCATTGCATCAACAACCTTTTTTGAGCATTCTAACCCGCAGCAAGGAATTTATAGAGGATTTGTAAATTAGTTCACTATTTTGGCTAATACCTCTGGGACTGAGGAACCTCGCAAGGTTATATCACGGACCCGCAATCAAGAAGCCTTCTTTGCAAAAACTAAATATTTTCTGGCTCATATAGTTAAGGCTCGCCCTCCTCTTTGCAAGGGCTGGGATTGGGATTGGCATTTGGTGAGCCACAGAAACAACAAAGCATTAGGGAAACCAAACTACCTCAAGCAGAATCCCAATCATTGTCGGGCGGAGGGTTTTGTAAAACCTAACCAGTCAAATATTTCCTCTGCTTGCCATATTTTTCCTCCTCGAAAGTCCTTGGGTAAATTATCAAAGAAAATGGTATCCCCAAGCTGTCACTCTTTCATGAATAATCACAATTTAAAGGAGGCTAAACATCCTAAGCCGAATTCACCTTCAAATCCTCTAGCTAATCCTAATGGGTTGGTCATTGAAATTGATACCCATACTAAGATCAGGTATCAAATGCATTGCAACAACTGAATGATCTTTGCTCAGTGGAAAGGCTAGGGGATCCCGTCTAATCAAATTGCTAATTGGGTGTCGGCTTCTCTCAATAACTAGGTAAAAATTGATATCCTTCCTGATAATTTCTTAGCTATTGAATGCGGTAATTAGAGTTTGAGAAATTCTTTGCTAAACGGGGACATATTAACATTCAAAGTTCTAGGGTTTGATTGCCAAGAATGGCAACCCCTCTTTCTTCCATCTCAATTTAATTCTTGCATGGATAACAGAGCAATTTCACTTGATAAATTCCCTGTAGAATTGCAAAATAATGAGTTCTTAAGAATAATAGGTAACAAAATAGGCAAATTTGTAGAAGTTAAAAAACCAACCCTAAGCTTCTTTAACCAACTTTTGATTGTTAATATGAATATTAAAATTAAATCTTTAGAGCCCATAACAGTGAAATGCGACAATTTATGCTTAACCCTAGAACTGCCCTTTTATAATGGTTCTTTCGAAGAGTCTAGGCTGAGGAAGATCCCCTTTCAGAAACCTTTCTCTGAATCAGTCCTCAAATCTAATGGCACCCCATTTAGATTTGTGGAAGGCGAAGATTTTACCTTTGGAGGCTATAAGTTTAATATCAACTCTAATCATCTCACCATAGAATTATGTCCTCACAGCTCCCCTATTAAGATATCTCGCCCACCTCTTCCTCCATTACCAACTATTAATCCACCTATAGTTGACTCATCACTTTGGGATAGAGACCTGGAAGAAGGTGAAATCAGTGAGGTGCTCCCTCAGAAAGAGTAGCCTGAACTGACTAATTTGCCATCATCTAGCTCCCTCATCCCACCAGAGAGGCTAAGTCCTTTGAGGTCTTCCCCTTTAATGGAACTCACCTCCTCCTCTGAGCAATCAAAGAGGGATAGGCCTCCCCTAAATCCAGGAATGAAACCCGTGCAAGGTCAAACAATCTCTCAAGTCCCAAGATTGGAGACCTTTGAGGTGTCAGAGGTCCATCCTCCATCTTTGATGGTTGTTTCAGATTCAATTGCAGAATCTGAGAGTGATCAAGTTGCTAGGGAAGTTAATATCATTTCCAAATTTGTAGGGGAAGAAGTAGTAAATGACCTTATGGATCAATTGGTTGATGAAATTTGTGATGATGAGGAGCTAGAAAGACAAAGGGATCTCTATGTCAAAAATCTAATGGATGTTGCCAGAGTCGACTTAGAAATAGATAAACTTTTTATAGCATTAGATAACTTAGAAAATGATAACCCAAACACTCTAGGCATTCTTAGCTCTGAAAGCAGTAAAGATTCTCCTGACTGCACTAAAATCAGTAAGAAAAGAGGCAAGAGATCCCTTGCTAAACTAAGATCAAAGGATGGAGAAGCAAGGGGTTAGTCTAAAATATCTAATCTTTTTAATGCAGGGGAGGGGAAGTTCCTCCTCACAGAGCCATGAAAATCATAACATGGAATGTTAGGAGTCTGAATGCCCCTAACAAATAACGCATCTTAAAGCGCTGCATCTCTAATTCTAAACTGGATATAATGTTAATCCAAGAAACCAAAATGAACTCCTCTGAGATAGCCCTTTTTGAGAAAAAATTAGGCATTAGACAGCTAAAGCACTCCCCTACTACAGGGGCCTCAGGGGGCTTAGCCATCATTTGGGACTCTAGATTCATCTTGTTTAGTCCTTTAGAGATTAAGAAAAATTGGATGGGAGGAGAAGTAGTAAGTTATAAAAATAACCTAAGATTCAAATTGATTAACGTTTACGGTCCTATCCAAATAGGGACAAGGCTAGGGTGTGGGTGGAACTGGAGTCTTTCCTTAGAAGTTTCCCAAATGATGTATGCATCATTGGGGGAGATTTCAATGCTATCACTATGGTAGCTGACAAAAGAGGAGGTAGCAACAAACTTCCTCCAGTGGCTGTAGATTTCAATCATTGGATCAATAGAAACTCCCTGTTGGAAATCCAAATGACATATAATGCCTTCACCTGGAACAACAGAAGGCTTGGTTTCTGTAACATTATTGAGAAACTAGATAGGTTCTTTATCCATGGAGGGCTTTCGGAGCTTAACTTTACCCTGAATGCAGAACCCCTCCCTTTAGCAGAATCTGACCATTTCCCACTCCAACTAATCTTATTGTCTGACCACTCCCCCAAAAAATGTCCCTTCAAATTTGAGAGCATGTGGTTCAGAGATGATAACTTTTAAAACTTACTTGATAACTAGTGGAGAAGCTCTGTTTTCTCTGGTTCAAAGATGTTTGTTATCACAAGTAAGTTAAAGCTTATCAAAAGGAAGCTCTTAGAATGGAACATGACTAATTTTGGAATTATTTTTGATAAAAAAATCCTAATAGAAAATGATCTTAAGAATGTTAACATTGAGGTTCTTGAGAAGGGGATGGATGAACATCTCTTCCTCAAAGAAAAGGCTCTACTCTTTGAATATGAAAAGACACTCTCAAATGAAGAGATCTTTTGGAAACAAAAATTGAGGGAGACTTGGTTGAGTGATGGGGACCAAAATACTAAGTTATTCCACAATAGTACTAAGCAGAGGCGATGGGTCAATCGAATTTCTAAAATTAAGAATTGCCAAGGTTCCATCCTATCTGTACTGGATGATGTTGCCTCCGAGGCAGCAAGGTTTTTTGATAAAATCTTAAACAATATTGAAGGCTCCAACCTCAGGGGCCAACTCAATATTATCAAGAATCTTCTAAAACTCATTAACGATGACCACAACAAAATCCTGTCAAATAAATTCTCTAAGGAGGAGGTTGAATCTATCCTTATGAAGATGAATCTCGACAAGGCCCCGGGCCTGAATGGCTTCCCCACTAGCTTTTTCCAAAAATGTTGGGGTTTTATGGGGACAGAGATCACAAACTCCTTAGAAGGTATTAGGAACTCTAGTAAGACTCTCAAAGAAATCAACAATACCTTCTTAGCTCTCATCCCAGAAAAAGAGAATCCTGAAAGGTTTAATGACTTCAGACCAATAGCCCTTTGCAACACTCTATACAAACTCTTAACTGAAACCCTAGTAGCCAGACTCTAGAATCTTCTCCCCATTATCATTAGTGAAGAAAAAACTGGCTTCATAGCAGATAGATCAATCTATGATGGGGTTATTATAGCCCAAGAGGCCATTCATTCGGTCCAGCTCAATAGGGCCCCAAGTATGCTAGTCAAATTAGACATAAGCAAAGCTTACGACAAAGTTGATTGGCACTTCCTATGCAAATGCTTGGAGGCCTTTGGATTTTTCAAATCCTAGATCAACCTAATCTTTGAATGTAAATCCACCCCCAAATTCTCATCCTTGGTTAATGGTTCCCCAGAAAGTTTCTTCAGTAGCTCAAGAGGGCTCAGGCAAGGAGATCCTATGTCCCCCTTACTCTTCATCATCATGGCTGAAGCCCTAGGTAGATCCATCTCTAAGGCCAAAGAGGAAGGTGGGATCCAAGCAATCCCCATTACCAGCGGCCTTCCTCCCTTTACCCACCAGTAATTTGTTGACGACACGATGCTTTTTGGGTAGGGAAGTGTAAGGGAAGCGAGCACCTTGAAAGGAATCCTTAATTCCTATATGCTAGCCTTGGGTCAAGAGGTGAATCTAGCCAAGTCTGTAGTTTTCATGTTCAACATAGACCCCTCCTTAGGAAAAGTGATCAGTAATGTCCTAGAGATTAGTGAAGGAACTCTTCCTTGCAAATACCTAGGCATTCCCCTTGACAAGGGTAGAAGACCCTCAAAATTATTGGTCAACTTGGTGGATAAAATCAAGTCTAGGATTAACACTTGGAAAGGAAAATGACTCTCATCTGTAGGTAGAGAAACCTTGGTTAGATCGGTCTTGTCAGCTATGCCCATTTACCAGCTCTCCTGTCAACATTTATCTTATTCTAAACTTGCAGAGCTCAACAAGCATCTCAGGAATTTCTTTTGGCAAGGTGCTAAGGAAAATCGTAAAATAGCACTCATATCCTGGGACAAGATATGCAAACCTAAAGAAGAAGGAGGAGTTGGCATTAAAAACCTTTGTGATCAAGGCAAACCCTTGGGTGCCAAGTTGGTCAGGAGGACGTTTAGAACCCCCCATCTCAAATGGGCTCACTTGCTGCACCACAAATACCTTAATGGAGGGAATCCTATCCAAATCTTCAGAGAAACCAACCCTCTGAGAGGGTCCTGCCTATGGAATTTTATGTTAGACTGCAGGAGGATTATCTCTGATAGACTTACTTGGAACCTGGGGTCCGGGGATAAAGCTCTTTTCTGGTCAGATTCATGGGGTGGATATAAGGCTATTGATAATATCCATGACTTTGGTGCTACTCATATCCTTCTTGAATCTCAAAGAGGTCCCGTGTTAAACAACTATATCTCCCCCTTAGATGATGGGGCTAGTTGGTAGTGGATTGAGAAGGATGGTGAGGATATCCCGATAAGGGATAAACAAAAACTTATGGTAATTCTTAAATCAAGGAACATTGCCTTAGGTTAGAATAAAGACAAGCTCATCTGGGATGGCTCCCTAAGAGGAGAATACAACTCCAAGGATGGGTACTCTCTCATCTCCAAATTGTTTTTAAGACCTCTGATTGAGCTTCCCTTGAAACTTTGCTAGGATAAATACTGTCTGCCTAAGGCAGGTATCTTCTCCTGGCTTGCAATGTAGAACAAGCTCCTAACTATGGACAAACTTAGAAGAATGGGGTATGAGGGCCTTAGTAGATGTCCTCTTTGCGAGGCAGATGAGGAAGACACCAATCATATCCTCCTTAAATGCCCCTTTGCTCACAAATGTTTGATCTGGTTCACCAACAAACTTGAATGGTCTACGGCCTTCCCCCACACCATCTTTGGAATGCTCAAGGCATGGCCTCTCCTTAGGCGTGGCTATCTCTTTGAAGGTTTATGGACAACTCTTCCTTCTTCCATTATGTGGGAACTATGGAAGGAGAGAAATAGACGTCTCTTTAAGAATGAAAAACTAGAGGTTCCCACAATCATTAACAAGATAGAGTTAGCTATCACTAAGCTCATGAACAACTGACTGTCATCAGGCACATTGAAGAATGCCTCTATCACTTATTGGGATGAAAAAATGATAAAATGTTGGAAAGGCTTATCCTTTCCTCCCTTTGTAGGAGATGGTCCTATTGCAAGTCTTCGATCAAGGGATGCATGTAGATGGCAGCCCCCAAGCGAAGGTTGGGTGAAGCTAAACTTTGATGGGGCATCCCGTGGAAACCCAGGGCAAGCGGGGATAGGTTGTGTTGTTCATAATTGGGAAGGAAAGGAAATAGCAACCCTTGCCTCTCCGGGTGGCACCAACGCCAACAATTGGGCAAAACTTATGGTCCTAGTGGAGGGTCTGCATTTATGTAGGAAACTTGGAGTTAAGAACTTGGAAATTGAAGGAGATTTGACTATAATTGTCAACGCTTTGAGGAAAGGTAGTATGCCTAATTGGAGACTAAATACTTTGCTATCAAAAGCTCTTGAATTATGTAGAGATTTTGATAGGTTCACAGTCAATCATATTTATAAGGAGGGCAATAAAAGAGAGGATGAGTTGGCCAACTTGGGAGTCGATGGCATCAATCTCCTATCGGTGCCACCTTAAGGAAACCCCCTCTTTTGTTTTCATATCCTAAGTGGCCGTTAGCATGTTTCTCCTATCATCTCCTTATGTTTCTCTTGCCCAGACTCTATTTTAACCCCCTTATTTATTCCTCTTCCTACCCCTTGTATTTCTGTATAGATACTCAGACAAACATTCAGTTTAAATATGCCCATATATCTGTTCTCCCAGACTTTAACTCAGGTAGTTAGGCTCAATCCATGGTCGGATTGAGCCTAACTATGGTTGTTTCCTCACCGATACCTATCTGATATCTATTGGGTTTTTTATGTCGAAGAAACCTCGGGCCTCGGTGACCTACTTTATTTTTCCACCGAAACACTTCTTCCATTGAAATCATCATGCCTTGTTGATGAATGGATCTATTGTCTCATCGAAGCCTTTCTTTACCCTCTCTTATCATCTTCCATCGATAAAGTCGCATCAGTGAAACCATGCATATCGAAGGCATGCCTTTTAGCTTCCTCGAAACCTATTTCCTCATCGATATCTTTTATCGATGCAGCTTCCTTTTGTCTGATCAACATTATTCTTTCGATGAGAACATTCCTTTTGGTGGGTTATGTTGCACCGATGGTATTATCTCCTCGAAGACCTTTTCTCGTTGATGAAAACCATCTCCGCTTTCCTCGATATCTTTTGTTGATGGAATTACTATCCTCGATGAGTCTTTTCTGAAGTTCATCAGTGCTTCATTTCTTTGATGGCCTTTCTATATCGATGAGACATCATTGGGTCTCATCGATGTTATTTGAACCTGGATATCTTAATAGGATGCTTGGCTATTTCCTCACCGATACCTATCTGATATCCATTGGGTTTTTATGTCGAAGAAACCTTGGGCTTCGGTGACCTCCTTTATTTTTCCACCGAAACACTTCTTCCATCTAAATCATCATGCCCTGTCGGTGAATGGATCTATTGTCTCACCGAAGCCTTTCTTTATGCTCCCTTATCATCTTCCACTAATAAAGTCACATCAGTGAAACCATGCCTATCAGAGGCATGCCTTTTAGCTTCCTCGAAACCTATTTCCTCATTGATATCTTTTATTGATGTAGCTTGCTTTTGTCTGATCAACATTTTTCTTTCGATGAGATCATTCCTTTCGATGAGTTATGTTGCACTGATGGTATTATCTCCTGGAAGACCTTTTCCTGTCGATGAAAACCATCTCCACTTTCCTCGATATATTTTGTCAATGGAATTACTATCTTTGGTCACTATGGTTGTTTCCTCACCGATACCTATCTGATATCCATTGGGTTTTTATGTCAAAGAAACCTTGGGCTTCGATGACCTCCTTTATTTTTCCACCAAAACACTTCTTCCATTGAAATCATCATGCCCTATCGGTGAATGGATCTATTGTCTCACTGAAGCCTTTCTTTATCCTCCCTTATCATCTTCCACCGATAAAGTCACATCGGTGAAACCATGCGTATCGGTGGCATGCCTTTTAGCTTCCTTGAAACTGATTTCCTCATTGATATCTTTTATCATTGTAGCTTCCTTTTGTTTGATTGACATTATTCTTTTGATGAGAACATTCCTTTCGGTGAGTTATGTTGCACTCATGGTAATATCTCCTCGAAGACCTTTTCCCATTGACGAAAACCATCTCTGCTTTCCTCGATATCTTTCATTGATGAAATTTCTGTATTCGATCACTATGGCTGTTTCCTCACCGATACCTATCTGATATCCATTGGGTTTTTATGGCGAAGAAACCTCGGGCTTCAGTGACCTCCTTTATTTTTTGACCGAAACACTTTTTCCATCAAAATCATCATGCCCTATATGTGAATGGATCTACTATCTCACCAAAGCCTTTCTTTATCCTCCCTTATCATCTTCAACTGATAAAGTCACATCGGTGAAACCATGCATATCAGAGGCATGCCATTTAGCTTCCTCGAAACCTATTTCCTCATCAATATCTTTTATCGATGTAGCTTCCTTTTGTCTAATTGACATTACTCTTTCAATGAGAACATTCCTTACAGTGAGTTATGTTGCACTAATGGTATTATCTCCTCGAAGACCTTTTCTTGTCGATGAAAACCATCTCCACTTTCCTTGATATCTTTTGTCAATGGAATTACTATCTTTGATGAGTCTTTTTTGAAGTTCATTGATGTTTCCTTTCTTCGATCGCCCTTCTATATCGATGAGACATCGTTGGGTCTCATGGATTTTATTTGAACCTGGATATCTTAATAGGATGCTTGGTTGTTTCCTCACCAATGCCTATCTAATGTCCTTTGGGTTTTTATGTCGAAAAAACCTTGGGCTTCGGTGACATCCTTTATTTTTCTGCCGAAACACTTCTTCCATCGAAATCATCATGCCCTGTCGGTGAATGGATCTATTGTCTCACCGAAGCCTTTCTTTATCCTCCCTTATCATCTTCCATTGATAAAGTCACATCGATGAAACCATGTGTATCGGAGGCATGCCCTTTAGCTTCCTCGAAACCTATTTCCTCATCGATATCTTTTATCGATGTACCTTTCTTTTGTCTGATTGAAATTATTCTTTCAATGAGATCATTCCTTTCGATGAGTCCCTTTTATGTTGCGCCGATGGAATTATCTCCTCAAAGACCTTTTCCCGTCGATGAAAACCATCTCCGCTTTCCTCAATATCTTTTGTCAATGGAATTACTATCTTCGATGAGTCTTTTCTAAAGTTCATTGGCTCTTCCTTTCTGTGATGGCCCTTCTATATCAATCAGACATCGTTGGGTCTCATGGATATTATTTGAACCCGGATATCTTAATAAGATGCTATTACACCCACTTGTTGACCTGTGGGCTACCATGGTATGAATGAAAATGATTATTTATTTTAACAATAGGGGGCTTTTATAATTTAATTCCTAGATAATCATTCAAATTTGATGCTCAATAGGTGGCATCACTTATCTTCCTTTAAACTCCTAAATTTAGCTTTTTTAGTCTTGTCGCTCTGTTAGGATAAGCTTTAAGACTAGAAGGAGGCAATACCTTACATTAATGAGCATAGGTATATAAATGTGCTGGCATATCTCACTCCTGGATATATGTGGTCATGGATATATAGGTATTATTATTTATGTAGATATTGCCTTCTTTTAGGACTAACACTTACCTAGCTATCCTCATCTCTATTTTACCTTTTCAGTCCCCTATATTCTTGATGTTTTGTCTCTTGTTTTGTTCTTAAGAAGCTTTCAGGCTTTAATGTCTCTAGGTTGCTTTAACTTAGCTTCATAATTTTGTTAAGCTATGTATATGTTGTGTGTCATCCTCTTCCCTATGTATGATTGGCCCCAACCACCTTTAGGCTTTCTAGGCCCCCCATGGTCACAATATATATATATATATATATATATATATATATATATATATATATATATATATATATATTGTATTTATATTTCTATATATATTTATCATCATTCACATTATATATTAGGATTTTTTTCAAACTCACATCTATATATTCATATTCATATATAGTTTCCTATTTTCCTGCCTGTTCTCTCAGTTTTAAGTTAAATCAGTCTCAGATGCATATGTCAATTTTCCTCTTTCTTCCTAGTAATCTCCAGCATCATATTATTAGATTAAGGGTTGACCTGATAAAATTTTATCTCTCATAAAGCTTTCCCATGACACTCAATTAGGACCTAGAAGGCTCTCAAACCATATTCTTTCAAATGGTAGCTCCCCGTGATCTCTTTGCAAGAATATTTATGGAATTTTCCTCATTAATATTTATTGAGTTTATGCTCTTCAATGGGTAACCACTCTCACATTATGTTTTTGGATATTTTTTGAGACTAATATTTTGAGTTGTGTATCCTAATAGGGTGACCATCCAAGCAGGTATGATATATTGTATAAGTTGACCTATTTGGTTTTGCTTTTCCTAACATTCCAGTGAGAGATTTTCTCAAGATTTTGTGCAGCATAAGGAGCAAAGCAAGCTTAACCTTGTGTTTCAAGAATAGTAAGAACTGTCGCCCACAAATGGCAGAATCACCCCAAGAGATGGGCAATCTACTACTCAACTTTACACAGAGGATTTCTACATACAATCTTCATTATTTTGGACATGTTCCCTTTCTGATCTTGTATCTCCATTTTGTATTGCATTCTTAATTTTTTTTTGATCCTTGAGGGATCTGGGCTAGACCAGAGGTTTTCTTCCCTCCATTCTTTCCTACCAGTGCCCACACGAAATGGAGGTGTAAGTGTAAACCTATCTATTTTAAAATTAATAAAATTCTTTGGCCTTAGCCTTTTATTAATCAAAAAAAAAAAAAAAGTATATTCCAGTAAATTAATAAATAGACTTCATATGCATGTTCTAGTAAATTAATAAGATTAAATATGGTTAAAGATAGACATAATAATATGTGCTCTATTAACAAAAAGGAAATATGGGTTTTATTAAGTGAATAAGAGAAAATATGGTTAAAAAAAGACATAAAGAGAAAATATGATTAAACATGTGTGCCAAAACAAATGAATAAAAGTATATTTATACAAATATAGTTGGATAGACATGTGTAGAAATAAATATAGTGACATAGATGTACAAATGTACATCTATGTAGAAATAAAATAAACAAAGATCCAACACAAATATGTAGAAATAAATGTATGCAACAAATTGAATAAAAATCCAATTAGAGTCAATCACATAGATGTACTATGTGTGTAGAAATAAATGTGTTGAACAAAATGAACAAAGATCCAATTAAAACTAGTCACATAGATGTACAAGTGTATAGAAATAAATGCGTCCAAGAAAATGAACAAAGATCCAAGGATGCAATTATAATTGTATCCATGTGTATGCAGAAATAGATGCTGTAAATAAAAGAATAAACAAGTGCCACATAGTGGCTAGTACTTGCCTTTCTTTTAGTATAGTTTTAATAATAATTATTATTTAATTTATTAACTAGAGTAAAAAGTGCCAGAGTGAGACCAATGAAGTTAAATTAAATTAAAAAATTAAGGTAAAAGAATAAGTAACTCTTGAAATGAAATGTCTTCGGAACAAAAAAGTTTAGGAAGTTTCAGAGTAATATTCAAGTGTAAAGAGATTTTAATTCATGGTGAAATGACATTTTGCATTCAATTATTATTTTATTAGTATTGATATTTGTATATTCAGTATTGTAAAGAACATAAAAGTTTTAGAATCTATAATATTATTTTAAATGTTTTAGAATTTGATTATATTTTTTAATTTTTTTTACAGTTTGTGATATATTTTTATATTTAATTTTTTCTAAAATAGTAATATATAATAATAATAATTTTATACTAATTTTAAAATATTATAATAATAATAAAAAAATGTGATATATTAAAAATAATTTAATATTAATAAAAAAATAATATAAGATGGTATAATAATATTGTAATTTTAATTATTATAATATTTTTTTATTATTATATTATCTTACATAATGTATTTTTGTTATTACTTTGAAATAATTTATAATTTAAATTTTAAAAAAAAGTATTATAATTCAATTTAATATTTTTTTAAGGAATGCTTCAATTTTAATTTTTGGGACAAAGAGGAAAGCATAATATATAAATTAAAATAAAATAAAATTAAAAAATATTTTATTCCTATATATACAACCTTTTTATTTATTAAATATTTATCTTATTTTAGTTTTGAATTTTAAAAATTATTTACGACTTTTATTATAGATGTTTCATTTGCTAAAGAGTTAGTTTAAGTAAATAATATTTTTTAAGAAAATAAAATAAAATAATTTTTAAGTGAGTAAAATAACTATAAATAATAGTAATTTTTGAGTAAACAATGTAAATAAATTAAAATTATTTTTTGAAAATTGTAAAGTAAAAAAATTAAATCCAAGTAAAGAAAAAGATATCTATTCTATAATTAAATGAACTTTCAATGAATAAATAATTATTTGTTAACATGGACAAAGTTGATTTAAAAAACAACTAGGAGTAAAAAAAAAAACAAGACTAAAATTTGGACTACATTTAGAATTAGGGCTAGACTAAAATTTGGATTACATTTAGAATTAGGGTTAGAATTAGGATTAGTGTTAGAATTAGTATTATAATCAGTGTAACAACTTCTTTAGAAAAACAAATAAAGATGCATATTTAAATATGTAATGTATGAATAATTGTAAAAGTGTATGCATAGAAATCAATATGTGAAACAATTGAATAGAAGTACACTTATATTATATACAAAGATCTAATCATAAAATTCAATAAAAAAATAAAAAAACTGAAAAACAAATAAAGATACAGTTAAGAAAATTATATACAGGACAAGGAAAAATGTATAAAGATGGGTCAGTACATAAAAATATTGAGACGGGTCACTACATAAAAATATTGAGATAAATATTGAGATGGATGTTGATGTTAAGTTATTTTCTATGGTAGCAATAAGATTATGATTATATATTAAAATAATGATAATTCTAAAAAAAATAACTTAATACCAAAACAAATTATATTGAGATGCCAATACTGGAACTACCCATTAGACTATAGACTTACAAGAGGACTCCTTGCTCCAAATCCCATCAAATTTTAAAAGAGAGAAAAAACCTAAAAATGCAAGTCAACATAAAAAGTTTTAATTTAATATTTTATCCGTTTAATTTATCCAAATTGCATTACCATGCCAACACCAATTTTAGGCTCAAGCTCATTACTGCATCTTTTTCTACAATCGGTCACCATAGCTCAGTATTTGTGCCTATTGTTTTGCCTACCAATTGTTCTCTATAATCTAAAATCTGCAGCCGCAATGGGAGCCAATCAAAATTGACAAATAATAAACATGATCTCGTTTCACAAGCCAACAATATCGCTGAAATAATTTCATCCAATGATTAGACATAAAATTTCTTTATTAAGGCATTTTGGTTAAGAATTGATTAGTTTAAACAATTTAAACATTGCAAAACATGGAAACTGCACTTCCTGAAATTTTTGGTATTGAATGTGATTGGCTGCACTAGGAAAAACTATTTGGAAGTTAAAGCCTAACCCTCAGTTCCTTGAAAGGCAGGAAATAATAAATTGTACATATTCATAATTTTAGTATCTGAAGAATTAAATATTGCCCTAAATTAGGTCTGATTTAATAATGCTTAACTATATCAATTTAGATCAAATACAAATATCAACTAATACAAAACTTATAAATATTTATGATATTTAAAATAAATCATAAACATATATAATTTTTTTAATATAAAATTACCAATCACATTATTATTTATTATCTTTTCCAAGAAAAAATAAATGTTACACCAATTTGACACGAATTTGTAATGTTGTGCAATCTCAAACTGTCCAAGGAAACCTAAAAGCTATTAAGTCCAATACTTGATAATCGAGGGCCATCCAAGGCCATGCCAGTTTGAGCACCACTCCACTACAAACTTCCATAATAACAATGCAAAATATTGCGACTAAAATAGTCATGGATACTATGCTTATGACAAACCATAAGCTATGTATCTTCAGATATATAGCCATTGTGAAATCTACGGCTAACAATATAGCCATTGTGAAATCTTCGTCCTACAGTTTTCGTGTTTGGGAAATAATTAGTAACTACCGTCACGAAAACACAGATGGACAAAACAATATCTAGAGCATTGATCACGATAAAGGGTTTCAGTAAAGTATTTTTGAAAACTAAATAATCCGACCATCCACACAGCCAATCCAAGGCCAATTACCATCGGTACGAGAAATTTTGAGAGTGTTCTTAAGTTATCAAAATTTTCTGTACCCATAACCTCATTTTCGCAGCATTTTCTGTACCCGTCCCTGCACCCGCGTTTTCTGCATCCGTAGCCGCATCTATGGCCATAGCATTCTGTGTAACCGATACATTTTCTGTATTTTCTGTGTTTGGCACAGAAACAATATACATAAACAGTATTTTCTGTATTTTCTGTATTTTCTGTGTTTGGCACAGAAACAATATACATAAACAGTATTTTCTGTTGTTGCAACAGGATTCATTTTGATATAATCGATTCGGAGTATTTTTCAATCTGAGATTCTGAAGTAACTGAAGAATTAATTTAAGTCTATTTATAATACTATTTGTTTTTATTTTTATTCTCTCTCTAAAAAAAATAGTATTTGTTTTTGTTTCTAATTTTTATGTTAAAAAAATTATAAAGAAGTAGACAATATGAGCATGTTTCTATTTAGAACATATACAATAGAGATATTTCTATTTAGAACATAGACAATAGAACATTTTCTATTTTAAAATATTTAATTTTTTATTAGATTTGATTTGTTTCTAAATTTAATTTACTTTGAAATTTTATTTTTAATTTTCTTTCAAATCATGGACATGTTTCCAATTTATTAATTCACATTAGATTTGATTTCAATTTAGTCTTATAATATTAATATATATTATTTCATAATATTATTATAACATATAAATTGATTTAAAATATTTTTAAAAATGAAGTGTCTAGTCTATGAGTTTAGAAACTTAACTAATATTTAAATGTTTTCTCATGCAAATTTAAAAACTTAATTATAGATAAAATATTATAACTATAAAGTTAATTATATAGATTGACATGCTATATTTTTATAAAATCATTTATAAAACCTAACTCGCGTATTTATATTTTGAAAAATCTAATTAAAATCATTGAAAATAAATATTTAACATTAGATTTACAATGATCTACTTATATATAAATATCAAGCTTAATATATGTGAAATTTATTGAAATCTAACCCTAATCATATATCTAATCCTAACCCTAACCTAAACCCTTATTTAATATTAAATCTAATCCCAATGGAATCTAGACACTAAACCTATTTAAACCCTAATGTAAAATTGATCCTAATGCTAATTCATCTTTCACCCTAATCTTATCTTAAAATATAAATCTAAACCTAACTTTAAACCTAATCTATCATTAAATCTAACCCGCATTAACCCATAATGCATTATAGTTGCTCCTATGTAGCCCGTTTCGACTCATTTTGGTCTTTGATCTACTTGGTTTTCTAGGTTCACTAGTGTTGTTGTGGACGTCGTTCAACTTTGACTAACTGCATTCCCCCCATGGCACTTGGTGCTCTATGTCTTCTGACGATGACATTTTCTCTTGTGCAACTTTGTTGATTTCCTTTTTGTCTTTTTAGTGGATTCCTCCTTGCCTTTGGTTTGGTTGGAGACTCTATTATTTCACCCCATTTGGCATTTCTATCAATCAATAGATGTTGCATGTTGGGTTTCAGGGTGTTCAGTTCTACCTTGTCTTCGATTTGCTTGATGTCTATGTGGATCTCCCACCAAAATCTCTACATTTGGTAGTGTTGGTGTTGATGTTGGCATGTCGCCTGTTAGTAGCAATGAAGAAGGAATATTGAAAGGGGGTGGGTGAATCAGTCTTCACCGAATCAAAGCAAATTAAACTCTAAAGTATAAATTGATAAACCACAGCAATAACAGATAAGAAAATTAACAACACAACACACAACACCAAGATTTTGATGTGGAAAACCTTTTTAAGGGAAAAATGATGAACCCACAATAAGATGATATTGTGCTGTAGTATGTGAAAATATTACAATGGGGAATGGACATGCATTCACGCGCACTGCCTAGAGCTCACTACTCAAAAGATACATGCCTGGAAGGCTACAACCCTCAGGGAAGTCTCACTAACTTATAATATAATTTAGACTACAATTCGGAAGGAATGAACTATAAAAATGCCTAATGACAGTTCTGGTTAAGCACATTTGTCCACTCTGCAACACCAATCTCACTACAACACTTCACTTAATGATATATCCTTGTTTGCACATTTACCTCTTTCTGATAATGCAAACAAAATACCAACACCTAAATTACACAAGTATATCACCTATACATACAAATCATCAACCCTAATAACAAGGTGGGCTAAACCCTCAACCCTCAACAAAATTTACATTACACGATACAAAGATCGATCATCCAAATAATATTATGAATTACATTGCATAGAATGGACCTAATTCAAACTCCCAAATGATTACATACATCTAAAATCCTGTGAAGATCAACCACAACATGCTACACCACCATAAATACTGCATAACACACAAATTATCATCAATTCATAGAAATCACCAAAAACTTGCACAACGATCAATGCAGATTGCCAAGAAAAATAGGGCATGACTAAGAAACACCATAAAACATGTTAGAATCATCTAGAATAGTTACAACAACACCTTTTTTCAAAACTTCATCGGGCAATGTCTCAAAGCTCAAGAACACAACCAATCAGCAACTGTCACAAGGAAAGATAACTTGCGGAGCACCAAATCATGAACCATATGAAATGAAGATACACATAATCATCCCAAAAAATAATCCAAAGTCTCAGCATAGGATCTGATCACATGGGAATATACTAGAGGGAATACCCGATTCTGCAAAATAGTGATCAACAAAACGAAACTACAAAATTGAACCAGAAATCCTTTCCATACTCACTAAAATTACTTAGAGGAATGTGTTGAAATCAATGAAAACAACATACCCTAGCAACAACAATGAAAAAAAAATCCAACAATCTCCCCCTTTGGCATTGATGACAACATATGAATGTGGAAAACAGTCAATGCAAAGAAAGAAGATATCACCAACAAACTCCCCTAAGATCAAGATAGATAAAGCGGTTTTTCGCATGATCTCACTCTCACTTTGACAATAATGCCAAAGATCACCAAAATGGAAAATCAAACTCTCTCACAAAATAAAATCGTGAATCTCTTTCCTCCTGGGACATACAATAAAATTATCAGACTACTCCAGCAGAGGAGCAACACTTACTCATCAATCTAGATAAAAGAATAAGGTTTTGAATTCCATTGGATCAATGCAACTCAATATATCCAGTTCTTATCAGGAGGGGTGGAGACCCCTAACTTGTCTCTCAGATAGAAAAATGTATTTACAGGCAAAGGCTTAGTGAAAATATCAGTAGTTTGTTCCTTTGTAGATACATATTCCATCTTCACCTTTTGATCACCGACTTTCTCTCTCAAGTAATTATATTTGATTGAAATATGCTTAGTCTTTTAATGTTGCACGGGATTCTTAGACATGTTTATAGCACTAGAATTATCATAGTTTATAATAGTATGGTCATCATAAATAACTCTAATATCTTTCAACATTTGCTTCATCCATACTATCTAAGTACAATTACTAGTAGCAACAATGTACTCAGCTTTAGCAGTAGATAAAGATACTGAATCTTGTTTCTTGTTGGCCCATGAAACCAACCCAACTTCTTACCTAAAAAAAATTCTCCACCGATAATACTCTTTCAGTCATCAACATCATCA
Source organism: Cryptomeria japonica (assembly GCF_030272615.1). NCBI lineage: Eukaryota > Viridiplantae > Streptophyta > Pinopsida > Cupressales > Cupressaceae > Cryptomeria > Cryptomeria japonica. The sequence goes on from NC_081409.1 coordinate 733,878,336, forward strand.
TCCCAATCTGCATCAGTGTAAGCACACAACATGAAATCATCATTCTTTGGATACCATAAACCATAATCTTCAATTCGCTTTAGATATCTGAATATTCTTTTAACTACAGTAACATGACTCTCCTTTGGATAAGCTTGATGTCTTTCTACCATACACACAACATACATGATGTCAGACCTAGTTCGAGTAAGATATAATAGTCCACCAGCCATAGATCTATACAAACTTTGATTAGATTTAGGCGATTCATCATTTTTAGACAATTTACAACCAATCACCATAGGAATTCCAACTGTTTTGGAATCATCTAATCCAATCTTCTTCAGCATTTCCTTCACATACTTAGTTTGAGATATAAAGATACCTTTTCCTGTCTATGCAATCTGCAAACCTAAGAAAATTTTCATCTCATCAATCATAGACATTTCAAATTCTTTTTGCACATCACCGGAAAATTTCATACTCATATCATCATCGCCACCAAAAATATTATCATTTTCAATCTTAAAATATAGATTACCATAAACAACACCTTTGACGAATCCAAATTTTAGCAAGTATTTGTCTAGTCTAGCATATCGGGTTCTAGGATCTTGTTTCAATCCATAAAATTATTTCTTCAACTTACATAGCATGTCTCCATCATCTGATAGTGAAAATCCATTAGGTTGTTCAATGTAAACTTCTTCTTCTAGATCACTATTCAAAAATGCAGATTTGACATCCATTTGATATACCTTGAAATCTTTATAAGAAGCATAAGCAAGCAACAATCTAATAGCTTCAATTCTAGAAACCAGAGCAAAAGTTTCTTCATAATCAATCCCTTCTTGCTATGAATATCCTTTGTAGACCAGTCTAGATTTATTTTTGACTACTTCACCTGCTTCATTCAATTTGTTCCTAAAAACCCATTTAGTACCAATAACATTTTTGTCCTTAGGTCTAGGCACAAGTTCCCAAGTATTGTTCTTTTCAATCTAATCTAGCTCTTCTTCCATTTCTCTAATCCAGTTATCATCTTTATAGGATTCAACAACATCTTTAGGTTCAACTTTAGATATCAAACATATTTGTTTTGCAGCTAACCTTCTTTTAGTCATCACTCCTTTATTCTTATCACCAATAATTTCATTCTCATAATGATTCAATCTTACAAACCTTGGAGTCTTCTGATTGTTCTGATTCTCGGACTCAGAATATTGAAGATCTTCACGACCAGCAGCAATAGTCTCTTTCTCTACCAGATCATTTTGCTAAGGCTCTTCAGGCTGAATAGGAGCTAAATCAACATGTTAACCTTCATCATAAGCTTTGATCTTCTTCCCAAGGTTTTCATCCTCCTTCACTCTTTCACTCTCAACTATCTGTCTCAATATTTTGTTATAGCACCGGTAGGCTTTGCTATTTGTAGAATATCCCAAAAGGCACCTTCATCAATTCTAGCATCAAACTTTCTAATATCTTCGTCTCTCTTGATATAACATTTTCTACCAAAACCTTTGAAATATTTCACAGTATTAACATGACCAAACCAAAGCTCATAAGGTTTTACCGATATCACCTTTAAATGAACTCTATTGAATGTATAAACTGCAATGATAATAGATTCTCTCCATTAGACCTTTGAAACATTTCCTTTAATCAATATGGTTCTTGCAGTATCTAAAACAGTATGGTTCTTCCTTTCAACGATCCCATTTTGTTGTGGACTCCTAGGCGTAGATAGCTGTCTTCTGATTCCATGCATCTCACATAAATAATTGAACTCACTGGAACAAAATTCTCCACCTCTATTAGATCTCAAACACTTCAACTTCAATCCGAACATAGTTTCAACTTAAGCTTTGAATATCTTTAATTTCTCAAATGCTTCTGATTTTTCTTTCAAAAAGATAACCCACATTATTCTGGAATAATCATCAATTAGCAATATAAATTATCTATCACCCTACATAGTTCTAACATTTGTAGGTCCACATAGGTTAGTATGCACAAGATCTAACAATACATTTGATGTGTACCATTTGCTCTTGAAAATCATTCTTGTTTTCTTACCCAACTGACATTCCTTACATACCTCATTAATAGGTTTAACAATCTTAGGAAGATCCCTAACAACTTGTGTAGAACTGATCTTGATGAATGAATCAATGTTTATATGACACATTCTTTTATACCACAACCAACTCTCATCTATCTTAGCAATCAAACAACTTTTCTCACTAGCATTCAAATAAAAAATGTTACCTTCAGTCTTAGTTCTAGATACAATCTCTATATAAGAGGCATTCAAGTTCTTGCTTTTACCATCTTTAAATTGTAGATTGTAACCCTTATCAACCATTTGTCCGACACTCAAAAGATTATGCTTCAAACCTTCAACAGACAAGATATCGTCAGCGTTATGCTTACCATCAAAAGAAATAGAACCTCTCCCATGAATTACACAGGCTATGTCATCTTCAAATCTAACTATTCCACCATCATACCTTTCCATGCTTACAAATTTTCTTTCATCACCGCTCATATGATGTGAACAACCACTGTCAATCACCCATCCACCTTTTTCTTCTACCTTAGCAGCCAAAGCTTTTTCCTCAATAGAGCAACTAGTGGAATCAATAGGAATAGGTCTATCTTCTTTAATAACAATAAACACAACTTCATCTTCTTCTGATTCTTCATCTATAACATCTTCATCTACAACATAATAATAGTTATTCTAGTTCCTAAACTTCCGGTTAGACTTATAGGGCTTATCATAATTTTCATGCTTCTCATATCTGTCATTTTTATTAAACTTATCATGTATGCCATACTTAGCCATTCTTTCTGGACATCTAGAAGCAAAATGTCCTATCTTATTACAAGAAAAACATTTCAAGGGCAACTTTCCATCATACTTACTCACACCTTTAGGAAATCTTTGGGGAATCAATGCTTCAAGCCCATCAAGCTCTCTTTTTTGCTTTTCTATCTCTCTCCTTTCTCTTTCATATTTGGATATCGTGCACTCATTAGGGTCATATTTCTGTTGGTCGGACACAGATACTCATGCTTTGAATGTTGTCTCATAATTTTCATGTGATTCTCCAAATTCTCTCAACTCAAATGCATCGAGTTTTCCAACCAATACATCTCTTGTCACTATAGTTATACTCCAGATCTCATCAATAGCGGCAACCTTATGTTTATAAGCAGGCGGAAAAGATCTTAGCGCCTTAGAAACAATCTCAACTTCTTCAATCTTTCCACTGACAGATCTGATACCAAGGACAAGTTCATTCACCTTAGCCATGTATGAATGTATGTTCTGATCATATCCCATCTTCAATGTCTCATACTTTCCTATTAATCTCGATAACTTAGCAACTTTCACTTGACTATCACCTTCATATAGGATCTCAAGCTTCACCCAGATCTCATGTGCGGTTTGAAGTTCCAAAATATTGGTCATTTCAGTCAGGGCATTGAGTAATTCTTCCTTCACTCTAATGTTATATTTAGATTCCTTAACCTGATCAAGGGTGGATGGTCCATTCTAATGAAAAACATAGGCATTTTTAGTAATCTTCCAATAATCTTATCCAAGACATTTCAAATGCACCTCCATCCATTTCTTCTGTACAATATAGTTGCTTCCATCAAACCTCAGACTGTCCTTCTTGAAAAAAATACCTTGAGTTATCATCTCAAATCTCCTCAAGTGATTAAGCTTCTACCAGAGAATCTAGCTCTGATACCAATTGTTAGCAACAATCAAGAAGGAAGACTAAGAAAGGGGGTGAATCAGTCTTCACCGAATCAGAGAAAATTAAACTCCAAAACATAAACTAATAAACCACAATAATAACAGATAATAAAATTAACAATACAACACACAACACCAAGATTTTAACATGGAAAACCCGGTTAAGGGAAAAACTACGGTGGGAACCTACCCACAATAAGATCAATACTTTGTAGTAGTATATGAATATATTACAATTTGAAATTCACATGCATTCAAGAACACTGCTTAAAAATATATGTCTACAAGGCTACAACCCTTAGGGAAGTCTCAGTGACTTACAATATATTTTAGACTACAATCTGGAAGGAATGAACTGCAATAATAGCATCTAAATAAGCCTGATGACAGTTCCGGTTAAGAACAGTCGTCTGCTCTTTAAAACCAATCTCACCACAACACTTCGCTGAATGATATATCCTTCTTCACACATTTACCTCTCTTTGATAATGCAGACACAATACCAACACCTAAATTACATAAGTATATCACCGATATATACAAATCATCAACCTTGATAACAAGGTTAGCTAAACCTTCAACCCTCAACAAAATTTACATTACAAAATATGAAGATCAATCACCAGACCAATATTATGATTTACATTACATAGCATGGACCTAATTCAAACTCCCAAATGATTACATCCACCGAAAATTCCACCAAGATCAATCATAACACGCTACACTACCAGAAATACTTAATAACACACAAATTATTACTGTTTCATAGAAATCACCAAAATATTGCACAACGAACAATGTAGATCACCAGGACAAATAGGAAATGACTAGGAAATACCATCAAGCAGTTTAGAATCATCCAAAATAGTTGCACCAATACCTCTTTTCAAATCTTCATCGGTCAATGTCTCAAAGCTCAAGAACACAACCAATCAACAACTGTCATGAGGAAAGATAACTTACGGAGCACCAAATCATGAACCATATGAAATAAAGATACACAAGACCATTCCAAACAATTATCTAAAGTCTAAGCATAAGATCTAATCACACTGGAATATACCGGAGGGAATACCAGATTCTACAAAATAGTGATCAGCAAAACCAAATTATAAAACCGAACCAGAAATCCTTTCCAAACTCAATGGTATAACTCACAAGAGTGTGTTGAAATAAATGAAAACAACATACCCTAGCAGCAGAAATGAATAACCAAATCCAACAATCTCCCCAATAATCCAACGATCATCACTATGTGGTCTATCGTGGTTATCTTCTTTTGCTTCTAGATGTTGCTCCTATGTATCATGGATTCCTCTACTAAGTTCTTTGATCGTTGTGATGGGGGGATTTTTGCTTGGGATGGTGTTGTTTTTTGGTGCCTAGGGATCCTTTGGAAGGCCTTCATTTTTGTTTGGTAGTTGGGAGAATAGTCTTCAGGGGTTTCAACTTGGTGGTTCTCTTAACATTAGGGGTGGAGACGTGTTGTGATGGTTTGCATCTGTGCCATATTTGTTAGAGTTGTTAACAGATCTCTTTGTCTCTACTTTTGCTAGATTTTAGAGGGTTCTAATTTGTCTGGTTCTCTTTTTCTTTTTATCTCTTAGTGTGTTGTTGTTAGATTCTTCTTCATTTCAGGCAAAAGGTTGCCTGCAATTTTCAAGGACTCACTCTGACGTTTGTCAGCTTTCGGTTAAGGTATTTTTTGTCAAGAGTATGTTTATCCTTCTCTCTTCTAGTTGGTCCTATGATGCTCTAAGATAGGTTCCTACTAGGATGGCTTCTATGGAGGTTAAGGTTGTCCCTATTGAGGTGGGGTTTTTGTGATGAACTTATAAGGCACTGAGAGGGGGGGTGAATCAATGATAGTAAAAACAATACAACTCTGATTATTAATTTCACCAACTTAAAACCCAGTAGGAATGTAAAAAATAAAACCAAGTATGCAATCACCACATAAAGCATAAACCACATGACACAAGAGTTTATACGTGGAAAACCCAAATGGGAAAAACCACGGTGGTAGTTAGTACCCACAAGATCCACTGTCTGCAGTATAGAAATCTGACCGGTTAAGGTCTACACCACCCAGTTAGGGGCACACCCTATTAGGAGTGTCTAAGCCTAGTTAAGATCTTTACAAAAAAATCCTTGTGAGGACCAGCCCTTCTAGGAGCTACCCAACCTACTGGGATTTGCAAACATAAGTTATTGTGTCACCTAGTTCGAGGATTTAATGATCAGACCTATTAGGATCCCACTGCACCATATTAGGAGTGACTTTGTAAGAGGATTTTCTTGTTGCAACTATTAGGGAGACAACAAGTACAAATAATCTAAGTATAACACATTCAGTGTCTGATAAGATCTTCTTCAAAACATTACAACATCACATAGACTTCATCTCTCAACTCCTCTGATCATTGGCCAATTAGATATACAATATTCGCTCATCATATTTCACACTATGGAGCTCATATACATCTACATCCTTTCATACCTCATCACAAATTTAAAATCATCATAAGGTCGGCTAGAATTTTTTTACAATTTTCTAGGTTCAATGCATCTAGAAAATCTTGCATTGTATGCTTTAGTTATGTCGGCCACCGATATAACACATCTAATTTTGTGTCATTTTACCGATCTGAGTGATTTTCATCACTACCAGTTAAGTCTCCATCAACTAATTTGTTCTGTCAAATAAATCTTGATCACCTAATCGAATATGTATACCTAATAACCAGTTCTGATAAAAAATGTCTCTACTAACTGGTTAAGCCTTGCCAGTTGAACTGTAGGACTTAGATTACTTAAGGAAACATAGTTGGTATCAATGACAACATACAAAATAGTCATCATACATATATCGAATCTCTATGCACAACATACATAAACTGGTTGCATTAAACAAACACACATTACCAATTAAGTTCAAATGATCAAATCCCAACAATCTCCCCCTTTGACATTGATGGAAACACTTAGGAAAAAAATTTCAACCTAGTATACAAAACAAAAATTGACTTCATGACATACACTCCCCCTTAGCAATTTCATGTCGTTACAAAAATAAAATCATTACTCCCCCTTAACAGTACATACAAAATTTTGACTGAACTCTTAATTATTACTCTTCCTTTGACAACAATGCCAAATAAAGAAGTAAAATACATACATTACATCAAAATATGTCATAAAAAATGCATGTATATATAGAGATAAAAATTTTAAGGTCTTTGAAATGCAGTTCTTAAGAAAACATCATTGTAATGAAACTTCAATTGTTTAAGATCATTGTCCCATATTTCTAATAGTGTCTCGGTAATCTCAACATGTGTCAAGATCGGTGCTACTAACTCCTCCATCACATCAACTGTACTCATCTCATGAGTAGTCAAAATTGCCTCTGACTCCTTGAATTCTCTTTGAAGAATATCTACTTTCAGAAGTAGTTGAGTCTGGAGTTCTTTCAGTGATCTGACCCGTTTTGCTTGTTCATGTTTACAAAGTTCTGACTAGTGTTGTAGATCAATAACCTTTCTACCAAAAGTGATTACTGAGTCTTGTATCGGTATGAATATTTCACTTAACTTTTGTAACTCCTTCTCAGTATCAGCTCTCTTCTTTCTCAAGTCAACACAAAATAATGAAAATTGAGAAATATTAGCCAAATCTTACAGCCAGTTTCCAATCCGGCTTTCAACAAGTCTTTACTCATCGTTAGGGCTACTTTTCCTTTATCTATTTCAACCATTAATTGTTCTCCCCTTTTCTTCTTGTAATCCTTTTCAATAGAAATATATGCAGCTTCTTCAAGGGTTTTAAGTTGGTCACCGACACTAACAACTAACTGTCTAGGTTGCAATAGGGGTAGCCAAATGCTTTGTATCAGTCTCTGGTAGGAGACTTGACAAAATATCAACAACGGTCCTTATAGTCTCTGCTTCTCTTTTCTATTCCTTCAATCATTTTTTTTGTGCATGGGATTGCACTGTTGTAGCAATCTCCATTAACTCTAAAGAACTCAAATTATCCATATTAATAGGACCTTTAATGCTCATGGAGTCATCATCATCATCAACTATTGTTTTCTTTAGTTTTGATTTAGGAGGTACCTCAAGAGTTGTCTTTATTTCTTCTAATCTCCTCTCCTCTTCCACCTTCTCTATTTTTTTCTCTTCATTAGTTATGTCCTTGATTAGTTGTGGATTTTAAACAGTCTGTTCTTTCTCAGAAGCATCCTCTTCCTTATCAACTGTATCCTTCTAATTATCCTCAGTAGCAACATTTACATTTTCATCTACACTTACATTGACTGGTGCAAGTTGAGTCTATGTTGACTATGCATCCATCGGTTGCTCAGTTGAGAACTTGTCTTCTACTTTCTTTTCACCTTTATTTTCTTCCTGTTCCTACTGAGTTTCAAACATCTGTACATCAACTTCAAAAAAATCTACATTTTTAGCTGTGTTAGCAACATTATCAGCATCACAGATATCATCATCTGTTATATCTACTGGTTCAGTATCAACAAGATCATCTTGCATATAATTGTTATCTGGCTCAAAATTTGTGATCTTTACACCTTCAGGAAGTTATTCAAACTTTGGCTTTACAGGGATATCATCCTCAATTTCTTCATCTTTTTCCTCTTCTTCATCGAGGATGACACCTAAAGCCTTTTTCATCAAAATCTCAGTCTCCTTTTGAACTGATTCAGCCTCTCCAACAAGAATTCTTGTTAATCTCTTCTTTGATATAAACAATGCTTTTGTATTAACCTTTATCTATTCAATTTTCTCTTTAGTTGCTTCCGATTGCAAGTGTTTAAGTGTATAATCAATAAATTCTTTATCTAGGCTAATTTCCCCTTGCCACCTTGCATCAATCAAATTATATAAAGAATCTAGAATTTTGCCTTGTAATTCAATGAGGGCTCTACTAAACCTATTCATACTAAATATAACCACATCTTCAATTTATCTTTGTTGGCTTTCAGACAAAGGAGTAAACAATATGTTCAAACCTTTGTATATCCCATACTTCTTAATTATTTGAATCATTATACTGAAAGAATATTCAAGTGTCAATAGTTTCTTAGATGCTTTACCTTTACCAATAGTCTTTTCCTTCTTAGCACTTACCCTTAGTGCTCTTGTATCTTCTTTTGATTGTGTAGCCTCTACAACTATCACAGGTTTGTGAGCTTTCTCCTTCTTTCTTTTTCTAGTTTGGGCAGGCACAATAGGAGGTTCAAAAAGTTTACCTTTCCTCCAAAATTAAATTTTAGTAGGCTTCCCTCTTTGGGATTCAACAACCTTCACCTTAGGTAATTATGCCTTCTTCTTTTCAGCTGCTTTGGCTACTCTGGTCTTACTAGTGGAGGTACCTGTTGGTACACTAGAAGTTCCACCTTGTCCAGCCTCATATTTGGCTCTTGGTGCAGCTATCTATTCTTTCTTGAATATGGTCTATTCAGAAAAGGCCTCTACCTCTTTCCTTACTTTCTTTGCTATCACCAGTGGCTGTAATGCAGAGTGCACTTTTAGTAGTTTCTCCTTGTAGGTTCCAAACCTCTCAGCAGTGGTATCAACCGGTTGAGCTAACAAATGATCAGCATAAGCAATAAGTAGATCTTTATCTACTTCATAACCCATGGGCATTACCCATGTAGTCATGGGAACAACAACTTCCATCAAGCATGTGTCTTTGTCAACCATAAAACAGATATAATTCTCATATCGATTGACTACCTCTATTGGTATGCATTCCCTAGCATGCATTTTCTTCTAAAATTTCTTAAAATATCCCCATGAAATATCATCAAACTTGTCATTCAACATCCTAATGCTGTTCTTCATCTACAATAGGACAGATGTCCTAGTTATCCATTGTACATCCCCAATACTGGGGAAAAAGTTTTGGAAATAAAATAATAAGCCCATGATAAGTTTTCCAAACTTGAATCTAATCTTCTTGTCCTTCTTGACTGCTTCCAAATTTGCCACTAATTGACTCCTTAAAGCTTCAGCCAAGTCATAGTCCATATTTTCCTTAATCATCCAATATGCAGTGTGAATTGTTGTTGGTGGTATACTGTTCATTGTGATTGAATAGAAGATTCTGTAGCCGATCACCATAGATGCAAATTTAACTATAGGATCATTAATATCATTCACAGTCATGGCTCTTCTATCCCATCTAGATCCTGTTAGCTTCTCAACATCATTTTTAGGTACTGACCTCAGCAATGGCACTTCACCAGCTGAGCAGAATCTAGTTACTATATAGATTGCTTTCTTTGTTATCTTATAAGGTCTATCCAACCACATGAACTAATCATGAATGCGGCTGAAAACAAATCTTATCAAATCATCATCAAAATCATCAATGAAATTGATCTCATGATAAGAACCTTTATCGGCTATGCTTCTAAACTGTTCTTTCAATCTTCCATGTTCATTACAAAAAGATCTATATTGCTCATGAATAATAGCAACTCCCAAGTCTTCAAGTTTGTAGTGATAAAAGGATCTTACATCTTCTACATACAAAACACCATTTGGTACACCGGATATGGCACCGACAGGGTCTATTTCCTCAGACTTATATGGATGTCTTTTAAATTTTGGTCTTTCCCTCTTGGTCACATCGACAAGGTGAGGTGTATCCATTTCAAATATGCAAATCACCAAGCAAAGAATAAGATTTATTTTATAAATATACTTTCTACTTTGGTACTAGGGTTTCCAACCGTCAAAAACTTTCAATACTCGGTCACCAATTCAAACTTCACTCCAATCGCTTTAGATTGCTAGTAAATGGTTTGAATGCTGCTAGCACAAACTTTTCTCTATTCTGCTCGCTCACCAAATGTACTCAAGATCGCAAAGTGACAAATGAAAATCAAAATGTTCCTTTTATTTATACTTTCTATATTACAATAAATGCATTTACCAACAAAACCCTAAAACCCCTTAAAATACTCTATAGCATATTACTAATAGCAAAAACTCAATGCTATTTACCGATTATGATCCAAAAACACATCAAATCATCAAAATACATTAGAATATGCAGATTCAACTTACAGTAGATCATCCAGGGGTTCTCTTTAGGATTTGACAATATGCACACCGCAAGTTGTGAAAACAACTTAGTTTTTCAGTGAAGAATTGGAATCCTCGGATGATTTATCCTTACTCTTCTTCTTCCAAACTTTATTCATTTCAGTTCTAGTCTCTTCAACAATGTTGACTCATTTTACCTTTCCGATCTACAAATTGATTTCCCGATTGGATCTTGAGTGTTCTATAGAATTAAGCAATGTGTCCCGGTTGATTACAATGATAACATGCCATTCCAGATGCTCTCCAAGGTCCCACATTACCTCTAACTATTCTTCTTCTACAGTTCATTGCCACATTTCCAACATTTTTGCAGATTGAACAAATCACATTTACTATCTTCTCCATCTCATAAGGACTAGACCGGTTAACATAGGGTCTTTGCAAATTTGTGTTCCTCTAGTCATTGAAATTACTTCTCCAATCACCAATAGGTCTTGGGTCCATGTGAGGTCCTGGATTGTTCTCTCCATATCTGCATTCAACTAATCTATGCCCATACATGTTGTAAGTATAATAGTAACCTTGAAATATTCTAGATACATATCTAGTGTTAGGTCTATAACCTATGTTTACATCAGATATGATTCTACAAACATTAGCAGTATGTCCTGGTTTATGACAATTAAAGCAAACAGGTTTAGAAGCTTTCTTACCAGTAGTTTTTTGAATTTTAGGAGCAGTTTTACCTTCATACATGTTATTCTTTGTATCAGAAGGTTCACCTTTCTCAAATGTAGAGTATCCCTGTCTAGATGTTTCTCCATTTATTCTCTAAGATTGGATCTATTCATCCAACATAGAGGAGCTCTTATTGAGTTTATCAAGCTTCTCATTGGCCTCAACAAGTTCCTTGGTAAGGTCTTCATTCCTTTTCATGAGGGTCTCTCTAAGAGACATTGTTATTTCAAGATCTGACTATATTCCTTCTTTTCCTTCTTTCTCCTCATGCCAATGTTCATACAAAGTTGCATTCTCTTGTGTGATCTAAAACATTTCATGCCTTTTATCTCAGATCTGATCCTCAGCCTTTCATCTACCTTCAAGTTCCTCACTCATCTGGATTGTTAATGCTTCAAGTTCAATCCTTAGGTTAGTCTTTTCACCATTCAAGTCTCTACTTATTCAACCAGAGCATCAATTTTCACCTCATCTAAAGAGCTACTGTCAGAGATCTCCAATAATTGTTCAGTCAGTTCTTTCCTTTTAGCTAGTGATGTCATGTATTTGCCTCTTAGGGTTTCAAGTTCTTCCTTGGTTTCAACAAGCTCTCTATCCATCTCTCTATAGCTCATTCTTTCCTCCATATTTTCCTTAGGATTAGAGATCCCTTACAAGCAGTTAAGCCTTAAGGGAGTTAGGCTCGGATACCAATTGATGAACTTATAAGGCGCTGATAGGGGGGGTGAATTAGTGATAGTAAAAATATTACAAATCTAATTATTAATTTCACCAACTTAAAACTCAATATGCATGTAAGAAATAATACTAAGTGTGCAACCACCACATAAAGCATAAACCACATAAAACAAGAGTTTATACATGGAAAACCCAAATGGGAAAAACCATAGTGGGAGTTAGTACCCACAAGATCCACTATTTGCAGTATAGAGATCTGACTGGTTAAGATCTATAACCCCTGGTCAGGGGCACACCCTATTAGGAGTGTTTAAGCCCAGTTAAGAGCTTTACAAAAAAAACCCGCGAGGACCAACCTTGCTAGGAGCTACCCAAGTTACTGGGATTTGCAAACACAAGTTATTGTGTCACCTGGTTAGAGGATTTAATGATCAGACCTATTAGGATCCAACTGCACCCTATTAGGAGTGACCTTGTAAGAGGATTTTCTTGCTGCAACTGTTAGGGAGACAACAAGTACAAATGATCTCAGTATAACACCTTCAGTATTTGATAAGATCCGCTTCAGAACATTACAACATCACATAGACTTAATCTTTCAACTCCTCTGATCATCACACTATGAGAAATACAAAACTCGCTCATCATATTTCACACTATCAAGCTCATATATATATCCTTTCATACCTCATCACACATTGAAAGTCATTATAAGGTAAGCTAGAATCTTGTTACAATTTCCTAGGTTCAATGCATCTAGACAATCTTGCATTGTACACTTTAGTTATGTTGACCACCAACATAACAAATCCAATTCTGTATCATTTTACCGATCTCGGTGATTTTCATCACTACTGGTTAAGTCTCCATTAACTAATTTGTTATGTCAAACAAATCTCGTTCACCTGATTGAATATGTACATGTAGTCACAAACATATCTTTATTTGATAGCATTCAATCTACTGAAAAACCACATCATCTCAATCTTCATGATTTTCACATACCGGTTATCAGAATGTAAGACTGTCAGTCTTTTATTGGTTGAAGTCCTAATAACCAGTTCTGATAAAAACTATCTTTGCTAACCGATTAAGCCTTTTTGGTTTAACTGTAGGACCTAGATGACTTAAAGAAACATAGTTTCCATCAATGACAACATAGAAAATAATTATCATACATAAATCTAATCTCTATGCACAACAGACATAAATCGGTTGCATCAAACAAACACACATTACCAGTTAAGTTCAAATGATCAAATGCCAACATTTTGTTGGTTGTTCTATTGTAGGAATGGTATACTCTGCTCATGTGCCTCTCTTTCTCATTCCTTATTGAGGTGGGGAATTCTCCTATTGAGGTGGTGATGTGATTTTACAAGGAGGTTGGAGTCTGCTCTATATGGTATTCTCTTAGTGGGTGTTGCATAGATGGTTGTTTCTGGCCTGTTTGGTTCACCCCTATTCTTATCCTCTTCTCTATGGCCGGATCATAGATTGAAGGTTAGGGAATCTTGGAAAACTCCCACCTCCTTTTGTACCTAGCGGTGTAGGGGGTTTTATTGATAAATAGTCTATTTTCAATGTCTTCTCTATCTTTCCAGATAGTTAGTTTCTAAAACTGAAGGTTTTGGGTCCTCTTGTAAACCCTTAATTTTTTGGGTCCTTTTTAAAACCCATATCTAAGATTTTTTCTACCTTGTTGGGCTAGATACCTTCCTTCATTGTACAAGGGTTTAGGGCCCTTTCAAATCCTGCTTATCATAACTAAAAATATTAACCCTAACGCAAACCTTACTAACCTAATATTAACCTTAATAATATTTAGACCATAACCATAATTGTTAAACCTTAACCTAATGTTGGTTCCGAAACCAACAGTCCCCGAGTCATAAAGGAATCGCCACTAACTCATCGACAGACTCGAGGAAGGATTTGGCCACCTTGACAATACTCAGTCACAAGACTGAGATCTCCTACTCTTTTGGCTCTGCGAGACAAAGGTGGGCGAACCTATGCAATATCCTGTAATTTTTCAACTTAAAAACACTCTTCACATTACATGTTATAGTAGATAATCTCAATGAAAGATACTAAGGAAGATGGATAAACTCCTAGTTATGGCTTTAACCTTAGTTTGTAAGCATCTGAGCACTCAATGAGGATGTTTCTACACTACTCCTACTCCTAATGCTAAAAGGAATTGTGGAAATGAAGTGATTTGACTTAAGGAAGGATTCTGAAAACTAAAAAAAAATCCTATGACTAGTGCCTTATTAGGGCAGTAGAATCATCCTACAACAAGTAGAAAGTGAATCCAAATAGACTGAACATAACTAGCTAGGTATGAGTATTGATGCATAGGATCAACATTCTCTGTTGAAGCTTCCATGCAACCATGCTTAGAGATCCTGCATATACAACATACCATTCCTCATTCTACCTTAGGCATTTTAATCTCTTTCCTTGAAGCTGAAAGACAAAATGACACCAAACTTATTGTGACAAAATTAAATGATCCTTGATCATATATTTCATAAAATGAGAACCATACATGAAAGAGATATCTTGAGAAAAACTCATAAACTTTGCTTGTATACTGACTTTATCTATTTTAAAATAAAAGATTACATGTGCATGGAAGTCTTGCACTTACAAAAGTTGCACTCAAAATGCTATAACTTAGAAGAAAAGAGAAAGATATATCTCAAAGAGGAAAAAACCTAAAGAAACCCTAAAGGACACTTTGAAATGACTTGTCCTCCATTGAAATATATACCTCACTCTCATTGGGTGTCCTCTCTTTCTTGAGCCTGCTGAAACCTTTGAAAATGTAGATAAAATCCTCCTCAGTTTGCTTTCTTATTTCAAAACATGCACCGATACTGGATGATATCAAAATCTGAAAAATATGTCCTTTGTAAGAAACTGTCAACTCTAATTTTTTTACTAACTGAAAATATTTTGCTTTGCACCCTTGTCCATTCCACCCTTTAAGGTACCTGTCCACTCATTGTTTGCACTTTTCACCTACTTACCAAAGTTTGCTACTGTAGGTTACCATCAACATTGACTGTAGTTCACATCTCCATCTTAATTCAAAAACTGAACAATCCCTATTGGACAACTGCATACTCTTCTTTCCAAAAACTTTTCCCTTTGATCAAAAAATACTTCAATAAAATATTTAAGCCTTATCATATACTCAAAAAATAAAATGATTCTTTCTTTGGTGAAAATAATTCCTGAGCACACTTCAACTTTGAGTTTTATTGGTCCTTTTGATTCCTTAATAATCTCTTTCATTTCTGCCACACAAATTACTTTGCCAAAATACTTTATCTGTCAAGTGAAAAGATTTAATTTTAAAATCTGCACATTGACCCCCGTTTCACCTTCATAAACATTTTCACTTTAATGAGAAAATACTCCTCTGAGTGAAATAATTACACATTTACAATATTGAGCCTAAAAACTCCGTGCTTTGGTGAAATCATTTCACTGAGAATTTTCACCCACCTCTTTGCTGACATAGAAATATATTTTCTACATTTTGCTCATCGAATCTCTGGTTCATCATAGTGTGAAAAATAATTACTCTTGGTCACCCTTCTTGTGCTGACACTTTTCACAGTAGAGTCTTGGTGCAAATAAATCACCTTTACCCAAAACCCATTTTACTCTAAAATGGGACTTTTCTGTTCAGATGAAAGATCTTGCTTTTAAATAAGAGATATTTGAACATGTACGCACATAAAAACGACCTTCGTTCTGTTAAAATTATTTCACCTAGTTGGTAAAAATAATTCCTCCAAACAGAGCAAACACTACAAACCAATGTGCACAGGAAGATGAAATTGGAAGAAGAAAATTTTTATCCATTGCCACTTTCCATACAACACCAATGATAGTGTGGCTAATTTCCTCCACACATACTGCATTGGACATATCAGTACTGATACTCATCGGACACTATTTTGAACTGTCATTTTCATCAGTCAAGCTTTGGACCAAATGATTAATTAAAATTGCTGCACCTTGATATGGCCTGCTTTCCCTACAACGTGCTGGCAGAGCAGGACAAAATGGATAAGGCACATGAAAACTACGGTATCTCGACACTACTCTCTTTGTTCTGCAAAGACATCGATTATTTGGCCCTTTTGCCTGGTTGCCTGAAGCACATGGCTCCCACCACGCCCATATGATGTATTTAGAACAGCGGATAAAAAAAATGCTCTTAGCATGTAGCAGTGATTTCCATGGTGCTCACGCCTTATTCTGCTATTTGTGCCTTCACATGACCTTCCCTAGCTCTACGTATTCGCTCGGTGTTCTGAGATCATAGTGCTTTTAAGGACATTAGCATTCGCTACTTTAAACTTCTAATATGGGCATCGAACTGCTAATCTAGTGTCACTCCCTTAGGCAACAGATTATCCACTTTCCTTAAATACCAGTAGATAATCGACCTGTGCATAAATCTGAATGAAAGCCAACTGAGCCCCTGATGATGAGATCATTGCAATCGTAGAGTCCCCTTCTCTTGGGGTGACCCCCTTGAGAATCCCCTACTCAACATACGACTTAAGGAGACTACAATCTCTGACCATGATCTTCTCTGTGATTTCTCATATCTGACTTGTGGACCATCGATGCCCAACTGTTGTACCCAAGGTCCATCGAATGCTTTAGAGATTCCCACTCTCAGTTCGTTCTCACAGATGCAATCTGCACCTTCACCATATGCCATGTTGATGATTCCACATCCTCTTATGCTGGCCGCGCTTCTCATACTTGAACACCACTTTAGCACATCGCAGTTTCTTTATAAAAATATCATGTTTCTTACAAAAGCCGCATCATGCCATCTACACGTCACACACATAGAACAACAAGAATCGCCATTATTCCACACATTGAGCTACAAACTTAGGCATGGAACATATAAGGAAATCGACCCTATGCATGAAACAATCCTCTGCAATAACCCTAAAATCCACTCGCAACGTCATTTTGCTTTGCCCTAAAATTTGCTTTTCTTGCTTTATGTTTCACGTGGCATTCATATTTCTTATCCCGCAATGTTTTGATGCTATCTATGTTCTTGCGTTGGATAAAAAATGTGCTCCATCCCCTCATTTTTTGTCCCGTGCAAATTTAAGCCTTCCCTTAAGTCATGCGGGGTATGAAAATGCCCTTTCACCGCCCCATATTGCTTATCCTACGTGTAAATTGTCCATGTCCCAGACTAGCGCGACATACATATCAACTCACCTTCCCACTTACTCTCCTTAGCCCACGGGCTTTCTCTGGGCTCAACTTGTGCATGCGGGATAATCAATTTATTTGCTTCGTTGCTTTACCTCATGTCGCGCAGCTTCATTGGCCATTCCCACATGCCTCGTGGGCTAGGGGTTGGCATCCATTTATTAAATTGGATTCATCATCACACTCTCCCAACCCATCACCAATTTGGTCATAACAATCAAAAGCCACTTCCCCTTCATGTGCACTATCATTCTCATAAAGAGTGCCACCATTAACATCCATACACACGTTGTTAAAAGAGAAATATGAGTTTCTATCAACCTGTAATTCCTCTACATCAACACACATGTCAAAGTTGAAATCAAAAAAATCTCATGGACTCAAGCTCTTTGTCTTCCTTCCTATTAGCTGATTCAAACATGGGAAGGAGATTGATACTAGGTGCATTGCATGTTGCATCATAAGAGACAACCTCATTGTCAAAAATCAAATCAACAGGCTACAAAATGTAGTCTACTGCTAGCAAGTCTGAGATGCCTTCATTGCTGATAGAACACATGTCCTCTTCACTCAAATTCTCCCTATTACTATCTTCTTCAACTGAAAGCCCACTGGATTCATGAATCTATTATGTTATGGGATTTTGCATCTCCAACAACCTTCTCAAAATCACAGTTACCATCCGGAAAAGAATGTTCACCCTATAAATGTTCTTCTTCAACTTTGTTTAGGATGTCATAGCATTCATTTTTCAGGTTCACGCTCTTCAACTAACTGTTGTTCACACACATTATCTTGTTCATGCTGATCATGTGACTGATTTTCAACAACATAGGGATCATTGTTATTAACTTGTATATTGTCATCACACTCTTCCTCAACCTTGTCATTATCAATATGCAAGATATGATTACCAAGCTTCATCCTAGACTTGATATCCTCAAACATGTCAATCCATGCAACCATCTGATCCATATTAGCCAGTTTTGAATTCCTTCGCCAATGAACAATATTAGGTTTGTAGACTTGCAAACTAAGTCTACCCATTTGGATTCTTGAAGCATGGAGCTCATTGGGACACTTTGAAGTGCTTCCAAGAATCTAGACAATAGTGCATAAGGTTTCTCACCCTCTTGTTTTTTCACATCCAGCTAAGTGCTGACATACGCCATTGGGTTCACAACATAGAAACTTTGTTCTTGTGGTATTTGGAGCTAATTAAATTGCTCATACTATTGAAAATTATAAGTTGGGATAATAGGGACATACATGTTTTGAAATGTGCATTCAACATTTGACACATGTTGCTCTTGTGCATTCATTGCATCCCAACTTGTTGGAATATTTTGAGGACTAGGAGGTTGCTCATAACTGACTGTATCATAGTTGAATCTTTCCTAAAGCAATCCCATGAGGACGCACTTTGTGTTGTGAAACTTTCATACCAGTCCTTTCCACCATCTTTCAATGATTTTACAAAGAACTTCATGACTACATCTTCTTTGCAAAATTGAAAGTCTTCAATGAACTCATTGAATGACTAAACATGATGGAATGTTGATTCGGATCCATGTGCATGAAACAAAGGCCCTTGATCGTTAAAATCAAAGGGGAAGGGATGCGAGCACCCTTCAATGTTGTTGAAACTTAAAGGTCTATACCTCTCAAGGATGAACACCCTTCTAGGTGGAACTTGAAGTTGTTGATCACCCGTTATGCCTAGGATAGCATTATGACCATACATATTTCTTGTCTTTACAATCTTCTCATACAAATTTCACAGTTACACATTTCTTGACTCATTTACAACAAGGTCTTAAGTAAAAGCAATACATACATAAGACTGAAAAAACAAACTCAAGACCTCTTGAATAAACCTATTACAAAGATTGCATACCCCTTCTCATATAAACATATGACTGAAATATAAAACTAAGAAGTATGCAAATCTGAAGATGAACTTTTTCCCTTTCACTTAGTGTTGCAACACTGAATAGGGATCTCTTTCAAAACTTTAAAAATTTTATGGTTTCAAAATTTCTTCAAAAGAATAATACCCGAAGAAGTTGCAGCAGTTGCTCTCTTTCTTTAAACTGAGAATTCCTTCACAACTAGAGCTCCTCCTACTTCGTTATTAGCTTATTTTCAGGATAGAGTCACCACCACCTTGAAGAGGAACAAAGTTTGAACAACAAAGAGCTATTCAAAAGATTTTATCATTCTAGGTCTTCTCCATTAGGAGAGTCATTTGAATTTTTCTTTTTTCACACAAGCTGCTACAAGGCAGCTTCCGCTTAAAACCATGCAACCAGACTCGTGGGCAGCCAAATAAGCTTTAACAAACTTTTCTTTTCAGATTCTCCCTAGTAGAGTTGCCAATATGTTGGTTCCCAAACCAACAATCCCCAAGTCCTAGAGGTATTGCCACTAACTTGTCAACATACTCAGGGAAGGATTTGGCCAACTTGACAAGACTCAGTCCCAAGACTGGGATATCCAACATTTTTTGCTCTGTGAGACCAAGGTGGGTGAACCTATGCAATGTCGTGTAATTTTCAGCTTCAAAACACAGTTCACATTACATGTTACAATAGATCATATCAATGAAAGATACTAAGGAAGATGGATAAACTTCTGGTTATGGATTTAACATTAGTTTGTAAGCATCTGAGAACTCATTGAGGAGGTTTATACACTACTCCTACTCCTAATGGTGAAAGGAAATGCATAAATGAAGTGATTTGACTCTAGGAATGATTCTAAAAACTGAAAATAAATCCCATGACCAGTGCATTATCAAGGCAACAGAGTCATCCTACAACAAGTAGAAAGTGTATCCAAATAAAGTGAACATAACCAGCTAGGTTTGAGTATTGATGCATGACATCAACATTCTCTATTGAATCTTTCTTGCAACCATGCTTAGAGATCATGCATATACAACATACCATTGTTCAATCTATCTTAGGCATTTTAATCTATTTCCTTGAAGAGAAGCTGAAAGACAAAATGAGACCAAACTTGTTGGGACAAAATAAAAAGATCCTTGATCATATATTTGAAAAAATGAGAGCCATACATGAAGGAGATAGCTTGAGAAAAACTCATTAACTTTTTCTTGTATACTGCTATATCTATTTGAAAACAAAAAATTACATGCTGAGAATAAAAACTCTAAATTTCTCTAACTTAGAACTATGCATGGAAGTCTTGCTTCCAACACTTACAAAAGTTGCACTCAGAATACTCTAACTTAAAAGAGAAAGAAAAAGATATATCTCAAATAGGAGAAAACCTAAAGAAACCATAAAGGACACTTTGAAAAGACTTTTCCTCCATCATGAAATCTTTACCTCACTCTCATTGGCATTCCTCTCTTCCCTGAGCCTGCAGAAAATCCTCCTCGGGTTGCTTTCTCATTTCAAAACCTTCACCTCTGCTGGAAGATGTCAAAATCTGAAAAATATGTCCTTTGAAAGCAATAATCAACTCTTAATTCTGTACTGACTAAATTTTTTTTTCTTTGCACCCTTGACACCTACTTGCCAAAGTTTGCTACTTTGGGTTACCATCAACACTGACTACAGTTCACATCTCCATCTTAATTCCAAAACTAAAAAATCCCTTTTGAACAGGTGCATACTTTTGTTTCCAAAAACTTCTCTTTGATCACAAAAATCAAAATTTCCCCCTTGACATGTGTTGCGTTCACCCTGAAAAATACTTCAATAAAACATTTCAACTTTATCATATACTTAAAAAATAAAATGATTCCTTCTTTGGTAAAAATAATTCAACTTTGAGTTTTATTGATCCTTTCGATTCTTTAATAATCTCTTTCACGTCTGCCACACTTACTTTTTCAAAATACTTTATCCTCTAAGTGAAAAGATATAATTTTAAAATCTGCACATTGACCCCCTTTTTGGCTCCATAAACATTTTCACTTTAATGAGAAAATACTCCTCTGAGTGAAATAATTACACATTTACAATCTTGAGCCTAAAAACTTTGTGCTTTGTGAAATTATTTCAATGAGAATTTTCACCCACCTCTTTCCTGACTCGGAAATATCTTTTCTTCATTTTGCTCATCGAATCTCTAGTTCATGATAGTGTGAAAAATAATTGCTCCCGGTCACCCTTCTTGCGCAAATACTATTCACATTAGAGTCGGTGTAAATAAATCACCTTTACTCGGAACCCATTTTACTCAAAAATGGGACTTACCTGTTCTGATGAAAGATCTTGCTTTTAAATAAGAGATATTTCAGCATTTACGCACATAAAACCTACCCCTGTTCTGTTAAAATTAGTTCACCTAGTTGGTAAAAATATTTCCCCCAAACAGAGAAAACACTACAAACCAATGTGCACGGGGAGATGAAATTGGAAGAAGAAAAATTTCATCCGCTGCCACTTTCAATCTGACACTAATGATAATGCAACTAATTTCCTCCACACATACTGCATTGCACATATAAGAACTGATACTCATCGGGCACTTTTTTGAATTTTCATTTTCATTATTCAAGCTTTGGCCCAAATGTTTTCTTAAAATTGCTCCACCTTTATATCGCCTGCTTTCCCAACAACGTGCTGACAGTGCATGACAAAATGTGTAAGGCACATGAAAAGTACGGTAGCTCGACATTACTCTCTTTATTTTGCGAAGCCATCGAAGAAGACTACAATCTATGACCATGATTTCTCATATTTGACCTGTGGACCATAGATGCCCCATTCTTGTTCCCAAGGTCCATCGAATGCTTTAGAGATTCTCACTCTTAGTTCATTCTCACTGATGCAATCTACACCTTCACAATATGCCGTGTTGATGATTCCACATCCTCTGATGCTGGTCGCGCTTCTCATACTCAAACACTACTTTAGCACATCGCAGTTTCTTTACAAAATATCATGTTTCTTACCAAAGCCGAATCATGCCATCTACACGCAACACACATACAACAACAAGAATCGCCATGTTTCCATACATTGAGCTGTGAACTTGGGCATGGGACATACAAGGAAATCCACCCTCTGCATGAAACAATCCTCTGTAATAACCCCAAAATCCGCCCGCAGGGTCATTTTGCTTTGCCCAAAAGTTTGCTTTCTTGCTTTATGTTTCACGTGGCATTAATATTTCTTATCCCGCAATGTTTTGATGCTATCTCTCTTCTTGCGAGAGATAAAAACTGTGCTCCGGCCCCTCATTTTTTTTCCCACACAAAGTTTAAGCCTTCCCTGAAGTCATGAGGGGTATGAAAATGCCCTTTCACCACCCCATATTGGTTATCCCACATACAAATTGTGCATGTCCCAGACTTGCGTGGGATACATATCAAATCACCTTCCCACTTACTCTCCTTAGCCCATGGGATTTCTCTGGGCTCAACTTCTGCATTTGGGATAATCAATTTATTTGCTTCATTGCTTTACCTCATGTCCCGCCGCTTCATCGGCCATTCCCACATGCCTCGCGGGATAACTAAAAATTTCCCGACCCTTCGCTGCAGCTTATCCCGCGATGAGTTCTTTCATGTTCTGTGCAGGCACGGGATAGCATAAGATTTCTTCCTCTTCACGTGAGCCCCCACCAAATTCAACCAAAAGTCAACACTTAAAAGACTTAGGTTAATATTGAAATAACTTTGAAATTCATTTACCTCAAATGTACCCATTACCAAAGCTCTAAAATAATAAAATTATAGCCTGTCGGCTTCCCTCTCTCAAATATTATGAAAATTGGAGAAAACCCCTTTTATTAAATCAAGAAACCATGATTTAATAAGACTTGATCTTCTTGAGTCTCCTATGTATTTAAAACTAAACATTATTCAAATAAAATCACTCAGCCCCCTATCATATTTATATATAACATTATTTCAATCAAAATGATTAAAAATAATAAATATTTAATCAAGTAAGTCTTTTAGTCGCAACATGCTCTAATACCCTAACTGAATGTGTCTGGAACCTGAAAAATTGGGCTCAAAGTCTTTAGTTGGATCATTTTTGCAACCCTGACATTTGACTCCAGAAATAATCTTTAAAAACTAATCAAAACATCTGATTAGGGGTTGCAGGCTGGCACTCTGAAAGATTGAAATACCAAGATTCTAGGGCATCTGATGGATCATTGATTTGACATCCAAATCAAAAGTTATTAACCTGCAAATTTGCCCACTCAGGCTTGTCTAAAACTGAAACGACTGAGTCAACTTGAGTAGCCATCTATCTCTAATTTGAAAAAATATCAAATCAATATACCCTGCTGCTTGCAAAACCTTGAAAATGTTCATTTGGAATAGGTCTCAAAAATTGATCATATGATGAGCTAGGGGTCTACAAACTAGGATCTGATACACAATTTTATAGGGAATCATGGGGCACAATCATTTTGAAATATAGGTAAACTTGATGCAAAATATCAATTTTCAAAGTGGCCTTCAAATTCCTGCTTGACAATGTTCAGTTGTGAAATTGAACTTTTTGCAAATGGAATCAACTTTAGAAACATGTCAAACGGATTGATGGGATTTAGCCACTTGGCATGGGGCTTCAATTTGTTTTAGATAATCACGGAAAACTCTCATTTAGCTTGATGATCATTAGGCACAAAGATATAATGCCTCAAATAGGGTTACTTAGAAAAATGAAAACATTTGTAAAATGCAGATGTAACCTTAGGACCTCCAAAAGAGACTTAAATGTATCATAATTGATCCAGAGAAGCTATAAATGGACACATGGCATCTCCATAAGGTGTATAACAATTCCCCAAAGGGATTTTATATGACATTACTACGATGCAAAAATATGAGCTTGTCAAATGAGCTACAAAGGCTTGCTCAAAAAGGCGATTCTGGATGCAAATTACAAAATTTAGGAGTCCCAACACCTAACTTGAATATGAAAACCCTAATTGAACCCTAACCCTAACTAAAACCTAACTTAATTGAATCATAGCCCTAACTCTAACACTAATTAAACATTAATTAAACCCTAACTAAACTATATTGATAACCTTAATTGAATTTTAATCCTAATTTAGATGAATCCTTACTTCAACACTTATTAAGACACAAATCAAGTTGAATACTAACCTTAATCTTAGCCCTAACCTATGAAACCTCACCCTAATTTAATCATAATCAAAATCCTATCTCTAAATCTTGTTCTAACCCTAACTTTAACCGTAGTCCAACATTGAATCTAACCCTATTTTAACCTTAATGCTAACATTGTTTAAACCCTAACTTAATATTAATCCTAACCTCAATTTAACCCTAACAAAAAAAAATAACTTTTCCTAGAATTATTGTGTTTTTAATTAGCTCCACAAATTTCTTCATGAAAAATTTATGTATTTAACCATGAATGGGGAAAATATATCATCCATGTCTCTGTTGTACACTTGTTCTCTGGAATTTTTCACAAATAAAAACATGTGTTAAAAATATATAAATTCTCAAAAATCTAATGACTACACGAAATATTTGTAAATCAAACACAAATTATGAACCTCCACGGTCAAATTGAAGTGCAAATCAATTAAATTGAAATTGAAATATACCCAAACCCTTTCAAATGAACTTTATAGATTCATTATTTTATTATATAAACATTTATGATTGTAAATATTAGGCCAGATAGGTTTGATTTAATAATGTTTCACCAAATCAACTGAAATTAAATGCAAATATTAATTAATTTTGAATTAAATTCTTATTGTTTTTAAAAAAATTCTTAAAATTTGTCAAAAACTTGTACATATTTATTAATATTTAAAAATAATTCACAAATGTATATAATTTTTTATAAAATTACAAATCATATTATTATTTAAAATATTTCTAAAAATAAATAAACAAATAAACAAATATTACACAAAATTTGTAAATGTTGTATAATTATGGTTGAAGTGTTGGGCATAGGAATAAACTAGGATACCTTTATTTTAGAAAACGAAGTTAAGTACATGGAGAGAGATCAAACTTAAAAATATTTAGCATTCATAAATAATAGTAAAGATTTGATTGTAATAAAACTAACATTAAATGGTTTAATAATTCACTTAGCCTACTTGATGAAAAATTCAAGATATAAATATTTAACATTTAATTTACTATGATCTACTTATATATAAATATTAGGTTTAATATATGTGATATATATTGAAACCTAACCCTAATCATATATCCAATTCTAAGTCTAACCCTAACCTTAACCCTTATCTAATATTAAATCTAACCCTAGCAATCGAATCTAGACACTAACCCTATTTAAACCCTAACCATTTATTAACCCTAACTCACATATTTTTCTTATAAACATAATTTTACCATACCATAATTGAGCCCTATCCCTAACTCTTACTGAACCCTAATCTAACATTAACCCTAACTCTAGCCTTACTACCCTAATATTAGCCATAATTATAATTAAAATTTAATTCTAACCTTATTTGAACCCTAACCCTAACTTGAAGATTTCTCTTAAAACCTTGATTGAATCCTAACCATAATTGAAGCTCTTATTTCTTATTCTAATTCAAACTTTAATCGTAATTGAACTATAACATCAACTCTTTTTGAACCCTAACCATAATTTTACCCTAACCTTAATTAAATCCCAACTTAATTGAATCATAGCCCTAACTCTAACACTAATTAAATCTAACCATAAATAAATTATAATGATAACCTTAATTGAATGTTAATCCTAATTTAAATGAATCCTAACTTTAACACTTATTAAGCCACAATTAAAGTTGAACACTAACCTTAATCTTAGCCCTAACCCATTGAAACCTCATCCTAATTTAACTATAATCCAAATTCTATCTCTAATTCTTATTCTAACCATAACTTTAAACCTAGTGTAACATTGAATCTAACCCTAATTTAACACTAATGCTAACATTGTTTAAACCCTAGCTTGAAATTAATACTAACCCCAATTTAACCCTAACTCTAATTATAGGTCTAGCCCAAATTAAAAACCAACCATAACCCTAATTAGAACCTTATCATAAATAAAATGTTTTTCCCTTATTGAATCCTAATCTAACATTAGCCTCAATATTTATTGAAACCTAACCTTAATGGTAACCCTAATTTAATATTCACCCTAATGCTATTGAAACTTATTTGTAATATAACCCTAACCCTAATCCTAGCCCTAAGTCAAATATTTCTTCCATAATCCTAATTGATTCCTAATCCCATTTAATCTTTTTCTAACCTAGCCTTAACCTTAACATTAACCCTAATTGTAATGGCAATCCCTATTCTAGTTTTAATCTTAATTGAACTTGAACCTAAACCCTTGTGCAACCTTAATGCTAATCATAACCTTGATACCAAAGTTTATTTTATAACTTTAACACTAACCCTAACCCTAATCCTAACCTAACAATGTAAGGCATTGATTCTAGAAAGTTTGACAAATGTATTGCTAACCATAACCCTAATTTAACCTTAACTTTAATGTTAACTCTAAATTAACCATACCCCTAATAAACTATACCCCTAACCCTAATTAAATGACAACCCCAACCACAACCTTGACCTTAACCTCAAGATTTATCCTATAACCCTAACACTAACTCAATACTAACCATAACCTTAATCAAAACCCCTAATTAAACCCTATCTCTAACATAAAACCTAATGCTAAATTAACTAAAACTCTAATCATAACCCAGCACATGAAAGATTTTAAAACAATGAGGGTTGGAGTTAGTGTTAAGATTGGGGATATAACATTATGATTGAAGCCACAACTCTATCTTTATCTAGATCCTAACCTTGACACTAACCCTAATTCTGATTTAAACTCTCTATATATTCTAATTCTAATAGGTTAAATATGACCCTAATATTATTAAGGCTCGTACTAATAAGATAGCCTTAATTAAAATCCAACCTTTGATCTTAAGTCTAACCCTAATTAGCATTAATTTATTTTGATTTAAATAAAAAATATTTTTATTTATAGAAATTTATTGAAGATATTAATTCAACTAAACATTTCCAATTGAATTGAAATTATATTTTATCAAATTATCTAAAACTAAAGATAATATCTCGATGCATATTCCAATTTTATTAGAAAGTATAATTTTAAAGTTCAACAAAATTAGTTAATAATATATTTTTAAAGCAATTACCATTAATTGAATTGTATAATGAATAACTAACTAATGTGTACTCAATGAAAAATAAATTATTCTTTTAAAGAAAAATTAATTACCTCTATAGAAAGATATTAGTAATCTTATTTCAATTAGAAGTGGTTAAATAGGGTTCGAGTTGAATTTTGTGAGATATGGTTACAGTTTGTTTTAGTTTAGGATCCATGTTCATTTTGTTTAGGGTTAGGCTTCAGTTTAGTTTAGTGTTAGGGTTTAATTTGGTTTAGTGTTAGGATTAGGATTATAATTTTGTTAAATATTTGGATTGAATTTAACATAGGCTTAGGTTTGACTTTGATATAGGTTTATGATTCAATTTTACTTAAGGTTTGATTAGCTTTTTAGTGAACATTCAATTTTCTTTAATGTTTGGGTTAGAGTTAAATTTGTTTAGAGTTAAGGTTTGATTTGATTTAGGATTTGGGGGAAATTTGGTACAAAGTTAAGTTTGAATTTGGTTTCAGGTATAATTAGGCTAATTATGGTGAGGGTTAGTGTTGCATTTGGTTTAGTTTTAGGATTAGGATAGAATTTGGTATAGGGCTAAGATTCAAATTGGTTTTGTGCTAGAGAGTTAAATTTGATTTCGTAAGGGTTAGAGTTAGGGTTAGGGTACAATTCTCTTTACAGATAGGGTTAGGTCAAATTTTATTTTGGGTTAGGGTTTGAATTTCCTACAGGGTTAGGATACAATTTTGTTTAAAATTAAGGTTAGGTTTCTAATATTTGGTTTAGTTTTAGAGTTGGAGTTTGATTAGATTTAGGATTTGGATTCACTTTGGTTTAGGGTTAGGTCTTGGGTTTAGTGTTAGACTTAAAATTTATTTTGATTTAGTGGTAGGGTTCAATTTGGTTTACAAGTTAGTTAGTTTTATAGTTGAAATTTAATTTGGTTTAGTATTAGTGTTTGATATTCATTTTAATATAATCATTATAGAATTCCTAAATAATTTGGTTTAAGGTTCATTTAGTTTTATTTTATTAATTTTAAAAGAATTGAACCATTTTAATATTATAATAAATTAAGAACTAAAATCTATGCATAAAATGAACCATAATATTTTACATAAGGGAGCTTTTTATTTAATATTTTTAATAAGTGAAATGCATCTTCTAATTAAAATTTAATAGGTTTGCATACTTTTTCATTTTTTGGTTCAGTTAGGTTGTATTTGAGTAAATAATCATATGATAAATAAAAAAAGAAATCACTACAATATTTTCAAAATGTAAATATTATTATATAATTAAAATAAATTTTAGTTTTAAAATTTATAAAATAATATTATTATTTTTAAATAATTAAAAATATGATAGTTATAATTTTGATTTTAAAAACAAGCAATTACTAATTATAATTTTAAAATAAATTATAAAATAAAATCTAAATTAAAAAGAAGCTTCCTATTATCATTTTTTGATGGAAAAAAAATTAAATATAAATTTTCAAAAAAATTCAAATTTAAAAAATTATTTTTTTGATCTAGATTTAAAACCAACTTCTACTTTTTTGCTTTTTTTTTCATGGAACTAATAAATTCAATTAAATCTTGATTTAAAAGAAACTTTTTAATATTTCCTTTTTAAATCAACAATCAATTTAATTATAATTTTATCTAACTTAAAAGACTAAAATCCACATTTAAAAGAAACTTTCCATTTTATTTTTAATTTTTATGCATGCAAATAAGTTATATTCTAAAATTAAACTATATTCTAATTTTTTAATCAGTAAAATTGAATTAAATATATTATTTACATTATAAAATATTTAATAAATCAATATTCATTATGATGTAACTCTATAATTTAAAAAACAAACTTTCTAATCTTTTATTTCCATTAAAAATAATTTCATATTCTAAATCTACATTTAAAGGCAACTTTTTATTGTATTTTTTCTTTTTCATTTTTACATGCAAATTAATAATATTTAATTTCATAAATATTTAAAGAAATACCATCTGATTTGACTAAATATATGACCTTTTAATCAATTATAAAATTTATAAGAATGGCCATGGGACTGGGTCTTCAAAAATGGTTGGATGACAATGGCAGATTAGAGGAACTTGGGAGGGTGGATGGAAGCAGGTCTGCAGAAATTGGTGAGATAGTGGTGGATCTCACGAAAGAAATGGAGGATGATCATAAGTTTTGGGCTGATCATGCTATTATCGCTAGGATCCTAGACATCAACTGGTCCAGAAAAGAAATTAAATCATGGGTTGAAGAGCAATGGGGGGACTGAATCATTATTAAGTTTTTGCCAAAAGAATTTTTGTGGTGCTGTTTGAAAAAGGATCGGAAAGAGACCGTATTCTCAATCAAGAAAACTGGGTTGCAGAAAAGCATGTGGTATATTCAGCCTTGGACTCCGAATTTTGATCCTACTCCATTGGCGGTTTATTCATGTCCGTTATGGATTCGATTATACAATCTTTCGATTGAGTATTGGGATGAGGTTTTCTTGGAAAAGAATGAGGAATGCTAGGAACGGTTTTGGAGATAGATTTTAATGAGAATGATGATCTATGAAAATATGCAAGATTGAGAATAGTGGCTATGAGATGTGTCCCAGACCATCTTGCTGAGGGTGTCGTATGGGTTATGGCGTCAACAGGTGGAAGTCGAAAAAGAAATACGTTGTTGTTCTAGAAGTGGGAGTAAATTTCATGGTCAAGAAGATTGCAAAATGTTTGTCAGGAAAGCAAGAAATCCATACAGGCGTCCTTCAAAAAAATGGAGGCCTAAATCGGTCCAATCTATGAAAACGGTTATGGGCTCAATCATAAATTCACAAGAAGCAAACTCACTGAATCAACAACTAAATAAGGTATCCATGTCTAAAACTGGGGAAGCCCCTCTAGAAGAAGATCTAAATATCATCGCTAATAGAGAGTCCAAAGGTAGTAAGGATTCTCTCAGACAGGATACATCAAAATCAAAGGAAGGGAAAGACGTTTTGTCACCCCTGTGAAGCATCTATTCATGCAGAGGCTTATCTGATACGAAGTTTGATTTAGACAAGGACTTCAAAGAAGAGTTGTTCCTCGAAGACACCCTCGAGAATGTGGATCTGAGATGTATAAGTTAGTCAACCAATGCTTTGCTTGGGAAAGAAAAAGGTGCCCGTGGCAGAAGGAGTAACTGTAAAAAAAGGGAAGATAGTGTAGTACCCCTACCGTAATCGATCTCTAACCTTGGTTTAATCTGGATTAGTTTATCAAAATATTATGTTATAGCTAGATGTTTGAATTAACGCATAGCTATTGATGTGGTTTTCTCACTAGTTGTATGCAGGTTATTCCGTGTCCCTATTTCGTGGTATTAGTATTGGACTAATGATTTCATTAATTTTATATATGTATGCATGTATGATCGTTGGTTGCAGGAGATTTCAGGTACGAAGTCGCTTGAGTGCGAGGTTCGTCATCACCTGGTTTTGCAGGTTTGTGCATACCTTTTTAATCCCTAGAGTCGGATTAGGTGGTCGTAAGACCCTAGTTGACCTTAGTCGTGCTCCAGTGAGCATCGCCAGTCGTCGTCGGTGATCCCTTCTTGTTTGGGTTTGCGAGTCGTCTGTTTGGTTGACCTTCTCGGTTTGCGTGCCTAGTGTGTGTGGTTAATTTGATTAATTAGTCTTTAGTAATTATTTTGATTAAATATGTATTTGTGCATTAAACAGTAATGGACTAGATTAATCGGGTTTTCGTTATGCGATCTTCGTTGATAATGAATTGCTTAATTTATATTGGGAGTGAATTCGATTAAATGACTGATTTCGATTGTTAAATGCATTTTGTTTATGCTGTTGAAAGAGAAATTTTGATATTTTATCGCAGTAGATTAATTGTATTCTGTTGGATTATTAAATTAGAAAGATTAAATTTGTTTAAATGAGAAATCGAATTTTGAATTGAAAAGGCAAGTTAATTTGTTGTGTTTGTGAGAAAGTATTAAATTTGGAGAATTATTTGTAATAAAGTTTTTTATTCCAAAAATGGAGATTTTGGTCAACTCTTCCATATAACCCAAATTTGGGAAAATTTGGAGAGGATGGACATTTTTGGGAAGTTTTGGATTGGAGATGGAAAATTGGAGGCTTTGGCAGCTGAGATTGGGATTCTTCAGCCGATCTTGCCAGGAACGCGAGATCGGGTAGGATCCAACTCTCATTGTTTTAGTTTTTGTTTAAATGAAAATGGGGGTTTTATCTTGGTTTTAAATTCTCCTTCGAATGCCATGTTTATGGATCGATTTGGTAAATTACCAGCTTGGCTGGAAGTGATTTAGAGGTGCTGTTAATTCCTCCTTGTTTGTGGGCGTTTGAAACCCTTGGGCGTTTGTATAAGAATGAGAAAACCCTGCATGAAAACATGATAACAATCTCAATATGTTTAAACCGGATGTATGGTAAATCAAAATTTTAGTAAAAATCTTTGTGATGGGCGTTGTGTTTATTAATATCGAACTGTGCATTTTTTTTATATCAAATATATTATCAAAAACCCGAGCTGGGCGAGATGTTTTAACTGGGTGTCATTTTATGTTTTTAGCGCCGTGTGAATTGGGTTAAACTCTACCTGGGTGTTTTTATCGGTTTTAACTGTGGGTCGGGGTTTGGGAGAGCGGGGAGCGGAGCTCCACCCGCTCCCCTCCCCTTCCCCGCTTGTCCCCCCACCATCTTCCCCGTTACCTTGCTCGTGGTCACAGTTTGTTTGGGGTTGCAGCCCACGGCGGTGGCCGCAGGGGCCACGGTGGCCGCAGGGCGCCGCGGCACCTGCGGGCACCACCGTGGGCGCCACCTGCGAGCGCCGCCCGCGAAGCCCTAACCCTCGCATCGCCGCATTTTTTAAATGCATTTCTTTTTTTTTTATAAAAGAACAAGTTTCATTTAAATGCATTTTTGATTTAAACTTAGTTTTTGGAAACGTAAATTGTTTTTTATACGTTGTTTTTAAATGCGTTTTTTCTTGTTTAAAAGAAAGTATAGTTTTCAAATGGGTTTTTCCTTTTAATGTAGTTTCTTTCCCATTCAAAAAAAAGGAGGGATTATAATATGTTGAATATTATTGTAATATTAGTGTTAGTTAGTTCTTAATTTTTGATTAAGGAGGCATTAAACTTGACAAATGTTAGTTGGTAGTGATTAACTTTATAATGGGGTTATAGGCTAATTGTTTTCAACTTCATTTTGTGATTCACGCCTTCTTCCTAATTAAGTCCTACAACGGTAATTTCACAATTGGTTATTGTCGATTATTTTCTGATTGATCTTGTTCTATTAAAATTGTACCTTCCCTTCTAGCTGAATAGGGAAGATGGCTATTTGATGTAGTATTGTTTAAAAAGAATAGAGAATAATATGTTATTGGAAATCGTTGGAATACGATGTAAATTCTACTTAATGATGTTTTGTTGGAGATTAAATACCTTGTTTAGTTGATTAATGGTTGTCTGAATTTTATTAATATGATTTGGTTTAAAAAGTCATTACGGCTTTATTTGCCTGTTCGATGCTTGAACCTTACGAGTTAGAAAACCAAGAACAAATTATCCCTAGTTGAGGTAGATAACTAAAATCTGATTTGGATCTTGTAGAAAACTCGATCGATTTTAATGTTTAAATCAATTTGAGGAATATTATCTTTTCTGATTATTGCCTTGCGAGTTTAATTTCTATATTCGCCTTTAATTATGAAACGGCATGTTTTTCTTTGTTTAAATAGGACCCTGTCGTAGGGATTGATTGGGTGTACCTGTTTCAGTTCTCAAATTTTGAGTTGACTATGGTATTGTGATGTTGTCTTAGTTGGTCATATCCTCTTCTGTGAGTCGTATTTGACCTGATGATTGTTTCTCCTCCTTGAACTCCGTTCGTCTGACCATGTGTATTCCTTGGTTTGAGTTCGTCTGAGTTAGTCTAGTGTCGTATGGGAAAGTGGCTTTCGATTGGGGGCCGCGCCCAAAGTGGCTGCTGGATAACCCGTCGAAAGTGAGTCTAATAAGTGATAACCTAAGTAGATTAGAAAATAATTTATAAATAAGATAAGGTGCCTCACACATGGGACGAATGCTATCATAGATTCGGCATGCTGTGAGAAGGCCTGAAATGGCAAACCGTCTTCCTTGTCTTCACGAGAGGATGTGTGGGTCCACATGAGGCTTGGATGGGCCGGAAGTTCGGATTAGGTTGCCAGGGTTACCAGTGTATGGGCCGGGACCTATGAAGACTTGCCATGGTATCCATACCAGGTTGTGTGATGACACTTGTCCCTACGTGCGCTAGTGTGTTGTCGTTTTGTCCTGTTTGAGTACCTTTGTGAGTCATCCTTTGTCTCTGCCCTTGTGAGTGTCGGTTTCATGTTAGACCCTGGGGTGGTGATGGCTCAGTTTTATAGATGCTCTCTTGGACCCTTGTATTAGCTTTGATTATGTTCAGCTAGATCCTGTTCTTTGTAAGGATCATTTATGTATTAATTGACTGTTGTGGTCGTTGTATATTGCTTATGTATCGCCTTGATGGCTGGATTGTATAGTGTAACCTCTTGTACTCTTAACTTTATTAATTATCAGAGGGGTCTTGCAGTTGCGCAAACCCGGAGATGTAGCCCTTTAGGGGTGAAGTCTGAGATCATTATGGTGTTATGTGGTGTATTCTCTTATGTTTCCTTTATTCAGCTTTATTCATGTATGATTAATTTATGTTGAATGGTTAAGTGGATAATTGGAATTAACTTTAAATGCTTATATTCAATTCTATCTTGAATGCCATGTTGTTCGAATGCATAATTGGTTGAGATGCGAATTGTCGCTAATGCATGTGTGTAATCATCCTTTAAGTGCAATAAGTTGGAATATGGAATAATGCATCTTAGAGTAATGAATTATACTTAGTTGTCATTAAGGAAATTTAATATGCTTGAAAAGATCTCTCATGTTTATGATAAAATCCTAGTGTATTAGAATGTCAGATGTATGGTTTATAATTTTAAATGAAAAGCTTGAATGAGGATTATGAATGGAACTTAATGATGAATCTTTGGTGATTTACATTTCTGTCCTTTGAAAGAAATTATCCTGATTATGAATTATCTCGTTATTAAGATATTCAGCTTAATGGATTAATTGTGTGAGTTAAATGAATTGTGAAATTTAAGTAATCTCGTTGGGAAACTCTTTAGGAGATTGTTGCTAAGTCTTCCGCTATGTATTCTAAATCTTGGTTATCTTGTTGCATCTTATGTGTTGTAACCTTTAAAAAACAATAAAATTTTTGCACTCTATTCTTGTAATTTTGGCTTATCCCTTCGGGGTTTCCTGGCGGGGCATTACATTTGGTATCAGAGCACATGTTGCAAAAATTGGGATCTCTGGTGTCGCGTGTGCCCTCTATTTGTGTGAGGGGTATCGACCTTATGTGTATGCTTGTCCTCCTTTCGCATGTGGGTGATTGAGCAGATCTTGACTGGTGTGTAACGTGTGTGTTCACACCTTGTTTTCGCCTTCTTGATGTTGGTGTTTGAGTGCTTATTTGTGCCTTGTGTGCCTATTGATGTCTTGGTCTATGATTACTCTTATTCTGAAAGAGAGTCGTATGTACCTTCCCTTTTGAGTATTGTACTCTTTAGACTAATCCATTTGGATTGGTCCGTGCTTGTCTTGAATCGGAAAGTGCGAATTGTGTTTGTTTAAAGATTATGATTTAGCTTAATGTTGTCCACTTGAAGGACTAGCATGGAAATTATTGTATGCTTATTTTGTAGAAAATTAAATGATCATCACCATTCCTCTCTCTCCTTCTGGAAATTAAAATGATTAGGATATGTGTAATTGTCTTTGATTGAATTTCTTGGTTGCAAGAGAAAAGAGTGTGACTTCTTGAACCCTTGTGTGAGCCTTATGTCGCTTGTGTTTTTAGATTATTAAATGGGCTATGGGTTTAAAAATTTATTTTGGGTGATGGGAGAAAACTGCATGTGTATGTTTAAAGAATTCTCCATATGTATCTCGTAGGAGTAGCATGACTAAATTCTACCTTGGTAAGGTGCATTTTTATGCGAATAGATGAATTATGTGAAACTGCTTGGTTTGTAGAAGAAGTACTAAAAAGAGCATGTTATTGTAGCTTCGAGAAAGTATTAATGTGTTCTCTGAAAGATTGTTTTATGTGTTTTCCGAAAGATTGTTTTCTGTGTCTCATTAAACCAGTTGATTGAAGATTTATTTTAGCAAATGCTCCATTGAACTCGCTTTTGGGTATATGTAATAACCTTAATGTGTTTAGAAAGTGCGAATGGAAAAGCTTGTTTGATGTGTATGCATTAATATGTTCTATTTGGTCAATAGCTCTTTGCTTATCTTTGATCGTAATGTGATCTTCTCTAATAGGTTACAAATGACGGCATGTGTCTGAATTGCATTATTGTAAGTGAGTGTTCTTAAGAGGTCTTGCATTATCGAAAAGATTGCCTCTCTTGATCTCTGTTTTGTTTAGAAATCTAGAACCTCCTGTGCAACCATAAATATTGGAAACATTTTGGTTAGGTTGATTGTCATCCTTCTAAATCGGTAGCAAAATGAAAACTGTGTAATTGAAATGATAGGCTTACAGTGAGAAATTTAATATTATAGCGTGATCTTGATTGATCTTGTGTCTTTGTAGGAAATAGTTTGGCTATCAAACTCTCTTTCCCTTCTCTTTGCCTAATCATAAGAATTTTAGAAATGCTATTAAAGGATGCATTGATTATATAGAATGTTTATGAAACATGTGAAATTGTATGTTGGCATTTGGGCTTCATAGTGATAGATGAAAGTCTTAAGCTTTAGAAATGAATTTGCTTAGCTAGTAATTTAGTTATGAATGCTTAGTGAGATTCGAGAAAGCTATAGGAATGATGTTAATCCCTTATATAATTGTGAATTGTTAATGAATTCAGTACTTAAGCTAGAGTAAATTTGATTCAGTTATTTATATAGAAAGCATAATTGAAATCTTCCTTGAATAGATGTTAGCGTACTGAAAAGTACTCCCCGTAAATGTGACTAAACCAGTGCTGGTGTATTTGTGTGTATTGTAAGAAACCAGTGCTTATTATATGTGCCCATGGATTGGTGAAGTAATCAACCATGGAGGATATGTTGTTTATGAGTATGGGGAAACCATACTATTTATGTGATGTTGCTTATTTGTTTCCCTGCTGAGTACCAACCTCGGGTTGTGGGTAACTCAGTATGTTAAGGGGTAGTATTTGAAGCGAACGTTCCTTGAATAGTATGGATTGGCGTACGAGTAATGTCAGCGTGAAGCGACTTTAGCTTCTCTACTTCGAGGAATGATATAGTTGTACTACTAAACTGTATCAAGGTGTACTCAATACTTTCCCTTTGATGAACCTATTTATAGGTTTATGTGTGTCAACCTATTCCTCTTCCTTATTTGAGCAGTTTGGATGGTGATTCTTGTGTATAGTGATGGTATGATTTGGAGGATCCTTTGCCTTGTCTTCATGAAAGGTAGGTTTATTCGCATGTGCTGCCAGTTAGTATGTGTTGGTAGGCATGTGGGTAGACCATAGTCATGTATACCTCTAACTTACGGCAAGTATCCTTCTAGATACGTCGCTATGCGGGATGTGGCTTGCGCGTGCTTTTTCCGCGAGGTGCACCACCATGCGGGATACGTCCATTGTGTGTTTTCTCCACTTGGGGTATTGCCATGCCATGTGACGACATGATGCGGGGTGATGTCGAGGTGCACACCACCATGCCATGTGGATAGTGTGCCTATGTCGCACCACATGATGAGCTACTGCAATAGCTAGTCAGTTGTTCCTTCCTTCCTCGTTGGTGGCTAGATGCTAGTCACACAGTGATGTTACGTGCAGTTGTGATATTCTTTATATTTCTTTGGGGATCAGCAATTTATTTTACTTTGACTTTGAAGGTTTAGCCACGATCTTGTGATCTTTTGCACTTTGATTTGGTGTTGCAATTCCGGATTATTTTCTTACCTTATTGTTGGAATTGATGATTTATTATCTTTATTCGTCTGTACCTTGGTGGCTAAACTGGTTTATCATTATTGTTTTCGGATGCTGGTCTTGTGTCGAAATGTGAAATTCCTCTCCAAGGACGTATGATACGGAATTGGTAGAGTGTGTGCGAGGAAGTTGATATAGGGAACCGTGAGGATAGGGGGTATGTGAGGCTGTGACGCAGCTAGTACCCACTACCTACCTATGTGTGGTGACTATCTCTTGGAGGCTAAACACCTTACACAACAAGGGATATTCACAAAGGTCTTGTATGGAAGGTAGCACCGCTATGGTGTGCCTAACACCATCAAGCCTTTGAGTGAGATATTGGATTTTTATGATCATATTGTTGTTCTGAGATCAGGTATAGAGATGCTGATCGTGCATGTTATCCTTGACCGAGCATTAGACATGCTCACATGTGGCCTTTTCTGTTATGCATTCCAGTTATGTGGATGGTTATTATTTGTATCATGGAGTAAATAGTGTTAACTTGTCACTATGTTATGGGACATAGTCTTTGGAAAGTTGTTCTTATGCCTGGTAAGTGTAACCAATTGAGTTATTTATGTTGCTCTTATTTATTGAAAGTTAACTTGGTTGTAGAAATCGATATTTTGAGCTAGTTCTATGTTATTAAATTTTATGATAAAGATGGATTAGTAAAGGAAATTGATCTTATGGCATGTTTTTCTGTCATTTTTGATCGGTGATTATGGTAATTGTTGGTTACCTCCTTGTAATGTTTTAATTTGGTGCAACGAAAGGAAGAAAATTCTTGTTTCTTTGCTATGATTGTGGATAATTCCTAGAATATTGTAAGGAATGTATGGTTTTAGATGTATCTGGCCAATGGATAATGGCGTTTGTAAAGGATCTTGCAATAATATTTCATTTAATTATGGAAAGTTTTCTATGTGCAATTTGACCTTTGTTGAATGAGTTTCAGGGCTGATGCGTACGACATGTTCTTCATCTAGCCTTACGACTTCCAGGAGTAAGTCGGAACCTAGGGAGGGAGAATGTAGTACCCCTACCATAATCGATCTCTAACCTTGGTTTAATCTGGATTAGTTTATCGAAATATTATGTTATAGTTAGATGTTTGAATTAACGCATAGCTATTGATGTGGTTTTCTCACTAGTTGTATGCAGGTTATTCCGTGTCCCTATTTCGTGGTATTAGTATCGGACTAATGATTTCATTAATTTTATATATGTATGCATGTATGATCGTTGGTTGCAGGAGATTTCAGGTACGAAGTCGCTTGAGTGCGAGGTTCGTCATCACCTGGTTTTGCAGGTTTGTGCATACCTTTTTAATCCCTAGAGTCGGATTAGGTGGTCGTAAGACCCTAGTTGACCTTAGTCGTGCTCCAGTGAGCATCGCCAGTCGTCGTCGGTGATCCCTTCTTGTTTGGGTTTGCAAGTCGTCTGTTTGGTTGACCTTCTCGGTTTGCGTGCCTGGTGTGTGTGGTTAATTTGATTAATTAGTCTTTAGTAATTATTTTGATTAAATATGTATTTGTGCATTAAAGAGTAATGGACTAGATTAATCGGGTTTTCGTTATGCGATCTTCATTGATAATGAATTGCTTAATTTATATTGGGAGTGAATTCGATTAAATGACTGATTTCGATTGTTAAATGCATTTTGTTTATGCTGTTGAAAGAGAAAGTTTGATATTTTATCGCAATAGATTAATTGTATTCTGTTGGATTATTAAATTAAAAAGATTAAATTTGTTTAAATGAGAAATCGAATTTTGAATTGAAAAGGCAAGTTAATTTGTTGTGTTTGTGAGAAAGTATTAAATTTGGAGAATTATTTGTAATAAAGTTTTTTATTCCAAAAATGGAGATTTTGGGTCAACTCTTCCATATAACCCAAATTTGGGAAAATTTGGAGAGGATGGACATTTTTGGGAAGTTTTGGATTGGAGATGGAAAATTGGAGGCTTTGGCAGCTGAGATTGGGATTCTTCAGCCGATCTTGCCAGGAACGCGAGATCAGGTAGGATCCAACTCTCATTGTTTTAGTTTTTGTTTAAATGAAAATGGGGGTTTTATCTTGGTTTTAAATTCTCCTTCGAATGCCATGTTTATGGATCGATTTGGTAAATTACCAGCTTGGCTAGAAGTGATTTAGAGGTGCTGTTAATTCCTCCTTGTTTGTGGGCGTTTGAAACCCTTGGGCGTTTGTATAAGAATGAGAAAACCCTACATGAAAACATGATAACAATCTCAATATGTTTAAACCGGATGTATGGTAAATCAAAATTTCAGTAAAAATCTTTGTGATGGGTGTTGTGTTTATTAATATCAAACTGTGCATTTTTTTTATATCAAATATATTATCAAAAACCCGAGCTGGGCGAGATGTTTTAACTGGGTGTCATTTTATGTTTTTAGCGCCGTGTGAATTGGGTTAAACCCGACCTGGGCGTTTTTATCAGTTTTAACTGTGGGTCGGGGTTTGGGAGAGCGGGGAGCGGAGCTCCACCCGCTCCCCTCCCCTTCCCCGCTCGTCCCCCCACCGTCTTCCCCGTTACCTTGCTCGTGGTCGCAGTTTGTTTGGGGCTGCGGCCCACGGTGGTGGCCGCAGGGCGCCACGACACCTGCAGGCACCACCGTGGGCGCCACCTGCGAGCGCCGCCCGCGAAGCCCTAACCCTCGCCTCGCCGCATTTTTTAAATGCATTTCTTTTTTTTTAATAAAAGAACAAGTTTCATTTAAATGCGTTTTTGATTTAAACGTAGTTTTTGGAAACGTAAATTGTTTTTTATACGTTGTTTTTAAATGCGTTTTTTCTTGTTTAAAAGAAAGTATAGTTTTAAAATGGGTTTTTCCTTTTAATGTAGTTTCTTTCCCATTCAAAAAAAAGGAGGGATTATAATATGTTGAATATTATTGTAATATTAGTGTTACTTAGTTCTTAATTTTTGATTAAGGAGGCATTAAACTTGACAAATGTTAGTTGGTAGTGATTAACTTTATAATGGGGTTATAGGCTAATTGTTTTCAACTTCATTTTGTGATTCACGCCTTCTTCCTAATTAAGTCCTACAACGGTAATTTCGCAATTGGTTATTGTCGATTATTTTCTGATTGATCTTGTTCTATTAAAATTGTACCTTCCCTTCTAGCTGAATAGGGAAGATGGCTATTTGATGTTGTATTGTTTAAAAAGAATAGAGAATAAAATGTTATTGGAAATCGTTGGAATACGATGTAAATTCTACTTAATGATGTTTTGTTGGAGATTAAATACCTTGTTTAGTTGATTAATGGTTTTCTGAAGTTTATTAATATGATTTGGTTTAAAAAGTCATTACGGCTTTATTTGCCTGTTCAATGCTTGAACCTTACGAGTTAGAAAACCAAGAACAAATTATCCCTAGTTGAGGTAGATAACTGTAATCTGATTTGGATCTTGTAGTAAACTCGATCGATTTTAATGTTTAAATCAATTTGAGGAATATTATCTTTTCTGATTATTGCCTTGCGAGTTTAATTTCTATATTCGCCTTTAATTATGAAACGACATGTTTTTCTTTGTTTAAATAGGACCCTGTCGTAGGGATTGATTGGGTGTACCTGTTTCAGTCCTCGAATTTTGAGTTGACTATGGTATTGTGATGTTGTCTTAGTTGGTCATATCCTCTTCTGTGAGTCGTATTTGACCTGATGATTGTTTCTCCTCCTTGAACTCCGTTCGTCTGACCATGTGTATTCCTTGGTTTGAGTTCGTCTGAGTTAGTCTAGTGTCGTATGGGAAAGTGGCTTTCGATTGGGGGCTGCACCCAAAGTGGCTGCTGGATAACCCGTCGAAAGTGAGTCTAATAAGTGATAACCTAAGTAGATTAGAAAATAATTTATAAATAAGATAAGGTGCCTCACACATGGGACGAATGCTATCATAGATTTGGCATGCTGTGAGAAGGCCTGAAATGGCAAACCATCTTCCTTGTCTTCATGAGAGGATGTGTGGGTCCACATGAGGCTTGGATGGGCCGGAAGTTCGGATTAGGTTGCCAGGGTTACCAGTGTATGGGCCGGGACCTATGAAGACTTGCCATGGTATCCATACCAGGTTGTGTGATGACACTTGTCCCTACGTTCGCTAGTGTGTTGTCGTTTTGTCCTTTTTGAGTACCTCTGTGAGTCGTCCTTTGTCTCTGCCCTTGTGAGTGTCGGTTTCATGTTAGACCCTGGGGTGGTGATGGCTCAGTTTTATAGATGCTCTCTTGGACCCTTGTATTAGCTTTGATTATGTTCAGCTGGATCCTGTTCTTTGTAAGGATCGTTTATGTATTAATTGACCATTGTGGTCGTTGTATATTGCTTATGTATCGCCTTGATGGCTGGATTGTATAGTGTAACCTCTTGTACTCTTAACTTTATTAATTATCAGAGGGGTCTTGCAGTTGCGCAGACCCGGAGATGTAGCCCTTTAGGGGTGAACTCCGAGATCATTATGGTGTTATGTGGTGTATTCTCTTATGTTTCCTTTATTCAGCTTTATTCATGTATGATTAATTTATGTTGAATGGTTAAGTGGATAGTTGGAATTAACTTTAAATGTTTATATTCAATTCTATCTTGAATGCCATGTTGTTCGAATGCATAATTGGTTGAGATGCGAATTGTCGCTAATGCATGTGTGTAATCGTCCTTTAAGTGCAATAAGTTGGAATATGGAATAATGCATCTTAGAGTAATGAATTATACTCAGTTGTCGTTAAGGAAATTTAATATGCTTGAAAAGATCTCTCATGTTTATGATAAAATCCTAGTGTATTAGAATGTCAGATGTATGGTTTATAATTTTAAATGAAAAGCTTGAATGAGGATTATGAATGGAACTTAATGATGAATCTTTGGTGATTTACATTTCCGTCCTTTGAAAGAAATTATCCTGATTATGAATTATCTCGTTATTAAGATATTCAGCTTAATGGATTAATTGTGTGAGTTAAATGAATTGTGAAATTTAAGTAATCTCGTTGGGAAACTTTTTAGGAGATTGTTGCTAAGTCTTCCGCTATGTATTCTGAATCTTGGTTATCTTGTTGCATCTTATGTGTTGTAACCTTTAAAAAAAAATAAAAATTTTTGCACTCTATTCTTGTAATTTTGGCTTATCCCTTCGGGGTTTCCTGGCGGGGCATTACATTTGGTATCAGAGCACATGTTGCAAAAATTGGGATCTCTGGTGTCGCGTGTGCCCTCTATTTGTGTGAGGGGTATCGACCTTATGTGTATGCTTGTCCTCCTTTTGCATGTGGGTGATTGAGCAGATCTTGACTGGTGTGTAACGTGTGTGTTCACACCTTGTTTTCGCCTTCTTGATGTTGGTGTTTGCGTGCTTATTTGTGCCTTGTGTGCCTATTGATGTCGTGGTCTACGATTACTCTTATTCTGAAAGAGAGTCGTATGTACCTTCCCTTTTGAGTATTGTACTCTTTAGACTAATCCATTTGGATTGGTCCGTGCTTGTCTTGAATCGGAAAGTGCGAATTGTGTTTGTTTAAAGATTATGATTTAGCTTAATGTTGTCCACTTGAAGGACTAGCATGGAAATTATTGTATGCTTATTTTGTAGAAAATTAAATGATCATCACCATTCCTCTCTCTCCTTCTGGAAATTAAAATGATTAGGATGTGTAATTATCTTTGATTGAATTTCTTGGTTGCAAGAGAAAAGAGTGTGACTTCTTGAACCCTTGTGTGAGCCTTATGTCGCTTGTGTTTTTAGATTATTAAATGGGCTATGGGTTTAAAAATTTATTTTGGGTGATGGGAGAAAACTGCATGTGTATGTTTAAAGAATTCTCCATATGTATCTCGTAGGAGTAGCATGACTAAATTCTACCTTGGTAAGGTGCATTTTTATGCGAATAGATGAATTATGTGAAACTGCTTGGTTTGTAGAAGAAGTACTAAAAGGAGCATGTTATTGTAGCTTCGAGAAAGTATTAATGTGTTCTCTGAAAGATTGTTTTATGTGTTTTCCGAAAGATTGTTTTCTGTGTCTCATTAAACCAGTTGATTGAAGATTTATTTTAGCAAATGCTCCATTGAACTCGCTTTTGGGTATATGTAATAACCTTAATGTGTTTAGAAAGTGCGAATGGAAAAGCTTGTTTGCTGTGTATGCATTAATATGTTCTATTTGGTCAATAGCTCTTTGGTTATCTTTGATCATAATTTGATCTTCTCTAATAGGTTACAAATGACGGCATGTGTCTGAATTGCATTATTGTAAGTGAGTGTTCTTAAGAGGTCTTGCATTATCGAAAAGATTGCCTCTCTTGATCTCTGTTTTGTTTAGAAATCTAGAACCTCCTGTGCAACCATAAATATTGGAAACATTTTGGTTAGGTTGATTGTCATCCTTCTAAATCGGTAGCAAAATGAAAACCGTGTAATTGAAATGATAG
This sequence comes from Cryptomeria japonica, assembly GCF_030272615.1. Classification (NCBI taxonomy): domain Eukaryota; kingdom Viridiplantae; phylum Streptophyta; class Pinopsida; order Cupressales; family Cupressaceae; genus Cryptomeria; species Cryptomeria japonica. The sequence continues at coordinate 733,922,542 of NC_081409.1, forward strand.
GCTTACAGTGAGAAATTTAATATTATAGCGTGATCTTGATTGATCTTGTGTCTTTGTAGGAAATAGTTTGGCTATCAAACTCTCTTTCCCTTCTCTTTGCCTAATCATAAGAATTTTAGAAATGCTATTAAAGGATGCATTGATTATATAGAATGTTTTTAAAACATGTGAAATTGTATGTTGGCATTTGGGCTTCATAGTGATAGATGAAAGTCTTAAGCTTTAGAAATGAATTTGCTTAGCTAGTAATTTAGTTATGAATGCTTAGTGAGATTCGAGAAAGCTATAGGAATGATGTTAATCCCTTATATAATTGTGAATTGTTAATGAATTCAGTACTTAATCTAGAGTAAATTTGATTCAGTTATTTATATAGAAAGCATAATTGAAATCTTCCTTGAATAGATGTTAGCGTACTGAAAAGTACTCCCCGCAAATGTGACTAAACCAGTGCTGGTGTATTTGTGTGTATTGTAAGAAACCAGTGCTTATTATATGTGCCCATGGATTGGTGATGTAATCAACCATGGAGGATATGTTGTTTATGAGTATGGGGAAACCATACTGTTTATGTGATGTTGCTTATTTGTTTCCCTACTGAGTACCAACCTCGGGTTGTGGGTAACTTAGTATGTTAAGGGGTAGTATTTGAAGCGACCGTTCCTTGAATAGTATGGATTGGCGTACGAGTAATGTCAGTGCGAAGCAACTTTAGCTTCTCTACTTCGAGGAATGATATAGTTGTACTACTAAACTGTATCAAGGTGTACTCAATACTTTCCCTTTGATGAACCTATTTATAGGTTTATGTGTGTCAACCTATTCCTCTTCCTTATTTGAGCAGTTTGGATGATGATTCTTGTGTATAGTGATGGTATGATTTGGAGGATCCTTTGCCTTGTCTTCATGAAAGGTAGGTTTATTCGCATGTGCTGCCAGTTAGTATGTGTTGGTAGGCATGTGGGTAGACCATAGTCATGTATACCTCTGACTTACGGTGAGTATCCTTCTAGATACGTCGCTATGCGGGATGTGGCTTGCGCGTGCTTTTTCCGCGAGGTGCACCACCATGCGGGATATGTCCATTGTGTGTTTTCTCCACTTGGGGTATTGCCATGCCACGTGACGACGTGATGCGGGGTGATGTCGAGGTGCACACCGCCATGCCAATTGGATAGTGTGACTATGTCGCACCACATGATGAGCTACTGCAATAGCTAGTTAGTTGTTCCTTCCTTCCTCGTTGGTGGCTAGATGCTAGTCACAAAGTGATGTTACGTGCAGTTGTGATATTCTTTATATTTCTTTGGGGATCAGCAATTTATTTTACTTTGACTTTGAAGGTTTAGCCACGATCTTATGATCTTTTGCACTTTGATTTGGTGTTGCAATTCCGGATTATTTTCTTACCTTATTGTTGGAATTGATGATTTATTATCTTTATTCGTCTGTACCTTGGTGGCTAAACTAGTTTATCATTATTGTTTTCGGATGCTCGTCTTGTGTCGAAATGTGAAATTCCTCTCCAAGGACGTATGATACGGAATTGGTACCTGAAATCTCCTCCAACCAACGATCATACATGCATACATATATAAAATTAATGAAATCATTAGTCCGATACTAATACCACGAAATAGGGACACGGAATAACCTGCATACAACTAGTGAGAAAACCACATCAATAGCTATGCGTTAATTCAAACATCTAACTATAACATAATATTTCGATAAACTAATCCAGATTAAACCAAGGTTAGAGATCGATTACGGTAGGGGTACTACATTCTCCCCCCCTAGGTTCCGACTTACTCCTGGAAGTCGTAAGGCTAGATGAAGAACATGTCGTACGCATCAGCCCTGAAACTCATTCAACAAAGGTCAAATTGCACATAGAAAACTTTCCATAATTAAATGAAATATTATTGCAAGATCCTTTACAAACGCCATTATCCATTGGCCAGATACATCTAAAACCATACATTCCTTACAATATTCTAGGAATTATCCACAATCATAGCAAAGAAACAAGAATTTTCTTCCTTTCGTTGCACCAAATTAAAACATTACAAGGAGGTAACCAACAATTACCATAATCACCGATCAAAAATGACAGAAAAACATGCCATAAGATCAATTTCCTTTACTAATCCATCTTTATCATAAAATTTAATAACATAGAACTAGCTCAAAATATCGATTTCTACAACCAAGTTAACTTTCAATAAATAAGAGCAACATAAATAACTCAATTGGTTACACTTGCCAGGCATAAGAACAACTTTCCAAAGACTATGTCCCATAACATAGTGACAAGTTAACACTATTTACTCCATGATACAAATAATAACCATCCACATAACTGGAATGCATAACAGAAAAGGCCACATGTGAGCATGTCTAATGCTTGGTCAAGGATAACATGCACGATCAGCATCTCTATACCTGATCTCAGAACAACAATATGATCATAAAAATCCAATATCTCACTCAAAGGCTTGATGGTGTTAGGCACACCATAGCGGTGCTACCTTCCATACAAGACCTTTGTGAATATCCCTTGTTGTGTAAGGTGTTTAGCCTCCAAGAGATAGTCACCACACATAGGTAGGTAGTGGGTACTAGCTGCGTCACAGCCTCACATACCCCCTATCCTCACGGTTCCCTATATCAACTTCCTCGCACACACTCTACCAATTCCGTATCATACGTCCTTGGAGAGGAATTTCACATTTCGACACAAGACGAGCATCCGAAAACAATAATGATAAACTAGTTTAGCCACCAAGGTACAGACGAATAAAGATAATAAATCATCAATTCCAACAATAAGGTAAGAAAATAATCCGGAATTGCAACACCAAATCAAAGTGCAAAAGATCATAAGATCATGGCTAAACCTTCAAAGTCAAAGTAAAATAAATTGCTGATCCCCAAAGAAATATAAAGAATATCACAACTGCACGTAACATCACTGTGTGACTAGCATCTAGCCACCAATGAGGAAGGAAGGAACAACTGACTAGCTATTGCAGTAGCTCATCATGTGGTGCGACATAGTCACACTATCCACATGGCATGGCGGTGTGCACCTCGACATCACCCCGCATCATGTCGTCACGTGGCATGGCAATACCCCAAGTGGAGAAAACACACAATGGACGTATCCCGCATGGTGGTGCACCTCGCGGAAAAAGCACGCGCAAGCCACATCCCGCATAGCGACGTATCTAGAAGGATACTCACCGTAAGTCAGAGGTATACATGACTATGGTCTACCCACATGCCTACCAACACATACTAACTGGCAGCACATGCGAATAAACCTACCTTTCATGAAGACAAGGCAAAGGATCCTCCAAATCATACCATCACTATACACAAGAATCATCATCCAAACTGCTCAAATAAGGAAGAGGAATAGGTTGACACACATAAACCTATAAATAGGTTCATCAAAGGGAAAGTATTGAGTACACCTTGATACAGTTTAGTAGTACAACTATATCATTCCTCGAAGTAGAGAAGCTAAAGTCGCTTCGCACTGACATTACTCGTACGCCAATCCATACTATTCAAGGAACGGTCGCTTCAAATACTACCCCTTAACATACTAAGTTACCCACAACCCGAGGTTGGTACTCAGTAGGGAAACAAATAAGCAACATCACATAAACAGTATGGTTTCCCCATACTCATAAACAACATATCCTCCATGGTTGATTACTTCACCAATCCATGGGCACATATAATAAGCACTGGTTTCTTACAATACACACAAATACACCAGCACTGGTTTAGTCACATTTGCGGGGAGTACTTTTCAGTACGCTAACATCTATTCAAGGAAGATTTCAATTATGCTTTCTATATAAATAACTGAATCAAATTTACTCTAGATTAAGTACTGAATTCATTAACAATTCACAATTATATAAGGGATTAACATCATTCCTATAGCTTTCTCGAATCTCACTAAGCATTCATAACTAAATTACTAGCTAAGCAAATTCATTTCTAAAGCTTAAGACTTTCATCTATCACTATGAAGCCCAAATGCCAACATACAATTTCACATGTTTTAAAAACATTCTATATAATCAATGCATCCTTTAATAGCATTTCTAAAATTCTTATGATTAGGCAAAGAGAAGGGAAAGAGAGTTTGATAGCCAAACTATTTCCTACAAAGACACAAGATCAATCAAGATCACGCTATAATATTAAATTTCTCACTGTAAGCCTATCATTTCAATTACACGGTTTTCATTTTGCTACCGATTTAGAAGGATGACAATCAACCTAACCAAAATGTTTCCAATATTTATGGTTGCACAGGAGGTTCTAGATTTCTAAACAAAACAGAGATCAAGAGAGGCAATCTTTTCGATAATGCAAGACCTCTTAAGAACACTCACTTACAATAATGCAATTCAGACACATGCCGTCATTTGTAACCTATTAGAGAAGATCAAATTATGATCAAAGATAAGCAAAGAGCTATTGACCAAATAGAACATATTAATGCATACACAGCAAAGAATATTATCTTTTCTGATTATTGCCTTGCGAGTTTAATTTCTATATTCACCTTTAATTATGAAACGACATGTTTTTCTTTGTTTAAATAGGACCCTGTCGTAGGGATTGATTGGGTGTACCTGTTTCAGTCCTCAAATTTTGAGTTGACTATGGTATTGTGATGTTGTCTTAGTTGGTCATATCCTCTTCTGTGAGTCGTATTTGACCTGATGATTGTTTCTCCTCCTTGAACTCCGTTCGTCTGACCATGTGTATTCCTTGGTTTGAGTTCGTCTGAGTTAGTCTAGTGTCGTATGGGAAAGTGGCTTTCGATTGGGGGCCGCACCCAAAGTGGCTGCTGGATAACCCGTCGAAAGTGAGTCTAATAAGTGATAACCTAAGTAGATTAGAAAATAATTTATAAATAAGATAAGGTGCCTCACACATGGGACGAATGCTATCATAGATTTGGCATGCTGTGAGAAGGCCTGAAATGGCAAACCATCTTCCTTGTCTTCACGAGAGGATGTGTGGGTCCACATGAGGCTTGGATGGGCCGGAAGTTCGGATTAGGTTGCCAGGGTTACCAGTGTATGGGCTAGGACCTATGAAGACTTGCCATGGTATCCATACCAGGTTGTGTGATGACACTTGTCCCTACGTTCGCTAGTGTGTTGTCGTTTTGTCCTGTTTGAGTACCTTTGTGAGTCGTCCTTTGTCTCTGCCCTTGTGAGTGTCGGTTTCATGTTAGACCCTGGGGTGGTGATGGCTCAGTTTTATAGATGCTCTCTTGGACCCTTGTATTAGCTTTGATTATGTTCAGCTGGATCCTGTTCTTTGTAAGGATCGTTTATGTATTAATTGACCGTTGTGGTCGTTGTATATTGCTTATGTATCGCCTTGATGGCTGGATTGTATAGTGTAACCTCTTGTACTCTTAACTTTATTAATTATCAGAGGGGTCTTGTAGTTGCGCAGACCCGGAGATGTAGCCCTTTAGGGGTGAACTCCGAGATCATTATGGTGTTATGTGGTGTATTCTCTTATGTTTCCTTTATTTAGCTTTATTCATGTATGATTAATTTATGTTGAATGGTTAAGTGGATAGTTGGAATTAACTTTAAATGCTTATATTCAATTCTATCTTGAATGCCATGTTGTTCGAATGCATAATTGGTTGAGATGGGAATTGTCGCTAATGCATGTGTGTAATCGTCCTTTAAGTGCAATAAGTTGGAATATGGAATAATGCATCTTAGAGTAATGAATTATACTTAGTTGTCGTTAAGGAAATTTAATATGCTTGAAAAGATCTCTCATGTTTATGATAAAATCCTAGTGTATTAGAATGTCAGATGTATGGTTTATAATTTTAAATGAAAAGCTTGAATGAGGATTATGAATGGAACTTAATGATGAATCTTTGGTGATTTACATTTCCGTCCTTTGAAAGAAATTATCCTGATTATGAATTATCTCGTTATTAAGATATTCAGCTTAATGGATTAATTGTGTGAGTTAAATGAATTGTGAAATTTAAGTAATCTCGTTGGGAAACTCTTTAGGAGATTGTTGCTAAGTCTTCCGCTATGTATTCTGAATCTTGGTTATCTTGTTGCATCTTATGTGTTGTAACCTTTAAAAAAAAATAAAAAATTTTGCACTCTATTCTTGTAATTTTGGCTTATCCCTTCGGGGTTTCCTGGCGGGGCATTACAGATAGAGCCAAAGAAAATGGATTAGTTAGTGTGTTTGATTTTATGAAAAAAGCCAAGGGAGAAGGCCTCTCCCTCAACAAGAAATCAAGATTACCACGTGGAACGTTAGGGGTCTCTTTGCCCCTGACAAAAGGCGCTTGGTAAAATGAGTACTTTATAGAAGTAGCAGCAAAATCATCATCTTTCAGGAAACAAAACTTAATTTAGAGCAGTCGACTAGTTTTATGAAATATTGTAGAGGGTGGGAGGGTGCATTTCAAGAAGCCAAGGGTGCAGCGGGAGGTCTCGAAATTATCTGGAATCCAACTTTAGTTCAAGTTACCCTGTTAGAGAAAGCTGAGAATTGGATGATGTGTAATGTGACTCACTTTAAGGAGAATCTAGAATTTCCATTAATCAATGTATATGGGCCAACGAAAACCATGGAAAATGTCCATGTTTGGAACATCCTATCTGAAAAAATTATTTTATTGAATAATGAAAGATTAGTTGTGGCTGGAGACTTTAGTGCATTGCTTGACTTAGACGAGGAAAAGGGTGGTTTGAGGATGTTTAACAAGGTGATGGAAGACTTCCGGGACTTTGTGTCTCAAAATCATTTGATGGATGTTGTACTAAAGAATTGTTTATTTACATGGACTAATCGTGGGGTCAATTTCACACACATTTCAGAAAGATTGGATAGACACTTTATAGGAAGTTACTGGGTAGAGTCTTCCTTTCAGGTTGAGGCGTTAATTCTCCCTGTATCCTTGTCAGATCATTTCCCTATAGAGTTAAAATTGAGTGATGCTCCAACCAAAGGCAAGAGTAGCTTCAAATTTCTGAGTATGTGGTGGAGAGATAAGGATTTTTTATTTGATCTTGAATGATGGTGGTGTGAAAGCAATATTTTTTTTGGTTCCCCGTCTTTTACCTTCTCTAAAAGATTGAAATATTTAAAGGAAAATATTAAAGTCTGGAATAGAGATATCTTCAAAAATATTTTTGTTGAAAGAGAGTAAGTAGAGGAAGAATTAGCTTCATTAAATAATAGAATTATCTTATCTGGGATGTCCAATGAAGAGTATTATAAAGAGAAAGCTCTCAAGGAGGAATTGGCAGATTTTATTCAGAGAGAAGAATTGTTTTGGCATGACTAGTCTAGAGAATTGTGGATTAAAGAAGGTGATGCTAACACAAAAATTTTCCATGCATCAGTGAAGGTGAAAAGGAGCAGAAATTGCATTGACTCAATTTTGGATAAAGATGGTAATAAACATTCTTCTCCGGAGGCTTTAGAGGAAGTGGCAGTGAATTTCTTTAGAGAACTATTGGTGGATGGTAGCAGTGACAATCCTTCACATCTTTTAATGGAACATTCATAGAGAAGTTTCAGACATAGATAATAGATCTTTATGCTGCCCTTTCTCTTTAGAGGAGATTAAAAAAGCGGTGTTTTATCTACACCCAAACAAGGCTACCGGTCCTGACGGGTTCACAATGGATTTTTATTGGAAATGTTTGGGGTTCTTGGGGCAAGATATTCTAAAAATATTGGAGAATTTTAGAAAGTAGGGTAGATTTGTGAAGGAAATTAATCATACAAACATCGCCCTTATTCCTAAGAAATTGGATTGCTCTTCTATAGTTGATTATCAGCCAATCTCATTATGCAACTCCATATACAAAATTTTGTCCAAGGTAATGGTGAACAGGTTGAAACCAATTTTGATGAAGATTATTTTGCCCAATCAGCATGGTTTCACCCCGGGGTGAGAGATCACGGATAGCATTATACTGGCTGCTGAAACTATTCACTCAGTGCACTCATCCAGGCTCAAAGGTATGATTGTTAAATTAGATGTGTCAAAGGAATATGATCGCATTGTATGGAGCTTTCCTTTGGTGGTCCTTAGAAGATCTGGTTTTGATAATAGCTGGTTGAAATGTATTAGTCACTGCATCTCTTCTGTTAGCTTCTCTATCATAGTGAATGGGTCTATCAGTGATTTTTTCCATGCTACTAATGGGCTTCGACAAGGAGATCTCCTGTCGCCCTTCTTGTTTGTGCTTATGGCTGAAGTTTTAGGAAGGAGTATTACAAACACGATGGGGCAAGGCTTATGGAAAGGGGTCTCCATTTCAACCTCCATGGATCCGCTATCTCATTCACAATTTGCGGATGATACTTTTTTGTTTGGAGAAGCCTCATAGAAGGAAGCTTATACTATAAAGGAGGTCTTAGATGATTATGAAAAGGTATCCAGATAGTGCATGAACAAGCAGAAATCCATGATTTACATTCTCAACACAAGCAGGAGATCTCAATTGAAAATATCTGGTATCCTTCAGTTTGGCCAAGGCAGTTTTCCTATCAAATACCTTGGAGTCCCTCTGTTTGCTGGATAGTAAAATTTGGGATGAAGTAGTTGACAAGTGAAAAATCAAGTCAACGACATGGATGAATAACTGGCTCTCACAGGCTGGGTGTATTCAGATGATTAAGTCTATATTATCTGCAGTACCGATTTACTACATATCATGTTATAGATTGTCCTGCAAGGTTATTTCTGCTTTGGATGGTATGCTCAAAAAATTTCTTTGGGAAGGGTCGAAAGAGGCAAAAAAGATCCCTCTTATCAATTGGGATACCACCTGTCTTCTTAAGGAGGATGGCAGGGTAGGCCTTAGGCAAATGAAATTGCAAAATTTAGCTCTTGGGGCCAAACTTGCTTAGAAAATGTACAATGCCCCTCAAAAGGATTGGTGCAAGGTTATGGCTGTGAAATATTTGGACTCAAGTGATCCAGAAAGGATATTCATAGTGGCTAATTTGATAGGAGGTTCTCCGATTTGGAAACTTATAGGGGAGAGCAGAAAGATTATGAAAGACCACCTGACTTGGAGAATTGGCAATGGGAAAAAAGCCAAGTTTTGGAGGGACTCTTGGAATGGGGAGGTGGCATTGGCAGACATTAAAAATGATAATGATTGGATTAATCAAATTGAGGCAAATATGGGAGTTCATGTGGTAGATTATGTTGAATCTTTCCATGGCCCTAATGTTCCAATCTCTTGGAAACAAGTAGGAGCCTGGCTAAGCAAGAACAATTTGAAATTGGATGAAATACTTAAAAGCAGGAAGACTTTTGTAACATATGAGAATGACTCTCTAGTATGGAATGCAGCAAAATCAGGAAAATATAGAGTGAATTTGGGGTACGAACCTCAAAGAAAGTGAAAAAAAGACAATAACTGGCCGACAGTACTATGTTGGGATAAAAGAATATTGCCTAAAGCCAGTGCCTTCCTTTGGATAGCCTTGCATGGCAGGATACTAACAAGTGATAGACTTAGATCCATCGGTATAGCAAGACCTAGCAGATGTTCCCTTTGCAAGCAAGATGAAGAAACAACAGAACATCTACTGTACGATTGTTTGTATACAAAGCAGTGTTGGGATTGGCTATTGACAAAGATCCAAAATCAGATGGTACGTAATCAGTGTTTCAAAGACTTCATCATTGCTTGGCTAACGGGTGGTAAAAGCTCTAAATGGGGAAGCTTATGGATTGCTAGTCCATCTATGCTAGTATGACATGTGTGGAAAGAGAGGAACAAAAGGATTTTTAGAGAGGAAGAGTTAGAGGTCTATGTCCTTGTGGCTAAAATCCAAGAGGCTATTGAAGAAACCATTAATGGCAAGATCAATGGGAGGAGATTCAAATGCTACACCAAATGGGACATGGAGATGGAACTAGATTGGAACTTGAAGCAGATTAGTAGCCATATCCAAAATTTTAAGTCTTCAGAAAGAACGAAAGTTAAATGGTCACCACCTCCATCCGGATGGAAAAAGTTAAATTTTGATGGGGATAGTAGAGGTAATCCAGGTTTAGCCGGGTTTTGTGCGGTTGTCAAAGATGAGGTAGGGTGTTTAGTTGGAGCCATTTGTGGCCCTATGGGTGTGGCTCCAAACAACATTGCAGAAATCACAACATTAGAAGAAGGGTTGAAATTGGTATGCTCTTTCGGATTCTCTAAAGTATTGATTGAGGGTGATTCTCAAATTATATTAAATGGGATCATTAAAAATGGCTTCACGAATTGGAGACTAAATGCATGGATTCTGAGGATCAAATTCATGATCGATAAATTGCAAGACTTTCAAATCCATCATATTTACCAGGAGGGCAATAAAGTGGCAGATTATCTTGCCAACAAAGGAATCTCCGAGCCCAGGACAACAGTCATGTCATCGGCTAAGAATGGATTTACAAAGTTGCAGAAGCTTCTATACAATGACGGCGAGCACATCCCTAGGAAGGGAATCGGATAACGTATTCATCAATTGGTTTTTCGGGAGAGGAGAGATTCTATCTCTTCTGTGCAAAATCATGTGGCTTGGATAGGTTTTTTTTATGGCTCTCTGAGAATGGATTGAGTATGCACAATAAGGATTTTATGGAGGATAGAGCAGGTGGTTGGCTGGATTATAGTGCCAGAAGAACCATCTAGAGGATGTCAGTCTATAAATGCTGAGCGCAGTATAGTGTGTATCTATAGTGGTAACAATGGTGCACTATTTTGGGTTGAGTTGCATCTGTCGTGTGGAGACCTTGGAAGAACAATGTGAATGACTATTCGACATCGAACCAGAAGGTCAATCTGCCATCCATGATCTAGTTGTCAATGTATTAAGTGTAGAGCGACACTGGTGTGATGGGTTTATATACGAAACTATTTTATGCCTTTTAGTTGATGTCATGCCATCAAAGGAGGTGTGTGTGGAGAAAATTGCAAGCTTTGTGAGAGAAGAGGATGCAGAGTTTGTGGGTGGTGCTATTATGGAGGTAGAGGAGGAATGGGCCAGTATTTTGGGCCCTTACTTTAACCCCATGTGCTTCATTTTAGATGTAGAGTGCTCAGATGCAAAAGATGAAGCTCAAATGGAAATGGTCGCTCAGAGAAATAGAAAGGTGGAGTTCATGACAGAGGCTTGGGAGGTGTTCAGAGTAGGTGTCGCTAATGTTGATTTCACTACTTTTCGAAGAATGATGCAGAAAAAAGATGGGTGGCTATTAGAGGCTAGCATTGACAAGGTGTGCACTATTGGAGAGCGAATGGCTACCATCATGCAACTTCTTTAGAGATGTAGTGTATGTTTTGGGTTGTTTAGGTTGGTAGTGCTATTTTAGTTGTGATTGTGTGAGATGGGTTGGTAGGGAGAAAGTATATGATGTTCATATAATGTAATTTTCTTTTGATCAATATAGGGCACTATCCCCACCTTGATAGCACTTGATTAAAAAAAAAAATTCTAACAATAAATTAAAATAGATTTTACATTAAAAACTGTAAGAAAATAACAAATATATATCATCACCAACAATTTATTAAACATTCATAAAAAATAAATACATTCATTTTTGGATGGCTTGGCTACATGGTAAGCCATCCTCCAATTAGAAATTTGAAACATCCTTTGAGAAGATCGCTCAATTTCAGTTCTTATTGTGCCCAATAGAATGAGAACCATTGTTGGTTCCTATCTGTACAGAACAATATCTGAAGGAATCGACATTTATCCTAGATGTATATGACATTTAGTGCACAAAGGATTTCAGATTTGTATAATCATCATTCTTCTACTTTACTTTTTCTTTTTTCTTAAATCAAAAAGTGAATCTAACACAATAAAATAAAAGTATGCTATCATTACTAGTTTGATATAGACACAAAATTTTAAACCTAAAGATGAAGTTTATGATACAAGGCTACAAAAACACATTTAGCATCAGATGAGAAAAACAAATAAAAATAAAAGTAAACTATACCCAAAATTCAACATCACTAGCATGCCAATAAAATAATCTCTAAAATTTATTAAATTTATATCTATATCTAGATTTTATAAAAATTGGAGTGCTTATAGATTTTAATAATAAATTTATGAAATTTATATCTACATCTAGATTTATTAAAAATAATTTCATTGTCCATGCAAAATATTTAGAAACCAAATACAATCATGCTCTTGAGATCAATACAATTTTTTTTGGGGGTGTGAAGAGTTCAAAGTGTGTATGGACATCAATTTAAGCATAGAAAATATGATAGCAATTGCAATGGTAAACATGCATGCAAAATTTGATGATTACATAAAATGAAGAAATTAGATTGTTGAAAATCAATATATTTCAAATCACAACCTATGATAATTTACTTGTTATTAGTCTAGTAGATGAAATGGAGATTTTGTTTGCAGTAAAGACAAATTTATAATTGCTAAAAAGTGTATACTTGGTGTCTACATGTGTTCAATGGAGATATGTAGGTGATTGTTTCATTTGTCATTTTTATTGTAGATTGTTATTTTCTACCTTCGTCACAAACAAGTAGGTTTCTATTGTTTTGTGGGCGAGTAGGCTTCTATTCATTTATGGGCTATCAATCATATGATTTTGTTTTTTTAACGAATGAGAGAATGAGAAAACCAATGCAAGTGATGATTTCTATTTTTTTGGGGTATCAACTGTATCCTTTTGTCAAGCAATTTGGATTTTTTTTTAATTTCTACTTTTTTGGTTTGTCATTTTTTTTAAGGTTAAAAAAAAATGAAAGAGATTTTGCAATTTCTATTTTTAATTTTTTTTTTTTGGAAATGCACAAATTGACAAATTGGTTTATGGCTAAATTCATGTAAACTTAAATGACTTTCATTTTTATTGACAAAGACTCTTACATCTTTCTGTGAGGCTAATACACCCCTCGATGTAACAAAATAAGGGATGAAGGAAAATCACATGGAATTAAAGTTGCTAAGGGAGTGGCCTTTACAACCCACCAACAATTTGTGGATGACACTATATCATTTGGGCAATAAAATATTTTCATAATTTAGGGTCATATTTAAGGCAATAATATCTTTATTAGTATGTATGAATATTAAATGTTTTCATAATTTAGGGTCATATATAACCTAATAGAATTAGAATATATATAGAGTTTAAATTAAAATTAGGGTTAGTGTTAAGGTTAGGCTAAATAAAATTAGAGTTATGGCCTTAATCATAATGTTATATCCCAAATCCCAACACTAACTCCAACACTCATTATTTTATTTTAAAGTCTTGCATGAGTTAAATTATGGTTCTAGGGTTTAAGTTAGAGATAGGGTTTAATTAGGGGTTTTGATTAAGGTTATGGTTAGTATTGAGTTAATGTTAGGATAACAGGATAAATCTTGACGTCAAGGTAAATGTTGTGGTTTGGGTTGGGGTTTAATTAGAGTTAGGTTCATAGTTTGTTAGGGTTAGGATTAAGATTATAGGAGAAAGCTTAGGCTAGGATCAAGTTTAGGCTTCGGGTTGGCATGATGGTTCATTTAGAGTTAAGTTTAAAGTTATGGTTCAATTAGGGTTATGGTTAGCAATACATTTTCTAAACTTGTTATAATTAGTTCCTTACATTTTTAGGTTAGGGTTAGGGTTAGTGTTAAAGTTATAGAATAAACTTTGGTATAGAGGTTACAATTAACATTAAGGTTGCACTAGGGTTTAGGTTCAAGTTTAATTAAGATTAAAACTAGAATAGGGATTTCCATTACAATTAGGGTTAAGGTGAGGTTAGGGTAGGGTTAAATAAGATTAGGTATCAATTAGGATTATAGAAGAAATCTTTGACCAAGGGTTAGGATCAAGGTTAGGGTTATATTACAAATAAAGTTTCAATATCATTAAGATTGATATTAGATTAGAGTTAAGGTTAAGGTTGGGATTCAATTAGGATTAAGGTTAATGTTAGATTGGGGTTCAATAATAGAAAAATAGTTTATTTGTGATAAGGTTTGAACTAGGGTTATGGTTTAGGTTTAATTTGGGCTATAGCTAAAATTAGAGTTATGATTAAATTGGGGTTAGGATTAATGTCAATCTAGGGTTTAAACAATGTTAGCATTAGGGTTGAATTAGGGTTAGATTTAATGTTGGACTAGGGTTAAAGTCAGGGTTAAATAAGAATTAGAGATAGGATATGGATTATGGTTAAATTATGGTGAGGTGTCAATGGGTCAGGGCTATTATTAAGGTTAGTGCTCAACTTGATATGTGGCTTTATAAGTATTAAAGTTAGGATTCATTTAAACTAGGATTAACATTTAATTAAGGCTATTAATATAGTTTAGTTATGGTTAAAGTTTAATTAGTGTTAGACTTAGTGCTATGATTTTGTTAAGTTAGGATTTAGCTAGGGTTAGAGTAAAATTATGGTTAGGGTGAACAACAATAGTTGATGTTATAGTTCAATTATGGTTAAGGTGAGAATTATAATTAGAAATAAGATCTTAGATTAGGTTTTTGAGAGAAATCTTCAAGTTAGAATTAGGGTTAAAATAAGGTTAGGATTAAGGTTTAATTATCATTATAGTTTGAATATTATTAGATTTAATATTAGTTTAGTAAGGTTAAGGTGAGGGTTACTGTTAGATTAGGGTTTGATAAGAGTTAGGCATAGGTATCAATTAGGGGTAGGGTAAAATTATGGTTATAAGAAAAATATTTGAGTTGGGGTTAATATATGGTTAGGGTTTAAATAGGGTTAAGGTTGGAGATTCATAAATGTTATTGTTAATGTTAGATTAGGTTTTAAAATGTTTAGCATTAATGGTCAATGAGGGTTATATTTAGTGTTATATTAGATTTAAGGTTAGGTTTATAATTATAATTAAACATAAGATTAGGATAAGAGATGAATTACCATTAGGATCAATGTTGCATTAGCATTTAAATAGGGTTAGTGTCTAGATTGAATTGGGGTAAGATTTAATATTAGATAAGGGCTAATGTTATGGTTAGACTTTTAATTACATATATGATTATGGTTAGGTTTCAATAAATATCACATGTATCAAACCTAATATTTATATATAAGTAGATCATTGTAAATCAAATGTTAAATATTTATATATTGAATTTTATTTCAAGTTGTCTAATTGTTCTATTCAATTATTTCATGTGAAATTTATTACAAGAAACTCTTTATTATTATTTATTAATGCTAAATATTTTTAAATTTGATATCTCGCAATGTACTTAGATGTTTTAAAATATAGGTATTCTAATTTATTTTTTTTAAAGAAAAATTGGTTTCCTTTATAGAATGTTATTATTAAAGCTAGCCATCAAATGCGTATAATTTAAAATTAAATTAAGGATATATCCTTTTAAAATATTTAAAATTAAAAATAATTTCTGTGCATATCCAAATTACCCCATGTCCCCATGTGGCTACTTAAATAGCAATTCCCATGCATGTTTTTAACTATTTCAAAAAAAATCTATTTTAGTGGATCTCCCTATTTTTCTATTTGACTTTAGTTTTTCTCCAAATTTTATTGAAATTTTACTATTAAAAATTTGATTGAAAAATATAATTTAAGATAACTACTTATTTTATAAGAAACAAAATTTATTTTAACACATTTTTTTATATATGAATAGTATGAATGATGTGTAATCAAGAATAAATTATTTTCTTTTAATGAAAATACCAACTATAATTTACAATAAATTATTACACTTCATGTTTTTCTTAATATTTTGGGAGTTATTATTCATTCAAAAATAAATGGAGACTTCCCAGTTTAATTCAATTCCATTATCCTTATCCTTATCATTAATTTTGCATTTGACATTTTGTAGGAGAAAAGAGGTAGTGGAAGTCATTGAAATTTCTAATTAAGAAGAAAATAATACTCTTTTTTCCTAGCTTTTTATTCAAAAGATATGGATTGGATTAAAGGTAAGCCAGTCAAACATAAAACTTAAGATATGTATTAATTTTTTTTTTATCAAAATATCTAAAATTGAAGATTTAATATAAGTAAAATTTATTCCAAATATCAATATTTCCTCAAAATTGAACCCACATCTTTAGAAAATTCATATAGAGGACGCAAAGAGATATCAAGTTTAAAAACAAAAAAAATAGCATTCATAAAATAAACAAATGATAAGATTTACTATTTAAAACAATTAAAACAAATATAAAACCTATATTGCATTGACATTACAACCTTATTCATACAATACATATACATGTAAGAAATTGAATGTAATAAAATCTACAACTTTGCAATAGAATCTAATAAAACATTTCTTTCAAATGAATAATTAATCAAACTTAATCTATTAATCACTATTCTCTATGCCCATTCCTAATCACTATTTTAATTGTATTATATATTTGAATATGATAATCAATAAATTTTAACTCAAGATTCAATCATATCATATACAGAACTAAATATTCATCAAACATGGTAGTAGATTTTGGAAAGTCAAATACTCTAAACCTTGGAATAGATAAATTTGATGACTATGGATTTAAGATTTATCATTATAGCTCAATTTAATGTTCAATCAGGTTTAAGGTTAGTGTTTAATTTTTTTCAAGGTTTTATAAGAGTAACTGTGCAATTTAGGTTTGGGTTTAGAGTTAGGCTTTAATTTGGTTTATTATTATGGTTCAATTTTATTTGGTGTTAGGTTTAAGGTTTAATTTATTTTAATATTTATCATGGATATGTTGGAATAAATAATTTGGACTTCTTACATTTACTTAATTTTTAACTTAAGTAACAACATATATTAGGTAGATGGATAATTGTAGAGTTATATTTGGACTTTAACTCTTCCAAATTGAGACAATTGTCAAAATATTGTGTACTCTCATCACCTAATCTTTCCTATTTAAGAAGGGTCCTTGCAAATTTGTACTCAATTCATTTCAAAATAATCTCATGTGTTGAATCTCTCTTAGCTGTGGAGGATGTTCTGCAAATTGTCTCCTAGGTTGGGTGGAGACATCTACATGGTATCAGAGCCTCCCATTCGACAATTCTTTCCTATTTAGATCTAACCTTTGTAATTTTTTAAGTTTTGAGATCTAACTTGTCTTGATAGATTCTAGTTATTGGAGGCATTTAGTTTTTAAAGTGCCTCATACCTGAATCAACCTTTCAATTTTCTACAGGGTCTAAATAATTTTTTTTGTCCGATTAGTACATTTATTGTTGTTGCTTGCAACATGTTAATGAGGTAGAGCATTAAGATTTGATCTCTCTTCAATTATGGGTGAGATTTACCTACCTTCATATTCAATGACACCAAATCTTGAGTGTGGCAATTTCATGAAAATGTTGTCTATGAAAGTGGTTATGAGTATAGGGATGGAACACAAAGCCACCATCAGACCCTACCAATGCTTCTCTCATTGGTGCCCTTTTTGTCACAGAAGGCATTGTTTTTTATTTTTTGAGTTCATACCCATCCTATGAAGGACCAACTCTTGCCCCCATATGCTTAAGGGGGTGGGCCATTTTTTTCATCGTTAGGCTCTAATCATGTTTTTTATTCAAATGGCCATAACTTGGACGTAGAGAGTCTATTTTTAGCAAATGAAGTATCATCATAAAAGTGGTTTTATGCATTATTAATTGGTACAATAATTTTTGTATGAACATTATTGTAGACATATTGAGATGCAGTTTCACATCATGTATTTGGGGATTTTGCATAAATTGTGCAATATTCTTGTACTCACATTGTACTATAAAGTATCATTGGGGGTTGTGGAGAGCATTTGTTGTTTTCCAATCATAGTTTTATCAATGTGAGTGAAACTCCATGACAATAAATGAATCAATGGGATTTATGCCTCATGCATGTGTGTAGTTCAGTTCACACCATTTGTTTAGTTGCAAGTACTATATTGGTCACTTTGGACCTTGAATTGGTTGGTGACACAATATCAATGAATCGTCATGTTTCTTCCTAGTAAGAATCATGGAGGGTATATAATTTTTGCTCCAATGCTTCCTTGGTTTCACTTGAAGTGAGTCAACACACTCTTGCTTTCTTGTTTTGTGGAGGTAGTCATCCTTAAATGATCTTAGATATTTAGACTATTGCACCTATATTTTCATCTTGCCTTTGTTGAGTAGTGATGATGGGATCACTCAGGGAACTTAATTGGTTTCACAATGATTTTAAGGTCACTCATGTCGATCTATGTGTCATCTATATTTTTTGATAAATGTTATTTCCATTGTTTCCATCTGAACATTATTTGGCTAGTATCATTTGGGCCACTCATGCAAATTGTTGTCTTCATGATCTTGATCATCATCTCTTTTAGAGGGGTATCTTCAATTACAACACCTTATCAATATTTTTTAGTTGTCTACAACTTCATTCTTTAGTGATGTTCTTCATTATTTTAGCACATAATCTAGGAGGCTTCTTAGTCCTTAAATATTTTCTTTTTGGAGATGAGTTTCCCCATTTGTGAGAGAATTCTTTGCATTGTAGTCATGCATGGGTACCTAACATAGATTTGTTGTCAGACCCATAGGGAATTTCATATTGCATTATTTACTTCTTAAGTTGTAGTTAAGGGGAGGTGTTAGAGTAAATAGTTTTGACTATATACATTTACTTAAGTTTGAATGAGGTAACAACATTTATTAGGTAGATGGATAATTGTAGACTTATATTTTGACTCTAACTATTCTAGATGGAGATACTTGTCTAAATCTTGTGTGCTCCGATCACCTACTATTTCCTATTTAAGCAAGACTCCTTGTACATTTGTACTCACATCATTTCAATAAAATCTCATGTGTTGAATCTCTCTTAGTTGTGGAGGATGCTTTGTAGATTGTCTCCTACGTTGGGTGGATACACCTACAAGATTAGATTATATTATTTAAAAATATTTAGTGAGGGCATATTAATTATAAATGAGATCACTTGATAAGACACGAATTAGGGTTCTCATTTAATTTAAAAATCATTAAAATAGGGTTAGTATAAGGCTCAACGAGCATAATATTTAGAATGAATGCCACTTGAATTAAGAGGAGAACTATTTAGTTGAAAGACATGTCAGAATGTATGGTGGAGTTAACAATGTGTGGTGGTTTCTGCAATGAGGAAGGCCAACAACTCCAAGAAATGTGCAATTCAGGAACTTTCCCCTTCTTTCTATAAAGGATGCATGGATTAGTGATTTTGGAGGAGGATCTTTGGGAATAATTACCTCAACCCAACTTCTTATAAATCCAAATCTTCTAGAGTTAAAGCAATTGAGATCTTAGTTTGATACAAAAGGAAATAATCTCAATTCTCATTCTATTACAAAGGAAACATCATCTTGAATGCAAGATAGAATGGTAAAAAGGTATTTAGAAATTAAGGATCACAAATAGGGTAAATTTGATAAACCTTATTGGACAATAATAAAAGTTGCCTTATCTTTCATAAAGGTGGCCAATTTTTGTTACATAGCATGCCTCTTGAAGATTGGAAGTGGGATATGAAAAAGGAAGGTTAGTAGTAAATGGAAATGGTAATTAATATTGTGGAAGATGCAATAAGAATATTCCTGAATATGATTATAGATATATGCTTTAATACAAAGTGCAAGACCATACTGGTTTCACTTGGGTTACAAATTTTGAAGAAGTAGCAAAAGAAATAATGGGTATTACAACAAAGGAATTACACAAATTGAAGCATGAAGAACTAGATGATGTCAACTTTGGAGAAATTATACAAAAGGTCCTCTTCAACAAATACATATTTAAACATCAAGTGAAAAAATAAACCTATAATGATGAATGGAGGATTAAGTGCACTATTGTCAAAATAGAAAAAAATGATTATTCCGCTGAAAGCAAGCTTTATTTGATTCAATACCTAAGTTATAGGTTTATTTCATTAAATTACTCCAATGTATATCTTGGTAACTAGGTTTTCAAACATTTCAAATGATATGTCTAATTTAGTTGATTTGATTTCTTCATGAGTGATCAACACAATAAAGCCTTTACATTACTTATTTTTAATAGTAAATATGATGATATATTTAAATATAAGAATGCTTAATATCACATAAGATGTATAACTGTTGCACTAGTTTAAACAATGTGCAATGCCAAAAAATTTCTCTCGTGGTGTAACTTCCATAACTATTATTGATGTTTGTTATTCTCACATGCCTAATTTTCAAATTTAAAATTTATTCATGTCAACTTTTTATATGCAGATTAATCCATTTTCTACTATCCTATTATCTCATTTTGCCTTTTGAGGAATCTTGATAATAAAAAAGTTCTAGATACAAAGGAAACCAAGTCTATTTAGTTTTATAACTTTACATTTCATGTATACATCATCAAATTCAATATATTACAAATTTTATATTGGTCTTTGATAGTAATCTAAATTAACTTCTGTTTTGAATCTTTTTTTTTGTAATTTTATGTATTCAAAATGCAATTTGTATCAAATATAAATAGGCTCACTATTCCTCCACTTTAATTTTCCAAGTCCAAACCTCCTCACTACAACAATGCTCTAAAAATAATACATTTAAATTATTTCAAACATGATTTTTGTTATAGCTATGGTGCATTACAAGTGCCATCTTGGTCTCTGATAGTAATTTTGCAATTTTCTTGTATGCAAAATGCAATTGATATAAAATATAAATAGGTTTACCATAATTCCAAATTTAATTTTCAAAGTCCAAACTTCTTCAATACCACAATTCTCTAAAAATAATACATTTAATTTATGTCAAACATGATTCTTGTCATAACTATGGTGAATAGAATATTGAATTCTAAATTAGAAGAGAAAAGGAGACAATGTCAACTACAATAACAAAGAGAATATCAAAGGGAGTATTGAAGATGACAAAGGGAACAAATGACATGAGTTGAAATGGAAGAATCCAGAATAAGAGGAAATTAATCTAAAAGAGAAAGATATGCTAGAAAAAGGGCATAAGTACCAATACAAGAATTAGAATTTTAAAATAGATAAGAACAAAATATAATTAAAAATAGCCTTGAAGAATTCTCTCATTTTTAAAAATAAGGAAGCCATAAACATAATTTGTAATCAAATGAGAGCTCCAATCAACCTTTTGATGAAAATATTGAAACTGAAAAATATTAAAAATGAAAATTTAAGATCAACAAAAGATGTAGAAGAAACACTTCAACATGTAACTCCAGTTGGCATCAATTTCACTATAGAAATAAATTAACAAAACATACAAAACCCAAATGGAATGCTTCAAGCTCATTTCAAAAGATTCCAACTACAATTTTTCTATCAATTGGATAGCTTTACAATCACAAACATATGTTATCTTTGCTAATAATGTTACACAGGAATTAGACTATGTTGCCCATCTAAAGGTCTGATATGTAATAGATGTTGACAAGAGAGAGGTGTTCATGTATTTTTAGATTCAAATAACATTGATCTTAGGACACAACCAGAGGAGCTCGCAAACTTGACTCAATTTGAATAAATGCTTATTACATGTGTCAATTCAATATTACAAGCAACACTTGCAATACATGACCAATATAAATACAAAGGACACACGATAAGTTTTCCACAAAATGTTAAACATACAATAAATCATTTACCAATAATAATTGTTCGAAGAAGGGATCAGTGTGGCACCCATTATAACTTTATAGTCAGTAGAGATCATGTGTATAAAGTTCTGAAGTACAAAGTAGACTATGATGAGTTTTACTCCGATGTTAGAATTGATCAAAATGATCTTGAAAATCTATCAAGAAATTCTAATGAAAATATTTTTCACAAATTGAAAACAGTGCACATTGAATATAATTATGATGCAAAATAAAATGATATTGGTGGGTCCAATGATGGACATAGATGAAACTGATATAATTGACCACACAACATCAATGGCTTCCAAACTTCCTAATGCTCAAAGAGAGATGGAATTGATTCATGCATGGGTTAATAACCGAGATACAAATCCAGCAACATTAATTGATTATCTAGGGATTGGTTCATCTCCTATTAGTGAGTATGTCCCATCAAGATTAATTTATATGGTATTCCATACATAATTTCCTAATGGACATTGTGACTAGTTAGAATATTGAATGAGGCAAGTGAATCTACATGAATTTGTGAAGCATCTATTTCGATTGAGGGACCATCATTTTGGTTGAAATTAGAGATTTAGATATTTTATAGTGAATATGATAATGGGACACCATGGACAACATTTGTCAGCTATATTCATGGAAATAAGTCTTCAAGACATGCTAATAAGCATTAATGGTTACATTAGCACATGGAAAATATGCCATGATCCCATCTAGCTAATAGACTAATATATTTTGGAACCGAATTGAGGGGTACAGGTCATATTGGACCAAATATAATGCATAATTAATTGACATGTTTCATAAAATGGGCTCTCCTACAATATTATTCACATTGAGTGCTCTAGATATGAATTGGCTTGATTTGCATACATTAATGCTAGAAACATTGCCAAGTAATCCATCAAAAACTCAAATTAGGTGAAAACAAAATATCATAGACTATCCTTATATGGTTGCACACTACATGAACGTAAGACATTCAATATTTAGAAAAGAGATTCTAGAAAAGAGAATGAATATACAAGATTATAGGATTAGATGTTAATGGCAACATAGCATCTCACCACATGTGCATGGGTTCATCTCAATGAATGGAGCATCAAATATGGAAAACATTGATTGGTCAAATGAGGAGAAACAAAGAAATGATCAAAAATATTTTCATTCCATTGTTCATGTGTGGAATCCCAGACAAGATCCACCTCAGCAAAATATGTAGACATGTACACAAAATTCCAAACACATATATCTAATATATCACATAAACTTCTTATACTTCATAATTTAACTAGCACATTTGTTTTTATTTCCTATTGTATTTATTCCAAAGTCTACTTTAACATCCATGTCTAAATAATAAAGCACATCTTGTAGAGATGGATATTCAAAATGACTATGAAGATATACCAAATTGTGTATAATGACACACAGTCTGTAGGGAGGGTAGATGCCTATGGAAAAAAGAGGAAGAATGGTTTGTAGGTAAGTATCTCATTAGTATAAATATTAATACGATATTTAATTATATAAAAAATATGCAAATCAATTAAAAATGTGATTTCATATTCATTGCAAGTATATTGGTTCTTGACTATTGAATCTGGGGGGATCCAGATTATATGAAGACATAGAAACAAGAAAAAGAAAATTGAACCAACAAGAAATGATCAAAGAGTCAATACACATAATCACTACATATTGCAATTGTGAAGAGCAAATATAAACTGGCAATTTTTTCTTTCCAAACATGTAGTACGCAATATAATATATTGCAATGTATGCAGTAAAATAAGAGAACAACTTAGAAATAAAAAAACCAAATGTTATGTGGTTTTAAAACACAGAAAACCCTAAAGATTTGGTTACATCAGCATATAGAAGACTTCTAATAGAGATAGTTATAGAAAGAGACATTGGAGGTCATGAAACATGTCACATGAAGCTATAACTTCCATTCATAGAGAACAATAGAACATTTCTTAATCTAAATATTTCACATGAAGTATTTAAACATGTAACTTTACATATTCAAGAGAACAAAGAAGAACAAATGGTATCTCTCATTGATGGATGTTAAAAAAGGCCTCCTTCTATGAAATATGTCCTAAATATCATAGATATATAGTCCTAAATGAAGAAGAGACAATAAATGGGAACCAAGACAAAACCAATCTATTGTTAGAGTTATCCCTAGTTTTGTATCCATTCCTCCACGCAACTTAGATAAATGGATTGAATTTTGTCTAGATCAAAGTTATTATTGTACAAACCATTATGTGACATATAAAAATATATTGGTCATAATATTGACTACATAATAGAAAAGTGGGAATCATTCAACAATAATCCTTAGCATCTAGAACAATTAACAACTATAAAAAATATTGAAAATACCAAGGATTATGAAATTGAAGATGATGAAATTGTTCAAAGAAATACCATAGAGAATGAATAAGAGATTATATCTAGACTTAATCATGGCCAAAGTATACAATTTTTTGAAATAGATATATTGGGTAGAAGAGATATTGATAGATGTATACAAATTTGTCTCATGAATATTAAGGTGAAGAGTACATAGTTAGAGCAATTAATTTCATAACTAACATGAGAGATCATTGGTGTCTTACAAATGATAGTGTACCACAATCCATAAACTACACAAACCTCATTGCCAAACAAAGAAAAGAAATCAATATAATTATGACACACTACCATACAAATCAAAATGAAGAGCCACTATTTATGTTAATGCAAGGAACAACATGTACAAGAGAGTCATATTTAATTGGTGTCATTATTCAAGCTCTTTAAAATGTAGCAATCTCATGTCGTTATCCCCTTCTATTACTTGCACCAATAGGAGTTTCAACATTCAATATAGGAGCCTATATAGTTCATTCAAAATTGAAATCCCAATACAAGATTTTTCTTAGCTATACAGAACAAGACTTACAAGTTTTCAAGAAGAGACAACTCATATTAAATATAGTTTGTTTGATGAAATGAGCTTCTTTGGTCAAAACATGCTAGAAAACATAGATTCTAGACTTCGACAAGCATTCCCACAAAATGCACATAGAAGCTTCATAGGTACACCATTGATTATAACTAATGAAAAAATATTTTTTATATAATATTTGATATAATTCTTATCTAGGAAGCTTATATAATATTAATATATACTATTAAAAATATTTTTGGACAAGTATCTTTTAGGAATATCTATGATTTTGGTTGGAGATTTAGACCAACTGCCTCCAATCAGTGATAGACTGGGAGGAATTTAAAATCATGATTACATTAAAGATAAATATTTTAGACTTGATAAAGGAAACATACAACAACATAGATTTTTTTAACTTTTGACAAATCTGAGTGATGCAAAACCAAACATTGATGACTGGAGGTTTCTTATGATAATAACCCCTTCTAGCATAGATGTTGTAAGTAATGCTAAGTTAAACAATACTATCCATATATTTCATAGAAATGAAAATGTTTACAGTCATAATAAGAAAATGTTATATTCATTGAAGCATCCCATTGCACATAGTTTTGTAACAAAGTAGAAAGTCTACATCCAACAGAAGATTGCTTAAATGATGAACTTGATCTAGAGATATTGATCATTAAGAATTGAAGGATCATATTGACTTCAAATCTTGGGATAAAAGAAGGACTTGTAAATGGATCTCTCATATATATTCAAAATATTTTCTATAAACCAAGTAGTTCCCCACCTAAACCACTAACATATGTGATGGTTTAGTTTGACAATTGTTTAGGATTACCATTTGAAGATAACCATCCAAATACAATTATGATAATAGCAATACAAAGGGGTAGAACATATCAATTATAAGCCCCGAACGGTAGATGAGTTGGCTTGGGCCATGGGTTTGCTCCCCATTGGTCTTGGGTTCAACTCCTATCGGGATGACCCGATGTTGGGGGCTTGTGCGCAGTCTTCGCACCTCCAGTGGACTATTCTTGCCTCAACTCGCCTCTCCTTGAACCCCAACTTGGCATCCATAAGTCCAAGGTAAGGCGAGGGGAGATGCTGGGTTGGGTTGCGGGGATACCACTGGGTAATCAAAAAAAACAAAACATATCAATTACCATTAATATTTAGCATGGAAATTGACAATACATAAATCTCAAAGATTGACTCTTTCAAAATCCACAATTGATATAGGAATCAAAGAAATGAAGATATTGACATTTGTTACAATTTCTTGTATAAAGTCTCTAGAAGGTTTGAGAATAATATTGACATTCACATATTGACTATTATTAAAAAATGGAAAAGGGTAGACAACTTGCCAAGTGTAAAGCTAAAGAAAATAGATTAAAAATTTTAGAGCATAATTGATGTAATATATTTTTCTCCAAATTTCCTCCATGAATTTTAATTTTTTAAATATAAATATCATAACTAATAGCACTTTCTCAAAATATTATATTAAAAAAAACATTCATTAAATTGTGTATAAAGAAAATGACAATTTAAAAATCTAAAAAAATAATGTAATATATTTGTCTTCAAATTTTCTTCTATGACATTTATGTTTTCTACTATCAAAAAAATTAAAACTACTATGACACAAATTATCATTAAGAGATGTCTTAGTTTTATCACAATAATAATTTTTAACATTTACTATACAATCATATGGTTTCACAATGTCTGTGAAAGAAAATTACATCATTTTATAAATAAAATTCATGGAACCTATTTCCTATATAGTTGCATACATTTATTTCAAATGAAAATGTCTATAAATACATATTTTATATTAGTTTTAAAATATTTATCTTCTACTATTCAATATTGAATTAAAAGCTAAAAAGAATTCCAAATATTTAATATTTTCTAAAGATACTTGTGCAACCTTGCATCATTTTTTTGTTATGATATAGAGAAATGTTACATATATGTTGCTCTTTTATATTTCTATGTAGGTGAGAAAGATGTCATGTAATGCACATGTGTGGGTGTCCAATTGGTTGACAAATTACCACTACTATCTTCCAATCAATTTTCTCCTTTTTTATTAAGGGATTAAATGTTTGCTTCTGGTTGAAACAACAAATGGTCAATAGAATTGACAAAAACTGACCAAAGAATAGTCAAAGAAAATTTTAAAATTATGCTTTATACTTTAACCTCCCCTATGGTTCCAAGGTCAAAATGAACTTAGATGTAAAATTTTATAATCTACAAATTGACATTGTAAATTTATGTGATTAGGAAATTTATCAATACCAGGATCTCAGAGATCTTTACCTTGTTGGATGTATTTGGAAGGTCAATATTAGGCCAATAGTGACAATCAAAAAGCACAACCTATCCGAACAAGTTGGTATGAAGTTCATGAGATTTATTAAGGGACAATCACAGATAAGTTACCACATAGGATTACTTGAAGAATGGTTTCTTGCTACTCTTAAGCTTAATTATTCAATCAAATTCATAGTGCATCAAGTCATGTCAATATTCAAATTGATACATGTACAAATGAGCTACCAACATTATATGTCATGAAGTCCAAAGTAACAATAAAATTTTAAAACCTTCTTGATGATATTAAAAATGAATAGATATTACCAAAGCATCAATAGATAAAAAAGTGAAAATTACTAACTATTAACAATAAGAGTGAATGGATCATGGAGAGAGAGGGAAAGATGGGAGTGGTGTTGCAATTTCTATTATTGGAGATGTTGTGGGAGGTGAAGATGATCTAGATCTTGATATTTGGTGGGGGTTCTTCTGTGGTCCATGCCCCTATTTTGGCATGTTGCATGCTTGGGTTGGTGTGGGGAGGCATCCTCTTTCTCGTGTTACCTGTTCTTCGATCCTTGGTGGTGGGTACCCACTGAAATTGAGATTGGTTTTTTTTTCTCTATGGGGTCTTCTCTCAGCATGTGGTGGTGGGTGCCCATTTCAGTCGCGACTGGTGTTGGCTATTGTGCAGGTTTTGCAATTAGCATGTGGATTTATCATATCTATGTGTTGTGGAATAGAGTTTCTTCTATCGATGGGGGACTCTTGCTTCCTTTGTAAGCTCCTCTCTAGGTTGATGTTTTGGCTTTGTTCAGGCCCCCAAGTGGTTATTGCTTCCCCTATCGGAGGAGTGGTGGGGGGTTTTGTCTGGTTCATACCCCTAAATATTTTGGCTAACTTGACCATTTTGTGGGCTTTTCCCATCCTGGCTTTGGATTTTCCCTCTGCATTTTCTTTGAAGTTGTTCTCCCTTTTGTATAGAGCTAGAAGGGATTGTGGCAAAAATTCCTAGGGTTTGGTTGTTTTGGAGACTTCCATCCTCATTCTCTATGGTTATCTTGTTGAATATGTCTCCTATTGAGGTGGAGAAACTTTTTGTGGGTAGAGATGGTTGCTCCTTTTTTGTGGAGTTGTTTCTAGATAGTGACTACTCTATTTTTGGGTGGCTTTGGGTTTGGTTTCTCCCTTAGTGGATTATTGTCTTTATTTTGGAGGTGGAGAATTTTTTATCCTGTTGCTTTGGCATTGACCCTATGTGCTTTTGTTTCTTACTCTTTGGCGTGGGTATCTTCTATTCCTCTAGCCTTGTCTATTGGAACCCTGTTTATGGTGTTCTAGTCTCCTATGGAGGTCGAGAGGCTACATGTGATCTGGGTTGTGAGGAA
The DNA here is from genome assembly GCF_030272615.1 of Cryptomeria japonica. Taxonomy (NCBI): domain Eukaryota; kingdom Viridiplantae; phylum Streptophyta; class Pinopsida; order Cupressales; family Cupressaceae; genus Cryptomeria; species Cryptomeria japonica. The sequence goes on from NC_081409.1 coordinate 733,950,949, forward strand.
GCTAGATGAGCAACTGATCTTCTCTCTTTTCTATCCTATTGAGGTGGGGAGATGGTGGGAGGGAGGTTTTTGGCTATTTTTGTTTCTGTTGGTGTTGTTGGTTAAGGGAGCTTGTCAAAACCCTCTTGTTTCTTTTTGCAGTTGGTTGTGGGTGCCTAATCTGCACCCTATGGATCTGCACCCTATGTCCTAGATTGTGCCTTCAGGACTTTCTACTCTTATCTGGGTTCTATCTGGTTGTGGGAGCCTTGTAAAACCCACTTTATTGGATGCTTGTAGTACCCTGTCAAGTTGTGGGCACCTCTTAAAACCTACTCTCATGGTTGAGTGAGCCTAGAAAAACCATTGGTATTTAACTTTTATCATGGTCAGGCTAGATGTTGGTAGTTTTCAAGGACCCAATTTGGCTAGTTTGTGTTTTTGGTTAGGCTTAGGTTTTGTTGTTGGTGAGCTAGAGACTTTTTGCAGGTTAAGGGAGCCTATAAAAACCCTAAATTTTGGCTTAGGGTGTTAGATAAAAACTCGTCTTTTGTTTATCAGATCTATAAGGTGGTTTAGATCTATTTTTGTGGCCAGCCTACTTCGTGTTATCTTTATTCTGTATTTGGTTGCCGGTAGTTTCATTTAGGTTGCTTTGTGCCATAAGAGATGTAAGGTTTAATCCTTCTTGGTTTATTGTGGCTTTACTAATTTTTTATCGTTGTTGTGTCTGTCTACAGTGTCCCTTTGTTGTTTCTAGATCCGTGAAAAATTCAAGGATTTTAGGTCCCTTCAAAACCTATTGTATGGGGTTTCTAGTCCCCTCAAAACCTATTTATCCTAATAAAAAACAAAGTGAAAATTACTACAAATTTTGAAAAAATAATTACACATTGTGTCTTCGACTAAATTCAATGCTTACAATATAGTATAGATGTTGTTTTCATAGTTTTTGATAAAGATAAATAGGTTTTACATGGAACTGAAACCAAAAGTTTTACAAAAGTCGGCCATCAGCAAAACAGACATAAACCAACAACAAAACAGGGGAGCACCCCATAACAGTCACAAAAGAAAAAGAGACACATACAACAAAATAAAACAAAAGAAAATCACTCAATTAAGAGAGTGCACCAACTCCTTGTTCTTATGGATGGTAATCTTATTGATTTCTTCTAGCTCCTCTATAATGAATTTGGAGGTGCCCTTATTGTTGTGCCTGCTTTTCGTCCTAGAACTAGGGTCTGTGGTTTTGTTGTCTCCAATAGCCATGTCTTCACCTCCAAGATCTTTCTCAAGTTCACTATGAATGTATTTGTATTCGGCAACCATGACATTGATGTTGTTTTCATAGTTGTTACTAATGCATGAATTATTAACAAAGTAATTTTTATTCCTTTTTATAATATCATTTTGATAAATCATATCAAATTTTTAATTTGCATACCATTTTACAAATATTGTTGTCATAACTCTAAAACTTATCTCATTTTTATTATCAATAATTCAAATGTAACCAAAATTAAATTAAAAATATCATCTATCATTGAATATATAAATATTGCATATTTCCAAACTTGATCTCTCAGAGTACTTAGATTGTAAGCAACAGACAGTAGATGGGGTTGGTCCATACAACATATAGAAATGTCCTTCCAGGTATTGTTAGAGAGGTAGTTGCAAACCCACTAACCGAAGAACTCAATGGCATAGAATTGCATCCTCCTAAGGGATGGGGAGGAATCTAGAGGTTTATTGCTCATCCAATACTCTTCCCAAAATTGAATTTCTCCCATTGCCAATAGGCCACTTCATTGCCTAAGAAATGATATCTCTACATTTGAGAATATTGTTTTATATTTTGGAGCACCTAGAGATCCCATCATTATCTACAAACTTGTGCAAGTTAAATTGGCCAAGGTACTTAGCACACATGATGTGGCCCTAGTCATTATTTTTTGACATTAGCTTCCAACCAGTTTTAGCCATAAGGGATTTATTTTTTATTGGGGTAAAATAGGTTTTGAAGGGCCCCCAAAATCCTTTAGAGCATTAGGTCAAAAGATAGCCATTAGAGAACACCGAAAAAGATAAAGACAATAGACATAGAAAAGAGAGTTGACCAGATAATAAAAAACCAACAACAGAAAGGGCTTTGTTAAAATGAAATTTTTTTCTGATTCCCAACCGTCCATTGATTTTTGGGTAGTACACTTTATCCCAGTTGAACAGGGCTAATCTCTTCTTTTCTTCCATGCTAATTTAAAAGAAGGTTCTTTGAATTCTTTCCAATTTTTTAGGAATTGAGACCACAATTTTGAAAAGGGAAAGGAAGTACATAGGGTTCACCTAAATGGAGGAGGCCAGAAGATCAAGATTTCCAGTGCAACTAAGAAATATGCCCTTCTACCCTATCAGTTTATTGTGCATTCTTTCAGGGAAAGAACCCAAAAATAAGCTAGAGACTTCCTTAACAAAAAGTGGCAACCCTAGGTAAGTTCCTGGGAGGTAGGCGATTTGGCATCCCAAAATACCCATTATTTTGGCTTGGAGTTTTTTAATAGTGTGAAAAAAGTATATGCTTCTTTTTTCATAGTTGGTATGTTATCCAGACATCTCCATATAAATATTGAGAAATTTCTTCCACACACTAACTTGAACCACTGAATCCACCCCAAAAAGGATTGTGTCATCAACAAATTGCTACAGAACATTAGTGGGGACCAAGGAAGTTGGCTTAATCCCCAATAAGGTTCCATTACTGATGAGAGAGAGTTGAAATTCCTACATAAGACCTCTATAAGAATAATAAAGAGGTAAGGAGACATGGGATCACCCTAGAAAAACCCCCTAGATACACCAAAAGAATCATGGGGACACCATTGACCAAAACATAATATCTTGTAGTAGTGATACATTGCCTCATTATGATGAGTAGCTTATGACCAACTCCAAGCTTCTTAAGGATCTTGAACAAGAATTTCCATTTCACTTGGTCATAATCCTTTGAGATATCAAGTTTAAGCACCATACTTATTCGACAAATTTTTTCTATTGAGTGGATAACTTCATGAGTGGAGATAGTACCATCCAATATTTTTCTTCCTAGGACGAAACCTTTCTGACTCAGACTTATGATCTTATTTGATGAAGGGCTTGATTTTGTTGACTAGGACTTTGGAGAAGATTTTGTAAACTATATTGAAAAGGCCGATGGGTGTAAAGTCTGAGGAGGGTAGGTTCATGAGTTTTGAGAATCAAGGCAATAAAAGTGTTGATCAATATTTTTAGCAATTTCCCTAATCTGAAGAAGTCCTTAGTATCTAGAACAACATCAACACCAACTATGTCCCAAAAGTCTTAGAAAATAGCAAAAGGGAAGCCATCCGAGCCTGGGGCCTTGTAGGTGACCATAGAGAAAGTAGCCACCCTAACATTCTCATCAATAATCGAGACATTATAGTAGCATTATCATCTTCTATGAGGGTAGTTGGTAAGCATTGAAGAAGAGTTTCATCTAGAAGGGAATCCCTTGGTCTATTCTCATCGTCAAACAATTTGCTCAAATAGTCTGAGGCCAATGCTCCAAACCATCATCATCTTTATTCTCCTACGTCTAATCATTCTTAAACCAAGTGATGTGGTTTATTATTTTGTGTATACTATTGGCATTGTATTCTCATTTATGTCAACTAGTATTGCAGATCACCGATATAGAAGTTAGTGTTGACTTGTGTTTAAGACATAAGTATTGGAGACAGGTATTTTATGACAATCGGCAAGTGATGTGTTGGCAATGCATGGTTGCCAACTAGAAAGTATATGACCAGTAAGCTAGTAGGGTAAGCTAATAAAGAAGTGCAAAACTGGTATGCAGTTAGAAGTGAAACAACAGGACTCCCACCGGAAGATGAGGTCATCACAGGATGCTGATATGACCAACAAAGTTTGCACTGCTACAAGTTAGTAAGGTAGACGAAGGGGATGTCTACTGGGTTATGTGTGGGAGATGTATTTTCTCACACAAGGAGGTCATTAATATGCAATATCAGAAGTAGAATGAATGACAAGAATCCACTTCCACCAGTAAGTGGTAATACTGAGCTTATATCCCAATATGCATGGAATGCATCATATCCCTATGAGATAAGACAAAAAAGTAGAAGGTGGGTGATTGAAGGATCACACTAGATGAACCAGTGAAACACACATTTGCCTTAGGTATGTGAAACCTGAGATGTGTATTTGATTAGCTAGAGTTGGCAAGTTGAGCCACCAGGATAGAGAAGGAAGAGTAAAGTAGTGATAGGTTTATCACTTTGACAAACTAGTTGAGATCAAGACTGGCCAAACAAAGAAAGAAGGTAAGTGTCTGCACTGGTAGACATGGATCCACACTAGTATGCAAACAGGAGGGTTATCCACTAGTAAGTAGATCAAATAGGATGCACATTGATGATATGGAGTCTATAGGAGTGTCACTAGTATGCAAGCAGTTGTATCATCAACCGGTAAGTGTAAAAAGAGGCAAAGTAAAGAAATCTCATCAGATGGAGAGGTGCATGATAACTCTACCTAGATATCTACTATGAATTGCAAAGTTTGAACCAGGCCAACATAATCTAACTCACAGTGCAGGAGACTATATGGAATGGTTGATGATTAAGTAGATGTGATACATCACCAAGATAGAGAAGGTGATGGCAAGAAGGTTAACCAATAAGGTATGATGTAACGGTACGGTTAGAGGACCAATAGGTATATATTGGTTGAATGATTGGTCGGTGATCCTATCTGGACTGACATAGAGGTTTAAGCTAAGATGCATACCAATAGAGATGCCACATGGAGTTGAAGTGGCAAGCATGCAAAGGATGGTGAAATGTTGTGTCAGTGAGGTAGTTGGTGGTTGGTCGACATTAATGTTGATTACGTATCTCATGAATCAGTTGCAGAAAGTTCATGACTCGAAGCAAATTGATGAAGGAGATTGGTGATTTGATCAAAGAAGGATGATCCAATCTTTTTGCTCGCTTGTCAATGGAAACAACTCAGACATTTAATGTGATTGACAGAAGCAGGTCAACATACAGGGCCATGTTTGCTAAAAATAGAAAATGTGTATTGAAAGCCATGATATTAGCTATGATGGATGATCTTGACTAGGATTTCATCTCTGATGCATGATTTGATTTGATTCAATACGCCTCAAATTCGGTGGATGATTACCCTAGCATGCCAAGATTTGATTTTCAATTCTGGCAGAAAAACTTGGCTATAAATATGTAGAGACAAGATTGAAGAGGATTGATGCTAGTTGGTGGAGTTGAGTGACCATGAGAAAAGTAGAGAGTTGATCAGACTAGGACGAGTCAACTAATTGAGCATTTGGAGCAAATAACTAGCAAGAGTGGTTAAAATGGTAAGAAGGTTTGACTGTGAGCTTAACCGGTAAGGTTAAAGAAACCAGCAGCAAAAGAGGAGAAGTGCATAAGTGAACTAGTAGTGTTCAATCTAGCAAGAAGATAACATAGAGTATGGTGGTTGTGAGTGTATTGCAAAGAGATCTGGCAGACACAGAACAGGGCAAGGCTAAGCCTGTAAGAAGAGTAACTAGTATTCAAATGTAGAGTCTGTCAGATGAACAACTAGTAGGGCTTGAGTCAACAAGTGAGCAACAGAGATAGTAGGAGGCAATAGTGAATGAAGAAGATTGTGAACTAGCAGAGAGGAGGCTAAGTGGAAGATAGAAGATACTACCGGTAAAGCTAAGGAGAAGGGGAACCAGTAGATATTTTATTCATAAGTGGTTACAAAACTCATTTATAACCAGTCTATTACTTTAATTTCTGATATCATTTTTTTTTATCACTGAGTTGGTGCTTGGTGTAGGGGTTGTAGCTCCTTTTGGTTGGTGCCCATAAATAGTAGGGGTTGGTGCCCATAAATTATCAGGGGTTGGTGCTCCTTGGGTTGGTACCCTAAAATTTGTAGTACATTATTTTGATTGTGAGGCTAGATTGGAGTAGTAGACTCCAACAACATTTCTCTTTGAGGTTTTTCCCATCTTGAGTTTTCCTCGTATATACCACTGTAATATGATGTGCCTTTGTGTGGTTACATTGTGTTGTCTTGATTTATCTTACTAATAGGTTTACATGGTCCTTAGGTTGTTGACTGATAATCACTCTTAGGACTAAATGTGTTAAGAATTTTAAAATCACTGATTTACCCCCCTCTCAATGACATCTTGTGTCCAACAATTGGTATCAGAGCCTAGGTTCCTAGTTATATAAGTTGTCTCCATCTTGAGTAGATTTTGGTATAAGGATACAATGGTTAGGTTTGAGTCAATCCCTACTCTGGTATTTGATGGATCAAACTATTCGATTTGGAGTTGTAGAATGGAAGTCTACCTATCCTCCCTAGGGTATGATGTTTGGATGACAGTTGTAAATAGTCTCCCTAGTGCTTTCAATCCTACCACTGGTCCTGAAGAAGAAAGAAGATCTAGGTGCAATGAAGAAGCCATGAAGGCCATATTCAATAGACTTATTCATGATGTTTCTTCATAGGTAGATAAGTGTAGATCCACAAAAAGCTTGCGGGCTAGTTTTAAGAAGCTCTATGGTAATGAGCCTACGACTATTGGATCAGTCTATGAAAATAAGAAGAACAATATAACAAGAAAATGTGCAAATGATGAAGGGAGATCAATCAATAGTTGCAACAATGATGATGAGGAAACTCATCTCTTCATGGCCCAAGAGACAGAAAGTGAGATGCACACATCTCAAAGTGATAATATGGATGAATCTGACCAAAAAAATCTATTTGGCAATGATGAAGAAGATGGAGAGGAAGAAGAAGAAGTTGAAGTAGATCTTGAGGGAGAACTTATTAATGCACTCAAGGAGCTTAGCAGAGTAAAAAATGAATACAAGATGTTTAAGAATGTTTCTATTGTGGAACAAAACCAGTTAGTCAAAATTCATCAAGAGTCAGAGTAAGTTATCGCTAATATAAAAGAACAAGTGGATGATGCTAAGAAGGTGAATGTGGTATCCAAATAAGACTTGGATATCAAGATATGCAGGTGCAAAGATTTAACATTAGAACTAGAGGCCAAAGATAGAGTGTGAGAGGATAAATGATGAAGTGAAGAATCTTAGTAAAGACCTTGAGAAGTTTCAAGATGAACTCAAGGTGAGGATCTAGTATGATGGCAACACTGATGCCTTGGATAGAATGCTGAGAAAACAAAAACATACCAAGGAGATCGAAGGATTAGGATTTGATACCGGTGAGTGCTCCACAAGTAAGGATGTCTCCAACAAAGACATTCTTTTCATCTCCTCAAATGGAAAGGACCAGGGTCAGACTTTCCCTGTTAGAAATGCCACAAGGAAGAAGATTGATCTGACTAAAACTGGTGAAGACATGAAGAAGAGGACCGATACTGCAAGGAGGAATAATGAAGATGCAAAAGGAAAAGGGAAGCTAAGAGAAGACAACTTCACTGATAGCAAGAACTTGAAAAGACAGTGTAGAAGGCCACCTATTGATAGAGGACAAAGAAATACTGCTACCCCCAAGTCAAGACAAGTGTGGAAGAATAAGGGACCAGATGGAAGAAATGCAAAGAATGGACAACCTAGGATCCATCCCTAGAGAAGAAAAAATGGAGATGCTAAACTGGTAAGATCACCTCATGTTTGGCAAAATAAATTTGTAAGTAATAAGTCCTCCTTCTTCAGTTATTTCTTTGTATGTAATGGTTATAGCCATAGAGAAAAAGAATGTAGAAAGGGATCTAGGAGAAACAATTTAGGTTGCCATAGATATCATGCAGAAGGGCACAAAGGTTCAAAGAGCAGAAACATGCATATCCCCTCTCTCAGTTATGCAAATGTTATATGCTACAATTGCAATAGATTTGGGCACAGAAGTTATGAATACAAGAAGAAGAACTCACAGTCCCATGGCAATCAGTGGAAAAGTCATGCTCAAAATGGAAGTTGTTATAGGACATATGAGCAAAAAAGACCTGCATGGAACAAAAAGAGAAGTGTTCCTGAATAATCAAGAAATCCATGGAGACCGATAGCTGGCCACAATGGTATGATCAGAAGAAGAGGAGAAAACCAATTTAATTGGAGATCCTCCATTCACTCATATGTCATGGATGCTATATGATAATATAAAAATATTTGTAGAGAAAGGGTAGATGAGAAGAAGAAGGTCAGCACTACCTCAAATATTACTAATAAGAAAAAGAAAGAAATCAAGAAGGTATGGATGAAGAAATAGGAGGATATGAGCATGGATAGGCATTGTGCATTTAATGCATAAGTGATATCTCCTAAAGATTAAAGGAGATGTAGGTCTAAGGGGGAGCTACATATTGATCAAATCATTCAACCCCTTGCTTGATAAGAACAAAAGAGAAAACAAGTTACTACTGGTGTGAGGAAAAGATGAGTTGATAATGTGTGTAGTTGTTGCCTTGACTACACATCCATAGAGGTAAGATGAATTACTATCGCATGTGTAAATGTATCATTCAAATTATAATTGGGATAAAAGACATGTGACACACGAAGACAATGGCTAATGGACAAAGTGTCCCGGTAAAGATAGGAAACTGGTAGCGCAAACCGGTGTGGGAAGTATGTTACTGGTATGGATATTAACCGGTATAGTAGAACATGCAAGTCAATGTGTCCTAGTTATGCTGTAGTAACTCTGATAGCATGGATTGAGGGGATTATGTCTTTGGTGACATTTGAAAAGACCTAAATGACATGTGCTAGTCCAGTAGCTAACCTTATATGCATACATTATTATGGGCTAACCAATTTGATATTTTGGCATGATAGTGATGTAGCATGACATTGTGTTTATTTAAGATCATATCATAAGCTATGGTGGATATAATAGAGTTGAAAGATCATCAATTGATCATATATGCACAGCTCAACCGGAATAAGGTGCAGATTAGAGCCCCGTTTTAGGACTTGACAGACAATGAAGACTTGAGATTTGTGATTCAGGGGGAGTTCACAGTTATAACTTATGATTGGTATTAGATGGGAGAGATGCAGTCTGACCGACAAGTAAGTAGTATTCACTAACACATCTTTCAATAATTGAGTGCTTCTACAATTGGTATCAGATTAGTATGCTCAATTGGTTTTAGTTGGTGTCTGAGCCCTCCATTTCAAGTGCTACTCGTTGAGAGGTTGGAGATCATAATGATCATAAAGGGGAAGAAGAAACCAATAGAAAAGGGGTAGAGAGAGCTTGCAGTATGCTAGATGTCAAGACCCTTTTACATTGTTGTCAAAGCGGGAGAAAGAATCTATAGTATACCGGATACTACATGTGTTGACATCAATGCCAAAGGGGGAGATTGTTGGTATTGTGTTGTCATTGATGTCAACCAGTATTGCAGATCACCGGTACACAAGTTAGTGTTGACTTTTGTTGAAGACATAAGTATTGGAGATGTATATTGTATGACAACTGGTAAGTGATGTGTTTGTAGTCAACAGTTTCCAACTGGTAAGCATATGACTAGTAAGCTAGTAGGGTGAGCTAATGAAGAAGTGCAGAACTGGTATGCAGTTGGATGTGAAACAACATGATTCCCACCAGAAGACGAGGTCATCACAGGATGTTGATATGACCAATAGAGTTTGGAATGTTGCAAGTTAGTAAGGTAGACAAAGGGGATGTCTAATGGGTTATGTGTAGGAGATGTATCTGCTCACACAAGGAGGTCAATTTTGTGTTATACTAGAAGCAAAACGAATGACAAGAATCCACTTCCACCGGTAAGTGTTACTACTGAGCTTATCTCCCAATATGCATGCAATGCATCATATCCCTCTGAGATAAGACAAAAAAGTAGAAGACGGGTGATTGAAGGCTCACATCAGATGAATAGGTGGAACACACATTTGCCTCAGGTATGTGAAACCCGAGACATGCATTTTATCAGCTAGAGTTGGTAAGTTGAGCCACCAGGACAAAGACGAGAGAGTAAAGTAGTGATAGGTTTGTCAGTTTGACAAACTGGTTGAGATCAGGACCGACTAAATGAATAAACAAGGTAAGTGTCGATACTAGCATACATGGATCCACACCGATTTGCAAAGAGGAAGGCTATCCATCGGTAAGCAGATCAACCAAGATGCACTTTGATGATATGGAGTCTTTAGGAGTGCCACTGGTATACATGTAGTTGTATAATCAATGAATAAGTGTATAAAGAGGCAAAGTGAAGAACTCTCATCAGATGGAGAGGTGCATGATAACTCTACCTAGATATCTGCCATGAACTGCAAAGTTTGAACCAGGCTAGTGTAATCTAACTGGTAGTGTAGGAGACTATATGGAATGGTTGATGATTGAGCCATATGTGATACACTAACAAGATAGAGAAGGTGATGGAAATAAATTTAACCAGTAAGGTATGATGTACCAGTAGGGTTATAGGACCAATATGTATGTTCCAGTTGAATGATTGGTTGATGCTACTATCTAAACTGACATAGAGGTCTAAGCTGAGATAGATACCGATAGAGATTCCACATGTGGTTGAGGTGGAAAGCATACAGAGGACGGTGAAATGCTATGTCGGTGAGGTAGTTAATAGTTGGTCGACATTAATATCAATTACATATTTTGCAGATCAGTTGTTGAAGGTTCACGACTCGAAGAAGACTGGTGAGTTGATGAAAGAAGGATGATCTGATCTTTGTGCTCGCTTCTCAAAGGAAACAACTGAGACATTTAATGTGATTGATAGAAGTAGGTCGACATACAGGGCTATGTTTTCTAAAAATAGAAAATATGTATTGGAAGCCACAAGATTAGCTATGATGGATGGTCTGGAGCAGGTTGTCATCTCCAATGCATGATTTGATCTGATTCATTATGCCTCAAGGTCTGTGTATAACTAACCTAGCGCGCCAAGATTTGATTTTCTATTATGGTGGGAAAACTTGGCTATAAATATATAGACTCATGGTTGAAGAGGATTGATTCTGGTTGGTGGAGTTGAGTGACCCTGAGAAAAGTAGAGAGCTGATTAGACTTGGAAGATTCAAGTAACTGAGCATTTGGAGCAAAGATCTAGCAAGAGTGGTTAAAGCGGTAAGAGGGTTTGATTGTGAGCTTAACCGGTAAGGTTAAAGCAACCAACAACAAAAGAGAAGAAGTGTAGAAGTGAACCGGTAGTGTTCAAGCTAGAAAGAAGATAACACAATGTCAAAGTGTGGTGATTGTGAGTGTATTGCAGAGATGATCTACTCGACACAAAACAGGGCAAGGCTAAGCCGATAAGCAAAGTAACCAGTATTCAAATGCAGAGTCTATCAGATGAACAACTAGTAGGGATTGAGTCATCAAGTGAGCAGTAGAGACAGTAAGAGGTAGAAGTGAATGAAGCAGAGTGTGAACTGATAGAGAGGAGGCTGAGTGGAAGACGAAAGATACTACTGATAAAGTTGAGGAGAAGGGGAATGAGTAGAGAGTTTATTCATAAGTGGTTACAGAACTAATTTATAACTAGGCGATTACTTTTCTTTTTGATATCATGTTTTGTGATCACTGAGTTGGTGCCCATAATCAACAAGGGGTTGGTGCTCCTTTGGGTTGGTTCTCCTTGGGTTGGTGCCCTAAAAGTTGTAATACATTGTTTTGATTATGAGGCTAGATTGGAGTAGTAGACTCAAGCAATTTATCACCGAGGTTTTTCCCATCTTGGGTTGTCCTCATATATACTGGTGTTATATGATGTGCCTTTGTGTAGTTGCATTATGTTGTCTTGATTTATCTTACCGATAGGTTTACATGGTCCTTAGGTTGTTAACTGGTAATCACTCTTAGGACTAAAAGGGCTAATAATTTTGAAATCACTGATTCACCCCCCTCTCAGTGACATCTTGTGTCCAACATATACTTTCTAATCTATGGAAGAAAGTGAATTTTATGTCCCCTTCGTTCAACCATTAAAATCTAGATTTTTGCTTCCAAAAGGTTTCATCCTGTATTGAGTTAGCCTTCCATTTTCTTCTTGAATTTTCCTCATCCCTATGAGTGGCATCAAGGAGGTCCCTTTGGTCAATATGTTATTGGATAGTAGACAACTTGGTAGTAATTTCTTTCTTTTGATAAAAAATATTCCAAAGGTGTTTTCAAGTTCCATCTGCTCACATTCCTTTGCATCAAGTCAAGTTTTTGACACACACTAAACATTGGAGTTATACTAATAGGGGTACTCCATCATCTATAAACATAGTCTTTAAAGTCAAGATGAGTAGTCCACATAAGTTTATAGAAGAAAGGATAACCCCCCTAGCATGTTGAGAAGAGCACACTAGAAGAATGGAGACGTGGTCAAAAACTATTCAAGGTAATTCCAAGATTGAGGCATTAAAACTAATACCCTAGTTGGCCAAGATAAGGAATATATCTAGTCTAACTTGTATGAGATGTTTTTCCTTCCAATGATTGGACTAGGTGAATCTTTCACCAACCAAATCCACATCAAGAAGCCTATTCCTTTTAATAAAGTCAACCAGGTCCATCATGTTGTCAAAGTAATCTTAAATACCCCTAGGCTTATCAAAATGGAAGAGAGGAGAATTAAAATCCCCAACAATCATCCTATAAGTAGAAGTGTCATTATGAACAAGGCAAGTAATGTCATTCCAAAGGGAGAGACAACCCAATATAGAGTTGGGGGCATAGACATTGATAAAAAATCAGGAGCCCTTATAAGAATAAATTATAGTAGTAGATAAATAAGGATAGGAGGAGACAAAAATACCTACAAAGTCTAGAGGGTCCTACATAGTGACAACCCCACTTGAGGTTCCACTGGTATTGCTAATGAAAAACTAAGAGCTAGGCTAGATTTTACGAGCAATGGTAGCAAAGGAAGCATCCGCCATTTTGACCACCTAAAGTAAAAGGGCCTTAATATTATTTTCTAGAATACAATTCCTGAGAGCATACTGCTTGTTAGGGCTATTCAAGTCCCGCATATTCCATGAAAGAACCTTTATTTCTTAACTTTGGTTGATGTCCCCAAGCTCTTTTGTCTACCATTGGCGACTTCGCTTACTACTTCCTTTTGTCGAGATAATCTCAACGATCAGTGACCTGTCTTTGGATCAGTGCCAACATCCATCTTCATTTTTCTTGTCTTTTTCCTCTATGCGATCCAACCATTGTTTCTAGTTAGGAGGTAATTGCTAGAGGAAGCCCCCAGTGAAGAAATCTTCTTCAAAGGAGCAGAGGGGACCTCTACATCTGACATGCCATTTTGTGAATTCTTTAAGTTTATACCCTTATAATTGGGGGTTAATATTATCATGTTTTACATTAGTGGGAGTTGAAAGATTGTGAGGAATCTCCCAATCCTCCAGAGAAGTCATCTCTCATATGGGGAAAACAGCTGGCAAGATTGAAGGATTTAAAGTCCCCTTATCATGCTCACCAAATAGAGATTCGGGTCTCCCCTGGGACAACTCCATAGTAACAAAGTTGTGCAAGGGAGGAATAGATGTTGCAAGGACCCCCTCCATAGGCTTGGAGGGGGAGTCCAGTAGTTTTTTAATACCTTCCTTGAAGGGATTGTCCTCATAGTCAGCTACAAAACTAGAAACAACCTCCATTGAGGCATCCTCAATGATCATGGGTTCCTTAAGTTTAAGAGGTTTGGGGTTAAGGGATTTATATTCAAAGAATAAATAGCCAATTTTGGAACACTTTTGGTAAAAGAGTAGCATTTTCATAACCCAAATCCTAGATCCAGTTGCTAAAATGTAGAAGTGATCACACTCTCTTGGATCTAGTTTGGGTAATCTCATCCAGAGCCACAAAATGCCCAAACATATTACCAATTAATCTAAAGACTGACTCAACATTGTATTCAAGAGGAATTCCCAAGAGATAGAATTAGACTGGGGATGACTTGTGTAAGTCAGTTGTTGGATTAAACCTTAGTTTTCATCTATAGAGAGAATGGTAGTTTTTGCAATAATTCCAAAATCCATAGAACACAATGACAATATCCACCTCCACAGTGAATTTAAAAAGAGATAGGGCACCTGACATAGCACTAATGGAAATATTTCCCTTGAGCTTGAATTTAGCAGTAGCCATTTCCTAACCATTTACATAGTAGGTCTAAGGGAGAAAAAAATTCCCACTAGAGTGTTATTCATGTTGAGAATTATATCGTCCATCAGCAGATCAAGCAAAATGATGGCCATGCCTTCCTCAGTTTGCAAACATTCTAGGACAAAGTTAGGTTCCACCCCAACTTGAGAACCTTCCAGAAGCACATATTCCATCCCTTATCAAGCATTCTTCCATTTGGTTGCACCTTCTTTGTTTCCACAATCTTTTAGATAGTCTCATCATTAGTGACAATCACCTTTAAATTGGAAATGTTCATGTTCTCCCCAAGTTTGTCTAACAAACCACGAGTTCAGTACCATTAACTATTGTATCCTTTAGAAGTGGAGTATTCAAAGACACCCCCATAATTTGAGAGACCTTTGTAATTCCTCTCAAAAGAGAAGTGTTGTCAGGATTTGTCACTATAGCAGGGTCTGGTAGAGGATCAACAGGTCAGGGGATCTAAGCCCCACCATTTCAAGATATCATGAATGACAAAAATTTAAAATTCAAAAGCTACGTAGAGTAGGAGAGTTGCACAATGGGATTCATATTTGTTAATATCAATATAGTAACAAAACAAATTATTTTTAACTTTTTAATATTTATTTGTTGATTTTACATTCAATTCTCAATTTCATAATATTTTTATAATTTAATTACTTAAAAAATTAAGATTAAACCAAATTGATCTCTACCCCTAGCACTAAAATACAATAAACCTTAACTTTCAATTCCATGATGTTTTTAAAGTTAAGTACTTAAATAAATTAAGTTTATGTCAAAATTTATTTTCATATTTATAAATATCAATAAAGTAAACATAATTATCACTTTTAAAAATCTACTACTTTCCTTTACATTCAACTCTCAATCCCATAGTGTTTCTATAATTTAACTGCTAAAAATAAAATTGAGATTATATTATAATTATTTTTTCATAGGGTGAACCCACAATAGTGGGTTACATTTTTTGGTACATCCTAATTTTTGCTGAAATCATACATTTAAAAAAAAATATAATTATTGAAGCTTTAAGAGGTCTCATTTGAAGTAACTAATTGAGGAGAGTTAGATCAAACACTCCTAGATCCAAATTTATTGGATAGATAGTCTCTACTTTTAAATCATACATGGAATGAAGTCTCCTTCAGACCTATCAAAAAGCTAATAAGAAACAACTTTTACATTAGCTTTTGGGAGGTCAAATGAATTTATTTAGAAGTTTTATTTTTTAAGTACTTAATCCTTATTATAATCTTTCAAAATAATATAATTTTTAATATATTTAATTTTATTAATATATTTATATTTTATTTGTTATGGATATAGGTTTGTCATCAAACATTAAGGATTGTGTTTCACACATGTGGAACAATTAAAAAATAGAGAAAAATAATTGTAAAAAATATATTTTCCGTAGATATTTATATCCTCATTTCAAAACAAAAAGAATAAGTTAGTTCAAATGCATAGACCAAATGTCCATTACAGAATACACCTTTTTCCAAATTACAATTACTTTGTCTTAAAAAATTAACTAAAAAAACTATATATGTAACAAGAAATGATGAGAAAATAACTAAATAAATAAATTGTAATCTTGCATTTGATTCGTCTTGGTAAAGTACAAAAAAAAATGGGTAGGAGATTTGGTGCAAGTGCTAGGATTTTGGGGTCAAGGGATGGAGATGAGGAAGAAGATGATATAGCGAGACAGATGGAGGGGATTTGATTCTCATTTTGGCCTGCTTTCCCTTTCTTTTAGGTTTTTCTTTGATTGGTGTTTGCAGCATTTCATTGTGGATGGACATTTATTTTGGGGGTGGCCCTGTTTGTTAGGTGGAAGTGTGGAGGCACGTGCAACTTCTATGGGGTTTGGGATCTATCGGGATGTTTATGTTCTTTGTTGTCCCTGGTCTTTTCGGCATGTAGATTGCTAACTTTGGTGTCAAGACACATTATTAGAAGTGTCTTTTCCCCCCATTCCTATTTGAATTCCCCGACCCTTGTGGGGTTTGTATCTATCTTGTATGTGTTGTTCTTCCCTAGTAGATTTGGTGTCACGGTTGGAGATTCCAATGTTGTTGAGCTAAAGCAATTCTGCAGGTAGCTTGGGGTTTATCATGGGTAATGTATGAGAAGAGAGATCCTCTCTATTATCTCTCTTGATGGTGCAGGGGGTTTGACTTGGAGTTGGGGGAGGATTTGGGATCTGGGTGGTATCTGTGATGGAAGGCTTTTCTCTCTTCTTCCAAACCCCTGGTGGATCCTTATGGGCTTGGGGTTATCTGAGTTTGGAAGATATTTTTTCCCGGATTATGTTCTCTACTCATTATATTTTAGGGCTCTTCCTTATAACCCCATTCCTTCTCCCCCTGCTCCTTGGATATGTGGTGGAGACTATTTCCTAGTCAACTATGCCTTATTTGCCTATCTTTAGTTGAAGCTGACAATTCTATTTCTGGGGAGATTGAGGGGGTGTTCTTGTTTATGGTTTCAAGATATATCGGTGGTCCTCTTGAAGGGTGGAGGTTCCTTTTTTTCCTAATTCTTCTTAAGAGGATCACTAAATGTTTGGGTTGCATCTCTCAGTTCCTCTAAGCCTACCCTATTGATGGAACTTGCTAGGAGTTGTTGGTTGTTCGAAGATCTCTCCATACTTTTGTTCTTTTGGCCCTTTTCTCCTATAGAGGTGGAGAGATGGGAGGTGGTCACCTATTTGGAGCTGATTCGGTTCAGGTATCTCATTCAACTTAAGCTTTCGGGGTTTTCAGGTTATGGGAGCCTGTCAAAACCCATTTTTAAGGACCTCAAGATTTTGATAGCTGAGTATGTGTTATATATTGTTCTTCCTCCTCTGATGCCTATTATGGTAGTTTTTGTGGAGAGCTTTATATTTTCAGCCATATTCTTGTTCCTCCTAGTTGAGGGAGCTAGTAAAAACCCTCCTCCATTAGTTATTTTTCTGACTAATCAGGTGTTTGCTGCTAGTTTTAAAGGGCACACCTTGGTTTCTTATGGTTCATGTTTTTGGTTAAGGTGTGCTTGGTTTGGGAGCCTAATATCAGGTTGTGGGATCCTGGTTAAAACCCTCTTTTATGGCTGTGGGTGCCTAACAAAACCCTCAGTATCTTTCAGGTTGTGGGAACCTATTTAAAACCCTCTTCTGTGGTTGTGGGAGCCAGTCAAAACCCTCAGAATCTTGTCTCTTTTCTTAGGTCCAGCCTGATATGTAATATTTTCTGTTGTCCTTTGATTGGTGTTTGACTAGAGTTTGGCTATATGGAATCTTTTTATATCTATTGATCAATTGTTTCTTTCTGGGTTCTGGATGCCAGTTCATCCAGGGAGTTTTGGGTCCCCTTAAAACCTTCTTTTCCCTTAATAAAAAACAAATGATGAAAAATATCCATTCACTAGATATTTGTGTGACAATTATATATTTCCGAATTTATAATTTCCATCTTGCTATAAAAAACCTTATTCATTACCAAATAAATGTCACTTCTAAAAAATGTTGATTACTGTAAATATTGAGTTATTAAAAGTTACATAACAATATGAACAATTAACTTTTAATTAGTTTAACAAGAATATATTTAGAATTTATATTAAAAATCTCACAAATTAGTAGTTTACTTCATCTTCAAATTCTTAATGGCTTAGCTGCTATAGGGTTTAGAAAATAAATATCTGATGCAAAATGTTGATTCTCATGTCAAATTTGGCCAAAAAGTTTAACCCAATGTTATGGGATGACCTCATATCTATAAATATGAATATAGTAAGAAAATTATTAATTTGAAAAATTTATTTAAGATTTTTTCTTCCTATTATATGTAATCTTTTATGTCCTTTGAAAGTGAACCAATATGATTAGCAATGAAAGCAGACAAAGATATCTATATCTATGAATAATAAAAATAATTCAATACTAAGGCTTGACATTTGATGAAAGAGTGAAATTTCTTGATCTTTGTATATACATAATATAGTCTATCATTAAAAAAATGGATCACAAAAATTCTAGAAATATTAGTTCATTTATTATCATTTAATTATTATTAAATTCTTTCAAATATAATTAGGTGATAGTTTTTTGAATGAATATTTCGAATCACACTATAATCTATAAAAATAAAGAAAAATAGACCAAGCAAACCCTTTAAATATTACCCTAAACCAAATTCAATCCAAATCCTAAACTAAATCTATAGTTAACTCTAACTCTAAACCAAATTGAACCCTAACCTTAAAACAAATTTTATTGTAACCCTAACCCTCAATTGAGCTTTCACCCTAATTGTAATTAAATATTATACATAATTAAACTTTAACCCTAACCATGAATTAAAATCTTTCATATACCTAACACTAGACCCAATTGAACACTAACCCTAAACCTAACTAAACAATATATTAAATTGAGCCCTAACCCTAACCCTAATCCTTACCAAACCATATTGAACCCTAACACTAAACCAAATTGAACCCTAATACTAAACCAAATGGAAACCTAAGTCACATTCCATTTAAAATCAAATTCAAACTTAATCTATAGCAAATTGAGATCAAACCCTCAATCTGGAATTATACCCAAATCTTTAGGTCATAGAGAATCCTAATGAATATTTATAAATAATCAACCTTGAAAACCAAATTAAACATTACACCACATTAAGCCCTAAGCTTAACACTCAACCAAATTGAACCTTAACCCTAAACCTTTAATTGATCCTTATACTAACCCTATTTTAATAATTTTTTAATTTTAAATGATAACCTTAATTAGTATCTTATCAAGTGGTCTTGTTTTTAATTAATATGTCCCCATAACATATTTTTAAACTAATACAATCTAATCCATCATAACTCTTAAACTAAATTAAACCTTAACCCTAGCACCAAACAAAAGTGAAACCTAATAATAAACCAAATTGAATCCTAACTCCAAACCCAAACCCAAATTGCACTCTTACACTTATAAAACCTTAACACAAATTAAATAGTGACCTTGAACCTAAAGAAACATTAAAGTCGACTATAATGCTAAATCTTAAAGCCATCATCATCAGGCTTATCTACTCTAAGGTTTAGAGTATTTGGCTTTTTAAAATCTATTCCCATATTTGATGAATTTATAAAGTCATTATTAGATTCACTTAAGTAATATTAAATAAAAAAAAACCATGTTATGAATGAAATGATAGATTATTTAGTTTTGTATTTGATATGATTGAATCGTGGATTAAGATTGATATCATAATTAAATGTATAATACAATTAGAATAGAGATAAGTAAAGAGAATAAACTATAATGAGTAATGGATTAAGATTTATTAATTATTTATTTGAAAGAAATATTTTATTAGATCGTATAGGTTTTATTACATTTAATTTCTTGCATATACATCTATCCTTTAAATAAGGTTTGAATGTCTCGCCAATTGATTTATGCAATATCGTCCTTATATATGTTTTAATTATTTTAAATACTAGATCTTGTCATATGTTTATATTTATGAATGTTAAAGTTTTTGTAAAATTGATATCTCTCGGTGTCTTCTACATGCATTTTATTTATAAAATATAGAATAACAAACAAAAAATAAAATTTAAACTATAATTTTTAGATAGACATAGACATATTATTTATTATTCAAGTTAAATAAGTAATTAAAATAATATTAAACTAGCACCAAAAAGGAGGTGCAATGGTTGCGCCAATAGTAAAATATCCTAAAAAAATGTTGAAAGCATAGACTAAATTTGTCTTGCTGAAATTATGGACTTTCACATAGCAATAGAAAGGAGCAATATTAATAGAATGTTTACAACCTAATTAAGGAATAAATTATATCATGTCATATATAATTATATAATCTATATAATAAACTATCTTATAATCAACAAAAATTATTAATAAATAATGAATCACCTAGTCCTCAAATCAACAAGAATTATTAATAAATAATCAACCACCTTAAAATAGTGCTCTAACCGCATGAAATCCTCTAAATTGATTTGTTGAATTATTAAAATAGTGTGTATGGAATTCACTATTTGGTTGTAGTTAACCTATTTGTTATTCTAAAAATCGAACTAATTAAATTTGATAATAAGAAAGGAAATAATTTTTTGTCTTTGGAAACAAAAAAAAAAATATAATCTAATAATAATAAAGAAAATTAAATGATTTTTTCTTATAAAGTAAAAAAGATTTGCATTTAAAAAATATAAAATCTAATAATTTAATAAAGTTTTTTTTTTCTTTTATAAACATGACGGTCAAATGCATGTCAAATTAAATGACTTTTTTTTCCATGATAGAGGTTTTTACAAGTGTAATATTCCTTTCAACGTAATGATTTCTACAATATATTAAATTAAAAAATATAAATCTAAACTTTATAAAAAAACAAGTTTATTTAAAAAAAATAATAATAATCACTTTTGATTGGTGCATAATAATTGATTAATTGGGCTTAGTTGCAATAATATTGTGTACTAATAGTTGATTAATTAGGCGTAGACAAGTTACCATAAATAATAAAAAAAAATTTAAAAATTAAAATAGAGATTTCTTTTTGAAATAAAAAGGAATTCAAAAAAACTTTAAAAATCTAAAAATTTACTCTATAACACACAATTTTTTTAAACCTATATATAATGTAATAATAATAAAGAAAATTAACTGCTTATTTTCTTTGAAAGTAATAAAGATTTTAAGTAAACTTGTTGGACAACCACAAATTCTATTTATTGGTTAAAAAAAGTGTTTACACATGACAAAATTTGAGTTTTTTAAAATTTAAAATTATAATTTAAGAATACTCACACTTGTCAACAATACTTATTAGTGCTCCTAAAAAATAAATAATTAAATTGAAGGCAAACAACAAACATCATAAAGAAAATGTGGACATTTCTTTTTAAACTGATATAAAAATTTCTCGAAGACACCACCACCTTTTGTTTATGCATGTTGACTACCAAAAAAATTTATGCTATAAGACATTAGACTAAAGCAGTGGAAGTTTTGTATACATTCTTAATTAATGTTGATTTATACTTGTTTTTGAGTAAGTAGGGGGAGGGCACTGAACCCATATAGAACAACTCAATAAGCCATTACAACAAAGCCTAATCAAAATCCCAGACAAAAAAACCAAAACAACCCAACCGAACATAAAGTTCGGATTAGGAAGGCCCCAAGAAGAAACACTAGCAAAACAAGAAATACAAAAAGGCAAAAAATCACCAAATGTCCATCATCTCCAACTTAGAAGAATCAAGGAGAAAGTAGTTCTTAAACAACTAACAAAATTCACAAAGGGTCTGAAATAAAAAGTTGAATGTCATTCCTCCAGTTTCTCTCTTGGGCACTAACATTTACAGGTTGCTTCTTCTATCACAACCAACTAATAGAGGAAGTGTTTCAAATAGCTCAGAACTTTCCAATGGCTTTCTTTTCAAGGATTTTATGATATGAGGATATTTCATGTCCAACTCGTGGCAATGATGACACATCATTAGCAGGCTAATTATTAAAATCAAAAGTAGTAACGTAGTTTATATTGCAAATTTTATTTTGGTCATTAAAGAGTTTCTCTTTAATATTCATAGGGAGACTGTCAAAATCCCAATGAGTCAACTCATCATAGATGAGGACTACATTAGCTCCAACATCTACAACCCCATTCCCTTCTATGTATATATGTCTAAATTTGGATTGAAGGAAGCTCATCGATATTCTCTTAGCATCATCCATAAGGTTTATAATTGACCATGGACCCCTGATTTCACCTTTGATAGTCTGGACAACCAAGTTAGAATCAACTTCTATAAAAAAATTATTGACCCCTGGCTCCTTAGCTCTTTTTATTCCTTTATAAGTCATAGCTTCAGCTATGTTGTTAGAGGAGAAGCTAATACATTTAATATATCCTTCAATCAAAAGACCTTTATTGTCTCCCACAATACCTCTAGTAGCCACATTGCCCATATTAACTTTGGAACAACTGTCAAAATTTAGTTTTATCCATCCTTCATCTAGTGGATCCCATTTAGTTTCCTTTCTAGATAATATTTTATGCTAGTTGAGCTTTGTCAAATCTTTATTTAATCCCCAATTATATTTCAATCTTATATCCCAATTGGTCTTCGAGGGGCCATAATTGGCTCCATTGATATTTTCTTTGATCTACAATTTTAGGCTGAGAAAAACCTTTTTGCCACTCTTCCTTTTGTCTCTGAAAATTCTATTGTTTCTCTCTTTGCACAACCCCTAATAGACAAAAGGAGGGATTTTGTTCGAGAGATCAGAAATGATCATATTTGAGGAGGGGGAGTTCAGAGTCTAGTGCATAGTTAATTCATTGAGAGAGGATGGGAAAACCCAAGAGATAGAGAATAGGAAAAGCACCTACTCCCAAAATTCTCTAGCAATGGTGCAATGAAGAAATAAGTAGTCAATATAATCATCGGTGTTGTAACATGACGAAAATCTATTAATACTTGTTTAGTTGCATGAGAAATAAAAGATAAAAAAATGATTCTCTTGACCATTACTAATCAATGTAATAATATCAACATATCCTATCACAAACTAGTTGTCTATGAAATTATAGTGTCATATAATAGATATTTAAAAAATCAATAAGATAATTTTATTCAACTAAGTATTGTATCATAGTCAAGGAACAAGCTTATCCATGAATTTGGACACAAGTATATGAGTTTATTTGAGTTTACGAAGGGTTTGAATTTCAACTTATAGACATGCTATAACATATATTTAACTTGAAACTTAACACTTCTAGATAATTCAATTACATGGTAAATAGTTGATTAATACATGTTTGATTTACTTCACAAACACAACCATCATTCGAAAATAGAGACTACTATAATTCTATGTATTTTCTTGAGCATGTAATAAAAAATTTGTAAGCTAATATATTAGGAAGGTTACTTAATTTGTAACACCTTATCAAATTGTCCAAGTGTCATTGTTGAGATAGACGTGCATGTGAAATGTGGAAACCTAGTTAAAGCACATGAACTATTTGATGAAATAACTCGATAAATATAGTGTCTAAAATTAATTGGTTTTCCTAATAAACCTAAAAAGGATTTATTTAAAATACCTTTAAAATTTTTAAAGAAAATACAATTGGTAGCTATA
This sequence comes from Cryptomeria japonica, assembly GCF_030272615.1. Classification (NCBI taxonomy): domain Eukaryota; kingdom Viridiplantae; phylum Streptophyta; class Pinopsida; order Cupressales; family Cupressaceae; genus Cryptomeria; species Cryptomeria japonica. The sequence goes on from NC_081409.1 coordinate 733,974,314, forward strand.
TCATTGAAAAGGCTTTGAAAACACTCAAACAAATGCAATTAGCAACTGTATCATTGAAAATACCTTGGAAACTTTCAAGAACAAGTAGTTACAACTATATTATTATAAAGACCTTGGAAACTTTCATGCAAATGTGGTTGGTAGTTGTATCACTAAACTCCTCAACCTTTTCAAGCATACTACTAGCCTATGATAATATTGAAGGTTTGGATGAGGATATGTACTTACTTCAACAATAAGAAAAGGTGAGTTTTCTAATAGAAATAATAGATGCAAAGACATTAGTATACATACACAAAATGTTGAAAAATAGACAAATCTCATAAACTATTTGACAAAAAATATATTTTATCTTTGGTTGATTGAAGTTGAAAACCACAACGTTCACAAGAAACTAAACAATGGTTATTTAAAATTTAGTTAATTAATATAGTGTCTATAGTGTGAAAACCCATTTAAATAAAGTAAAAGGTTATATTCATATGCCACATCCTTAACAATCTTGAGAATATAAGAGAAATTAATAGAAACAAATAACATAATTTCTTTTAAGAAACTTTTTGCATTACTATTGAACAATGGTATATGAACTATTTTTTTCAATGCATTTCTCACATTTAACCTTAAGTATTTATATTAGGTATTTATAAAATGGACTATAATATTGTGTGATACTAAAGATAACTAATACAACTTTAATAGTCAAGAAAATTTAAGCTTTATCAACACTACATTGGTTGAATAAATGGTTGTTAAAAATATTAAGAGATTTGATAAATACATGGCTACAAAATTTAAATGAAAAAGAACTAAAACACTCAACTATGGGAATTTATATAAATTGCTCATGCAAGAACAATATAAAATACTTGTTGATAAAATTACCTCAAAGTATTACATTTACATACTTTACTAAATTGCTAGAATACTTCACAAAATAGGTTTGCTTTAAACCTTCTAATTATTACTCTTTGAGTAGTAAAATAATATAATTATATAACTTTTATAAACTTGTTCTAATCGTAATATTAAAATATTGAAACAATATATGATCATTCATCAATAAACATAATTAAATAGAAATATACATAGAAGGCTTTGACTAAAATTATGAGTATGAACTAAAAACCAAAATACTTTGAAATTTAAATATTTTGCATGAAAAAAAATGACATACAGATTAATCTATATTTAAACTAAAATATTTTGATTAGACTAAAGAAACAAATATACGTTTTCTTTATTTACCTCCAACTCTTCATTTCTCTAACTCCATCTTTATCCACCACCCCCCAAAAGGTTTTTTATAAGAGGAAGAATTAAAATATTTATATGAGAAAAAGCAATGTCTTCCCTCAAAGTATAGGGAGAAAGTTCCATCTCCCTCCAATTCTTTCCACTTCTCTCTCATTAGTTCCTATGTCTCACTGAAAAATGGAGTGTTGATCTAGATAAATTCCCTCTATGTTTTACAAGGATATTTGATATTTTGATTAAAAGACATTAATTGTGCCATCCTTTAAAAAAAATTGGATTCATTTGGGATTTTCTCAAATCAATTATTAATGGTATGCAAAATAGGATCTAAACATAAAAGGGACAGGAACCCAACAAAACCAATTTTAGATATTAAAATGTTCAACAATCTAAATTTACTTTCAAATCCGATTCTATTGCTTACCAAACTAGAAACAACAATTGAAAGACCAAGGGTCACAACTTAGAAAGTTTGAACTTGGGTCTCCATATTGAAAACTCAATGCTTTAACCAACTAAACTCAACTCCTTGGACATATCAGTCTTTTTCTATACGATGGTCCAATGAGAAGCATTCCCTTTAAGAAGGCTAACAACATTCATACTTTGTAATAAGTCCGTATTAACTGTGTGAAGCTCCCTCATTTTTAAGCGTCACAAATCCATACTAACGAACAACGAACTCTATTTTTTGACTTCGAGAAAGAACTTAATACAAGTATATGCATCGAAAGCTTTTACCAGAAACAAGAAAACCGACCATCATAATTCTTTTGGGTGCTTCATTTTGCAAAAGGGTATCCTGTTTTGGAGAGTAAGACTGTTATTTCATCATAGTAAAGTGACAAGCAAAGCACTAACCAAACCTGCAACTTATTATTAGACTGAGAAAATACTAGGAGGCTAAAAAAGAAGATCACATCACAAGTGCTTCGTAATTGAGATCACCCAGATACTATTCTTGATGCAAATTTAAGTTGTAGAGATTATCAACGTGAGAAAAAAAGGAATGAGGATGATAAGCTCAATATTGTCCCAGACTTGTAAAGGAAAAACGTGAACTATACCATGTTAAGTGGCAGGTTGCAATGCACAATCGCTCTCACACTCTCATCTACAATTTAATAGATACTTAAAACGTGCAATACAAACTCCACTGAGATCTATATGCATGGCTGGATAAATTCACATTGAATATTAATATTGTTATTTCTTGTTCATTGCAGAAAGCTTGAAGCATCTATATGTACTGTTTCATACACCAGTTATATTTAAAAAAAAAAATTCACACAAGTACAAAACCAGGCAATGGCCGTATTTAGTCGTCCCATATCTTTACCATTAACATATTAGCTATAATAGATAAACAACAATTACAGAAAAAACTCAACCCACATAATTATCATATACTTTTTAGAAAATCGATAACAGTAGTAGCGATTACAGAAGAAAAGCAAATTCTCATTTGCTTTTTAGAAAACCGACAACAGCGGCAGAGAATACAGAAGAACAGAAGAAATAAAGTTTAGGACTTTTTTCATAAAACATAACTAACCTTAACGATGCCGCTACATTAGGATTGTACTTGACACACATTGTAGATTTCATACAGCTAATACATATTCTGCTAAGATACTGCAGGCTACATAACGATTAGAAAAACCCAAAGCAAAATGAAGCGTGGAGGACATAGATCATGGGTTTGCAAGACCCACTACAATGGCGGAAATGAAGAGCACAAGCACTGAAATGTATGCTCTGGGCATGGCATCACTAGAAGACGGCGCAGGGGCAGGGGCAGTAGCAGGGGCAGGCTGTGGCGCTATAGGAGGAGAAGGAGGAGGGGCTTGGGGCACTGGAGATGGAGATGGAGATGGAGAAGAATGGGGAGGAGGAGAATGAGGAGGAGGGGCGATGTGGGGGGCTTGGGGCACTGGAGCTGGAGATGGAGAAGGAGAAGGATGGGGCGGAGGAGAATGAGGAGGAGGAGAAGTACCGCGAGGACTAATCAGAACATCGCTAATTCCATGGCATGCAATGAAACTTGAGGCTCTGCAGACATCGGGGATAACAATTCGGGCGTTGTTGACAAAGAAGTTGCGACTTCCATGGTTAGAGACGATGAGCCCGTACTTGTGAAGAGGGGAAGGGATAATTGTGCCATTGGGGATGAGTAGGAGATTGTTGAACTTGAGTGGTGAGCGGATGGTGTGCCTGATGATAAAGTCAGGGAGGGCGTTGAAGGCGAGAGAGGTCTGGTCGGCGAGGAGGGTGTCGTTGGGCATCAGAAACGTCACATCCCTTGTGGGTATGGGGCTGCCAGATTCCATCAGCATTTGCAGCAGCATCGCGAAACCGTTGTAGGATCCGGCCTTCATCTCCGCCAGTGCTATATCCATGTCCGAGATATTGCTGAGCTGGGCCTTGCTTGCACCCAACACAGATAATAGGACCAAAGTGGTGATGATCAAGCGCATTGAGGCCATGAGAATGAATGTCAATCCTTCGCGATTGAGATTGTGTTGATGAGGAGGAGGAGGATCAGGAGGTTAGTATATAGGGTATTGCAGCAATGGAAGTTGAATAAGGAAGTGGGCTCATGCTCTTTGAATGACGTGCTTTTCTCTCCTCAGCTGTTGAGGATATCACCAATTTTTGTTGGTGGAGAGGATTGGCACGCAGGGGGCATGTCATGGGCAATCATGAAAATAAGTTTAAAACCAGGAACCCATCTTCCATAATTATGGAGATGCTGGAGAGTGTCTAATTCCCAAATTTAAATGCATAATACAGAGGCGGTCGAGATAATCTCCGGGTAATTGGGACCATATTAACAGCTGGTTAATCGAAAGAGTGTTTCACACCGTATGTTTTTTCAGTTTATATATATTTAATTTTATAATTATGCTGCCGAAATTATATTTTATATAAAATGTGCAATTCATTTTTGAAATCATTCAGAGAAGAACATGCGAGATAATTGAATTGATCTCAACCCTATGCTTAAATGTATGTTAATTTTTAAAAAAAATTTAAAAAAAGGAAAAAACATGATTTGATAGTTTTTTATAAATATTAATTTTAAATAATATATATATTTTATAAAAAACATATTTTAATATTATTAATCATAAATAGAATGTATTTAAAAAGGAAAAATCTATAAAAAGACATATTTAAATATCAATAATCATAAAAAAAGCATATAAAAAGAAAAAATCTATCTTTTACTATTTTATTCTTCTTTATAAAAATATCTTATAAAATTTAATCCTCAAGATATTCTATCTTCTCATTTGAAGTTTCAAAAATGAAAAGTTAAAAAATATTAAAAAAGAGTCGCTTTCTTCTTTTTTAAGAATTGTATTTTCATTAAATTTATAATTTATTTTAATTATTTTTTTTTTTAATGAAATTATTAATAATAACTAAGATTTATGATTAATTAAATTTATAATTATTTGTCTTATCAAATTTTTAATTATTGTAGAATTATTATATTTTGATTTAAAAATTTATCTTCTATTATTATTTATTATGTTTGAACTTAAACATAGATTAATAAATCAAAAGAAATTATTTACCTTTTATGTGATTGGTCAATGCAAACAATAATGTTTTTGGAAATTTATTTTTTTCTAGTAATTTTTTTTGTTGGTCATATTTTCTAAGTTTAAACTTAAGTATTGATTTTAATAAATCAAATTAAATTATTTGTCTCTTGTTTTTATAAATTGAGGAGCTTTTAAAATTTTTAAAACAACTTTTTAGGATAAGATTCTTAAATTCTTCTTACAAAATAATCCTCTTTCATGATTTATTTTAATTAATTTTTCATATATTATTTATTGTGAGTTATTTATTTGAGTTTGTCTATATCTAATTAATGTAATATTCAAAATAAAAAATATTTTATACAAGTTTTTTAATTATTATAAAAAAATTATTTAATATCAATGATATAAAATTTTGTGATTCCATATACATTAAATACATAATATTAGTATACATTAAGATACTTTATATCATTTTATGTATTTCAAAAAAAAAAAAAAAATGCAAACTATTATTATATTATATTATTACTAACTGCAAATCATCTATATACCACCCAATATCGTATAATACAAAACATGATATCAATCATCACATTTAACTATAAATCATCTATAGCTGGCATGATCTATGTAATGCGATTTGGAAATTTAAAAACATTTTTCCTAGCTTCAAAATCTTTTTTCTTCAACTTCAAAACCTCAAATGGACATTCAAGTGGTAAGATTGGCAATTCCTTGACCATGATCTAGGTTCAAATGTCCAAAGTGTAAGCACAAATTAGATTAATTTATCAATTTAAACTTTTCCTTATAATTTATTATTTTAAAATTTGTTTTATTACTATTAAAGAAAATTTATTATGTTTAAAATAAAATTAATTATTATTATAAATCATAATTTAAGAAAACTAATATTAAGGGTGTATAGTACATCAGTAAAATAATCTTTAACATTACACTACATTACCTATTGTTTTAGTGAAACAATCTCCTATATCTAGCATGTACATCAACCTTCTCTCACTCCCCTCGATCACCATACATTTCCTATTCTCCTCTACCATCTACATTTCTAACTCTCAGTATGAACATGATGCTTGCATCACTTTTTCATTACGCTAAAATTTTATTTTCCTTATTTTTTTGTCGGATTATGGAGTTACAAATAATAATTAAAAGATAATAGAATTAATTTAATTCATAATTTTTCTAATTAAATTTTTATTTATTGTAGAGTAATTATCTTTTTATTTTTATTTTTATTTGTATAGTGAAATAAAATTCAATTTAAAACCTAAATTAAAAGGTTAGAGTGAGAGATCAACAAAGAGAACCTAATTTTTTATTTCTCATTTCATGCCAATATTTTAAGGATATCATGTGTCCTTGGGGAATTATTCCTAGGGTAGCATGTCATTTGAATTTTATCTCCATCTCTATCTCTTTTCCCTATTTATATCTTCTTACATCTCCCTCTATCTCTAGCTCTTCACCCTCTATCCTTCCCATTGTACCTATCTCGACATCTCCCTCTTTCTATCCCTCTCTATGTCCCTATCTATTATGGCTCCCTCTTCTTATATCTCTCTACCTCTCCTCCAGCCTCTATTAATTTATCTACCCCTCTCACCATCTCAACCTATTTATATATATCTTTCTCCCTCTCTTTATCTATCCTCATATCCCTTTAAATCACACACACTTTCCCTCTCTCTCTCTCCCTCCTCTCTATCTGTATATCTCTCTCACCCACACATACATAGATTCCCTATCTCTATCTCTATCTCTACTCTCTCTTATACACTCCTCTCCCTTCATCTCCCCTACTCTCTATTTATCACTTCCAATATATTTATCTTTATATCTCTATCTCCCTCTTTCAAGCTCTATTTCTTCCTCTTTCTCTCTCCTTCTATCTCTCCCTCCCTCTCACCCTCTTTATAATTCACAAGTTATATCTACTTTTTCTCTCTTTTCTATTCCGATCTTTGTCTCTTTCTATCCCTATTTCTCCCTCTCTCTCCCTCTTTCTATCCCTATCACTTCCTCTCTCCCAATCTCCCTCATTTTTATCTCTCTACTTCTCCTCTCTCTCTAACTCATACACACACAAACACTCCTCTCTCTCTCTCTCTAAGCCTATCTCTATTGCTCATCTGTCTCACCTTCTTTCTCTCAGTCTTTCCCCCTCCATCGCTATCTCTACATATCTCTTTCCCCTCTCTCTCTCTTATTCACTCCATCTCTCTTGTACAATATCTATATATCTCTATTTCTCTCTATCTAATGCTCTTGCTCCTCTCTCTATCACTTTCTATATATCTCTCTCTCTATCTCTCTTCCTATTCTTCTTTGTCTATCTATATTCCACCCCCAACACCCCTCTCTCTCTCTCTCTCCCCTTCTCTTCTTGTATATCTCGATTTCTCTCCTCTTCCAATATATGTCTATATCTTCATCTATCTCCCTATATTTCTCTCCCTTTCTCCATATCTATTTGTCCATCTCTAGTTCTTTCTATTTCTCTCTCTTTATCTCTCTCCCTCTCCCCTTCTCTATATATCTCTCTACCACTCTATCCTACCATATATACCTCTCTATGTCTCCTTCTCCCTCTATAGACCTCTCTGTATCTTTCTCTTTATCTCTTCCTCTCCACCCCCTATCTTTAAATCTTTATCTCTCCCTCTACATATCTATATATCACTCTATCTATTTTTTCCTCTTCCTCTCTCACTCTATCTTCCTGTCTACCTCTATCTTCCTCTCTACCCCTCTATCTCTATACATGTCTCCCTCTATCTATCCATATCTCTCCCTCTCTCTCTCCCCATCCCTCCTTTAAGACCTCTATATTTTTCTCCATTTTCCACTATATCTCTCTTCATATTTTTTCTTCTATCTATCCATCTATCTCTATTTCTTTATATCTCTATCTCTTTCTACCACTATATCCCTCCCTCTCTCTATATAACGTCCTATATCTATCTTTATCTTTCTATATCTCTCTCCCTCTCACTCTTTCTATTTATTTTTTAGGCTTCCACATCTATTTAATCATTTCTATTCTCCCTTTATCTCTCCATATCTCTCTTCTTTTCCACATATTTCTCTCCTCTTTCCCCATCTCTATCTATGTCTCTATATTCTTCTCTATATTTATCTCTTTACCCCTATCTCTCTTCCTCCCCCCACCCTGTTTCTCTCCCTATTTCTATCCCCATGTTTTCCTTTCTCTCTCTCTCCCTCTCACTTGAATACAAACGTAACATGAGCCTATTGGTAGTGGAACTTGATTATCCTCTAAATTCAAAGGTTTTGTTTCAATTATGATTGGATCCTTGCAAGAAGATGCAAAGTGGATTTGAATCTATCACTTATCCATTAAAACAATTAAAATAGATACAAGAACCACATTGCATTGATGAATTGACGTGATATTGAAGCCTTATTTGCAAGATAGATATACATGCAAGAAATTGAATGTAATAAAATGTACAACTTAGCACTAGAATCTAAGAAAATTATACTTTAAAATGAATAATTAATCAATCTTAATCCCTTAATAACTATTTTATATTCTCCTCATATTAATGGGGCTCAAAAGTATAATCTTCCTACCAATCTTAGAGAGGGAATTTGGTGGATTTCCCCAAAGACTGGATGGATAAAAATCAACTTTGATGGAGCTTCTAAGGGAAATATAGGGCCAAGTAGAATTGGATGTATGGCTCAAAACCAATTTGGTGAAATTCTAATAGAAAAACTAGAATAAATTAGAAAGACAACCAATAATATTGTGGAATTTAGAGTGGCATTGAGCGGGTTGCAGATGGGGATGGATTTGAAAGAAAAGAAGATTTATTTGGAAGGGGTATCATTGATTAATATTAATGCCATTAGAGAAAAATATACACCTGATTAGAAACTTTCTCATTGGTTAAGACCAATCAAGAAAGAAATATCAAGCATCGAAGAGGTGAGAATATCTCATGTCTTTAGGGAGGATAATTACATGGCAAACAAACTTGCTAAATTGGTAGTAGATGAGGGAGAAGGAAATATCACTTGGGAATAAGGTATAATAATAATAATTATGAAACATGACTCATAGTTGTGAAATCACTCAAGATACAACACCACACTTCTCAAGGAGAATAATCATGCAAGAGAGTGGTAGATTTTTGGGCATGGCATACCATGAGGGTGAACAGAGGATGATAGATGAATAGATTTCACCAAGTGAATGCTTGAATGGAAAACTCCATCAAAATTGAGGCATAAGGAGGTTTTATAAGTGATATTGAAAGTATAAGGATACATGTCACCTAAAAAAGGAGAGAAAGAATAGAGAATGATGGGATGATTTACGTGTGCGATACCATGTTTCAACTAGGTGATAATTTAGAAAAAAATATTAAAGGATAGATCACAATCAAGGATATCATATTAGATTAGCCTAATGGTGTCCAACTAGTATATTTTTAATTAACCATGCCTAGTAATCATGATGATGCTAGAAGGTAGCAGAGTAGATAAATCCTTGGGTGGTGATGCATGACTCATTTGGAATTGCCACTTTGAATTAAAAACTCATTTGGAGAGGGGCGCACTACTTCTAATATAATTGAGTAAGAGAAAAAATTTATTTATTGGTGAAGTTTCAAAAAAGAGGTTTGTGACCATTTTAACTATGGGACACCCACAAGTTCATCATGTGGTCAAGGTAGCGCTAGGGCTAGAATTCCTCGAAGCCTCTCATTAGCACATTGTAAATATTAACATCATGATAATTTTACTATATGGGATTGTCCAAGGCCAGAGCCAAGAATATGTCCCAAATGTTCTTCAAACACACTTTCTTGGGGGAAATGGATGCCACCCTGGATAATGTAGATGATAATTTGTTGGTTCCTTTACCACATGATTACAACATGTCAAAGGGCCAAGGTGGGCAAGTGAGGAAGTATCTAGTTGTGCAAAGATTAGAAAAAAAAATGATCCAAGGCTAATGAAATAAAATTGAATGAACCATAACCTTTATACAACATCTAACTAGGATATTTGAATCCTCGAGGAAAGGGTGGGTGAAGGTGTATATGAGAGATTAAGGCTTGCTCAAGGGAAATGAAGAGGAGGTTGACAAGCTGAACCTAAAACTCTCTACGCATGGTGAGGAGTAGTTGGAGAATGATGATCAAGACATAAAAGAAATGGTGACAAGTTCTAATCACGATGCTTGTAGCTCAAAATGTCTTGTGGTGGCAAATTCTATAGTAGTAAAAAAGATACAAATAGAGGAAGACGACTAGCACCAGGCTGTGAAGTTTTCTATATTTTTTCTCTCTTTTCTATCATTACTAATATGCATGAATGTATAGGATGTATTTTGTCACCATTTTTTCTTAGGTGACAATATACTATAGATTGGAACATGTCTCCACTTTTACATTATGGAGACCAATGCTAGGATATGGATAGAATCTATAATTACCAGCACTTGGGATAGTTTGGATGGAGAATAGGAAGAAATATGTATAGGCTTAGTTACATCCACCCTTTTGTGATTTATGGTAGAAATTTGTCTATTCTGAAACTGGGATGGGATATAACAATCTGATAACTCAATGATGAACAGATAGTACCAAACTGGTACTGAGATGGGGGGTGAATCAATACAGACAAAAACACAATCCTAATCCGGTTTGTAAGCAGACAATGTGCTTTGATAGACAAACAGTAACACCTATCTTAAATAGAGTACAACCAGCAAAACTTAGAATAACAGAGACAAGCATAAACCGGTTGACACTTATCTTCTCACATAGTCTAATACTTCATTTCCATTTCATCCTAGTGCATGAACAGGTAAACTATCATCAAAGACATATATGTAAACAGCTAGATCAACATGATTCACTGCTTGACAGAAAACAACATATCATCACATGAAAAGGACATCACATATGACACACATAATTTTCACGTGGAAACCCAACTGGGAAAAACCACGGTGGGGATGAATACCCACAAGCTGTTTTGAACTCTTTAGAAGTTCGCTCTATTAGGAGCCTTGTTCGATTAAAGACATATACAATAGGTTCTATTAGGAACCAATCCTGTTAGGGACCACCCAGTTAAGGGATGGCTAGAATACCCGATTAAGGGTTAAACCCTGTTAAAGGCTACCTTGTTAGAGGATTTCAAGAACTCAATGGTTTTGAGTCACCCTGTTAGAGGATTTACAGTAAGCTGGTTAAAGCTACCCTATTAAGGGATTTACCAACTGTTGAAGTGGTTAGAGATCAATAGGTATTACAATGATCTGGTAACAGCACACAATGCCAATGCAGATCCGCTTTAGCTCCTTTTCACCTTCTGCACTTACACTCTTCAAGTATCACTTCACTCTTCTGGTCTGGCAAGAATCACATATCTCTTCACTTGGATACTCACACACAACTTTTGCCAACAACCTTAGAAAGAAACCCGACATCGACCTTATAGGAAACAGGTAGGTCAGTAGCATAAACCCTAAACCTGTTAGGTTAAGGAATTCAAATGGTTCAATCCTGACCATTGAGCACACTGCATTAAATGCAACAGTCTTGATCCAATCTCAAGAAATTTGCCATCATTTTTTTTCCACCAATTTCATGGTGGTTGATAACGCATCACACGTTCTCACTGTTTTAAGACTTCGCTCATTCTCGAGGTAGATAGGAACAATCTCCTTCACGCGCACAAGGCTGACATGGCACCACAATCTATTCTTTGTTACAATACTAACTCATCACACAAAGTCACTGATTAAGTCACACAGGCTTGAGACACTTCAATCGAAAACCCTGAAGTTGTGACTACCAACCGGTAGTCATACAAAGCTTCCATGTGTCAGTTCCCATAACCACATGCCGGTTCACCTTAAGAAAACACACCGCTTTATGTTGGCACAAATGCCAGTTCACAGTGTTATACCGGTTCTCATATATACCAGTTCTCTCCTCTTCAGCATATTGACATCAATGACAACATACAATGTCATTATGTCCTCATACCAGTTCACATAATGCCAACAATCTCCCCCTTTGGCATTGATGGCAATATACAAAGATAAATGTCAGTTCACAGTGTTATATCGGTTCTCATTTATACCAGTTCTCTCCTCTTCACATCTTCTCCCCCAATTTCTGCAGATATCTTCTCCGCTTCTCTTCTTCTCCCCACTTGACAATAATGCCAAAGTGGAGGCACAAGCTTTCCTGTTTCATTATGCTACTCGCCTTGAGGAGTAGCATCCTTCAACACATCAATTCTGAAGAAAAATTTGACATTGCAATACTTGACTAATGTGGAGCATATACCTTTAGTTTACTTCCTGAAGGGGCAGCACCCCTAATTCACCTCTTAAGTCCATAAATTTAGCCTCTGGGAGAGGCTTGGTGAATATGTCTGCTAACTGCTCCTTACTGGAAACATGTTCCAGTGCAATCTCTTTGTTCTGAACCTTTTCCTTCAACAAATTATACTTAAGTTCAAAGTGCTTGGTTCTTGAATGTAAAACCAGATTCTTGGAGATGTTAATTGCACTAGTATTATCACAAAATATACTTACCGGTTCAAATACAGGAACTTTGAAGCCATTTAATACATGCTTCATCCAAATTGTTTGAGTGCAGTTCATGAAAGCTGCAACATACTCTGCTTCAGCTGTAGACTGAGAGATACAACTCTGCTTTTTACTTGTCCATGAGACCATTCTACCTCCGAGAAAAAATGCACCACTAGTTGTGCTCTTCCAGTTATCTACATTACCAGCCCAATCAGCATCTATGAACACACTCAGGTTAAAACCATTATTGTATGGGTACCATAACCCATAGTCAATAGTTCCCTTTAGATACCTAAGAATCCACTTGACTGCAACCAAGTGGGATTCTCTTGAGCTTTTCTGGAACCTTGTGGTAATGCCAACTGCATGTGCAATATCTGGTCTTCTATGCACTACATAATGCAACTTACCAATCATTGATCGATATTCCTTCTCATTAACCAATGCTGAGTCATCCTCTTTGGATAATTTACAACTAGTCACCATCGATGTACCAACCAGTTTGCTATCTTCCATGCCAAAGGTCTTCAACACCTCTTTGACATACTTGGACTGAGTGATGAAGATTCCATCTTTCATCTGCTGGATCTGCAGTCCAATGAAGAACTTAATCTCCCCTATGAGTGACATCTCAAACTCTTTCTTCATCTCATCTGCAAACTCATGACTCGTCTTGTCATCTCCACCAAAGATAATGTCATCAACAAATACCTCACAGATCAAGATCTGATCTCCTTCAGAGTTCAAGTAGATATTGCAATCTTCACTTGTTCTCTCAAATCCAATCTTCACAAGATGGGAATGCAGGCATTCGTACCATGCTCTAGGTGCCTGCTTTAGACCATATAAGGCTTTATGTAGCCTACACACCATGTCACTATCTTCAGATAGGGAAAACCCATCTGGTTGCTCTATATACACTTACTCTTCAAGTACACCATTTAGGAACGCAGATTTTACATCCATTTGATATACTTTGAATCCTTTAAAAGCTGCATATGCAAGAAGCATACAAACTCCTTCTAATCTGGCTACAGGAGCAAAGGTTTCTCCATAGTCTTCTCCTTCTTCTTGGGAATATCCTTTTCACACCAGTCTAGCTTTGTTTCTAATCACTGTGCCATCCTCATTCAGCTTATTTCTGAAAACCCATTTGGTACCAATGACATTTTTATGCTCCAGTCTGGGTACCAAAGACCATGTACCATTTTTCTCTATCTGGTCAAGTTCCTCTTCCATTGCCTTGATCCAGTCTTCATCTTTATGTGCCTCTTTGAATGATTTAGGCTCAAATTCAGAGATCATACATGAGTTTTCTCTGACCTTTCTTCTTGTAAGGATCCCTACATCCTTATCTCCTATGATTTGCTTAGGATCATGATTCAGCTTGACATACCTAGGAATGGTCTTGATAGATTCCTCTTGCTTTTCTTCTTCATCCTCATATCCATCAGTATCAGCATCTACATCTACCGGTGTAGGAACACTATTACTGGTACTTGGTTGACTGACAACCGGTTCCCAGAAGGTTACAACCAGTTTATTTACCGCTTGCTCACTATCGGTTTCCTTAGTTTTCTTAGAGGTTTCATCAACTCTTACATTGATGCTTTCCATAATTCTTTGAGTCCTAATATTGAAACACTTGAGAGCTTTGCTCTTGGTGGAATACCCTAGGAGTATTCCCTCATCACATTTCGCATCAAATTTGCTCTGGTGTTTGCTCCTCTTGATGTAACATTTGCTACCAAACATTCTAAAGTAGCTAACCACAGGTGTCTTACTAGTCCAATACTCATAAGGAGTTTTATCCTTACCTTTCTTGATGAGTACCCAGTTCATTGTATAGACTGCAGTGCTCATCGCTTCTCTCCAAAAGGTGTGAGCTACCTTTCCTTGAATCAACATGGTTCTAGTTGCTTCAACCATAGTCCGGTTATTCCTCTCTGCTAGGCCATTCTGTTGTGGAGTCCGGGGGGTAGATAGTTGTCTCTTGATGCCATGTTCTTCATAGTACTTGTTGAATTCACCATAAGTGAATTCCCCTCCTTGATCAGTTCTTAGGAACTTGATCCTTTTGTCACTTTCCTTCTCCACTAATGCTCTGAAGGCTTTGAACTTTATAAAAGCTTTAGACTTATCTTTCAAGAATGTGACCCACATCATTCTTGAGCAGTCACAAGTGAGAATCATGAAGTACCTATCACCCTGCATACTCTTAGTTTTCATAGGAACACACAAATCAGTATGCACAAGATCAAGCAAATTATCAGCAGTGAAAGGTTTACCTTTAAAGGTTGAAGAAGACATTTTCCCCAATTGACACTCTTTGCACAAGGTATTGTCCATTTTACTTAGCACCGGCAACCCTCTAACTACCTTGATCTTACTAGCCTTCACAATATTATCAAAGTTTACATGGCATAGTATCCTATGCCATATCCAGCTATCATTAAATTTAGCCATAAGACATGTACTTATATTTGCATTCAACTGAAATAGATTACCTTTGGTCTGCATACCGGTGGCCACCAATTCACCATTCTTTCCTTTGATTTTGCACACTCCATTCTTGAATTCCAAAGTGAGACCACTGTCATTCAGCTGGGCAACACTCAGAAGGTTGTGTCTAAGACCATCAACCCAATACACATTGTCAGCACTACTCTTTCCATTCAGAGAGATGGACCCTCTGCCTTTAACCATACACGGTGTATCATTACCAAAACGAACCACACCACCATCATATTCTTCCAAAGATAGAAACTTGCTCCAGTCACCAGTCATATGCTGAGAACAACCACTGTCAATAATCCACTCATTGGAATTATCAAACTAGGAGACAAGAGCCTTCTTGTTTGACACATCTTCCTTAATAGCAACAAACACAATATCTTCATTTTCTTCATCTTCTGATTCCTCATCTGTGACACCTTCATCAACTGAAACAAAACTATTTCTCTGGTTTCCTCCTTTGAATTTCTTGAACCTTTCCAGTTTGTCCTTGTTGTCACCATTAGGATAGCTTACAACAATATGTCCTATCCAGTTACAAGAAAAGCATTTCAAAGGGAGCTTACCTCTATATTTACCAGTTCCTTTAGGAAGTTTCCTGGCAAGAAGAGCTTCAAATGCCATCAAAATCTCCTCATCATCCATTTCTCTGCTCTGTCTTGTTTCACCACTAGTGCTAGCTTCTTTTCCTTTTCTGGATGGTACAACAGAAGCGTTAAAAGCTGATTCAGTCTTTTGAACACTGCCATCAAAACTGTTTAGCTCATAAGCTGTCAACTTTGCAATGATGGAATCTAGGGATACCTTAGTCTTGTTAATTGATCTCAACTCCTGAATAGCAGCAACCCTTAATGCATAGACTGGTAATAAGGATCTCAGGACATTTTTCACCACAGTGGAATCTTCTATTTTACCACCTGCACTCTTGATATCTCCAACAATGGTTTTGATTCTTATTCCGTACTATTGAATGGTATCACCTTCAACCATCCGCACGTCTTCAAACTTCCCTCTAAGGCTTTCTTCCTTAGCTTGTTTTACATGCTCATCACCACCATAGATATTTTCAAGAGTATCCCATACCTCTTTGGGATTTACCTTATCTTGGACATCAATAAACTCAATGTTAGATAAAGTACTGATTAGGGCTTCCATGACTTGCCCATTCTCCTACATCTCTCTCTTTTGGTCATCAGTGAGAGTACTGGTAGGAGAAACATAGGCATTCTCAACATAACCCCAGTGTTGAGCACCCATGCTTCTGATGTATATCTTCATTCTATCTTTCCATATACTAAAATTTTCTCTGTTGAACTTTGGACCTTCCCTCTTCATCATTAGACTGGGATCTTTACCTCAAGCGGTTAAGCTTATAGCACAAAGGACCTGGAGGATTCTTTGATACCAATTGATAACTCAATGATGAATAGATAGTACCAAACCAATACTGAGAGCGGGGGGTGAATCAGTACAGACAAAAACACAATCCTGATCTGGTTTGTCAGCAGACACTGTGCTTTGACAGACAAATAGTAACACCTATCCTAAACAAAGTACAACCAGCGAAACTTAGAATAACAAAGACAAGCATAAACCGGTTGACACTTATCTTATCACATAGTCTAATACTTCATTTCCATTTCATCTTAGTGCATGAACAGGTAAACTATCATCAAAGAAATATATGTAAACAACTAGATCAACATGATTCACTGCTTGATAGAAAACAACATATCATCATATGAAAAGGACATCACATATGACACACATAATTTTAACGTGCAAACCCAACTGGGAAAAACCAAGGTGGGGATGAATACCCACAAGATGTTTTGAACTCTTTAGAAGTCTGCTCTCTTAGGAGCCTTGTCTGGTTAAAGACTGATACAATAGGTTCTTTTAGGAACCGATCCTGTTAGGGATCACCCGGTTAAGGGATGGCTAGAATACCTGGTTAAGGGTTAAACCCTGTTAAAGGCTACCTTGTTAGAGGATTTCAAGAACTCGATGGTTTTGAGTCACCCTTTTAAAGGATTTATAGTAAGCCAGTTAAAGCTACCCTGTTAAGGGATTTCCCAATTGTTGAAGTGGTTAGAGATCAATAGGTATTACAATGATCTGGTAACAGCACACAATGCCAATGCAGATCTACTTTAGATCCTCTTTACCTTCTACACTTACACTCTTCTAGTCTGGCAAGAATCACGTATCTCTTCACTTGGATACTCACACACAACTTTTGCCAACAACCTTAGAAAGAAACCCAACATCAACCTTATAGGAAATAGATAGGTCGGTAGCATAAACCCTAAACCCTAAACCTGTTAGGTTAAGGAATTCAAATGGTTCAATCCTCACCATTGAGCACACTGTATTAAATGCAAGAGTTTTGATCCAATCTCAAGACATTCTCCGTCGTTCATTTTCCACCGATTTCACGGCAGTTGATAACCCATCACACGTTATCACCGTTTTCAGACTTCGCACATTCCCGAGGTAGATAGGAACAATCTCCTTCATGCAAGATCCTTCACGCGCACAAGGCTGACATGGCACCATGATCTATTCTTCGTTATATTGCTAACTCATCACACAAAGTCACCGATTGAGTGTCACAGGCTTGAGACACTTCAACCAGAAACCTTGAAGTTGTGACTATCAACCGGTAGTCATACAAAGCTTCCATGTGCCGGTTCCCATAACCACATGCCGATTCACCTTAAGCAAACACATCGCTTTGCATTGGCACAAATGCCAGTTCACGGTGCTATACTAGTTCTCATATATACCAGTTCTCTCCTCTTTAGCATATTGACATCAATGACAACATACAATGTCATTATGTCCTCATATTGGTTCACATAATGCTAACACAATAACTATTACTCATGGAAATCGAATGTAAAAGGATTTTAATGGTGTTAATATAATGGTGTTGTGATGAAACATTTTTGTTTATGCTTGACAATCTTCTTTGATGAATTTTTTTTGTTTATGCTTAACAAACTTTAGTAGAATATATTTTCCTTTCATTGTCTCTTTAGGGAATATTTAATAAGAGACATCAGAGTATGTACAAGATCATTGTGTGTGAAACAAGTGCTTATGTGACAATAAAAATTAGAAAAATAGAGTTAGGCAAGTTCATGTAAAAATTTGAATAAGTTACCAATATTATTTAAAAAATATATGTAAAACGTTGAATATAGTTTCTAAGTTGCTAGTTGTTTTTTGAAGAAAACAAATCTATTTGAAAAAAAAATTAAAATTTCAATGTAGTAGTACTAAAATTTTAGGAAAAAGATAAGAAGCGGGTGTCTATCTAACCACCCTAACCACAATAAAATCATAATATATTTTTTATAAAATTTTAGATATAAATAGAAGACTCATGTATGGATATGACACAATTTTTTTGTCTAATTTTCTAAATGAATAATTAATTAAGATTTTTTTATTACAACTTTTTAAAAATTTTAAAACTTGTATGTTTGACCACCATAACTATGATACCCCTCCCTTGTTCAGACACAATTTTTATCTAGTTGGACTCAATGTTGACTTTTTCAGATGCACATGAGGTTTTGATGGTACTTTATGTTATGATGACTCTTGTTATGAAACTCTATTATGACGTTTTGATTTGATATTTGTAGGCTATACTTTAGGCTTATGTGCAATGAATGTTGATTATTCTCTTAATCATTATGGATGATTAGATGTTATATATGATTTATGTGTACTAACCCATGTACTAACATATTTTCTTATCTTATGAGATACATTATGTGTTGGATTTCATGCTATGTGTTCATTTCTATTTGTGATGCGAGGGGATGATATTTCGTTACTCACTTTGGAGAGTCACGGGATGTCATGATTCCTCTTTACTAATGTGCATGTAATTGTCTAGTATATGTATTTTATTTGTATATATGTTTTTCTTGGTGATGTAGGGTTGAAGGTATGAGGCACCAACTCCACCTAGTTTCACTGGTTAGAGCGTGCATACATAATCCTAATGGATGTTGTGGAAGATAGCATAAGGCACATTTCTCAAACCCTTAGCCCTTGCTCATTGTTAGAGCAATTTCTCCTATCTAGTGTCTACCTGATTGGAATGCCACATAGGTAAAATTCGATGACCTTAGTGATGTTGTGTATGGGTATGCGTTTGTGTTGCGTATGGGTTTGATAAACTGTATTATTATTTTTTTAGATTTTAATTATAAACATTTATCATAAGGTTTTATTTAAATTTGTGATATTTAATTTAAACGCATTAATTTGTATGTATAAAAATTAAATAAAAAATACACATATATATGTTTGCAAAATATTACCTTATTATTTAATTAACAATTAATATATTAATTTTCTATTTAATTAAATTAAAATTTCAACCATATATAATCAATAAATTAAGTTATAATTTAAAAGATGAATTGATTTAAGTTACTAGATAAATATAATAAATATTAATAATGGATTAAATTTTAGAAGAATTTTTATTTCAAAGGCAAGTTTCCATTTCTCAGGAAGGGAAAGTCTTTTTGTTCTAGAAAATTTTCCAGTAGAGGGGATTTTTCTATCTTTTGGGATTTTAGAAGCCTCTTTCTCTTATTGATTTGATTTTTTTATTTTTTTTATTATTCATCCACAGGAATTTTGGAAAAAAAACTTTGGGAAATGAAACTCGAATGAAGTTCTTGAGAAAGAACCTGCATTGTTTTGCACATAGAGATTATTATAGTCGATTTGAGGTTCCAAATTGTAGGAAGTTTTATATCTCGATCGGTGGTGTATGAAGCTTGGTTGCAATGCCTGACTTTCTATGGCTTCTATTGGAGATTGATTGATGTAGAGAGTTGAAGTTGTGTGTGATCAGAGTTTCTAATTGCTTCCTCTAGAAGTGATTCATTTTGGGATTGCGAACAGAGGTAGAGACTTAATCCATTTTGCATTGTGATTTTTGAATGATTTTGAAAAGATTCAACCTTGTTTTTGAAAGTATTGTTCTGACTATTGCATGTATTTGTTATCTAAAAAAGTTATGATTGTCTATTTGTGATTTACTACTTTTATTTTTTAAACTGTAGGGTGAGATCAACATGCGAGAATGCATGCTTAAACTCACTAAACAATATGAATGTGGGATTATTTTGAAAAGAAATTTAGATATTTTTTTAATAAATAGCTTCTTGAGGTTTTATAATGGATATTCTATGTTTGCATATGTTTTTTATGTTCGTTTTATCTATTTGAATCCTTTCTAGTCCAACTTTTGTTGTTGCAAGACTCATACCCACCATGTGGGGGGGTCTCCACAAATAGTGTGAGGATACCTTAACACACACATGGGGAGGCATTTGCCAACATCCTGAGGAGCCTTCTCCCAAATCGTGAGGAGGGGAGACTCCTCCACGATGTGGGAAGACTACCACCCACAACGTGGGGAGCCACACACACACCCCCATACTCCCATTTTTCTACAAGCACTCTGCTATGAATCTAAATATAATTTCACATGCCCCCTCAACTAGTTTTAGTATGTTTTTTTTTATTTCTAGCATTAATATAAAGTTTTATTTGAGTTTTAGATATCAGGGTTTTCAAGAAATATTAATGTTATGTTTAACATTTAAGTTTTGTTTAACCTGTGTGTAGTTGTTTCTTTTCTTTGAATATAAGCATGTCTATTTATACCGAGGTTTGGGTTTTAGAGTCTTTTGGTTACTTTTACCCAATTAATTTAATTTTTTGTCATGGGAAAGGGATGTAGATCTAAGTAATTTTTGAATGGGATTATTATATTTTTAGTATTTAAGTATATTACTTCTACTTAAGTTATGTTATTCTTTGTTAATGATTTATCTTGGATGTAGTCATATTTCATTATAAATGTGATTAGGTAATTATTTAATTAAGTATTCCATTGTCCATTTACTCCTTATTCAATAAATTGATGGTTATAAGTTTACTTAATAGATATTAATTTTATCAATTTGAATTAAAAACATACATTCTCTGATTTAGTTCTGTGATATACATATGTGTGTTTGCATGGTGTACTAAAAAAAATATGATTATTGAGGGTTAGGTGCATGTATATTTCAATGTTATATGAAATGATTACTTTAATTAAATTCAATTTATAATAATTTATATGGGGTATACATTGTGAAATGGTTCTTGCATGTATGTCTCCTCTTGTTCATTAGTCTATGTCAACTTTCTTAACTATGGTTCTGTATATGTGTGTTGATTTGTAATTTGTCATCTTTGATTTTCCTAGCATGACTTTCCTGGCAAGAGGCTATAGATGGCCAAGGTATAATGGTAGTTTTGTATTGGATCAGAGTGCAAGGTATATTAGTTGGTCTTTACCTCATTCCTTGGAGTGAATTCTCTCTAAGTACGGTTAGTGTCATGAGGGAGAGTGGCTCTCCATGGGGGTCGGGATCCTAAAGTGATCGCCAAGATAACCCATTGGGAGAGTTACATAATAAGTGATAACCTAAATAATAAATTAGGGAGTCAGGTAGTTAACCATATTAAAAAAGTTAATGTATGCCCCGCTAATGACTTGAGTTCTCATTTAGGCTCAAGATGATGTGGGAAGGCCTAGAATGGCATGATCAACTACATTGTCCTCTTGAAAGGTATGTTGGTCCGACATGAGACTTGAATGAGGCCTGGTGATTGGGCAAGACTACCATGATAACCAATATGGGGGTTAGGGCCTATGGATACCTACCAAGATAACCCATATCAAGCTATGAGATGATATTCTCCCCTTGTGAGCACTAGTATCCTGCCATGTGTTTGTAGCCTTTGGAGCATTCCTCTTTAAAGTTGCATCTTTGTGTTTCTTTATTATGACATAACTCGTTGGAAGTTTGTTTAGACCATGTTTTGTGTATCCTTGTTGTGTTCTTGAGGGCCTTATGTCTATCCTCTATCACGGGGGGTGGTCCTTCAAGATCCACATGATTGTGTGGTAGTTGTCTTCTTTCATTATGGATTTTGGATCTATTTAAGAATGGATTGGATTCATGGTGCAGGAGCACCTAGGACTTAGGCAATTTAGTTTTCACAATTTTGGCTTGTATTGACCCTAGCCAAGTCAATAGTAAAGAAGGACTCCAAGTGGGTCCAAGAGTTATTATTTTGTGTCAATGTAGGCCTAGGCTGAGTTCATTCTTCTTAGGTTTGCATTTTTGTGTAAAAAGTGGGTTTGAGTAGGTAATTGACCATTTTGTTGGTCAAAAGTGTCAAAACTTGGCATGAGAATTGGGGAGGGTTAAATAGGTCTTAGAAATGTTTGAAAATTCATATGTGATGACTTAGAATAGGTCTTATAGGTTGGAGAGACCAAACAGTGCAAAAGTGCAAAGTTGCAAAAAGTTCTCATGTAAACTTTTGAAAGTTGTCATGACAACTTTTGTCCTAAATTGGTTAGCGATGGAGTTAGAGATTGTCTAAAAACCTAGGAGGAATACACAAGTGGTAAACCTATATATACCCTCTTTCATGTTTACCAAGGTTGGAGAAGTGTGTGATGTAAGTTCAACAACTGAAACTACTCATTTTTCAGTCTTGATGGCAGCATTTTGGCTTTATTTTACTCATTTTGCAATTGAATATGGATTGAATCCATTGATACAGTAATGAATTGAGTTACTCCTATGTGTTAAAAAGTTTTTGATTCAATTTAGAATCTTGTAAATACTGTTCATTGGTGTTTTCTTGTTCAAGTGTGCTAACAGCCAATTTTGGCTTGTAAATAGCAATTTCCTTGGATATGGTTGCCCCATGAGTTCCACATGTGCTTCCATCATGGATTGTTGGGAAATGATGGGAAACCCTTTGTATAGTGTACATATGTAGGTTAAATTTCTGAAGAAGAGCTTTGATATGAGTGCCACCTTATTCTAGGTGAGTCCAGGAGCAACCCGGCTAGAGGAAACAAGGTGGAAATGGAGTGCTAAATGTAGAGGTGTGTGCCAAATCACCATTTCAGAGTTTGGAGGGGTTCATGGAGTTGGGGTAGAGTTATATATGTAGGGAGAAGCTTTGAAAAATCCATTTGATATGAAAACCCCAACTTGCTCATTCACTATCGGTTAAAGGCCTAGTAAACCATCAAAACCCTCATTTTTGCGGTTCATACATTGTATGGTCAAACCAGGGGCCAAAACAAAAAAAATACTTTATGGATAGGTGTATCTTTGAAGAAAATCCAAACTTATTTGGGGATATTTAGAATCATTTTCACCCAAGCCCTAGAAAACTGGATTTGGAGGCCTAATTAGGCCTAATTCCTTGTAGCCCTTTTCTAGGCAAGATTTTGAAATCGGTAAGAAAAATTTTGATTGCAAGCCACTATTGGACCCCAAATGAATACAAAACACTTTAATAGACACCTCCACACCTCTACGTCATCTCACAATGGTTGGGGGTCAATTTGACACTTTGAAGCTAAGAAGGCATAATCGAGCATTTGGGAAGCACGATTAAATTGGTAGGGTTACTAGTCAAATCACTTGAAGAAAACACCTTGGAGTGATCAAGGATCAATCCCTAGAAGAGATTGAGAAGTAATTGGAGGTCTAAAGAGCAAGTAGGCTTGGTGAGCTAGTGGAATTGAGCAACACCAACTAGGTGAAGTGTTGAGCAGGCTAGGTAAACCCCATCAAATTGGTATCAAAGCCTATAAGATTTGGGCTAGAAGAGTTGATGTCCTTAGTGGAATTTGTAGGAGACAATAGTATGGTGATCAATGCAGATTTGGCAAGAAAGGTGGATGATCAGGAGGAAGAGAATAGACTCCAGAAAGAGAAATTGATTGAATTGGAGAGTAAGCTTGGTGCAATTGAAACGAAGGCTAATGAAGTGTTGGTAAAGGTGGAAGAAGAAGAAGAACAAAAGGGTAAAGAAGTGTCAGAGATAGATAAGATACCTAAACCTAATCCTATCCTAGAGCAAGAACCTTTTTTGAAGGCATTGAAGGCCTTGAGTGGCAAATCACTGGAAGGATTGCCATTGTTCACTGGTAACATGGAGGCAGAAGTGGTCCTAGAATGAATAGAAGGTATGGAGAATCACTTTGAATGTGAAGGCATAACTGAATCTTAGAGAGTTAGGGTATCCAAGTCCAGGATGAGAGGAGCTGCCCTCACATGGTGGCAATTTGTACAAGATGAGAGGAAGAAAATGGGCAAAGCACCCATCTCTTCTTGGAAATGGATGTTAGTTAAAATCAAAGAAGTCTATCTCCCTAATGAGTATGAGGTGCAGATTCATAGGAAGAGACAAAAAAATAAGACAAAAAGATCTTGATGTCAGTAGTTATACAGAGGAGTTTCACAAACTTAGCCTTAGATCTCATGCAGTCGAAGAAGAGAGTCTCACGGTTGCTAGGTACCTAAATGGTCTACGGTGGAACATACAAGAAGAAATTAGTCTAATGAGCCCACAAATAGTCCATCAAACCTTTCAACTTGCACTTAAGGTGAAGGAAAAACTTAAAAGAAGACATGACTCAAGCAACAATAGGGGCAGGTGTAGAGGAAAAGACAATAGAGGCCATAGAGGAGGATTTGGAGGAAGAAGTACTGAACAAAGAACACAAGGTGAGTCCAAACTCATAGAGAAGCAAGAGAGTGGCACTAATAGAGAAGGATTTAATAGAGGAAGGGGATCAAATAGTGGATCCAGAGAAAGATCTAGTGGACAAGGTAGAGGTTCCTCATACTTTGAATAATGAAGTGTTACCATTGTAACCAACTTGGTCATCCAGCATATAGGTGTCCAGAGAAGGGATCATCATCACAAGGTGGTGAAAGGAGAGTGAAGGGATTCTTCAAGTAGCAAGACTTCAGAGGTTGCCTTAGAGTCAGAGGTAGGTGACAAGTTGATGATAAGGAGAACATTGATCAAAGAACCGGTTAGAGAAGAGCCAAGCCAAAGAAGGTCCTTATTTAGGATCAAATGCAAGATTATGGAGAAAGTGTGGAAGATGACCATTGATTTAGGGTGTATAGACAACATTGTGTCAAAAGAGGTAGTGAGAAAACTCAAACTACAAAGGATACCTCACAGCAATCCTTATAGAGTCACTTGGTTGAACAAAGGCCAACATGTCCTAGTCAATGAGCAAGCATAGGTGGATTTTACCATTGGGAGGTACAAGGACAAGGTGTTATATGATGTCTTACCCATGGATGCATGCCATCTCCTATTAGGAAGACCATGGAAATTTGATAGACAAGCTATCCATGATGGAGCCAAGAATACATACTCATTCAAGAAAGGTGGAGTCACATTCAAGATTCAGTCTATCCTTGAGGAAGGTGAGAAAAGGGCAGCAAGTCCTAATGTACTTTTGGTGAGTGAAAAATAGTTCTTAAAGAAACTTGAGGAAGGTGAAGGTATAGGGTTTGCACTTGTGATGAAGCCCAAAGAAGAAGACAAGAAAGAGTAGCAAGATTTGCAATTAGAGGTGCAATATTTGTTGAAGAAATTGAAAGGCATAGTAAGTGAAGGACAGCCAGCCACCTTACCTCCTAAAAGAGCCATAAGCCACCAAATAGACTTCATTCTCGGAGAATCCTCGCCTAATAAAGAAGCCTATAAAATGACTCCTCAACAAAACGTTGAAATTGCAAAGAAAATCCAAGAGCTCTTAGACCAAAGCCTAATTATGAAAAGTATTAGCCTTTGTGTTGTCCTTACCATGTTAGCACCAAATAAAGGTGGTACTTGGAGATTGTGTACTGATTCTAGAGCCATAAATAGGATCACCATCAAATATAGGTTCCCTATTACTAGAATAGAAGACCTACTGGATTGTTTAGGGGAAGCCAAGTACTTTACCAAGATTGACCTTAAGAGTGGTTATCATCAAATCGGGATTAAGAAGGGTGATGAATGGAAAACTGCATTTAAGACTACTAAGTGTCTTTATGAGTGGCTTGTAATGTCATTTGGCTTATCCAATGCTCCAAGAACCTTCATGAGACTCATGAATGATGTGATGAAAGAATTCATAGGTAAATTTGTGGTAGTATATCTTGATGATATTCTCATTTTCACTAAAGATAGGGCAGATCACATTAATCATTTGCAAGATGTATTACAAATATCGTATGATGAAAAGCTAACCATGAACTTGGATAAGTGTGAATTTTTCAAGTAGGAGTTGGTTTACCTTGGGTTTGTGTTCTCTCAAGGAAACCTCAAGATGGATCCAAGCAAAGTTGAAGCCATTGTAAATTGGCCTACTCCTAAAACAACAATAGAGGTGAGAAGCTTCCATGGACTAGCTCAATACTACAGGAAGTTCATTAGGCAATTCACTGCCATATGTGCACCAATGTTAGACACAATTAGAGGTGGAGAAAAAGAAAAGTTTTAGTGGGGTGAAGCAGAAAACAAAGGTTTTGAAACCTTGAAGGAGAAGATAGCTACCCAACTGGTGCTAGTGGTTCCTAGTTTTGAGAAAATTTTCATTGTAAAATGCGATGCAAGAAATATAGCAATAGGTGTTGTCCTAAGCCAAGAAGAAAGACCAATAGCTTTCCATAGTAAGAAGCTAAATGATGCCAAGAAGAAATACTCCTCATATGATCTTGAGTTGTATGCTTTAATGCAGGCATTGAGGAAATGGAGACACTATCTCCTCCCTAAAAAAATTGTGGTCTATATGGACAACCAAGCATTGAGTTTCCTAAACTCACAAGATAAACTCAGTCATAAACACATGAAATGGGTGGAGTATATGCAAGCCTATACATTCACCATTAAGCACAAGAAAGGGCAGTTAAACTGGGTAGCTGATACATTGAGTAGAAGACTTTTGATAGTCCAAGAAATTCAATTGAGAAGCATAGGTGTAGATAGTTTTAGAGACTTGTATCCAGAGGATGAAGACTTCTCAAATTCCTAAAAGGTGTTTAAGGAGTATCAAACTCACTTCCATAGTGAGTATTCTAATTTTACTTTGCAAAATGGACTGCTATTCAAAGGTGGGCAACTTTGTGTGCCTAGAGGCTCAATGAGAGAAAACCTTATTCAAGAGAAGCATAATGATAGCCTTAGTGGACATTTTGGAGTCAATAAGACTCAAGAGTTGGTTCAAAGATACTATTATTGGCCAAGGATGAATCAAGATGTTAAGAAATATGTGGAGACTTGCATAGTTTGCCAAAAGGCCAAGGGTACTTCTACAAATGCCAGTTTATACCAACCTCTTCCCATACCAAATAGACCTTGGGAATGCATTAGCATGGACTTTGTAGTAGGTTTACCAGGGACAAAGCAAGGATATGACAACATTTATGTCATTGTGGATAGATTTAGCAAAATGGATCACTTTGTTCCTTGCAAGACTACTCATGATGCATGCCAAATTGCTCAATTGTTCTTCAAACAGGTAGTGAGGATACTTGGTTTACCCATGAGCATTGTTTCAGATAGGGACTCACAGTTCATGAGTCATTTTTGGAAGACACCATGGAAAAACCTTGGCACCAACCTTTCTTTTGGATCATCCTACCATCCTCAAACAGATGGGCAAACCGAAGTGATGAATACAAGCTTGGGAAGCTTGTTAAGGTGCCTTACTAAGGAATATGGTCAAACATGGGATCAAGTACTCTCACAAGGTGAATATGCATACAATGACACCATAAATAGGACTACCGGCAAGAGCCCATTTGAAGTGGTCTATGGTGTGCACCCAAGAGGCATTTTGGAGTTGAGATATTTAGGAAGTGTAGCAGCAAGGAGTGGATATGTAGAAGACTTAGCTAAATCTATGAAGGAGGTCCATGAATCAACTAAACAAGCATTGATGGAGAACACAAACAAGCTCAAACAAAAAGTAGATGAAAAGAGGAAGAACCTACAATTTCAAGTGCAAGATCTTGTCATGGTGCACTTGAATAAAGAAAGGCTACAAAAAAGAGTGTCAAACAAGTTACAAATCAGAAGGATAGGTCCATGTGCCATTCTAGCCAAGTATGGAGAAAATGCATACAAGGTGGATCTACCTAGAGACATAGGCTTGTTACCGATTTTAAATATAAAAGACTTAGTTGCATACAAGGGACTAGTTCAAGGTTCTAATTGTAGTCACTCAGAGGTTTCAGATGATGTGAACAACCTTCAGTTACCAGCCAAACCAAATCCACAAGCTAAGAAGGTGTTGAGTTCAAGGATTGCCAAGAAGACAAGGCATCAAGTCTATTGGGAGCACCTAATCAAATGGCAGGGTATGGATGATGTTGAAGCTACATGGGTACTTGAGACAGAGTTTAAGAAGCTTGAAATTGATCAAAATCTAATTCCCAAAGAGGTGAAATGATCTTCTTTTGTATGGGAGAATGGTGCAGGAGCACCTAGGGCATAGGCAATTTAGTTTTCAAAAATTTGGCTTTTACTAACCCTAGCCAAGTCAGTAGTAAATAACGACTCCAGGAGGGTCCAAGAGTTATTATATTGTGTCAATGTAGGCCTAGGTTGATTTCATTCTTTTTAGGTTTGCATTTTTGTGTAAAAAGTGGGTTTGAGTAGGTAATTGACCTTTTTTGTTGGTCAAAAGTGTCTGAACTTGGCATGAGAATTGGGGAGGGTTAAATAGGTCTTAGAAATGTTTGAAAAGTCATATTTGATGACTTATAATAGGTCTTATAGGTTGGAGAGACCAAAAAGTGCAAAAGTGCAAAGTTGCAAAATGTTGTCATGACAACTATTGTCCTGAATTGGTTAGCGACGGAGTTAGAGATTGTCCAATGCCATAGGAGGAATCCAAACATGGGAAACCTATATATACCCTCTCTTTCTCATTTACCAAGGTTATAGAAGTGTGTGATGTAAGTTCAATAACTAAAACTACTCATTTTTTGTCTTGTTGGCAGCATTTTGGCTAGATTTTACTCATTTTGCAATTGAATATGGATTGAATCCATTGATCCAGAAATGGATTGAGTTACTCCTATGTATTATTGAGTTTTTCATTCAATTTAGAGTCTTTTATATACTATTCATTTGTGTTTTCTTGTTCATGTTTGCAAACAGCCAGTTTTGGCTTGTAAATATCAATTTCTTTGTAAATATGGTTGCCCCATGAGTTCCACACGTGCTTCCATAATGGCTTGTTGGGACATGATGGGAAAACCTTTTTATAGTGTACATATTTAGGTTCAGTTTTTCAAGAAGAGCTTTGATATGACTGTCACCTTATTCTAGGCGAGTCCAGGAGCAACTTGGTTAGAGGAAATAAGGTGGAAATGGAGTGCTAAATGCAGAGGTGTGTTGCAAATAACCATTTCAGAGTTTGGAGGGGTTCATGGAGTTGGGGAAGAGTTCTCTATGCAAGGAGAAGCTTTGAAAAATCCATTTGATACCAAAACCCCATCTTCTTCATTCACTGTCGGTTAAAGGCCTAGTAAACCCTCAAAACCCTCATTTTCAGGGTTCATACATTGTATGGTGAAACCAGGGGCCAAAACCACAAAAATCCTTTAGGGATAGGTGTATATTTGAATAAAATACAAACTTATTCGGGGGTATTGTGAATCATTTTCACCCAAGCCCTACAAAACTGGATTTGGAGGCCTAATTAGGCCTAATTCCTTGTAGCCCTTTTCTAGGCAAGATTTTGAAATCGGTAAGAAATTTTTTGATTGCAAGCTAGTATTGGACCCAAAATGAATACAAAACATGTTATTAGACACCTCCACACCTTTACATCATCTCACAATGGTTGGGGGTCAGTTTGACACTTTGAAGCTAAGAAGACATAATTGAGCATATGGGAAGCACCGTTAAATTGGTAGGGTTACTAGTCAAATCACTTGAAGAAAACACCCTGGAGTGATCAAGGATCA
The DNA here is from genome assembly GCF_030272615.1 of Cryptomeria japonica. Taxonomy (NCBI): domain Eukaryota; kingdom Viridiplantae; phylum Streptophyta; class Pinopsida; order Cupressales; family Cupressaceae; genus Cryptomeria; species Cryptomeria japonica. Next base: position 734,004,148 of record NC_081409.1, read on the forward strand.
AGACATAGAAGAGATTTAGAAGGACTTGGAGGTCTAGAGAGCAACTAGTCCTGGTGAGTTGGTGGAATTGAGCAACACCAACTAGGTGAAGTGTTGAGCAGGCTAGGTAAACCCCATCAATTCACTTTCTAGTTGCTTATCTTGGATTTGGTAAGCTCAGTGAGTTAGGAATAGATTTAATGCTCCTATCATACTGTACTTATGTTTAAATTAGATGTAGTTGTGCTATGTACATACCTACATGGCAATTAATGTAGTTATAATGTAACTATGATGTATCTATGATGTAATTTTGATTTAAGTGAAATGAGAGTTAGGTGAAATGTTTTTATATGGGTAAATGGAAATATTGGTCTTATATAATTTAACTCTTTCATGTTCTTCATTCATTTATTTGTATATCATAGAAAACTATTCTCAAATTGGTTATTAAATAAATTTATCTTTATAAGTTAATTGAATGTAATGTAATTTCATGATTCAATAATATGTATGGATGGACTGCTTTAATAGTTATCTTGTTTATGCTCATTTATGTTTCAAATGTTAACTATGATTAGATTTAATTACTTAAATGTTGTATGGGTAGAATATTCACAATATTGAGAAACCTTAGAGGATAAGCTAGTAGTTTCCTTCCACTTGTGCAATTAAGTTTGATCTTATCCATTTACTATTATAGGATGCTCACTTAATGTTTCAAAAAATTATTTTTGTCTTATTTGAGTTTGTTTAGTTAGAACCTCTAGGGTTTCTTGGTGGGGTGCTACATCCGGTATCAGAGACCAAGTTCTAACACTGGGTACTTTGTTTTCATATGAGCCTATTTGATTATCCTAGTTGCTTAGACCTAGTGTTTGTATCCCTGTTTTGGGTATATTTTCATAGTGATCTCGAGGTCTTCCTTTTCTCGTATTTTTTCTTGGAAGAAGCCCAGTGGAGGTCAACATCAAGGTTGAGGTAGGGGTCGAGGGAATGGTTGTATGAACACTCATCACAACCCTTCACTACATGATTCCCATGAAAATAATGGGGAAGAGAAAGAACAATTAGAACATTGGAGTGAATAAATGAGTGGGGGTTATCTTAGTGGCCAAAAAGAATCAGAGGGGGCTCAATTACATTAGTTTCTTCAAAAGGTTCTTGCCCATTTAGGCCCTAGACAAGGGAATGCCTACAAGGAGGATTATCAGAATGAGAAATCGCATCGGTCTGAACATATTTTAGAGAGAGAGATCTCCTAGGAGGAGAGATGATACAATAGATCAAGAACCCATTTCAATAGGTCACATGAGGGATATTTTGAGGTCCCATCCTCCTACCTTCAATCAATATAGCAATGGTTTGGAGGAAGATACATGGTTGATAGACTAGGATAGGTGTTTTTACATGCACCCACATGGTAGTAACACCAAGGCAAGGTGCACAATAATGCACGTTGGGGGATTTTCTTCCACATGGTGGTAGTTGGAGAAACAGAAGCTAAATATGGATATATGGTCAGTATCATGGGAGTTGTTTCTGGAGAAATTCAGAGCTCGCCTTCTATCAGATCATTGGAGGCAGTGTCATGATGATGCTTTTCACAAGTTGAGATAGATGACAATGACCGTTGACCATTATGAGCACAGATTCTTTGAGCTCAAATAATATGTAGACATTGGCAATGATGAGGTGATATTGGTCCAACATTTCATTAGGGGTTTCAATGATCACATCAATGGAGGAGTCCAATTTTCTGAGTTGAAAACCATGGAGATGGCCATAGCGAAGGCTCATTTCGTGGAATAGAATTTGGCCTTGGCACTAGGTGGTCAAATAGGTGTACATATTGGTAATGTGGCAGCCACAAGATTTGGGGCTAGAGGTGGTTAGCCTCGGGTATCAATTTCCTCTATGAACTTTCAGACACCTGCTAAGGGTGAATAATAGCAACAACAGTGGTAGTCCTAGCCAAAAGAGAACAATTTTTAGAGTCATCATGGGGGCAATTTCTAGTACAGGAAGGATCAAAACTGGTAGCAGGACAAACAAAATTTCTCTTATTAGCCTTCTCAGAATGCACCTCGGGATTCTAGTAGGGGCATTTATCAGCAGTCTAGTGCACCATCTAGAGGTAGAGGGTTTGGTAGAGGTGGATGTTTTTCTTAGGGAAACACTAGTCACATAGCTCCCAATCATCCTCAAAGATCATCTTAGGGAGTGAGCTAGAGACCTATAGCTTCAAATCCCATAGTATAGGATGTAGGAAGATCCCATCGAGTGTTTACAGTGGTTGATAACCATCAGGCAGAGCATCAGGGGACAATAATTGAGATCATGGGAGTGTTGGGAGGTACATCTATCTCTATACTTTTTGAGTCAAGTACCTCAAAATCTTTTATATCTTCTTCCATTGTGGATTGTTGTGGGCTTGCATCTGCTAGGTAGGCAAATATGTGGTAGGTTGAATTGGCTACCAATTCATTTGTGGTTGTAGATTCCTTTATCCTGAGGTGTGAGTTGGATATATGCCCCTTATCTACTACAATTGACCTCTGAGTCATTTATTTGGGGTCTTATATATTTTTTTTGGGAAAGGATTGACTATAGTCCCATCGTGCTTGTGTGGATTATCAACAGAAGATAGTGCAGTGCCTAGATGACAATGTTAGGAGAGTGGAGATAGTAGGGATTTAGAGATCCATATCCCTCTGTATGATTTCCACTATGTAGCTTAAGCGGTGTATGTGTTAGGGGTGCCAATTGTTTATAGTTTTAACTGAGGATTTGGATGAGGAGAAATCTCAGGAAGTCTCCTTGGATAGTCACCCTCTTCATCCGAAGTATGTTGATGTGTTTCCTAGTGATTTTCCTGATATGCCACCACAATGGGATATAGACTTTTGCATTGATTTGGTAGTAAGAGCAGAACCTATTTTGAGAGCCCCATATTGGATGACCACTCAAGATTTGAGTGAGTTGAAGTTACAGTTGGAGGAATTGTTGGTGAAGGGCTTCATCCACCCTATTGTTTCTTCATGGGGTGCGCTAGTAATTTTTGTGAAGAAAAGGGATGGCTCCCTTCGGCTATGTATTGATTACAAACTACTAAATAAGCTGATGATCAAGAATCAATATCTGTTACCCAGGATAGACGATCTCTTTGACTAGATTAAGGGGGCCAAGGTGTTCTTTAAGATCGATTTGAAATTAAGATATCACCAGTTGCATATCCATGAGGGTGACATCCATCAGATAGCTTTTTGTACCCAATATGGACACTACAAGTTCACTGTGGTTCTGTTTGGGTTGAAAAATACACCTTCAGTGTTTATGAGCCTGATGAATGGTGTGTTTTGCACCTATTTGGATTGATTCATTCTTTTATTCTTGGATGAAACATTGATATACTCTATAACAATGGAGGATCATGAGAACTATTTGCAGTAGGTAGTATAATGTTTGAGGGAGATTTAGCTCTATGCCAATTTGGCTAAGTGCGAGTTTTTGTAGACTAAGGTGAAATACCTTGGACATGTGATTTTAGGAGAGGCCATTGTTGTAAATCCTTCTAAGATTTAGGCTATCATAGATTGGCCAACACCGACTAATGTATCTAATGTTCAGATTTTTATGGGTTTGGCTGATTATTGTCATTGTTTTGTACAAGGTTTCTCTTGGATATCTCACCCGATCACTTCTCTTTAGAGGAAAGGAAAAAAAATTGTTTGGACAGAGCAATGTGAAGTAGCCTTTCATACTTTAAAGGAGATTCTTTTTAGTGCACTAATTTTGGTAGTTCCCAAAATCAATCTTGAGATTTCCTGGTTTGTACAGATGCTTCTTTGGAAGGCTTAGGGTCAGTGCTAATGTAGGATGGTCATGTGATCACCTATGAGTCTCGTAAACTCAAGGATCATGATTTGAACTATCCTACTCATGACTTGGCATTGGAATCCATAGTTCACGCTTTTGTTAGGTGGAAAAAATTCCTTTTAGAGAAATAGTTAGAACTGCTCAGTGACCACCACAATTTATAGTACATATTTACTCAGTTGAACTTGAATGCCACACAACGTAGGTGGATGGAGTTCCTCAACAAATATGACTTTGAGGTTAGTTATATTCGCGAGAAAGAGAATGTGGTAGCAAATGCATTCAGTTGGAGGTGGCATGAGATTGTAGTGTTTACCCTTAGAGTGGATTTGAGAGTGGATTCTTGAGGTCCTTCTGAAGGACACATGGTATGAGGAGTTGAGGTAGATGTTGCGAGGCCATTAGATAGCAGATATTTTGGTATGTCCTTGAGGTATATGGTCTTCTTCGACATCTTTGACTAATTTATGTACCTCTGTTGGAGGTATTTCTTACATTGATTATCGTAGAGGCTCATCATGCACCTTATTCGACACATCTAGGTATCAAGAAGATGGAAGCATATTTGAGATAGATATATCATTTGGCTGGTAGGAAACAAGACATTGCAAATTTTATGTTGAGGAGTTTGGAGTGCCAGTGAGTGAAGGCCGAGCACCAGCATCATGTTGGGCTCTTATAACCTAATTTGGTCTCAGAGTGGAAGTGGGACATCATTTTAGAGGATTTTATGGTAGGGTTTCCTATTTCCTCTCATCCTCACAATGCCATCATGATCATTGTGGAAAGACTAACCAAGGTTTCTCATTTATCTTCCCTGTGGTCTTCCTATATGATAGTAGTGGTGGCACAATTTTTTATGGAGGATGTGGGGTCAGTGCAAGAAGATGAGTCCACTTTTTGGCCAAAAAGTGGAAGTGTTTTCCCTGATTTTCAGATTTTGTCTCATTTGAGCTTAAATTTTAAAATACTTAGAGATTGAATCTTGGAAAATGTCAGTAATATAAAAGATAGCCCTCTGAGTGTACTTTCCAAATATATAATTTATTTTAATACCCACATAATAAAAAATAACTTTTTGAATGGAGTTCTGAAAACTATGTTTTAAAAATGCCTGTTTCAGGACCATACCATGCATGTGTACGACCCACACTTTTTGACACAATTAAAATTATTTTCTCAAACCATTTTGGGAAATGGTTTGTAACACACTGAAGATTGATGAGCATATTTTTCTGTATTTTTTTTTCTAATATTTTTTTTTTAATTAATTTTTTAATGGTCGTAATTATCTTTTTAAAAATTTGACGTGTACGACCCACATAATTTGATGTAAACTTAACATTTTTTTATTTTTTATTTTTTTAAATACAAAAGAATTTTGTGTAGATTGATGACATATAATTTTTTTCTCAAAATTCTTTAAAATAAAAAAGTTATTAAATTAACTAAATTAGTTAATATTTCAAATTTATGGACCCGATTTAGTATAAATTAAATGAAAAATAGTTAAAATAATCAATTTTTAAATAAATTTACATATTTAGAATCTAGACAGTATAATCTAAAATGGGTTTTAATTTCGTATAAAAATTCTCTGATTAGAGGCACGTAAACTATTTCTGAAGTTCATATTTGTGCTTTCATTCATAGAGATTTGAATTTGCAGGTTCATGTCTCAGGTGTGGCCATCCCAGGCCTATTCCGGGCCTAATCCCGAGCCAAGTGGTGGGTTGTGGAATCAACTTCCACAAAACGGGCCCCCATTTTCAAACAAGCGCGGCTTGTGGAAAAAAAAAGAAAAATGTCATTTAGAAACGGGGGCCCGCTTTTAAACAAAACGAGGGCCCGTTTTAGAAACGGGCCCCCATTTCTAAAAAACGGGCCCCCATTTTGTTTAAAAGCGGGCCCCCGTTTTAGAACAAAACGGGGGCCCGTTTTAGAACAAAACGGGGGCCCGTTTTAGAACAAAATGGGGGCCCGTTTTTTTTTGCTTCGGACCCCCGTTACCTTTCGCCTCGGGAGCCCGAAGCATAAACGGGCCCCCATTTATAAGAGTGCATTTTCCAACGCCTGGACTTCCACGAATTTGTGACTCATTACCTTGCACTTGCCCTGTGGTGAGATTGCATGAGATTTATCATCGAATCATATCAGAGAGAGATCTTGAGTTTTTGTTAGCATTGTCGATATCACTTCAGCATGCTTGGAAGCTGAATTAAACTTCAATTCCACTTACCATCTAGACACCAATGGTCAAATAGAGAGAGTTAATCAAGTCTTGGAGAAAATTCTATGCATGTATGTTATGGATCATTAGTCATGATGGGAAGACTACCTTTATCTAGTGGAGTTTGCTTATAATAATGGATATTACAGTGCTATTGGTATGTCTCCTTTATAGACATTATATGGTCATCCTTGAAACACTCCTTTGAGTTGGAATTAGTTAAAGTATAGGGTACGGGTAGGTTCAAAGATTATTTGAGAGATGGAGTAGTAGGTTGAGCGAATTCTTGAACATTTGGTGGCAGTGCAGGATGGACAAAATAAGTATGTTGATTCTCATAGGGTAGATAACCAATTCTCTATTAGAGATCAATTTTTACTGTGAGTGCATCCGTGAAAGAGTCCAATCTGATATGGAAATGGCTCTAAGTTGGCACCTTGGTTTGTCGAACCTTTTGAGATTCTTGAGAGGATAGGACCTATTACTTATCATCTTGCCTTGCCACGAAGCCTATCTCGCATCCACAATATCTTTCATGTTTCAGTTTTTAGGCAGTATCATCCTTATGTGACACATGTTCTGGATTAGAATACATTGTAGGTAGAGGATGGGCACCTTTGTTTTGAGCTTGTGTGAATTTTACAATAATTGGGGTTGACCCTCAGGGGCCGCATCATAGAGAAACTAAGGGTCCAATAGGACCAAAATCATGATACCTCAGCCACTTGGAAGGATGTTTCGAGGATGCAATTTGTCTACCCTTATCTTTTTGCGGGCTTCAAGGAGTATGCCTAGATCTAGGTGGGAGGATGTGATATCCCTGCCTTGTTCAAAAACTATTTTTATCTAGTTGGTCTCATTTTCACTTTTTCATTTCCACATGTGGTTTTGATGGTACTTTATGTTATGATGACTCTTGTTATGAAAATATGTTATGACTTTTTGATTTGATATTTGTAGAATAGGCTTTATGCTTATGTGCAATGAATTTTGATTATGCTCTTAGTCATTGTGGATGATTAGATGTGTAGTGTCATAAAATTGTGACCCTAGTAATTTTTGACCATATTAGGGTCCTCATGTATGTGAAATTGAATCCCTTAGCCTAATCGAAGACTAGAGACTACTCAACCCCAAAAAAATGCATCTCCCTTGCCCTCTGCACTGCCTAACCCACATCTTGTCTTACAAAAAAGGGTAGGATAGAGGCATGGCACCCCTATCCCCCCTAGGACAGGGGTGTGGCCACACCCCCTGCACTAATTTAGGATAGGACCATTCCTAGGCCTGTATTGAAGGTTGTGCAGTGAGCGGGAAAACTTCCCCGATGTCGGCCTGTGATAAAAATAAGTTTCATTAACCCTAATTGACAAGTATTAAAGTTGCATTGTCCCTCTCATTTGAATAAGTTCAATAAGGTGAAAATTTTTGATCAAGCATTCAAGCATCTCTTTTAATCATTGAGCATCTCAAGTCTCCCTTCAAGGCTAGGTGTTGCATTCAAGTCAAGGATTCAACCATTGAAGAGGAGATTCATTTCAATATTCAACTTTATACAAGCATTTCTATCACAACCTCCCTTGAAGTGATTTACATTTACTTGCAATTACTTTCTTTCATTACTTGGTTAATTCCAAAAATGGTGTTTGACTTGAAGGCAAACCCCCAATCCCAACCCCTTTTCCTCTCTTTGATGTGTGTAGCTTGCAGGTGTGCAGTTATACTTTCAGATTTGGACTCAATTTGTAGAGGCAAAAAAACCCTTTTTGTTTCACGGATTTTTCGGAGCATCGTGTATACTTTTGCCATGGTTCCGGCAACTTTTCCTCAAATTCACAGGGCGGCTTTGTCTCGATATATTATTGCCAAATCTAGGTATATAGTTTCATCCCACACTCCAATCATGAGTTATTATCAGTTCTTCATCTCTTTTCACTTAGTCTTAATACATAACTCAATCAATTTCTTTCCATTCCATGTAGAAGAGTGGATTGACTTACCATTCTCATTTCATTCACGATTCTATCTTCTTTGTTGGAGGTTGAATCTAGTGAATTGCACCTCCCCCCTCTTGTAATGTAATGCATGAAAAGTGTTTGAAGGGAAATCTGTAGTGAAACTCTCATCTCTCCTTGGAGGGAAAGCGTAGCTTTCCTCTTGATCTCTCATTCACACATTTTTCACCCACCATTACATTTTGGTGAACCCAATGTCTTGCATGCTTTCCTTTGAACAAAATTGCATATTTTTCATTTACAAGTTTACTTTTTCTGCGAACTTAGTGGTTCATTCATTCAAAACCCTAGTTTTTAAATAAAAAATTGGAATTGAACTTGTGATTTGTAAAAATTGCTTGTGGTTATCTCAGATCTGAAAAATTGTATTGTTTGTCAAATTCAATTTCATCATTGTCTTGTTCAATTTACAAATCAATTTTACAAAATTAAGCGGTTACTTGTTAAAACCCTAATTTTCAAAAATCATCTTCAACTTGTGCAAAAATTGGACTTCCATTTAATTTTTATATTTTTGATTGTTCTCAAACTTGTTTTCATTCCTGCAATTCAAATTTTCAATTTCCCTCATTTTCCCAAAAATTCAAATTTTAAAATTAAGTGGTTAGGTCATAAAACCCTAATTTTCAAATTTAATTGGTTTTTGTGTGAATTTCAATCAATTTTATTCAAATTTAGATTTCTAAACAATTTCCGAGATGTCCCTATCCATTAGGTTTGACCTTTTTCAAATTTGCAATTCAATTCCTCTTTTTCTTCAAAACCCTAATAGGGTCCTATTTTTAAATTTGAACCTTAATTTCACCCATCTATAAATCATAAAATTCACTAATTTTTTTTGGGTTAGCTTTGAAACCATCATAATATTCATCCCTCCAAATTTCAAAATAAGTTGGTCGGACCATGTGCATTCCTGCCATGGTCCTCGACTTTGAATAGCCTAAATCTAGAAGATTGGCTGATTTTGTCAATTTTTGATCCCTCTAGAATCGAAGATACATCCAAAATTAAACATTTCAAATTTTAAGAGAATATTTAAAATTAAGAGGTTAATTATAGTCTGCCCTAATTTTAAAAATTTTGTTGATTGTAAAATTAAGTGGTGTCCCCTTGGCCCTAATTTTAAAATTCCAATTGTCTTTTTTGTTCTCCAACAAAGTTCAAATTATGTAATCGTCATTTTCTTAAATTTTTCATTACTCAATTTTGTAAGATTTGTTCCTATACTTCAAAATTCAAAATTCAAAATTCAAATTTTCCCTCTAGTGCATGAGTTTTACCACTATTAGTCCCACCTATACTATCCCTGTTAGACGAAGCATTAGAATTAAGGCCTCCAAAGGTTTAATTACTAAGGAGATGGAGCATAATTTGGGTGACTTATTTAATGAGGATAATGCTAATGCTTCCCATCCTAATCATGTCCCTATATATCCAATTGATGAATCCCATGATGAAGAAGAAGCTTTGACTAGAGTTTCCATAGACCAACTTTCAAAATTGGATAATCAATTTGATAACTTTCAACAATGGATGTCCCAAGAGTACCCTAATAGTGAAGCTCTTCCATTAATTGAAGACCTTAAGTGTATGATTCCAAGTGATAAGAATGGAATTGATATATTGTGTGGTATTGCACATATTATTGATTCTAATGTCATGCCTATCAAGAGTTGTGCTGAAACCCTAAGTTATTCACAACCTTCAAATCAAATCAATTCTTCTATTCCTTTGACCACTCCAATGGCTAGTTTTCCTACTTTCACTTCAAACATCATGGCTACATCAACTCAAAAAGTCATCCCTACAACAATTAGTCATGGGGGCAATCCCTCTTCTTCATTAAATCCTCCATCTTTGCCTATGTCTTCAATAAGTGTTCCTATTATCCCTCAACCAATCAATGTGACACAAGGGGGCAATTCCTTCAACAACTTTGTTCCTCCTTTAACTGTCCCTTTTCCTACCCAATCATCACCTATGCCTACTTATCATAATGTCCCACCATATTATTCTCAGTCTATGCCTTCTTTTAATAACATCACACCACCTTCTCCATCAACTATGTCTAACATCAATTCTTCTACCGAAGAGACGATTAAAAATCTTGCTCAAACTGTGTCTTCCTTACAACAACAAATTGCTTCTATGAGTCAATCCAAGTTTAGTGTGCCCACCTTTGGTGTTGCAAGCCCACTTTCTCTTGATATTGTTAAATTTGTGCCACCTAAACATGTTGAGGTCCCTCAATTAGAACTCTATAATGGAAAAGGTAACCTCCTTACGCATGTCAAAACATTTGAAACTTTGTGTATTGACTTTGCTTATGATCAAAGATTGCTTGCAAAACTATTTACAAAAACACTAAGAGATAAGGCTTTACAATGGTATTGCTCTTTGCCTTCTTATTCTATCACTTCTTTTCAACAACTGGCAAATGGTTTCATCCAACAATTTCAAAACAACATTGGTCCTCAAATCACTTCGACTGATTTAATGCATTGTAAACAAGGTGTTAAATAAAAAGTGATTGATTTCATTGGTAGATATAAGGATTTGTGTGCTCAAATTTATTTTCATGTACTGGATAATGATATTCAAATAATTTTCATTACTAATTTGCAAAAATATATTAGGGAAAAGCTTCTTTTATCTAAGTTTATGTCCTTTCCGCAGTTGTGTGCAACACTCCACAATTATCAACTGGTTGTGAGTCAAATGGAGCAATCCACTCCTATGCCTCTGAGTGATAAGGAGGAGAGTGTTCAACAATCATTTGTGAAGTTCAAACCAACAAAAATCTTCATCAAGTTCAATGATACAATCAACAACAACAATGTGAATGCTACAACAGGTGTGCCTTCTATTTCTAAATTTTTCCAAAGAGAAAGACAATTTACTCCTTTGAATGAATCTTTACATAGTATTATGTCTCAGTTGTTGCAAATAAATGTTATCAAACTTACTTCTATAAAACCAATTGGTCCTTGCATACCCTTATTTTGATAACAATTCATTTTTTCAATTTCATCGTCGGCCTGGTCATGATACTGAGAAATGTTTTGCATTGAAAAATAAGATTCAAGATTTGATTGATAATAATACTATATCTGTGGCAATTGTGAATGATATAGGGAATAAATCAGTAGCTCCTCCTAATCAAAATCTTAATATTTTCACTAATCCCTTACCTTCTTATACCTCTAACATGATTGAGATTGTGCCTACTTCTTTCTCTTCTAAGGAATTCACCTCTATGACTCCGAACTTGGTAAATATGGTAGAAAAAAAAGATATGCCTAAGGATCCTTGTATTAAATTTGACCCTAGTGAGAGTATTAGAGCACCCGGTGGCCCTTTATACATAGTTGGGAAGGTTAAGGGTATACCTTGCCGTGGTGCCCTTATTGATCCCTCTTGCATGGTTAATGTCATCACTGAGGAATATCTTTTCACTTTACGATTGCATAAACCAATATATGATGCTTCTAATGTGATTGTAAAGTTATTTGATGGATTCTTTTTTCCTACCATTGGCTCTATCACCCGTGATGTTGAAGTTCATACTAAATCTATGGATGTTAACTTTGTTATCATTCCATCTTCTGAGAAATTCCCTGTGAAGTTGGGTTGTCCTTGGCTATCTTCCATGAGGTCTATTGCTTCTCTAATTCCTAAGTGTTTGAAATTTCCTCACAATGGAAAAATCATAACTGTGAACCATAGCTTATTTAAACCATCTAAAAGAAGCCCCGGTGTTCCTATTGATTTCTTTTGGCCTAATAAATTTCATTCTTTCCATCAAGGAGAGATGATCTTTTTCAATCTTATCAAAAATTGAAGAAAGATATGATATTATCCTTAAGTCAACCTAGATCTCCAACACTTCACATTCCTATCATTCTTGAAGATGAATTTCTCCTCCTAACAGATAGAACTAATTTTCTTCCTAAGGAATATCCTCAACTTGTTCCTATGGATGTGTCTATTCCTTCCCCTAAGAAACAAAACAATATTTCTTCTAAGATTAGACCCATACCTCCTCCTCATGATGGACCTGGTCTCCTTCCTACACCTAATATTCCTCCTTTGTATGGCACAATTCCACATCCTTCTTTTTATAGAGAGAAGAGGAATGCTTCTCCCCTTATTCAACCTAAAAGACCTCAACCTAAACCTTCAACTATCAAAGACAAGAATATTCATCCACCAAATATTCCTCCTCCTTCTCAGTCTTCCACTAAGACTCAACGAAATCATTGTGTGAGAGAATGCTAACAAAGATGTCATGTTCGAGCTCGTGAAGCTATTCCTCAAACTATTCAATCTCCTAGAACTCCAACAGTTGACATGATTCCCCTTTCTCCTAATTAAGTTGTTGAACCTAAATCTCCAAATATCAAGTTACAAAAAACATGTGATGGTTTTTCTTCTATTAATGTGCGAGCTCCTCTTTCTATAAATCTTGATCAGAAAATGAGTGAACATGATATTCATATTGGAAATAGAACTCCTAATGCTTCTGATAGTGATTAAGAATATGTTGATGTGGACAAGCGTTTATCAACTGAATTTTCACAAAACCTAATCCTAGCTCCTAGAGCTAAACAAAGTGACTTACAACATGAGCATAGTCCTTGTTTGGATCTTGTGATAGCTCCATCTGATGTGCTTGATGTCTCTCCTATGGCGTGTTTCTCACCTTCTTGAAATAGTGATCAGCAAGATCGGGAGGTGGATGTCCTACGAGATTAGCAATATTGGCACCACAGATTTTCTCTCTCTCTCTCCTCTCTTGCTCTTTTGTGACTATTCTTCTATGTGTATCCATGTTCTTCTATTATCCCCTTAATGTCTACTTGAGGATGATTCAAAGCATTGAGATCTCTTTTTGGTCTCTTTCATATTGACTTGAAAGACATCCTCTCTTCCCTTTCTTATAAAGTAGTGTCTTTTCTTTGGGGAATGATGATTATTATATGCACATACATATATGATATACATGAGTTGTCATACAGAATACTGACCCGGAGGAAAGGGAAACTACCTCATGTTTTTTGTTCATTATCCTTGGATTTATTCCTCAATTAGGCGCTAAATCCTTGTGTGTACGTGCTCCCTTTCTTCTCTCTCTCTCTCTTAGGTGTATCCTATCTTAAATAAATCGCTCCCAATAAGGTGCATGCTATCACTTTAACATGGGGGCATACACTCCGCTCATATTCTCCTTCTTCATACTTAAGAATTACTTAGTGAACTTTGTTTTTCTTTGTAATCTTTGGTATCCTTGCTTTCATGACTCATAGCAAGGGGAACTTTGCTAACTGTAGTCATGGTTCTCCCCTTCTCCATCTTCCCTTTTACTTTGTCAATCAAAGTCGTAATATCCTAAGTCCACTAGGGGCTTGGCGCATCTTGCCTCATTGATGTGGTAAAAGTCTTTCAATCTTGTTTCCTTATACTTTACCACCAGTATTGGCGTACGCTCATACTCCCGCTAAAGTAGGGACTAAATGTAGTGTCATAAAATTGTGACCCTAGCAATTTTTTACCATATTAGAGTCCTCAAGCATGCGAAATTGAATCCCCTAGTCTGATCGGAGACCAAAGACTGCTCAACCCCTAAAAATTGCATCTCCCTTGCCCTTTGCACTACCTAACCTGCATCTTGTCCTGCAAAAAAGGGTAGGATAGGGGCATGGGACCCCTGCCTTCATAGGATAGGGGCATGGCACCCCTATTCCCTACCCTATTTTGGAGCAGGATCCTTACTAAGTCTACATTGAAGGTTGTCCAGTGAGTGGGAAAACTTCCTCGATGTCGGCCTATGACAAAAAATCAGTTTCATTAACCCTAATTGACAAATATAAAAGTTGCATTTTCCCTCTCATTTGCATAGGTTCAATAAGGTAAAAATTTGCGATCAAGCATTCAAGAGCATTCAATCATTGAAGCATCCCTTTCGAGCATTGAGCATCTCAAGTCTCGCTTCAAGGCTAGGTGTTGCATTCAAGTCAAGGATTCAACCATTGAAGAGGAGATTCATTTCAACATTCAACTTCATACATGAATTTGTATCAACATTTCTATCACAACCTCCCTTGAGGTGATTTACATTTAAGTCTTCCATTTACATTTACTTGCAAGTACTTTCTTTCATTACTTGGTTAATTCCAAAATGGGGTTTGACCTGAAGCCAAACCCCCAATCCCAACCCCTTTTCCTCTCTTTTCTATTTGTAGGTTATAGGTACACAACTATACTTTCGGATTTGGATTCCATATGCAAAGGCAGAAAAACCCTTTTCATTTTGTGGATTTTTCAAAGGATTGTGTTCACTTTTGCCACGATCCTGGTAGCTTTTTCTCAAATTCGTATGGCGGCTTCGTCTTGATATATTACTATCAAATCCAGGTGCATGTAGCTTCATCCCACACTCCAATCTTGAGTTATTATCAATTCTTCATCTCTTTTCACTTAGTCTTAATACATAATTCAATCAATTCCTTTCCATTATGATTAGAAGAGGGAATTGACTTTCCATTCTCATTTTATTCAGAATTCTATCTTCTTTGGAGGTTGAATCTAGTGAATTTATCCCCCCCCTCTTTCAATGTAATGCATGAGAAGTGTTTGAAGTGAAATATGTAGTGAAACTCTCATCTCTCCTTGGACGGAAAGGTTATCTTTCCTTTTGATCTCTCATTCACACATTTTTCACCCACCATTACATTTTAGTGACTATTACAAGATGTTATATAAGGTTTATGTGTAATAAACAATATACTTGCATATTTGCTTATCTTATGAGATATATTATATGTTAGATTTCATGTTTTGTTTAATTTTGCTTGTGGTGCAAGGGGATGATATTCCATCACTCACTTTGGAGAGACGTGATGTCCCGATTCTTCTTCACTAGTCTGCATGTAATTTTATGGTATATGCACGTTATTTATATATATGTTTTTCTTGGTGATGAAGGGTTTCACGTATGAGGCATCGACTCCACCTAGTTTCACTAGTCTGAGTGTACCTACATAATCCAAATGGTAGTTGTGGGAGATAGCATAAGGCCCGTTTCTTAAACCCTTAACCCTTGCTTGATATTAGAGAAATTTCTCATGTCTAGTGTCTACATGATCACAATGCCACATAGGCAAAATCCGAAGACCTTAGTGATGCTTTGTATGGGTATGCGTTTGTGTTGTGTATGGGTTTGATTTGTTTATTGTTTTGGTAGATTTTAATTATATACCTTTATCATAAGGTTTTATTTAAATTTATGATATTTAATTTAAATGCATATATTTGTACTTATAGAAATTAAATAAAAATTCACATATATATGTTTACAAAGTCTTACCTTATTAATTAATTAACATATAATATATTAATGTTCTAATTAATTAAATTAACCTTTCTGCATATATAATCAATAAATTAAGTTATAATTTAAAAGATGAAATGATTTAAGTTATTAGATAAATATAATAAAAATTAATAACACATTAAATTTTAGAAGAAGTTTTATTTTAAAGGCAAGTTTCCATTTCTTGGGAAGGCAAAATCTTTTTATTCTAGAAAATTTCTAATAGAGCGGATTTTTCTATCTTTTAGGATTTTAGAAGCATCATTGACTTATGGATTTGATTTTTTATTATTATTTATTTATAGGAATTTTTGGGGAAAAAAAACTTTGGGAAATGAAACTTGGATGAAGTTCTAGAGAAATAACCTACATTGTTTTGGGCACAGAGATTATTATAGTCGAAGTGAGGTTCTAGATTGTGGGAAGTTGTATATCTCAATCAGTGGTGTATGAAGCTTTGTTACAGTTCTTGACTTTGTGTGGCTTTTTTTTGAGATTGAGTGATGCAGAGAGTTGAAGCTATGTGTGATTGAGGTTTCTAATTTCTTCCTCTACAAGTGATTCAAATTGGGATTGCAAACAAGGGTAGGGACTTAATCATTTTTGCATTGTGATTTTCAAATGTTTTTGAAAATATTCAACCTTGTTTTTTAAAGTATTCTTCTGCGTATTATATGTATTTGTTATCTGGAAACGTTATGATTGTCTACTTGTAATTTACTGCTTCTATAGTTTCATATTTTAGAGTGAGGTCAACATGCATGAACGCATGCTTGAACTCACTCAACAATCTAAATATGGGATTCTTTTGAGAGGAAATTAACTTTTGTTCTAAATAAAATAGCTTCTTGAGGTTTTAGAATGGATATTCTCTGTTTGCTGATGTTTTTCATGTTCATTTTGTCTATTTCAATCCTTTCTAACTTCCAAATTTTGTTGTGGTGAGACTCATACCCACCACGTGGGGAGGTCTCCACCCACAGCATAGGGAGACTTCATCCGACACATGGGGAGGCATTCTCCCACGTCGTGGGGAGCCTTTTCCCACATCATGGGGAGGGGAGACTCCTCCATGATGTGGGGAGACTACCACCCATAGCGTGGGGAGCCACACCCACACCCCCGCATTCCCCCTTTTCTACATGCACTCAGTTGTCAATCTATAGATCAATCTACATGCCCTCTTAACTCATTTTGGTATATTTTTTATATTTTTGGCATTAATATAAAGTTTTATTTGAGATTAGATGTTAGGGTTTTCAAGGAATATTCATGTTATGTTTAATATTTTTCAATTTTGTTTAATTTGTGCGTAGTTTATCGTTTTACTTGTATATAAGCATGCATATTTATACTCATGTTTTGGTTTTAGAGTTTGTTGGTTAATTTTACCCTAGTAAGTTTATTTTGTGTCATGGGAAATGGATGTAGATCTGTAAGTTTTTAATGGGATTATTATTTAGGATTTAAGTAATAGTTCTTTTACTTAGGCTAGATTATTCTTTGTCCAAGATTTGTCCTAGATGTCATTGTAATTAGGAATTCTAGGAAACATCAAAGCACAACATTAGTTAACCACAAAAACAAAGAATCTTATGAAATAAAAACCTAATCCAATCAATAAAGACATGAAGATAAAGAACTGAAATAAAACGTAAATCAATCACAAAGTGCCTCCTCCATTGTTCTCCATTGCCTTTCTTTCACCTTCAAATGGGACTTTTGTGGATCTCACCTACAAGACAAGTGCAATTTAAAATAAAGAATGCAACAAGTGAAATCGATAGAATAAAGTTACTCAAAGCATGGTTATCGAAGATGAGAAATGAGAGCTCAATTTACAGGAAAGATGGTTTCGAATCAATGAACAAGATTAATTTGAAGACGAGAAGATTAAATAGCTAGGATCAAACACACAATAGAGTTTCCATTAGGAGATAGAGAAAAAGTAGAATAAATCTGAAAAGAAATCTAGAATAAAATTGAGGAAGATAATATGGGGATTTAATCAATAAACAAAATTGATTATCATCATATTTTTCCGAATTAGCAGGTTGAAAAGATAAATATGGGATAGTTAAATAAATAAAATTTATTATCTACATATGAGAATATAAATATGATAAATTAATAAATTATTAAATTTATTAATTTATTATTATCCAAAAATTGATAATGGTTTTGAAAAAAGACTGATAAGATTGATAAGACCAATTGACAATGACTGGATAAAGAATTGATAAGATCAATTGATAAAGTGCCATGAAAGGCTAATAGAGTGTCACAGAGGACTGATTGAAATTGAATAATAAAAAGGTTGATAATTAATGACCGATTAATTATCAACAAAGAGGTAATTGAGTCTAATTGTCGAGATGAGACAAATTCAAATGATTTAAAAATGATAAAATGCCAATCATAATGATTTAGGACCAAATGTGAATTGACAAGACCGATTAGGGTTGAATTTGAAACGAATTGAAACCAGAGGAATGACATAATGTCAACATATGATGAAGATCAAATGCAACATAGAAGACATGTTAAAAATATGGTTAGCGACATAGGTTAGCAACGTAGGTTAGCAACATAGGAGTGATGACCAATTTTGAGTGTCTAGATTTTGCCCCTCTTTCAGACAATGTGATTTATAAGCATTGTTTCAAATAATAATTAAAAAGATCATGCCCCAGTAGATTGAGAGAAAGAGATGGGATGCCCCCTCCAGAGATTGTTTACACATGAAAGAAATGAATGATCTCTCGAAAGAAGAGAAGAATGTTAGATGAAAGAGAAATTATGATGAAAGAGAAAAATGTTAATAAGAAGCAAAGAATGATTGATTTGATGAACAAATAGAAGGATTGATGGGAGAGAAGAAAAGTTAGCTAGAATAAATGCAAGTGAGAAGTGAAGAATGATTAGTGTGATGAAATCATTCTTTCACAAATGCAAATAGTTGGTGAGAACCTTTATTCGATATGGCAAAATGGATGCGGCCTACCATGGTAATGTAGGCCAAGGTGATAATGCAATCTTTTTGCATAAGACAGATACATTAAAGACAAGGAATGAGTCAAAAATAGCCTAAGACATTACGTGTGTCAAGGGTCGAGGTATGTGCAGTGTTCACAAAGTGAACACATTTATCATAGACATCTAAGACATATGTGCACCCAAAATTTATGAAATACTCTGTAAACAAAAAATAAAACAAAAATGATCATGATCCATCCTGGCCATTCTAAATTACTCTGTGACATCATCGAGCAACATAGGAACATGGTCAAAGGGAAAAATAAATCAATAAAAAAGCTTAGACTCACAAATTCAAACAAGTCAAACAAACATTATGATCTTTGTTGCCAAAGTGATAGTGTTGTGATGAAAGGAGGATCATGTTGTCTTGTTTTAGGGAATGCAGTACCCCGTCTAAGACAAGACATAGTTTGGTTTCGAGTATACCATACCCTACATAAGATCCATGATAATGTGGACAAAGGATTACTAATGTTGATATCATTTGGATTGATAGGACAACTTTGATCAATTTGAAAGCTTGTTGGGTTGAATAGTTCATCTATTGATACATGATTTGTTTAAGCGCAATGTTTAACATGTTTCTCTTTGACGTCTAGTCAAATGTCTATCTATGTACAAAGGGGATAGTTTATTGGCAGAATGAAAATGAAAGCGATTATTTTTGAATTTTTTATGTTTTCCAATTTTTAGGGTTTTGAAATTTTAAAAAAAAATTGTGCTTTGTCGAGGACATTTTATGATTTTTTTGTATTATTTGAGGACAATTTGGTAATTTTTTTGGATTGTTTTAGGACATTTTGCAATTATTTTGGATTATTTCAAGACATTTTTTTATTTTTAGTGATTTTTTTCAGGACTTTATTTGATTTTTAGGGATATTTTTAGGACTTTATTTGATTTTTAGGGATTTTTTCAGGACATTATAAGTTATGTACATGTCATAGCCTCTAATTTTTTCACTATGATAACTCCATCAATTGATCATGACAAGGGATTTGCCCCCAAGTAAGGTCAAAAATATGTGTAGTGACCAGTACAGAAAATATATGTATAAGGATTGGCAATCGACCGACAAAGACATTGATGTTGACCAATCGCGGGCCTGAAGAAGGACACTAGGTCAAATCAAAATGGATGGGCATGATAAAAATTTGTGCTATGTACAAAGGGAATCATAGTAGATGGCAGAGAGATGACCTTGCTACACGTGCCACCTGTTTACCAGGTTTTCACCATGGTACTTTCCCAAAGTGCCTGTTTGCTAGGTCTTCACTAGAAGGCGAATGATTTTTCTTTACTTTTTTTTTTTTTTTCCAAGATCATATTGAAGAAATGCTAAAAGAAACCTATGTATAATACTTTTGGAGGTGCATGTTGTTCACAAGATCTGATAGTGGTTCTCCCTCTAGGGTTGCAAGTTGATAAGCACCTGAATGATATGCTATAGTTATGATGAAAGGACCAACCCAATTAGGTTCAAATTTGCCTTTGATGATCTCAATATATTGTGAATTCTTAGGGTTGTCTTTTAGGACCAAGTCTTCCACTTCAAAGTGTGGCCCTTTGAATTTCTTGTTATAGGTGCAACTGAGACGGTTTTGATATGCTTGCAATTTTTTCAAAGTTGTCTAACGCATTTCAACTAGAACCTCAAGCTGATGCAACCTAGAAACTTTGTATGCTTCATCATCGATCAGGTGTTGTAAGGAGACTTGCAAAGATGGAATCTTAACCTTGAAAGGTAAGAGAGCTTTTGCACCATACACCAAATAGTAAGGTGTTGTGCTAGTAGGGGTGTAGATAGATGTATGATAGGCCCATAAAGCTAGATTTAACTGCATGTGCCAATCTCAGCCAGCATCATTGACAACCTTTTTTATTATCTTGATAATGGTTTTCTTGGATGCCTCAACTCGGCCATTACTGTGTGGATAATAGGGACTTGAGAAATGATGCTTAATGTGAAGCTTCTGACAGAGTTTGCCAACATATATATTTTTAAATGGACGCCCATTGTTAGTGACTATTGCAAGAGGGACTCCATATCGGCATATGATATAATTCAAAATGAATTTGGAAATCAGCGTGCTAGTGATATAAGTCATAGGTATAGCCTCTATCCACTTTGTAAAGTATTATGTGGCAGTTATGATAAACTTATGTCCATTTGCTGATGTCGGCTGGATCTTTCCAATGAGATCAAGCCCCCACTGAGAAAAGGGTCATGGAGATATGATAGGTTGAAGTTCTTGTGCTAGCGCATGAATGTAATCTCCATGTATTTGGCATTTGTAGCACTTCTTAGCAAAGTCATGGACCTCTTTTTCCATTGTTGGCCAATAATATCCCACTCGGACCAAATTTTTAGCCAAGCTTAAACCATTGAAATGGCCCCCACATATATCATCATGAACTTTGTGTAAATCCATTTGTGCTTTATGAAAATCTAGACACCTAAGGAGGGTTTGGTCAAAGGATCGACGGTAGAGGTTATCACCGATGATGACATATTTGGTAGTTTTTCTAATAAAGGCTTGGCATTGGTTGGTAGAAATATTTGGAGGTATGGTTTGGGATTTTAGGTATTGATAGATTTATTTGTACCACGGGAAGTTAGGACAAATGAGGAGACACACCGGTTCTGATGTCAGAATTTCAAAAGATGGGACCAACAACTACTCTACCAAAAATTCACAATTGTCCATATTCTAAGGCATATCCAACATAGAGGCAATAGCCACCATAGAATCTACTGATTTGTTCTGAAGGTGGTGGACTCAATTAAATTGGATATCAGTGAATTTTTTCTTGAAATGTTCTACCATGTGCTTATAATGGAGAAGCTTTTCATATTTTGTTTCATAATCATCATTTACTTGGTGAATGCCTAACTAAGAATATCCATAGACCTATAGATATGTAACATGCCACTGAATTGCTATTCTGAGTCCAGTACCCAAAGCCTCATATTCTGCAATATTATTGGTGCAATCAAAAGTTATTTTGTAGGATTTTGGAATAGCATCACCTTGAGGGGTTACAAATAAAATACCTACACCTGAGCCAAATTTGGTGTGGGATCCATCAAAATATAATTGCAATTCATTAGAAGATGTGATAGAAAATACTGATTCATCTGGAAAATCAAACAACATTGGATGATCATCTTGGATAGGTGCATTTGCGAGTTTATCAGCTATGACTTGTCCTTTTATTTATTTTCTTTCAGTGTATTCAATATCAAACTCTTCTTAAAATAATGGCCCATTTTGTTAATCAGCCTATCAAAGCTGCTTTACTAAGCAAATATTTCAATGGATCAATCTTGGCTACCAACAAGGTCTTATGATTTAGCATATAATGTTGGAGCTTTTGAGCTGCAAATATGACTACCAAGCATGCTTGCTCAATGGTAGACTAGTTTAATTCATAGCCCAATAATGTTTGACTAAATTGGATATCCACTCTATGTAATCAATTCGTCTAATAAATCCCACATCCAGCAATTTCTTGAGTTTGGATTTGACTAGTAGGGCCACTTGCGGATGCATTTTTCTTAGTTTTTGTTTAACAAGCTTGGCACCTGGTTTCAGCGGTAGATGATGAAGGTCTAGTTCTGAATCAAGATCGGTCATGTCTCCGTAGGACCGTGCAAAATTAATCTGCTTCTCAAGGAAAAAGTTGATAAAATATTTTTTCTTGTTTTGACAATGAAGAAGCAAAATGAATGACCTTAGGATTGTCAAGTGTACCCAAATTTACCTCCTCGATCATTTCCACAAGCAATGTTGATTTATCTTGACCTAATGGGGTTATGTCCAATCTTCCACCTTTGGGAGCCTCATAGAGGTTTTCACCCATAGGTACGTCCTTTGTTTTTACTTTTTTATGGTCAGAGGGTGCTTTGCAGTTTTCACCCAGAGACCTATTCTTTTGATTTTTTTCTTTTTTATTTTCTTTTTCTAGTTTGCGACTAGAAGATGGAGTTGACTCCCCAAAATATGTTGTGGAATATAAATCAATAGTAAATTCAGCCTTGTGGTCACCTTGTGGTATGCCTTCTCTAAGCTCAAGGAATTCTACTATTGCCTCATCATTTTTAAAGAAATATAACTGAAGTGGTCCTTGTTGGTCGCATTGGATAAGCTATTGGTATACAAGGGGCATGTCATCGTCAGATTCAATAAAGATTTGGATTGGGATGGTGAAGACATGAATGTCAGTGATATCACTATCTGAGCTACTTGTGTCAAATTTAGTGTTAGGATTCCAGAATGATTCTATCCAAGCTTTAGGACATGTTTTGACAGGAGGAGGAATTTCATGTTTGTCTTCCATAGAAAAATCATCAAGTTCAATGAAGATATTATAAAGGGAATAGGAGCTTAAGGAATAAGAGTCCCACTCCCATTCATTAGAGTCAGTTTGATGATGCGTATCCTCAGGTGTCATTTCATCATCAGATTCACGCCCTTTTTCACATGTAGTCACTTTGGTAGATGAGGTTCCAATTTGCAATGGTACAAAACCTAAACCCAATGTTTTATGTTGCATCTCAGGGATGATAGGCTCTAATATTCCTTTTTGTCAGGTCCCAAACCACTACATCCATCATATCCCTTCTTCTTCATTATGGTAAATCCTTTTCCATATTGTTCTACTAGAAATTTGATAGGTGGAGTTTCAGTTGTATCTTTTGTATCTTTATAGAGCCATCCTAATACATCGTCATCCAAAGTTTCTTTGTTTAGTTTACCCCACTTTGTAAATGTAGTGGGAGGTTGATATTGGATGATTTTTTTGGATTCCTTTTGCAACAAATGTAGTTTTCCATGTGACTTTAGTGACATAGGTAGCTTGCCAATAAGGAATGTTTGGGACATTGAATACTCTTCGCAACCTTGATCTTGTATTTTCATCTTACCTTTGATAGATTCTAACAATTTATTACGATCGACATAATTAGGTGAGGATGCCTCTCTATTTACTAGAAATTGCTGTTGTAGACTATCCTTCAAGTTAGCACAAAATTGAAATAGATTAGGATCTCCAAGAATTGTTATCTTATTTCCATTGTATGAATATTTAAGGTATTGGTGATAGATCAAAGGAACCGCTTTCATTGCATGAATCCATGGATGACCTAGAATTATATTGTAGGGGAGATATAGATCTAGCACTTGTAGCAAAGTGTTCTCTATTGCTATACCTACTGCGATAGGAAATACAATCACTCCTTTAGATAGGCATTCAAAATCATCATAGGATTTTATTGTTATCCTCCATGAAGGATCTATGTCATTTTTAGAGTAACCAAGGACAATTATGACTCTCATAGTGCATATATTTTGGCCTGCTCCATCGTCTATCAAAACTCGTCTAGTTTTGCAATTATGGACAAACACTTCAAGATGGAGGGGATCATTATGATGTGTTCTAGTGCAAGGTATATCTTTGTTTGAAAAGGCAACATGCAGGGACATCCCAAGGAGTCCTATCCTTGCTTTAAATTGGTCAAAATCAATATTAGTAGGCACTCTTGACTCAGTTAGGGCATTGTCTAGGACAACACAATGCATGGGAGATATTTTTAACAACTCAAGGATTAAAATTTGCGCGAGGGTTTTTCCTAAATGGTAAAGGAGATTGTATTGGCTTGTTGAGGTTAGCTTAGGAGGACTGGAAGGTTCTCCTTTTAAGACTATTCTGGACCAACGAGTGGTCACTATACATGAGGAATCTTGTTGTTTTACTCTTATGGTTGACACATTCTCATCTGATGCATGAAAGAAATTAATGACATTGTCGTATAATTCAGATTGCCTTTTTTATTTGAATTTAAAGTGAAGACTTTTCCCTTGTCCTGATCAAGTAAGGGACTCTTGAAAATTATATGATCAGTAGTAGAAGCTCCACTTGATGAATCTACCTCAATTATACCCTGATCAAGCAAATCTTGAATAAGGTGTTTCAGTTGAAAAAATGACGCAGTTTTATGTTTGTTAGACCGATGATATTCATAATATGCATTGATATCCGACAACTTAATGAAATTATCCTGAATCAACTATTTCATAACCAATTCAATAGGCTCTCCCAATGGTGTTAATTTATGGGGAGGCCCATCTCTTGATTTGAAAGGTCTACATATGTTGTTGACCTTGTTGTTGACCTTGTTGTTGTTGATTACATTGTTGATTTTGTGGTTATTGGATAACCTTACTTTTTTGATTCTGTGTCTTTTGAGTTTGTTAGAAATTTGGAGCATTCAAAGCACTCGGTCCTCTTATAACAAACTTAGGTTGACTAGTGCTTATGGTTCTTGTATCAACTACACCATCATTAGTGGCAATCTTGTTTTTGGACCAAAACTTATTCCTATCACCTGAGTTGGTCGGATTATTGTTGTCCTTTTTCACTTTAATAACCCCCTTAGCAATAAGAGAATCCTCAATGTCCATTCCCTTTTAATGAGCTTTGCAATAGTACTAGGACCTTTCAATTTCAGCCCATACATCATTTCTGGTATCAAGTAGTGAATAAAAAAATTGACTTGTCATTCCTCCATCATGTCAAGGGAACATCGACTAACCAAGCCTTACCATCTTTGTAAGAAAGTCATTAATGGTTCTCCTCGCTTTTTATTTTTATTGCATAAATCTAACATAGTTATCTCATTCTTGATGTTGAATACGAAATGACAAATTAATTTCTTGACCAATTCATTCCAAGATTTTATATTCCTAGGAAAATGTGCATACCAATCCATAGCTTGTGCCATGAGACTGTGCAGGAAAAGATACATCAAATATGTCTGATCATAAGTTACCTCAATGCAAGTTGTGTAAAAACCTCGAATATGATCTTTTGGATTACCGTTTCCATTGTATTTCTCAAAATTTGGTGCTTCAAACTGCTTAGGAAAGGGGGGCATATACAAAATTTTATCAAATGGATTAGGACATAAGTCTTTCTCTGTGTACAACTTCTTTGTACTTTTGGTTTGTAATACCTCAATTTGTTGTTGCATCTTTCCAATTTGTTGCACTAACACATCTGATTGTGAAGGCTTTTGAGGGTCATCATTCATCCCTGGATGTGCTTGTTTTTTATATATAGTACTTCCAAATGGTTGTTGACATTCAGAAATCACTTTCTTTGGTGTCTTTTGCATATATTCATTTTGGAATTGCTCATGTTGTTGAGGCACTGCCATGCTTTGGAATTGAGTATTTTGTTGTTCCCATTGAAATAAAATTGCCATCTTCATCTGTGATTGATACTGCACTTTCAGTTGTTGAAATTGCATTTGTGGTTGGTAATGCGCATTTTCCTTTTGTTGTTGTTGTTGGGGCATATAATAGCTTGCTTGCCCTTATTCCACATACTGAGGCACATACTATTGTTTATATTTATGTTGTTGAATTTGAATTGGAATTTGTAGATATTGTGGCATTTGCCGCTCTCCTAATGTAAACCCCATTAATTTCAAAAATCTTTTCTTATGTGCTTTCTATTGTTTCATTTTTACATGCGGAATGGCACTTGCATTTACTTGGTAAATTTTGTCCAAATGATTGTTGTTTTTGCAAGTTTGTATTTACTTGTAGTGGTGTGGAAGGAACTATTGTTTGTTATTGAGTATAATATTGTCGTTGTGCATTACGTGTTTGCATATTCGATTGTGCTTGATGTACTTTTTTAAATTGTTGCCATAAATGTTGTGGTTGTGTGCCACTATTCATTCTTTTTGTTGCCATAATTGAGGGTCTTGTCGATAAATTTTGTGTTAGTTGTGAATGTGTATCTGTCGCATGTACCAAACTTGAGTGCACATAAGAAATTTTTTGTATCATTGGATTGGTTTGGACATCAGTAATGTTTGGCATCCCAGTCGTAAAATGCTCTTTCATTTGTGATTGTGATCCAATTTGAAGAACTTGTGATGTCCTTGGATGCATTGTGTTTGTCAATTATTTTACCATCACCATTTGATCATGTGGAAATGATGTAGTGTTGTACAATGGACTATTAATTGTGTCAAAGGTTGATTTCAATGGAACACTCACACCCAAGGATTTAGAGACACTCTTCTTAAGTGGTGTGGTTGGTACTTCCTGTTGTGAATTCATTTCATCTAGATAAGGTTAAAAACTGAAAATATTACCAAATCCATGATGCGTTTGTACATTAGTTTGATCATTCGAGATTGTAGCAGCTTCAAGCATGCTTCTATACTTGTCGGGAAATAATCTAGACACTTTACTGAAGAACTTGTTCATTTTATTTTCAATTTTTGGATTGCTAATAAATATTTCAAGATCATCTGAATCATCAGAATCTGACAAGGAATCTACTAGGTTATTTCGATCCATTTCTTGTTCAAGGTCTTGGTTTGACCCAAATCCTTGTATAAGATTTTGTTCATCATATGAAATTAGAGGTTGTGTGTCATATTTTTGGTTTAATTGATTGAAATCGAATGGTACACTCCCGGATGGATTTGGTTGAAGTGTTCCAAACCCTCCTTTCATTGGCACAAATATGGGTTCACAATATAGAGGTAGTCCCAATCGTATTGTCTCATATTGTGGTGGTGCATTGCTTGACGAACCCACATTTGGATCAAGTGACTTAGTCTGATATTGTTACATTTGCATGGTTTGTGTGTTATCCATTGGAAAGTACATGGCTTGATACGTTGATTCGTGTGATTTCTTAGACTTAGACTTTGTTTCAATCGGCATGTCACTATGCAATGCAATACTTTTTGGGATTTTGGATGATGGATGCAACTAATGTAACTTACGAATAATGACAATGCAACTTATGCTTTTGTTGTTTTTGTCTTTATGCAATTTTGGAATGACAAGGGTATGCAACTAAATGTGACCTATATGATTGGCAATGCCACTTATATTTTTGGTCTTTTGAATTTTTGGAATGATAATGAAATGCAACTAAATGGAGCTTTGAGGAATGCAAATGACATTGCAACCTATGTTTTTGATGATTTTGGATATTTTAGACAAACCTTAAAAATGCAACCCTAAAGATTCAACCCTTAGGAAATTGAGATGACATCTAGACCTTAAAAGGACGAGTTGACAAAAGGACAAATGACAACGTCTCACCTATATGCTTGGATAATAATATATGTTCAACAAAATGTTGTTGATGACAAAAGAAACAAAAGTTTGACAAGGTCTAGACTTCCTAACAATGACTTACGGTTTTATCTTAAGAATTGAATTCTCAAGTATGACAAAACCTAAGTTTGGACACTATAATGCAAAAGGACAAATGACCTAAGGTATAAACCCACAATATGATATGACAATGACCTAAGCTATGGAATGGACTAAAGTTATGATTATTATATAATGATATGATCTAGGATTTATGATATGACCTAATATTATGATTTGATTTGGACCAATGATATGATATGACTAATGACGTAAGCTTAGGGATGTAAATGCAAATGTATGATGTTTTAGTATGACCTAAGTGAAGACCTAATTTAGGTATTGACAATGATTATGCAAAATGTAACCTAAGTGACTACCTAGTTTGCATATGACAATGAAAGGAAGACTTAGGAAAATGATTTTAAACCTAAGTGCAAAATGAGGACACTTGTAATGAAATGAACTAAAATGAAGGAAAGTGACAATATGTCTTAAAACCTAAGTTTGGACCATACAAAGCCTAGCCTTAAGTGACATGACTATTTAAACTAGGTTGCCCAATGATTTGAAAAGCCATGTTTTTTAAATCTTTGCAAAATGTTCGATGAATACTTGGACGAAAATTGGTTTGAACTTTGTTTGGACAATTGAAACTTTTGTTTGACTTGTTGAATGTTGTTTTCAATTTGAAAAAAAGGTTGTTTATGACCACTTGTGACAATTGTTTTTAATTCAACCATTTACAAGCATAGAAGACAAGATGTTTGTTTGACTTTGACCCGAGAGAATCATGCACCTTCAACAATAAATCCTATGGCTGGCAAGGACAATAGTCATTTAATCTCACTTGGTTTCCTAGCTATGCCTACTCAAAGGGGATACTTAGATGCTTGACCCCACTAGCTCCCCTCCACGACACTCACTTCTTTGGGGCAGCCAAGCATCAGTTCCCATGAAAACTCTCCATGGAAAAATTTGTATCTCTACTAAGAGCTGTAAAAGTGTGAGATGACATTAGAGCTCCGACCTCTTATACCAATGACTAGAAGGTTTTTGGTCTCTAAGCACAAAGGTTTTTAGTCAGGGCATCTATTTGGGTGGGCATAGATTTGGTGAATTTAATCATCGCTATGCCATTCTAGCACCCGTTGCTTACAACTTTTGTTGCAAACACAATTATTTAGAGTGGTTTGGAAGAGCTTGGCCTTAGCCCGTTACCACTTGGGTTGTTCCCTCTCACCAAGCCTTAAGGGATTATCAGGAGGCAAACCATCTAAAGGTCAAAACACACACACAAAATAAAATAAGACATCGCAAACATGGCGTTCTTTATCCTTTAAAAAATAGAAATATGCAACTAATATACAAAACACAAACAAGTGCTTTTTATGAGATTCCTTTGACCGTGTCCTACATCAAATACATCAGTACCTTTTAACTTTCAAGTCTTCGACACATGAGGGAACTTGCACAAATCTTCAGCCTTGCCAGATTAGCTCCAAAGATCAAAACTAACACTCACACAAAGAAACAAACTAACAAACTAAACAAGAAAACAAACAAAAAAAACATAAAGCTAATGAGACAAAACAAACACTAACAAACAAAATGAAAAATTAAATCAACAATAACAAATCTAATTGAATTTACAAACAAATCTAATTAGCAAAATAAAATCTAAATAAAAATAAATAAATTTAAATATAATTAACAAAATGTGAAACCTAATTAAATCAATCTAAATTTACAAAAAAAAAAAATCTAATTGTAATCAACAAATTCTAAATCTAAATTAACTAAATAACAATAAAATATACAATAACCAACCACTTTGCAGAGGCCAGCGCTACCCACATTGGGTTACACATGGCTAAAAGAGAAGGTTTTAGAAAAGTCTGGCTGGAGTATGACTCACTAAACATTGTCAATTGTTTGAATGGGCGCATAGATCCTAGCTGGACGATTGCTAATTTGATCAAGGATTGCTAGGATATAATAAATGAGTTGGAAGAATTCAAAATTTTACACGTCTTTCAGGAAGGAAACAAAGCAGTGGATCTACTGGCCAATATGGTGATGGGCTACATGGCGGCTAAATGGTGGAGCAGTAGGGATTCATTCCCAAAAAATTTGTGCGATCTGGCTTGTGATGATTCCACCCACTTGAGGTAATCAATGAATTTTAATCATGATTTGATTGAGTTGCTGGGGAAATGATTTCTTTTTGTTTTCCCTATCCGAAGATCTAGAAACTTCCCTTATGCTTGGATTTTCTATCTAATTGTGTGGCCTATTTCCTGCTATTATTCAGAGACTTTCCTAGTGTGGCCCATTTCCTGCTACTATTCGGAGACTTCCCTGGTGTGGCCCATTTCCTACTATTTGGCAACCCAAATCATTATGGATGGGGACAAGAATAGGCAAGAACTGCCTAATTTTGAGAAATGGAAGAAAAACAAGGAGGTGTGGCAGGAAATCGTTGATGGGGGAATTGTCCCCTTCTTGGAAAGACTCCATGGCCCTTCTCCTCTACTCACGAAAACCTTTGTCAATGGGTGGAAGAAAGGGGTTCTAAGGGCTTATGGTGCTAATTACCAGTTGGACAAAACCCTGGTGGTGATGGTTACTTGTTTGGCAATGAATGGCAGAAGGTTCCATAGAGACAGGAAAACAGGGGAGGAAGACTTGGCGAATTTTCTTGACAAAGACAAGGAGCGCTCAAGAGAAAAAAATGGTTGATGGTGGCTACAATAGGAAAGATCTTATGGCTCCCTGGGCTGACATAGCTGAGTTCATCATGAGGTATATTATGCTTGATGAAAGATATACCAGTATCTTTTCCTACCATTTTACCATTTTGAACCATTTTAGGCATGGTAAAATCATTTCTATTCTTTTCTATCTGGCCTCCTCTTTAGAGAATAGTCTTGAAAAACATATGGAGAGTCCAAATAATCCTATTCTTCATGAAGAGCTTATTGTGTTCATCATGGATTACGCTAAGACCCTTGAAGTTGTGCCCTCTCTCTATCTGAGAAAGGCCAACATACTAATATTCAAGAAGTCTCTAACTCAGAAATGGATTTGGAGGATAGTGGGGTGCCATTCGTTTTGATGACCCTAATTATAAGCCAGTGGAAGAAGGTGAGATGATGGTCATCCTTGGTATGTTTAGTAGTAAGAATCCCCCCATGTGGGCGTCCAGCAAATATAAATCTACCAGCAAGCTGATTTATAAGGCTGAGTCTCTTTTTTTTTTTAAAAGAAGCTTGCGGCTAAGGACTATGGTCCAAAGACTTCAGACTGGAAATTAAATTGGACATTCCTATTAACTTCCTGAAGGAAAAGCAAGGGACCATGCCTAAATAAGCGAACAGTGGGTTACAGAGGAATGGTACTCTGATGGACCTGGTGATGAAAATGACTAGAATCTAGGAGAGCTATTGGAAGTGGGTGGAGAGAGAAATTTATACCCTCAAAGTGGGGGTTAAGGAGATAATAGATATCTTCACAGCTTTTTTAGAGCCTAGAAAAACTGAGAAGCTCATGATTATGACCCAGAAACTCTCCCAAGATGTCGAGGCTATGAAATGCAACCATGATCAAAGAATTGAAAAGGTGGAGCAGTCTATGGCGGAGATAAAGAAAAACCTCAAGAACCTGGTCGACATAAGAAAGGAGGCCATGAATAATATTATGGAGGGGCTCGAAAAGATCAATGTCATGGTTGCGGAGTAGAAATCCAGTCACAGTGAACCTGAGAAAGATCTTGGAGGTGAAGACATTGCTGCAGGAGGCAACAAAACCACAAGCCCTAGTTCCAAGACCAGAAGCAGAAGTAGCAATAAGGGCACCTCTAGATTCATTATGGAAGAACTGGAGGAAATCAATATGATTATCATCTAGAAGAACAAGGAGTTGGTGCACTCTCTTATTTGAGTGTTTTTATTTTGTTGTCTATGTCTCTTTTGCTTTCGTCTCTGTTCTAGGGTGCTCTCCTATTTTGTTGTTGGTTTCTGTCTATTTGGCTGATAGCCTGCTTTTGTAAAACTTTTGGTTTCGGGTCCATGTAAAACCCATTTATCTTTATCAAAAACAAATTAAAATCTAAATCTTGAAAAAAAACAAAAATCTAAGTCTAAGATCCAAATAAAAAAACTAAAATATAAACTAAATAACAATTAAGTAAACTCTAAATTTAACTAAGACCAAACTAATTTAATAACAAACAAAATCAAAGCAAATAAAAAGCCCACACAGGAAAGTTGTAAATGTAAAAAGAAAGTAGATTAATGATATGATAATGAAAACTCATCTTATCTATAGCAAATAAACCATTCCATGAAAACATGAGAACCATTTTATTTTAAATGTTCTCCCAGCCATGCATAAAAACATGGATGCCAGCTAATACAGGGACGTGGTTACAAGAAATGTTAAGCATGCAAAATTTGAAAGTATAAAAAGAGGTTCGCTGAAATAGTATTTAATGTGCAGATTTGACACAGTAAAATATATTTATGTTTTTTATTAACAACAATGATTGCAAAGTTTAAAAAATGGATCTTTGTTTTTGGCAAGGTACATATCAAACAAGGTGTGTGAGCTGTTTTTTTGCAGAAACAAGACATGCAAAAACCATTCTGAATGACCAAAAAAAATAATGTACATCCACAGATAAGATATATGTGGATTATAGACAATACATTCAACTTGTTTTCAATCTGTAGAATACATTGTTATCCAAAGAATTAAGAAACCATTAGCATGTAAGATATGAGCATAAATAAAGAACTTGAAATATTTTGATGTCCATTACAAAGGCAGCAAACTGTTTAAAACAAAATGCCTCAAAGAGATGCATAAGCTAACAATGCTATGACAGGCATGAACACAGATTGTGGAACATAAACAAGGCACATCAAAAGGTTACGTGTTCAATTCATGCCGGGTTCACCAAAAAATGTAATTAGGAATTCTGGATAACATCAAAGACCACCATTAGTTAACCACAAAAACTAAGAAGCTTATGAAATAAAATCCTAATCCAATCAATAAAGACATGAAGACAAAGCACTAAAATAAAATGCAAACCAATCACAAAGTGTGTCCTCCATTGTTCTCCATTGTCCTTCTTTCATCTTCAACTGGGAATTTTGTGGATCTCACCTACAAGACAAGTGCAATTGAAAACCAAGAATGCAACAAGTGAAATCGACAGAATAAAGTCACTCAAAGCATGGCTATCGAAGATGAGAAATGAGAGCTCAATTTATAGGAAAGATGGTTTCGAATAGGCGGACGAGATTAATTTGAAGACATGAAGAATAAGCGGCTAGGATCAAACACACAACAGAGTTTCCATTAGGAGATAGAGAAAAGGTGGAATAAATCCAGAAAGAAATCCAGAATCAAATTGAGGAAGATAATATGGGGATTTAATAAATACAAAAAACTGATTATCCTCGTATTTTTCTAAATTACAAGTTGAAAAGATAAATATGGTATAATTAAATAAATAAATTTTATTATCTGCATATGAGAATATAAATATGAGAAATTAATAAATTAAATTTATTAATTTATTATTCATATTTAGGAATTAGCTAATCAAATAAATTGAATTTATTTAATTATCAAAGAAGACCCAAAATTGATAATGATTTTGATAAAATACTGATAAGATTGATAAGACCAATTGACAATGACTTGATAAAGAATTGATAAGATCAATTGATAAAGTTGCATGAAACGTTGATAGAGTGTCATACAGGACTGATTGAAATTGATTGATAATCAGGTTGATAATTAATGACTAATTAATTATCAACAAAGAGGGAATTGAGTTTAATTGTCAAGATGAGACCAATTTGAATGATTTGAAAATGATAAAATGCCAATCATAATGACTTAGGACCAAATGCAAATGAACAAGACCGATTAGGATTGGATTTGAAATGAACTGAAACTAGAGGAATGACACAATGTCAACATATGATGAAGATCAAATGCAACATAGAAGACATGTTAAAAATTAGGTTAGCAACATAGGAGTGATGACCAATTTTGAGTGTCTACAGTAATCATATTTCATTATAAATGTTATTATCCAATTATTTAATTAAGTATTACATTTTCTATTTACTCCTTATTCAATAAATTGATGGTAACCAATTAACTTAATAGTTATTAATTTTATCAATTTGAATTGAAATAATTCATTTTGTGATTTAGTTCTATGATATACATATGTCCGTTTGCATGGTGTATTGAAAAAAAAATATTATTGAGAGTTAGGTGCATGTATGTTTTAATGTTATATGAAATTAGTACTTTAATGAAAGTAAATTTTATAATAATTCATATGAGCTATGCATTGTGAAATGGTGCTTGTATGTATGTCCACTCTCGTAGGTTAGTCTATGTCACTTTCCCAACTATGGTTTTGTATATGTGGGTTGATTTTTAATTTGTCCTCTTTGATTTTCCTCACATGACTTTCCTACAAAGAGGGTGTAGATGGCCAAGTTGTAATGGTAGTTTTGTATTGGATCACTATGCGAAGTATATTAGTTGATTTTTACCTGATGTCTTGGAGTGTATTCTCTCTGAGTAGGCTTAGTATCATTTGGGGAGTGGCTCTCCATAGGGGCCAGGATCCTAAACTGATCATCGGGATAACCCATTGGGAGAGTTGCTTAATAAGTGATAACCTAAATAATGAATTAAGGGGTTGGGTAGTTAAATACATTAAACAAGATAATGTATGCCCTTCTCATGGCTTGAGTTCTCTTTTAGGCTCAAGATGAGGTGGGGAGGCTTGGAATGGCATGGTCAACTAACTTGTCCTCTTGAAAGGTATGTTATCTCTACATGAGACTTGAATGGGGACCGAGGATCACCCAAGAGGCTGCTAGGATAACCCAGCATAGTGGCTGGGGCCTATGGAGACCTACCAGGACAGCTCATATCAAGTTCTCTGATGACACTCTCCCCTTGTGAGCATTAATGTCCTACCATGTGTTTGTACTCTTTGGAGTATTCCTCTTTAAAGTTGCATCTTTGTGTTTCTTGATTGTGATATAACTCGGTGGAAATGTGTTTCATCCATGTTTTTTATATCCTTATTGTGTGCTAGAGGGCCTTATGTTTATCTCCTAGCATAGGGAGTGGTCCTTCACATTCCATATGGTCGGGTTGTAGTTTCCTTCTTCAATCAAAGATTTTGGACTTGTTTAAGTGTGGATTGGCTTCATTCACTCTTGAGTTACTTATCTTGGATTTGGTTAGCTTAGTGAGTTGGGAGGAGATTTCATGTTTCTATCATATTGTACTTATGTTTAAATTAGATGTAATTGGGATATATACATGACTACATGGAAAAAAATGTAATTATGATGTAATTATGATGTAACTATGATGTATCTATGATGTAACTTTTATATAAGTGAAAAGAGACTTAGGTGATAGGTTTTTATATTGGTAAATGGAAATATTGATCTTATGTAATTTAATGCTTTCATTTTCTTCATTCATTACTTTGTGTGTCGTAGAAAACTATTGTCATTGGTTATTCAATGAATTTAGCTTTAAATTTTAATTGAATGTATTGTAGTTTCATGATTCGGTAATATGTATTGATGGACTACTTTAATAGTTATCTTGTTTATGTTCATTTATGTTTCAAATATCAAATATGATTCCATTTAATTCCTTAAATGTTGTATGGGTAGAATACTAATATCATTGAGAAACCTTAGAGGATAAGTTAGTAGTTTCCTTATGCTTATGCAATTAAGTTTAATCTTATCCTTTTATTGTTATAGGATGTTTACTTAATGTTTCAAAAAATATATATTTCACTCGTATTTGAGATTTTTTAGTTATATCCTCTAAGGTTTCTTGATGGGGCATTACAACAACTTAGTCAAAACTTTATGAAATTCAATTTTTCTTTTTTTTGTAATCCTATAACATATGAAGCATAGAATGTGACTCATGTTTCAAATTAAAAAAATATGATACCATTTGAAAGTTATAGATATTTTTCAATCAATCTATGATTTAGGACTTTAGTCAGAATATTGTCACTTTTTGGCCCCTCATGATCTTGCACATACCCATCAAGAAAAGTCAAGAATAGGCATACATACCCTACCCACTATAGGATTTGATTTTGTGACCTCTCTTTTAAGAGTACAAGTTCTCCACCATTAGACCAACTCAAGAATTGAATCTTATATAAAGAGATTCCTTCTCAAACGTAAAAAAATGTTTGGTTTATCCATCCTAAGAATCTATTTTATCACAAGTTGTATATCCTTTATTCATTCTTGTCTTTTTCTGCCATATTATACAAGTTTATCTTGCTTAATGTACTCACCATTATGTGAGTTTTAACACATCTCTTTTATAACTCAACATATTGAAAATTAAATCAGCCAACTCTCTTTGTTTCTCATAAACGAGAAGTTTCTAGAGATTAAAGGTACTGTCAAAGTTTATAAAGGCACTGCAGCTTATATTTGTTAGAGCCACAAGTTAATAAGAAATTGTATTTATGTTCTATTTCATCTATATTACAAAGTTTTTAAATTCTTTCCAACCATCGCATTTGGGGTTTATGAATAATTAGTTTCATTGTGGAGATTGCATACATTATTTTTAATTAATGTAGTATTTATTGTATTCTTTAAGCCAGCCATATTTGAGAAATGATTTTTTTTCTATCAATTTACCATTGAATACATCCTTATATTATCTAGTTTAAGTTTTTAGAATTTTTCTCACTGCCACGTTTAAATGCATGAAACAACACCAGGGGCTACCTTGATAGGTATTTCAAATAGTTAGTGTAGCGGTCAATAAAAATATCCCAAGATCTTGAAAAATGATCCTTGAAATATATATAAAATCCTGATGTTCATAGAATTATACAATATTTTGGGTCTTTTTAGCTTACAGAAATTATGAATTGAAGGACTTCGTGCAACATTTAGAACTTATTTTAATACTATT
This sequence comes from Cryptomeria japonica, assembly GCF_030272615.1. NCBI lineage: Eukaryota > Viridiplantae > Streptophyta > Pinopsida > Cupressales > Cupressaceae > Cryptomeria > Cryptomeria japonica. Next base: position 734,040,874 of record NC_081409.1, read on the forward strand.
ATTGAGGCTTCTCTGAATAAAATTTATGGAAATTTGGTTTGTTAGGAAGCTGGATAAGTAAAGTAAATATGTGTTCTCTTTATCTTTGTATTCCCTATCAAAAACAAAAATCAAGATTGTTAAAACTTAATTGTATGATTGCATTAGATCCTTCAAAATAATAGTTTAACATGAGTTCTTTAGAGGCATCTTTGTATCCAAATCACATTCATGGGTCTACGAAGAAGAGACATGGCTTGCTATCATTCTCAATATATATTTTCTTTTAAATGTCAAGAGATATACAGTAATTTTATATATTTTTTTTAACTCTATGGCATATTTGCCGATATGCACAAGCGAAAAATGCAAAATCGCCAATGTTAAGTGGTAATTTAGTTTAAAATGGAAAATTACATCTTTTGGCATTGCAAATTTAATTAAAATAGCTTCCTTATCTTTCTTGGCACTTTTTTTAGTTTACAAAAGTTTTGGATGTCTATAAATATATTGTTTGTGTTTGAATTAGGGATGTATAGGGTAAATTAGGCCTGGTAACTCAAGTATTGGGAGTTGTAGTGAGATTCGTATTCTCATATACATGACTATTTTGTGGCAACGGGTAACGAATTAGATTGGAGCTTTTATATTTTTTCTTAGTAGAGTGTTTTAGAGTGATAGACTACACTTAAGGGATTCTATTAATTGGAGATTAGAAAACAAAGCTTTCTGCATGGGCTAGTTGCACGAGAAATAAAAGGAATAATGGTACATTCTTCTGTTAACCATATATCATATGTCAAGGATATTGAGAAAAAGTCCAAACTCATCTCAGACCATACTTGTACATTGTTTATTGATCAAATGTTTTAGTGACAAATGACAATATTTTCATGCTCGGTAATAAATGGCTAAGATTGTGCACTAATGATTGGGTGCAAACACTTCTACTTAGAGTGCATAGTAACTCCAGTTAGCAGGTTATGTTGTGCCATCCTTTTATGCAAGTGGAGCAACCATGCAATAATACCAACTACCAAGTGAGTGCAGCCCCTGCATGATAGCACCATGGTTTTACGATTTTAGCCCTATTGGGAAAATGTGTTTTATTGAGGGAAATTCAATTGGACATCAAAGTGTGTTGTTGAGGGGAATTCAGTTGGACAAGCTTTCAATCTAGCCTTCCTCCTTCCTGATGTTGGGAATGACAACTTTGAATCATGTGGGATGGCAAAGTGTTATTCTTGAGTAAATCCAGTTGTACAACAAACCATTGTTGAGGGAAATATAATGGGAAATATAGTCTTCAAGTTTTATCTACAATTCAAAATTAGTAAGTAGACTTTAGTAGAGGTAGCACTTTTTTTCAAAATTTGAGCAATTAATTTCTGTATTTTAAATTTTTTTTTGTCTAATAGGTTTTTTCTCCAAATTTAATAAATTTAATTTCATAATAACATAAAGAAATTTTTGCCAAAGTTTAGTAAATTTAATTGCTTAGAGACAATTACCGGGTTCAGTTTTTTTTCTTCTTGTTTAATTTGGCATTGAATGTTGATTTATACCATATTTAGTACTTGGGATGTCATATCTATCATTTGAGTATGTTAGTCGCCATCTTCAATTTGGCCCCATTCAGATTTTTATACCATTCCATATCGATAGGTAAACTTTGGTAGAAGCTTTCGTTTTAATTGAAGAAGTTCTTTTTTAATAAGATTTAAAAAAAAAAAAAACAACTTTGTTACCAGAAAAGTGATAAAAAATTAGACTACACAGACCATCTTACATAGAAAACCAATCTGTCCCTCATAACAATGTGGGGATAAAATACAGTTAGTAAAAGGGTAAAGTTAATAACACAACGTACAAATAATAGGGGCAAAAATAACCATACAGTGTCAAGTTTGAGTTGCATTGGTATATATGTTTGGGGATAAAACATAGTTGGGTAGAAACAAAATACAACAACAGATTACCTAAATAACAAGGGCGGAAATAACTGCACATTACAAAATCTGAGTCAAACCGATACATATAAGCTTAGAGGAAACATTTTATTGAACGTATTTCAGCTCTCTTTCCATAACATCCCTATTGAGTTCCCTTATAGTAGTTGAACAATAAATCTGCGAAAACTTCCCTGCCATAATTATTATTCAGTCAATTCCCTGCCAATCGAATAAGTGTCAGTTCAAGTGTGGGATCTCAAGGAGACATTGCGATAATTCTCTGAAATATTATAATTTTGTAAATAGATTTGACATTTGATTAGTTTCATGCCAATTTTACATGAATGTTTCAGAGGTATCTTTGTATCCAAATCTCATTGATGGGTCTACAAAGAAAGAAAACACATGCCTTTCTATCATCATATAAAAAATCTTCTTTTTTATATGTTAAGAGATATCAAGTTTTATGTCATAGAGTTCTTTTGTATAGATTACAAGCTGAAACGTAAGAGTTGCCTAACTTTTTTTAAATGTAATTTAATACTTAGCTTCCTAATTTTAAATTTTGCACAGTATTCGAGTTGAATTTGTTGATTGCAAGTTGTATAGCAATTATAGACTTTCTTCAAGAAGAAATTTTTTTCTTCTGAATAATATTCTTTCCTCATTATGTTGACCTAGGCATGAATCCTTCAAAGAATCCATGTGATCATCCAATTGTTGTGCAAAATGACACACTTACAAGAATCATTCCTATTGCAGCCTTAAATCCATCCCAAAATAAATAAACAATAAAGACGAGAGTCACTACAAAGAGTCAACTTTGCGATTTTAACAACATCAAAGGAAATGGAAAGGTTTTCAGTTTTGACTTGATTGATTTGATGGTGGTGAAATAAGAGTAAGAAGATTTAATATTGTCCCAGAACAATTTTATGATCACGTAGAAAATAGGAGAGTGCTTACCATTTCAAAGAGGAGACTCAAACCTACACAAAATAATTTGAACCATTTAAAGAATGAGTGGTAAATTATTTTAAAAAGTAATTCAATAGTTGAGTTGTGTTTGGAGGAGGATAGCATAATACCAAAACAATATTTCAATTTTGCACCAATAAGTCAACTTTAGAATATGAAAAGCAATTCTATGGTTGATATCATTGGTGTTATTTTATCAACTGATCTCGCAATTCAAGAAATTCCCCATTCTAGTTATAAATGCTACATGAATTAATGATTTTGGTGGAAAATATTTGGGAAAAGTTACCACAAGCCAACTTCTTATAAATCCAAATATTCTATTGTCAAATCAATTGAGATCTTAGTTTGATATAGAAGGAAATCATCTCAATTCTCATTAGGGGAAGAGCACCAGTAGCCATCATAGCTAACTTCGCGCACCCACAGTTCCTAAACGGTATATTGGATTTTGATTTTTTTTTTAGTTGTCTTCGTATGCGACTTAACTGCTTATAGCTATTGATCTGGCTTCTGGGTAGTAACGATGCATGTTGTGTAATCAGTTATGCACACAAATGTCAAAAAGTACACATTTCAAAGTGTCGCCTGATACCTAACTAAAGATGTTCCAGTAACCTTCAACTAAAAATCGCTAGTACTTGTTGACAAATGTCCCAATAGTGGTGCACAAATGTTCCAATAGTGATACACAAATGGGACAAATGTTCCAATAGTTGTGCACAAATGGGCCAATTAATTACAAAAAATGATCGACTATTGGTACAAAACAGATTTATTAATAGTGTTTTCACTATGATGAGTATTGGGGGGTCAACATGACAATAAGGTGACGGTTATTGGAACTATGTTATCTATTGGTGCTCTTCCCCTATATTACAAAGGAAAGCTCATCTTCAATGCAAGCTAGAATGTTAAAAGTATTGCACAAATTGAGGGAGATGAATGGCCCTAACATGCTATATTTTCATAAAGTTGTATATATAATCTTTTATATTACTACTAAATTATATGAAATTTTGGTAATATAGTATAATAATTTAAAATATTAATATATATCATTTCATAATATTCTTATAAAATATTAATTGATTTAAAATATTTTCAAAGATTGAAGTTTCTAATTTTTAGAATAGTTTATAATATGAATTTATAAACTTCGTTTAAAATATTTTTAACCATAATGTTTACATGTTTTATAATGCAAATTCACAAAGTTCCTTATAAGAGGTACACTTTAAAGGTAAACTTATTTATAGTTATCATCATTTAATATCAATATAGATGGTTTTATTATCTTTTTATTATTGGCATACCTATATTTAAAGAAATCTATGTAAATAATGTAAACATATCTATTTTGTAGGTGCATATTTAATTGAAAATTATTTAATAAAGATAAATATTTAGATAATATCCTCAAGAAATTATCATTTAGATATTAATATATAAAAATAGTTATTTTTATTAAGTCTTTTTCATACACACAAAAGTGATTATTTTACCATGAAAATATTCAATATAAAGAAAAATAATTTAAAACAAAAATTTAAAAATTTGAAACCGACTTTATTATCATAGAATTCATTTGGAACTAACCAAAATATAAGACATGAAGAACATAGTAGTAATAAGATGTGAACTATATACATGCAACAATTATAGAATTGAGCACTAATATTCTCAACCTATTTCTATTCTTTAAATTACTATCACATTTGGCCACTTGTCTATTCTCTAGTTATCTAATAAACAAGAAATGCATGTATCATGCATAAGATATTAGCCTAATGCCTAAGAAGAAAGAGGTTGCACCAAGCTAAAAGGGCTCATGTCCAAGGAAAATACTCATGCTTAGACAAAGACTCACACCATTGAATAAATTAATAACACATATATTTGTGATCAATAAAATCATGCCATGGGAAATAAAAATACTCCTTTACACCAAGAGAATAGATTCAACATACCACATAAAACCTATAGAGATCGAATGAGAGTGCTTTAAGAATTTAATAACTAAAATGTATAGCCAGATTGAAAGGTATAGCCTATATAAGTATTACAGTCACCAACATAAAATTAATAATTCAAACTAATATTACTGCCTATGAATCAAATGACAATTACTTTTGTTGGCATTGAGTTGTCATTGATGTCAACCGATATTGCAGGCTATCGATAGAGTGTGTCAACCAGTATGAAGAAGATTAAGCTGACATAAATAAGAGAAATATGTTTTGAGTTGATAGATGATATCATCGGTATGAGGTGAGATGCAGGAGTGTGTTGGCACGCTTGAGTAATAAACGATAAGGTAGAAATCAATATGATGGTTTGTTGTTTGTTTGTGATAAGGAGGTAGAATGTTAGATGAATCACAATAACACCCGGTGGAGCAAAACAGAAAGAATGGAATGAAGACATACTGGAAGGTAAGATGAATTGTGAAGATGATGTGTTTCTAGTAAGAGTGATACATACCGGTAAGGGTTTTGACTAATAGAGATGTTCTAGGTTGAACTGACTCTCTATCGGTGAGTTGAATGTATGTTGATGTGTGCCCCATGGTGTTGAGGTGGAAAACATCTAGAGGTCGATGAAATATTCATCAACATGATTGTCTATGTAGTAGGTGGTCGATGAATGATAAAACTGCTAATCATGGGTTGATGACAGACTGATGCAGTTCGAGGAAGAATGGATGAAAGAGAATGATCAGACAGTTGAGGAATTGTGATCGAAGCACGAAATCTGTTTGCAGATTGACCTCGAAAAAGAAACAACTAGATTATAAATGGGGTCAACACAGAACAAGGCCGAAAAGTAGGGTTAAGTTTAATATTTTTAGCAAACATGCATTGGATGAATAAAAAATGTACAGATGCATTTCCCCAAAGCAGGTGAGCGATCCAAGGCAGATCGAATCAAATTGGATACATATTTGACTGAAGGAGGGAAACCCTAACCATCCTAAGTTTGAATTAGCTTTTGGTGGGAAGCCTCAAGTTTAAAAATATGCCAACTTGAGACTAATAAGTGATGATGTTTGTGGATGAAATAAAGTGGACAAAGACTATGTTGAGGGAAAAATAAGAAATATCTGAAGTGATTGTGTGTTGAAGGATAAACCGGTAAGGTTTGTGTGAACTGACAGAGAACAAATCGACAGAGGTAGAACCTCACAAAGTGTGATCAAGTGTAAATTGAATCTACCAATCAGAGGAAGAGAAGATTTAGCAAAGTAAGAATTAGCTAAAAGGAATTGTTGCAGGGTGTGTGGAGTTTTCACAAATCGGTAAGATTGAAACCAGTAAAGAAGACTATTGAAGGGTTGAAAAACTTCATTTGTAATAGGGAATATATTTGTATTTGAATCTTCATATTTTCTTCACTAAGTAGGAGCTTAGTGCAGGGGTTGTAGCTCCTTTAGGTTGTAGCTTATAAATTGTTTAGGGGTTGGTGCTCCTATGAGTCGGTGCACATAAATCAAGGGTTGGTGCTCCTTGGGTTGGTGCCCTAAAATTGTAATCAGATCATTTTCATTGTGAGGTTGGATTGGAGCAGAAGATCTTCAGCAGCTATTCTGATTGACGTTTTTCCTACATTGGGTTTTCCTCGTATATTTGGTGTTATGTGATGCATTATTGTGTATGTGTTATATTGATTTTATAGAAAATCCTTTTATACACTTAGTTTGCATTGTTTGGTTTACTGGTCAGCACTCTGTTTGTTTTATATTGTACCAGTATATCCCTAATTAGGAAAGAAGTGTTTAAATCATTGATTCACCCTTGTCTCAGTGATCTATTATGTCCAACAATTGGTATTAGAGCCTAGGTGCCTTGTTTTATCGAAGCATTCTCTAGCTTGGGTAGATCATGTCAAGTGTACACAATGGCAAGAAATAAATATGCCTCCTCAAAAGATCGTATGTTTGATGGTGTCAACTATGCCTTTTGGAATAGAAGAATGGAAACCTATTTGTCCTCTCCAGGTTTTGATGTATGGATGTCGGTTGTGAATGGGTATAAAGTCCCTAATACTCCCTTACTGATCAAGATGCTAAGAAGGAATATGAGAACAATGTTGAAGCTAAAAATGCCATTCTTAGTGGGTTATTTGATAATGAGTTTGTTAAGGTCATGCTCTACTCATCTACCAAAGAAACTTTGGATAAGTTGCAAAAAATATTTGAAGGCGGTGCTAAAGTCAAGGAAGCTAAGTTACAAACATTGAGAGCACAACTTGAGGGTTTGAAGATGAGAGATGAAGAGAAGATTCATGACTATCTCAAAAGGATTGATGAAACAACAACACCATTAGAGGGCTTGGAGAAGAAATAAAAGATGAGGTGGTAGTGAAGAAAGTACTTATATCTCTCACATCTAAGTATGATACAAAGCTTTTAGCAATAGAAGAAGCAAAAGATCCGAAAACCTTTACAATGGATCAGCTATATGGCTCCCTAACTGCTTATGAGATGAGGATTGTTGGTATTGAGGGTGTGAAGAAAGAAGTTGCATTCAAAACATCAAGGAAAGGAAAAGAAGATTTTGCTCAAGATGGAATCGGTGAAGATTCTGATGATATCATGGAAAACTTTGTCAGAAGACTCAAGATAGGTTTCGGCAAATACAAAGGCAAGCTACCCTTGAAATATTTCAATTGTGGAAAGATTGGACATTTTGCTGCTAAAAGTCCCTATGGTGATAAGAATGAAGATGATCAATCAAGTGGTAGCAGATCATACATTAATGATAGGAAGAAGAATATCTATCATCATGGTAGAAAAGGCAACCAGAAGCACAGAAGTCTTTACACACATAAAAATGATACCACAAATGAGGCTAGTGCCTCAGATGACTATTGTAGTGAAGATGAAGTTAGATGAAACCTTTTTATGGCCCAAGAGGTTCTGTTACCAGAAGAAGGAGAAGTAGATCTTGAAGCAAAGCTCATCAGTGCTTTGGAAGAGCTGAAGAAAACAAGAAGAGATATGAAGAACGTGAAAAAGGTTGCAGCTAAAGAATAAGAGATGTTGGAGAAATCTCTCAAGTGAAGAATCCAAGAAAACAACAGATCTAAAAATTCAATTGGAAGAGGCCAAGAGGATCTGTGAAGTTACCAGTACCAGCTTGAGTAAAAAGGAGAAGGAGCATCAGAACCTAGAAGAAGAAATTGTTAAGCTCCATAAGGAAGTAGAGAAGAGAAAGAATGAACTGATGATGAGAAACAAATATGAAAGCAACACATAGGCCCTAGATAAAATGTTGACCAAAAAAAAGTCTTCAAAGGATACCAGTGGCTTAGGATTTGAAGAAGGACAAAGTTAAAACAATAGAGACACATCTGATAAGGAGATACACTTCACTTCTTCAAATGAAGGTGAATAGAAGAAGACATTCATGGTAAACAAGGATACCGATAAGAAGACATATGCAGACACTATTAGAAACTACCACATGAACTGGTATACACAATCAATGAACCGAAAGCCACACTCAATGTACCGACATGCAGATCCAAGGAGAAATACAAGAGTTGATCATGAAGGATTCGCTAGAGTCAGCAACATGAAAGGAAGACCCTCAGTGAGGCAGTCATTTGTAGCACCAAGGCAAACTAACCGGTATGTTCCAAACTTTCCTGGTTATTGTCACCAGTGTAATAAGTTCGGTCATAGAATGGCAGATTGTAGGAAAATGAATTTAAACCCCAGTTTTGAGAGTAGAAACTTATTTGCTGCACTACAAAGTACAAATGTCACATGTTATAATTGCAATGAGTTTGGTCATAAGAGTTATGAGTGTAGGAGAAATGTGCAAATGTCCTACAAGAATGCTTTGCATACATCTTTCAATGCTAACATAAAATATTACAAGTGTCAAAATTTTGGTCACATAGAAAGGCATTCTAAGCTGAGAACTGACGAGAATAAGAAAATAGTACCAGATCAGAAGATAGAGACAAAACAGGAACACAAGATGATAGAAGAGGAGAAGAAAGAAGAAAAACAGGTTTGGATACAGAAGGAGAAGAACAAGACAGAGTCAAGATTGATTGTGCAAAATTATCTACATGCTAAAAGGAGGAATCTATGGGTAGTAGATAGTGGCTACTCAAATCACATGACTGAAGACAAGAAAAATTTTATCACTCTTGATGATTGGAATAGTGGTTTTGTCCAGTTTGGTGATAACTCCTCTATCAAGATTAAGGGTCATGGTACATTGAATATTGATGGAAAGCTCAAGGCTCATGATGTGTACTATGTAGAAGGACTAAAGAATAATCTACTGAGTGTAAGTCAGATGTGTGACAAAGGGTACAATTTCACATTTGAATCTACCGATTGTCAGATAAGCAAGCAGAGTACCAGTCAGGTTATGGTAGAAGGAAAGAGGACAAATGGCAATGTCTACAATCTGAAGGAATGCTATGAATTGCAATACATGATGGGATAGGTTAATGAAAGCTAGTTGTGGTACTAGAGATTAGGCCACATAAACTTTGATAATTTAGTGAAGATAAGCAAAAATCAGTATGTAATAAATATTCCACAAATAACTAAACCGGCAAGTAGTTTTTGTGATGAATGCATTAGAGGCAACCAAATCAAAGTGAGTTGCAAAACAAAAGGGTACAATACCTCAAGACCTCTATATTTAGTACATACAGATTTGTGTGGACCAACAAGGACAAGGGCTCTAATCGGTGAGAGATACTTGATGCTATTCATTGATGACTACTCAAGGATGACTTGGGTGACATTTTTGCATGAAAAATCATAGGCATTTGAAAGATTCAATATTTTCAGAAGGATGGTTGAAAATGATAGTGGACACTAGTTAAAGTGCTTAAGATCAGACTAGGGTGGAGAATATTCTTCAAATGAGTTTATTGACTACTGTGAGAAACATGGAATCCGGAGACAGTATTCAGCAGCAAGAACACCACAACAAAATGGTGTGGCAAAAAGGAAGAATAGGACAATGAAGAAGATGGCTAGAACAATGTTGAATGAGGCCAACATACTGGATACATACTGGAAGGAAGCAGCTCATACTATTGTCTACACATTAAACCGGGTATAGCTAAGAGTGAATAGTAGAATGACTCTTTTATGAGTTATGGTATGACTGGAAACCATCACTCAAGCATTTTAGAGTGTTTGGAAGTAAGTGTTTCATCAAAAGAGATGTTGATGCATTAGGAAGTTTTGATTCCCAGAGTGATGAAGGAATATTATTGGGTTACTCAACCAATAGAAAAGCCTACAAATGCTACAACAAGAGATTAAGAAAAGTGGTTGATAGTATAAATGTGAGAATAGAAGAAGACCTACATAAGAGAAAATATGCATTGGCACCCTACATTGATGATTTAGATGTTGAATATGAAGAACAATCTGACAATGGACCAGTAGGAGAAGCACCAAGTAAGAACCCCAACTGGTATGTGCAAAAGAACCATCCAGAAGAATAGATTATAGGTGTAGATTAAGAAATTCAAAATCATCAAAACAATAGCAATTAGGACAACCACAAAACCTAAAGCTACTATGAAAGCAATCCCAATCCAATCAATGAAGACATAAAGACAAGATATTCAAATCAAATGAAATCAAAGCAAACTGACGCAGATATCTCCTTCATGTAGCTCCATTATTCTTCTTTCACCTTCAAATTTGATGTGGATCTCACCTACAAGTGCAAAATCCAAGTGGAAAGCAAGTTGTTCAGAGATGAAATTCGGAGCGTAAGGTTACTTGAAAATGTGATTGATTACTTTTTTCAGTGAAAAAAATCATCCAATTTATAGACAAATTGGAGAGAGGACAAGATTAGCATGAAGAGATTTGAAAGGAAATTCAAATCAAGAATGGCAAGATTATGACAAATGTATTACAATTTCTATGCAAGGTGTATGACAAATTATGACAAATTATAGCAAGTTGCTATGCAAGATGTATGACAAATTATGACAAGATTGAAATGCCATTCCCGTGATAAAAGGGAAGAGAGAAAATAGGAGAAATATAAATTAGGAATTAGGAGAAATTAGCAAATTAGAAAACTGAGGAAAAAGATGAAACAGAAATTAGGTGAATTAATTAATAGGTTTTCATCCATTAATTAATTCATGAAAGAGACCTAGGACTAAATAAATAGATTTATTTAACCCACAAAGAAGAAGAAAAGGATTAAATGAACAAATCATAAAACCCTAGAAATAAGAGGACAAGGAATTAGGTCAAGACAACAAGAAATTAATGTAGGTTCAATCATGATTCTAATTGACAAAGGACCAATGTTGATAAATGATTGAGATTGGTTGACAAAAATCAATGACAAATTGACCAATATTGACAAGGAGATTAAATTGATAGGCACCAATTGACGAGGAACAATGACTAATCGATCCAAATTAACATGATTGAAAAGGAAAAGGATCGATGACGAATCAATCAAAAAATGACAAGATTGACAAGAGGACAAAACCCTAATTCTATCATCGATTAGGATTGACGATGTCCAAAATGATGATAAATGAGCACACACCATGATGCGACAGGATAAGATCGACCAAAATCACGACTGAAGATTGCTATCTACAAGACGTAATTCAAAAGCGATAAAAATGAGGAATGCAGAAGAAGGACTCAATGCTTGCAAACAATAAAGACCAAGTATGCAAGATAGAAGAAATGTTAATGCGATGCAAGAACCCTAAAATAAGGCAATGCGCAAATGTTAAAGTATGACTCCACAAGCGTTGACCATTTTTAGATGTCTACATTTTGCCCCTCTTTGAGACAATGCGATTCTAAGCATTGTTTAAAAGAACAATAATGAAAATGCCCTAGACAATAACAATGACATATGCATGCCCCCTCGAGGAATTGGCTAGAAAAATCTAGATTAGAGGCCAAGTGATCGATAAGAATGACAGAAGACGATAGGTTCGAACGGATCAAAAATCGAAGGTCGGATGCATAAAGGACAAGTAGTGGAAGGCGCAAAAGACCACGACCATCATAAGATGGAGAGCATGCATGTCCATCTAGGTACTGACAAAGATCTATATAGGAGATAGAGAAGGAAAAGAGTTCATTTGCACTGGACAAAGTGGAAGAGTTGTTGCTCAGGAAAAAGGACCCTTGCAGAGAGATGGTGAACATTCCAATGGTAGATCACCTTAGGGAATGTGTACACATCTACAGATGACCAAATGACATGGGAGCAGCGGTATGTAGCTCAAAAACCCATATGTTCAATTTCATGAATTTTGCTTGATTGCGGAACATTGCGGGGCCCACAGGGGAGGGAAAAATGTAGATCTATGCCTGTGTGGAGATGTTTTGCACCTGTGTAGAGATGTTTTGTGCCTGTGTAAGGTACATAGGCGCAGCTTGATGCTACATAAGTGCAAGATAGTGTGCACAAGCGCAATTGTGCACTTATGACTCTAGTTTGACCGAAAGCAGCGCACAGATGAACGGACTACCAAGACTGATGGAAGAAATGTTAGTAAGAAGAAATTAGACAAAGGACAATTGGAGATGAAGGAAAACTTGCTTTCAGAAATGAACATAAGTAGGTGAGAACCTTTATTTATCATAGCAAAGCGGATGCAGAGCACCATGGCATTGAAGGCTAGAGCTAGAATGCAACCCCTTTTGCAAAAGAAAGACACATCACACACAAAGAATGAGTGAAGCATCCTAGGGTACATACATCAAGGGTCGAGGTATGTGCGGCGTTCATAAAGAGAATGTACTTATCACAGACACCCAATGATATAGTTGCCCCAGTTTGTGACAAACATTCCATAAACAACAAATACAACAAAAACAACAAAAAAAAGGAAAGGGACCATGAACCATCCCTGTCACTCTAAATCACTCAGTGACATCATCGAGAAACATAGGAACATGATTGAAGACAAAGATAAATCAGTAAAAAGATAAGACACACAAATTCAACCAAGTCAAACAAGCAGTCTGATCGTCATTGTCAAAAGTGGAAAACAAAAATGATCATGTTGTCTGGTTTTAGGGAATGCGGTATCTCGTCGAAGATAGGACACAGTCTGGTTTCGAGTATACCACACCCTATATAAGACCCATGATAATGTTGACAATGACAATTGGTAATGTTGATGCTATTTTGAATGATGTGACAACTGTGATCAGGTTGAATGCTTGCTTGGTCGAATAGTTCATCTGTTAATGCGTGATTTCATTAAAGCACAATGTTTGATTGATTGTCGTTGGATGTATGCTCAGTGATCTATCTATGCACAAAGGGGACCATTTATTGACAAAATGCAAAAGGCCAAAGAAATTGTTTTTGGATTTTGATGTTTTTCACTTTGTAGGAATTTCATGTTTTTTACAATTTTTTTGTTCGTTTTTAAGGACTTTATTTGACTTTTTAGGGATTTTTTTCAGGACATTATTTGATTTTTAGGGATTTTTTCATGACATTTTATGAATGTCTTTGAATTATTTCGGGACATTTTTCCAATTTTTTTTTTTAATTTAATTTAATTTTTTTTTTTTAGGACTTTATTTGATTTTTTTGGTTTTTTAATGATTTTGCCCCCAGTGTTTAGCAAGGCAAGGAATATGATAGGTGAATAAATAGGCTTGCTGAAATGATGGTGGATAGAGGGAAGACAAAGGCCTTTTATTATGGAGACAATGGGACAAGAGATTGGATATGGCAATGTAAAGCAGTGACATGGCATGAGGGACATGTCAAGAGGTTTTTGAATCCATGTGTAAATTTTGCATCCTTATGTTAGATCAAGCTCAAGGAACGAAAGAAAAGAGTGTATGGATAGTGATAAGATATGGATAGGATAAGAAAGACCAGGAATGGATAAGGGACATGGACTGAAGGTTGGGGTAGGCTAAGGGATAGTGGCAGAAAGTTGCAATAAGCCGAGGAATATGGATGAAAGGTTGTAATAAGAAAATAGATAAAGACCAAAAGCTATGATAGACTAAATGTTGCAAACAAGATACATGATGCTCATGAATATCCTCAGCCTTGTCAAGATCAAATGTGGAAAAGGGGATATGTGCATGAGGGACAATAGGATATGAAGGGTAATAGGATATGATAGGATAACGGAACAATGAGGGAAAAAAGGATATGATAGGATAAAGCTTGTCCCCAAGTATGGTATGCAAGAAGTTCATAGATTACGCATGATGCATGTTTGCCAAGTTTTCATCATGGTACTTGCCCAAGGCACTTGTTTGCCAGGTTTTCACTAGTGGACAAATTATTTTTGCTTTACTTTATTTTTTCTTTTTCTTTTTTCTCACCTTTTTTTTTTTGGATTTTGACATTTTAGTCCAAAATGGACACATGATAGGGGATGAAAGAAGGACTCAAACATCTTTTTGTTTGGATAGTAGCCTTGAAAAAAATGGACCATGACCTTTAAAAGTATGCTCAAAGATGTTGGTAGGATAAGGACATGGAAAAAGAGATGAAATTAAGGCCAGGATTTATGCAAAGGATGGGATCAAAGGGATCGAAGGATGGAAAATATGCATTGGATAATGGAGAGGGTATTGGAAGAATGAGGCTTCAGTGGACGAAAATGTTGGCAAGATCACCATTGGAACACACCTTGAGGGGTGGTGGATTGATGGAGGAAAAATAGATCTCAGATTGTGAGATTTGGATGGAGTAAAGGATAGTGATTCTGGGACATCAAGACCCAAAATAGATGATGAAGGTGATGGAGGAATAGATTTGAGAGGTTTGGATGGAGGAATAGCAGTTTTAGATGCCAATTTTGATGTTTCTTTAGGCTTTTGTGCTTCAAGGAGTTGCTTAGGGATCCACATGGTTTTTGATTTTTCATGCTTTTGTGGTTCATTGGAATGCATTGCTTGCACAAGGGATTTAGGAACCCATATATATTTTGACTTTTGTTTTTGAGTAATGGGCCTTTGTGACCATTTGGATTTTTCCTTTTCTTTTTGGATCATATTTTTCTTTTCTTTGACATGTTGATTAGATTGGACATGTTGATCCTTGAATACATGTGGATTTTTAGACTTATGACTTTTATGCTTGGCATCCAAATTGCTTGGAGGGGGAAAGGAATGCATGGATGGATATGAATGAAGTGGAGGTCTTTTGCATGGATGAAAGTTACTCAAATATGTGTTCCTTTATTGACCTTGCATACAGGACGCAAGGATATAAGGACCTAAGATGGATGGAAAGTATGATGGGGAAGGTGTATGTTTGGATTTGGAAGGGATGTTGGATTTAGTAGGGGTACCCACGTCTTGAGGAATTTCACTGAGGCCGTGACCCTTAATATTTTCTTTAACATGAAGGGATTCTTGCTTATGGAGATCTACTCCTTTGCCTTTATGAATATCTTGACTTGTAGGATACTCTTTTCTTTGGAAAGAAGACACAAGTCCATTATGAGGTGGATATGATATGAGAGAAATAATGAGATCTTGAAGTGGATCGGATTGCACCAAAGTGGAAGAACCCATTATGCATGTCGAGGGTTCATGAACATCTTGCATTGACACGTTAGAATCATGAGGGGGGTAAGGATCATGAGGGGGACTAGGATTGTGTAGTGGATATGGTTCAATGGTAGGCTCTTCAAGAGATGGAATGGGAGAAATAATGGGATCATCCAAAGAAATGAGATCTTGGAGTGTATATGGAGCATTAAGACAAGGAGATGGAGGAACAAAAGGATCTTGTGGAGGATTTAAAGGAATAATTTGATCTTGACAAGGAGGAAGATCATTGGAATCCTCTTTAAAGGTGCTTTGCTCTTGACTTTTAATGGGATCATCGGAAAGGATGGAAAGGATATCTTGATCTTTCTTAGGAAGTGGAATGCCAATGGGATTTGAAAGGACATTTTTTTCATGAAATGGAAGGGGATCATTTGGGATTGGATGGACTGGGATATCTTGATCTTGCTTGAGGAATGGAGTGTCAATAGGACTTTGGATAGGATGGACAAGAATAGGGGAATCATCGTGAGTGTCTGGGAACATGGGGTCCTGGTCAACAATTGGATGGGATGATAAGGTTTCGGGATCTTGATCTTGATCTTTTTTAAGACACGTTTCTTCATGCTCTAAATTTTCCTCTTGACATGGGGTTGGACTTTGGATATGCATGGGGGATTCTGACAAGGGATCAATGTTTTGGCATGAAGGAAATGCACTTTGAACATTTGTGATGGATTTTGGCAAGGAATCAATGCTTGAACATGAGGAAGAGGGAATTCGAATGGGGTCCTCTAAAATAGGTAATGGCAATAAAGTGCATGGTGGCATTGGGTCTTGTATTTCTGAAACATGACAAGGATGTGCATCATGAATTGGATTATCTTGGCAATCAATTATGGATAGCCCTTGGATAATTTCATCCTTGGGTTTATTGTTTGATGAGGACAATATGGAAGGTTCTTGTGAAACTTCTAAAGGTGTAGGGATAGATGCCATTAGAGAGTCAATTTGTTTGTGGGGGGATGAGGCATTGCTAGACATAAGTGTATTATCTTGATCTTCCTCAAAGAACTCACTTGGTAATTTCCTTAAGATCCTTGCAATAAGGCCACCTTTCTTTGGAGGTTTTGACATAGTTGTATCTGGAATTTGAACTTGTTTGGAAAGGAGTTGGTTCTGGTCTAATGTCATGTTTTGATTTTGAACTAGATGTTGATCAAATTGGTTTGACATGTTCAAAATTTGGCTTGGTGCATGTTACAAGTTTTGTTTTTGAATTTGTGATTGTAGTTGTTGATACTGAGTTTGTTGTCGATAATTAACAGTTGGTTGGACATATTGTTGAAATTGGACCATTGGTTGTGTTGGTTGTATATGTTGGACCATTGGTTGTGTCTGTTGGAAATGTTGGAACTGTTGAACAATTGGTTGTGATGGTTGAAAAATGCGATTGATAGTAAACTCCTTCTTGTTCTTGTTGTGGAGGCACATAATGTTGTTGTCTCTTTTCTTGAAATTGTTTCATCATCTCTATTTGTGAGAGGACATCTGGTATGTTTGACTGTTTAATAAGAGATCTTACATCAATTGGCTCAAAGTTTGGGTTTGGACCTTGAAATTTTTAAAATGTTTTGGACATTTGGGATCTAATCTTCTCATTGTTTTTCACCTTTTGTTCAATGATCTTTGTTTCTTGAGCTAGTTTCTCCTCTAGTTTTTGTATTTGGAGACTTGTTTCATCATAAAAACTTTGACCAATATTGCCTTGTTGTTGGGTTGGATATAGTTGTGAAAGAGTTTGTTCCTCATGTAATGTTTGAGTTTGAATTTCATGTTGTAGGTTCAGTTGATTCTAGTCAAAAGGTGCATTTTCCCTTGGCATTGGTGGAACACTCCCATATCTTGGTTTCATGGATACTAGCTCATATAATGTAGGTGGTCCAAGTTGAACCATTCCAAATTGTGGTAATGATGTGTTTGACGAACGTTCAATTTGTAATGTTTGACTAGGTTGAAACTGTGAGTTTGATATGTTGTCAATGGGTTGATATGTTGGCTCACCCATCTTCTTAGATTTTGACCTTGTTTCAATAGGCATGTCACTATGCAAATGCAATATCTTTGGGATTTTTTTTTATTTTAAAAGGATGATGTATGGTATGCAACTAAATGCAACCTGAATAGATGAAAATGCAATCTATGGCAAGAATGCAACCTATGTTTTTGTTGTTTTTCAAGATTTTGACAAACTTTTTGGAATGCAAACCTAAAGACTCAACCTTGGGAAGTTGAAATGAAGCGAAGACCTTAAAGGACAAAGGACCAAATGACTGATGAGCTTAAAATATGCTCATAATTTGGATGTTATGATAAACTTTTAAATGCCTTTACTTTTGTTATTTCATGGCTGTTCAAACTTTGTTGAAACCTTTTATTGGGATATCCTGTAGCAAGATACTTTTATATTCCTGCAGCTCATTATGTTGACTTGATTGCATTTATTGCCCCGTTGACTCCCTAAAATCACTGGTATATCGTATACAGTTTTTGAATGATGAAGTAGATTTAAAATGTATGATTAATGAATAGATATCGTGTATGTGCCATACGCCTTTTCTGTTGCCTGTTACCTATTGTTTTGCAGGTTGTTGAAGAATGATCAAGTCAAGTGCAGTCGATCTCGGCCTTGCAGTAAAGTCCATTTCCTGCATGACTTCGAGGGAGCTCCGGCGAAGACTCTTTGACCAAAACCATGGGAAAGAATTTTAGTGACAATCAATCTGGAAAGAGTGGAGCGCTAGATTCTCTCTAGATCGGGTTGAACACATAAATTCATTTATGAAGTTTGTTCCTTGATTCGGGGATATATTTTACTTCCACATCTTTCTTTGATAGGGTTAGCTAGTTAGTTGCTCTCCTATTTATAAATAAAGTTCTCCTCCTGCGTGAGAAAAAGGGAGAAAAAAGAGAGATGATAGTTAGAGTAAGATAGAATCAGAGTAGTAGATATCATGTAAGAATCAATATGATAATGAAAGACAAAATCTGTTTAACCAGAGGCAGAGTTTGTTGTTAGTTTCCATATCAACAAAACAATGTATATCATTCTATTTTTATGAATAAAGTTCAATGAAGTTTTGAGTTTCGCATCTGCGTAATCAGTAGATGCTTGCTAAGGGGGCCCACTTAGTAAGTATCTATAGCTAGTTAGTTAGTTGTTCTTTCCTGTTAAGCTTCAGTTTGCTTTCATCTTTAAAGTTTTTATACAAACTCAGCCCTATATTTCTCTTGTAGCACAAGGAATCCATCACTGTGCCTGTTCCTGTAGCATAAGGCCAGTTCATAGTTTGTGTTTCAGTTGTAGTTATCATGGTTTCTGTTTTAATCAAATCATAGTTGAGTTCAAGAACTTTGCATTACCTTCCTATAGCGTAGATAGAATTTCTTTCCAGTATGTATTTCTGCTAAGATTTGACCAAAATGAGTTCCTATTGCATATATTTTGCTACGCCATTTAAAGTATACGTCCCTTGGTTTGACAAGTAAATAAACGTCTACAGAGAGAGATATTGGTCACCTGTTGGAATGCCCAATTCCCAGGAAAGGTTTTACTGTGATTTTCATATCCTTTTGTGGGCGCGACTAATGACAATAGGCCAAATTGACAATGTCTCACGTATATGCTTGGATACTAAGCTAGGTTTGACAAAAATGATATTAATGAAAGGACACATTTTAGACAAGGTCAAGACTCCCTAACAACAACTTAGGGTATCATCCAAAGTTTTGGTTTTTTAAGTTTGACAAACCAAATTTTTGAGACTAAATGCAAGAAGGAAATGATTATGACAATGACTTAGGATATGACATGAAAATGATCTAAGGATATGATATGACAAGATGAAGCCAAGACAAGATGATAATACAATGATAAGGATATGCGAAGACCAATGACTTGGAATATGTAAAATGTAACCTATGCAAGACATAATTTTAGCATGACAAGGATAATGCACAAATGTCACCTAAATGGAAATCTAGCTTGGATATGACAATGAAATGCAAACTTAGGGAAATGATTTTTAATCTAAGTGCAAAATGAGGACGCTTGCAATGAAAAGGACTAAAATGAAGGGAGATGACAATATGCCCTAAGACCTAAGTTGGACTATGCAAAACCTAGCCTAAAGTGACATGAATTTTGAAACAAAGATATTCAATGTCTTGACAAGCCATGTTCAAATGTTGGATGAATACTTGGACAAATTTGGACTTTTGTTTGGATTTTGTTTTGAATTGAAGGTTGTTGATTTTGAAAACCCAAGTTGATTATGAGCACTTTTGGAAGTTTGTTTTTGATTTAACTTTTGACAATCATGGAAGACAAAATGTTTGTTTGACTTTGACTCAAGACAATCAAGCACATTCACAACAAATCCTATGGCTGGCAAGGGCAATATCTATTGAATCCTGTAACCATAAAGTACAACACTCAACCGGATAGCTAGACGCTTGGTAGCACTCGCTCCCCCTTACAGTGCACTCACTTCTCGGGCATACCAAGCTTCGAGTTCAAGGGGCATCACTTCCCAAGAACTTGCTATCTCTAACTGAGGAGTACATGAGAGTACATGAGAGGTGTCTTCAGCATGTGCGTATCACAATGCTTGAGCCAACAGATAGAAGGATTTTGGCATCTAAAAACAAGAGATTCTAGTAAGGGCATCCATTTGGGTTGGTATTGATCCGACGAATAAATCATCACAATACCATTCCAGCACCCATTGTCTACAACTTTCATTGCATCCATAGTTATTTAGAGTGTTTCGGAAGAGCTTGGCTTTAGCCTGTCACCACTCTGGGTCGTTCCCTCTCACCAATGCCTATGTGAAGTGCCAGGCAAATCAGGAGGCAGGCCTAGTTCTAAGGGTTAAAACATGCAATCAAATTAAAAACAGACAAAGTATGCATGGTGTTCATTAACCTTTAAGAAATGAAATGTGCAACTACTTTAAAAATTGCAAGCAAGATGTTTTAATGAGAGTCTTTGACCACATCCTGCATAAGATTTGTTAGTAGTTGCATTTTTAGTCTTCATCATACGTAACGCCAAGATGCTGCACAGAGAATTAGCACCAAAGAAAAACCAGAATGCAAGAAACAGAATGAAAATAAACAAATTTGCGAGCAAAAACAACTGATTTCACCTCTATTTCTGGCCTTGCACAGGCGCAGAATGCCTCAACATAGGCGC
This sequence comes from Cryptomeria japonica, assembly GCF_030272615.1. Lineage (NCBI taxonomy): Eukaryota > Viridiplantae > Streptophyta > Pinopsida > Cupressales > Cupressaceae > Cryptomeria > Cryptomeria japonica. Next base: position 734,061,557 of record NC_081409.1, read on the forward strand.
AGAACCAATCAACACAGGTGCATAAAACTTCAACACAGGTGTAGAAAACTCAACCACTGGCACAGAAAACTCAAACATAGGAGCAACAAACTCAAACATAGGCACAAAAAATGTCAATGCAGGTGCAGAAGTGTCCAGAAAGCTTCAATTCACCCTATTTCTTGAGTTTTTCACCGACGTAGATATCTCCTTCATGTGGCTCCATTATTCTTCTTTCACCTTCAAATTTGATTTGGATCTCACCTACAAGTGTAAAATGCAAGTGGAAAGCTAGTTGTTGAGAGATGAAATTCACAACGTAAGGTTACTCAAAAATGTGATTGATTCCTCTTTTCATTGAAGAAAATCATCCAATTTATAGACAAATTGGAGAGGACAAGATTAGCATGAAGAGATTTGAAAGGAAATTCAAATCAAGAATGGCAAGATTATGACAAATGTATGACAATTTCTATGCAAGGTGTATGACAAATTATGACAAATTATAGAAAGTTGCTATGCAAGATGTATGACAAATTATGACAAGATTGAAATGCCATTCCCATGATAAAAGGGAAGAGAGAAAATAGGAGAAATAGAAGTTAGGAATTAGGAGAAATTAGCAAATTAGAAAATTGAGGAAAAAGATGAAATAGAAATTAGGTGAATTAATTAATAGGTTTTCATCCATTAATTAATTCATGAAAGAGACCTAGGACTAAATAAATAGATTTATTTAACCCACAAAGAAGAAGAAAAGGATTAAATGAACAAATCATAAAACCCTAGAAATAAGAGGACAAGGAATTAGGTCAAGACAACAAGAAATTAATGTAGGTTCGATCATGATTCTAATTGACAAAGGACCAATGTTGATAAATGATTGAGATTGGTTGTCAAAAATCACTGACAAATTGACCAAGATTGACAAGGAGATCAAATTTATAGGCACCAATTGATGAGGAACAATGACTAATCGATCCAAATTGACATGATTGAAAAGGACAAGGATTGATGACGAATTGATTGCAAAATGATAAGATTGACAAGAGGACAAAACCCTAATTCTATCATCAATTAGGATTGACGATGTCCAAAATGATGATAAATGAGCACGCACCATGATGCGATAGGATAAGATTGACCAAAATCATGATTGAAGATTGTTATCGACAAGACCTAATTTGAAAGTGATAAAAATGAGGAATGCAGAAGAAGGACTCAATACTCGCAAATGATAAAGACCAAGTGCACAACATAGAAGAAATGTTAATGCGACTCAAGAACCCTAAAATAAGGCAATGCGACATCTACAATAGGAAATAAAAATGAAGGCGTCTAGACTAGAAGGAGACTAGCCCGAAATGATGAGGAGCTAAATTTATGCCTCATGATAGAACTTGACCCTACAACTTTTGATGAAGCTAGCAAAAGTGAAAAGTGGGTAGATACCATGGATGAAGAGCTAAAACAAATTGTGAAAAATCAAACTTGGGAACTTGTTCCTAGACCAGAATACAAGAATGTCATAGGTACCAAGTGGGTCTACCAGAACAAAATGAATGATGAAGGCAAGATAATCCAGCATAAAGAAAGGTTAGTTTACAAAGGGTATGCTCAAGTGGAAGGTATTGACTTTGAAGAAACCTTTGCACCAGTTGCTAGGTTAGAGGCAATAAGAATGTTTTTAGCTTTCTCTTCCTATAAAGGATACAAGGTTTACCAAATGGATGTCAAATCTGCATTTCTGAATGGTAATCTTGAAGAAGAAGTGTATATGGAGCAACTAGAAGGATATCTATTACACGATGATGAGATTTTGTATGTCGGTTGAAGAAAGCCTTGTATGGTTTGAAGCAAGCCCCTAGAGTATGGTATTCCCAGTTAGACAAATAATTGAAAGAGCAAGGATTTTGGAAAAGGAATGCAGACAACAACTTGTATATTAAGGTAAATATAGATCATATGATTATAGTTGTTGTATATGTGGATGACATTATCTTTGGTGGAGATAAGAACATCATGTGCAAAGAATTTGCAGATCAGATGAAGTCAAAATTTGAGATGTCCATGCTAGGGGAGTTGTCCTATTTTCTTGGTTTGCATATCTCACAATAGGAGAAAGAAATTTTCATCTCACAAACCAAGTATTTTAAAGATGTTGAAAAAGTTTCAAATGGAGGACAAGAAACTGGTAAGTAAATTGAGCAAACTAGATGAGTCACTAGAAGTAGAGCAGACACTGTATAGGTCTATGATTGGTAGTCTGTTATATCTAACAACATCTAGACCAAATATTGTACAAGCAGTTTGCATGGTTGCAAGATCCCAAGTTGCTCCTAAATAGTCTCACTTAAATGCAGTTAGGAGAATCTTCAGGTACCTGTAAGGAACAATCGGTTATGGCTTGTGGTATCCAAAGAAAGGAGACTTCACGTTGCAAGCTTATACTAATGCAAATTGGGCAGACTATATTGATGATTGAAAAAGTACAAGTGGATGTGCTTTCTACTTAGGAGACCGGTTAGTATCATGGAATAGTAAGAAACAAGATTCAATGTCATTATCTACTGTTGAGGCCAAGTATATAGCAGCTACTACATGTTGTTCATAGGTACTGTGGATGAAGCAGACACTGAAGGACATTTAGGTGGAGATACTAGAACCTATTCCAATCCGGTGTGATAACTCAAATGCAATCAACATCTCCAAAAATCCAGTAATGCACTCAAGAACAAAACACATTGCAATCAACTATCACTTCTTGAGGGAGAAGATAGCAGACAAGGAGGTCATAGTAGAGCATGTTCCAACTGGTGAGCAGTTTGCTGACATATTTACCAATCCACTTCCTTTGGGCATATTTGAGTACTTGAGACAAAATACGGGAGTTGTCCCACCATCAAGAAACACTTAAATGTGTAGGGAGATGTATGGTTCAAGGGGAGTCAAAAATTGTTATTATCTTATGACTCTTGAATCATGAAGCATGGACATGGGGGGAGAATATGTCCTACCAGTTGAAGACATGAGTTGTAATTCAACTGCTAAAGGGAGAGAATAATGTTGGAGTCGAGTAGTGTGATTGGTGTCAAACTAAGGTTCCCTTTGCCATTGTTGTCAAAGGGGGAGAGAAACCGATATAGAAAGTATTGACATCAATGCCAAAGGAGAAGATCATTGGTATTGAGTTTTCATTGATGTCAACTAGTATTGCAAGCTACCCGTAGAGTGTGTCAACTAGTATTATAGGATACTGGTAGAGTGTGTCAACCGGTATGAAGAAGATGTAACCGACATAAATAAGAGAAGTATGTTCTGAGTTGATAGATGATATCATCGGTATGAGGTGAGATGCAGGAGTGTGTTGGCATGCTTGAGTAATAAGCAGTAAGGCTAAAACTGGTATGATGGTTGATTGTGTGTTTGTGATGAAGAGGCATAATATTAGATGAATCACAACAACACCCGGTGGAGCAAAACAAAAAGAATGGAATGAAGATATATCAGAAGGCAAGATGGATTGTCAAGATGATATGTTACTGGTAAGAGTGATACATACCAGTAAGGGTTTGTACCGATAGAGATGTTCTAGGTTGAACTGACTCTCTATCAGTGAGTTGAATTTATGATGATGTGTGCCCCATGGTGCTCAGGTGGAAAACATGCAAAGGTCTGTGAAATGTTCATTGACATGGTTGTATGTGTTATAGGTGGTCATTGAATGATAAAACCGCAAATCATGGGTTGACAACAGATTGATGTAGCTCAAGGAAGAATTGGTGATAGAGAATGATCAAACAGTTGAGTAATTATGATCGAAGCATGAAATCCGATTGCAGATTGACCTCGAAAAAGAAAGAACTGGATTATAAATGGGGTCGACAAAGAAAAAGGCCGAAAAGAAGGGTTAAGTTTCCTATTTTTTGCAAACAAGCACTGGATGAATAAAAACATGTACATATGCATCTCCCCAAAGAAGGTGAGAAATCCAAGGCAAAAAAAATCAAATTGGATATAGATTTGATTGTAGGAGGGAAACCCTAACCGTCCTAAGTTTGAATTAGTTTTTGGAAGGAAGCCTCAAGTTTAAAATATATGCCGACCTAAGAATGATATGTGATGATGTTGTTGGATGAAAGAGAGTGGACAAAGACTATGTTGAGGGAAAAATAAGAAATATCTAAAGTGACTGTGTGTTGAAGGATAAACAGGTAAGGTGTGTGTAAACCAGCAGAGAAAAAATCGGCAGAGGCAGAACCTGGAAAAGTGTGATCAATTGTGAATTGAATCCAATAGTTAGAGGAAGAGAAGTTTTAGCAAAGTAAGAATCAGTTGGAAGGCATTGTTGCAGGGTGTGTGGAGTTCTCATAGACCGGTAAGATTGAAATCGGTAGAGAAGAATATTGAAGGGTTGCAAAACTTCATTTGTAACAGGGAATTTATTTGTGTATTTGAATCTTCATATTGTCTTCACTAAGTAGGAGCTTAGTGCAGGGGTTGTAGCTCTTTTACGTTGTAGCCTATAAATTTTTCAAGCGTTGGTGCTCCTTTGAGTCGGTACTCATAAATCAGGAGTTGGTGCCCTAAAATTGTAATCAGATCATTTTCATTGTGACACTGGATTGGAGGAGAAGATCTTTAGTAGCTATTCTCACTGACATTTTCCCCACATTGGGTTTTCCTCATATATCTGGTGTTGTGTGATGTATTCTTCTATATGTTTTATATTGATGTTATAGAAAATACTTTCACATACTTATTTTGCATTGTTTGGTTTATCGGTCAGCACTCTGTTTGTTTTATATTGTATCGATATATCCCTGATTAGGAAAGAAGTGTTTAAATCACCGATTCACCCACTTCTCAGTGATCTATTATGTCCAACAACTTTAGTTTTGTAAAGAAAATACATGAATTATATTTCATGTAAAATATACTTATTGTAGAATATAAATATATTTTTCTAATGAATTAAAGCTTGATAGCCTGAACATTTGCATATCCACTAAAGAGAAACTACCGAGGGTACATGAGGAGTGAACACCAAAACAAAAAAATACAAAATACCAAAACATGCTAAAATCCAACAAATGATCAGGACAAATCCAGTAAGCATAGAACCAACAAACAAATAACATCTGACCACCCAACAAAGACATGAAGGAATAGTCTATTAAGGGGGGGAATTATCATCTCTCCAATATTTGCACATAAGATATAACTTTGACTTTATTAAAAATAGTAGCTTTTTGTTAGAATATTGTCCAAAGCCCAGAGTGACCGAGTTTAGAGTATCCTTGACAATAGAGGTGAGGGGGTCCATCACCTTAGAAGGAGGCTCTATGTGTCTCTTTCTCTTCACCTTTCATCCTTATATCTCCTCCTATATCTCATATAGAGAGCTTGTATTCTTCATTGCCATTTCCTAACTCAAAGTAGTCATTTCCTCAACCTTCCTTTTCACAATCTCAGGATTTTCCTTCAACTCAGCCACATCTCTCCTCTCATCCCTATGAGATATTTTTTCATTAAGTTTCATGATCTTCTCCTTAGCAATCTCCCATTTTTTAAATCCCAACCATATTATTGGCTCCCTTCAAAACCTTCTTATCCTTATCCTCCAACACTCAATTCTTTCCCTGAGCCTCATCCCCAATTGCTGCTTCAAGCTTTTTTATCTTCTTCTTGGCCACACTCAACTAGGAGAGGAGCTAATGTATGATTGCATCTTGACATTCAACTATCTCAACTGACAGACAATTTCTCAACCAAAGAAAGGGAGTCAAGTTTGGGGGTAGACACACATTGGATTTGTAAAAGAGCCCCTAACAAGGGACAAAAGGGGGTCTATCTCCTAAGATGCAATATGAGACTAGTTAGAGCCAATGCCTAAGGAGGAATTTAAATCCTCTAAATACACATACTCTTTAGTGTCTACCAACTCAACATCCTTATAAGGGTGCCAGGGAAATTTTATATTTAGCTCCATGAATAGGGTTGAATCGAGTAGGGAAAAGTTTGGTCTTGGATGAGGAAGACAAATTAGGGTCAATTTTTGGAATTGGGGTACCAAAAATCTCCACAACCAATTTATAATCTGACAAGGGGCTAGGAGGAATCAAATGATCCCCACTAAGCAGGGTCAAGGACAAGTGAAAATTGTATAGGTTTCAGATGAATTTTACTAAATGGGGGGAATTCTTAGATTTATCCCTAGAAACTAATTGTGATAATAAGAAACAAACTCAAAATGGGAAATCTGTTTTGATTCATTACCTTAGATAATTTATCATGTGGGAAAGAGCTGGGTATGAAACCTTTTGAATCTACCATCCAAAATGAAGTACTTCATAAGCATGAGTGTTGAATCCTTCCAAACCCTAGGAAAGTCTTATCTATTGTACCCACTCTATAGTCTCAAGAACCTTCTCTATACTTAAATAATCTCTCCAACTCATCTTTATAAGACCCTTTAAATGTTTTTGGAAAGGTCACTCCCTCTACAAATAACCCAGTAACAATGATAATAGTTTTCATAGGACCATAAATGTAGTTCCCTAAATTTTCACCTCACATTTCTCCCATTTGGATTTTTTTTTAATAGAGGGCTAGGTCATACCATGTATCCCTTCCACATATTTCACAAGGTTTCCCTTAACCACTTTCATCCACAACTTAGCATTATTTTTAAAATAATCATAGCTATCTGCCTCGATTTGTATGAGGCAACCCCCCATAGCTGACAAATTGAGATTAGAGGCAAAAACAAGAGAGGTAATTATCTAGAGAAGATCTAAGATGAAAGCCTAATATTGTTGTCCCAATCAAGATTGCATCAGCTACCACTATTGATATTACTTTCCCAAGCTAAATCTTCAAACATGTATCCACATTGTCCGCTTCTATAAAAATATATCCATAACATGTGATTGTAACCATGTGTTTATAAGTGATCATTTGTTTTTTAATGCACAAAATTGTTCACTCCATTTGATGATTGTAGAAGATGAAATAATACCTTAATTTACAATTATATCAAAATAAAAAATTTATTTTTCATTTTTAAGATATTTCTAATAAGATAGTCTAAATTATTTTTTAGTATGAATTTAGAAAATTACTTGGATTACAAAACTAAATATTTTTTATTCTTAATGTGTATGATTCACAAAACTAGTAAATAAATTAAAAAAATAAAGGTTCACATAGATTATTGTAATCCATATCATTTGAATAAAAATCCAAGTAAAGATTATTATTTTCTTCTTATCCAATTAGAAATTGCAATGACTTCCACTTCCTCTTTTTACCTCCAAATTTAAAATGTAAATCATTAGATAGAAATAAGGATAATGGATTTGAATTCAATTGGCAAGTCTCAAGCAAGTTGATTTTTAAATGAATGATTACTCCCAAAATATTGAGAAAATCATGAAGTGTAATATTTTTTTTCAAATTGTAGTCGGTATTTTGTATCTCTCATCAATTTTGTAAGCGTGAAGATTGCTATTGGATACTATGTACTCTTTGCATGTTTTCCTCTTATGATAGATTTGATGTATTATTTGGTTTTGCATGGAGTTTGTGGTTAACTTTTGGTCTCTTATTTGAAATGGAATTCAATTCAAAATTGAGCAACCATTGAGCAATGAAGCCTTCATGTATAGTAGTCTACGTAATACTTTCAATTGTAATTATTTAAAGAATTTGAGGATAGTGAAGTCTATTTTGATATGAGAGAGATTGTGGAACATAGGTCTATGGCATTCATGAGCCATGCTAATGTAAGTATTTGGAGATAATTTAAACGAGATTGTAAAGAATGGTCTCTTTATATGTCTCAATAATATCTTTCAATTTTTTTATTGTGTATTGTAAGAAAGGATATTAGGCCAATTGATCCCTATGTATAGATGTTTGGATTAAATGAAGACGAGATAGGCCTATTACTAGTGCATAAATACCAAACTATTGCACAGGGGAAAATCACAAGCAATGAGACCACCTAAAACAACAAACACCAAGAAAGGATAAGTGTTTTCTAAAACATGCTTTTGACCAAAGCAATAAGCGGTGGGAAAAAATTCTTGATAAAACAAAAATTACCTAATAAAAAACATAGAGGTTTTGGATAATCTTGAACCATCTTCCACACAAACCCTTGTGCACTTACAATAGGAATGGAAAGGTAATTGACAATAGTCAATGGATTGCAAGTGTAGAGATAAACAACAATAGCCAAAGTGATTCTAATACCTTTTCTTTATTAAATTATTATTGAATAATTTTTAAGTTTCAATAAATACATAATCAAACAATTTAATGAATTGTTGATTTTCAACATTCTTTATTTCCTTTGAGTGGGTTTCCATATTATTTTGATTATTAATCCACAAGAAAAAAATTCTCGACAATATTTACTTAAATTTAAATTTTAAAATGAAAGATGCAGATTATTTCTTTATTATAAGGTATGAAGTTGGGGCATAGTTCTAAAAATGGCAAGAGTGCCATTTTTATAGTTAATTACTTTTTGATAGTTTCTAATAATGAATGTAGTGATGTATTTAGTTTTATGAACGTCAAATATTTTGAAAAATTGATATCTCTTGGTATACATTACATACATTTGAAAAAGTATAAGTATGCTAGTTTTACTTCATTAGCATACTTTTGTGTTGATTAACTCATGTTATGCATTTTTAAAAGTTATTTGCATTAATGAAACATTATTGTTTGATCCTTCCTTGGACTTTTTAAATATGGCTATGTCAAAAGATAAGTAACAATTTACTACTCAATTAATGCAAAGAAAAAATCATTGAATATAAGAAAGGTATGAAATAAGTGAAAATAAAAATACCAAATAAATCCAAAGAAAAAACAAATAAGAAAGGTGTAAAATAAGTAAAAATATATTACCAAAGAAATTTAAAAAAAAATCATTAGATAAGAAAAGTATGCAACAAGAAAAAATACATTACCCAATAAATGTAAAGGAAAAGAGTATTTCAAGGTAAGAAATGTATGAAAAAAGTTAATATACATTATAGAATAAATGCAAAGAAAAATCAATGAAGATAAGAAAGGTATGAAATGAGTAAAAATACACTACCAAAGAAATGCATATTAAATATCCTCATTAAAATAATTCAAATTTATAAACTCTAATAGATAAAACCCACACTACAACTATGCATAAAAATGTTAGAACAAACCTACAAATAATAAATAAAATCCACAATAAAATTACACATTAAAATATTAAAGAAACACCTACCATTCATGACATAGGATGATGGTTTAGTCATGACATTCTTGTTGTCACCATCAAAGTTCAAGCACTTAATCAGCCATTGTGATTGTGGACATTGTGTCCCAGTTGATCCATTGTATTCACGAGTTTGAACCTCATGTTGATATTGTTGGTGTTCACGCCAATGACTTAGCACTCCAAACCTTCTTGGATCAATGTGTTCTCACAAGTTAAAAATAGACCTGATAGATACTTTATAAAAATTTTATTACTAATTAAAAAATAATAATTAAAGGAGAGGTGAATCAATTTTCTCGTAGAGAAATAAACATGTGTCACATGTTTGATTTGGTGTGTTGGTCATTCCCATCTACACAAGAAACATATCGTTAATGTTCAACCATCTTTCTCATTTTGTTCGCAAAATTTACTCATATGTATTGAGGAATACTTTAAACATATGAGAAACTTATGTTTGAGAGAATTATATGCAACATCAAGCTTGGTCTAGTGCTTATGCAAGAAATGGTAGCCTCCATTGGAACTATCATGTAGATACCTATTACATTCACTGACTTCACTCACAAAATATTGTAATGTTAGACATATGTGTCATGGAAATAGAAGCATAAACCCAAAAAAAAAAATATTGCAGAACAAATTAGTCGCAAAGAGATAATAAAGACAACAAAATGAAATACGAAAATATCACATTAGATGCTTATTTACATGGTAAAAACTTGACAAAAAGGCCAAGCATCAACAGGGCAAGGTAGAAGTTTTCTTATTGCTCGAAGTAAATAATTACAAAATCCCTATCTAGCTACCACTATCAAGTGCTGTTATCACAATTACAATCCGAATTTATAATTTACAACATCCTAATAATTTCTCTTCCAATCTACAATTCATATTACCGCATTGCCTTTGTGTAAAGAAAGATATATAGAATATCCCTAAATTAGAATCAACATCCAACATAGAAATAGCCTACTTAATTTTATTAAAGGATAATTCTATAAAAGAAATTAGGAACTTGCTCACATGGAAAAACTGTTATTCTAAAAGGTAAGACTAAATTAAAAATTTCCTTTTTCTTGTTTTGTTTCCATTAAAACCAACAATTCTTGCCATTAACCAACAATTGTTGTTATTATCCAACAATCTCCACCTTGACAATAATTTATTATATACCTTCTCATGCCTAACCAAAGTGTAGGTTCCTTAGACTTTATATTGAAAGCTTAAGGCATGTCTCTAATCACAAGAGAACTCTGATCATCACCTAAATCTCCATGTATTCATGAGCACATGTAACTGCTCAAACCATGCTGAGCTCCAAATGCAGCACCACACTCTCATAAATCTCCGAAGAAAATGACCAATGTTTTCAATACCAAGAGAACCTCAAACGACAATCTCCAAATATGATCAACTATCAAAATTCTAACAATAGAATTAGGAGTCTAACCATAATATGATGATCTAACATCTCCTCAAACAAAGATTGATAAACCTACAACTTTTAAAAATAAGAAAATTACAAATTCTATCAAGTTGTCCAAGAGAATCAAAGTTATGCCGACTCCACAACCCACATATAGCCAAAGGCTAATCATTTCGCAAATTTTCATGTAACCATGTGCTACAACCATGAACCCATGAGAAGCACTCCAACCTACTCCATAAGATTGTTGTTGTTTCCTCTCTTACAATATTGAAAAGAACCAATCCTAGATCTTCCTAGTCCCCATTAGACATATCTACAGGTTTTCTTAACTTTCGTACCAATACCTTCTGCAATCCCTATTGCACTAAATATTTATGCATCCCAAGCTTTCTCAACCTAAATTTTTTCTTTCCATTAAATTTCTCTACCTCAAACCTTGCATTTGAAACCTTTTCTATTTGATGATGTAAAAATCAACAACAAATCCTAATACAACCACCAAAAAAATAATTACTTGGATACCACTTATTGTAAAAATAGAAGCACAAACCCAAAAAATAAAATAATGTAGCACAAATTAGCTGCAAATATATAATAAGGAGAATAAAATGAAACAATAGAATAACAAATTAGGTGCTGATTTACATGGTAAAAACTTGACAAAATACCAAGGAAACATCCATGGGGCAAGTTATCAATATTTTTATTGCTCAAAGAAAACAATTATAAACTCCATAACTAGCGACCACTATACTCCGGTCCAATCTCCCAAAAACTTATCCTTTCCAGCCAAGAAGACCCTTTCTAGAAAAAAAAATTCTTCCCAGTTAAAATATTTCATTCACCGTTCCCATGAACCAACTCTCCAGAAACAGTATTTTAATTAATTAATTAATTAACTCTAACTGTAATCTTAACATATATTTAATTATTCATGATATGTTTATTTCAAAATTTAAATAAATTTACCCTTCAAATTATCCTAAGCTTATCAAGAATTTAAACTATTATTTTAATTCAATCTCTTAGATTATTAATACTTGTTTGTTAATTAATTAATTAAAGATAACAATTCATGTATATAGATATATATATAATTACATAAACTATATATATATCACTATTAATTGAAATAGTATCTCAAGATAAAATGTTTTAATTAGTAAATACAAGGAACATAATAATTAAATCCTCATGCAACACAAACACATACAAAACTATGGTTATCGAATTTTGCTTATGTGGCATTCCGTTCAAGTAAAAGAAAGACAAGGAACATTTCTCTAACACTGAGCAAGGGGTTAAGGGTTTGGGACAATGGGCCATGTCTTATCTCCCACAACCTCCATTGGTAATCTGTAGGCACACTCAAACATGTGAAACTAGGTGGATTCGATGCCTCGTACCTACAACCTTGCATCACTGACAAATACATATATATGAATATTATACATTTATCTAACCAAAACATGCATAGTAGTGAAGAGGAACAGCCACATACCATGTCTCCCCAGAGAAAGTAGTAAAATTTAGCATATAAAACGCAATCCAACACATAATGCATCTCACTAAATAAGTAGATGTGTTAGTACCAAGGTCAGTATGCATAAACCACATAAATAATCTAATCATCATCGGATCATAAAGAGCATAAACAAAGTCCATTGCACATAAGCATAGATCATAGCATACAAACATCAAATCAAACTAGCATAAACTAGTCTCATAAAAAAAATCAATGTCGCATGAGGTATCTACAAAGCCATATGGGGAACTAAAAGAGTCCTCATGAGTCCAATAGAGTAGCAAAGATGTTTGAACAAGGGAGGGGCATCACATCCTCCCCCCTAGATCTAGGCTTGCTCCTAGAAGCCTGCAACCAAATAAAGGTAGAGATCTCGCATCCTCAATGCGTCCTCCCAAGTGGCTGGGGTCTCATCATTTGGGTCGCATTGGACCCTTAATTTCACTATGGCATGATCCTTGAGGGTCAAATCCCGATGGTGCAAAATGGACATGGGCTCCAAAGAAAGCTACTCATCCTCTACCCGCGGTCTCAAAGACTATCCCCTGATGTTTTTCTGGCAGTTATCAACTATTGCGAACACTTGATGGGATCTATCTACATCCCCTATTATGGGCTCTAAAATTGTTGACCTCTAACTTGCTACCTATGGTGATCTCTAAGGGAAATGTGTAGCTATGCGACCATATTGTCCACAAGAGGAACAACCACCCCTACCAAAACCTCTACCTCCAAATGTTCACTATATTGTTGATAGATGCCCCTACTAGAACCTTGGGATGCACTCTAAGCAGGATGACTAGGATGATACTATTTGCCTTGGTGCCAATTACAATATTTTCCTGACTGAGAACTAATGTCTCAGTGATTCTAAAAGTTCTTTTGTTCGGCGGAGATCCTTGTTGTTACTGTTGTTGTCCATCCTTAGTAGGTGTCTAATAATTCTTAGAGGATCCTACTCCCCATGACTAACTACCTCCAGCCCCAAATCCTGTTGATGGTGCATTGCCCATCTGAACACTTGTCTAACCACCTAGTCCCATGCCCAGGTTCTCCTCCACCAAGGAAGCCTTCTTGACCAACACCTCCATGGTTTTGGGTTTGAAGACTTGTACTCCCCCACTAATATGAGCATTCAAACCCTTAATGAAGAGCTAGACCAACATAGGGTCATCATTACCAATGCCTATGTATTGCTTGAGCTCATAAAATTTTTGATCATACTGCTCAATAGTCATAGCCATATGTCTCAACTTATGAAACTCATCAATGTGATGTTGCCTCTAGTAATTTGATAAAAATTGAGCTCTGAATCTCTCAAGAAACAACTCCCATGATATTGTGCCTATATCTAGGTTTAGTTTTTGTTCTTCCAACCACCACCATGTGGAGGAAAAACCCCATAAGGTGCATGATGGTGCACTTCACCTTGGTGTTACTACCATATGGGTGCATGAAAAAACACCTATCTAGGTCTATCAACCAAGTCTCTACCTGCAACCCACTACTAGAGCCATTGAAAGTGGGAGGGAAAGACCTCAAAAGATCCCTCATGTGACCTACTAAGATGGCCTCTTGAGATCTACTGCATTATCTCTCCTCCAAGGAGAGCTCTCTCTCTCTCCCTACCAATATGCTAAGACTGATACGATTCCTCATGCTGACAATCCTCCTGCTAGTCATTCCCTTGTCTAGGGCCTAAACAGGAGAGAACCTCCTAAAGAAACTAACACAACTGAGCCCCCTCTATTCACTCTAATGCTTAGAAATTTTCTTCTCTTCCCCATAATTCTCATGGGAATCGTGAGGAGAAGGGTTTTGGTGAGTGGCCATGTGACCATGCCCTCAACCCCAACCTCGACCTCAACCCTACCTTACATCTTCCTAAATAAAACAAACACCATTAAAGGAAAGGGTCTAAGATCACAAATCAAGGATACCCAAAAGGGAAACATATTTGCAAGGTGTAAGAAATAATGATAGCAAAATGGGCTCATTGGAAACCAGAGTACCTAGTGTTAGAACTTGGGCTCTGATACCAGATGTAATGCCCTGCCAAGGAACCCTAGAGGATAAAACAACATTTCTCAAGATAAATAATTATAAGCAAAGAGTAAATGGCATATGATAGAGATGCAACGCCTTGAACCATAAACTATAATTCATCAAAAGGAATGAAAGAACCACTGCCACGTTAAAATTAATCAAGACTATAGAGCCAAAAAAAATAAAAATCAAATAACAAGATTTAGCAAACCTAAATTCTAATGCATCTATTTCTAGAACATAATAGTATTAGAAAGTTGCCGAAAAAAAACAATAACACAACAGCCAAAACAATTGATATACTAAATGAAGTATTAATAGGCCAGTATCATAGTAAAAAATATACCTAAAATAAAATAGCAAATCCCTATAAGAATCAAAAATCAAAAATCAAAACTTAGGACATCATATATTATTCTAACCCAAACTAATTCTGATAGGTTGGAGCTGAAAACCAGCGTCGGGCGATATATATTACTCATGGCTAGCAAGGCGAGGGAGAGGATTAACATGGGTTGTTGAAGTACCACTCCATGTTGGTGGAGTGGCTTCCCACCCCTACGTGGGAAGAGTCTCTAATATGGTCTCTCGCCCACGTAGGTGGGAACGTCTCCCACCAAGCATGAGTCTCCCATGCCATGGTGGAGAGGACTCTACCACATGGGTGGGAGCCCCACCAAACGTAACGCAGCCCCCAACCTCACGTACAGACAAAAAAAAACGAAAAAAAACCAACCAATGCTTAGGTTGGACAAAAGACCAAAGCAAAAGAAAAATATAAAATATTAACAGTACACAACAAAAAGGAAATAGTGAGGATAATATTTTGAACAGAAGAATTATCGCAGTAGCCAGATGTTCTGATAAAGAAATTGGTGAAAATACTTTATATAAATGGATTTAATTAAATTGAAGGACTAAATAAGGCGAATATCACACCATAGACAAAACACAGATTCAAACCAACCAGGGCACCAATTTTAATTCCAACCATTGGCAGTCATAGGAAGAGAGAACTGCAAACAAACATGATTCACGGGAGAAGATAAGGGATGCCAACCTAGAAAAATATTGGCAAAAGAAATCCTGAAGAATGAAATCCCCCGATCCAATGCAATGCTCTCCCATCCAATCTCCCAAAAACTTATCATTTCCAGCCAAAAAAGACTTTTTTTTGGGAAAAACAATTCTTCCGAGTAAAATTATTTCATTCACTATTTCCCTAAACCAACTCTCTAGAAATGATATTTTAATTTATTAATAAATTATCTCTAACTATAGTCTCAACATATATTTAATTGTTCATGATATGTTTATTTAATAATTTAAATAAATTTACCATTGAAATTATGTCAAGCTTATCAAGAATTTAAACTATTATTTTAATTCAATTACTTAGATTATTAATATTTATTTGTTAAGCGATTAATTAGATATAATAATTCATTAATATACCCATATATGTAATATTTATTTATAATTACATAAACTATATACATAACTGTTAATTGAAATACTACCTCAAGATAAAATGTTTTAATTAATAAATACAAGGGACGTAACAATTAAATCCTCATGCAACACATACACATACTCACAAAACCAAGGTTATCGAATTTTGCCTATGTGTCATTTTGATTAGGCAAAAGCAAAACATGGAACATTTCTCTAACACCAAGCAGGGAGTTAAGGGTTTGGGACAAGAAGCCATGTCCTATCTCCCACAACTTCCATTAGGAATCTGTAGGCACGTTCAAACTCCCATGTCTCACCGGAGAGAGTGATAGGACATCATCCTCTCGCACCAAGACAAGATCATGCATACAAAACATAATCCAACACATAATGCGTCACATTAGATAAGAAGATATGTTAGTACCAGGGTTAGTATGCATAAAGCAGATAAATCATCAAATCATCATAGGATCATAAAGAGCATAAAAAAAGTTCATTGCACATAAGCATAGATCATATCATACAAACATAAACTCAAACTACCATAACATACTCTCAGGAAAAAAAAAATCAATATAGAATCAGGTATCCACAAAGCTATATGCAGAATTGAAAGAGTCATCATGAGTCCAATAGAGTAGCAATAATGTTTGAACAAGGGAGGGGAATCACATATAATCTATAAAAAGTTTAGTAATAAAGTTGTAAGAAATTGAATGTAATCAACAAACTATTTTATAAAAAATTTCAAATATTTTTTTGAAAATTAGATATTTTAATGAGGTCCTATTAATTTTTTTTAACAAAATAAAAGGTAGATGTCACTTTGGCTAACATAATTATGAGAAAACTTTAAAAACCTTCAAACGTTGAATAAAAGTAAAGGAAGCATGTGTAAATGTGATGGTTTTTTTTCTAAAAATAAATCATTATTTATAATTTTTTCACTTTTTTAATATTAAAAAATATTTTTCTAAGCAACCTAATTTAATCGGCAATATTGTGTTGGTGAAAATTAGGGTTTCTATTATTAGGTGTAGTAAAACCATTAATTTTTCTTAAGGACCATCACATTAGGGAAAGATAATAATTAGATAGATCTAAACATAATAGATCTCACGGGGGATTCACTGGCTAGACAATATTATATCATGTGCATTCATATTAGGGAGTTTATTATCCCAAAAATGAGGGTACAATATATTGCCTATCAGTGTAAATAGGGAGTTTTTTAAATCAAGTTATGAAAAAATACAATATCTGGTGAAAACAGGGGGCCTATAAATTCAGGCTTTGTATTGGGAGGGGATGAGAAAAAGGAGTTTAGGGCAATATTTTTTGAAAATAGAGGGATTCTTTAGTATGCCATGAACACACGTGCTATAACACAAGTTCACTAAGTGAAGCCCTCAAGATAGATCTAGATTATGATCTAATTCCAGGGGTATTCGATGTACCTTTTATTTCCCTAAAGTTGAATTGAATTATTGAATTTGTTGAAACTAGGGTAAAAGTGTTGGAAATCAAAGTAAAAATGTATAACCAATAGGTTGTAGTCATCGGATTGAGCCACAAGCCTAGATCTGAGTAATGTAAATTGATTCTAAAGATCATAGGTTTGTACGTGCTCTGGCACACACTCAAAAACGAAAATAGGTTTGGAATAGGGGTTTACCTTAGGTCAAACCTTGGTTTTGAAATTAACCATGGAATAAGAATGAAATGTGATAGAATTACAGTAATGGAAATGTTGAATAATGACTTAAAGACACAATTTTGTACTGCTTGAATCTTGACTTTATCTCTGCTCCAAAGCATTAAGGAAAAGTAATTGCTTTCTCACTTGATCTTGAATGTCATTGTCAGAATGAATGTGTTGTTTAAACAAGAGGGGTAGGCCTCCTTTTATACTTGGCCATCTTAAAACATCTTAATTTTTGACATGAGCTGACACAGGGCCCAAATTCCTGCTAACTTTTTATGACCATCAAAGAGCCCAAATTTACAAGACCAAGGTGTTGGGCACCCTGGTCCTTCCCAATTAGTAGCCAAAAACTAGGGTCCAAGTGGTGTATGAAGTGATAATGAGGCCAAAATTGCATGATATTAGCAGAATTAGGTTCCAATTAGGCTTCGAGACACACACACTAAGGTGAGGACCCAAATATGGACAAAATTGCAAGTGAGTATAATATAAGATATATATATATTTTTTATATATGTAAATACACACAGATATATATATATGTATGTATATATACATATATACAGACATGTATATAAATATATACATACATATACATATTCATACATACACGCACACATACACACAGATATATATATATATATATATATATGTATATATATATATATATATATGTATGTATATATATATATATATATATGTATGTATATATATATATATATGTATGTATATATATACATATATATATGTATGTATATATAATATATATATATACATACACATATATACATACAAACATATATATATATATGTGTGTGTGTGTGTGTACATACATATATATGTGTATGTATATATATACATACACACACACACATATATATATATTTGTGTGTGTGTGTGTGTGTGTATATACATACATACATACATATATATGTGTGTGTGTGTTTATATATACATGTATATATGTGTATGTATATATATGTATATATATATATGCATATATATGTATATATGTATACATTTGTATATTTATATATATGTATACATATATATATATATATATAGTACACACACAGATATATCTAGATAGATATGTATATGCATTTGTATATATGTATATATGTATACATATACATATACATATATGTATATATATACATATACATATATATATATATATATATATATACATATACATATATATATACATATATATATACGTATGTAGATATATACATATATATATGTATATATACATATACATATATATATATGAGTATATGTACATACGTATATGTAAGTATATACATATATATATATAAATATACACATATATATATACACATCTACATGTATACATGTATATGTATATGTGTATATATATATATATGTCTGTGTGTGTATGTATGTATATATGTATATATATGTACGCACATGTGTATGTATATATGTACGTACATATATATACGTATATATATGTATATATATGGATATATATATATACATATATGTGTATATATATGGATATATATATATATACATATATACATACATATATATACATACATGTATATATACATATATATACATACATGTATATATACATATATATACATATACACATATATGTATGTATGTATATGTATATATGTATACATATATATATCTATATATATATATAACTATATACATATTTATATGTATGTTTATATGCATGTGTATATGTATATATATACATATATGTATATGTAAATATATATACTTATATGTATACATATACATATAGATACATATTTATACATTAAATTTTTAGAATATTGATAATTTCCTATACAACCCTTTTCATTTTATTAAATGTATTTCATAATTTTTTCATCAACATTAAGGACAAAATGTTATAATATTTTGGAATAACACTAAGTAGATGATTTTATATAAGGTTTTAGCAGGCTTTTGGAGTCCCACTTGCCTATATTCAAGGTAATACTAGAACAAGAAAGCATACCTTAGTATGCAAAGGGGTACACTAAAGAGGTGTGGAATTTGAATTAGGGAAAATCTTGGTATATTTTTATTTATATTTATGTTGTAAATGAGTTGAATCTGTATAAAGAGATATACGAGTAAAGGGTGGAAGAGATATACAGTTAGAACTTGTTTCTATGTTTCTATAGATAATTCTTGGTAAGCGTGCAATTTACACTTTAAATATTTTCTTAATATCTTCAAAATTTCATATCATCCAAACCTAGTCTTTCCAATAAGATAATGCTACATATTGCAATTAGATGGTAAAGAACAATCAAGATAGAGGGTTTTGTCCCCACATATTGAATAAATTTCATCCATGCTAAACTTCTTAATCAAATTTTTTAATACTCTCTCTACACATGTTGGGAAAACTTACAAGAAAAAATATCTTCACCCTTTTTTAGTTTAAGAGAAAATAGAAGTGGTTTCCATTAGGAAGAAATTTAAAAAACCTAAAATATTACAGCTAAACTATGTAGAGAACACTAAAACATGTAGATCTAAAAGTCTTATGGAACCAACAATCCAATTACAATAGAATGATCAAATAGGAATTATGAAAAACTAAAAGTAAAAGAATGATGTGGTACATAAAACATGACAATTGTCTATTGTAATAAATATTTACAATAATTAGAGTTTAATGAAGGAATGAAATAAAATATTTCTACACTAGAATGATCCAATATTTTTTTTATTAAGAGTGATTCAAAAGAATTTAAAAATGAATAAGAGAAAGTTCTTGTGTTGAAAGCTATCTAATCCCTAATCAAATCTAAAACAACATCAATTTAGGAAACAATTCAACAACATGAGAAGGGGTGTAATTTATTTTCTTTTGAATGCATATTTTCATATGCCATGTATAGTATTATTATTATAAAACTATTATGGGAGAACATCTTATTTTTCTTCCCAATCAATCCACCAAATGTGCCTTTTGTCACAAGCTAAAAACTATCAAACATTTTTTTTGGACTTGCAAGAATTCTTAACAAATTTGGAAAGAAATCATGAATCTTATTCAAGCCATATGCAATGGAAAATTAAATTAAAAATAAATTATTCTAGGGCTATACTATTTGCAACATGCGATCTTAGATTTTAATGTACCATCTTATATATCTAGATGATTAGATGAAAAGCTATCTTTTGTAGTGTTTTTTCTTCAACGGAAGTGATTATGCATGTTTTATTCCCTAATATTAATTATCTTAGGTAGCTATTAATAAACCTTTAAATATTATCACAATAATAATTTAGAGAGTCAATTATCTCTAGAGTATAGTCTGGGTTGGAAGATCACTAAAGAGCATAATCCATCCCTACTTACAAGATTTAATATCATTATAGAAGATCATTTTCTTTACACTCTTGGAGAAAAGCTATTTTTTATCTTATTATAACATGTTTATGATTGAATTCTATAGCCTTAGTTATAGTCTTAGCTAGTTTTCTTCTCTAAGTAATGCCTATTTGTATTTAGCCTAAGTTATTTCTTTCAAGATTTTTGGGCTAGAAGTGCCTCCTTCATGATTAGTTTTACTTTTGCACATTCTTTTCCATCAAAGTAGTATATGCATTTTTAAAAAAATATGTATAAAATTAGATTAGATCATCAAAGATGTAAATGAAAATAAAAATTTCTTAAAACAAATCTAAGTGAATCAAATCATATGCACACACATGAGCATAAATAAACCTACATCAATATTTTTTTGCTAGAGGCATGATAATTGAGATGGTATTTGTGATGCCCACCTATAGATGCACATATTTATTTATATTTTAATGCTACTTTGAGTTGCATTGTTTAATTTGGATGTTTTTGATTAGGGGAAAACAAGTTTTGAAGGGTCCCTGAAACCCTTTACATCATATATTCAAAAGATAGTCATCGGAGTCGACCAGAAAAACAAAAGACAACAACCATAGAAAGGACAACTACCTGAAAAGAAAAAGCCAGCAACAAAAAAGACACAACACAAAGAAACTAAACACCAGACAACAGACAACAAAAAAATCAGAGAAGAACAACCAAGCCTAGGTGAAGTTCTTTAGCAATTTAGCAACTTCCAACTCCAATTTCTCCATTGTCACAATAGTCCTCTTGATATCTTCAATGTCCTTAGTAGTGTCCCCGAGGGCCTTAACCCCTTGGACATGTTTGATTTTGCTAATAAGGACCTTGATACTATCAGAGGCGGCCTTTAAAATCTCGTAATTCTACTCCCCAATGTTTTTGAGGGTCTTCTCAATCCCTTCCATCTTCTTTTCACTTGCCCTTGCTCTATCTTCTAGTGTTTTAAATCTATTGCGTTGGGCATTTACAATTTTATTTGTATTGCTAAAAGCTTTAGTCAGCTCACTTAAGCAGTCAGGTAGAGAGCTGAATTTGTTGGTGTGAATAGCTTCCAAAGCTTCAAGTTTGCTAGCTTCCTAAACTTGTTTAGCTTTTATGTTTTTAATTTCCTTCTTAACCCAAAATAAGACATTATTGAAGCAGTCCATTCCATTTTTGATACAAAGCCCGAAGTCCAGAGGGGAGCCATCCTGAGCCTCATCTCCCACAAGATCCAATTTCACCACCAGACCCACCTCCTTCCACTTAGTTGTCTTGATTTCCCTATTGGGATTATTCTCCCTAGCCAACTGCTTACTCTGATCCTTGTAGTTGGTAGGAAGGGGCGAGTAGTTCTTGGCTTTCAACTCCTCACCTCTCAGTACCTTCCCATTTTTCTTCTACCTTGAGATAATTTGAACCTCCTCACTATCCATCTCCATTTCATCTTCACTCTCCTCTTCTTCCTCATACCAACTGTCGTCGTCCTCCCCCTTCTTTTTTTGACTGATCGACCCTTTACCCCGTTCCTCTTGACTGGATTTCCTTTTACACTTGCTTGACCTGGTGGTATGGGGGTCCACCTCAACATCCGCCTCTTTGTCATATCTTTTCGAATCTTCATCATCTGACTCAAATACCTCAGATATAGCCTGTTGAACAATGGTTTTCTTAATATGGTTGTATAGGACCACCATAAGACCCTCATGTAAAGCAGGGTTAGTCTTGGGATTAGAGATACCATCCATATCCCCGATAATTAGGGCACAAAATAGGTAGTCTAGATGCTCCTATAATACTATGTAGGGAATGGAAATTTAATTTAGATGTTATAAATGATTTAATTTTTTATTATATCCTGACTATGATTATGTTGAACTTGTGGAAAGTCTAGATGCTCCTATAATACTATGTACTTAGGTTAAAACTAAACTTGTGCAAAATGACTTAATTTCTATATAGAATTAGCCTAGAATGAACAAATGACTTGATTTGGAGAAGAGTAATTTATATATATAATGAAAGAACTAAATGAAAGATATTGTGTTACATGGTGATTATAAGTTTAACTTACTTTGACTATGGTTAACTATGTTGTACTAACAATTCTCACTGAATGTGATCCAATTTTAGTCTTGAAGGAATTAGTGGGTAGGAAGCAAACATATGATTAGAAGGTAAGTAGTTTTTTACCTTTCACTATTTTATTATTTTGGAAAGAATATAAAGATTATAAATGAAGCAAAACTTTTGTTAGATTACAATATATTCAAGAACATGTAGAATTGTTCTTTATCACCTTCAAATCTTATTGATAATTAAATTAAAGAGACCTTAAAACTAATCATACATAAGAAAAAATTACACACATATACAATATTTAAAATAAATAAGGTGAGCTCTTATTAGATACCTCCTATTATAAATGGAGAGGTGGTGTCACCATAGAATGAGGAAGGCCTAACTAACTAGATCGAGATCGCCATGACTCAAGTTAATAATAAAATATCTTCTCAAATTAACCATTTATCTCATTATTGTTCATTAACAATTTTAGTTAATCCTTGAGATACCTATCTTTATTTATTTTAAATAGTACACTTCGATAATATTCACCATGAAGGTACATGAAATATAAATGTACATAAAAGGGTTATAAATCACAATGGGAGATGTAGAAATGAATTTTTGAGTTGTTGAGATTGTTGGGAGATTGTTGTAGTCTGTTGGATTTGGTTTTTGGACTTGGATATGTTGTTGTCATTTATGTCAACATATTCTTGTGAGTTTTTTTTCGATGGGTTTGTAAATATTTTCTAATCTGGTTTGTTGTTCTTTGGTTACTGGTTCCTGGTGTTTCATATTGGTGTTCTTATCGGTATTCCCTCCAGTATATTCCGGTATGATTAGCTCTTGTCCTGAGACTTTGGGATATTGTTTGGGATGATATTATGTATCTTCATTTCAGATGGTTCATGATTTGGTGACCCGCAAGTTATCTTTCTTCATGATAGTTGTTGTTTGGTTGTGTTCTTCAGCTTTGAGATGTTGACCGATGAAGATTTGATTTCAGATGTTGGCACAACTATTTCAAATGATTCTAAGATGTTTGTTGGTGTCTCATAATTGTGTCCTATTTGTTTTGGTGATCCATATTGATCATTGTATAATTTTTGGTGATTTCTATCAACCAGTGATGATTTCTTTGTTATCTAGTATTTTTGATGGTGTAACATGTTGCGGTTGATCTTGGCATGATTTCTAGTGGATGTGATTGTTTGGGAATTTGAATTAGGTCTATACTATGTAATGTATATCATAATATTGGTCCAGTGGTCGATCTTTGTATAGTATAATGTAATTTTTTTATTGATGAGTTGAGGGTTGATGGTTAAGTCGAGCTTGCTATCAAGGTTGATAATTTGTATATATAGGTGATATAATTATGTAATTTAGTTGTTGATGTGATGTCTAAATTATCAGAGAGAGTTGTATATGCAAACAAGAGATATATCATCAAGTGAAGTGTTGTGGTAAGATCCATATTGCAGAGCAGACAACTATGCTTAACTGGAACTATCATCTGGCATATGTAGATGCTACTATTATAGTTCATTTCTTCTTGATTGTAGTCTGATTCATTTTGTAAGTCAGTGAGACTTTCCTAAGGGTTGGATCCTTCCAGGCATATATCTTTTGGTAGTGAGCCTAGGAAGTGTGCCTAAATTCATGTGCATTCCCCATTGTAATATTTTAACATACTACTATAGAGTATCATCTTATTGTGGGTAGGTTCCCACCATGGTTGTTCCATTAACCAGGTTTTCCATGTCAAAAATCTTGGTTTGTTTGTTGTGTTGTTTGTTTTCTTATCTGTTTTTGATACAATTTATCACTTTATGCTTTGGTGTTTGATTATTTGATTTCTACTGAAGACTGATTCAGCACCCCCCTCTCATTCTTCCTTCTTGATTGCTGTTAACAACTGGTATCAGAGATAAATACTCTAGTAGGATCTTAATCGCTTGAGGAAATCTGAGATGGGAGCTCAAAGTATTCTTTTCAAGAAGGACAATCTAAGGTTTGATGGAAGCAACTATATTGTGTGGAAGGACCAGATGGAGGTGCACTTGATGTCTTGGAGAAGATTACTTGAAGATTACTAAGAATGTCTATGTTGTTCCTCAGAATGGACCATCTACTCCTAATGTAGTTACAAAAACTGAATATAATATCAGAGTGAAGGAAGCATTACTCAGTGCCCTAACTCATTCTAAAATGACAAATGTAATGGAACTTTAGACCAGACAAAAGATCTGGGTGAAGCTTGAGATCCTATATGAAGGTGACAGTCAAGTGAAATTTGCTAAGTTGCAGACCTTGAAAGGAAAGTACAAGACATTGAAGATGGGAGATGATGAGAACATACATTCATACATGGCTAAGGTGAATGAGCTTGTCCCTGGTATCAGATGTGTCGGTGGAAAGATTGAGGAAGATGAGATTGTTTGTAAGGTGTTGAGATCTTTGCCTCCTTCTTACAAACATAAGGTTGTTGCTATAGATGAAATCCAGAGTGTAACTACAATAACAAGAGATATGTTGGTTGGAAAACATGTTGCATTTGAGCTAGGCGAATTTGGAGAATCACATGGAAAGTTTGAGAAAATATTTAGAGAATTAGTATCTATTTCCAGTAAGATGTAGTATGATCCTAATGAATATATCATATTCAAGTATTAAAGAGAAAGAAGAGAGATTGCAGCACCAGAGAGAGAGCTTGATGAGCTTGAAACATTGGTTGTCCAGAGATAGCCTAAAGGTACCGGTAAGTATAATAGAAAGTTGCCTTTGAAATTTTTTACTTTCAATAAGATAGGACATTTTTCTTCTAGATGTCTGGAGAGAATGGCTAAGTAAGACAGACATGATAAATTTGATAAGTATGATAAGCCTTATAAGTCTAACAAGAAGTTTAGGAACCAGAAGAATTGTTATTATTTTGCAGATGAAGGTGTTACAAATGAAGAATCAAAAGGAGATGAAGTTGTATTTATTCCCATTAAGGAAGATGGATCTATGCCTATTGATTCTGCTAGTTGTTCTGTTGAAGAAAAAGCTTTGGCTGCAAAATTTGAGGAAAAGAGTGTATGGGTGATTGACAACGGTTGTTCACATCATATGACCGGTGATAAAAACAAATTTGTAAGTATGGAAAAGTATGATGGTGGAATAGTCATATTTAGAGATGACAATGATGGTATGATGAAAGAATAAGTATCCGGTAGAATACTAAGAGAGCGGGGGGTGAATCAGTATACTGAAAAACTGATACAAACTCCCAAACTCAAAAATAAACTTATCAACAAATTACTTAGTCAAGATAATATCTCAAAGATTACCAACATCAGCCAACATCAACCGGTTTGATTGTTATGATAACTTAGTAGTAAACAACTTCAATCTTGTAAACATAAAATATGCTTGGTCATATGTAAACATATTCATCTCTCAATGCTTCTTGTTATCATGCCTTATCAGAATAGTTAAGTAGTTAATCAAATCAACAAATAAGATCATAACCACAAAAGCATTCACCACTTGACACAAATATTTATACGTGGAAAACCCAAATAGGTAAAAACCATGGTGAGATGAGACTCACAAGGATAGCTATCTAAACTCTTTCAAAGTTTGTCCTATTAGGAGCCAAGCCTGTTAAAGCTTTTACAATAAGTCCTGTTAAGAATTGATTCTGTTAGGAATTAGACGGTTAAGGGATTTACAAATATGCCTTGATGAAAAGCACAATACCCTATTAGGATTAACCTCGCTGGAGGATTTGAGAATCCAAACTAATGGACCACCTTTTGAGAGGATTTAGAAAGTAACCAAGCTTGTTAGAGCTTACCTGATTAGGGGATTTTAATTTCTGCTATAATTGTTAGAAAACAATAGGTTTTCTTGATCTGTCTGAATAGAACTACATCTACTTGATCAGATCCTTCTTAAGCTTCAATCTGCCTTTACTCAAACTACAAATCCCTCCACCGATTAGGCAACCACACACTCAACTGGTTTTTGCCAATCTTGTCAACTTTCCCAACTCTTAACAAAACAATATCATCGACCTTAAATACAAATCAACTAGGTGGGTAACACAACAAAAACCTAATTCTCATCATTGAGATTACAAACAAGTCAGTACAATATTGACTATTAGAAATCATAACAATCTCTTCACATTAATCAAGAAAATTCTAACCACTCCATGATTACCACTTCATTGGACTTTGCAATTCATCATACACTATGCATTAGATGCAATCAACTCTGCTCCTTTCCAAGATAACAAACAAACGCACCGAATCAATTTGAACTAATCCTCATATAATGATCACATGTGTCTCCATCATTACCTCTCAACATTAGATCTTAAACCAACAAACCTAATGAATTAGGGTTTAACAGAAAACAACTAGTAGGGTTTATTGGTTACATAACATAGAAAGGTTTAACCCTTTATACCAGTTCAACTTACAAAATACCATATACCAGTTTATAACATCTTCCTCAAGGTTTATCATACCGGTTACAAGACAATAGCAATAACAACAATAACATTAGCAATATCATGAATACCATTAACTGGTTCAATTGACATCAATGACAACATATCATTAATGCAATCTATATGAGAAAAGCCAACAATCTAAAAATTCCAACAATCTCCCCCTTTGGCATTGATGGCAATACAAATATCAACACCTCTGGTTGTTGCTATGGATTGGTGAATAGAAAACCTAGTTTACATTACCAAGTTTTCACCATGCTCTGTCTATCTTTAGTCTATCATTGGTTCACTTAATTAGACACATAATTCTTCTCCTCAATCGCATAATTCTTCTCCCCCTTTGACAACAATGCCAAATTGAAAGTAAAACATGTAATTCCAAATTCTCATTATGCATCAACATATTGCAACTTGATGCTCCCCTTGTGGAATACATCCACTTCCAAAAACATCAATCCATGCAATATTTTGCAAGTAATTTAGGGAATGATGCAATCAGCATCATGCTCAGCTAACTTCATGAAGAGGGACAACCCCCAATTGACTTATAAGATACTCAAAAGTGGTCTTAGGCAAAGGTTTGGTAAAGATATTTGCAAGCTGCTCCTGGGTAGAAACATGCTCTAAGATAACATCTTTACTTTGAACTTTTTCCCTCAAAAAGTGATACTTCAATTCAATGTGCTTAGTCCTTGCGTGCAAAACAAGATTCTTAGAAATATTTATTGCACTTGTATTATCACACAAAATATTTATAGGGTCTGAGATCTTCATCTTAAAACCTTCCAAAATGTGACTCATCCAAATAGCTTGTGTGCAATTCATGTAAGCTGCTACATACTCAACTTCAGCAGTAGATTGTGAAGTACAACTCTACTTCTTACTACTCCATGAAACTAGCCTTCCTTGTAGAAAGAATGCTCCACCGATAGTACTTTTCTGGTCATCAACATTTTCTGCCCAATCAGCATGAGTGCATGCCTTCAAATCAAAGTTTCTTCCATATGGATACCATAACCCATAGTTAATTGTACCTATCAGATATCTAAAGATTCTCTTGCTTGCTATCAGATGTGCTTCCTTTGGATTTTTCTGAAATCTAGCAAATATACCAACTGCATGGGCAATATTTGATCGACTGTGAACAACATAGTGTAATTTTCCAATAATTGACCCGTATTCCTTTTCATCTATAGACTTAGATGCATCTTCCTTGGATAATTTACAACCTATAACCATTTGAGTTCCAACCGGTTTACAGTTACTCATCCCAAAAGTCTTCAAAACTTGTTTCACATACTTAGATTGAGTAATTAAAATACAATTATTCATTTGTTTTATCTGCAAGCTTATGAAATTTTTTATTTCCCCTACTAATGACATCTCAAACTCATTCTTCATTTCATCGGCAAAACTGTTTCTCATGATATCATTACCTCCAAATATAATGTCAGCAACAAATACTTCACTGACCAGTATTTCATCTCCTTCAAACTTGAGATAAATGTTGTTGTCATCATTGGTTCTTACAAAGCCCATCTTCATTAGATGTGTATGAAGCTATTCATACCATGCTCTGGGTACCTACTTTAATCCATATAAAACTTTATGCAATCTACATACCATGTCTTCCTTATCTGTCAATGCATAACCATCAAGATGCTCTATATAAACCTCTTCTTCCAATATCTTATTCAAAAATGTAGACTTAACATCCATCTGGTATACCTTGAACTTCTTATGGGGAAATGCAAGTAATGTTCTAACTCCTTCCAGTCTTGCTACCAGTGCAAAAGTTTCACCATAATCTTCTCCTTCTTCTTGCGCATAACCCTTGCAAACTAATCTTGCTTTGTTGTGAACTACAACACCATCTTCATTTAACTTGTTTTTGAACACCCATTTAGTACCTATAACATTCTTGTTTACTGGTCGGGGTGCTCGAGTCCAAGTGTTGTTCTTCTCAATTTGATCCAATTCCTCCTCCATTTCCTTCACCCAATGATCATCACCAAATGCCTCCTTAGCACTTCTAGGTTCAATGGTGGAGATCATGCAAGATCTCTCTCTAATTATCCTTCTAGTTAGTACTACAACATCCCTATCCCCAATAATTTGCTAAGGACTATGGTTTAGACTCACATACCTAGGAATATCATGATCATTCTCTTTAAGTTCATCTTTTTAATTTTCTTCTTCTTCTGAATTTATTTGTTCCAGTTGAACAAGTACATCAAGATTTTCTTTATCGATTTCTGATTTAACAGTTTTAGGTTCCAAAAGAAAAATGCAAGGATCTTCATCCTTTCTATCTGAAATGGTTCCTTCTTAAATTTTAGGATATTCATGTATACAAACATCAACACTCTCAACAATTCTCCATGTCTGGTTGTTGAAGAATTTGTAGGCCTTACTCTTGGTGGAATAGCCAAGAAATATACCTTCATCACTCTTAGCTTCAAACTTGCTTATGTAATCACCTCTTTTAATAAAACATTTTCTACCAAAGATCTTAAAATAGCTAACATCAGGTGAACTTCCATACTGGTACTCATAAGGTGTCTTGACCATACCTCTTTTCATCGAAAATTGATTCATTGTGTAGACTGCTATACTTACAGCTTCTCTCCAAAATATTTTCATTGCATTTCCTTGTATCAAAATAGTTCTAGCTGCTTCAACCACTGATCGGTTGTTCATTTATGCTAACCATTCTGCTATGTTGTCCTTGGTGTAGAAAGCTACCACTTGATACCATTCTCATCACAATGCTTAGTGAATTCCTCAGAAGTAAATTCACCACCTTGATCTTTTCTCAAACATTTTATCTTTTTGCCACTCTCTTTCTCAGCTAAGGCTCTAAATGCCTTGAATTTACCAGAAGCTTCATTCTTATCCTTCAAGAATGTGACCCACATCATCCTTGAACAATCATTAGTGAACATCATGAAATATCTATCACCTGAAATGCTTCTAGTTCTTATTGGTCCACATAGATCTATATGAACCAAATCTAACAAGTGCTCTACTAAGAAGGACTTGCTCTTGAAAGTTTAAGAAGTCATCTTTCTTAACTGATATTCTTTACAAAGAGCATTAATTGGTTTGTCTATATGAGGTAGACCCCTTACTGTCTTAGACTTGCTTACTTTAACAATGTTATCAAAGTTTATATGACAAAATCTCCTATGCCAAAGCCAGCTATCATCTATCTTTGCAATCAAACAGTTGCTAACTTTAGGATTATGATGAAATAGATTACCTTTGGTCTGTTTCCCAGTTGCAATCAATTCACCTTTGTTGTCAAATATTTTGCACAAACCATTTCTAAACTCCAATGGGTATCCTCTGTCATTAACTTATGCCATGCTCAAAAGATTCTTCTTTAGGCCTTCAACCCAATAGACATCATCAGCACTGCTCTTCCCATTAAGAGAAATAACTCCCTTACATTTAACCATATAGGGTGATTCATTTCCAAATCTAACAAAACCGCCATCAAATTCTTTCAAGGAAATAAATTTGCTCCGATCACCGGCCATGTGATGTGAACAACCACTATCAATGATCCAATCATCAGAGTTATCCATCCTGGACACTAGTGCCTTCTAATCTGATATCTCTTCCTTAATAGCTACAAACACAATATCTTCACTAGCATCATCATCAGATTCTTCATCAATAATACCACTGTCAATAGCAACAAGACAATCTCTCTTGCCTTTACCCTTATATTTCTTAAATTTATCTCTCTTGTATTCATTTTCACCATTAGGGCAATTAGCTTCTATATGACTAATCTTATTGAAAGAAAATCATTTCAACAGGAGCTTACCTCTATATTTCCCAGTGCCTCTAGGCAGTCATTTTGCCAACAATGCTTCAAGCTCCAATAAACTATCTTCATCATTAGCATCTCTGCTAGATCTAGATTCATAGCTATGGCTGGTATCTCTACTTCTTCTCATAGATGGGTTAGAGACAAAAGCTCTAAATGCAGATTCTATTTTGTGTACACTACCATCATAGCCATTTAGTTCAAAAGCAGTAAGTTTGCCAATGATAGAGTCAAGAATTACCTTTGTTTTTTCAATGGATTTCAGCTCTTGAATAGCTGCAACTCGGATAGCATTGACTAGTAGCAGGGTTCTCAGTACCTTACTGATCATTGTGGCATCTTCCACTTTCCCTCCTGCACTCTTTATTTCACCAAATATCTCTTTTATCCTTTGACCATACTACTAGATATTCTCACCTTCAGACATTCTCATGTCATCAAACTTTCCTCTTCAACTCTCCTCTTTAGCAATCTTAACATGTTCATCACCGCTATAAATCTCTTCAAGTTTTTCCCATACTTCATATGCAATTTCAAGACCATGAATATCTACATATTCAACATCAGATAGGGAACTGATAATAGCCTCTAATGCTTGATGATTCTCTTGTTGTTCTTTCTTCTGATCATCAGTCAGATTTCTAGTAGGTGCAGTATACTTAGTTTCTACATGATCCCAATACTAACTACCAAGACTCTTCATGTAAATCTTTATTTTGTCACTCCATAACCTATAGTTATCTTTGTTGAACTTCAAACCTTCTTTCTTCATCATGATCTACAAGATCTTTTCCTCAAGTTGGTAGGCTTTAGGTTAAAGAGGACCTGAGACGCTCTCATACCAATTGATGGTATGATGAAAGAATAAGTATCTGGTAGAATACTGAGAGGGGGGGGTGAATCAGTATACTAAAAAACTGACACAAACTCCCAAACTCAAAAATAAATTTATCAACAAATAACTCAGTCAAGATAATATCTCAAAGATTACCAACATCAACCAACATCAACCGGTTTGACTATTATGACAACTTAATAGTAAACAACTTCAATCTTGTAAACATAAAAAATGCTTAGTCATATGTCAACATATTCATCTCTCAATGCTTCCAGATATCATGCCTTATCAGAATAGTTAAATAGATAATCAAATCAGCAAATAAGATCATAACCACAAAAGCATTCACCACTTGACACAAATATTTATACGTGGAAAACCCAAATTGGTAAAAACCATGGTGAGATGAGACTCACAAGGATATCTATCTAAAATATTTTGAAGTTTTCCATGTTAGGAGCCAAGCCTGTTAAAGCTTTTACAATAAGTCCTATTAAGAACTAATTCTATTAGGAATCACCTAGTTAAGGGCTTTACAAATATGCCTTGATGAAAAGCACAATACCCTATTAGGATTAACCTCGCTGGAGGATTTGAGAATCCAAACTAATGGACCACCTTGTGAGAGGATTTAGAAAGTAACCAAGCTTGTTAGAGCTTACTCGGTTAGGGGATTTTAATTTTTGTTGTAATTATTAGAATACAACAGGTTTTCTTGATCTGTCTGAATAGCACTACATCTGCTTGATCAAATCCTTCTTAAGCTTCAATTTGCCTTTACTCAAACTGTAGATCCATCCACTGGTTTGGTAACCACATACTCAACTGGTTTCTGCCAATCTTGTCAACTTTCCCAGCACTTAACAAAATAATATCATCAACCTTAAATACAAATCAACTAGGTCGGTAACAAAACAAAAACCTAAATCTCATCATTGAGATTACAAACAAGTCGGTATAATCTTGACCATTAGAAATCATAACAATCTCTTCACATTAATCAAGAAAATTCCAACAACTCCATGATCACCTCTCCATCAGACTTTGTAACTCATCATGCACTATGCATTAGATGCAATCCACTTTACTCCTTTCCAAGATAACAAATAAACGTGCCAAATCAATTTGAACTAATCCTCATACAACGATCACATGTGTCTCCATCATTACCACTCAACATTAGATCTTAAACCAACAAACTTGATCGGTTAGGGTTTAACAGAAAAAAACTTGTTGGGTTTACCGGTTACATAACATAGAAAGGTTTAACCCTTTACACCGGTTCAAATTATAAACTACCATATACCGGTTTACAACATCTTCCTCAAGGTTTATCATACTGATTATAAGAAAATAGCAATAACAACAATAACATTAGCAATATCATGAATACCATTCACCAGTTCAATTGACATCAATGACAACATATCATTAATGCAATCTATATGCAAAAAGCCAACAATCTAAAAATGCCAACAAACAAAACCTGTGTAATCAGTGGGAGAGGTTCTATTTTTTTTATTGTAAGCATAATATTGATGTTGCCTTGTATATTGAAGGTTTGAAGCATAATCTTTTGAGTGTTGGACAAATGGTTGACAAGGGTTATGGTCTGCAATTCAAGGATGGTAAATGCAAAATTTTAAATGCCTCTGGTATAGAGATTCCACCTAGGATTAAGACAGAAGTTAACATTTTTCATTTGAGTGATAGTGAGAAAAGTTGTTTGACTGCCAATATAGATTAGAGTTGGTTATGGCATATAGAAGAACATGTCATGTAAACTTTGATTCATTGATCAAGATTAATTCTACACATGTTGTTAGAGATCTACCTAAGATTGTTAAACCTATTAATCTGGTATGTAAGGAGTGTCAGTTGGGTAAGGAAATAAGAATTTATTTTAAGAACTAATGGTATACATTAGATGGATTGTTGGCTCTTGTGTATATTGATCTATGTGGACCTACAAATGTTAGAAGTGTGCAGGGAGATAGATACTTTATGCTGCTAATTGATGATTATTCCAGGATGATGTGGGTTGTCTTGTTGAAGGAGAAATCAGAAGAATTTGAGAAATTCAAGATATTCAAAGCTAAAGTTGAAATAGAGTCTGGATTGAAGCTGAAGTGTCTGAGATATGATAGAGGTGGAGAATTTTGTTACCATGAGTTCAATTCTTTCCATGAGATGCATGAAATTAGTAGAGAACTTTCTGCTCCTAGAACCCCATTGCAAAATGCAGTTGTTGAAAGGAAGAACTGTACTATTTTGGATGTTGCAAGGACTATGTTGATTGAAGAAAATGTTCAAATGATCTACTGAAGAGAAGCTATTAGCACTGTAGTCTACACATTTAACAGAGTTCATATCAAAGGTGATACCAGTAAGACCCCTTATGAGCTTTGGTTTGGTCATGTTCCTACTGTAAAATATTTCAAAGTTTCTAGGAGCAAATGTTATATCAAGAGAGATGAGGATATTGGAAAGTTTGATGGTAGAAGTGATGAAGGTGTGTTTTTGGGATATTCCACAAAGAGTAAAGCCTATCGATACTATAAAAAGAGACTGAGAAAGATTGTTGAGAGTGCATGTGTGAAGGTGGATGAGAACCTTGGAAAGGATATTAGATATTATGATGAAGGTCAACATGTGTTTTAGCTCCTATTCATTCTGAGGGACCTAAGCAGAATGATTCAGTAGAGAAAGTGACTGCTAATCTAGATGTTGCTTCGACTGGTGATGATGTGGAAGAATTTGAGAATTAGAAGACTTCAAGGTATGTTACAGTAAATCACTCTGAGAATCAGATTATTGGTGACAAGAATAAAGGTGTGATGACTAAAAGAAGGTTAGCTTCAAAAGAAGTATATTTGATATCCAAAGTTGAACCTAAAGATGTTGCTGAAGCTTGTAAATATTAGAATTGGATAAGGGTCATGGAAGAAGAATTAGATCAAATTGAAAAGAATAATACTTGGGAACTTGTACCTAGACCTAAGGATAAAAATGTTATTTGCACTAAATGGGTTTTTATAAACAAATTGAATGAAGCCGATGAAGTAGTCAGAAATAAAGCTAGACTAGTCTGCAAAGGGTATTCTTAGTAAGAAGGAATTGATTATGAAGAAAATTTTGCTCCGGTTGCCAGAATTGAAGCTGTTAGGTTGTTGCTTGCTTATGTTTCTTATAAAGATTTCAAGGTATATCAGATGGATGTCAAATCTTCAGTTTTGAATGGTGATCTAGAAGAAGAGGTCTACATTGAATATCCTGATGGATTTTCACTGTCAGATGAGGGTAATATGGTGTGCAAGTTGAAGAAAACACTTTATGGATTAAAACAAGCTCCTAGAGCCTGGTATACTAGATTAGATAAATAGTTCTTGAAATTAGGATTCACTAAAGGTTTTGTTTATAGTAATTTGTAGTTTAAAATTGAAAATGATAATATTTTGATTGTTGAAGTCTTTGTTGATGACATTATTTTGGGTAGTGATGATGATATAAGTATGAAGTTTGTCAGTGATATGCAAAAAGAAATTGAGATGTCTATAATTGGTGAGCTGAAATTTTTCTTAGGTTTGCAGATTGCATAGACCAAGAAAGGTATCTTTATATCTCAAACTAAGTATGTGAAGGAATTGTTGAAGAAGTTTGGACTAGATGATTCCAAATTGGTTGGAACTCCTATGGTGTCTGGTTGTAAATTTTCTAAAAATAATGAATCTCCTAAAGCTAATCAAAGTTTGTACAAATCTATGGTTGGTGGATTATTATATCTTACTCAGACTAGGACTGGCATTATGCATGTTGTATGTATGGTTGCTAGATATCAAGATGATCTGAAGGAAACTCATGTTACTGATGTTAAAAGAATATTCAGATATCTAAAGGGAACTATAGATTATGGTTTATGGTATCCTAAGAAAGATGATTTTATGTTGTGTGCTTACACTGATGCAAATTGGGCAGGTGATGCAGATGACCAAAAGAGTACTACCAGTGGAGCATTATTTTTGGGTAAGAAGTTGGTTTCATGGGCTAGCAAGAAACAAGACTCAATATCTCTATCTACTGCTGAAACTGAGTACATTGTTGCTACTAGTAATTGCACTCAGATAGTTTGGATGAAGCAAATGTTAAAAGATATCGGAATTATTTATGATGAGCCCACCGTTATATGTTGCGATAATTCCAGTGCTATAAACATGTCAAAGAATCCAGTACAACATTCAAAGACTAAGCATATATGAATCAAATACAATTACTTGAAGGAGAAAGTCAGTGAACATAAGGTGAAGCTGGAATATGTATCTACAAAGGAACAAATTCCTGATATTTTCACTAAGCCTTTGCTTGTAGTTACATTTGTCTATTTGAGAGATAACTTAGGGTAACCACCACTCCTGATGAGAACTTGATGCATTGAGTTGCATCAATCCGATGGATTTCAGAGCCTTATTCTTTTTATCCGAATTGATGTGTTGGTGTTGCTCCTCTACTAGAGTAGTCTGTTGATTTGGTTGTGACAAATTCATGTTTCTTTGTTTTGTTGGAGAGAGATCTGTGTTTCATATTCCAAGGAGGATAGTGTGTTTGGTTATTTGTTTTTGGAGAGCTTTGGCATTGCTGTCAAAGGGGGAGAGATCATATAAAAAATTTCATTATCTATCCTGATCTTAGGGGGAGTTTGCTGGTGATATCTTCTTTCTTTGCATTGACTATTTTTCACATTCATATGTTGCCATCAATGACAAAGGGGGAGATTGTTGAGTTGTTGAGATTGTTGGGAGATTGTTTTAGTCTATTAGAATTGGTTGTTGGACTTGGATATGTTGTTTTCATTAATGTCAACATATTCCTACGAGTTTTTTTCTGGTGATTTTGGGAAATTTTCTAATCCGGTTTGATGTTCTTTGGTTACCGGTTCCTGGTGTTTCCACTTGGTGATCCTGTCGGTATTCCCTCTGGTATATTCTGGTATGATCAAATCTTGTGTAGAAACTTTGGGATGTTTTTGGGACAATCTTGTGTATCTTCATTTCAGATGGTTCATGATTTGGAGACCCCTAAGTTATCTTTCTTCATGAAAGTTGGTGTTTGGCTGTGTTCTTGAGCTTTGATACGTTGCCCAATGAAACTTTGATTGGACATGTTGGTGCAACTATTTCAGATGATTCTAATGTGTTTTCTAGTGTCTCATAATCATGTCCTATTTGTTATGACGATCTGCATTGATCATTGTGTGAGTTTTGGCGATTTCTATAAACCAATGATGATTTGTGTTATGCGATATTTCTAGTGATGTAACGTGTTGCGGTTGATCTTGGCATGTTTTTTGGTGGATGTGATCATTTGGGAATTTGAATTAGGTCGATGCTATGTAATGTAAATCATAATATTGGTCTGGTGATCAATCTTTGTATCGTGTAATGTAACTTTTTGTATTAATGAGTTGAGGGTTTAGCTGACCTTGCTATCAAGGTTGATATTTTCTATATATAGGTGATATACTTATGTAATTTAGTTGTTGATACGATGTTTGGATTATTAGAGAGATTTGTATGTATGAACAAGAGATATATCGTTCGGCGAAGTATTTTGGTGAGATCGGTGTTGTAGAGTAGACAACTGTGCTTAACCGGAACCGTCATTTGACATGTGTAGATGCTACTATTACAATTTATTTCTTCCAGATTGTAGTCTGATTCATTTTGTAAGTGAGCAAGACTTCCCTGAGGGTTGGAGCCTTCCGGGCATATATCTTTTGGCAGTGAGCCTAGGTAGTGTGTCTGAATGCATGTGCATTTCTCATTGTAATATTTTCACATACTATTGCATAGTATCATCTTAATGTGGGTAGGTTCCCACCGTGTTTTTTCCCTTAACGAGGTTTTCCACGTCAAAAATCTTGGTGTTGTGTGTTGTGTTGTCCATTTTCTTATCTTTCTGTTGCTGTAGTTTATCAATTTAGGCTTTCGTGTTTGATTATCTGATTTTTGGTGAAGACTGATTCACCCACCCCGCCTCCCCCCCCCCTCTCAGTTGCTGTAGTTTACCATGAAGGCACATAAATGCATGCATGCTTCTGACATCCTTTATCCTTTGAAGATTAATTTTGATGAGATCTCATACAATCATTAATTAAAATTGAAATTTAATAATTCAAGTGATAATAATGATGTTAAATATACTATTGAAGTTAATAAAACAAACCCTAATGGTGAGTGATAACATTGACACTAGTATTATTTTAACATTGCTATTATTATCAATAATGACCTCATTACTATCAATATTGTTGACATTAGTAATTAACCACGAAGATAATCATAATGACAATAGAAGGTCTGCTATGCTAAAATAGTAATATTACCACTCATATCATTAATAGTGTTTGAAAAGTCAATCTAAGTGAAATGATTATAATATTTTTGTATTCAATAAGATTTGAACTCCTACAATCTGAACTTTGTCATTGCAATATTCATATAACATTCATTTTTACTCTTCCAATAACAATATCTCCTATAAATCCATTAAAGTGAATAAATTTTTTATTGTTTGTTTACAAGTGTCAAAGTGATTTTTGTTTCTTGAGTTTAAATATTTTATTTAAGTTCTCCTTTATACCTTCTATCACTTTCAAACGCTACAATCAAGGTATGGATATTAAATGGTTTGGTTGGGAAAATATCTAAAGATGACTTGTATTGAAACATGGGAGTCGTCAATGGGCTCTTGGTCTACTGGTGAAGTTGAATGACTCCAAATGAACCTACTTTGTGAAGGCCCTCGCTGGGCTGGAATTATGGTCACTCTAGAGTGATAGAGGCATGGGCACCACGTGAAAGCATGGGTAGCTCTAGATGCATTTAAGAAAGATAGCAGTAGAATTAATGGCCAACATTAGACAAGACTTTACTCTATGTTGTGCTAAGCTATACTTGTAAGCCAACCACTAGCATTTTGGGTGCATAGTTTCAAAGAGAGGGCAAAATAAAATATATACTTTCGTACATTGTAATGGGGACAGGCCTTCCATCTCTAAAGCATGGGAAAACTTTCTAGAATTTTTTTAGTTTAACAAATCTGTTTTGCATTTTACTATTTTGGTGAGGATTTACGCCTGTCAATGGTATTTACTTGAAATTTGCTAAAGCCTTATCAATGAATCCATTTTCTGCGGACCCTGCAACCATGGCACGGGCTGATCCCATTTGCCTGGGAAAAGTTTTTGAAGTCTAATCAACAAAGGGAATGCGTAACATACAGAGGGAGTTGGCCCCACTACTGACACTCTGAAAATCTGATTGATTTTGCATGTCGTTCCAAAGCTACCATTATTGGCACAAACAAGGAGTTTGCAGGCGAGAGTTGTGGATTCGAATTCACACCTTCCAGGTGCGTGTAAAGTTTAAAAATTCCGTCAACAAATCTATTTTGTGCATAATTTTGCAATCACGGTTATGTGTAGTTTATTAAAGCCTTTTCCAAAATCCGTTTTGTGCGTATCTGGCAACCCATGTATATACTTTATTTGAAGCATTCTGAAAATTATTTAAGGCGTTTTCCCTAACCCAGCCCATTTATCCGGCATCGCTACAAAACCAATTACAATTATAAATATTTGACAAAGAAAATTCCCACGGCTATGCTCTGATGCGTGGTCGTACCCTGTTTCCAAAGCTCCCATTTTGGTACAGGCAATGAGGACACTGGCAGAGCCATTAGTATTTTCTTGAAGACCCTACCATCATCGCATTTTATGAGAAAACGGTTCTATGAGGCCTTCTGTCAGACAATATAATTACCTTGTCTAAGCTTCACATTTTGTGTGCCAGTCTGCTAAGGCATTCACAGTAGCAACACCAGGCGAAGTCTCTCTACTCCTTTCTCTGCTCAAAGGTTCCCATTTGGGCAGTGTGGGTGCAAGAAAAAGTTCACACGGAAAGTCTTATCAACTGACAATGAAATCTGCTTGCTTCCAATTTTACTCAGGCTGAGCTGATAGTGGCAAAGAAATTGGGCTTTACGCCTGCCCACAAAACTGTTAAGAGATTTTTAAGCCTTTTTAACAAATCTATTTCAACCGCAGCCTACAGTCATGGCAGCCATTAGACCATATTTGTGCTTCTTGTTTGGTATTTTCCTTCATCCTATAAATATTTGTTTATAAACACGTTTTTTGTCAGTTTCTTCTTGTTGAAGTCGTCATGTGGTTTGTATTTTACTCTTGGCACTTCTTACCGTACATTATAGAACACTTCCTAGTTTGATGGTCACATCTCTGTATCCATGAAAAGATAACAGGGATTTATTTGTAGAGTGCACGAGGACGTAAAACACACAAGAAACATACTTTGCCTTTCTAATTTTGGCTATGGTAAATTTAGAAATAAAAAAGAGGTAGGTACAACATTTTTAGATGAAGCCATTCATTCTTAACATTTTGTTGTTATCCGGAGCTAGATATTTTATGCTTATTAAATTAGGGTGGGTAGATTATCATTGTTACAGTCCTCCTTGATATTTCAATTTCACTTGTGTATGTACTTTAGATTGGCATTGTAGTCACTCTATTATCGTACTTTAATGTTGGATTTGTGACATTAAGTCAATATATATATATGGTCTGCAGAAACATAAGCTTTCAATACTCCAATTCATGACTTTAAGTCACTGCAATAGCATCCGCCATGTATTAGTATTCTAAAATGTCACTGATTAGCCATGTCTTATATTAAATACGGGTCAACTTCTACTAAAGACTCTTCCGCTCTGTTAATAGTAACTATGTAGTTTTATATATCAAACTGACTAAATAGTAAGATTAAGGTTTAGCCATACCATTTCATATGAGTTCGGTCTATTAGAATTATGCAAGTTGATTTTTCCTTTATGAACAATCTGTCAAGGTTCTAGAAAGCTAATTATTCTTAGTTGGCCAGACTATACGGCGATGGTAATAAAAGGTCAATAGCCCTTTGACTTGGTTCACTATCATATTATCCGATGAGCTCTCAATCTTGAAATGGGTTAAAAGAATTGATTAAGTTTGCAATTGATCGAGCCTAATAGTAGAATATACTGATAAAGACTGTACTGCCAACAATAATATTAGGGAAGTTTGAAATACCGTGTGTGAGATTTTTACTCTAGGGGTTGAGATATGGATCAGAGATAGAAAATGGCACTATTTATGTTTTGTTGGTGGACTTGGTTAGAGTAACTTTCTCTGTTTTATTTTGATGATAATTATAGTTAATATCTACTCAAATTCTGATTTGAGGAGTTAATAACGCAATCTACTGCACATACTCATATAAGCTTATATGTAGTACTCTTTAAATTTTATGAGCACTTTGTTTAAGGTTGGTTTGTCGGTGTAACAACAAAGATCCACAACTGTGAATTATTATGTCTTATATTGGTATATAATTTTATTCTTTTGATTCATGCCCCGTATTACTATCATGAAGTATCATTTAGATATTTACCATTATTATGTGGAAAGCGTTTGGCAAATTTGGTATTTTTAATTAGGGAGACATGACTTAATTAGGTAAGCTATATTCATCACTACATCCTACTCATAATGGCTCATATTGCTAGGAAATTCTTGTAAGATTGAATGATTATGAAGAGTTATCGGTATTGCATTGAAACAAAGGAGCACCTATAGATATTATTGAGTACATATGTACCGAAGAAGAAGTAATCCGATAATAGTTTTCTTAAGGAGATCACGAGTTTGCAATTTGTTTATACCTTCTACATTAGTTGTGTTAACATGTATATCCAATCACAATTGTAGTTGTTATGATATAGTTTCATGAATTAGGCAACTACTGAAATTACCAAGAGATCTTGTAGAACACGTGATTGACAATTTGAATAATCTTTTCAACAATATAGTTTAATATTTATAGTAATGAGCTACAATCATTATAGTAATTCTTCTAAAATTTATTGAAGCTAATTATATTAAGCTTACTTTGTTTTGATATAAAATATGCCCCTATTAGAATCCAAAATGGTGATGGAATATTTTTAGGTGTGGGCTTCTTATTGTCTCTATGTTGGCTTATGTTGGCTTAGTGATGTTCAAAGATAGTAGTTTTCCTCTCACAAAACCTTGTTTTAAGTTTCAAAAGATACAAAGGAATGAAACCTCTAAAGAGTTATTTTCCTTATTTTCTTGAAATGTATGATCATTGTTGATACTGGTAATTTATGTTGACAAAATAATGTTGATTTTATTTGGAATAATTAAGATTAATTGCATTAGTAAATGTATGGACTATGTAATTATACTTTGTACCTTCCTCTATATTTGGAGTGCTAAACTAGGTGGTAGAGTTTGGTGATTGGCGTTATTACTTTCCTTAACCCGTGGTACATTGGAAAAAATAGAAGAGGCTTTGGCTTAATGGTTACTAGGGTTGTGTCAGCCCTAATCTTACTAATTCAATCTTATGTTAATATTGAAAATTTGCACTATTAGAAACTTGCAATTACTTTTATAGTGGTTTAGTTAGACTTACACTTTAGTTTACACCAATGAACCTTGTCCTTTCTAAATTAGAAATGCATGCATTATAATTCCATGAGGTGTCTAGAAGGTTGATAACTAAATAACTAAGTGACCAAAAAACAAATTACCTGGGTGGATGGGGAGAATCATGTGCAGTTCCTTTGAGAAAACTTCAGAGGAGGTTTTGATGTGACTATTCATATAGCTTTAAACTATTGTGGATTTTTGTCTCTGTTTCACCTAAGTGGGTGGCAGTCGACGAGAAAATTGTCTGGAGAATTGGACCCTAGAAAGGGTTGCTTACCCACTCTCATATTTTTATAATATATGGGTTTCAAATTGTTTCACAAATTACGAAGTCTCCAAGCTTTCACGTAGGCAAGACAATTTGTGATGAGCCCCCAAGACACTAGGTCTAGCCCTTCGGTCTTGTCAATCTATGTTTATTTGGTCCTCCCTCCCCTTCCCAATCTTATGCATTTATCATTCATCTTTGTAAACCTATTAGTTGACTACTATATGATTGATCTAGTCAAAGTAATGATATATTTTGTCATGTTGATCATATATCTAATAATTTATTCACCTGGTGTTGAATATCTAGACAAGTAGATATCTTGCAGGTGCAGGCATGGAAAGAAAGACAAATACATAATGAAGAATTGCAAGAGCAACTTGAGTGCAAAGAAGGTACAATTATTTACAACAAGAAGAAACTTTATGTGATTGTATAAAATTTAATCTTGGTTAGAATGGTTACCTACTATATTTTCCTACCGCTTGTAG
This sequence comes from Cryptomeria japonica, assembly GCF_030272615.1. Classification (NCBI taxonomy): domain Eukaryota; kingdom Viridiplantae; phylum Streptophyta; class Pinopsida; order Cupressales; family Cupressaceae; genus Cryptomeria; species Cryptomeria japonica. The sequence continues at coordinate 734,104,925 of NC_081409.1, forward strand.
TTTTACAAATGCATTATATTATGATTTAAAAATGCATATTGCAATTTAGTTAAGTTTGGTGTAGTTTATTTATGTATTGTATCTCTTAAGTGTGTACATTATAGCCATTACAATTCCATTAAAATATTATATTAGAAGTGTTAAAAGTTAAAAACAATTGTTAGTATTGTGTTATGACCACTTGGGTAAAAAGTGGGCATGACAGTATTTATATTGTGGAAAGAAATAAAATACATTGGATAAATGTAGTTAGCTCTAGACTCAATATAGAGTGATGAATAGTTGTGGCACCAAACTTGGTATACATGGGACTATAAGTGGATCCTTCGTGCTTAGGTTTTTATCTCAAATTCAATATAATATCTCTATCAATTTTTAGATGAATTTCATTATTCAAGTAGACCATATCCATATCAAGAAAATATCCTTTGATGTGTTGATTTCGTCCACAACTAGAGATAAACCTTGGCTTCTTTATTAATTTATTTGTTATTGCTTGCCTTTCTATAAGGGTTAATAATATTTAAAATGTTTTTAGATAAATTCTGTTGGATTATTCGAGAGATTGTTGGATTTGATTGTTTATTGTTGTTGCTAGGATATGTTGTTCTCATTGATGTCACCATATTTCTGTGAGTTATTCTAGTGAGTTTGGAAAAGGGTTTTTGGTCTGGTTTTGTAGTTCAGTTTTGTTAATCACTATTTTGCAGATTTTGGTATTCCCTTCAGTATATTCTGGTGTGATCAGATCTTGTGCTGAGATTTTAGATTATTATTTGGGATTATCTTGTTTATATTAATTTCATATTGTTCATGATTTGGTGCTCTACAAGTTATCTTTCCTCGTGATAGTTGTTGATTGGTTGTGTTCTTGAGCTTTGAGATGTTGACCGATGAAGATTTGAAAAGAGGTGTTGATGCAACTATTCTAGATGATTCTAATGTTCTTGGTGGTGTTTCCTAGCCATGTTCTATTTATTTTTCCAATCTGTATTGGTCATTGTGCAAGTTTTTGGTGATTTATTTGAATCAATGATAATTTGTGTGTTATGTAGTATTTCTGGTAGTGTAGCGTGTTGCGGTTGATTTTGGCGGGATTTCCAATGGGTGTAATCATTCGAGAATTTGAATTAGGTCCATGATATATAATGTAAATCATAATATTGTTCCGGTGGTTCATCTTTGTATCATATAATGTAATTTCTGTAATTATGAATTGAGGTTTTAGTTGCCCTTGTTATCAAGGTTGATGATTTATATATATAGGTGATATACTTATGTAATTTAGGTTTTGGTATTGTGTTTGCATTATCAGAGTGAGGAAAATGTGCAAACAAGTATTATATCATTCAGTGAAGTGTTGTGGTGAGATTGGTGTTGTAGAGAAGATAAATATGCTTAATCAAAACTATCATCAAGCATTTGTAGATGCTATTATTGTAGTTCATTCCTTCTGAATTTTAATCCATATCATATTGTAAGTCAGTGAGACTTCCCTGAGCATTGTAGCCTTCTAGGCATATATCTTTTGATTAGTGAGCTCTAGGCAGTGTGCCTGAATGCATGTGCATTCCCCATTGTAATATTTTCACATACTATAGCAGAGTATCATCTTATTGTGGTGGTTTTCCCTTAACCAAGTTTTCCATGTAAAAACATCTATGTTGTGTGTTGTGCTATTAATTTCCTTATCTGTTATTGTTGTGGTTTATCAATTTTTTTTTTAAGTTTAATTTTCTTTAATCTGGTAAAGAATAATTCACCCCACCCCCCCCCCTCCCCATCAGTCTTCACTCTTGATTGCTGCTACCAATTGGTATTAGAGCTAGATCCTCTGGTAGAATCTTAATCGGTTGAGGAGATCTGGGATGGCAGCTCAAGGTATTCTTTTTAAGAAGGACAGTCTAAGGTTTGATGGAAGCAACTACACTATATGGAAGAAATAGATGGAGGTGCATTTGAAATGTCTTGGAGAAGATTATTGGAAGATTACTAAGAATACCTATGTTGTTCCTCATAATCGACCATCCACTCTTGATGAGGTTAAGTAAGTTGAATATAACATTAGAGTGAAG